>NC_091286.1:637907797-639126130 GCF_032444005.1 Ranitomeya imitator
GACACGAGGAGCATCGGGGGAGCTAGGTGAGTATTGGGGGGCCACCTGGGACCCCTTTTCTCTGTCCTCCGATGTGCGATCACATCGGAGGACAGAGAAATTAAAAAGAGATCGCTTTTTTTTTTTTTTTTGCGATCGCCGGTAAACGGTTAATTACCGGCGATCGCAAATGCGGGGTGGGTTAAAAAACCCCCGAATCATGTTCTCTGGGGTCTCGGCTACCCTCGGCAGCCGAGACCCAGGAGAAAATCGGCCTCTGGGGGGCGCTATGGACTTTTTCCACAGCGCCGTTAATTAACGGCGCTGTGGTTTAAGTACCCTTAGCGGCCGCCGTTAAAAGGCGTATCGGCGGTCGCTAAGGGGTTAACATATTTCACAAGAAAATCCATTTTGGTTTTGTTTTTGTATGTTTTATTGTGAGTCTGTAAGAGTGGCATAAGACTCTGACAACACTGTCCAGAGCAGTGACCTGGGAGTCAGAAATCCTTTCAAGGGTCTTCCCCATGATGTTCCCATGTCATTTGAGCACTGTTCCCAATGATTTATAGTCACTCTATAGTCCCCCGGAGGTGGTCGTGGTAAAAATACATTGGGCTCATTACTCAGGTCGAGCACCCGAGTATTCCTATATGCTCAACCCGAGCAATGAGCACCCGAGCATTTTCGTGCTCGCTCATCACAACTTACAGTACACATGTTGCAGCCATTTTTTGTCATTATTTTTGGATCAGTGTTTCCTTTATCAGACTTACATGAAGCACTTGCAGCAATTTATATGAGGAAAGTGGAAAAATATCAGTCAGCTAAAAGTCGGCAGCAGAAAATGATTTGTGAGGAAAGGCTAGACAGTGCTGGAGCTCCTCACCACCATAAATAATGTATCTGTCTTTCAAAGAGGGAGGATAATACATCTCTACAAAGCAGAAGTGATAATTAGGAAAATGTTCTTTTCATTCCTCCTGCATACCAAATTTAGCCAACGCATATGAAAATAAAGAAGATATTTAAATGTATAACCCACAGCTGCTCTATTTTCACACTACATTTATTCACGTTTGCTTCACTTTCCCTTAATTATTTTAATGGAACAGGAGAAAATTATAAAATGCAAATGTAAAATATACCACTTAAACGTGAAAATGATAAAATATTGGGAGTATGAACATAGAGTAAATATATTGCTATGAGGATTGGTTTAACTATTGTGTAATTGTTTTACTACTACAGAATGAACCAACCTGTCTGACACATAAAATATGGGGTTACAAATGAGAGGCCAGTTGAGCATCTAATCCTGGGGCCAGAAAGCTTCACCACTCCAGCTGATATGAAACCACAACTCCCAGCATTCCCAGTTTGGTGGCTGTCAGGGAAGTTGTGAAACTGTAGATTCCCAGTGGCCATATGTTGCTGATCCCTGATCTAAGAGGGCCTCCAAAAACTCTGATAACGGATTATGTCAGATTCGAGCAGGTCAGCTGTAGGTGTCTTGCCAGTGGCTTACTTTGCCCTCCCCATTGAAAAAAAAAAGACCAACCCTTCATGTATAGTTAAGTCCATATATATTTGGACAGAGACAGCATTTCTCTAATTTTGGTTATAGAAATTACCACAATGAATTTTAAACCAAACGATTCAGATGCAGTTGAAGTTCAGACTTTCAGCTTTCATTTGAGGGTATCCACATTAAAATTGGATGAAGGGTTTAGGAGTTTCAGCTCCTTAACATGTGCCACCCTGTCTTTAAAGGGACCAAAAGTAATTGGACAGATTAAATAATTTTAAATAAAATGTTAATTTCTAGTACTTGGTTGAAAACCCTTTGTTGGCAATGACTGCCTGAAGTCTTGAACACAAGGACATCACCAGACGCTGTGTTTCCTCCTTTTTGATGCTCTGCCAGGCCATCATTGCAGTGGTTTTCAGTTGCTGTTTGTTTGCAGGCCTTTCTGTCTGAAGTTTAGTCTTTAACAAGTGAAATGCTGCTCAATTGGGTTGAGATCAGGTGACTGACTTGCCAATTCAAGAATATTCCACTTCTTTGCTTTAATAAACTCCTGGGTTGCTTTGGCTTTATGTTTTGGGTCATTGTCCATCTGTAGTATGAAACGACGACCAATCAGTTTGTCTGCATTTGGTTGGATCTGAGCACACAGTATGGCGGCTCTGAATACCTCAGAATTCATTCGGCTGCTTCTGTCCTGTGTCACATCATCAATAAACACTAGTGACCCAGTGCCACTGGCAGCCATGCATGCCCAAGCCATCACACTGCCTCCGCCGGGTTTTACAGATGATGTGGCATGCTTTGGATCATGAGCTGTACCACGCCTTCGCCATACTTTTCTCTTTCCATCATTCTGGTAGAGGTTGATCTTGGTTTCATCTGTCCAAAGAATGTTCTTCCAGAACTGTGCTGGCTTTTTTAGATGTTTTTTGGCCTTTTTCTTCTTGATGCTTATGAGTGGCTTGCACCGTGCAGTGAACCCTCTGTATTTACTTTCATGCAGTCTTCTCTTTATGGTAGATTTGGATATTGATACACCGACCTCCTGGAGAGTGTTGGTCACTTGGTCGGCTGTTGTGAAGGGATTTCTCTTCACCATGGAGATTATTCTGCGATCATCCACCTCTGTTGTATTCCGTGGGCGCCCAGGTCTTTTTGCATTGATGAGTTCACCAGTGCTTTCTTTCTTTCTCATGATGTACCAAACTGTAGATTTTGCCACTACTAATATTGTAACAATTTCTCGGATGGGTTTTTCTGTTTTCGCAGCTTAAGGATGGCTTGTTTCACCTGCATGGAGAGCTCCTTTGACCGCATGTTTACTTCACAGCAAAACCTTCCAAATGCAGCACCACACCTCAAATCAACTCCAGGCCTTTTATCTGCTTAATTGAGTATGACATAACGAAGGGATTGCCCACACCTGTCCATGAAATAGCCTTGGAGTCAATTGTCCAATTACTTTTGGTCCCTTTAAAAACAGGGTGGCACATGTTAAGGAGCTGAAACTCCTAAACCCTTCATCCAATTTTAATGTGGATACCTTCAAATGAAAGCTGAAGGTCTGAACTTCAACTGGAGCTGAATTGTTTTATTTAAAATTCATTGTGGTAATGTGTATAACCAAAATTAGAAAAATGTCGTCTCTGTCCAAATATATATGGACTTAACTGTATATAAGGGAAAGATTGCTGTTGGTTTAAATGCAGGGTTAAGGACGAGAGGCACATACCTGATTTGTCATCCTCTTGCTGTCCTCTGTGTATGCAAAAAACAAGGAGAGGACTGGGGATGAAAATGTATTATACAATTGCAAATTGCTTTGAATCGACACCAATTAATATTACATTCATTTGTAGTGAATACATTGATTTGTGTCCCAATAATCTCTATACCAAGGCCAAAATTGATATTACCCCCATATGGTGACCATGTAGTGGTAGAAACCAGTGCTGCTGAACACGTAATAGATTACAGTTACAGATAATGACTTACAGCTTATGCTTTTTCTGATGGAATCATTCACTTTTCCCGTCTTTTCCATCTGGCCCAGACCAACACGATAACTTCTCCAGCCAGGACTCATCTGCAGAGATTACAAAAAACACATATTTTACTTCTCACATTTGCAGGAACATCCCCATCTGCCACAACCTGCACAAACTCTTATCTTGCTCATAAAACCCCAATGTGCCACTGCTGCATCTTTTGTGTGGTACTGTGTGCCCTCTAAATGGTCAAACAAACTTCTACAATATAGGGCACTAAAAAGCAGTCAACACATTGTACCCCCTAGAAAATAATAATGCCCTCTGTGCGCAGTCAGAATAACTGGAGTTCCAAAATAATAATAAGTGTCCACTTAACATGTAATAATGTCCCAAGTCTCACCCTGTACAGCTGCACAGTATAATGCTCTCTTACACATAGTATAATGCCCCCTCACTGTATAGTACCACCAACACAGTATACTGACTCCTTAGTAGCCCCCAAACTGTTTGATGGCTCCAACACTGGATGATAGCCCCCACACAGTAAAAATACCCCACATTATCTCCCACACTGTATGATGGCCCCCTTGCTGTAATCTCCACACTGTATGATGGCACCCTAAATAGCCTCCATAAAGTGTAATGCACCAAACAATATAATGCACTCCCCATAGGCTTCCATATTGTACAATGCACTCCCCATAGGCTTCCATATTGTACAATGCACTCCCCATAGGCTTCCATATTGTACAATGCACTCCCCATAGGCTTCCATATTGTACAATGCTCTCCCCATAGGCAGACTCTATATAGTACAATGCACTCCCCATAGGCAGACTCTATATAGTACATTGCACCCCAATTGGTCTCTATAGTATAATGCAATCCCGATAAAAAAAAACATATCTGGACTGTGGGCACCAAGTAATGATGTCATCGCACCCACTGTCAGTGTCTGTGTTAGACACAATGAGGGATTGATGGGAGAGAGGAAGCATGACCCTCCCTCTCCATCATGGGTGTATCAGAGGCTGCAGACCGTTGACCTGCATCTGACTGCAGGTCTCAACAGTTTGCTTTACAAACTTCTTCCTGGTCCTTCTGACTCTAGAACACAGTTGCAAAATCCTTCTACTCTAATGGACACACCTGGACTGGGGTGTTTATAACTCCCAGCTTGCTGCTGGGAGTTGCCGGTGATATTTCCATCTCCGTGATGTGGCTTGGAGCTATAGGAGCTATATATGATCTTTCTCTTTGGTGTTTGGAGGACATCTGTATTTCTCTCTGAGTCTACTCAAGCTAAGTGTTCCCCTTGTTTGTGTATCCCATCTGTCTCTAGTGGTAGTGGGGATTGACTAGTGTATCCTTCCCTATGCAAGGCTTATTGCCAGTGTCAGGCAGGGGTTAGGTATCCTGCTCGGCGATAGGAGGGGAACCTATAAAGGGACGCTTAGGACAAACTGGGTAACGTTAGATATACCTAGGGGTCTCTACTCCCCCCCTTCCCTAGTGTTGGGTTCCCTTCCCCTTATTCCTTCGTGTAGTTAGTCTTTCCTGCACTGTGCGTGACACTCTCTCATCATTGCTTTCAACCGATACAGTTGAACTTGCAATGATGGGCAGGGGGCCCACTGCTGGCACCGGGCCCCTGTCTTACGGGCCCCACAGCGGTTGGGTGGCAGTGCAGGGAGATCTAGTCTAGTCTCCCTGCTCTGTCACAGAGTGTAACTGTATGGGCACACAGCACACACCGATACATCTAACAGTAGCATAGCGCCGGGTGGGCCCCTCTGAGCATGGGGCCAGGGGCGACTGCACCTTCTGCCCCCCGGTAGCTGTATTACTCTGAACACTTTGATCAGATCTGGACCAAGATGGTTTGCTTTAAAGAAGTGTTCATCTTTTGAAAGTGGTTGTCTCATCTTGTTAAATGGGTAAGGTGCTTGCGAAAATAAACAATTTTACAATTTACCACTTATTAAATATAATTTCCATTTTAAAGAACTAAATTATTTTTAATTCTGAACAGTTCTTACAGTTTTTTGCATATGCTAACGGCCACCTCTACAGTCCTTCACAGGTAGTCAGTTTCCTAGGCAAGGAGCGCTAACTTGCAACTTGTTGCTCTAGAGCTAGTGAGCGCTGCTCTCACAATGGCTTACTTGCTATATCCGGCCAACTTCAGTGCCTCTGCTCCTACAACGCTGAAGAGGCATCTGCTTGCAGCATAGGAGAGTGCACAGTTTAGACCAGCAGCGTGACAAAGCCACTTACTAAAGAAAGAAGTTGAGACAACCCTATAAAAAGGACCATCTAGGACTTTGATACTGAGGCCATGTCCATAGTGTAGGTAATCAGATTAGGATCCGACACCTGATTGTTTGCTGCTCCTATAGAAGCTGGGTGTACAAACTAGGCAGAGCCAGAACACCACAGCTCAGTACACTACAGTATGTAGCATCTGTGATGCAGTGACCCCTGCTGCAGAGCAGTGTGTGCTCCTTGGGATATGCATGGAGGCGTATCTGTAATTGTGATAATGAAACAGTGTCCGGCATGATTGTAAATGGCCGGTATGCGTCGCAGAGGGAGTCTGCGCTCTAACCTGTGGTATTGTTGTTCTGGGACCTGTAGTCCCACAAGTGTTTGTATAGTTAAAAGGAAGGCATGCAGGGTTAGTCGGAGAGCTGGGCGGATCTGGCTAACCACACACCCCTCCGACCAATGGGAGTGGTTACAGATACATAATGTAACCATGGTGTGGTCACTTGGTCTCTGTGATGGGGAGTGTGTAGGTCTTGGATGGCTTGTGTGTTGTGAGATCCTGTGTGCAGACCGGATCTCTGAATAGCGCACTGAGAGTCCGTGGACCTGAAGACTTGTGTGTTGGGAGATCCTGGGAGTAGGATCGGATCCCTGAATAGCGCACTGAGAGGTGTGTGTTGGAAGATCCTGGGAGTAGGACTTCCTGAAGAGCACAACCTGTGTTGGAAGATCCTGGGAGTAGGACTTCCTGAAGAGCACATGGAAAGGAATGTATGCAGAGTCTGCAACGGCACTGCATTGGGGGAGCTACAGCCCGTCTGAGGAGCTGGACTGTCAGGTGACCTGTGAGCAAGGCATTGACCGGGACCGTGATCCCAGTTCGGCAGCTTCCCTGGGAGAGAGAGAAGTGACATGGAGTCAGCGAGTGGAGCAGGAGCTACCATAAGGTACCTCCACAGACTGTTGTGTTCCATGAACTAATGAACTGTGTGTCGTGCGGTCACCCATGGCAACTGGACAAAGTAAGGTCCAGCATGTTTAGTGTCTGTGAGTTAAAGCCGTTCACTATGAAGTGCTGTGGAGTGTGTGTTAAGCCTGTGATATATAACATGGCCTCAAGTAGTTTATGACGTGTAAATAAACCAAATAGACTGGTTTAATGTGAAAAACCGTGCCTGTCTACGTTTATCCCATTGCCAAGCGAGTGTCCCCCAACACATGCAGTAAGCGCTATCTTACACAGCATTTCTTGTAAATTGTAGGACCTAATAAATCTAATAAATTGAATAGAAGCTGATCTGAAGTACCCAAGAATGGCCACTACACAATGTATGTGTGGTCCTGGCTCTATACACCAAGTATAATCATCCTCCACATGAGCTGCAAAAAGCTAAATGGTGTGGGTGCTAAATGATGAACCATTAAGGTACCTTCACACATAACGATATTGTTAACGATATCGTTGCTATTTGTGACGTAGCAACGATATCGTTAATGAAATCGTTATGTGTGACAGCGACCAACGATCAGGCCCCTGCTGGGAGATCGTTGGTCGCTGAATAAAGTCCAGAACTTTATTTCGTCACTGGACTCCCTGGAGACATCGCTGGATCGGCGTGTGTGACACCGATCCAGCGATGTCTTCACTGGTAACCAGGGTAAACATCGGGTAACTAAGCGCAGGGCCGCACTTAGTAACCCGATGTTTACCCTGGTTACCATGCTAAAAGTAAAAAAAAAAAAAACACTAGATACTTACCTAC
This sequence comes from Ranitomeya imitator, assembly GCF_032444005.1. Classification (NCBI taxonomy): domain Eukaryota; kingdom Metazoa; phylum Chordata; class Amphibia; order Anura; family Dendrobatidae; genus Ranitomeya; species Ranitomeya imitator. The sequence continues at coordinate 637,915,327 of NC_091286.1, forward strand.
CGCTGTCTGTCCTCCAGCACTGCGCTCTGCACTCCTCCTGTACTGTCTGTGAGCCGGAAAGCAGAGCGGTGACGTCACCGCTCTGCTTTCCGGCTCACAGACAGTACAGGAGGAGAGCAGAGAAGCAGAGCGCAGCGCTGGAGGACAGACGGCTGTAGGTAAGTATCTAGTGTTTGTTTTTTTTTACTTTTAGCATGGTAACCAGGGTAAACATCGGGTTACTAAGCGCGGCGCTGCGCTTAGTTACCCGATGTTTACCCTGGTTACCGGCATCGTTGGTCGCTGGAGAGCGGTCTGTGTGACAGCTCTCCAGCGACCAAACAGCGACGCTGCAGCGATTCGGATCGTTGTCGGTATCGCTGCAGCGTCGCTAAATGTGAAGGGGCCTTTACCAATATGATATGCATTTGCAAATCCTAGCCAATCCCTTTAAAGGCAATCTGTCAGCAAGATTGCACACCTCATACTATTTATATGCACATGTTGCTGATTGAAAGACAATACCTCTACATAGTCAGTAGCTTCCTCCATTACTGAGAAATCAGCGTTTGAATTGATAGGCAAATGAGGCTGAAGAGCTACTGTAGATCTGAAGCCTCTGCCACTCCTCTTCCACAATTCCCGACCCAGAGCCACCTCCTCCTGCTTGACTGACAGCCTCGATGCTTTATGACTTCAGGCAAAGGAGCCATCAGTCAAGCAGGAGGAGACTTAGGTAATAGAGCTGGAGTGACAGAGGTAAACTTATACATTTGTTGATCATTTTGTCACACAGCATTGATCCAAATGAAGGTCATACCGAGAAGTCTTGCTCCTTTCTTCTGTTGTCTTCTGCATCACTCCTGACCATGCATTAAAGTGAACTCTCATGAGTTACAACAGCAAACAAAGACCATGAATCTAGCACAATTCTATTGCTAGCAATTTCTTCTGCTTACCAATAAACATTAAATCAAACATACTTTACTGTTCCCTGTTGTCTCTTTAGCCATTCGTCACTCTATATGAAATATCCTAGAAGAAAATAAATCAGTGAGAAAAGAGCTGCAGAGGGACAAAATGATGAAGGATGAATATTACTGGCAGCTGCAAGTCCAGATGTCACAATTTATCGAGTTTTCTTCCTCGTCTGCACACTATTTTGCATGGTACATTGACAATAAGCCTTCTGGCAAGAGCTCATTGCGATTTCTTGTGCTGGTAAGGTTATATTCAGGTTGCGATCAGAACTTGGCTTTCTAAAATTCGATTTAACTGTTGTGTAAAAATATGATTTCCGTCAAATAAATAGAAAATCACAAGAGTCTGAACCCTATAGATTCATGAAGAAGCATCTTCGCTACAGTAGGTTCCTCTCAACATGTGACAAAGATTCAAGATCGCTGTTTTAGTCTGGTATCAAACTACCATAGCAAAAGAGTCAAATTTTGGGGCCCACTGTCCACCCCTCTGACGACACCCAATATAAGAGGCAAAAGTGATTCTGCATTTTTCTTTTCTAACTCTTTATATATTGGGTCTTACATGTACATAAAAATGTACCCTCAAAGGTAGTCATAAGGGTGTTACTGTGATTGACAGTAATGATTCAGAGTTAAAATTGCAGGAATCAAAAAATCAATGAATACCATAAGAAAATCTAAAAAATAAAGTCATAATTGCTGTTATTTTTTCAGCCCCTACAAAATAAAATAACATGGATTGCAAGAAACAACAAACAAATCAATTTTGGAACAAATCAAGCTAGACATGTCACTCAAAACAAGGATCACCAAGCTACAACTTGACTACTTTGGACACATCATACTTAGAGAACAATCAATGGAGAAGGACATCATGGTCAGAGGAATAGAAGTTGGAACAAGGTGAAGACGAAGACCAAAAACCCGATGGCTTGATACTATCAAGATATAGAAAAAAGCAAAAGGAAAGGGGATCACAACAGATCTCATCGCCTAAATGTATCCTATAGAGGATAAGTCATGAAAATTCAAGATATATAGTAGTAGCAAAAAGGATTTTATCAATGAAACTTAACTTTTAATTTAAATGTAGTAAAAATTCACAAAATATCTCTATTTCTAATCCTAAAAATACCTATATTAGAATGTAGTTAGCACAGCAATAGGTATGAATCTATCCAAAAGAAATTTAATCCTACACTGACAGTGGTCAGACATAGGTGGTCCGTGGCAACATAACTACCCCCTAATCAAAATATGCAATGTAATTGACAACCATAGAAGTCTGAGAGTCAAATACACCAGAAAAAACAATCACAAACTGGCAGTGGTCAGTACTAACAGAGGCAGTCAACATATTAACGTAACCACCCCAAAAATGAGAGATCGTAACCTCATTTATATGACAATAGAAAAGGGGTGCAAAAATCTAACGATCTCACCCATGGGGATGTTATGACATGGTCCTGGGATAGGTCAGTCAGTCGTGTCCCTCAGGTTGATGACCATCATTTCAAGACAGTCAAACAATGACCCAGCACGGCTATATGTATTCAGAGGCGTGAGTCGTAGTTTGAGTGAGCCCAACTCTAAGGAGAAATGGATAAGTGCTGAACTCCCTTGATGATCTCTACTTGGTGGAAACATGTCGGGATGACATCTCCTAGTGTATCCTCACCCACCCCCTGCAGACTGTGAGCCCTCGCGGGCAGGGTCCTCCCTCCTTATGTACTCGTGTGCCTTGTTATCTGCTCATGTTTAATGTATTTGTCTATATTTGCCCCGTATTCACATGTAAAGCGCCATGGAATAAATGGCGCTATAAAAATGTATAATAATAATAATAATAATAATGAACGTGAAGGGATAGTCTAAGGCTATTGTTATCTAGGAATAGCTGTGGAGTGCTCTTGTAAGAGCGGGAGCAACAAGAATACAACTGGGTGACGATAGTCCTCAGGGTCTTCTGCAGGAACAGCGTTCGACTGTCTTGAAATGATAATACTACTACTTGATACTAGGGTTGAGCGAAACGGGTCGAAATTGTTCAAAAGTCGCCGACTTTTGGCAAGGTCGGGTTTCATGAAACCCGACCCGACCCCAGTGGGGGGTCGGCCATGAAGTCGGCGATCTTTTGAATCTGGAATCGGAATTCCGATCCCGATTCCCGATATGTTTAAGATATCGGGAATTGGTATCGGAATTCAGATTAAAGTGTAAAATATAGAATTAAAATAAAAAATATTGCAATACTTACCCTCTGACGCGCCCTGGTACTAACCGGCAGCCTTCCTCCTTCGAATCCGCGCTTCTAGGACCTTGCCGTGACGTCGCGGTGACGTCGCGGCTTGTGATTGGCCGCGCGGCCGCCCATGTGACCGCTCGCGCGGCCAATCACAAGCCGCGACGTCACCCGCGACGTCACCGAAGGTCCTGGAAGGGCTGATTCTTAGGAAGGAAGGCTGTCGGAAGGAAGCAGGGCGCTTCCGAGGGTGAGTATATACCTAATAGGAATATACTCACCCTCGGAAGCGCCCTGCTTCCTTCCGACAGCCTTCCTTCCTAAGAATCAGCCCTTCCAGGACCTTCGGTGACGTCGCGGGTGACGTCGCGGCTTGTGATTGGCCGCGCGAGCGGTCACATGGGCGGCCGCGCGGCCAATCACAAGCCGCGACGTCACCGAAGGTCCTGGAAGGCTGATTCTAAGGAAGGAAGGTTCCCGGTTAGTACCAGGGCGCGTCAGAGGGTAAGTATAAGGATATTTTTTATTTTAATTCTATATTTTACACTTAAATATGGATCCCAGGGCCTGAAGGAGAGTTTCCGCTCCTTCAGACCCTGGGAACCATGGAAACCCAATGCACTGCATTGGGTTTCGAGTTTCGGCCGACCCCGACCCCGACTTTTTTTATAGGATCGGCCGATTTCACTCGACCCGACTTTTGAAAAAGTCGGGTTTCGTGAAACCCGACCCGATCCTATAAAAGTGAAGGTCGCTCAACCCTACTTGATACTATCAAGATAACGGCAGAGAAGACCCTGGTGGACCTATCTAGTCTTGCACAAGATTGATCTTCCTACAAATCGTTTATCCATCAAGACCACCGTGATCGAGCCGAAGGCCATAAAAAGAATAAAAATTTAAAAGGTTTTTGCTAAGCTTTCAATATCCTTAGGATAAGTCATTAACCCCTTCACCCCAGGCCATTTTCCATTTTTGCGTTTCAGTTTTTTGATCCCCTTCTTCCAAGAGTCATAACTTTTTTTTATTTTTTTTGTCAATATGGCCATGTGAGGGCTTGTTTTTTTGCAGGACAAGTTGTGCTTTTAAAAGACACCATTGATTTTAGCATATTGACTATTGGAAACGGGAACAACATTCCGACCACTATGACCTCTTCAATACAGTACTAGTCTCTGCAGAATGTAAGACACAAACATCTATGGCTCATCACTTCTAATGCATCTTCTTCACTTTTTCCCCCATTTATACACAGCACTGGATAAAGAAAGAAAAGTGCTATAGTGCCACTCTGGTGCACTGCAGAGTAACATAGCCTCTCTTTTGTTAGAATCACTAGCCTCAAAAATAAAATATATTACATTAGTGATGTCTACATTTGTGACCCCTTAATAGTAGAAATGTCCCCTTCTGTGGCCCCCATACAGTATTAATGCAAATATCCCCTTTTGTGGCCCCCATACAATAGTTAAATTCCTCTTTGTGCCCCCATACATTAGTAATGTCCATGCTCAAATATAGCAGCAATTGTTGTGCTGTGCTATAAAGGTTATGGGGAAAATGTTCATGACGCCACCCGTAGTGTTCAGCTGTAATAGCCGACGCTGCAGTCAGATCCTCTGGGGCGATGGTGGTGCAGCAAAGATGGTGCAGCTCTCCAAGGGTAGAGTTAGCCCCAGGGCATATGTAGAGTTAAGTGTTAATATGGTTGTTGTGGTTGTGCCAGGCAGGTGACGCAGCAATAACTAGAAGGACATAGCAAGGTGCAATTTCCACTTTTATTTACAGTTCTCCAGTCCACAAATGCCAGCCGGATGCTGTGTTCTCCGGGTCAGTGGTCCAGCAAACGCCCAGGTAAATTGGGGTGCACCTTTCCAGGACTCCTTTCTTATGCCTTTCTCTGGTCTTACCCACAGTGTCCAAAGCCAGCAGCCACGTACCTGGTGGGGTGACTTCCTCTGAGTTCCCTGCATTCTATCCGGCTGCATTTTTGGCGAGTTATGGGAGGATGTGGCAGTGACTCTTAGAGATTCCACAGCCTCCGATTTCTTAGCTGAACTTGAAGAATTCTACTAAGTTGGGGCCGGTCCCCTGACTGCAACCTGGTCCCTTCAGCTGGCGATGGTCAGCCTGGATGTGGGCCCCATGGTTGGCCTCTGCACTTCCCGTGTCCCTAGGACCTCTTCTGTCCTCCTGGGAGCTTCCTTCTTGCTCTCCTTCTCAATTCTCTCCTCAGCCATGTTTCTCACTCCTTCTACTTTGGTCTCACAGGACCAATTGCTCTAGCACACTGTCTTTGCTGCCTTCTAAGCTTCTCCCCGTTTCCTACCTATCCCACCCACTCCCACCACCCAGTCCTATCCAGCCTGGGATGAGGCCTTCCTCTCTAAGGGTACGCCCAGGTGTCCCAACTGAACTGGTGTGTGTTGGATGTGAGTGTTAGAGTCCTGGGTAGTGCCCTCTCCTTACCTAAGAGTGGGATACCACACCTCTATGTGATCCCCCAGGGCCCCACACTTACGCTCTACAGGAGAGAGACAGGACCCTGCTGACCATAAACGCTAACATTATACTGGAGAGAAAGATAGGAGTAGAAAAAATGTAGGAATTCAGCTCCAGGATGTAAAATATCAAAAATATTCTTTATTCAAACATTAAAAATTGGAACAAGGGCATACAAATGACCAGCAAAAATAGCTAGGGAGCAGCCATGAGCGTCTGAACGCATTTCAAACCACTGCTGTGTTCTTAGTCTTCAGTACTGAAGACTAAGAACACAGCAGTTGTTCGAAAAGCGTTCAGACGCTCATGGCTGCTCCCTAACTATTTTTGCTGGTCATTTGTATGCCCTTGTTCCAATTTTTAATGTTTGAATAAAGAATATTTTTGATATTTTACATCCTGGAGCTGAATTCCTACATTTTTTCTACTCATATCTTCTACGTCTTGGCAGAGATGTCTTTTCCGTGCTCGGATGATACCACCACAGCGATTTAACTTCTAATGGGTGAGCTGAAGTAACTTTTTCGTATTTATATCAGAGAAAGATAGGACCCTGCTGATCATAAAAGTTTACACTCGACAGGAGAGAGAATTTACCCAGTGATTCCTTACATGAAAAACAACTGTGACATAGAAACTGTTCTCCACTGAGATCCGCTGATCTGTGATGGACCAGGTTCTGACCACCACTGTACAAGGTGTGATGATCATTAACCCAAAAACCCCAAGATGCAAAAAAAATCATAATAACAGGATCATATAAGGACATTTGAAGCACTTTAGACTCAATTCTCCCCCCTCTGTATGTATTAAGGTATGATAATCAGCAGTGGCGTAACTTGAAACTCTTGGGCCCGATGCGAAAGCTCCAACGAGGCCTCCAAATATTTTAAATCTTTAATAGCGACAGTCTTTTTCTATAGGACAAAGGGACTTTTGGGGCCCCCTAGGCTTCAGGGCCCGGGTGTGATTGCAACCCCTGCACCTGTTGTAATTATACCCCTGATAATGAGTGAGATGTTACTTCCACTGGGGTGGTGCAAGTGGTGTGCATCAAGAGAATCATAGAGTCTAGATCACGTGAAGTAATTATCCCCCTCCACTCCTCCTTGGTCAGGCCTCATCTGGAATACTGTGTTCAGTTCTGGGCACCACATTTTAAAAAAGACATCAACAAACTGGAGCAAACTTAGAGAAGAGCGACCAGGATGATGAGTGGACTGCAAACTATGTACCATGAGGAAAGGGATCTGGAAATGTTTAGCCTGTAAAAAAGAAGGCTAAGAGGAGACTTAATAGCTGTCTACAAATATCTGAAGGGCTGTCACCGTGTAGAGGGATCATTATTCTCATTTGCACATGGAAACACGATAAGCAATTGAATGAAACTGATAGGGAGAAGATACAGATTAGATATTAGTAAAAACTTTTTCACAGTGAGGCTGATCAATGAGTGGAACAGGCTGCCAAGAGAGGTGGTGAGTTCTCCTTCAATGGAAGTCTTCAAACAGAGGCTGGACAGACATCTGTCTGGGATGATTTAGTGAATCCTGCATTGAGCCGGGGGTTGGACCAGATGACCCAGGAGGTCCCTTCCAACTCCCATTCTATGATTCTATGTGTCTTCTACTGATCTGACTGTGTTGTCCTCACCATTTTTATTGTGTGCACATTCCTTTCCTGTAAGTCTGCATGTATTTAGCATCTACTTGATATTTGTGTTAATGACAAAAGTAAATCATTGATTTGCAGTTGTGTACTTGATATAAAGTCTGTCTGTGATGTATATTTCACTCAGTAGGTGTCAATGCTGTAAAATAACCCTTACTTGCTGGCTCTTTCATGAATTCTCATTTTTTTAAATTAATATACAGTATAAAAGTAAAAAAAAAAAAAAATAACACACTACTCATGCATATAGATCTTGGATCACATAAAATACGGTCTGGAGCTGTAAAGGGAAAGCTCTGCTGTGCGGAGATAAGGAAACCGCTGACACACTGCTGGGAAGAATATTGTTCCCAAGGATATCTCTACTACACACTGTCTCCATATGGAAATCTATTGGAGAACGTGAACATATAGAACTGCCCTTGGTACAGAGCGATTCAAGATCAATGTACATTTGCAAAAAGCTGCAATAAAAGGAGATATGCTGTATATCTGAAGATTTCAACAACTAACATAAAATCCTGCAATATTCTTCAAATAGTAAAATAATGAATACGCAATTATATTAATATCAAGTCCTTGAAACCCAATGGCTGAAAGGTCCAGAAGATACTTTGAATATGGTTTTTGAATGTTTTTTTTTCCTTTCGTGAAGTTAAATTTGTGCTTTTTATTATATTTTTTACCCTATAATGGGTCAATGCATAACCCAAGAATGCTTGACTGCTTCAATATCATGTTATTATACTACATTTTGTACTGAATAATTTATCCTTATAGTTACCAAAGCTCAGTTTTCCCCCACAAAAATCTCCAAATCCTCATGCACAGTAAAATTCAGGCACTTTCAACCTCCACTAGAGGGAGCTCACGGTATTCTAATAGTACATTGGGCAGTATGCAGTTTGCTCTTAAGCACCCTCTAGTGGTCACTAAAAGCAGCAGGAATGCTACAATGCAAATTTGCCGCTATGTGGCCTCTATCACTGTGATGATCAAGAAATAAACATCACAAAATGTTTGACCTGGCAAATTGCTGATAACAATCAATAGAAACCTTGTTTTAAATTAAATCTATTATAAAATACTTTTTTAATGTGACTATGATTTTCATCCATTTACTTTTAGATGATGTCACTTGCTCTGGATTATTTTTGGAAGTCTAGAATGGGGAAGGAGTTCTCACCACTTTTTCATCTTTTTATGTCCTTAAAGGGATTTTCCATTTTTTCCAGCTAATCTCTGCCAATGTAGATGGCATGAGTTGCTGAACTCCCTGAAGAGGTATTGACATGATGACAGCAGTGCAGACAAACAACAAAAATAGAGAAGCGTCGGAGACTCAGCGTCTGATCTGGGGAAGGTCAATAAAGTTCAGCTTGTTTGTGTTTTTTTTTTATATAAAACTGTACCTTAAGACCAGTAGCATAGCGACCGGGGGGCAGAAGGGGCGGTGGCCCCGGACCCCGCGCTCTGAGGGGGCCCACCCAGAGCTACACTATGTAACTGTATGGTGTGCACAGCGCGCCGATGCAGTTACATCCTGCGGCAGAGCAGCGAGACACGATCTCCCTGCTCTGTCGCCCAGCTGCTGTGCAGCCCCTGAGGAGGCGGTGGGGGGTCCTGTGCCAATAGGGGCCCCCTGCCTGTCATCGCAGGTTCAGCTGTATCGGCTACATGCGGATATAGCTGACCGCATTGATGAGAGAAGGAGCGTTACCCTCCCTCTCTCACCATCCCCCTGTCAGCGTCCGACGTCACCGACGCCGACACTGACAGGGGGTCGCGATGACGTCAATACTCGGTGCCCGCTGTCTGGAGATGAGTGGGCGCTGAAAGCACCACGGGAACAAGGAAGAAGAAAGGTGAGTATTGGATATTTTTTTATCGGGTGCATTATACTGAACTGGTTGCCTAATGGGGGTGCATTATTCTATATAGACTGCCTAATGGGGGTGCATTATACTATACAGACTGCCTAATGGGAGTGCATTATACTATACAGACTGCCTAATGGGGGTGCGTTATATTGTACTGGCTACCTAATGGGGTACATTATACGATACAGGCTGCCTAATGGGGGTACATTATACTATACAGACTGCCTAATGGGGATGCAGTATACTATACAGACTGCCTAATGGGGGTGCATTATACTATACAGGCTGCCTAATGGGGGTGCATTATACTGCACTGGCTGCCTAATGGGGGTGCATTATACTATACAGACTGCCTAATGGGGGTGCATTATACTATACACACTGCCTAATGGGGGTGCATTATACTATACAGACTGCCTAACGGGGGTGCATTATACTATACAGACTGCCTAATGAGGGTGCATTATACTATACAGTCTGCCTAATGGGGGTACATTATACTGTACTGGCTGCCTAATGGGGGTGCATTATATTGTACTGGCTGCCTAATGGGGGTGCATTACACTATATAGACTGCCTAATGGCAGTGCATTATACTATACAGACTGCCTAATGGGGGTGCATTATACTATACAGACTGCCTAATGGGGGTGCATTATACTATTCAGGCTGTCTAATGGGGGTACATTATACTGTACTGGCTGCCTAATGGGGGTGCATTATATTGTACTGGCTGGCTAATGGGGGTGCATTATACTATATAGACTGCCTAATGGCAGTGCATTATACTATACAGGCTACCTAATGGGGGTGCGTTATATTGTACTGGCTACCTAATGGGGTACATTATACTATACAGGCTGCCTAATGGGAGTGCATTATAGTATACAGACTGCCTAATGGGGGTGCGTTATATTGTACTGGCTACCTAATGGGGTACATTATACTATACAGGCTGCCTAATGGGGGTACATTATACTATACAGACTGCCTAATGGGGGTGCATTATACTATACAGACTGCCTAATGGGGGTGCATTATACTATACAGACTGCCTAATGGGGGTGCATTATACTGCACTGGCTGCCTAATGGGGGTGCATTATACTATACAGACTGCCTAATGGGGGTGCATTATACTATACACACTGCCTAATGGGGGTGCATTATACTATACAGACTGCCTAACGGGGGTGCATTATACTATACAGACTGCCTAATGAGGGTGCATTATACTATACAGTCTGCCTAATGGGGGTACATTATACTGTACTGGCTGCCTAATGGGGGTGCATTATATTGTACTGGCTGCCTAATGGGGGTGCATTACACTATATAGACTGCCTAATGGCAGTGCATTATACTATACAGACTGCCTAATGGGGGTGCATTATACTATACAGACTGCCTAATGGGGGTGCATTATACTATTCAGGCTGTCTAATGGGGGTGCATTATATTGTACTGGCTGGCTAATGGGGGTGCATTATACTATATAGACTGCCTAATGGCAGTGCATTATACTATACAGGCTACCTAATGGGGGTGCATTAAACTATACAGACTGCCTAATGGGGGTGCATTATACTATTCAGGCTGTCTAATGGGAGTGCATTATACTATACAGACTGCCTAATGGGGGTGCATTATACTATTCAGGCTGTCTAATGGGGGTATATTTTACTGTACTGGCTGCCTAATGGGGGTACATTATACTGTACTGGCTGCCTAATGGGGGTGCATTATATTGTACTGGCTGCCTAATGGGGGTGCATTACACTATATAGACTGCCTAATGGGGGTGCATTATACTATACAGTCTGCCTAATGGGGGTACATTATACTGTACTGGCTGCCTAATGGCAGTGCATTATACTATACAGACTGCCTAATGGGGGTGCATTATACTATACAGACTGCCTAATGGGGGTGCATTATACTATACAGACTGCCTAATGGGGGTGCATTATACTATACAGACTGCCTAATGGGGGTGCATTATACTATTCAGGCTGTCTAATGGGGGTATATTTTACTGTACTGGCTGCCTAATGGGGGTACATTATACTGTACTGGCTGCCTAATGGGGGTGCATTATATTGTACTGGCTGGCTAATGGGGGTGCATTATACTATATAGACTGCCTAATGGCAGTGCATTATACTATACAGGCTACCTAATGGGGGTGCATTAAACTATACAGACTGCCTAATGGGGGTGCATTATACTATTCAGGCTGTCTAATGGGAGTGCATTATACTATACAGACTGCCTAATGGGGGTGCATTATACTATACAGACTGCCTAATGGGGGTACATTATACTGTACTGGCTGCCTAATGGGGGTACATTATACAGTACTGGCTGCCTAATGGGGGTGCATTATATTGTACTGGGTGCCTAACGGGGGTGCATTATACTATATAGACTGCCTAATGGCAGTGCATTATACTGTACTGGCTGCCTAATGGGGGTGCATTATACTATACAGACTGCCTAATGGGGGTGCATTATACTATACAGACTGCCTAATGAGGGTGCATTATACTATACAGACTGCCTAATGGAGGTGCATTATACTATTCAGGCTGTCTAATGGAAGTGCATTATACTATACAGACTGCCTAATGAGGATGCATTATACTATACAGACTGCCTAATGGGGGTGCATTATACTATACAGACTGCCTAATGGGGTGCATGATACTATACAGGCTGCCTAATTGGGGTGCATTATACTGTACTGGCTGCCTAATGGGGGGTACATTATACTGTACTGGATGCCTATGGGGGTGCATTATACTATACAGGCTGCATAATGAGGGTGCATTATACTGACTGCCTCTAGGGGTGTATTATACTATGCAGGCTGTCTAATGAGAGTGCATTATATTGTACTGGCTGCCTATGTGGATGCATTATAGTATGCAGGCTGCCTAATGGGGGTGCTTTATACTGTAATGGATGCCTATGGGGGTGCATTATACTATGCAGGCTGCCTAATTGGGGTGCATTATACTGTACTGGCTGCCTATGGGGGTGCATTATACTGTACTGGCGGCCTATGGGGGTGCATTATACTATGCAGGCTACCTATGGGGGTGCATTATATTGTACTGGCTGCCTAATGGGAGTGCATTATACTGTACTAGCTGCCTAATGGGGGTGCATTATACTATACAGGCTGCCCAATGGGGGTGCATTATATGTACTGGCTGCCTATGGGGGTGTATTATACTATGCAAGCTGCCTAATGGGGGTGCATTATACTGTACTGGCTGCCTAATAGGGGTGCATTATACTGTACTGGCTGCCTATGTGGGTGCATTATGCTATACAGGCTGCCTAACGGGGGTGCATTATACTGTACTGGCTGACTATGAGGGTGTATTATACTATGCAGGCAGCCTAATTGGGTGCATTATACTGTACTGGCTGCCTATATCAGTGCATTATATACTATACAGGCTGCCTATGGGGGTGCACTATACTATGGAGACTGGCTAATGGGGGTGCAATATACTGTACTGGCTGCCTAATGGGGGTGCATTGTACTATACAGACTGCCTAATGGGGTGAATTATGATATACAGACTGCCTAATGGGGTGCATTGTACTATACAGACTGCCTAATGGAGATGCATTATACTATACAGGCTGTCTAATGGGTGTGCATTATACTATACAGACTGCCTAATGGGGGTGCATTATACTATACAGACTGCCTAATTGGGGTGCATTATACTGTATTGGCTGCCTAATGGGGGTGCATTATTCTATACTGGCTGCCTATGGGGGTGCATTATACTATACTGGCTGCCAATGGGGGTGCATTATAGAATGCAGGCTGCCTAATTGGGTGCATTATACTGTACTGGCTGCCTATATCAGTGCATTATACTATACAGACTGCCTAATGGGGGTGCATTATACTATACAGACTGCCTAATGAGGGTGCATTATACTATACAGACTGCCTAATGGAGGTGCATTATACTATTCAGGCTGTCTAATGGAAGTGCATTATACTATACAGACTGCCTAATGAGGATGCATTATACTATACAGACTGCCTAATGGGGGTGCATTATACTATACAGACTGCCTAATGGGGTGCATGATACTATACAGGCTGCCTAATTGGGGTGCATTATACTGTACTGGCTGCCTAATGGGGGGTACATTATACTGTACTGGATGCCTATGGGGGTGCATTATACTATACAGGCTGCATAATGAGGGTGCATTATACTGACTGCCTCTAGGGGTGTATTATACTATGCAGGCTGTCTAATGAGAGTGCATTATATTGTACTGGCTGCCTATGTGGATGCATTATAGTATGCAGGCTGCCTAATGGGGGTGCTTTATACTGTAATGGATGCCTATGGGGGTGCATTATACTATGCAGGCTGCCTAATTGGGGTGCATTATACTGTACTGGCTGCCTATGGGGGTGCATTATACTGTACTGGCGGCCTATGGGGGTGCATTATACTATGCAGGCTACCTATGGGGGTGCATTATATTGTACTGGCTGCCTAATGGGAGTGCATTATACTGTACTAGCTGCCTAATGGGGGTGCATTATACTATACAGGCTGCCCAATGGGGGTGCATTATATGTACTGGCTGCCTATGGGGGTGTATTATACTATGCAAGCTGCCTAATGGGGGTGCATTATACTGTACTGGCTGCCTAATAGGGGTGCATTATACTGTACTGGCTGCCTATGTGGGTGCATTATGCTATACAGGCTGCCTAACGGGGGTGCATTATACTGTACTGGCTGACTATGAGGGTGTATTATACTATGCAGGCAGCCTAATTGGGTGCATTATACTGTACTGGCTGCCTATATCAGTGCATTATATACTATACAGGCTGCCTATGGGGGTGCACTATACTATGGAGACTGGCTAATGGGGGTGCAATATACTGTACTGGCTGCCTAATGGGGGTGCATTGTACTATACAGACTGCCTAATGGGGTGAATTATGATATACAGACTGCCTAATGGGGTGCATTGTACTATACAGACTGCCTAATGGAGATGCATTATACTATACAGGCTGTCTAATGGGTGTGCATTATACTATACAGACTGCCTAATGGGGGTGCATTATACTATACAGACTGCCTAATTGGGGTGCATTATACTGTATTGGCTGCCTAATGGGGGTGCATTATTCTATACTGGCTGCCTATGGGGGTGCATTATACTATACTGGCTGCCAATGGGGGTGCATTATAGAATGCAGGCTGCCTAATTGGGTGCATTATACTGTACTGGCTGCCTATATCAGTGCATTATACTATACAGGCTGCCTATGGGGGTGCACTATACTATGGAGACTGCCTAATGGGGGTGCAAAATACTGTACTGGCTGCCTAATGGGGGTGCATTATACTATACAGACTGCCTAATGGAGATGCATTATACTATACAGGCTGTCTAATGGGTGTGCATTATACTATACAGACTGCCTAATTGGGATGCATTATACTATACAGACTGCCTAATGGGGGTGCATTATTCTGTACTGGCTACCTATGGGGGTGCATTATACTAATCAGATTGCCTAATGGGGGTGCAATGTACTGTACTGGCTGCCTAATGGGGGTGCATTATACTATACAGACTGCATAATGGGGGTGCATTATACTGTACTGGCTGCCTAATGGGGGTGCATTATACTGTACTGGCTGCCTATGGGGTGCATTATACTATAGAGACTGCCTAATGGGGTGCATTATAGTATACAGGCTGCCTAATGGAGGTGCAATTAATGTACTGGCTGCCTATGGGGGTGCATTATAGTATGCAGGCTGCCTAATGGGGTGCATTATACTGTACTGGCTGCCTAATGGGGATGCATTATACTATACAGACTGCCTAATTGGGATGCATTATACTGTACAGACTGCTTAATGGGAGTGCATTATACTATACAGACTGCATAATGGGGGTGCATTATACTATACAGACTGCCAAATGGGGGTGCACTATACTATACAGGCTGCCTAATGGGGTTGCATTATTCTATACAGACTACCTAACTGGGGTACATTATACTGTACTGGCTGCCTAATGGGGGTGCATTATACTGTACTGGCTGCCTATGGGGTGCATTATACTATAGAGACTGCCTAATGGGGTGCATTATAGTATACAGGCTGCCTAATGGGGGTCCAATTAATGTACTGGCTGCCTATGGGGGTGCATTATAGTATGCAGGCTGCCTAATGGGGTGCATTATACTGTACTGGTTGCCTATGGGGGTGCATTATATTGTACTGGCTGCATAATGGGGGTGCATTATATTATACTGGCTGCCTAATGGGGATGCATTATACTATACAGACTGCCTAATTGGGATGCATTATACTGTACTGGCTGCCTAATGGGGGTGCATTATACTACACAGACTTCCTAATGGGGGTGCATTATAATATACAGACTGCCTAATGGGGGGGAATTATACTATACAGGCTGCCTAATTGGGGTGCATTATACTGTACTAGCTGCCTAATGGGGGTGCATTATATTATACAGGCTGCCTAATGGGGGTGCATTATATTGTACTGGCTGCCTTTGGGGGTGCATTATAGTATGCAGGCTGCCTAATGGGAGTGCATTATAGTGTACTTGCTGCCTATGGAGGTGCATTATACTGTACTGGCTGCCTATGGGAGTGCATTATACTATGCTGGCTGCCAATGGGGGTGCATTATATTGGACTCGCTGCCTAATGGGGGTGCATTATACTGTACTGGCTGCCTAATGGTGGTGCATTATACTGTACTGGCTGCCTATGGGAGTGCATTATACTATACAGGCTGCGAATGGAGGTGCATTATATTGTACTTGCTGCCTAATGGGGGTGCATTACACTGTGGGAATAACCGAGACATGGTTAGATGAAAGCTATGACTGGGCAGTTAACTTACAGGGTTACAGTCTGTTTAGAAAGGATCGTAAAAATCGGAGAGGAGGAGGAGTTTGTCTCTATGTAAAGTCTTGTCTAAAGTCCACTTTAAGGGAAGATATTAGCGAAGGAAATGAGGATGTCGAGTCCATATGGGTCGAAATTCATGGAGGGAAAAATGGTAACAAAATTCTCATTGGGGTCTGTTACAAACCCCCAAATATAACAGAAACCATGGAAAGTCTACTTCTAAAGCAGATAGATGAAGCTGCAACCCATAATGAGGTCCTGGTTATGGGGGACTTTAACTACCCGGATATTAACTGGGAAACAGAAACCTGTGAAACCCATAAAGGCAACAGGTTTCTGCTAATAACCAAGAAAAATTATCTTTCACAATTGGTGCAGAATCCAACCAGAGGAGCAGCACTTTTAGACCTAATACTATCTAATAGACCTGACAGAATAACAAATCTGCAGGTGGTCGGGCATCTAGGAAATAGCGACCACAATATTGTACAGTTTCACCTGTCTTTCACTAGGGGGACTTGTCAGGGAGTCACAAAAACACTGAACTTTAGGAAGGCAAAGTTTGACCAGCTTAGAGATGCCCTTAATCTGGTAGACTGGGACAATATCCTCAGAAATAAGAATACAGATAATAAATGGAAAATGTTTAAGAACATCCTAAATAGGCAGTGTAAGCGGTTTATACCTTGTGGGAATAAAAGGACTAGAAATAGGAAAAACCCAATGTGGCTAAACAAAGAAGTAAGACAGGCAATTAACAGTAAAAAGAAAGCATTTGCACTACTAAAGCAGGATGGCACCATTGAAGCTCTAAAAAACTATAGGGAGAAAAATACTTTATCTAAAAAACTAATTAAAGCTGCCAAAAAGGAAACAGAGAAGCACATTGCTAAGGAGAGTAAAACTAATCCCAAACTGTTCTTCAACTATATCAATAGTAAAAGAATAAAAACTGAAAATGTAGGCCCCTTAAAAAATAGTGAGGAAAGAATGGTTGTAGATGACGAGGAAAAAGCTAACATATTAAACACCTTCTTCTCCACGGTATTCACGGTTGAAAATGAAATGCTAGGTGAAATCCCAAGAAACAATGAAAACCCTATATTAAGGGTCACCAATCTAACCCAAGAAGAGGTGCGAAACCGGCTAAATAAGATTAAAATAGATAAATCTCCGGGTCCGGATGGCATACACCCACGAGTACTAAGAGAACTAAGTAATGTAATAGATAAACCATTATTTCTTATTTTTAGGGACTCTATAGCGACAGGGTCTGTTTCGCAGGACTGGCGCATAGCAAATGTGGTGCCAATATTCAAAAAGGGCTCTAAAAGTGAACCTGGAAATTATAGGCCAGTAAGTCTAACCTCTATTGTTGGTAAAATATTTGAAGGGTTTCTGAGGGATGTTATTCTGGATTATCTCAATGAGAATAACTGTTTAACTCCATATCAGCATGGGTTTATGAGAAATCGCTCCTGTCAAACCAATCTAATCAGTTTTTATGAAGAGGTAAGCTATAGGCTGGACCATGGTGAGTCATTGGACGTGGTATATCTCGATTTTTCCAAAGCGTTTGATACCGTGCCGCACAAGAGGTTGGTACACAAAATGAGAATGCTTGGTCTGGGGGAAATTGTGTGTAAATGGGTTAGTAACTGGCTTAGTGATAGAAAGCAGAGGGTGGTTATAAATGGTATAGTCTCTAACTGGGTCGCTGTGACCAGTGGGGTACCGCAGGGGTCAGTATTGGGACCTGTTCTCTTCAACATATTCATTAATGATCTGGTAGAAGGTTTACACAGTAAAATATCGATATTTGCAGATGATACAAAACTATGTAAAGCAGTTAATACAAGAGAAGATAGTATTCTGCTACAGATGGATCTGGATAAGTTGGAAACTTGGGCTGAAAGGTGGCAGATGAGGTTTAACAATGATAAATGTAAGGTTATACACATGGGAAGAGGGAATCAATATCACCATTACACACTGAACGGGAAACCACTGGGTAAATCTGACAGGGAGAAGGACTTGGGGATCCTAGTTAATGATAAACTTACCTGGAGCAGCCAGTGCCAGGCAGCAGCTGCCAAGGCAAACAGGATCATGGGGTGCATTAAAAGAGGTCTGGATACACATGATGAGAGCATTATACTGCCTCTGTACAAATCCCTAGTTAGACCGCACATGGAGTACTGTGTCCAGTTTTGGGCACCGGTGCTCAGGAAGGATATAATGGAACTAGAGAGAGTACAAAGGAAGGCAACAAAATTAATAAAGGGGATGGGAGAACTACAATACCCAGATAGATTAGCAAAATTAGGATTATTTAGTCTAGAAAAAAGACGACTGAGGGGCGATCTAATAACCATGTATAAGTATATAAGGGGACAATACAAATATCTCGCTGAGGATCTGTTTATACCAAGGAAGGTGACGGGCACAAGGGGGCATTCTTTGCGTCTGGAGGAGAGAAGGTTTTTCCACCAACATAGAAGAGGATTCTTTACTGTTAGGGCAGTGAGAATCTGGAATTGCTTGCCTGAGGAGGTGGTGATGGCGAACTCAGTCGAGGGGTTCAAGAGAGGCC
Source organism: Ranitomeya imitator (assembly GCF_032444005.1). Classification (NCBI taxonomy): domain Eukaryota; kingdom Metazoa; phylum Chordata; class Amphibia; order Anura; family Dendrobatidae; genus Ranitomeya; species Ranitomeya imitator. Next base: position 637,934,137 of record NC_091286.1, read on the forward strand.
TGGATGTCTTCCTGGAGCAGAACAATATTGTATCATACAATTAGGTTCTGTAGAAGGACGTAGATCTGGGGATTTATTATGATGGAATATAGGCTGAACTGGATGGACAAATGTCTTTTTTCGGCCTTACTAACTATGTTACAATGTTACTATGTTACTGTTCTGGCTGCCTAATGAGGGTGCATTATACTATACAGGCTGCCTAATGGGGATGCATTATACTATACAGACTGCCTAATTGGGATGCATTATACTGTACAGACTGCTTAATGGGGGTGCATTATACTACACAAACTTCCTAATGGGGGTGCATTATAATATACAGACTGCCTAATGGGGGGGTAATTATACTATACAGGCTTCCTAATTGGGGTGCATTATACTGTACTAGCTGCCTAATGGGGGTGCATTATATTATACAGGCTGCCTAATGGGGGTGCATTATATTGTACTGGCTGCCTTTGGGGTGCATTATAGTATGCAGGCTGCCTAATGGGGGTGCATTATAATGTACTTGCTGCCTATGGAGGTGCATTATATTGTACTGGCTGCCTATGGGACTGCATTATACTATGCAGGCTGCCAATGGGGGTGCATTATATTGGACTCGCTGCCTAATGGGGGTGCATTATACTGTACTGGCTGCCTAATGGTGGTGCATTATACTGTACTGGCAGCCTATGGGGGTGCATTATGCTGTACTGGCTGCCTATGGGAGTGCATTATACTATACAGGCTGCCAATGGAGGTGCATTATATTGTACTTGCTGCCTAATGGCGGTGCATTACACTGTTCTGGCTGCCTAATGAGGGTGCATTATACTATACAGGCTGCCTAATGGGAGTGCATTATATGTACTGGCTGCCTATGGGGCTGTAGTATACTATGCAGGCTGCCTAATGGGGATGCATTATACCATACTGGCTGCCTAATGGGGGAGCATTATACTGTACTGGCTGCCTATGGGGGTGCATTATACTGTGCTGGCTGCCTATGGGAGTGCATTATATTGTACTCGCTGCCTAATGGGGTGCATTATACTGTACATGCTGCCTAATGGGGTGCATTATACTGTACTCGCTGCCTAATGGGGGTGCATTATACTATACAGGCTGCCAATGGGGGTGCATTATATTGTACTCGCTGCCTAATGGGGTGCATTATACTGTACTCGCTGCCTAATGGGGGTGCATTATACTATACAGGCTGCCAATGGGGGTGCATTATATTGTACTCGCTGCCTAATGGGGTGCATTATACTGTACTCGCTGCCTAATGGGGGTGCATTATACTATACAGGCTGCCAATGGGGGTGCATTATATTGTACTCGCTGCCTAATGGGGTGCATTATACTGTACTCGCTGCCTAATGGGGGTGCATTATACTATACAGGCTGCCTAATGGGGGTGCATTATATGTACTGGCTGCCTATGGGGCTGTAGTATACTATGCAGGATGCCTAATGGGGATGCATTATACCGTAAAAGGGGCACACAGGGCATTATTACTTTCTAGGGAGCAGAATGTGGGTACTGTTTTCCAGGGCACTTGCACCCGGCATTACTATATGTCACTGAGAGCATCTGAAATCATAAGTACCTCCTTTTGCTAGCTGTTATTATTATCAGTTATGTGGTTACCTATCACCATGTGTCATTGAACGTTTATCTGTTCTATATTGACAGTGTGTGTTTTCTTTACTGCCTTTTTTGAATATAAGACTACCTGATATATTTTAGATAATAATTAGGGACTCTTGGGGACAGACGTCGTGGAGTGTGGCGCCATATCCGCTGACAAGTAGGGTGCCTACCTCCGCTGTTAGGCAGATTTACATCAGCAGGAAACAGCATAGTGAGGTACAAATTGCACTTATCACTTTGTTATTCACCCTTTTGCACATTGCCATCATCATCATCGTCTACTCTTTATTATCAATCCTCTCACTGGCAATCTCTTTGTTGCTCCTTTTTCCTGTATAATTGGATGAATATGTGATTCACCAGCACAGGGCTATCTATGAGTCTCAGGGAGTGCCGCCGAGGAGCGGGGGCGCCATTTCTTGTTTTTTGAGTCTAGGGTGCCAACCTCCGCTGGTAGGCATTGTAACAGGATTTGCTGTGAGGGTGCAAGTAGCCAGCACGTTTGGCTGCATGGTGATTGTTTTATATATGGTGTCTGTTTTAGAGATACGAATTAAAGGTTAAATTTTATCTGATTCATCATTTTTTGGTAGAAGGTTATTTTGTTTGATTTTTTTCAGCATTAAAGTGCCAGCCTCCAACTCAGTACAGTGGCCCCCCAATGTTAGCCCCCTTCTTAGTATGAGGGTCCCCAATGTCAGTCCCTCACTCAGTGTGTGCCCCCAATGCCACTTAGTATGAGGGTCTCCACAGCTAATGACATTAAAAATTAAATAAATAAACACTGGCGCGCTGCTCCATTCTGTGCAGAGTGAGTACTGATATTTTGCATTGCAGGCGCGATGTAGTGACGCCATCATGCGTGTTATGTACAGAGTCTCAAACTCACAGCGCATGCTGAATGGTGGACCGTGGAGTCTTTAGCTCCCTGATCCACCATTTTGTTGAACAGTAAAATTGTGGAAACAGGCAGAGGAAGGGGACAGGTTCCGAGAGGCACTGCCCCCATCCTTGGATAACAGGCCCCATACTGGCCAAGTGGTCTTCCACTGTAGGCAGTACGCCCTAGCTACCCAAGAAATCCCTTTCTGTTAAATTCCTTTAAAAATCCAGCACAATCTTCGGTACTTTATTTTTTCTTTCCCATCTTCAGTACATGCCCTCTACCCACTCAAGTGGTGAATTTCTTACTGCAGATCTAAGGCTGTAGTCCTCACTTGTGATACGTGACATCACCAGAAAGAGATCTTTCTTTCTCCTCTGTGCTTCTACACATCACGAATGACCTCCTGCCCGTCAAAATCTATTTTCACCCACACACCAGACTGCAGCCTTTAACAGTCCAAGGTTTCTGCAGAACCTTCACATAAGAAGGAAGCTTTGATATTTTTATTCCAGATCACTTTTAACATGAGCCCGGAGAATGGCACTATACACAAATCGAGAGAGAAGGATGTCACAGATGCCCAAACAGATGACGGGCCTCACACAAAAGACATGTCCTGGGGCTGAGTCAATTCCTAAAAAGAATATGAGCAGCTTCCAAAAACCTGACCTGTCATTATGACAAATTGTACTCGTTGCAGCACTTCAGACAATACTGTGGAAAATTATGATCTGTAATAACATAAGGTTTGTAAATATCCAGAATAATATTTCAGATGATGATAATAATAATAATACGAAGAATAAAGAAGAAGAAGAGCGAAGAAGTAGCAGAAAGAAGTAGAAGAAAGATGAAGTAGAAGAGAGAAGTAGAAGAAGAAAGAAGCAGAATGAAGAAGTAGAAGAAAGAAGAAAGAAGTAGAATGAAAAAGTAGAAAAAAGAAGAAGTAGAAGGAAGATGTAGAAGGAAGAAGAAGAAAGAAGTAGAAGATGAAAACGAACAAGTAGAAGTAGAAGAAAGAAGAAGTAGAAGTAGACGGAAGAAGTAGAAGAAAGAAGAAGAAATATGAAGTAGAAGAAAGAAGTAGAAGAAGAAGAACAAGTAGAAGAAGAAGTAGAAGAAGTATTAGAAAGAAGGAAAAGGAAGAAGAAGTAGAAGAAAGAAGAAGAAATATGAAGTAGAAGAAAGAAGAAAAAGAAAGAAGAAAGAAGTAAAAGAAGTAGAAGAAGAAAGAAGTAGAAGAAAGAAGAAATAGAAGAAGAAAGAAGACATAGAAGAAAGAAGTAGAAAAAAGAAGTAGAAGAAGAAGAAAGAGGTAGAAGAAAGAAGAAGAAAAAAAGTAGAAGAAGTAGAAGAAGTAGAAGAAGAAAGAAGAAGAAGAAAGAAGACGTAGAAGAAGAAAGGAAAGAAGAAGGAAGTTATGAATAACCCATTGATTTCAATTTATCCAGTGTGGTTTTTCATTGGTGTTTTTGAGACACGTTTCATCAGTGAAAAAATAAATGAACCAATAACTAAATAATTTGCACAGCTTCTTCAACCCAATGCAATGTTAAAAAAAAATATGGACAGCACACAGTGTTCATTTAAGATGAACTGCAATAAACGCAGCCTTTGCAAAGATGTGGCATTGATTCTAGATAAAAATAGACTTTTATTTTATCTTAAATGGAATCTGTCAGCAGGTGTTTGTATGCATTCTAACAGCAGCATGGTCTAGGGGCAGAGACCCTGATTCCAGTGATGTATCACGTAGTTTACTGGGTGCAGCAGTTGCGATAGAATCATTGTTTTCTCTGCTGCAGATCTAGCAGAGCTCAGAATACTGAGCTGTGTAAAACCCCGTCCACACCACTGATTGGCAGATTTATGTGTACACTGTGCATAGGCAGAAAGCTGCTTATCAGCGGTGGTGGTGTAGTTGGACTAGTAGGCACAAAGAAGCTTGTCCTTTAGTGATAATCTCCTGCTGATAAAAGACTGATTTAATTGAAACAGCAAAACACAGCCTAGTAAGTGATATATCGCTGGAATTAGTGTCTCTGCCCCTACATCATGATGCTCTCAGGCTACATATTTAAAAAATCTGCTGACAGATTACCCTTAATTTAACACTTATCATTTTTTTCTTGTCTTGACTATAATAATTTTAAAAAATAAAGAAAATTGAACTTTTACAGAGGTACACAAAGTCACTCCACCTCAGTGTACTGCCATATGGGGTCTCCTTACAACTCTACAATACTGTGCCAAATTGGCACGATAATATTTTATTCCATTAGATTTATACAGAGCCTGACTAAAAGTATCTCTGCTTCCCTCCGTATGAATATTATACAATGTATAGTTCTCATCTTTAGTCCAGGTAACAATGATCGTAATTCTTGTTGACTGCAAGCTTCAAGTTGTCGCTTCTTAGTAACCTTTTCCCACAAGGAGCAGGACATATCGTTGTCAGTAATATACTGTATAATGATATTCATTGCAGGATCATGTCCCCCAAAATGAATAATAATATAACCATCTCTCTGACCTTTGCGGATTGCGACAAACAAAAGGAAGAATTCAAAGTTATCGGATACATTATTTGCAGTTAATGCAGGCTGAAGGCATCAAAGTAATGGAAAACGTCCCTGTTGGTAAGCACACTACAAGAGCGCGGCTTAAAGCAGGGAGCTCAGAGTTTTAGCGTCTTGTCAGCAGAAGCGGGATCCTGCAATCTTCATGAAATCGCTTCATCAATCATAAACCTATTGAAACTGTATTAACTGATAAGCCGGTGAACACAGCGAAAAAGAAAGCGTTGGCGGTCTACAAAAGCCATTACTAATGATGCGGTAGTCTAAAGCATTCTGGCCATTATTGTTTTGGAGAAAGCAAGAAAATATTTGGAACTGAAATATTTAACGGGGAAACAGCCTCTAATATATTATAATACTACACTGTGTGCAGAATTATTAGGCAAGTTGTATTTTGATCACATGATCCTTTTTATACATGTTGTCCTACTCCAAGCTGTTCAGGCTTGAGAGCCAACTACCAATTAAGTAAATCATGTGATGTGCATCTCTGTAATGAGGAGGGGTGTTGTCTAATGACATCAACACCCTATATAAGGTGTGCTTAATTATTAGGCAGCTTCCTTTCCTTTGGCAAAATGGGTCAGAAGAGAGATTTGACGGGCTCTGAAAAGTCCAAAATTGTGAGATGTCTTGCAGAGGGATGCAGCAGTCTTGAAATTGCCAAACCTTTGAAGTGTGATCACTGAACAATCAAGCGTTTCATGGCAAATAGCCAACAGGATCGCAAGAAGCGTGTTGAGCAAAAAAGGCGCAAATTAACTGCCCATGAATTGAGGAAATTTAAGTGTGAAGCTGCCATTTACCACCAGTTTTGCCATATTTCAGAGCTACAATGTTACTGGAGTAACAAAAAGCACATGTGGCGTCACATGATCGGGGGTCAGCGATGCATCTCTATTGTAACCATAGAGGTCCTTGAGACCTCTATGGTTACTGATCGCCGGTGGCTGTGAGCGCCACCCTGTGGTCGGCGCTCACAGCACACCTGCATTTCTGCTACATAGCAGCGATCAGCAGATCGCTGCTATGTAGCAGAGGCGATCGAGTTGTGCCTGCTTCTAGCCTCCCATGGAGGCTATTGAAGCATAGCAAAAGTAAAAAAAAAAAGTTGAAAAAAATGTTAAAAAAATAAAAAAAATATAAAATTTTAAATCACTCCCCTTTCGCCCCAATCAAAATAAATCAATAAAAAAAATATCAAATCTACACATATTTGGTATTGCCGCGCTCAGAATCGCCCGATCTATCAATTAAAAAAAAACATTAACCTGATCGCTAAACAGCGTAGCGGGAAAAAATTTGAAACACCAGAATTACGTTTTTTTGGTCGCCGTGACATTGCATTAAAATGCAATAACAGGCGATCAAAAGAACGTATCTGCACCGAAATGCTATAATTAAAAACATCATCTTGGCACGCAAAAAATAAGCCCTCAAGCAACCCCAGATCACGAAAAATGGAGACGCTACGAGTATCGGAAAATGGCGCAATTTTTTTTTTTTTTTTAGCAAAGTTTGGAATTTTTTTTCACCACTTAGATATAAAATAACCTAGTCATGTTAGGTGTCTACAAACTCGTACTGACCTGGAGAATCATAATGTCAAGTCAGTTTTAGCATTTAGTGAACCTAGCAAAAAAGCCAAACAAAAAACAAGTGTGGGATTGCACTTTTTTTGCAATTTCACCGCACTTGGAATTTTTTTCCCATTTTCTAGTACACGACATGCTAAAACCAATGATGTCGTTCAAAAGTACAACTTGTCCCGCAAAAAATAAGCCCTCACATGGCCAAATTGACGGAAAAATAAAAAAGTTATGGCTCTGGGAAGGAGGGGAGTGAAAAACGAACACGGAAAAATGAAAAATCCCACGGTCATGAAGGGGTTAATGCAAGTACCCTCTAAGGGTATACAACAAAACCTTAAAGAGCAAATCAACATTTTCTTTATTCTTCTTCAGATGCAAGACTATCTGTCTACCCCCACGGGCCTACTGCATTTCCCTTTTAATTTATTCAACTTATCACTTAACTTCAATTTTATTCAAAGTACATCACCTTAACATTTCCTATTCTTGGCTACATACTATCAACTATGTAAACATTATTACTATCTAACTATTTAAAACTCTCAAACATTATCACCGTTAAGGAAAGTGCAACAAACGAACATCCCCTTTAAGGGTAAACTCAAGTCTTTTCAATGAGGTAGTGAAAAGTATCAATATACAAGTCAATTATCAACTTTAAAACAGCAAAAACTTTCACGATGTCATCAGGAACAGTCTCTTCGAAAAGCTCTTCTTGTAAAACCAGTAGAGAGCACCTTTAAGAAGGTGCAAACTATATACAGGCAATTTGTGATCATGCACAGTTCATGATTCCACAGTTCTTTTGAAACAATGATGAAACTTGTGTAAAACTGAGGATCCCTTTAATGCGGGTCCCCTTTAAAGAATAACCCTAGACGGGTTCAAGCAGCAAAAAGGAAATGTTTTTAAGAACTATTTACACTCAGCCAGTGTTCCGAGGATTTATTGCAGTTCTGGCGGTAGTACCAGCAGGGGTAGTCCTGCTGGATACGGGCGACTACCTGGTACTACGTAGAGTGCATCTGCACTCCTGATGGGAGTCTGTGTGCTGACAGTTCTCTGCGTCACAGATGTTTGGGTGCATTTGGAGCACATGGTGACCGGTGCAGGGGTCACCTGCTCGGGTGAAACTTGCAGACTTTCTCTGGGTGCTCGATCAGGTCCATGAGGTGGCGATGCGGTGGTTTCCAGTTTATATTTGTGGACATGGAAGGCGTACCAACCTTTGCCTCCCCAATGGCGCGTATATCTAACACGATCACCAGGGTACAGATCCCGGCCTGGGTGTCCCTCCATGAGGTGCGCCTCCACATCCCGCCGATTGACAAATACCTCAGGGTAGAGGCCGGGCTCCTTAATAAAGTCCCAACTTCCTTGTAGGCGGAAGGTCACGACTGTTCCGTAACGCTGGGGACCACAATCCTCCTGACTTGTCTGCCTAGCCTGTGCTTTGGCCTGCAGGTCTCTCTCATGGTCAGCCCGACGTCTGAGTTCTTTCTTCCTGGCCCACTCTTCTTGCTGCTGGAGTAGCTGCTGGCGGTAATCCTGCTGGGAAACGACCTCTATGCTCTCTCCTTCCCGTTGAGCCTCCCGATCAGGTCAATGGTGGTATGGGTCCAATTGAATGTCACTCACTCTCCCTGGACATTCACAGTCTGCTTGGTGGGTTGCAGTGGGACGTCGGAGGTCTTTAAAGTCTCCCAGGGCCTCTCGCATTCTATGAGGCTACACACCCGGCCGGGTGGTGGTGGCGGGGGTGAGTCTATGGTCACTAGCAGGGACTCTTTGGCTACCGGGGCAGGGTCGCTGTTGTTACCTGCCTCCGTGGCGTCTCCGGTGCCGGTCTCCGCTGCCACAGGCTGGGGTTCTGGCGGCTGGCTGCATCGCTGCTCCTCAGGGCCGGCAGTCGCACAATGGCACAAACTCTGGAGCTGCCGACACAGCTCATCTACTTCTACTCCCAGAACCTCCTGGTTCATGTGCAGCGCCCCAGAGACCTGGTCGTTGCAGTAGTATCGCTCTGCCACTAAGGGGAGTGATGGTACGTCTGATGGCACTAAAGGAGTTCATCTGACCAGGTATCACCAGCACACAGTACACTTCACACTCCGGCCACTAGGGGGAGCAAAAGGTTCTATTTATTAGGCCACTCCTCACACTGGTAAAACTAAGGGTTGGATAGAAAGTTAGGTAGAAACTGACTGGGTTTTGACCAGGCAACATCCCGTGGCAGGGGGTGTTGCGGGGAAGATTCAGAGGGGTCCCTGTCAGGCGTGGGAACCTGCCAGTGACTTAGCGACAAGGACAGATCGTTACAGAGCCGTGCTGCGGCATCTAAAGAAAGGACACGAAGCGAAGGATATTGTGGACAGTGAGAAACGAGATCAAAGCACAAAGAAGAGCCAGTAGGAGTCGTGCCCGGAGAACGGCAACATCCTATTGAGGCGCGTAGCCGGTGACCGGAACACCGAGGAAGTAACTGATTTTATGCCTTACTTCAAATACCGCAGGACAGTTAATTATAGGTTGGCTGTCTACCTTACATCACCTAAGAAGACATAGGGGGCAAACGTGGAGGGGGGCATCTCTAGGGTCTCAGAATAGCTCCGAGCCTTCCCGTCAAACGGGTGCGTCCTAGCCATAACAAACCTGGGGGACGGAGAATAGAAAGAATGAGAAAGAACTAGAAAGAACGAGAACAGAAGTTGTGAGGACTATCCCGAATGCTCAGCAGGGAAGCACTACAGCACACAGGCGCTAGTGGTAGGCCACGATTTCCACCTGCAAAGGGAACTCTGGATGTGCCCATCGGACCGGCCGGTCTCAGACAGCCCTGTTAACAGTGCTCTGGATTGAGGATCCTGAAGCCTTCAGTAAAGAGGTAAAGAGACTGCAACCCTGTGTCCTCGTTATTGACTGCACCTCACACCATCGTCATCTACATTATCGGGAAGTCCTGGGGATATACTTCACCTGTGGGAAGGTATACCATCTAGCTGCCACTACATCACCCCAGTGGACCCCAAGCAGCGTCGGTCTCCGTGGCCGAATACCACAGGTGGCATCACGAAGCATTAGCTGACTTTCATCATCCCTTTTATTGGACGCCCCTTAGCAGGGTCACGGACCGGGTCCAGCCACCGTGACAACCCCAGAACTGAGACAGAGAGGACAGGTACTGAGTAACCTGTGGCCCTATGTCTGGGGGCGCTCCACATGCGACCTGGTAGGGTTCCGCTCTGCTCCCATTGGCTGGGACAGTGGCGGGTGTTCTCCCCCTCTTCCGGGCGACCTCCGCTCGCCATGTTGCCAACCAGGTTCTGCCTTGAGGCGTCCAGTCATTTCTGCCATTCCTCTTCCGGAGGGCGGTTCCTTCTTCGTCCTCCACCATCCCAGACCAGGAGGCGGACTTTTCTTGTTGACGGGCATACTGTATCTCCTGGACATAGTAGTATCTGTGAGGGGCTGGCTCCACTTTTGCGCCGTTCTTCCAGGCTACGCCCACGATGACACGCCCCACTCCTCCGGCACGCCACATGGTGCAGTAATGGCGGCAGTTTTGGCGGGAATATTGGCGGTAAACAGCAATGCACAGTCTTTCAGCAGAAACAGTTCAAATACAATTCTGGCACAGTTCCTAGGCGCACATGACCCAATTTTTCAGGCTTAAGTAGATCCTGTTCGCGACGCCAAAGTTGGATCTCCCCCACGTTAGGGTAATGGGGTACTCGGAGCCGGGCCCTTAGGTTCTCATCGGGGATGTCACGGTGGCTGACCCGGTCCATGGCCCTAGGGGAACGTCCGTTAATAAATGGGGGGAAAGGTCTTTAACGGGATAATGTTCGTGACGCCACCTACAAACCCATATGACTGGTGGCCTGAGGCTTTTTATAGGGACCCTAGAGACGCCCCGGCCCCCACAAGTTGCATACTCGGAACAAATTGGACAACAACTTTTGGGGTCCAATTTCTCTTGTTACCCTTGTGAAAATAAAAACTTGGGGGCTAAAAAATCTTTTTTGTGGAAAAAAAAAATATTTTTTATTTTCACGACTCTGCATTCTAAACTTCTGTGAAGCACTTCGGCATTCAAAGTTCTCACCACACATCTATATAAGTTCCATGGGGGGTCTAGTTTCCAAAATGGGGTCACTTGTCGGGGATTTCTACTGTTTAGGCACATCAGGGGCTCTCCAAACGCGACATGGCGTCCAATCTCAATTCCAGACAATTCTACATTGAAAAAGTAAAACGGCACTCCTTCTCTTCCAAGCTCTGCGGTGCGCCCAAACAGTGGTTTACCCCCACATATTGGGTATCGACGTACTCAGGAGAAATTGCACAACAACTTTTGTGGTCTAATTTCTCCTGTTACCCTTGTGAAAATAAAAATTTGGGGGCAAAAAGATCATTTTTGTAGAAAAAATGTGATTTTTTATTTTCACGGCTCTACGTTATAAACTTCTGTGAAGCACATGGGGGTTCAAAGTGCTCACCACACATCTAGATAAGTTCCTTAAGGGGTCTAGTTTCCAAAATGGTGTCACTTGTGGGGGGTTTCCACTGTTTAGGCACACCAGGGGCTCTGCAAATGCAACATGGCGTCCGATCTCAATTCCAGACAATTCTACATTGAAAAAGTAAAACGGCACTCCTTCCCTTCCAAGCTCTGCGGTGCGCCCAAACAGTGGTTTACCCTCACATATGGGGTATCGACGTATTCAGGAGAAATCGCACAACAACTTTTGTGGTCTAATTTCTCCTGTTACCCTTGTGAAAATAAGAATTTGTGGGCGAAAAGATCATTTTTGTGTAAACAAAAACGATTTTTTATTTTCACGGCTCTACGTTATAAACTTCCGTGAAGCACTTGGGGGTTCAAAGTGCTCACCACACATCTAGATAAGTTCCTTAAGGGGTCTAGTTTCCAAACTGGTGTCACTTGTGGGGAGTTTCCACTGTTTAGGTACATCAGGGGCTCTCTAAACGTGACATGGTGTCCGATCTCAATTCCAGCCAATTCGGCATTGAAAAAGTCAAACGGCGCTCCTTCACTTCCAAGCTCTGCGGTGCGCCCAAACTGTGGTTTACCCCCACATTTGGGGTATTGGCGTATTCAGGAGAAATTTGATACCAAAATTTATGGTTACATTTCTGTTTTTACACATGTGAAAACAAAAAAATGGTTCTGAATTAAGATGTTTGCAAAAAAAAGTTAAATGTTCATTTTTTCCTTCCACATTGTTTCAGTTCCTGTGAAGCACGTAAAGGGTTAATAAACTTCTTGAATGTGGTTTTGAGAACCTTGAGGGGTGTAGCTTTTAGAATGGTGTCACACTTCGTTATTTTCTATCATATAGACCCCTCAAAATGACTTCAAATGTGATGTGGTCCCTAAAAAAAATGGTGTTGTAAAAATGAGAAATTGCTGGTCAACTTTTAACCCTTATAACTCCCTAACAAAAAAAAATGTTGTTTCCAAAATTGTGCCGATGTAAAGTAGACATGTGGGAAATGTTATTTATTAACTATTTTTCGTGACATATCTCTCTGATTTAAGGGCATAAAAATACAAAGTTTGAAAATTGCAAAAATTTTCGCCATATTTCCGTTTTTTTCTTAAATAATCACAAGTAATATCGAAGAAATGTTACCACTAACATGAAGTACAATATGTCACGAAAAACAATCTCAGAATCAGCGGGATCCGTTAAAGCGTTCCAGAGTTATAACCTCATAAAGTGCAGTGGTCAGAATTGTAAAAATTGGCTCGGTCATTAAGTACCAAATTGGCTCTGTCACTAAGGGGTTAATGGCCACACATAATGCTCCATACTGTATAATGGGCCCACATAATGCTCCATACTGTATAATGGCCACACATAGTTTCTTCTACACACGCGGCTGCACTTCGTACACCTTGCACACACGGCTCCACTCTGTACTCACGCGGCTCCGCTCTACACACCTCGCACACACCCGGCTCTGCTCAATACACCTCACACACACCTGGCTCCGCTCCATACACCTCATACACACCCGGCTCCGCTCCGTACACCTCATACACATGCAGCTCCGCCCTGTACACTGAATACACACCCGGCTCCGCTCCGTACACCTCATACACACCTGGTTCTGCTCCGTACACCTCATACACACCCGGCTCTGCTCCGTACACCTCATACACATGCAGCTCCGCTCCGTACACCTCATACGCACGTGGCTCCGCTCCGTACACCTCATACACGCAGCTCCGCTCCGTACACCTCATACACGCAGCTCCGCTCCGTACACCTCATACACACGTGGCTCCGCTCCGTACACCTCATACACACCTGGCTCTGCTCCGTACACCTCATACATACACACACGGCTCTGCTCCGTACACCTCATACACACGTGGCTCCGCTCCGTACACCTCATACACACCTGGCTCTGCTCCGTACACCTCATACACACGTGGCTCCGCTCCGTACACCTCATACACACCTGGCTCTGCTCCGTAGACCTCATACATACACACACGGCTCTGCTCCGTACACCTCATACACACACGGCTCCGCTCCGTACACCTCGTACACATTCATCTCCGCTCCATACACCTTATGCACACACGGCTCTGCTCCATACACCTCATACACATTTAGCTCTGCTCCATACACCTCATACAAACATGGCTCCGCTCCTACACCTCGTACACATTCAGCTACGCTCCATACAGCTCATACACACACGGCTCCACTACATACACCTCATACACACATGACTCCGATCCATACACCTCATACACACACGGCTTTACTCCGTACACCTCATACACATTCAGCTCTGCTCCATACACCTCATACACACACGGCTCCGCTCCGTACACCTCATACACATGGCTCTGCTCCATACACCTCATACACTCACGGCTCCGCTCCGTACACCTCATACACACACGGCTCCGCTCCATACACCTCATACACACACGGCTCGGCTCCATACACCTCGTACACACACGGCTTCTACTCCATACATCTCGGACACACACGGCTCCGCTCCATACACCTCATACACACACGGCTCCGCTCCGTACACCTCATACACACACGGCTCCGCTCCGTACACGTCGTACACATTCAGCTCCGCTCCATACACCTCATACACACACGGCTCTGCTATATCCACACTGTAAACCCCTCCTGACCCCACACATAAGGCAGCTTACCATGGCAACCAGCACAGTCCTGCAATCCATGGAGGTCCCGATCATGTGACCCCCTGACTCCTCCCCTCCTGTGACCTCATCACAGGTCCTGTTTGCACAGAGCAGCCAATATGTGGTGTGCTGCTCTGCGGGTGCAGGGATGACGGCTGATATTGCACACCGTGGGTTGTGACTAACCTAACGGTTAGGTTGTGGGTTGTGAGTAGGGGCGCGCGCACCACACTAGTGACACTCAGCAAATGTCAGGGATTATGGAGAGTCGGGACCAGGTGTTCTGACTGCCGCTCTGCCGCCCCTTGTCTTTCAGTGACCACTGCCACCTGAAGCAAAGGACTGAACTTGCCTCATGATAGCGGCACCCCTGACAACACCACGGCGCTAGAGGAAGACTTTGATTTCCACCAGGATAAGCGGACTCCTAACTTGCCTCTAAGCTGGCCGGACTCTGCCTGCCCTGTGATCTGGTGCCCTGGACTGTGGCTGCTGAAGTCTTCAGTAAATAAGGTAAAGAGACTGCAAACCTGTGTCCTCGTTCTTCACTGCACCTCTCACCATCTTCCATCTACACATCGGGAGCCCTGGGGATATAATTTACCTGTGGGAAGGTATACCATCTAGCTGCCATAACATCACCCCAGAGGACCCCTTAAAGTAGCGTCGGCCCCCATTGACCAAATACCACAGGTGGCGTCATGAACATAAACTTTATTCCCTTTAAAGACCTTTCCCTTTTACATGGGTACCCAGGGCCACTGACCGGGTCACCACCGTGACATCCCCCTGTGTAACAGCAGTACCCGATACCGAGTACCCCACGGCCCTGACGGGCGACTCCCACAAGGTGTGCAATACTCAGGGACATGGCCAAGGTAAGGAAGGCTGAAAAACGACCACCTTTGAAAAAGAAACATAAGGTAAAACATCAAGACTGGGCAAAGAAATACTGTATCTTAAGACTGACTTTTCAAAGGTTTTATGGACTGATGAAATGAGGTGACTCTTGATGGGCCAGATGGATGGGCCAGAGGCTGGATCAATAAAGGGCAGAGAGCTCCACTCCGACTCAGACGCCAGCAAGGTGGAGGTGGGGGACTGGTGTGGGCTGGGATCATCAAAGATGAACTTGTAGAACCTTTTCGGGTTGAGGATGGAGTGAAGCTCAACTCCCAGACCTACTGCCAGTTTCTGGAAGACAACTTCTTCAAGCAGTGGTACAGGAAGAAGTCGGTATCGTTGAAGAAAAACATGATTTTCATGCAGGACAATGCTCCATCACATGCCTCCAACTACTCCACAGCGTGGCTGGCCAGTAAAGGTCTCAAAGAAGAACAAATAATGACATGGCCCCCTTGTTCACCTGATCTGAGCCCCATAGAGAACCTGTGGTCCGTCATAAAATGTGAGATCTACAGGAAGGGAAAACAGTACACCTCTCAGAACAGTGTCTGGAGGCTGTGGTGGCTGCTGCACGCAATGTTGATCATAAACAGATCAAGCAACTGACAGGATCTATAGATGGAAGGCTGTTGAATGTCAACATAAAGAAAGGTGGCTATATTGGTCACTAATTTTTTGGGGCTTTGTTTTTGCATGTCAGAAATCTTTATTTCTATATTTTGTGCAGTTATATTGGTTTACCTGGTAAAAAATAAACAAGTGAGATGGGAATATATTTGGTTTTTATTAAGTTGCCTAATAATTCTGCACAGTAATAGTTACCTGCACAAACAGATATCCTTCTAAGGCTACGTTCACATTAGCGCTTTGCGTGTTTGCGTCGGGTTTGCGTCGGGCGACGCAGCGGCGACGCATGCGTCATGCGCCCCTATATTTAACATGGGGGACGCATGCGTTTTTGTGGGCTGCGTTGTGCGACGCATGCGTTTTTTTTGCCGCAAGCGTTGGGCCAAGAAAACGCAACAAGTTGCATTTTTCTTGCGTCCAAATTTCGGCAAAACACGATGCATGCGTCGCAAAACGCAGCGTTTTTGCGTGCGTTTTTATTTGCGTTGTGCGTTGCGTCGCCGACGCAGCGGCGCACAACGCAAATGTGAACGTAGCCTAAGATAGCCAAATCTAAAAAAAAAAAACACTAAAACTTCCAAAAAATATTAAGTTTTGATATTTATGAGTCTTTTGGGTTGATTGAAAACATAGTTGTTGATCAATACTAAAAATAATCCTCTAAAATACAACTTGCCTAATAATTCTGCACACAGTGTAGTATATTTGAGTCCAAACAAGCTTTTCAGGTCTGGAATCTCTCTTAGCAGCACACTGATTTTAAGTTGAGCGCTCGCTCTCTCTGGTTAACTTTGTTATTAAAGGGTGTAGGAAAGTCAGGTAGGCTAGGGTTTAAATCCTAGCACTACAGGTCCTGATCAGATGTGCTAGGATCGCTATGACTAGAACCAGGCCATGAGTTCACTAATGTCAGTCAGCTGATGGAAGCTGACCAGAGTGGTTGCGCTGGAGCTGGAGCAAGACAATGAGTGTAGCAAGGCGTCTACCAAATATGTGTTTTTCTGTTTTCATAAAATGCAACCCATCTCTACCAAGCAGTCCATCATACAGGTAATTCACTCCACGGTCAAGAAACCCAAATCGTTGCTCATGACACCATCGACAAAGCCAGTTATTCACCTGTAGAATCATGTCCAATCTCCTTGGTCCATGTCCATCTACTGGGAGGGTGGATGAGAAGATGATCTGCATACCCAGTTCCTTCACTTTCCGGTCTAAGTCTTCAATGTCACTGCATATAGTCTCCAGGTCCTTTTTGCTGTGTCATTTGTTCCTACATGTAATAAGCTAAGGGGGTCGGTCTGTGGATCCCATCCGGTGTGCCCCGTCTCGGTGCCTCGCATTGACCCTTCTTTGGTAAGAGCCGCTTTCTATTTACCTGTCATCTCACGCCGCTCTTTGGCACTCCACATGGACAGTGTGACAGGCAGTTGGCAGTAGCACACTTTTTCTACCTTTTTGGTATGCATGTTGGCTCTGATGATGGTGTACACCGGGGGATGCCCACTTACGTTTTTACCATCCTTTAGTTTTGTATTTGACTAGATTACATGTATATTATTCACTGTTGCAAATTTATATGTAAATTATATTATCTTATATGTGACTTAATAAAATATATTTTTCTAAGACCTATATGCTCCTGGTGTACTCCTATTTTCCATGTAATAAGCTAGTTTCACACTAGCGTCGGAATCTCCCCGTCGCAATGCGTCGGGCAGAGATTCCGACGCTAGCGTTTGACGCACTGCACAACGGGTGCAGCGGATGCATTTCTCCGGCGCATCCGCTGCCCCATTGTGAGGTGCGGGAAGGTGGGGGCGGAGTTCTGGCCGCACATGCGCGGTTGGAAAAAGCGGTCCGTCAGGATCAAAAATGTTACATGTAACGTTTTTTGCTCCCGGCGGTCCGCCACAACACGGTGCAACCGTCGCACGACGGTTGCGACGTGTGGCAAAGCGTCGCAATGCATCGCTAATGTTAATCTATGGGGCAAAAACGCATCTTGCAAACAACTTTGCAGGATGCGTTTTTTGCCATAAACGACGCATTGCGACGTCTGGCAAAAAACGCCAGTGTGAAAGTAGCGTTAGTGGACATGTTTAATCTGTAGCACTGAAGAGTCTTGATACACTATCAGACATATCTTTGATTTGGGCACCTTCAAGACAGCACACTTCTCGTGAGGTAATGTCCGGTTGGCAGATCGAGGTTTTTGTTCCTCTCAGTGGGGAATCCCCCACGATCAACACTCTCCTTTTCTTCTTCATCACAGTGCTTCTTTTTCTCCATTCAAGAGGTTTCTAATTCTTACTGAAGTGTTCTTTGTGGGCAAAACACTTTTGTAGTGTCCTGCGGGAGATCCTGGTATCGTTTCTTCAGCTGTTTGGGTGCTGACTGCCTCCTAATCCTCCTGCTTCTTTTGGGTCACATGCTTCCATTTCTCTTCTTCTGCAGGTACATTGAAAGGTACTTCTCTTTAAACATTCTGAATAGTTATTTCTACTCTGTCATTAGCTTCTGCAGGAACACTAAAAAGTTCTTCTCTTGCAGCATTCTGAAGAGATTATTCTGCTCTGTCAAGGACATCCTCATCTTCTTTGAAAAGCTTCAGTGTAGCTATTCTTTCCTGTAGACTTGGCACTTTTTCCTCTAAGGCCGCCGTCACACTTGCGAGTTTTACGGACGTAAGAGCGCAAAAACTACGTCCGTAAAACTCGCAAAAAATACGGCACAATTATTCTCTATGCCCCTGCTCCTATCTGCCGTATTAAACTGATCCGTATTATACGGCTTTCTACGGCCGTAGAAAATCGCAGCATGCTGCGTTTGTCACTGTACTGCGCAAGAAATACGCCAATGAAAGTCTATGGAAGCGTGAAAAATACGGATTACACACGGACAAGCAGTGTGACTTGCGAGAAATACGCAGCGGTGTTAGAGAGAAAAGCCGGTAATTCAGTGCGGTGTACAGTAAAATCACACTGACAGCTTCCAGTCCAATAGGTAGAATAAATGTGTACACATAGAATAGGTATATATATATATATATATATATATATATATATATATGTCAGTGAGACACATATATGTATATATATTAATATTTATTCCAGCGCTAGACAGCTTGAAAGCCGGTAATTCAATTACCGGCTTTTTCTTTCTCCTTCCTAAACCCGACATGATATGAGACATGGTTTACATACAGTAAACCATGTCTTCTCTCCTTTTTTTGGCAGATTCCACACTACTAATGTTAGTAGTGTGTATCTGCAAAATTTGGTCGTTCTATCTACTAAATGAAAGGGTTAAATGGCGGAAAAAATTGGCGTGGGCTCCCGCGCAATTTTCTCCGCCAGAGTAGTAAAGCCAGTGACTGAGGGCAGATATTAATAGCCTGGAGAGGGTCCATGGTTATTGCCCCCCCCCCCCCTGGCTAAAAACACCTGCCCCCAGTTACCCCAGAAAAGGCACATCTGGAAGATGCGCCTATTCTGGCACTTGGCCACTCTCTTCCCATTCCCGTGTAACGGTGGGATATGGGGTAATGAAGGGTTAATGCCACCTTGCTATTGTAAGGTGACATTAAGCCAAATTAATAATGGAGAGGCGTCAATTATGACACCTATCCATTATTAATCCAATTGTAGTAAAGGGTTAAATAAAACACAAACACATTATTTAAAATTATTTTGATGAAATAAAAACAATGGTTGCTTTAGTATTTTATTCTACGCCCAATCCACTCACTGAAGACCCTCGTTCTGTAACAAAAAAAACATAATAAACCAACAATATCCTTACCCTCCGCAGATCTGTAATGTCCAACGATGTAAATCCATCTGAAGGGGTTAAAATAATTTGCATCCACGAGCTTTGCTAATGCAATGATGCTCATGGCTGCAAAAAACCCCGAAAATGAAGGTAAAGTAGGTCAATGACCTATATTTACCTTCATTTGCGGTGAGGCGCCCTCTGCTGGTTGTTCCTAGATCGTGGGAACTTTCCTAGAAAGCTCCCAGGCTCGAGTTCATATGAGGACAACCAGCAGAGGGCGCCTCTTATGAACTCGAGCCTGGGAGCTTTCTAGGAAAGTTCCCACGATCTAGAAACATCCAGCAGAGGGCGCCTCACCGCAAATGAAGGTAAATATAGGTCATTGACCTACTTTACCTTCATTTTCTGGGGTTTTTGCAGCCATGAGCATCATTGCATTAGCAAAGCTCGTGGATGCAAATTATTATAACCCCTTCAGATGGATTTACATCGTTGGACGTTACAGATCTGCGGAGGGTAAGGATATTGTTGGTTTATTATGTTTTTTTTGTTACAGAACGAGGGTCTTCAGTGACTGGATTGGGCGTAGAATAAAATACTCCAACAACCATTGTTTTTATTTCATTAAAATAATTTTAAATAATGTGTTTGTGTTTTATTTAACCCTTTACTACAATTGGATTAATAATGGATAGGTGTCATAATTGACGCCTCTCCATTATTAATTTCGCTTAATGTCACCTTTGTTATGATAGGCAATTCAGTAACACAATGTACATAGCGATCAGAGCACATACAGTGATCTGACAATAACCCAAAATAATAGAACGAGCTCTGAGACGTAGAAACTCTGTAGACCGCAATTCCTGATCCTCTCCAAACACAACTAGAGGCAGCTGTGGATTGCGCCTAACGCTCCCTATGCAACTCGGCACAGCCTGAGAAACTAATTAGCCTGAAGATAGAAAAATAAGCCTACCTTGCCTCAGAGAAATACCCCAAAGGAAAAGGCAGCCCCCCACATATAATGACTGTGAGTAAGATGAAAAGACAAACGTAGGGATGAAATAGATTCAGCAAAGTGAGGCCCGATATTCTAGACAGAACGAGGATAGGAAAGATAACTTTGCGGTCTACACAAAACCCTAAAGAAAACCACGCAAAGGGGGCAAAAAGACCCTCCGTACCGAACTAACGGCACGGAGGTACACCCTTTGCGTCCCAGAGCTTCCAGCAAAACAAATAGACAAGCTGGACAGAAAAAATAGCAACAAATAGCAAAGAAGCACTTAGCTATGCAGAGCAGCAGGCCACAGGAATGATCCAGAGAAACACAAGTCCAACACTGGAACATTGACAGGAAGCATGGATCAAAGCATCAGGTGGAGTTAAGTAGAGAAGCAGCTAACGACCTCACCAGATCACCTGAGGGAGGAAACTCAGAAGCTGCAGTACCACTTTCCTCCACAAACGGAAGCTCCCAGAGAGAATCAGCCGAAGTACCACTTGTGACCACAGGAGTGAACTCTGCCACAGAATTCACAACAGTACCCCCCCTTGAGGAGGGGTCACCGAACCCTCACCAGAGCCCCCAGGCCGACCATGATGAGCCACATGAAAGGCACGAACAAGATCGGGAGCATGGACATCAGAGGCAAAAACCCAGGAATTATCTTCCTGAGCATAACCCTTCCATTTAACCAGATACTGGAGTTTCTGTCTTGAAACACGAGAATCCAAAATCTTCTCCACAATATACTCCAATTCCCCCTCCACCAAAACCGGGGCAGGAGGCTCAACAGATGGGACCATAGGTGCCACGTATCTCCGCAACAATGACCTATGGAATACGTTATGTATGGAAAAAGAATCTGGAAGGGTCAGACGAAAAGACACAGGATTAAGAACCTCAGAAATCCTATACGGACCAATAAAACGAGGTTTAAACTTAGGAGAGGAAACCTTCATAGGAATATGACGAGAAGATAACCAAACCAGATCCCCAACACGAAGTCGGGGACCCACACGGCGTCTGCGATTAGCGAAAAGTTGAGCCTTCTCCTGGGACAAGGTCAAATTGTCCACTACCTGAGTCCAAATCTGCTGCAACCTGTCCACCACAGTATCCACACCAGGACAGTCCGAAGACTCAACCTGTCCTGAAGAGAAACGAGGATGGAACCCAGAATTGCAGAAAAACGGCGAAACCAAGGTAGCCGAGCTGGCCCGATTATTAAGGGCGAACTCAGCCAAAGGCAAAAAGGACACCCAGTCATCCTGATCAGCAGAAACAAAGCATCTCAGATATGTTTCCAAGGTCTGATTGGTTCGTTCGGTCTGGCCATTAGTCTGAGGATGGAAAGCCGAGGAAAATGACAAGTCAATGCCCATCCTACCACAAAAGGCTCGCCAAAACCTCGAAACAAACTGGGAACCTCTGTCAGAAACATTATTCTCTGGAATGCCATGCAAATGAACCACATGCTGGAAGAACAAAGGCACCAAATCAGAGGAGGAAGGCAATTTAGACAAGGGTACCAGATGGACCATCTTAGAAAAGCGATCACAGACCACCCAAATGACTGACATCTTTTGAGAAACGGGAAGGTCAGAAATAAAATCCATAGAGATATGTGTCCAAGGCCTCTTCGGGACCGGCAAGGGCAAAAGCAACCCACTGGCACGAGAACAGCAGGGCTTAGCCCGAGCACAAATCCCACAGGACTGCACAAAAGTATGCACATCCCGCGACAGAGAGGGCCACCAAAAGGATCTAGCCACTAACTCTCTGGTACCAAAGATTCCAGGATGACCAGCCAACACCGAACAATGAAGTTCAGAGATAACTCTATTCGTCCACCTATCAGGGACAAACAGTTTCTCCGCTGGGCAACCATCAGGTTTATTAGCCTGAAATTTTTGCAGCACCCGCCGCAAATCAGGGGAGATGGCAGACACAATTACTCCTTCCCTGAGGATACCCGCCGGCTCAGATAAACCCGGAGAGTCGGGCACAAAACTCCTAGACAGAGCATCCGCCTTCACATTTTTAGAGCCCGGAAGGTACGAAATCACAAAGTCAAAACGGGAAAAAAACAATGACCAACGAGCTTGTCTAGGATTCAAGCGCTTTGCAGACTCGAGATAAGTCAAGTTCTTATGATCAGTCAATACCACCACGCGATGCTTAGCTCCTTCAAGCCAATGACGCCATTCCTCGAATGCCCACTTCATGGCCAGCAACTCTCGGTTGCCCACATCATAATTTCGCTCAGCAGGCGAAAACTTCCTGGAAAAGAAAGCGCATGGTTTCATCACTGAGCAACCAGAACCTCTCTGTGACAAAACAGCCCCTGCTCCAATCTCAGAAGCATCAACCTCGACCTGGAACGGAAGAGAAACAATTGGTTGACACAACACAGGGGCAGAAGAAAAACGACGCTTCAACTCTTGAAAAGCTTCCACAGCAGCAGAAGACCAATTGACCAAATCAGCACCCTTCTTGGTCAAATCGGTCAATGGTTTGGCAACACTAGAAAAATTGCAGATGAAGCGACGATAAAAATTAGCAAAGCCCAGGAACTTTTGCAGACTTTTCAGAGATGTCGGCTGAGTCCAATCATGGATGGCTTGGACCTTAACCGGATCCATCTCGATAGTAGAAGGGGAAAAGATGAACCCCAAAAATGAAACCTTCTGCACACCAAAGAGACACTTTGATCCCTTCACAAACAAAGAATTAGCACGCAGGACCTGAAAAACCGTTCTGACCTGCTTCACATGAGACTCCCAATCATCCGAGAAGATCAAAATGTCATCCAAGTACACAATCAGGAATTTATCCAGGTACTCACGGAAGATGTCATGCATAAAGGATTGAAACACTGATGGAGCATTGGCAAGTCCGAACGGCATCACTAGATACTCAAAATGACCCTCGGGCGTATTAAATGCAGTTTTCCATTCATCGCCTTGCCTGATTCTCATCAGATTATACGCACCACGAAGATCTATCTTAGTGAACCAACTAGCCCCCTTAATCCGAGCAAACAAATCAGATAACAATGGCAAGGGGTACTGAAATTTAACAGTGATCTTATTAAGAAGGCGGTAATCTATACACGGTCTCAGCGAACCATCCTTCTTGGCCACAAAAAAGAACCCTGCTCCCAATGGCGATGATGACGGGCGAATATGCCCCTTCTCCAGGGATTCCTTCACATAACTGCGCATAGCGGTGTGCTCAGGCACGGATAAATTAAACAGTCGACCTTTTGGGAATTTACTACCAGGAATCAAATTGATAGCAC
Source organism: Ranitomeya imitator (assembly GCF_032444005.1). Taxonomy (NCBI): domain Eukaryota; kingdom Metazoa; phylum Chordata; class Amphibia; order Anura; family Dendrobatidae; genus Ranitomeya; species Ranitomeya imitator. Next base: position 637,957,663 of record NC_091286.1, read on the forward strand.
AATCACAATCCCTATGCGGAGGCAGGGCATCGGACTTGGGCTCATCAAATACATCCCGGTAATCAGACAAGAACTCTGGAACCTCAGAAGGGGTGGATGACGAAATTGACAGAAATGGAACATAACCATGTACCCCCTGACAACCCCAGCTGGACACCAACATGGAATTCCAATCCAATACTGGATTATGGGCTTGTAGCCATGGCAACCCCAACACGACCACATCATGCAGATTATGCAACACCAGAAAGCGAATAACCTCCTGATGTGCAGGAGCCATGCACATGGTCAGCTGGGTCCAGTATTGAGGCTTATTCTTGCCCAAAGGTGTAGCATCAATTCCTCTCAATGGAATAGGACACTGCAAGGGCTCCAAGAAAAACCCACAACGTTTAGCATAATCCAAGTCCATCAAATTCAGGGCAGCGCCTGAATCCACAAACGCCATGACAGAATACGACGACAAGGAGCATATCAAGGTAACGGACAGAAGAAATTTTGACTGTACAGTACCAATGGCGGCAGACCTAGCGAACCGCTTAGTGCGCTTAGGACAATCAGAGATAGCATGAGTGGAATCACCACAGTAGAAACACAGCCCATTCAGACGTCTGTGTTCTTGCCGTTCAACTCTGGTCATAGTCCTATCGCACTGCATAGGCTCAGGTTTAATCTCAGGTAATACCACCAAATGGTACACAGATTTACGCTCACGCAAGCGTCGACCGATCTGAATGGCCAAAGACATAGACTCATTCAAACCAGCGGCCATAGGAAATCCCACCATGACATCCTTAATGGCTTCAGAGAGACCCTTTCTGAAAATGGCTGCAAGCGCAGATTCATTCCATTGAGTGAGCACGGACCATTTTCTAAATTTCTGGCAATATAGCTCTATCTCATCCTGAGCCTGACAAAGAGCCAGCAAATTTTTTTCTGCCTGATCTACTGAATTAGGCTCATCGTACAGCAATCCAAGCGCCAGGAAAAACGCATCGATATCACTCAATGCAGGATCTCCTGACGCAAGAGAAAATGCCCAGTCCTGAGGGTCGCCACGCAAAAAAGAAATGACAATCCTAACCTGTTGCGCTGGGTCACCAGAGGAGCGAGGTTTCAAAGCCAGAAACAGTTTACAATTATTCTTGAAACTCAGAAATTTAGTTCTATCTCCAAAAAACAAATCTGGAATAGGAATTCTCGGTTCTAACAAAGAATTCTGAACCACAAAATTTTGAATATCTTGAACTCTTGCCGTGAGCTGATCTACACATGAAGACAGACCTTTAATGTCCATTGTAACACCTGTGTCCTGAACCACCCAAATGTCTAGGGGAAAAAAAAGACAAATCACAGTGCAAAGGAAAAAAAATGGTCTCAGAACTTCTTTTTTCCCTCTATTGAGAATCATTAGTACTTTTGGCTTCCTGTACTGTTATGATAGGCAATTCAGTAACACAATGTACATAGCGATCAGAGCACATACAGTGATCTGACAATAACCCAAAATAATAGAACGAGCTCTGAGACGTGGAAACTCTGTAGACCGCAATTCCTGATCCTCTCCAAACACAACTAGAGGCAGCTGTGGATTGCGCCTAACGCTCCCTATGCAACTCGGCACAGCCTGAGAAACTAGCTAGCCTGAAGATAGAAAAATAAGCCTACCTTGCCTCAGAGAAATACCCCAAAGGAAAAGGCAGCCCCCCACATATAATGACTGTGAGTAAGATGAAAAGACAAACGTAGGGATGAAATAGATTCAGCAAAGTGAGGCCCGATATTCTAGACAGAACGAGGATAGGAAAGATAACTTTGCGGTCTACACAAAACCCTAAAGAAAACCACGCAAAGGGGGCAAAAAGACCCTCCGTACCGAACTAACGGCACGGAGGTACACCCTTTGCGTCCCAGAGCTTCCAGCAAAACAAATAGACAAGCTGGACAGAAAAAATAGCAACAAATAGCAAAGAAGCACTTAGCTATGCAGAGCAGCAGGCCACAGGAATGATCCAGAGAAACACAAGTCCAACACTGGAACATTGACAGGAAGCATGGATCAAAGCATCAGGTGGAGTTAAGTAGAGAAGCAGCTAACGACCTCACCAGATCACCTGAGGGAGGAAACTCAGAAGCTGCAGTACCACTTTCCTCCACAAACGGAAGCTCCCAGAGAGAATCAGCCGAAGTACCACTTGTGACCACAGGAGTGAACTCTGCCACAGAATTCACAACAGTACCCCCCCTTGAGGAGGGGTCACCGAACCCTCACCAGAGCCCCCAGGCCGACCAGGATGAGCCACATGAAAGGCACGAACAAGATCGGGAGCATGGACATCAGAGGCAAAAACCCAGGAATTATCTTCCTGAGCATAACCCTTCCATTTAACCAGATACTGGAGTTTCTGTCTTGAAACATGAGAATCCAAAATCTTCTCCACAATATACTCCAATTCCCCCTCCACCAAAACCGGGGCAGGAGGCTCAACAGATGGGACCATAGGTGCCACGTATCTCCGCAACAATGACCTATGGAATACGTTATGTATGGAAAAAGAATCTGGAAGGGTCAGACGAAAAGACACAGGATTAAGAACCTCAGAAATCCTATACGGACCAATAAAACGAGGTTTAAACTTAGGAGAGGAAACCTTCATAGGAATATGACGAGAAGATAACCAAACCAGATCCCCAACACGAAGTCGGGGACCCACACGGCGTCTGCGATTAGCGAAAAGTTGAGCCTTCTCCTGGGACAAGGTCAAATTGTCCACTACCTGAGTCCAAATCTGCTGCAACCTGTCCACCACAGTATCCACACCAGGACAGTCTGAAGACTCAACCTGTCCTGAAGAGAAACGAGGATGGAACCCAGAATTGCAGAAAAACGGCGAAACCAAGGTAGCCGAGCTGGCCCGATTATTAAGGGCGAACTCAGCCAAAGGCAAAAAGGACACCCAGTCATCCTGATCAGCAGAAACAAAGCATCTCAGATATGTTTCCAAGGTCTGATTGGTTCGTTCGGTCTGGCCATTAGTCTGAGGATGGAAAGCCGAGGAAAATGACAAGTCAATGCCCATCCTACCACAAAAGGCTCGCCAAAACCTCGAAACAAACTGGGAACCTCTGTCAGAAACATTATTCTCTGGAATGCCATGCAAATGAACCACATGCTGGAAGAACAAAGGCACCAAATCAGAGGAGGAAGGCAATTTAGACAAGGGTACCAGATGGACCATCTTAGAAAAGCGATCACAGACCACCCAAATGACTGACATCTTTTGAGAAACGGGAAGGTCAGAAATAAAATCCATAGAGATATGTGTCCAAGGCCTCTTCGGGACCGGCAAGGGCAAAAGCAACCCACTGGCACGAGAACAGCAGGGCTTAGCCCGAGCACAAATCCCACAGGACTGCACAAAAGTATGCACATCCCGCGACAGAGAGGGCCACCAAAAGGATCTAGCCACTAACTCTCTGGTACCAAAGATTCCAGGATGACCAGCCAACACCGAACAATGAAGTTCAGAGATAACTCTATTCGTCCACCTATCAGGGACAAACAGTTTCTCCGCTGGGCAACCATCAGGTTTATTAGCCTGAAATTTTTGCAGCACCCGCCGCAAATCAGGGGAGATGGCAGACACAATTACTCCTTCCCTGAGGATACCCGCCGGCTCAGATAAACCCGGAGAGTCGGGCACAAAACTCCTAGACAGAGCATCCGCCTTCACATTTTTAGAGCCCGGAAGGTACGAAATCACAAAGTCAAAACGGGAAAAAAACAATGACCAACGAGCTTGTCTAGGATTCAAGCGCTTTGCAGACTCGAGATAAGTCAAGTTCTTATGATCAGTCAATACCACCACGCGATGCTTAGCTCCTTCAAGCCAATGACGCCATTCCTCGAATGCCCACTTCATGGCCAGCAACTCTCGGTTGCCCACATCATAATTTCGCTCAGCAGGCGAAAACTTCCTGGAAAAGAAAGCGCATGGTTTCATCACTGAGCAACCAGAACCTCTCTGTGACAAAACAGCCCCTGCTCCAATCTCAGAAGCATCAACCTCGACCTGGAACGGAAGAGAAACAATTGGTTGACACAACACAGGGGCAGAAGAAAAACGACGCTTCAACTCTTGAAAAGCTTCCACAGCAGCAGAAGACCAATTGACCAAATCAGCACCCTTCTTGGTCAAATCGGTCAATGGTTTGGCAACACTAGAAAAATTGCAGATGAAGCGACGATAAAAATTAGCAAAGCCCAGGAACTTTTGCAGACTTTTCAGAGATGTCGGCTGAGTCCAATCATGGATGGCTTGGACCTTAACCGGATCCATCTCGATAGTAGAAGGGGAAAAGATGAACCCCAAAAATGAAACCTTCTGCACACCAAAGAGACACTTTGATCCCTTCACAAACAAAGAATTAGCACGCAGGACCTGAAAAACCGTTCTGACCTGCTTCACATGAGACTCCCAATCATCCGAGAAGATCAAAATGTCATCCAAGTACACAATCAGGAATTTATCCAGGTACTCACGGAAGATGTCATGCATAAAGGATTGAAACACTGATGGAGCATTGGCAAGTCCGAACGGCATCACTAGATACTCAAAATGACCCTCGGGCGTATTAAATGCAGTTTTCCATTCATCGCCTTGCCTGATTCTCATCAGATTATACGCACCACGAAGATCTATCTTAGTGAACCAACTAGCCCCCTTAATCCGAGCAAACAAATCAGATAAAGAAGGCGGTAATCTATACACGGTCTCAGCGAACCATCCTTCTTGGCCACAAAAAAGAACCCTGCTCCCAATGGCGATGATGACGGGCGAATATGCCCCTTCTCCAGGGATTCCTTCACATAACTGCGCATAGCGGTGTGCTCAGGCACGGATAAATTAAACAGTCGACCTTTTGGGAATTTACTACCAGGAATCAAATTGATAGCACAATCACAATCCCTATGCGGAGGCAGGGCATCGGACTTGGGCTCATCAAATACATCCCGGTAATCAGACAAGAACTCTGGAACCTCAGAAGGGGTGGATGATGAAATTGACAGAAATGGAACATCACCATGTACCCCCTGACAACCCCAGCTGGACACCAACATGGAATTCCAATCCAATACTGGATTATGGGCTTGTAGCCATGGCAACCCCAACACGACCACATCATGCAGATTATGCAACACCAGAAAGCGAATAACCTCCTGATGTGCAGGAGCCATGCACATGGTCAGCTGGGTCCAGTATTGAGGCTTATTCTTGCCCAAAGGTGTAGCATCAATTCCTCTCAATGGAATAGGACACTGCAAGGGCTCCAAGAAAAACCCACAACGTTTAGCATAATCCAAGTCCATCAAATTCAGGGCAGCGCCTGAATCCACAAACGCCATGACAGAATACGACGACAAGGAGCATATCAAGGTAACGGACAGAAGAAATTTTGACTGTACAGTACCAATGGCGGCAGACCTAGCGAACCGCTTAGTGCGCTTAGGACAATCAGAGATAGCATGAGTGGAATCACCACAGTAGAAACACAGCCCATTCAGACGTCTGTGTTCTTGCCGTTCAACTCTGGTCATAGTCCTATCACACTGCATAGGCTCAGGTTTAATCTCAGGTAATACCACCAAATGGTACACAGATTTACGCTCATGCAAGCGTCGACCGATCTGAATGGCCAAAGACATAGACTCATTCAAACCAGCGGCCATAGGAAATCCCACCATGACATCCTTAATGGCTTCAGAGAGACCCTTTCTGAAAATGGCTGCAAGCGCAGATTCATTCCATTGAGTGAGCACGGACCATTTTCTAAATTTCTGGCAATATAGCTCTATCTCATCCTGAGCCTGACAAAGAGCCAGCAAATTTTTTTCTGCCTGATCTACTGAATTAGGCTCATCGTACAGCAATCCAAGCGCCAAAAAAAACGCATCGATATCACTCAATGCAGGATCTCCTGACGCAAGAGAAAATGCCCAGTCCTGAGGGTTGCCACGCAAAAAAGAAATGACGATCCTAACCTGTTGCGCTGGGTCACCAGAGGAGCGAGGTTTCAAAGCCAGAAACAGTTTACAATTATTCTTGAAACTCAGAAATTTAGTTCTATCTCCAAAAAACAAATCTGGAATAGGAATTCTCGGTTCTAACAAAGAATTCTGAACCACAAAATTTTGAATATCTTGAACTCTTGCCGTGAGCTGATCTACACATGAAGACAGACCTTTAATGTCCATTGTAACACCTGTGTCCTGAACCACCCAAATGTCTAGGGGAAAAAAAAGACAAATCACAGTGCAAAGGAAAAAAAATGGTCTCAGAACTTCTTTTTTCCCTCTATTGAGAATCATTAGTACTTTTGGCTTCCTGTACTGTTATGATAGGCAATTCAGTAACACAATGTACATAGCGATCAGAGCACATACAGTGATCTGACAATAACCCAAAATAATAGAACGAGCTCTGAGACGTGGAAACTCTGTAGACCGCAATTCCTGATCCTCTCCAAACACAACTAGAGGCAGCTGTGGATTGCGCCTAACGCTCCCTATGCAACTCGGCACAGCCTGAGAAACTAGCTAGCCTGAAGATAGAAAAATAAGCCTACCTTGCCTCAGAGAAATACCCCAAAGGAAAAGGCAGCCCCCCACATATAATGACTGTGAGTAAGATGAAAAGACAAACGTAGGGATGAAATAGATTCAGCAAAGTGAGGCCCGATATTCTAGACAGAACGAGGATAGGAAAGATAACTTTGCGGTCTACACAAAACCCTAAAGAAAACCACGCAAAGGGGGCAAAAAGACCCTCCGTACCGAACTAACGGCACGGAGGTACACCCTTTGCGTCCCAGAGCTTCCAGCAAAACAAATAGACAAGCTGGACAGAAAAAATAGCAACAAATAGCAAAGAAGCACTTAGCTATGCAGAGCAGCAGGCCACAGGAATGATCCAGAGAAACACAAGTCCAACACTGGAACATTGACAGGAAGCATGGATCAAAGCATCAGGTGGAGTTAAGTAGAGAAGCAGCTAACGACCTCACCAGATCACCTGAGGGAGGAAACTCAGAAGCTGCAGTACCACTTTCCTCCACAAACGGAAGCTCCCAGAGAGAATCAGCCGAAGTACCACTTGTGACCACAGGAGTGAACTCTGCCACAGAATTCACAACAGTACCCCCCCTTGAGGAGGGGTCACCGAACCCTCACCAGAGCCCCCAGGCCGACCAGGATGAGCCACATGAAAGGCACGAACAAGATCGGGAGCATGGACATCAGAGGCAAAAACCCAGGAATTATCTTCCTGAGCATAACCCTTCCATTTAACCAGATACTGGAGTTTCCGTCTTGAAACACGAGAATCCAAAATCTTCTCCACAATATACTCCAATTCCCCCTCCACCAAAACCGGGGCAGGAGGCTCAACAGATGGGACCATAGGTGCCACGTATCTCCGCAACAATGACCTATGGAATACGTTATGTATGGAAAAAGAATCTGGAAGGGTCAGACGAAAAGACACAGGATTAAGAACCTCAGAAATCCTATACGGACCAATAAAACGAGGTTTAAACTTAGGAGAGGAAACCTTCATAGGAATACGACGAGAAGATAACCAAACCAGATCCCCAACACGAAGTCGGGGACCCACACGGCGTCTGCGATTAGCGAAAAGTTGAGCCTTCTCCTGGGACAAGGTCAAATTGTCCACTACCTGAGTCCAAATCTGCTGCAACCTGTCCACCACAGTATCCACACCAGGACAGTCCGAAGACTCAACCTGTCCTGAAGAGAAACGAGGATGGAACCCAGAATTGCAGAAAAACGGCGAAACCAAGGTAGCCGAGCTGGCCCGATTATTAAGGGCGAACTCAGCCAAAGGCAAAAAGGACACCCAGTCATCCTGATCAGCAGAAACAAAGCATCTCAGATATGTTTCCAAGGTCTGATTGGTTCGTTCGGTCTGGCCATTAGTCTGAGGATGGAAAGCCGAGGAAAAAGACAAGTCAATGCCCATCCCACCACAAAAGGCTCGCCAAAACCTCGAAACAAACTGGGAACCTCTGTCAGAAACAATATTCTCTGGAATGCCATGCAAACGAACCACATGCTGGAAGAACAAAGGCACCAAATCAGAGGAGGAAGGCAATTTAGACAAGGGTACCAGATGGACCATCTTAGAAAAGCGATCACAGACCACCCAAATGACTGACATCTTTTGAGAAACGGGAAGGTCAGAAATAAAATCCATAGAGATATGTGTCCAAGGCCTCTTCGGGACTGGCAAGGGCAAAAGCAACCCACTGGCACGAGAACAGCAGGGCTTAGCCCGAGCACAAATCCCACAGGACTGCACAAAAGTATGCACATCCCGCGACAGAGAGGGCCACCAAAAGGATCTAGCCACTAACTCTCTGGTACCAAAGATTCCAGGATGACCAGCCAACACCGAACAATGAAGTTCAGAGATAACTCTATTCGTCCACCTATCAGGGACAAACAGTTTCTCCGCTGGGCAACGATCAGGTTTATTAGCCTGAAATTTTTGCAGCACCCGCCGCAAATCAGGGGAGATGGCAGACACAATTACTCCTTCCCTGAGGATACCCGCCGGCTCAGATAAACCCGGAGAGTCAGGCACAAAACTCCTAGACAGAGCATCCGCCTTCACATTTTTAGAGCCCGGAAGGTACGAAATCACAAAGTCAAAACGGGAAAAAAACAATGACCAACGAGCTTGTCTAGGATTCAAGCGCTTTGCAGACTCGAGATAAGTCAAGTTCTTATGATCAGTCAATACCACCACGCGATGCTTAGCTCCTTCAAGCCAATGACGCCATTCCTCGAATGCCCACTTCATGGCCAGCAACTCTCGGTTGCCCACATCATAATTTCGCTCAGCAGGCGAAAACTTCCTGGAAAAGAAAGCGCATGGTTTCATCACTGAGCAACCAGAACCTCTCTGTGACAAAACAGCCCCTGCTCCAATCTCAGAAGCATCAACCTCGACCTGGAACGGAAGAGAAACAATTGGTTGACACAACACAGGGGCAGAAGAAAAACGACGCTTCAACTCTTGAAAAGCTTCCACAGCAGCAGAAGACCAATTGACCAAATCAGCACCCTTCTTGGTCAAATCGGTCAATGGTTTGGCAACACTAGAAAAATTGCAGATGAAGCGACGATAAAAATTAGCAAAGCCCAGGAACTTTTGCAGACTTTTCAGAGATGTCGGCTGAGTCCAATCATGGATGGCTTGGACCTTAACCGGATCCATCTCGATAGTAGAAGGGGAAAATATGAACCCCAAAAATGAAACCTTCTGCACACCAAAGAGACACTTTGATCCCTTCACAAACAAAGAATTAGCACGCAGGACCTGAAAAACCGTTCTGACCTGCTTCACATGAGACTCCCAATCATCCGAGAAGATCAAAATGTCATCCAAGTACACAATCAGGAATTTATCCAGGTACTCACGGAAGATGTCATGCATAAAGGATTGAAACACTGATGGAGCATTGGCAAGTCCGAACGGCATCACTAGATACTCAAAATGACCCTCGGGCGTATTAAATGCAGTTTTCCATTCATCGCCTTGCCTGATTCTCATCAGATTATACGCACCACGAAGATCTATCTTAGTGAACCAACTAGCCCCCTTAATCCGAGCAAACAAATCAGATAAAGAAGGCGGTAATCTATACACGGTCTCAGCGAACCATCCTTCTTGGCCACAAAAAAGAACCCTGCTCCCAATGGCGATGATGACGGGCGAATATGCCCCTTCTCCAGGGATTCCTTCACATAACTGCGCATAGCGGTGTGCTCAGGCACAGATAAATTAAACAGTCGACCTTTTGGGAATTTACTACCAGGAATCAAATTGATAGCACAATCACAATCCCTATGCGGAGGCAGGGCATCGGACTTGGGCTCATCAAATACATCCCGGTAATCAGACAAGAACTCTGGAACCTCAGAAGGGGTGGATGACGAAATTGACAGAAATGGAACATCACCATGTACCCCCTGACAACCCCAGCTGGACACCAACATGGAATTCCAATCCAATACTGGATTATGGGCTTGTAGCCATGGCAACCCCAACACGACCACATCATGCAGATTATGCAACACCAGAAAGCGAATAACCTCCTGATGTGCAGGAGCCATGCACATGGTCAGCTGGGTCCAGTATTGAGGCTTATTCTTGCCCAAAGGTGTAGCATCAATTCCTCTCAATGGAATAGGACACTGCAAGGGCTCCAAGAAAAACCCACAACGTTTAGCATAATCCAAGTCCATCAAATTCAGGGCAGCGCCTGAATCCACAAACGCCATGACAGAATACGACGACAAGGAGCATATCAAGGTAACGGACAGAAGAAATTTTGACTGTACAGTACCAATGGCGGCAGACCTAGCGAACCGCTTAGTGCGCTTAGGACAATCAGAGATAGCATGAGTGGAATCACCACAGTAGAAACACAGCCCATTCAGACGTCTGTGTTCTTGCCGTTCAACTCTGGTCATAGTCCTATCGCACTGCATAGGCTCAGGTTTAATCTCAGGTAATACCACCAAATGGTACACAGATTTACGCTCACGCAAGCGTCGACCGATCTGAATGGCCAAAGACATAGACTCATTCAAACCAGCGGCCATAGGAAATCCCACCATGACATCCTTAATGGCTTCAGAGAGACCCTTTCTGAATATTGCTGCCAGCGCAGATTCATTCCATTGAGTGAGCACGGACCATTTTCTAAATTTCTGGCAATATAGCTCTATCTCATCCTGAGCCTGACAAAGAGCCAGCAAATGTTTTTCTGCCTGATCTACTGAATTAGGCTCATCGTACAGCAATCCAAGCGCCAGGAAAAACGCATCGATATCACTCAATGCAGGATCTCCTGACGCAAGAGAAAATGCCCAGTCCTGAGGGTCGCCACGCAAAAAAGAAATGACGATCCTAACCTGTTGCGCTGGGTCACCAGAGGAGCGAGGTTTCAAAGCCAGAAACAGTTTACAATTATTCTTGAAACTCAGAAATTTAGTTCTATCTCCAAAAAACAAATCTGGAATAGGAATTCTCGGTTCTAACAAAGAATTCTGAACCACAAAATTTTGAATATCTTGAACTCTTGCCGTGAGCTGATCTACACATGAAGACAGACCTTTAATGTCCATTGTAACACCTGTGTCCTGAACCACCCAAATGTCTAGGGGAAAAAAAAGACAAATCACAGTGCAAAGGAAAAAAAATGGTCTCAGAACTTCTTTTTTCCCTCTATTGAGAATCATTAGTACTTTTGGCTTCCTGTACTGTTATGATAGGCAATTCAGTAACACAATGTACATAGCGATCAGAGCACATACAGTGATCTGACAATAACCCAAAATAATAGAACGAGCTCTGAGACGTGGAAACTCTGTAGACCGCAATTCCTGATCCTCTCCAAACACAACTAGAGGCAGCTGTGGATTGCGCCTAACGCTCCCTATGCAACTTGGCATAGCCTGAGAAACTAGCTAGCCTGAAGATAGAAAAATAAGCCTACCTTGCCTCAGAGAAATACCCCAAAGGAAAAGGCAGCCCCCCACATATAATGACTGTGAGTAAGATGAAAAGACAAACGTAGGGATGAAATAGATTCAGCAAAGTGAGGCCCGATATTCTAGACAGAACGAGGATAGGAAAGATAACTTTGCGGTCTACACAAAACCCTAAAGAAAACCACGCAAAGGGGGCAAAAAGACCCTCCGTACCGAACTAACGGCACGGAGGTACACCCTTTGCGTCCCAGAGCTTCCAGCAAAGCAAATAGACAAGCTGGACAGAAAAAATAGCAACAAATAGCAAAGAAGCACTTAGCTATGCAGAGCAGCAGGCCACAGGAATGATCCAGAGAAACACAAGTCCAACACTGGAACATTGACAGGAAGCATGGATCAAAGCATCAGGTGGAGTTAAGTAGAGAAGCAGCTAACGACCTCACCAGATCACCTGAGGGAGGAAACTCAGAAGCTGCAGTACCACTTTCCTCCACAAACGGAAGCTCCCAGAGAGAATCAGCCGAAGTACCACTTGTGACCACAGGAGTGAACTCTGCCACAGAATTCACAACACACCTTACAATAGCAAGGTGGCATTAACCCTTCATTACCCCATATCCCACCGCTACACGGGAATGGGAAGAGAGTGGCCAAGTGCCAGAATAGGCGCATCTTCCAGATGTGCCTTTTCTGGGGTGGCTGGGGGCAGGTGTTTTTAGCCAGGGGGGGCCCAATAACCGTGGACCCTCTCCAGGCTATTAATATCTGCCCTCAGTCACTGGCTTTACTACTCTGGCGGAGAAAATTGCGCGGGAGCCCACGCCAATTTTTTCCGCCATTTAACCCTTTAATTTAGTAGATAGAACGACCAAATTTTGCAGATACACACTACTGACATTAGTAGTGTGGAATCTGCAAAAAAAATGGAGAGAAGACATGGTTTACTGTATGTAAACCATGTCTCAAATCATGTCGGGTTTAGGAAGGAGAAAGAAAAAGCCGGTAATTGAATTACCGGCTTTCAAGCTGTAGAGCGCTGGAAAAAATATTAATATATATACATATATGTGTCTACTGACATATATATATATATATATATATATATATATATATATATATATATATACAGTATATATATATATATATATTTTTTTTTTGGGACACATGGATCACTTCTATAGCGGTATGTTGGTTTTGCAAGCCTGCGAGAAAACCACGCAGTACGGATGCCATACGGATTACATACGGAGGATGCCATGCGCAAAAAACGCTGACACACCCTGCCTACGATGGAGCTACGGACCACTATTTTCGGGACTTTTCAGCGTATTACGGCCGTAATATACGGACCGTATTGTTTTACGCTGTGTGTGACGCCAGCCTAAGAGTCACAAGCTTGCATTTCTGACATGTAAAGTTTTTCGTTTCCTCTGAAAAGTCTGTAAACATATAGCACACAATGCAGCACTCCATATGGGTAATCTCCTTCTCCATGTTGCGCAAAACAAATTTATGTGGAATCGCTGTAAAGATTCCCAAAGATCCTCAGACTCGCAGACTTGTTTGAATAACACAGAAAGAAAATCTATCTATAAGCACATATATATCTATATATATAATTGCCTAAGGGTTTTTCCGTCTGTCTGTCTGTCTGTCTGTCTGTCCTGGAAATCCCGCGTCTCTGATTGGTCGAGGCCGCCAGGCCTCGACAAATCAGCGACGGGCACAGCGACGATGATGTCATAAAGGACGTAGACATCCCGCGTCTCTGATTGGTCGAGGTCACCAGGCCTCGACCAATCAGCAACGGGCACAGGGACGATGATGTCATAAAAGACGTAGAAATCCCACGTTTCTGATTCAGCGACAGGCACAGTATCGACGTAGATGTCATAATGGTTGCCATGGCGATGATGATGTCATAAAGGTTGCCTCGACCTATCAGCGACAGGCACAATCTGCTGCGAATTCTGGAATCATCATTGTCCATATACTACGGGGACATGCATATTCTAGAATACCCGATGCGTTAGAATCGGGCCACAATCTAGTATATATATATATATATATATATATATATATATATATATATATACCGTATATACTCGAGTATACGCCGGCCCGAGTATAAGCCGGCCCCAATAATTTTGCCACAAAAAACTGGGAAAACTTAATGACTCGAGTATAAGCCTAGGGTGGGAATTGCAGCAGCTACCGGTAAATGTCAAAAATAAAAATAGATACCAATAATAGTAAAATAAATTGAGACATCAGTAGGTTAAGTGTTTTTGAATATCCATATTGAATCAGGAGCCCCATATAATGCTCCATAAAGTTTATGATGGCCCCATAAGATGCTCCATATTAAAATATGCCCCATATAATCCTGCATAAAGGTTAATAAAGGCCCCATAAGATGCTCCATAGACACATTTTCCCAATATAATGCTGCACAAATGCTGATTATGGCCCCATAAGATGCTCTATAAAGATATTTGCCCCATATAGTGCTGCACAAACCTTGATTATTGCCCTATAAGATGCTCCATACAGACACTTGCCCCCTATACCGTAATGCTCCACAAACATTAATTATAGCCCCATACAGACACTTGCCCCATATAGTGCTGCACAAATGTTATGGCCCCATATAGTGCTGCACAAACGTTATGGCCCCATAGATGCTCCATAGAAAACACTTGCCCCATATAGTGCTGCACAAACGTTATGGCCCCATAGATGCTCCATACAGACACTTGCCCCATTTGCTGTTGATGCGATAAAAAAAATTAATCACATACTCACCTCTCCGTCGCTCAAGCCCCCGGCACTTTCAATAGTCATCTGCTCTTCGTTCCGGCGCCACTCCATGTTCAGCACTGACGTTCAGCCGAGGACGCGCACTACCCACGTCACCGCGCCCACTGACCTGAGTGTCACTGCTGAAGACAGAGAGGCACCGGAACGAGGAAAGGTGACTATCGCGCAGCGCAGCGCTCCCATCCCCGATATACTCACCTGGTCCTGGCACTGTGCAGGTCCCTGCTTCCCGGACGCCGCAGCTTCATCCTGTACTGAGCGGTCACCATTACTGCTCATTACAGTAATGAATATGCGGCTCCACCTCTATGGGAGGTGGAGCCGCATATTCATTACTGTAATGAGCGGTACCATGTGACCGCTCAGTACAGGAAGAAGCTGCTGCTGCCGGAGCCGGGGAAGCCAGGGACCTGCAGGGACCGCGCCTGGAGTAGGTGAGTATTATTAGACAGCCCCCGCTCTCCGTCCCCTGCTGACCCCTGGGTATGACTCGAGTATAACCCGAGAGGGGGACTTTCAGCCCAAAAAAGTGAAAATCTCAGCTTATACTCGAGTATATACGTTATATATTTATATATATATATATATATATATATATATATATACAGTACAGACCAAAAGTTTGGACACACCTTCTCATTTACATTCCCACTGAAGGCAACAAAACTATGAATTAACACATGTGGAATTATATACTTAACAAAAAAGTGTGAAACAACTGAAATTATGTCTTATATTCTAGGTTCTTCAAAGTAGCCACCTTTTGCTTTGATGACTGCTTTGCACACTCTTGGCATTCTCTTGATGAGCTTTAAGAGGTAGTCACCGGAAATGGTTTTCACTTCACAGGTGTGCCCTGTCAGGTTTAATAAGTGGGATTTCTTGCCTTATAAATGGTGTAGGGACCATCAGTTGTGTTGTGCAGAAGTCTGGTGGATACACAGCTCATAGTCCTACTGAATAGACTGTTAGAATTTGTATTATGGCAAGAAAAAAGCAGCTAAGTAAAGAAATACGAGTGGCCATCATTACTTTAAGAAATGGTGGTCAGTCAGTCCGAAAAATTGGGAAAACTTTGAAAGTGTCCCCAAGCGCAGTTGCAAAAACCATCAAGCGCTACGACGAAGCTGGCTCACATGAGGACCGCCCCAGGAAAGGAAGACCAAGAGTCACCTCTGCTTCTGAGGATAAGTTTATCCGAGTCACCAGCCTCAGAAATCACAGGTTAAGTGCAGCTCAGATTGGAGACCAGGTCATTGCCACACAGAGTTCTAGCAGCAGACACATCTGTACAACAACTGTTAAGAGGAGACTTTGTGCAGCAGGCCTTCATGGTAAAATAGCTGCTAGAAAACGACTGCTAAGGACAGGCAACAAGCAGCAGAGACCTGTTTGGGCTAAAGAACACAAGGAATAGACATTAGACCAGTGGTAATCTGTGTTTTGGTCTGATGAGTCCAAATTTGAGATTGTTGGTTCCAACCACTGTGTCTTTGTGCAAAGCAGAAAATGTGAACGGATGGACTCTACATGCCTGGTACCCACCGTGAAGCATGGAGGAGGAGGTGTGATGATGTGGGGGTGCTTTGCTGGTGACACTGTTGGGGATTTATTCAAAATTTAAGCCATACTTAACCACCATGGCTACCACAGCATCTTGCAGCGGCATGCTATTCCATCTGGTTTGCGTTTAGTTGGACCATCATTTATTTTTCAACAGGACAATGACCCCAAACACACCTCCAGGCTGTGTAAGGGCTATTTGACCAAGAAGCAGAGTGATGGGGTGCTACGCAAGATGACCTGGCCTCCACAGTCACCAGATCTGAAGCCAATCGAGATGGTTTGGGGTGAGCTGGACCGCAGAGTGAAGGCAAAAGGACCAACAAGTGCTAAGCATCTCTGGGAACTCCTTCAAGATTGTTGGAAGACCATTTCCGGTGACTACCTCTTGAAGCTCATCAAGAGAATGCCAAGAGTGTGCAAAGCAGTCATGAAAGCAAAAGGTGGCTACTTTGAAGAACCTAGAATATAAGACATATTTTCAGTTGTTTCACACTTTTTTGTTAAGTATATAATTCCACCTGTGTTAATTCATAGTTTTGATGCCTTTAGTGTGAATTTACAATTTTCATAGTCATGAAAATACAGAAAAATCTTTAAATGAGGTGTGTCCAAACTTTTGGTCTATACTGTATATATACACTGCTCAAAATAATAAAGGGAATACTAAAATCTCACATCCTAGATATCTCTGAATGAAATATTCCAGTTGTAAATCTTTATTCATTGCATAATGGAATGTGTTGAGTACAATAAAACCTAAAAATGATCAAGTAAATCACAATATCCCAAGGAGGTCTGGAGTTGGATTGATGCTCAAAATCAAAGTGGAAAACGAAGCTACAGGCTTATCCAACTTCAGTGAAAATGCCTCAAGACAAGGAAATGATGCTCAGTAGTGTGTGTGGCCTCCACATGCCTGTATGATCTCCCTCTAATGCCTGGGCGTCATCCTGATGAGGCGGCGTATGGTCTCCTGAGGGATCTCCTCCCAGACCTGGACTAAAGCATCCGCCAACACCTGGACAGTATCTGGTACAACGTGATGTTGGTGAATGGTGCAAGACATGATATCCCAGATGTGTTCAATCGGATTCAGGTCTGGGGAATGGGCGGGCCAGTCCATAGCTTCAATGCCTTCATCTTGCAGGAACTGCTGATACACTCCAGCCAATGAGGTCTGGCATTTTCCTGCATTAGGAGGAATCCAGGGCCAACCGCACCAGCATGTGGTCTCACAAGAAGTCTGAGGATCTCATCTCGGTACCTAATGGCAGTCAGGCTACCTCTGGTGAGCACATGGAGGGCTGTGTGTTGCCCTCCAAAGAAATGCCACCCGACACCATTACTGACCCACTGCCTAACCGGTCATGTTGAAAGTTGTTGCAGGCAGCAGATCCCTCTCCACGGCGTCTATAGACTTTGTCACGCCTGTCACATGTGCTCAGTGTGAACCTGCTTGCATCTGTGAAGAGCACAGGGCGCCAGTGGCGAATTTGCCAATCCTGGTGTTCTGTGGCAAATACCAAGCATCCTGCATGTTGTTGGGCTGTGACCACAACCCCCATCTGTGGACGTTGGGCACTCAGACCATCCTCCTACCACCCCCTCCACATCTCCTGGTGTACTGGCCTGTGTCCTGGTAGCACCTCCAGCCTCTGGACACTACGCTGACAGACACAGCAAACCTTGCCACAGTTCGCATTGATGTGCCATCCTGGATGAGCTGCACTACTTGAGCCACTTGTCTGGGTTGTACAGTCCGTCTCATGCTACCAAGAGTGTGGAAGCTCAACCAACATTCAAAAGTGACCAAAACATCAGCCAGAAAGCATTGGTACTGAGATGTGGTCTGCGGTCCCCACCTGCAGAATCACTCCTTTATTGAGTGTGTCTTGATAATTGCCAATAATTTCCATTTGTTGTCTATTTCTTTTGCACAACAGCATGTGAAATTGATTGTCAATCCGTATTGCTTCCTAAGTGGACAGTTTGATTTCACAGAAGTTTGATTTACTTGGAGTTATATTCTGTTGTTTAAGTGTTCCCTTTATTTTTTTGAGCAGTGTATATATATATATATATATATATATATATATATATATATATATATATATATATATATATATAATTGTCTAAAGGTTTTTCCGTCTGTCTGTCTGTCTTTCTGTCTGTCTGTCCTGGAAATCCCGGGTCTCTGATTGGTCGAGGCCGCCAGGCCTCGACCAATCAGCAACGGGCACAGCGACGATGATGTCATAATGGTTGCCATGGCGACGATGATGTCATAAAGGTTGCCTCGATCAATCAGCGACGGACACAGTCTGCCGCGAATTCTGGAATCATCATTGTCCATATACTACGGGGACATGCATATTCCTGACCTGAATTGGTACGGGGACCTGATTGGTCGAGGCCGCCAGCGACGATGATGTCATAAAGGACGTAGACATCCCGCGTCTGATTGGTCGAAGCCGCCAGGCCTCGACCAATCAGCGACGGGCACAGCGACGATGATGTCATAAAGGACGTAGAAATCCCACGTTTCTGATTCAGCGACGGGCACAGTATCGACGTAGATGTCATAATGGTTGCCATGGCGACGATGATGTCATAAAGGTTGCCTCGACCAATCAGCGACGGGCACAGTCTGCCGCGAATTCTGGAATCATCATTGTCCATATACTACGGGGACATGCATATTCTAGAATACCCGATGCGTTAGAATCGGGCCACAATCTAGTATATATATATATATATATATATATATATATATATATATATATATATATGTATATATATATATACTAGCTATTGAACCCGTTCTACGCCCGGGTGGCGAGCATTTATATTGGTATATGGTCTCCATCATGTGCTGCTGCCATCCTGCGCCCGTTCGGTCATGTGCTGCTGCCATCCTGCGCCCATTCTGTCATGTGCTGCTCCCATCCTGTGCCCCCGTTCTGTCATGCGCTGCTGCCATCCTGCGCCCGTTCTGTCATGTGCTGCTCCCATCCTGCGCCCGTTCTGTCATGTGCTGCTCCCATCCTGTGCCCGTTCTGTCATGTGCTGCTCCCATCCTGCGCCCCCGTTCTGTCATGCGCTGCTGCCATCCTGCGCCCGTTCTGTCATGTGCTGCTCCCATCCTGCTGCCATCCTGCGCCCGTTCTGTCATGTGCTGCTCCCATCCTATGCCCCCGTTCTGTCATGCGCTGCTGCCATCCTGCGCCCGTTCTGTCATGTGCTGCTCCCATCCTGCTGCCATCCTGCGCCCGTTCTGTCATGCGCTGCTGCCATCCTGCGCCCGTTCTGTCATGTGCTGCTGCCATCCTGCGCCCGTTCTGTCATGTGCTGCTGCCATCCTGCGCCCGTTCTGTCATGTGCTGCTGCCATCCTGCGCCCGTTCTGTCATGTGCTGCTGCCATCCTGCGCCCGTTCTGTCATGTGCTGCTGCCATCCTGCGCCCGTTCTGTCATGTGCTGCTGCCATCC
Source organism: Ranitomeya imitator (assembly GCF_032444005.1). Classification (NCBI taxonomy): domain Eukaryota; kingdom Metazoa; phylum Chordata; class Amphibia; order Anura; family Dendrobatidae; genus Ranitomeya; species Ranitomeya imitator. The sequence goes on from NC_091286.1 coordinate 637,977,118, forward strand.
TGCGCCCGTTCTGTCATGTGCTGCTCCCATCCTGCTGCCATCCTGCGCCCGTTATGTCATGCGCTGCTGCCATCCTGCGCCCGTTCTGTCATGTGCTGCTGCCATCCTGCGCCCGTTCTGTCATGTGCTGCTGCCATCCTGTGCCCGTTCTGTCATGTGCTGCTGCCATCCTGCGCCCGTTCTGTCATGTGCTGCTGCCATCCTGCGCCCGTTCTGTCATGTGCTGCTGCCATCCTGCGCCCGTTCTGTCATGTGCTGCTCCCATCCTGCGCCCGTTCTGTCATGTGCTGCTCCCATCCTGCGCCACTATTGTATTATATGCCCCCGTATGCTGCTGCCATATAAAAAAAAAAAAAAATACCATACTCACCTATCGTCCGGCTCCACTGCAGGTGTGTCTTCAAGAAAATGGCGCCGGAAAGCGCGGACTGCGCAGGCGCCGATTCCGGCAGCAGGAATCGGCGCCTGCGCAGTCCGCGCTCTCCGGCGCCATTTTCTTGAAAACACACCTGCAGTGGAGCCGGAGTGTGTCTTCAAGAAAATGGCGCCGGAAAGCGCGGACTGCGCAGGCGCCGATTCCGGCAGCAGGAATCGGCGCCTGCGCAGTCCGCGCTTTCCGGCGCCATTTTCTTGAACACACACTCCGGCTCCTCTGCCTGTGACTGGACTCTGTCACAGCAGAGGAGCCGGAAGACGGAGCCGCACGCAGCGCTGGAACGGAGGACAGGTGAATATACTTACCCTCCCTCCTGGCGCGTCCACGGTCCCTGACTCTCCGGTGGAGATCGCGGTATGCGTTCAGTGCTTACGCATACCGCGATCTCCTGGGAGCGTCACTCTGTGGGGGCCAGACTGCGCCGGCGCTTGCGCCTGCGCAGTCTATAAAGGCATCGGACAGAGTGACGCTCCCAGCGTTATATTATAGATATATATATACTGTATATACTGTACACAGTGGGGGAAATAAGTATTTGAACCCTTGTCGATTTTGTAAGTTTGCCCACTGTTGAAATGACAAGAAAATGACTGGCACATCCAAACTAGTTTGAATAGGTGCATACCAGGAGCAGCTACCCCCATATACAATATACAGAAAAAGGTTGCACTCTATCTTGCCAAAGCATGTCGAATGCACAGAATTTGGCCAAATAGTGTGAGCCCATCAACCATCGTCAAGGTGGTCTCATTAATCTGATGGGTCCCTGACCTCCCTGTCCAAATGTGAACACTTACCGAAGGCTAATGTCTGTATGCATGGGTGAATGTGGACACCTCTCTCAGTAAAGTACATATATGGGTTGGCCGGAACCAAGTGTGATTACATGTAATTAAAAACCACATGGTGAAGGGAGGAGTGCTCAGTCAGTAAGCTAACACTATTTGGCCAAATTCTGTGCAAATCGTCTCATAAATATTTTTCCTAATGTTCAAAAAGCCATTTTGCTATTCAGATTTCATGTATTTCATATTCGACATGCTTTGGCACAATAGAGTGCAACAATTTTCTGTATATTGTATATGGAGGTAGCTGCTCCTGGTATGCACCTATTCACACTAGTTTGGATGTGCCTGTCTTTTTTTCTGTCATTTCTATGTTAGCTTATTGACTGAGCACTCCTCCCCATGTGGTTTTTAATTACATCTAATCACACTTGGTTCCGGCCAACCCATATATGTAGGCTTTACTGAGAGCGGTGTCCACATTCACCCATGCATACAGACATTAGTCTTCGGTAAGTGTTCACATTTGGACAGGGACCCATCAGATTAATGAGGCCACCTTGACGATGGTAGATGGGCTCACATTATTTGGCCAAATTCTGTGCAAAGCATCTCATAAATATTTTTCCTAATGTTCAAAAAGCCATTTTGCTATTCATATTTCATGTATTTCATATTCGACATGCTTTGGCACGAAAGAGTGCAACATTTTTCTGTATGCCCACTGATGAAGACATGCACAGTCTATAATTTTAAGGGTAGGTTAATTTTAACATTGAAAGACTGAATATCAAAAATAAAATCCAGAAAATTACATTGTATAAATTATATAAATTTATTTAATTTATTTAATATTTATTTAATATGAATAGCAATACGGCTTTTGAATATTAGGAAAAAATGAATGAGACGCTTTTTTTCCTAATATTCAAAAGCCATATTGCTATTCATATTTCATATATTTCACATTGACATGCTTTAGCACGATAGAGTGCAACCTTTTTTTGTATATTGTATATGGAGGTAGCTGCTCCTGGTATGCACCTGTTCACACTGGTTTGGTTGTTCCAGTGAGTTTTTTGTTGTATTTGAGAGGGTGGCAGACCATGAGACACTGCCACCATACCAGTGGGCGGAGGTTCTGGTGCTATATCTGACCGGGCAGCCACAGAAGGCTTACTTTGATCTGGCCCTGCAAGATGCCACAGAGTATTACAAACTTATTGCTAAGATCTTGGCTTGATTGGGCGTAACCCTGGCAGTCAGGGCACAATGGGTCCACCTCTGGGACTTTCACAGGGACAAACCTCCCCAGTCACAAATGTTTGACCTTCTGCACCTGGTACAGAAGTGGCTGGAGACAGAGACTTGTTCCCCAACCCAGATTATCGAGAGAGTGGTCATGGATCAGTTTATCTACTCTCTGCCGAAGCCGATTCAGTCCTGGGTTGTCACGGGAGATTCCCAAAATGCAGATGATCTGGTGGACCCAGTGGAGAGCTACCGGGTGGTCAAGGGTTCCCTGGGTGATCAGTCAGGGGTAAGGCACCTTTCTGGGATTCCTAAAGGGGGTGACTCCCAAAAGAAGGGGACTAAATCAACGCTGGTGGGCCGTCCAAAGTCCCAGTCTTCTGGGTCACAGCAGAGTAATCAGTCCCATGCCGTTATCTGTTGGAGGTGTCATGCCCTTGGCCATATATTTACCTGGTGTCCCAAGAAATATATGGCTAGTCCTGAATTATGCTACACGGTACCCAAAGGCGGTACCCTTAAGAACTTCCTCCGCAAAGTGTGGAGCGCCCCTAGACACAGGGCCACAGGTTACTCGGTACCGGTCCTCTCTGTCTCAGTTCTGGGGTTGTCACGATGGCGGAACCCGGTCCGTGACCCTGCCAAGGGGCGTCCAATGAAAGGGTTGATGGTAGTTTGTCAAGGGTTCGTGACACCACCTGTGGTGTTCGGTCAGGGCGACCGACGCTGCTTCGGGGTCCGCTGGAGTGATGGAATGGCAGCTAGATGGTATACCTTCCCACAGGTGAAGTGTATCCCCAGGGCTTCCCAGTAGTGTAGGTGGCGATGGTGTGAGACGCAGTTAATAACGAGGACACAGGGTTGCAGTCTCTTTACCTCTTTACTGGTGACTTCAGGATCCTCAATCCGGAGCACCGTTAACAGGGCTGTCTGAGACCGGCCGGTCCGAAGGCATATCCAGAGTTCCCTTTGCAGGTGGAAATCAGTGCCTACCAAATAGCGCCTGAGTGTTGCAGTCCTTCCCTGCTGAGCATTTTGGATAGTCCTCACAACTGTCGTTTCTAATCTGATGTTCTGCTTCGTCCCCCAGTTTGTTATGGGTAGGACGCACCTGTTTGACGGGAAGGCTCGGAGCTATTCTGGGACCCTAGAGATGCCTCTCCACACTTGCCCCCTATGTCTTCTTAGGTGATGTATGTTAGACAGCCAACTTATAATCAACTGTCCTGCCTCTGTTTGAAGTAATGCTTGGAGTCAGTTACTTCCTCGGCGTTCTGGCCACCGGCTACGCGCCTCAGTAGGATGTTGCCGATCTCGGGGCACGACTCCTACTGGTTCTCATTTGTGCTTTGATCTCGTTTCTCACTTCTCCACAATATACTTTGCTTCGTGTCCTTTCTTTAGATACCGCCGCAAGGTAGTGCAGGCGCGGTTCTGTAACGATCTGTCCTTGTCACTAAGTCACTGGCAGGTTCCCACGCCTGACAGGGACCCCTCTGAATCTTCCCCGCAACACCCCCTGCCATGGGATGTTGCCTGGACAAAACCCAGCCAGCTTCTTCCTAACTTCCTATCCAACCTCCAGTTTTGCCAAAGTGTGAGGAGTGACCTAATAAATAGAACCTTTTGCTTCCCCTGGTGGCCGGAATGTGAAATGTAGTGTGTGACTGTGATACCTGGTCAGGTGAACTCCTTTAGTGCCATCAGACGTACCATCACTCCCCTTAGTGGCAGAGCGACATTACTGCAACGACCAGGTCTCTGGGGCGCTGCACTTCCCCCCCAGTTAAATCCAGTACTCCCGGACTGGGAAGAAGAACAACAATACATGTTAGCAAAAAGACATGCAAATTTTTGAAATCCAAGGAACAAATAAATATAACAATGCTTCCCTTTATGGGCGGCGAGAACACTTGAACGTTACAAACGAAAACAAGGTTAAATATTTTAAATAACACTCTGACTATAAATAACTTCTGGTACCCTGCTGGGTAGGGTTGAGCGAAACGGGTCAAACATTTTCAAAAGTCGCCGACTTTTGGCGAAGTCGAGTTTCATGAAACCTGATCCGACCCCTGTGCGTGGTCGGCCATGCGGTACGCGACTTTCGCGCCAAAGTCGCGTTTCAATGACGCGAAAAGCGCCATTTCTCAGCCAATGAAGGTAAATGCAGAGTGTGGGCAGCGTGATGACATAGGTCCTGGTCCCCACCATCTTAGAGAAGGGCATTGCAGTGATTGGCTTGCTGTCTGCGGCGTCACAGGGGCTATAAAGGGGAGTTCCCGCCGACCGCCATGTTACTGCTGCTGATCTGAGCTTAGGGAGAGGTTGCTGCCGCTTCGTCAGAAGCAGGGATAGCGTTAGGCAGGGTCCATTAACCACAAAACCGCTTGTGCTGTAGCGATTTCCACTGCCCAACACCACCTGTTTTGTTTTGGGCACCGGTGCTCAGGAAGGATATAATGGAACTAGAGAGAGTACAAAGGAGGGCAACAAAATTAATAAAGGGGATGGGAGAACTACAATACCCAGCTAGATTAGCGAAATTAGGATTATTTAGTCTAGAAAAAAGACGACTGAGGGGCGATCTAATAACCATGTATAAGTATATAAGGGGACAATACAAATATCTCGCTGAGGATCTGTTTATACCAAGGAAGGTGACGGGCACAAGGGGGCATTCTTTGCGTCTGGAGGAGAGAAGGTTTTTCCACCAACATAGAAGAGGATTCTTTACTGTTAGGGCAGTGAGAATCTGGAATTGCTTGCCTGAGGAGGTGGTGATGGCGAACTCAGTCGAGGGGTTCAAGAGAGGCCTGGATGTCTTCCTGGAGCAGAACAATATTGTATCATACAATTATTAGGTTCTGTAGAAGGACGTAGATCTGGGTATTTATTATGATGGAATATAGGCTGAACTGGATGGACAAATGTCTTTTTTCGGCCTTACTAACTATGTTACTATGTTACTATGTTACCTTCGGTGTGCAGGGACAGTGGAAGCTCCTTTTTTTTTTTTTTCCTCAGCGCTGTAGCTCATTGGGCTGCCCTAGAAGGCTCCCTGATAGCTGCATTGCTGTGTGTACGCCGCTGTGCAAACCAACTGCTTTTTTCAAAGCACAAATCCTCTTGTTCCTTCCTTTCTGCACAGCTATCTTGTTTGTTTGTCCACACTTTTTATTTAATTTGTGCATCAGTCCACTCCTTATTGCTGCCTGCCATACCTGGCTGAGATTACTGCAGGGAGATAGTAATTGAAGGACAGTTCCTTTTTTTTTTTTTTTTTGTGGGAGATTAAGATTGACATTTCTGCTAGAGTGCCATCTCTGTCTGTGTCATCTCTCACTCAGTGGGCCATAGAAAGCCTATTTATTTTTTTTGCTTGATTTGGGTTCCAAAATCTACCAGAAAAAATCACAACATCAATCAGTGGGAGAAAAATATTGGCCTCAGGGCTTGTGTGCCACTCCTTACTCCTGTGTGTGCCATCTCTCACTCAGTGGGCCATAGAAAGCCTATTAATTTTTTTGCTTGATTTGGGTTCTAAATTCTACCTGAAAAAATCATTAAATCAATCAGTGGGAGATTAATATTGGGCTTTGGGCTTGTGTGCCAGTCCTAAGCGTGCCATCTCTCTCTCTCAGATAGTGGGCCATAGAAAGCCTATTTATTATTATTTTTTTTATTGGGTTTATAAATTTTCCCTGGAAAAAAAAAAAATGGGAGATTAATATTGGCCTCTGGGCTTGTGTGCCAGTCCTGAGCGTGCCATCTCTCTCACAAATAGTGGGCCATAGAAAGCCTATTAATTTTTTTGCTTGATTTGGGTTCCAAAATCTACCTGAAAAAAATCACTAAATCAATCAGTGGGAGATTAATATTGGCCTCTGGGCTTGTGTGCCACTCCTGACTCCTGTGTGCGTCATCTGTCACTCAGTGGGCCCTAGAAAGCCTATTTTTTGTTTTATTTGTTTTCTAAATTCTCCCTGAAACAATCATTTTATTTTCTTTGGTTTCTAAATTATTCCTGAAAAAAATCATTTTTTTTGTATTTTTTTTTCTCTCAAGTCTCCCTGAAAAAAAAAAAAAAAAAAAAATCTGTGGGAGATTCATATTGCCCCTTCTGCTTGTGTGCCAGTCTTGACTCCTGGGTGTGCCATCTCTCTCTCTCTCCCCAATTGTGGGCCATAGAAAGCCTATTAATTTTTTTGCTTGATTTGGGTTCCAAAATCTACCAAAAAAAATCACTAAATCAATCAGTGGGAGATTAATATTGGCCTCTGGGCTTGTGTGCCACTCCTGACTCCTGTGTGCGTCATCTGTCACTCAGTGGGCCCTAGAAAGCCTATTTTTGGTTTTATTTGTTTTCTAAATTCTCCCTGAAACAATCATTTTATTTTCTTTGGTTTCTAAATTATTCCTGAAAAAAATCATTTTTTTTGTATTTTTTTTTCTCTCAAGTCTCCCTGAAAAAAAAAAAAAAAAAAAAAAATCTGTGGGAGATTCATATTGCCCCTTCTGCTTGTGTGCCAGTCTTGACTCCTGGGTGTGCCATCTCTCTCTCTCTCTCCCCAATTGTGGGCCATAGAAAGCCTATTAATTTTTTTGCTTGATTTGGGTTCCAAAATCTACCAAAAAAAATAACTAAATCAATCGGTGGGAGATTAATATTGGCCTCTGGGCTTGTGTGCCACTCCTGACTCCTGTGTGCGTCCTCTCTCACTCAGTGGGCCCTACAAAGCCTTTATTTTATTTTTTTTCCTAAATTCTCCCTGAAACAATCATTTCATTTTATTTGTTTTATAAATTCTTCTGTAAAAAATAATTTTTTTTTAATTTTTTTTTTTTCTGAAGTCTCCCTTTTAAAAAAAACAAACACAAATCAGTGGGAGATAAATATTTACATTTGCGCTTCAGTGACAGTCCTGCGTGTGTGCCATCTCATTTGTTGCCAACAACAACAGAGTGTGTAACATTGTGGCTGATTTTCGTTGTGGTCTCACCCACCTGTAAAGGGGTAGCTAAATCATACTGAAGTTATAGCTCACCGTGTAAGCTGTGTGACAGCAACAAATACCGTTCGTTTGGTAACGTTTTTAAAACAATGAGGAAGTCTGGTGGAAGAGGTCGTGGCCGGGGGCGATCATTGTCAGCTGGTAATGAGGGTAGTGGTAGTGGTGGAGCATCAGCTGGTCGTGGGAAAAAAAATATTGCACCTAAGTCTGGAGCTGTGGAGCCAGGTTCGTCGTCTGGCTACACAAGGCCTCGAACGCTCCCTTTTCTGGGAGTAGGAAAACCGCTTTTAAAGCCGGAGCAGCAAGAGCAAGTTTTGGCTTATCTTGCTGACTCAGCCTCTAGCTCTTTTGCCTCCTCTCGTGAAACTGGTAAATGTCAAAGCAGCGCGTCGTTAGTGGATGTTCACGGTCAGGGACAAGTCGCTTCCTTGTCCTGTTCAGCAAAAACAACAACAGAGAAGAATGCAGCAGGCGACACAACGGGTTACTCCATGGAGCTCTTTACACATACCGTCCCTGGCTTAGAAAGTGAAGCAGTTAACAGTCCATGCCCATTACAAGTTGAATCTGACATGGAGTGCACTGATGCACAGCCACAGCCAGACTACTATCCTGGTCCTTTGACTCAGACCACAACATTGCCATCGCAGGGTGCTGATCAAGAATCAGACCCTGATGAGACTATGTTGCCCCATCACGAACGCTATACGACCGACCGACACGGTGACACAGACGAAGTTGCACATGAGCTACAAGAAGAGGTAATAGATGACCCAGTTCTTGACCCCGATTGGCAGCCATTGGGGGAACAGGGTGCAGGCGGCAGCAGTTCTGAAGCGGAGGAGGAGGGGCCGCAGCAGGCATCAACATCGTAACAGGTTCCATCTGCCGGGCCCGTATCTTGCCCAAAACGCGTGGCAAAGCTAAAACCTGTTGGAGGACAGCGTGGCCATCCGGTTAAAGCTCAGTCTGCAATGCCTGAAAAGGTATCCGATGCTAGAAAGAGTGCAGTCTGGCATTTTTTTAAACAACATCCAATTGATCAGCGCAAAGTCATCTGTCAAAAATGTTCAACTACCTTAAGCAGAGGACAGAATCTGAAAAGTCTCAATACAAGTTGCATGCATAGACATTTAACCACCATGCATTTGCAAGCCTGGACTAACTACCAAACGTCCCTTAAGGTTGTAGCACCCTCGGCCAATGAAGCTAGTCAGCAACGCAACATCCCTTCCGGCAGTGTAGGGCCACCATTTTCCGCACCACCTGCAGTATCTGTGCAGGTTTCTTTGCCAGGCCAAAGCCGTCAGGGTCAGGGAATCACCAGTTTCGTAGTAGGAAACACTGCATCTAGGGCACCGGTGGCAACAATACCATCTCCCACCGTCTCTCAGTCTGCCATGTCCACCGGCACCCCCGCTAGTTCCACGATCTCCAGCTCTCCAGTCCAGCTCACCCTACATGAGACTATGGTTAGAAAAAGGAAGTACTTAGCCTCGCATCCGCGTACACAGGGTTTGAACGCACACATAGCTAGACTAATCTCGTTAGAGATGATGCCCTACCGGTTAGTTGAAAGCTAAGCTTTCAAAGCCCTGATGGACTACGCTGTACCACGCTACGAGCTACCCAGTCGACACTTTTTTTCCAGAAAAGCCATCCCAGCCCTCCACCAGCATGTTAAAGAGCGCATCGTCCATGCACTCAGGCAATCTGTGAGCACAAAGGTGCACCTGACAACAGATGCATGGACCAGTAGGCATGGCCAGGGACGTTACGTGTCCATCACGGCACACTGGGTAAATGTGGTGGATGCAGGGTCCACAGGGGACAGCAAGTTTGGGACAGTTCTGCCTAGCCCACGGTCTAGGAAACAATTGGCTGTAGCCGTTCGCACCCCCTCCTCCTCCTCTTCGTCCTCCTGCAGAAGCGAGAGCTCGTCCACAGACCGCAGTCGCACAACCACTCCATCCGCAGCTGCCACTGTTGCACACCAGGTCTCCCATTATGGGGCAGCTACTGGCAAACGTCAGCAGGCTGTATTGGCTATGAAGTGTTTGGGCGACAACAGACACACCGCGGAAGTTCTGTCCGAGTTCTTGCAGAAAGAAACGCAGTCGTGGCTGGGCACTGTAGATCTTGAGGCAGGCAAGGTAGTGAGTGATAACGGAAGGAATTTCATGGCTGCCATCTCCCTTTCCCAACTGAAACACATTCCTTGCCTGGCTCACACCTTAAACCTGGTGGTGCAGTGCTTCCTGAAAAGTTATCCGGGGTTATCCGACCTGCTCCTCAAAGTGCGTGGACTTTGCTCACATATCCGCCGTTCGCCCGTACACTCCAGCCGTATGCAGACCTATCAGCGTTCTTTGAACCTTCCCCAGCATCGCCTAATCATAGACGTTGCAACAAGGTGGAACTCAACACTGCACATGCTTCAGAGACTGTGTGAACAGAGGCGGGCTGTTATGTTTTTGTGGGAGGATACACATACACGGGCAGGCAGTAGGATGGCAGACATGGAGTTGTCAGGTGTGCAGTGGTCGAAGATTCAAGACATGTGTCAAGTCCTTCAGTGTTTTGAGGAATGCACACGGCTGGTTAGTGCAGACAACGCCATAATAAGCATGAGCATCCCCCTAATGCGTCTGCTGATGCAAAGTTTGACGCACATAAAGGATCAGGCGTCTGCAGCTGAGGAAGAGGAAAGCCTTGATGACAGTCAGCCATTGTCTGGCCAGGGCAGTGTACAGGACGAGGTAGCGGGCGAAGAGGAGGAGGAGGACGAGGAGGATGATGGGGATGATTATATTTTTAATGAGGAAGCTTTTCCGGGGCCACTGGAAATTGGTGGCGCGGCAAGGCCGGGTTCTGGTTTTTTGAGGGACACAAGTGACGTGGATTTGCCTGAAACTGCCCCTCAACCAAGCACAACCGCAGATTTGAGAACTGGAACTTTGGCCCACATGGCGGATTATGCCTTACGTATCCTCAAAAGGGACACACGCATAACTAAAATGATGAATGATGACGATTACTGGTTGGCCTGCCTCCTTGATCCTCGCTATAAAGGCAAATTGCAAAATATAATGCCACATGAGAACTTGGAACTAATATTAGCAACCAAACAATCAACTCTTGTTGACCATTTGCTTCTGGCATTCCCTGCACACAGCGCCCGTGATCGTTCTCACACGAGCTGCAGGGGCCAGCAGACCAGAGGAGTTAGAGGGGCAGAAATCAGAAGTGGCGTTGGCCAGAGGGGTTTTCTGACCAGGTTGTGGAGTGATTTTGCTATGACCGCAGACAGGACAGGTACTGCAGCATCAATTCAAAGTGACAGGAGACAACATTTGTCCAGTATGGTTACAAACTATTTTTCATCCCTTATCGATGTTCTCCCTCAACCGTCATTCCCATTTGATTACTGGGCATCAAAATTAGACACCTGGCCAGAATTGGCAGAATATGCATTGCAGGAGCTTGCTTGCCCGGCAGCTAGTGTCCTATCAGAAAGAGTATTCAGTGCTGCAGGTTCAATACTAACAGAAAAAAGGACTCGTCTGGCTACCCAAAATGTAGATGATCTAACCTTCATTAAAATGAACCACAACTGGATTTCGAAATCTTTTGCCCCACCTTGCCCGGCTGACACCTAGCTTTCCTATGAAAAGGTCTTGCCTGTGGACTATTCTGAATGCCTTTTCCAATCTCGTAATTTTCAGCACCTGATTGTCCAGCATACGACATGTTTACACCTCACTAAATGGCCAAACTCCCCACACGGGGCCGTGGTATCGACACTTGGCGACAGCACCCGTGAGAGTGCAGTTTGTCTGAAGAGGTGGGTGAGCCCGCTTTTGGTCGACGGCACTGCCACTGGGTCCCTCCTAGTACAATAAAGTGTCTCTGGCGGTGGTGGTGCGCACCCAACGTCAGACACACCGTTGTAATATGAGGGGCCCTGGGCCTGTACCGCCGGCCACAAGACAGTTTCCCCCCACCCCAGCTCAAACAGTGCTCTACCACTTGCAAAATTATCTCACAGCTCCACCAATGTTTAGTCTATGCGCTGACATCCTTCAATGCCTGCCACTGACAATACCATTGTATTGACATTTTTGTTATGTTAGGCCTTCGATGCCTGTCTGTGGTCACTCCTTCCACTAGGCCTCCACTGACCACACCACTGCTGCCCGTGTACCCCTGGAACCAATTTAAAATTGCCTACAGCCATGTGTTATTATTTTAGGCCTTCGATGCCTGTCTGCGGTCCATTCTTTCAACTACTACTACACTGACCAGGTCACTGCTGCCCGTGTACCCCTGGAACCAATTTAAAATTGCCTACAGCCATGTGTTATTATTTTAGGCCTTCGATGCCTGTCTGCGGTCACTCCTTCCACTAGGCCTCCACTGACCACACCACTGCTGCCCGTGTACCCCTGGAACCAATTTAAAATTGCCTACAGCCATGTGTTATTATTTTAGGCCTTCGATGCCTGTCTGCGGTCACTCCTTCCACTAGGCCTCCACTGACCACACCACTGCTGTCCGTGTACCCCTGGAACCAATTTAAAATTGCCTACAGCCATGTGTTATTATTTTAGGCCTTCGTTGCCTGTCTGCGGTCCATTCTTTCAACTACTACTACACTGACCAGGGCACTGCTGCCCGTGTACCCCTGGAACCAATTTAAAATTGCCTACAGCCATGTGTTATTATTTTAGGCCTTCGATGCCTGTCTGCGGTCACTCCTTCCACTAGGCCTCCACTGACCACACCACTGCTGCCCGTGTACCCATGGAACCAATTTAAAATTGCCTACAGCCATGTGTTATTATTTTAGGCCTTCGATGCCTGTCTGCGGTCACTCCTTCCACTAGGCCTCCACTGACCACACCACTGCTGCCCGTGTACCCATGGAACCAATTTAAAATTGCCTACAGCCATGTGTTATTATTTTAGGCCTTCGATGCCTGTCTGCGGTCACTCCTTCCACTAGGCCTCCACTGACCACACCACTGCTGCCCGTGTACCCCTGGAACCAATTTAAAATTGCCTACAGCCATGTGTTATTATTTTAGGCCTTCGATGCCTGTCTGCGGTCACTCCTTCCACTAGGCCTCCACTGACTACACCACTGCTGTCCGTGTACCCCTGGAACCAATTTAAAATTGCCTACAGCCATGTGTTATTATTTTAGGCCTTCGATGCCTGTCTGCGGTCACTCCTTCCACTAGGCCTCCACTGACCACACCACTGCTGCCCGTGTACCCCTGGAACCAATTTAAAATTGCCTACAGCCATGTGTTATTATTTTAGGCCTTCGATGCCTGTCTGCGGTCACTCCTTCCACTAGGCCTCCACTGACCACACCACTGCTGCCCGTGTACCCCTGGAACCAATTTAAAATTGCCTACAGCCATGTGTTATTATTTTAGGCCTTCGATGCCTGTCTGCGGTCACTCCTTCCACTAGGCCTCCACTGACCACACCACTGCTGCCCGTGTACCCCTGGAACCAATTTAAAATTGCCTACAGCCATGTGTTATTATTTTAGGCCTTCGATGCCTGTCTGCGGTCACTCCTTCCACTAGGCCTCCACTGACCACACCACTGCTGCCCGTGTACCCCTGGAACCAATTTAAAATTGCCTACAGCCATGTGTTATTATTTTAGGCCTTCGATGCCTGTCTGCGGTGACTCCTTCCACTAGGCCTCCACTGACCACACCACTGCTGCCCGTGTACCCCTGGAACCAATTTAAAATTGCCTACAGCCATGTGTTATTATTTTAGGCCTTCGATGCCTGTCTGCGGTCACTCCTTCCACTAGGCCTCCACTGACCACACCACTGCTGCCCGTGTACCCCTGGACCCAATTTAAAATTGCCTACAGCCAGCCCAATTTTTTTTATTTTAGGCCTTCGATGCCTGTCTGCGGTCCATTCTTTCAACTACTACTACACTGACCAGGGCACTGCTGCCCGTGTACCCCTGGAACCAACATCAGAAAATATAAAAATAAGTATTTTGCTTACAAAAAAGAAAATACTGGAGAGATATCAAATGCAGACATTTTAACATTAAAAACAAACACACAACTAAAATCTGGTACAGTACTAAAAATGGCCACCAGCTACAATTACTTTCTCCTGCAAGTAGTTAACTGAAAGGTTTTTTAAATTGAAAACACAGATATGGCATCCACCGAGTGTTGTCCTGTCGCGTCTTCTTTATATTATTGCCGAGAAGATGCAAAACAATGAAAATAATAAAATCATTAATTACCAAAATAATAGAGAAAGTCAACACCACATTGCAAATAAACATTCATTCCAAATAAAGAAGCAGGGCGCGTCCGAGGGTGAGTATATACCTAATAAGAATATAATCACCCTCGGATGCGCAATGCTTATTTCCAACAGCCTTCCTTCCTAAGAATCAGCCCTTCCGTGGTGTAGAGAGACGTTGTGTTACACTCCAAGGTGTTCCCCAGGTTGCCTTTCCTGAGCTTCGATCTTCCGGCTCTCGTTTAGTAGTTGTTGGAAACTACGCTGCATTAGGCCTTCAAATTGGGTATGGGGTGTAGAGAGATGGTGTGTTCCACTCCAAGGTGTTCCCCAGGTTGCCTTTCCTGAGCTTCGATCTTCCGGCTCTCGTTTAGTAGTTCTTGGAAACTACACTGCATTAGGCCTTCAAATTGGGTATGGGGTGTAGAGAGAGGGTGTGTTACACTCCAAGGTGTTCCCCAGGTTGCCTTTCCTGAGCTTCGATCTTCATGCTCTCGTTTAGTAGTTGTCGGAAACTACGCTGCATTAGGCCTACAAATTGGGTATGGGGTGTAGAGAGAGGGTTTGTTACACTCCAAGGTGTTCCCCAGGTTGCCTTTCCTGAGCTTCGATCTTCCGGCTCTCGTTTAGTAGTTGTTGGAAACTACGCTGCATTAGGCCTTCAAATTGGGTATGGGGTGTAGAGAGAGGGTGTGTTACACTCCAAGGTGTTCCCCAGGTTGCCTTTCCTGAGCTTCGATATTCCGGCTCTCGTTTAGTAGTTGTTGGAAACTACACTGCATTAGGCCTACAAATTTGGTATGGGGGAAACATTGGCGCATCTGCGGTCCCTCCTTCCTCTAGGCCTCCACTGACCTGTCTACTGCTGCCCGTGTTCCCCTGGAACCAATTTTAAATTGCCTACAGGCAGCCCAATTTATTATGTTAGGGCTTCGAAGCCAGTCTGCGGTCCCTCCTTCCACTAGGCCTCCACTGACCTGTCTACTGCTGCCCGTGTACCCCTTGAACCAACATCATAAAATAAAAAAAAAAGTATTTTGCTTATAAAAAAGAAAATACTGGTGAGATATCAAATGCAGACATTTTAACATTAAAAACAAACACACAACTAAAATCTGGTACAGTACTAAAAATGGCCACCAGCTACAATTACTTTCTCCTGCAAGTAGTTAACTGAAAGGTTTTTTAAATTGAAAACACACATATGGCATCCACCGAGTGTTGTCCTGTCGCGTCTTCTTTATATTATTGCCGAGAAGATGCAAAACAATGAAAATAATAAAATCATTAATTACCAAAATATTAGAGAAAGTCAACACCACATTGCAAATAAACATTCATTCCAAATAAAGAAGCAGGGCGCGTCCGAGGGTGAGTATATACCTAATAAGAATATAATCACCCTCGGACGCGCAATGCTTATTTCCAACAGCCTTCCTTCCTAAGAATCAGCCCTTCCGTGGTGTAGAGAGACGTTGTGTTACACTCCAAGGTGTTCCCCAGGTTGCCTTTCCTGAGCTTCGATCTTCCGGCTCTCGTTTAGTAGTTGTTGGAAACTACGCTGCATTAGGCCTTCAAATTGGGTATGGGGTGTAGAGAGATGGTGTGTTCCACTCCAAGGTGTTCCCCAGGTTGCCTTTCCTGAGCTTCGATCTTCATGCTCTCGTTTAGTAGTTGTCGGAAACTACGCTGCATTAGGCCTACAAATTGGGTATGGGGTGTAGAGAGAGGGTTTGTTACACTCCAAGGTGTTCCCCAGGTTGCCTTTCCTGAGCTTCGATCTTCCGGCTCTCGTTTAGTAGTTGTTGGAAACTACGCTGCATTAGGCCTTCAAATTGGGTATGGGGTGGAGAGAGATGGTGTGTTACACTCCAAGGTGTTCCCCAGGTTTCCTTGCCATTGCTTCGGTCTTCCGACTCTCGTTTAGTAGTTGTAGAAAAGTACACTGCATTAGGCCTACAAAATGGGTATGGGGTGGAGAGAGATGGTGTGTTACACTCCAAGGTGTTCCCCAGGTTGCCTTTCCTGAGCTTCGATCTTCCGGCTCTCGTTTAGTAGTTCTTGGAAACTACACTGCATTAGGCCTACAAATTGGGTATGGGGTGGAGAGAGATGGTGTGTTACACTCCAAGGTGTTCCCCAGGTTTCCTTGCCATTGCTTCGGTCTTCCGACTCTCGTTTAGTAGTTGTAGAAAAGTACACTGCATTAGGCCTACAAAATGGGTATGGGGTGGAGAGAGATGGTGTGTTACACTCCAAGGTGTTCCCCAGGTTGCCTTTCCTGAGCTTCTATCTTCAGGCTCTCATTAAATTGTGGTTAAATGGAACAACTGCATTTGGCGTACTAGTTGGTTTGGGGCCTACTATCGGTGTCTGCCACTCCTTGCTGTTCTCCTGGTTTCCTGTCCTGAAATTCCATTTTCAGGCTCTCGTTAAGTAGTTGTTAATGTTAGACTGCATTTGGCCTACTAGTTGGGTTGGGGCCTACTATCGGTATCTGCCACTCCTTGCTGTTCTCCTCCACTGAACAAAGCTGTGCCGCCTGTTTACTACGGTTGCCAATTTTGAACTGCATTTCGACTACTTACTGATTTGGCCCTACTCTCTGTGTCAGCCTCTCATTCCAGTTGTCCTCCACTGCAATGCCCCCTGGTTATTCCTGTGTTACCAATTTTGAACTGCATTTAGCCCACTTTATTCTTTGGGCCTATATCTGTGTTTCCACTTCATCGTGCCCATTGCCCAGCCAGTGATAGATGAGTCTGCTGGTACATTGACCCATAACGCAACATTCCCCGTGCATGCTACACAACAACATTGTGACCCTGCTGAAAGTCAGGTTGCTCTTCCCGCATACCATACCACCTTACACGGGGACAAAGAGGAAGGTGCAGATGAAAGTGCAGGTTCCTTCATCAGGTGGGGGGAGGAATACTAGTTGGCGACGTCACTGGCACAGGGCCTCTCATAGTACGCAAAAGTGTTGCTGCCGGTGGGAGGCGCCCCCGCCGTGCAAACACACCGCTGTACTTTGAGGTGCCCTGTGCCAGTGCCAATGCCAACAAGTGGGCCCCCCCTGCTTGCTCAGGATCACAGCACTTGCAAAGTTGAAATACTTACCTCTCCCTGCTCCACTGCCGTGACGTGGTCCAGATTTCCTGGGCCCACTAATTACTTGAACCAGCCCTACCCACCACAACTTTAGCCAAATGACCCCCAATTTCAAATGCCTTCCAATTATTATAAGGTAAATTACGCTTGACAAGCTTCATTAAGAAGAATGGATGGTTTTGACATTAAAATGGGCACTCTAGGTGTTTTCCTGGCCCCCACTCACTGCCGACTATGCTGCCCCATTGACTTGCATTGGGTTTCGTGTTTCGGTCGATCCCGACTTTACGTCATAATCGGCCGATTTCACTCGACCCGACTTTTGAGATAGTCGGGTTTCGCGAAACCCGGCTCGACTCTAAAAAGGTCAAGGTCGCTCAACTCTACTGCTGGGTATTCTATTAAATGCAAATTCTGAACAATAATTTAACTTCTCCTTTAAGGGCGTATAGCCTGAACCCACTAAAGGCTTACTATAAAATACTATAAGACAAACTTAACTTTTTCTTTCCTTTTCTAACTTCACAAATGCAGGACCGCCTAGCTCCTTGTCTGGGCCTACTGCCATCTGTTCTTCTGTCAGCACAACTAACCATCTTTCTATGGTTCTCAGGAGGACTCTCTAACCCCTACGGGTTCACAGTGTTGAAATTCGGCTTCCAACTTTTCCTGTCCTCAATCTCTAGTAACATTATTAACATTTCCTAAGGCTCAACATTATTACAATTTAACTTTCTTAAGGCAACATTATACTTAAGTGCAACTCGTGAACATTCCCTTTAAGAGGGAACTAAGTCTCTTTGAGGTAGTGCAGATTCTCTCTATCTGCAAGTCCTTTGGAAAGCAAGAACTTCTATGCTGTATTCAGAAACAGTCTCTTCACAAAGTCTTCTTTCCTTTGTAAAACCAGTAGAGGGCACCTTTAAGAAGGTACAAACTATTTACAACACAGTTTGTGAATCATTCACTGTCCATGATTCGGCAGTCTTTTAAACAGTGATAACTTTGTGCAAGGAAAAATGTAAAACAATAGGGATCCCGGGTCAACAAAGGGGGGCCCTTTAAGAAATAACCCTAGACGGGTTTAGCAGCAAAAGAGCAGGAAACAGTTAACTATTTACAGTCGTCGGGCTTCCGAGGTTTATTACTGCGAAGGTTGCGGTCTTACCTTGCAGACCACCCTTCTCAGCTGAGAACGGGTGGGACCCACAGTCACATGATGGGCCTGGTCGGTCTGGTGGTCAGTAGCGGGGTCCTCGCTCTCCGAAGTCTCAGCTGCGACCTGAAGGGCTGTGCACCGCTGGACGCCCCTGGCCATCCAGCCGGTCCCCCGCTGCCATCGGCTGTAGGTCACAGCATCCTCGGGTTCCAGGTCACGATCTTCATTGACCTTCCCGTAACAAGGCTCCACCCCGCTCCGGGTGACATGGACCTTCAGGGGCTCCCCGAGCTCCTGGATAACTCCCCTTCCTTCCTTGGAGTTGAAGAGGGTCACCACCCCCCACTTCGATGGTGGGACTTTCACTTCCTCCGTAAGGTCAACCATGGCTACAGGTCGGGGCTGCTTTCTCCAGGCTGCCACCAGGCGCCGCTGATGCTCTGTCACCGGCAGGATCCTCAGGTCCGGCTCCTGCGGTGCATGATTCCCCGGCCGGTTTCGGGGGTCCGCCGCAATCGGAACGAGTAGAGGAGGGGACACGGGGGAGAGGCAGATCTCCGTCGGGTGTCCCAACCGGGAACTCACGCGAGCGTGGGCCTCTCGGCAACGCGCCAGCCACTGGGCCTCGGCTGCGGCCACCCAGCTGTCAGGCATCTGTCCGCCGGGTTTCCCCCCAGGCAGCTCCGCGACAGTCAGTCTCTGCAGCGGCGGTGATTCCAGGATCGCTGCGGGTGACGCAGCCCCGCGCTGGGCCAGGACGCCTCCATGCGGTGTCCTAGAAGTCGCCATCTTTGTCCCCTCCTCTGGATCTTCTTCCCGGGCTCTTTTTCGGGGGCGGACCCGTCCCCACGGTCTCCACCCTCCATAGAGGAGGAGAAGGCGGACCTCAGAGGCTGACGGACATGCCCTCAGAATACAGCAATACTTAGACTGGGCGGCCATTATCTTTTGCGCTCTTCAGCTTGTGCACGCCCACTCCACGCCCTTCTTCTCTTGCGCTCCTCGTGGCGCTGCAATGGCCGCAGTTTTGGCGGGAATCTTGCGGCAGATAGCAATACACAGTCCTTGCAATAAATCACAGTTCAAACACGTTTCAATCACAGTTCCAAGGCACACATGACCTGATTCTTCAGGCTTAAGTACTATCCTGTTCGTGACGCCAAGTTGGAGCGCCCCCAGACACAGGGCCACAGGTTACTTGGTACCGGTCCTCTCTTTCTGTTCTGGGGTTGTCACGGTGGTGGGACCCGGTCCGTGACCCTGCTAAGGGGCGTCCAATAAAAGGGTTGATGGTAGTTTGTCAAGGGTTCGTGACACCACCTGTGGTGTTCAGTCAGGGCGACCGACGCTGCTTCGGGGTCCGCTGGGGTGATGGAATGGCAGCTAGATGGTATACCTTCCCACAGGTGAAGTGTATCCCCGGGGCTTCCCAGTAGTGTAGGTGGTGATGGTGTGAGGCGCAGTTAATAACGAGGACACAGGGTTGCAGTCTCTTTACCTCTTTACTGGTGACTTCAGGATCCTCAATCCGGAGCACCGTTAACAGGGCTGTCTGAGACCGGCCGGTCCGAAGGCACATCCAGAGTTCCCTTTGCAGGTGGAAATCAGTGCCTACCAACTAGCGCCTGTGTGTTGCAGTCCTTCCCTGCTGAGCATTCGGGATAGTCCTTACAACTGTCGTTTGTAATCTGATGTTCTGCTTCGTCCCCCAGTTTGTTATGGCTAGGATGCACCCGTTTGATGAGAAGGCTCGGAGCTATTCTGGGACCCTAGAGATGCCCCTCTCCACGCTTGCCCCCTATGTCTTCTTAGGTGATGTATGTTAGACAGCCAACCTATAATCAACTGTCCTGCCTCTGTTTGAAGTAATGCTTTGAGTCAGTTACTTCCTTGGCGTTCTGGCCACCGGCTACGCACCTCAGTAGGATGTTGCCGATCTCAGGGCATGACTCCTACTGGTTCTCATTTGTGTTTTGATCTCGTTTCTCACTTCTCCACAATATACTTCGCTTCGTGTCCTTTCTTTAGATACCGCCGCAAGGTAGTGCAGGCGTGGTTCTGTAACGATCTGTCCTTGTTGCTAAGTCACTGCCAGGTTCCCACACCTGACAGGGACCCCTCTGAATCTTCCCCACAACACCCCCTGCCAGGGGATGTTGCCTGGACAACACCCGGCTAGCTTCTTCCTAACTTCCTATCCAACCCCCAGTTTTACCAAAGTGTGAGGAGTGGCCTAATAAATAGAACCTTTTGCTCCCCCTGGTGGCCGGAATGTGAAATGTAGTGTGTGACTGTGATACCTGGTCAGGTGAACTCCTTTAGTGCCATCAGACGTACCATCACTCCCCTTAGTGGCAGAGCGACATTACTGCAACGACCAGGTCTCTGGGGCGCTGCAAGTGCATCTCTTTGGAACTGCTCCATATTTTCTCTTCAACAGGTCTAACAAAGGAGATACTAACAGATCAAGGGACCCCCTTCATGTCAAAGTTCATGAAGGAATTGTGCGAAACACTGCAGATTTCACAACTCAGAAACTCAGTGTACCATCCTCAGATGAACAGATTGTTGGAGTGGTTTAACAAAACCTTGAAGGCTATGTTGAAGAAAGCGGTGGAGAAGGAAAGCCGAGACTGGGACTGTCTGCTTCCCTATCTGCTATTCTCCATCAGGTAAGTTCCCCAAGCTTCCACAAGATTCTCCCTGTTTGAACTACTCTATGGACGACACCCTAGAGAACTCATGGATGTGGTGAAAGAGTCCTGGGAAGCTGAGACCACACCCTAGAAGCATAGTAGAGCATATCGCCAAGATGAAAGAGAGGATTGCCAACGTGATGTCCATTGTGAAAGACCACCCCCTCAAGGCACAGGAAGCAAAGTCCAGGGTGTATAATAGGTCGGCCATAGTGATATCTAGGGGATCGAATACTTGTGCTGGTGCCCACAGAGGAGGGCAACTTCCTGGCCAAGTGGAAGGGCCTGAGGTAGTAAAGAAAATTGGTGAAGTCAACAATAAAGTCCAGAATGGTCGAGCATTACCTTCAGAGTCCTGGTTCTCAGTATCAGTGGGAGCCCCAACTGTCAAACCATGGATAGAGGATAACTTTCAAACCTGAGAATACACCTTTAATAAAAATGAGCTCCCTTCTATAAAGTTGTAGGAAAATGATAAGTGATCATGAAGTTTTGTGGTGTGTGGCCTCATACCTTGATATATTATTTGTATTGTTTAGAGAGGGGAGGCACATAATGGTAAAAATTACTATTATTTTTAGTGATGAATTATTTGGGATATTTGGATACAAAGTATCAATAATACAAAAAGAGATAAAGGGCTTTTAATGTACATCTAAATAAACAGACTTACCAATAAATGTAGTGAAAATCTACTGAAATTAATCTGCCATAGATGCATCCAATCAATTCACATGGATGAAGTCTGTAATCTTTAACCTCTAACAGGCCTTTTGAGCTCAAACCTCTGACACAACAGTCTAAGCTTCGGTCCATTGAGATCAATATTAATGTGCTGAGATGAATGTGTCAGATTTCCCATCAGAGATATCTCTGAGCTGCACCAAAGGTTTTTGACATCTATAGAGATTTCTCATTCGGGAAATCAGTGACGGTAGGAGGTTAGTCACTTCAAGATGCTCTTGATCTATTAACTATAACATATCATAAAATTGTGGATTCAGTGCAGAGTTCACAACTTTCAAAAGTTATTCTCTTCTTTATTACATAAGAAACTACACAAGGAGAAATGATACTCCTTGGATATTGGTCAAACGCCTCTCACACAGCCAAACCAGATCTCACACTTTGCACTGATGAGGGGCAGCACCTCCAAAACACAGTGTCTGAAAACTGAGATTCTGGTTTTGACTTTTATCCTATGTCATGTGACAAAGCTTGTTAAAGGGTCAACATTGACTTCTAGGATTGCTACTTCCTGTAGGTGTCACTAGAGTCAGGGGCGGATTAACAGAGGGTCAATATGGGCGGTAGCCCAGTGCAGGGCCAGCGTCAGCACCCGGCACAGCGGGCAAATGCCGGGGCCCTGGGGAGAGGGGGGGGGGCATGGAGAGCAGAGCAGGAGATAACATGCTCTCTCCCCCCACAAAGTCACTGCTGGCTGCGTTCTCTTAACCCCTAAGTGCCAGCTCTGACACAAGCATCTTCTCACTCAGTCAGTGCAGCCAGGCAGGCACACATAGGGGTTAACAGAAGGCAGCCAGTGTGACATTGTGGGCGGAGAGAGCAGTTCTCTGCTCTCCCCCCTGGGTGGCTGCAGACAGTGCTGAAGTTTATCAGGCAGATTCCATCGGACTCCTACTAGTGCCTGAGTGAGTGCAAAGGTATCCAGCAGTGGTTGCAGTTGTGGCTCAGTCTGCTGCTGTCTGTCTCCGCTGCCTAAAAATGTGGGTGATGTCTGGAGGAGCAGCTGGTGGGGTGCAGCCTGCAGCCACCCAGCTCTCCCAGATTACATGCATGCTGCACCAAACCTGCACCAGTGGGGTAGGAAGAAGCTTAACCCCTTCCCATCTGTATGAAGGTTATTGCTGAACCTTAAAGATAACAATCCGACCCGCATAAATGGGGTTAACCAGATGCCAGGAGGAAGGGGAGCTGCTGCCATGGATAAAATTGAGCTGTGGGCTGTACGTTGGGGCCCCGTGGCCCCAGGCTGGTGACTGGAGGGACTCTGCCCAGTGCTGGCATGTGTGTGATTTCTGCTCCGGAGTCTCAGCTTCTCTCCTCCACATCACACTGTGCAGTCACAGCAACATTGGTTGTGTCTGTCCAGGTCCCAGCAGCTGCCACTGCTCCCACCAAGGACATGGCATCACTTAACCCTTCCCCTGCAGCCACCGGCAACAAATCCACATTATTCCTTGATTAAATCAGGTTCCAACCCAATAGAGGAGCAGACATTTCCTGCTGCCATTAGGGTCCGGGAGAGGGTGACATTGGCTGCCCTGCTACTCTGTAGTGGGGGGTGACAAGTGTAACATGGGGTAACGATGACAGAGAAATGCACAGGATAATAGTGAGAGCGACAGAGGGCAGTGTATGGTATGGAGCAGTCAGGGGGTGGGCTGCAGGATCCCCCCATACTGTACATGACTACTCAGGACAGGGAGGCGTTTAATGAGCTTCTAATGACAGGGCACTAATTGGGTCATTAGGGTTTGTGGAAAGGATTCAGCATCAGGTCCCTCATTAATGCCCGAGCCACCTGTTACTTTGTAGCACAGATCTGTTGGGGCCGCAAAACCAAACAAAGTTGTTTATGTAGAAAAGTCTTTGTTTCATAGAAAAACTCAAAACAGAAAAGCACCTCTCCTGTATATATACACTGCACAGCACCTTTCCTCCTGTATATATACACTGCACAGCACCTCTCCTGTATATATACACTGCACAGCACCTTTCCTCCTGCAGAATCTACAATAGCTGTCACTCATGTAAGAAGTGAAATCTGGCATTGTACTATACATTTCTCTGCCGTATCTGGGCATCATAAATCGGGGTATGTGTTAAAGGGGGGGGCCCACTGAGACTCTTTCGCCCGGGGCCCTCGAAAACCTGGAGCCGGCCCTGGCCCAGTGGTCTGGGGGGGCCCTGGGCTACCGCACAGATTGACCCTCCGCTAATCGTCTGTGAATGCCCACCGGCATTTATGTGCCCCCGGACCCGGTGGGCAGAGAGAGGGGGACCGCATCGGGCCCCTTCTCATCTGCTCACCGGGCCCCTCCCGGCGCTGCGGCGGTTTCCAATTGACATGCGGGCGCGCGCCCGCACGTCAATAGTTAACAACAGCCGCCAGCCAATTGGAGGCTGGCAGCTGAAGTCGGCCGCAGCGCACACGTTGCCGGCGTCTGACGTCATTGTCAGTCACCGGCGAGTGTGCACTGCTGGAGGGAGCTCGCCGCCTGGAGCGCGGACAGGTGAGGAGACTGTTTGTTTTTTGTTTTTTTTTATAAGCTAACGGTGGACACACTAGGGGCAATGCTGGAGGACACACTGAGGCAATGCTGGAGACACTGGGGCAGATTGCTGGAGACACTGGGGCAATGCTGGAGACACTGGGGCAGATTGCTGGAGACACTGGGGCAATGCTGGAGACACTGGGGCAATGCTGGAGACACTGGGGCAGATTGCTGGAGACACTGGGGCAATGCTGGAGACACTGGGGCAATGCTGGAGACACTGGGGCAGATTGCTGGAGACACTGGGGCAGATTGCTGAAGACACTGGGGCAGATTGCTGGAGACACTGGGGCAATGCTGGAGACAATGGGGCAGATTGCTGGAGACACTGGGGCAATGCTGGAGACACTGGGGCAGATTGCTGGAGACACTGGGGCAATGCTGGAGACACTGGGGCAATGCTGGAGACACTGGGGCAGATTGCTGGAGACACTGGGGCAGATTGCTGGAGACACTGGGGCAATGCTGGAGACACTGGGGCAATGCTGGAGACACTGGGGCAGATTGCTGGAGACACTGGGGCAATGCTGGAGACACTGGGGCAATGCTGGAGACACTGGGGCAGATTGCTGGAGACACTGGGGCAATGCTGGAGACACTGGGGCAGATTGCTGGAGACACTGGGGCAGATTGCTGGAGACACTGGGGCAATGCTGGAGACACTGGGGCAATGCTGGAGACACTGGGGCAATGCTGGAGACACTGGGGCAGATTGCTGGAGACACTGGGGCAATGCTGGAGACACTGGGGCAGATTGCTGGAGACACTGGGGCAATGCTGGAGACACTGGGGCAGATTGCTGGAGACACTGTGGCAATGCTGGAGACACTGGGGCAATGCTGGAGACACTGGGGCAGATTGCTGGAGACACTGGGGCAGATTGCTGGAGACACTGGGGCAATGCTGGAGACACTGGGGCAGATTGCTGGACACACTGGGGCAATGCTTGAGGACACACTAGGGCAGATTGCTGGACACACTAGGGCAGATTGCTGGAGACACTGGGAGCAATGCTGGAGACACTGGGGCAGATTGCTGGATGACACACTGGGGCAGATTGCTGGAGGACACACTGGGGCAGATTGCTGGAGGACACACTGGGGCAATGCTGGAGACACTGGGGCAATGCTGGAGACACTGGGGCAATGCTGGAGGACACACTGGGGCAGATTGCTGGAGACACTGGGGCAATGCTGGAGACACTGGGGCAATGCTGGAGACACTGGGGCAGATTGCTGGACACACTGGGGCAATGCTGGAGGACACACTGGGGCAGATTGCTGGAGACACTGGGGCAGATTGCTGGAGACACTGGGGCAATGCTGGAGACACTGGGGCAATGCTGGAGACACTGGGGCAGACTGCTGGACACACTGGGGCAATGCTGGAGGACACACTGGGGCAGATGATTGCTGGAGACACTGGGGCAATGCTGGAGACACTGGAGCAATGCTGGAGACACTGGGCCAGATTGCTGGACACACTGGTGGTAATATGCTGGACACACTGGGGCAGATTGCTGGACACACTGTCTGGGGGCAATGCTGGACACACTGGGGCAGATTACTGGACACACTGGGGGCAATGTGCTGGAGTCAGACACTGGGACAGATTGCTGGAGACACTGTCTGGAAGCAATGCTGGACACACTGGGGCAATATGCTGGACATACTGGGACAATATGCTGTGCTGGACACACTGGGGGTAATATGCTGGACACACTGGGGGTAATATGCTGGACACACTGGGGCAGATTGCTGGACACACTGGGGGCAGGACTGGAGGTATGGGTAGAATGTAGATATGGGGCATGATTGGAGACAAGGGGCAGAATGAAAGACATGGGGCAGGATTGGATCATGGGGCAGGATGGATACGATGGAGACAGATGGGGCAGGATGGGGAGATCATATGGTGTAGAATGGATACTCATGAGTGCAGGATGGGAGAACATATGGCTGGAGCCAGGAATGAGACACACGGGGCCAGGGTGGGGAATATTATTACCATAGGGGCTAATTAAGGGATATTATTACTGCAGTGATGTATTTATTTTATTTTTTGAGTATACTGTTTTAAATGGGGGGCGGTCCTGTTACTGTGCAGAGTGACACTATATCGCCTTTTTTTCTTCATGTGGTGTAATGTAGAAGTTGTGAAAAATTAAGTAATGTGTTCTGCAAGCGGAGCTCGAGATAACTGTGTTATTTCCTGCAGAAACGAGTCCTGGCTGGATGAAATGATGGCGGTCTGTGCTGGAAGAAAGATGAAGGACTTCAACTAGAGACGTCACTGGTGAGTCAGTGTTACCTATACACTGACACTATACACTGTATACTATATACAGAGGTCCTGTGTACAATGTCACCAGTGATCACTGTATTACCTATACATTATATACAGAGCTCCTGTGTATAATACCACCAGTGATCTCTGTATTACCTCTACACAGACACCGCATACTAAGTACAGATCTCCTGTGAATACTGGCACTTATGGTGATAGTATTGTGTTTTTTGTTTTTTTTATTATTGATCAGTATTGTAGTATTCAGTCACTATGTGGTGGTAATATGTGGTCTGGAAATGGTATTGTGGTATTTGTCCCTTGTATGTGCTATTTGGTCACCAAGTGGTGGTAATATGTGGTCTTGACATGGTGCGGTGGTATTTGTTCCTTGTATGTGATATTATTTGATCACTGTGGTTGTAATTTGTGGTCTGGTCATGGTGCGGTGGTAATCACGCGACCCCCCCAACGAACCTATCCATTACAGTAAATGGCTGCCCACTCTCCCCAGTCCCACAAGCTCGCTGCCTCGGGGTAATCCTTGACGCTGATCTCTCCTTCAAACCACATATCCAAGCCCTTTCCACTTCCTGCCGACTTCAACTCAAAAATATTTCACTAATCCGTTCATTCCTCAACCATGAATCTGCAAAAACCCTAGTCCATGCCCTCATCATCTCTCACCTTGACTACTGCAACCTCCTGCTCTGTGGCCTCCCCTCTAAAACTCTTGCACCCCTCCAATCTATTCTAAACTCTGTTGCCCGACTAATCCACCTGTCCCCCGCTATTCCCTGGCCTCTCCCCTTTGTCAATCCCTTCACTGGCTCCCCATTGCCCAGAGACTCCACTACAAAACCCTAACCATGACGTACAAAGCCATCCACAACCTGTCTCCTCCATACATCTGTGACCTCGTCTCCCGGTACTTTCCTACACGCAACCTCAGATCCTCACAAGATCTCCTACTCTACTCCCCTCTTATCCCCTCTTCCCACAATCGTATACAAGATTTCTCTCGCGTATCACCCCTACTCTGGAACCCTCTACCACAACACATCAGACTCTCGCCTACCATCGAAACCTTCAAAAAGAACATGAAGACCCACCTCTTCCGACAAGCCTACAACCTGCAGTAACCACCGATCGACCAAACCGCTGCATGACCAGCTCTACCCTCACCTACTGTATTCTCACCCATCCCTTGTAGATTGTGAGCCTTCGCGGGCAGGGTCCTCACTCCTCCTGTACCAGTTATGACTTGTATTGTTTAAGATTATTGTACTTGTTTTTATTATGTATACCCCTCCTCACATGTAAAGCGCCATGGAATAAATGGCGCTATAACAATAAATAATAATAATAATATTTGTTCCTTGTATGTGATATTATTGGTCAAAATATACCTAAATTGTATTGCAGATTTTAACAAATATTTAATAGGTTACAGTAGGTTAGGGCCCAGCCATTTTTCTGGAATAATCTGGTTCGGGTATATCATGACCCCCGTCACATGACCCCCGTCACATGACCGGGGGGGCCCACAGTGTCTGAACAGCCTGGGGCCCTGGCTACCCTTAATCCACCCCTGACTAGAGTTCTAGTCCTCTTCCTCTCTGAAGAGACAATTTGCATAAGAAACTAATGTAACACAATGTAGAATCTGGTGTCATGTTCTACTTAATCCCATGAAGTCATTAGTAGGGAGTCCTGCCAACAAGAACAAACGCACAGGAACATTGGGCTTCGTTTTCCGGCTTGTTTATCGCTTAAATACAGGTGTAAAACGGGGACACTGGGATTAAATACAAAGATACTTCTAAATAATGAGAGAACATTCTGTAACAGCCCAAGTGACACTATGTTCAGCAGCAAAGTATTTTATACTATCTTATTTCACATTCCCTACTAGAGTCATAAAGTGCAAGCTGAATATGCACAGTCATCACTGAAAAATGAGAAATAAATGCTTATCCTTATTCTGATATATACAGTAGATTGGCCCATATTCATTCCCATTAAATGCAAAAATAAAATTGTTTTTAGGACCAAGAAAGTTCGAAATTTGCCAGATTAATTTCAAAGTAAAATGTTCCTGTTAAGTAAACAGAGTTATCTTTTGGCGTTTCAGACTGAAAAAAGTTTGGATTTGCATACAAAATCTATTACTTTACACTGACAGGATCAATACACTGCAATAGTGAAATATTCTAAAGCATAATGGGAGCTAACAGACATAGGCCCCCTTCACATGTCAGTGTCTCCTGTATGTGTTGTGTCAGTTTTCACACGTGACGGAGACACACCCGCACATCCATTAAAATCTATAGGGCTGCACACATTGCCGTCTGTTCACATGGACCATGTGTCCGTGTGACCAACACATAGACATGTCTATTTTTTCCATCAGTAAGGATATCAATACATAACGCACACGTGCACACGGATGATATAACATGTGGCTTGCAGTACATTTATTAAACTAATAAATAAATTAATTTAAAAAAAAATGTCGGGTCACCTCTGTTTTTGATAAACAGCAAAGGTAAATAAGACAGCTGTGAGCTGATATTATCAGGTTGGGAAAGTCCCTGTCCCACCTCAATTTTGGCACTTTTTCTCGCTCTTCCCAATTGCCCTGGTGCGGTGGCAGTCAGGCTATGTGCACACATTGCGGATTCGTGTGCAGATTTTTCCGTACTGTTTTTGCAAAATCCGCAGGTAAACTGCACTGTGGATTACCCGCTGATTTGCCACCTGAGGAGCAGGTGTAAACTGCTGAGGAATCCGCACAAAGAATTGATATGCTGCGGTAAAAACACTGCCGCGTTTCCGCATGTTTTTTTCCACAGCATGTGCGCTGGGGATTGTGTTTTCAATACGTTTACATAGTACTGCACAACGCATGGGAAACAGCTGCAGGTATGCAGCGCCAAATCCGCTGCGGATCCGCAGTAAAATCCACAACGTGTGCACATAGCCTCAGGGTGATGGTAATGGTTGGGGTTGATGTCAGCTGTGATTTGTAAAAAATCACAGTTGGCATCAAGCCCTGGTGTTAGTAATGTAGAAGTTACTGATGAGCGAGCACTAAAATGCTGGTTATTATACATTTATTGATTTGGTATCTAGTTGATTGATTCATTGTTGCATCCTATTTATATGCATGCTTTATTGTGTGGGGATTTAGGAGTGGGGTTCCCATATGTTTTTACTTATGTTTTTTGTTTTTCTTGTTATTGTGTACCAATAGAGACTATCACCTTTTTATTAATACTATAATTGTGTGGTGTAGTGTGCAAGCATTACAGTAGTGCTTTCCTTTTTTGTTGCAAGTCTTTATTTACTACTGGCTTTTGGCAACTCTCGCAAATTACATAGAAATTTTGATGTGCCCCTGATTTAACATAAATGCTAAAATTCTTGGGTGCTCATTGTTCGGGTCGAGCAGATTGGAATACTCGGGTACTCGGCCAGAACAACGAGCCCAATGTAAGTCTATGGGAGACCAGAGTATTTTTACCGCGATCTCCCCGGGGGTCCTTTTAAGGGCTCATACTCCCTTGCGCGAAACTCAGATGAGTCTAGCACGGCAATACCCGGCACTGCAGCTGGCACAGAGGAGCGGAGTGTGCGGCTGCATGTATTCCTATGCGGCCGCACGCTCCGATCTGAGTGCCGGCAGCAGCGCCGGGTATTAACATGCGAGACTCATCCGAGTTTCGCGCAAGTGAGTATGAGCCCTAAGGTCTAAAAACATCTGAAAATGATGGAAACGCTGCTCAAATGACACAGGGACATCATGGGGATCGCCCCTGGAAGCATTCCTGACTCCTAGTTCACAGCTGCAAACCTTTGTTTCCGAGATTCATGCCATTTTTCCCGGTGCCACCAAAAACACACTAAAACGAAACCAAAACGGATTTTGCTGGGAAATATGTTAAGGTACATCCTTTGCAGGTTAATGACTTGCCTTTAAGGCCAAATTATTAACCCCAGAACGAAGATTTCCTCCCCCACTTAGGTTTAGTTCAGATTCAGCATTTTTGAAGCGTTTTTCAACTTTAACATTGCTTTCAACCACTACAAATGCATTCACTGGGAAATGTAATTTTAACATTTAACAACCCTAGTCGGCCATGTGGTGTGTGCCCAATTCCCAATACATGCCCAACCCCCCATTGTGGGTTCCTTTTTTTACAAAATAAGAGTGCCATCACAATCACAGCCCCCTTGCCCAAAATGCACCGTACAGAGCACGTTCACCCTGGTGATCTAGTGGCAGTTAAAGGACACATTGCAGGAGACAGAATGAAGAAGTAGACCCAATGTAATGCCATGCCGAATTCCCCAATGTGGGGTCCTTTTGTTACATAATAAAAGAGTGCCATCACAGCCCCCTTGACTGTGGGCCACAACAGGTGCAGGGCTAGAGGCATCTTCACATACACGGTGTACTGGGGATTGGCTTCTACGCAAAACAGTGGAAGAAACAGTGGTGTGACCTGCAGGCAGTGGTCCTGGAGACTGGGGTTCGGCCCACAAAGTCAGGTGCTTTGCTGCCATGTGCCTGATCATGCTGGTGGTGGTCAGACTGGTTGTTTTGCTACCCCTGCTGATGTGGGTATGGCAGGTGCTGCAAATGGCCTGTTTGGGGTTATCGCCAGAGTCTTTAAAAAATAACCAGACTCTGGAAGATCTAACAGTTGGAATGGCAACTTCCCTCATGTTGGTGTCACGGGGAACGGATGCATGCCTTCTGTCTGTGGCCACCACACTGCTTCTTCCTGCCTGTTGGGGTGATATGCCTCCTTCCTCATGTGTGCTGCTGCCCTCGTTCTGCATGTCCTCCTGTCAGATTGGATCAGTCACATACTCATCGACCACCTCGTCTTCCACATCCGCACCCTGCTCCTCCTCCTGACTTTCTGGCAATTGTGTCTCATAATCATCCACCTATTCTGACACTTTCCCACCATCGCCTTCGCGTGACCGGGGCTGGTCAAAACTTTGGGCAGCTCTACATGCGATCTCATCTGTCCCCACTTCAAGTTGACGGGTCATGAGATCTGAATCTTGAAATGGAAAACTGAACAGCTCTTCAGAGTGTCCAAGTGTGGGATCAGTTGTCTCAGGGCACTGAGCATGGTGGGAGGAAGGAGAATCAGGGTGAGTAATATCCGGGCCACACTCACGGCTGCTCAGACTTGACTGTGTGGAAGGCATGGTGGTGGTGGTGGTGGTGGCTAAGTGACTGGAAGCATTATCCGCTATCCAACCAACAACCGTTTCACACTGCTCTGGCTTCAATAGTGGTGTGCTGCGGTCCCCTACAAACTGGGACAGGAAGGTCGAGCGAGAGGGTCTTTGTTGTTGCCCACTATCACCTAGGCCATGGCCTCGTCCTCTGCATGCACCATCATCATCACGTCCACATCCCCATCCCTTGCCCCTTGCCTTGCCCATTTTAAATGGACTACTGCACTATTTCAAATGCTCAACACAAATATATTTATTAGTGGCGAAATAATATCTGATCAGTATGCTTGCAAATCTATGATTTTTCAAACCCAAACACCAGGCAGGCCTCAGCCTGACATAACAGACTGTATTCAATTTTTGGGGGCTTTTTTGTGAAGTTAATTTATGCAAATAGTGCTGTATATAAGTAGAATAACAGACAGCAAAAAAAGGGGCACACCGGCCTACAGTGCCCAAACTTGGAACACGCAGATATATGAGGTCTCTTACGGAAATACCACACAGGCAAATATGTGGCCTTTTTATATATCTTTTTTATGCTAAATGTGCTGCATATAATTTGAGTAACAGAGAGCAAAAAAAGTGGTGACCGGTCACGTGACCGTGAAGTCATCGAAGGTCCTTCGCTCAATGCATCCTTAGGAATGGAGGCCGCCGCTTGCACCTCTGAGAGCCGCGGGCTGTCGAAGGGTAAGTATATCCCTTTTTTTTTAATTCTTTTTTTTACATGAATATGGATCCCAGGGCCTGAAGGAGAGTCTCCTCTCCTCCAGACCCTGGGAACCATCCGCACCGCACACGCCGTATAAGATGATTGGGCGTATAAGATGACCCCCCCGTTTTATACAGCGAGTATATCCCAAGCTCCATATTTTATATGGAAAAATTGTGGGTCGTCTTATACCCCCAGTCGTCTTATACACCAGAAAATACGGTATGTATGTACAATTAGACAAACCCACAGAACACCAAAGCACTGTATAACAATACACGTGCCAAAATAGGCAATTATATCCGTATAAAGATTCTATAGTAGTGACTAGTGCTCTGTGGAAAAATGTGGAGAAAACCACTAACCTGGGTATTTGAATTTAAGGTATAGTGCGCTCCCCCCATTAACCATATATTGTACTGCTATTGCCTTGCCGCACTTTTTCCACAACCATTTGTGGTGTCTCAGCAGTATTTGTTGCTCACACCGTCACATAGTTTTTGGCTGCACTATCCCTTTTCCAGGTTTTATATACCGTTATATCGTGCACCTTGCTTGCAAATTTTTGCACTATTCCAATTAGCACCTTATTTCACATGTTTACATTGTATTGTCTACCTCAGGCTACATATACCGCCATCTTGTGCATTTTTTATTTATTACTTTTTTGCAATTTTGCACACTCCTCTTAGCACTTTATTTCATACAACCTTGTATGACTGATATTTTAACATATGCTTTTTTCACTGTGCACTTTTTTCATATATTTTTCTGAGAGATTGTGCGGTTTATCATATACATTGCCTTGGGTATTCCATTTTTATTTCTCAGTGTTATATATTCTATATAATTTTTCAGCCCTTTTAGTCACTTTCATTTTTTCATTTGGGATATAGTGGTATTTTTTGATATATTTTAAATATTGTTTAGCAGTCATATATATCTTTAGGGGTAGCACCTACTTTGTATATGTATGTATTTTTGGGTCAGTCTTTACCATCTTCCTTTTTATATATTTTTTATACTTATATAAATATTGCTTCATTTTTTAGTTTATATTTGTGTCCTTGTGCGCACAAATTATGATTTATTAATACATATATTTGCCAATTGTATATAATAAAGGCATTTTATACCTACTTCCTGCTTGGTGTCCTATCTGGTTTCTATCTGTATGTTGGTTGTGGTTGCCCCCTTCCTTGGTATGTATGTACAGTATATATATCTTTGCACATCTTTAACATCTAACCATCTGTCATTTCTATTCTGCATTCTATTCGAGTATGTCACACCCATAAACACACTGACACATGGACACAGATACCACTGGTACTAGTTTTTCCAGTGTCGGAAATATCAGGACATGTAAAGGAGGCCTAATACAAGATTAAGTTCCAGAGTGTAAAAAGTTAAAAAAAGAAAAAGAAGAAAAAAAAGTTTAAGAATATTTAGAAGCATAATAAAATATTAAAATTCCCCCCAAACATCTTCCCTTATATAAGATATTTTACTATTAAAATAAATGATACATATTTGGTATCCCTTCAGCTGTTTAATCTGTAAAATAAACTCTGTAAAAACTAAAATAAAACAATAATGGCAAAATAAATTTTTGTTCAACATCAAGTGACAGAGAATGGAAGAAATTATACTAATAAAAATTTCATCTTGTCCCACATAAAAATTAGCCCACCAACTTTATGTGTTTATGTTTATACTGATTTTTTATGTGGCTCTTGAACTAAATCCGCTTTAAATCCACATTAAAAAAATCAATTAAAATATTATTTATTTAATCTTTGATGTGGATTTTTAAGGAAGTCTTGAGGCAAAACATAAGGTGTGGATTTTTAAGGAAGTCTTATAAGAGGCAAAACATAAGGCGTGAGTATTTCTGTAACCATGTAAGTCTCAAAAGGAAAGGACATATGACCTTAAGCAAGATATGGAAGACAATTTTGTTTCTAATGAAGCACACCTACTTGCACAGTTGAAGGAACAGTCAGTGACCTGATAGCTTATCGTTAGGCATGACTTTTCCATTTACATAAACAATAGAAATTTGTTTCTCCAGAATAACTATTGAAGCCTTATGATTGCAAACCAGGGATTGGTATGAAAATTTCCTGAGGTGTCCTGAATCTAGATAGTTTCTGCTGTTTTAGCATCATAAGCTGACAGGTATAGAAATTGTCAAAAGATTGAATTTTGCACAGAGTAGAATCTACTATGTTCCATAAGTATTGGCGTTTTCCAACTTCATAGGACGGTCTCTAAAAGTGACCTTTGTTTCCATAGTACAGGTAAAGATTGTTCTTACATGTGCATTAACGCTTCGCATTAGAAGTGTCAGCGTTTCCACCTTAAAGGGACACTGTCACCTGAATTTGGAGGGAACAATCTTCAGCCATGGAGGCGGGGATTTTGGGTGTTTGATTCACCCTTTCCTTACCCGCTGGCTGCATGCTGGCTGCAATATTGGATTGAAGTTCATTCTCTGTCCTCCATAGTACATGCCTGCACAAGGTCGAATCAGTGCCCAGAAGCCAGTACTGAACAAAAAGCAAATAAAAAACGTGTGGCATTTGAAAAGTCCCACAGCCTGCTAAATAGATGGATGCTGGAAAAGTGGCAGGAGGTGGATTTCTCTGATGAATCTTTAGTAGAATTACATCACAGCCACCGCAAATACTGCAGGAGACCTACTGGAGCCCGTATGGATCCAAAATACACCCAGAAAACAGTTAAATTTGGTGGTGGAAAGATCATGGTCAGGGGTTACATTCAGTATGGGGGTGTGCGAAACATTTGCAAGGTGGAAGGCAATATCAATAGCCTAAAATATCAAGAAGTATTAGCTACCTCTTATATTCCAAATCATAAAAGGGGTCAAATTCTGCAGCAGGATGGTGCCCCATCTCATACATCCATCTCTACAACAAAGTTCCTCCAGGCAAAAAAGATCAAGGTGCTCAAGGACTGGCCAGACCAGTCACCAGACATGGACACCATTGAGCATGTTTGGGGTAGGATGAAAGAGGAAGCTTGGAAGACAAAACCAAAGAATCTAGATGACATCTGGGAGGCATGTAAGACTGCATTCTTTGCTATTCCTGATGACTTCATTAATAAATTGAATGAATCATTGTTGAACCTCATGGATGCAGTCCTTCAAGCTCATGGAAATCACACAAAATATTAAATATGACTCTAATAGCACCACAACTTCATTCACCAATGTTATGCAACTGCGGTGCCCCAGGGTCCTGATCGTCGCAGTGGTATTGCTTTCCTCTCGGGGAGAGTGATGCTACGTTTGGAGGCAAGAAAGGATAACTGCATCCAGGTATCACAAACATGCAACACGTTCACACTCCAGGCCACCAGGGGGAGCTTCTGCTCCTATTTATTAGGTCACTCCCCACATATATATAACTGGCAGTCTGTAGCCAAAGTTAGTCAGTCAGAAAGTTCCAAACAGTAGTCTGAGGAGGACAGAGGGTCAACGGAGCTGTGCATGCCCTCAGAGCTGCAGCTCCCAGAAAGAGCCATTGAAAGGCAGCGAGCATGAAGGAAGTCGAAGCAAAGGAGAGGATACCAGATGGGGACCAGCCTCGAACAGGCTGCCTCCCACTGAGGCACAGAATCCCGGTAGCTGGAACACCGAGGGAGTATGGACCTCTACGCCTTATTTCAGAGACCAGCAGGACAGCTAATTTCAGGTTACCTGTCCACACCTACACCCAGGAGGCACGGTGACATCCACAGAGCTGGGTTATCTAAGAGACCATATAAACAGGCTCAAGTCACCAGTCATACGGGTATTGTCCTATCCTATATGGGGGACAGAGAGAGCGAAACACCACATCTGTGAGACCCTTATGTGAAGACATAGGCAGTAAGAGACTACACCACTGCGGTGCAAGGGAAGGCTACTGATTTCCACCTGGACAAAGGGACTCTGGACTTGCCTCCAAACTGACTGGACTCTGCCTGCCCTGTGATCTGGTGCTCTGGACTGTGGATGCTGAAGTCTTCAGTAAAAGGTAAAGAGACTGCAACCTTGTGTCCTCGTTCTTCTCTGCGCCTCACACCATACCACCATCTACACACTGGGAAGCCCTGGGGATATACTTCACCTGTTGGAAGGTATACCATCTAGCTGCCATAACATTACCCCAGCGAACCCCTTAAAGCAGCGTCGATCACTCTGACCAAATACAACAGGTGGCGTCACAAACATAAACTTTATCCCTTTAAAGACCTTTCCCTTTAATACGGACATCCCAGGGCCAGGGACCGGGTCAGCCACCGTGACATCCCCCCTGTGAACTGCAGGACCCGGTACCGAGTATCCCATGGCCCCTGGGGGTGCTCCACAACATTTATTTGTATTTGCAGCTAATTATTTATTTGAATATCATATTTCTGTGGGCAACAAAGCTTTTGTCTTGCCAAAATCTGACTATTCTGTGTCCATTAACTGATCAATATTTCTGCATTGATGCCTATTTATTTTCTTAACCTAAACCACATTTCAGAGGGTTTAAGCTTTCAAAAGAATAATTTATACAACCAATAGATGAATTTAACGTCAGGTTATAAGCTTTTATTTACATAACATGGATAAGCGACAAACTTCTGTCAGGGAGTGTATGTTCTCCCCATGTTTGAGTGGGTTTCCTTTCGATACTCTGGTTTCTTCCCACCTACTCATGACACACTGGTAGGGTATTTAGATTGTGAGCCCAATAGAGACAGTGATGATAATGTCTGTAAAATGGGGAGTAATTAATGGTGCTATATAAGCGAGTATATACTAAATACAGTAGATCAGTGAGGAGATCATTGATGTATACGATGTGTACATGTGTCACACAGAGGAAGCTTGGTTTGATTATCTTTTCCCCCCCCTGCATTAGTCCTCTTGCTTATGATTGGTCAATGTCATGCAAGACAAAAAGTAATGGCACTGAAAGACAACATTCTGGTAATAAACCCTTGGTTTTTGCAATAATTAGAACTTAAACTTTGCAAGCTAACATCTCCGCATTAGAGATGAGAAAGTAAAAAACAAAAAAATATTTTTTACACAGTTCTGCAACCACTGATGTTGCAGATGTGGCCTAATTAATGTGTTCAAAGTGGTGAAATGTCCTCTTTAAGTTCACCTTAGAAGCCATGCTCCAGAACTGGATGGTGTAATGGTCATCTGATCTGTAGAAGTTTCTATTTTAGCCAAAGCAAAGATGATGCTTTAGATGAGTCTTGACCCTGAACAGTTTAAGTAAGACCTCACCATGTTATTCTGTTTTCAGATTGGGTTATCGCAAGCCAGACATTGGCCAGATGACAAGGAAGTGATATAGGCCCCATTGCCTTATCAGATGGAATAAGGGGAGTCTGTACTTGCAATTGAATAGAGTTCTGATTGAGGAACCTCTGGAGGTCTTTGGATTTCCATAATAATATAGAGATGAAGGAAAACAAAGGTCAAAAGAGCAAAACAAATGACTGAAGGTGCATGAGTTTGACTGGCGGTAAAGCGATGGTCATAAACGTCAGCTATGGCCAAAAGTAAACATACACATGAAATCTACTTGGGAAAATGAGGTTCTTCCGGGTTGCAACAGATTTTTATTGGAAGGTTAAGTCCTTGAACCCTAAACAGAGGCCTGAACTTATCTGTTGGAAATCCCAAGGTCACTACCCTCAGAGTAGACTCTGCTAGCAAAGTGGATGTATTGCATATTTCAATGGACTGGGCAGTCCTACAGAAGCAGATGGATAATGTAGATACTGTAGATGGATTGACCAAGATAAGGCCCAGCTTAGTCTTCTAGCACAGAACCAGGAAGACAGTCTCAATCAGAGCACCGGTGGCTGGTAAAGAACATGACATGAGTTTTTCTATTCATTTTAGCAGTTTATCAGTTGTAAACTTCTGTCAGAAGACATGGCCAAGAGCAGCATTGGAAGAATGCATTTAATACTGAACTGTAAATATGACCTTTCCTTTTTATGAGTACCACTTGCTTCCTTTAATTTCTCCACAGTTTATGGTAAATTGGAAATAATCTAGGTTTGCAACATGAACATAGAATAACAAAGAAAGTGAGTTTTCTATTTGTCTTTTAAGTTCTACTCTATATATTTACTATGCCATTCTCTGCTCAATTAACCGATCATTGTCTACCTGACAGGTTCGTTAGTTCATTTAAACCCTGTGACTCGATATTCAGCCACTGTCTGTTTTTAATAAATGCAATTCAGTGAGCAATTCAGCATAGTACTAATTACTAATGGAGAACAAGCAATTATCTTTCTTTGCTCTTCTTGCAAGTGACATGTTGTGTTTCCCATTCCCATTGTTAAATGTACCTGGTTTTATTTTACTACTTACCAAGAAATCTATACTCTTTTACAGCTGGATTAACCCTCTGACATCTGGTGAGCAGTGTGAACCCCTCATGTGCTATTGTATGGGAATAGATGTATTTGGTAATTTTGGTAAATAAGTCACAGATTAGATGCCATTTGGGCAATTTAATGTGTTTCTGAAGACTGCAAGACACACATGGGCATCTATGAGAAGGAGAAAAGGTTTATCGTGGCTTGATATTTGTTGTCCTTGCCATCAAAACCCCACTATAAGTGGATCCAAATATTGTAGATCTGGCAGCTGCTGAACTTTCTCTTCTGCTTAAGTGGGTTGTGTACTACTGGACAACCCCTTAATAATGGGCATAGTGAGGAGAGAAAAATAAAAAAATTAGTACCTCTCACACAGCTGTAAGGAGATGGACATAGCCCCCCTTTGAAGAACTAGTGAATTTTTGTTTTATGTAATGTGAACTGTGATATGTGTTAATAGTGTTGGTATTGTGTTCCGCCCGACAGTATGGAGAGTTAGAGTTAATGGCTGGGACTAGCCCAAAGTGAGGGAGGCTAAGCTGAAGGGACAGTGACATTTTTCTCTTAAACTGTCAAATGTGTGCATCTGAAGTAGACCTATGGTCTGGATAGTAAGCAGTTCCGCATGGCGTGAAGGGTCATGAATTGAGGAGAGACCGCGACTGTGGTTAGCATGAACCAGAGTAAAGAGAAAAGGAAAACCGACAAGAGGAGAGAGTGATCAAAAGTAGGAAGATCTTGGAAGATGCCTAACTACGGCCTAGAGTTTATAACTCAGAGAGGTAGACGGGACAGACTATGTGAGATGACGAGGGTGCCCCGGGCGTGAGTTCCAGAGCATCCTTGACAGAGAAGTTAAGTACCGGTCATACTGGCAACATAGTTCACTTGAGGGGAAAGAAGACATGGAACTGGGGGTTGACAATAGGACTCTTGCCAACTGGACATTAGTACTGAGCTGGGTTGTGGTGAAGGAAAGTGAAACAGTGGAGATAGAAAACAAACGAGTAACGAGAAAGGAAATGGAACTGTGGGTGGAAAATGTTCTGTGTTGTGGAGAAAACAGTCATAAAGTTGTGCACCCGTTATCTGCTGTATATAATCCCCGCCATGTTATCATTCAGTAAAAAGTTTATTTTTGATTTGTGGTCGCCCTCATTGAACTGTTCATCATCTGGTCCTGGGCAACCCAAGTCATCAGTAACATATGACCTGCAAGGATGTAGAGCCCCTATAGCACAAGTCCCAGCAGGAACCCACTTTCATGTAACGTGCCGGGAATAAGAAAGGAGTACTTCACCCATGGCTACCACAATGTGCTATGTTACACAGGCATTGACCCTCTGAAATCAGCAATGCGTAGCCTGTCGGTCTGCTCGGAGCAGCGTACACCTCTACCGGGCGTTGATCCCAGCAGACCAATAGGGGGTGCAATGCTGGGTACAGGGGATTGGTGCCCAAGTTGAGTATCAGTTTTTTTTCCTCAGTATGCTTTGGTGACAAGGACTGGACAGGATCTCATACGGCAAAGTTCTGAACACCTTTCTCAAAACAAGGAGAGACCTACTGGGCTCTGGGAAAAGATGCTAATTGTTCTGACTGGTTGTCATGCACAGTGTAGGACAGACTAAGTGCAACACAAAGGGATAAGAGGAAGGGGGGCCAAACACTAGGGAAGCAGGGAGTGAAGACCCCTAGGCAGATCTAATGTTGCCCTGTCTGCCCTAAGAAACCCTAAATAGGTTCTGCACTTATCGCCGAGCAGGATACCTAGTCCTTGTCAGACCATAGCGGTAAGCCCTGTTTAGGGAGGAAGGGGGTGTACGCTGGTCGAACCCCACTAACACTACAGACAGCTAGGATACACAAACCAAGGGGAAAGTTAGCTTGAGTAGACTCAGAGAGAAAAAATGTCATCCTTCAAACTCCAAAGAGGACGCTAGGTGACTGCTGCAGTTTCAAGCCTCAACAGGGAAGTGTAAATAGAAAATAACATCCACAACTCCCAACAGGAAGTTGGGAGTTATAAACAGCCAGATCCAGGTGGCACCATTAAGGCCGGAGGAGATGGCCACTAGTCTGCAAGGCCAACCGCTGAGACCTTCTGCAGCCAGATGCAGTGCGACTGTCTGCAGCTCACCCGTGACACTGATATAAATGCCTCACAGGACATTCTGGCCATGGGATGCTTCATCAAAATGTTTCCAGATGCACACAGCTAGTGGGCAAGAAATGGGATTTTTTTAAGGGTGTAGCATGTAAAAAGGAATCAGGATTATGGATAAAAACAATATGTGGTAAGCAGGTTTGCATAATAAAAAAAACCTTATTCTATGAATTGTTATGGGGGCACTTTGCTGGTTACTAATAGATGCACTGTTTATGGGGGCACTCTGATAGGACTATTTATGAGGGATTTTTTAATGAGATTAATTATATGGGGATACTACAGTGAGACTGATTGTGGGGAAACTCCAATAATCCTAGTATTGGAGTCACTCTGAAAACACGTTTCCAAATATTTTAGCTATTGTTTAGGGTTTAGTATGCACTTGTGAGTGGTACTTAAAGGAATTGTCCAGGGTTAGAACAACATGGATGCTTTTTCTAAAAACAGCATCATCACTGTCTGTAAGTTTGGTCTGGTTGTGTATCTCAGCTCTATTTACACGAGTGCTGCTTAGCTGCAATCCCACGCACAGCCTGTGAAGAGGGTGGCACTGTTTTTGGAAGAAGTCAGCCATATGTTTCGAATTCAGGACAACATGGAAAAAAAATCCATATTTCATGCTAAAGGAAAACTGTCAGTAGGTTTTTGCTATTGAAATCAATAACAGCATGATGTAGGGGGAAAAAGCCTGATTTCAGCGATGTATCACTTACTGGAATGCTTGCTTCAGTTTTGATTGAATCCCTGTTTTCTCTGCTATAAATGTAGAAGTGATCAGATCGCTGAGCTGTGTATACCCCTGATTGGCAGATACCTGTGTACACTGTTAGCAAGCTGCCAATTACTGGTGGGGGCAGGTTACACAGATTAGTCTGAGTGTCTTGCATGCGCCACCTAGTCTTCTAGTGATAATCTCCTGCTGATAAAACACTGATGGTATTAAAACTATAGCAAACTGTTGAGCAAGTGACTCATTGCTGGGATCAGGAACTGCCCCTATATCATACTGCTCTAAGATGAAATAGAAAAAACTACCTGACAAATTCCCTTCAATTATCCCTGAAAAATATTTTTAGTTTCAATTTTAGCACTTATCATTGTATAAAAACATCAAAACAGAAATTTACACAGAACTGAAAAGTATAATGCAGCGCCCCAGAGATCTGGTCGTTGCAGTATGGCACTCTGCCACTAAGGGGAGCAGCGGTACGTCTGATGGCACTAAGGAGTTCTCCTGACCAGGTATCACCAGAACACATTACACTTCACACTCCGGCCACTAGGGGGAGAAAAAGGCTTTATTTATTGGGCCACTCCTCACACTGGTAAAACTAGGGGTTGGGGAGGAAGTTAGTCAGAAGCTGACTGGGTTGGATTCAGGCAACATCCCGTGGCAGGGGGTGTTGCAGGGAGAAGACACAGGGGGGTCCCTGTCAGGCGTGGGAACATGGCAGGTGCCTAGCGAACAGAACAGAACGTTACGGAGCCGCGCCTGCACCTCCTGCGGCGGCATCCTAAGAAAGAGATAAGAAGGGAAGGATATTGTGGAACAGTGTAAACGAGATCAAGCACAAAGGAGAGCCAGTAAGAGTCGTGCCGTGAGACCGAGGCAACATCCTACTGAGGCGCGTAGCCGGTGGCCGGAACACTGCGGGAGTAACTGACTTCAGGCCTTACTTCGAACTCCGCAGGACAGTAAATTATAGGTTGGCTGTCTACCTTAATTTCCTAAGAAGACATAGGGGGCAACATTGGGAGAGGGGCGTCTCTAGGGTCCCGGAAGACCTCCAAGCCTTTCCATCATACGGGTGCGTCCTAGCCAAAACATACTGGGGGACGAGAAACTAGCAACATCTGGAACTAAAGAGAGATAGAGAGCTGTAGAGAACGACGAAAGAGAACAGCAGTTGTGAGGACTATTCCGAATGCTCAGCAGGGTAGGACTACAACACACAGTGGTAGGCAACGATTTCCATCTGCGAAGGAAACTCTGGAAGTGCCCATCGGACCGGCCGGTCTCAGAGAGCCCTGTTAAACGTACTCTGGATTGAGGATCCTGAAGTCTTCAGTAAAGAGGTAAAGAGACCGCAACCTTCTGTCCTCGTTATTGACTGCACCTCACACCATCACCATCTATCTTACTGGGAAACCCTGGGGACACACTTCACCTGTGAGAAGGTATACCATCTAGCTGCCATTCCATCATCCCAGCGGACCCCACAGCAGCGTCGGTCACCCTGACCAAACACCACAGGTGGCGTCACAAACCCTTGACAGACTGCACCACCTTTATTGGACGCCCCTTAGCAGGGTCACGGACCGGGTCTAGCCACCGTGACAGCCCCAGGAACCGAACTAGAGAGGCCTGGTACTGAGTACTCGTGGCCCTGTGTCTGGGGGCGATCCAAT
The DNA here is from genome assembly GCF_032444005.1 of Ranitomeya imitator. NCBI lineage: Eukaryota > Metazoa > Chordata > Amphibia > Anura > Dendrobatidae > Ranitomeya > Ranitomeya imitator. The sequence continues at coordinate 638,020,421 of NC_091286.1, forward strand.
AAGATCCCATGAAAAATATTTTTTAAAGCAGGCAAGTATGGTTGTAGGGCTAGTGGATTGTCAGTATGGACTTAATTTAATTTGATCGACCAGTCATAAGAAATCAAAATAATGAACCAGTTTTTAAACTACCTTACTTATGTTCGGTGTTGTGCTCCACATTTCTGACCACTGATCAGTATATTATGCTAATTCTACTCCATATTTGAATAAATATACATTCAAATTATAGATGCAAATATAGTTGAATAAACAATTTACATGCAGATTCCATAACAGATGTGAGTTGTGATGATTTGTGGTTTTCAGACATGAATTAATAATTACATTCAGTTGGTTGCTTGCAGTACGATGAAAAAAAAAAAAATAAAGTACCATATTAAAAGTATTTGCCCCTATTCATGTGTCCCCAGGTGTCATTCAGATTATGCAGAGCAATTTAGTAACATGTCTGAATTAACTCTTTCATGCCAATTTTCCTTTTATTGCTTTCAATTCTTCATCTCTATCTCCATTTGATGTAGCCATCTGAGGACTTATTTGTTTGTAGGACATTTTACAGGTTTTAATCTCACCATTTAATTTATTACACAATACAAATTTCTATTGTTTGTTTGTTTTTTATTTATATTGGGGTTTCCTTATGTGACGCCCAGGAGACCGGGATACCCAGCACCGGACCAATGGAGTCTGTCTCTTGAGGGGGATGTCACGGGTGGCTTGACCCGGTGCTGTGGCCTCAGGCAATGCACAGTGTAAGGGGTATCATGAGGGGACAGGCACTTACTTGATCAGCAGCAGGTTCTCCCAGCGGTGAGATTCAACTGTATGACCTCTCACTATCAGCTCCTTGGCCCAACTGCCATTTCTTCTCTCAGACCAGAATGGATCAAGGGGAGTCTCTGGAGCTCCCCCTTCTGGCCGGAGGTGGTAGTGCAGTCTTGCTATTTTAGTATTTGTACTTACTGTCAGTAACTATTTTTGTGGCAAATACCCCTAGGGGTGCCACATTCCCCCTTAGTTAAGAACAGTACTCCGGGACTGTGGGACAATAACATTTTGAAATAACAATTAATATGTACAGAGTCTTAAAAATGAAAAGTTACAAAAACCACTCAAGGAAACAAAAATAGAGTTCTGTAAAAAGTCACTTCAAATAGCGTCCATTAATACAGCTCTATCCTTGAAGGTATTAGGAACGGCACTGTACTTAGTGTCCAGGAATTTAGTTCCATTTTTCCAACGGAGTTATCAATATAAAGTCTAAAGAAAGTTCAAAAAGAGCAAAAAGCAAAGTTCAAAAAGCAGTCTTTCCGGAGCTTTGATTTAGTGCCTCCGGGCTGATAAAAAGTTCAAGAATATGCAATAAGTTCATACAGACAAGTCTCTGTAGGCACTGGGCTTAAACGTTGCAGACTGATAGCAATGACTATACTACATTTTCTGTTTAACTATATACGGCATAACATATATACAATTCACATTATGAGCTTTATAGTTGGTAATCTGCATACCTGGCCGGTAATTGACCCTGGGTACTACGCTGTGATCTACGTAATAGCGGTGTCTCTTCATGTGGTGTACTACTGTCTACTGCGGATGTAGTATCTGCCCGCTCTGCTAAAGATAATTCCACGACTATGGAGTTGGCAAGTCCACTGTGAATGGGATTACTCTGACCAGGAATCTGTTCTTCCTGGCCTGGAACCTCCTGTAGTACGGGGTCAGCCTCTTCCTGTCTTGGGACTTCTGGTATTGGGTTCGGTGTTGGGTAAAAGGCCACCATGGGAACCACTACTGCACCATGGTATGTTAGTAGGGTTTTGGGAAAGTCTCCTATACAGGTGTGATACACTTCCTCTTCTTTTTCCTTTACTGGTTGAACCTGTATGGGTTGAATAACTTCTGGTTCTGGCTGGACAACGTCTGGCTCTTTCAATGCTTCCGGACATAATTTAAGATTGTCTCTTGACACTAGTACAGATGTTAAGCCTCCGTTTTTGCTAATGAGACACATTTTAGGATTATCCACTCTTGTTGGTAAAACTGTGTAGGGTACGGCTTCCCACTGATTGTCCAGTTTATTGGTTCGACGATTTCTCTTGAGCACTTGGTCACCCGGTCTTAATGGGGTCGCTAGAGCATTCTGGTTGAAAGTTCGCTCTTGTCTTTCTCTAGTTTGCTGAAGGCTTCTTTCCACACTCTCTTGCACTTGGCGATACTGCTTTTGCCGTATGATATCCCAATTGGAGTCTTGAACTTCTGCGTCTGGTTTCAGAATTCCCATTTCTAGATCGATTGGTAATTGGCCGGGTCTTGCACGCATAAGGTAAGCTGGGGTGCAGTTGGTGGAGCTCACCGGGACATGATTATACAGATCCACCAAGTCAGGCAATTTCTCTGGCCATTGATTCCTTTCTGTCTCAGGTAAAGTCTTTAGTAGGTCTATTACAATATGGTTCATCTTCTCGCATAAGCCGTTTGTTTGTGGATGATAGGCCGTCGTCCGGATCTTTTTGCAACCATACATATTACAGAATTCTCTGAAGATCTCTGATTCAAAGGCTGTACCTTGGTCGGTGAGAACCTGTTCCGGATATCCATGGGGTCTACAAAAGTACGTTTGGAACGCTTTGGCTGCTGTTTTTGCTGTCAGATCTTTTACGGGTACTACTACCAAGAAACGTGAATAATGGTCCACGATGGTCAAGGCATAGACATAGCCGGACCGGCTTGGTGTCAACTTCACGTGGTCCATGGCTACAAGTTCAAGTGGTTGTTTGGTGATTATGGGCTGCAGTGGTGCTCTTTGGTTCTTTTGATCGTTTCTTCTGAGGTTACACGGGCCACAATTTCTGCACCACTGTTCGATTGATTTTCTCATCCCGACCCAATAAAATCTTTCTCTTAGAAGTACTTCTAACTTTTTCCAACCGAAGTGACCAGCACCATTATGGTAAGCTTCGAGGACCATCTTCACATCTTGTTTAGGCACAATAATCTGCCAAACCAATTCATGTGTTTTCGGATTGGTGTATCTTCTACAGAGCTTCCCTGTCTTGGGTGTCAGCCCATCTATGGTGTGCTAACGGATTAAAATTCACCTCTTGTTGTTTCTGATAGGTACTTGACTGATGATGTTTTGCCTTGGGACGATGGAAGGCTGGTAGTTCAATTTCTTCAAGCTCCCCCGTTTCCTCTTCTACATCTCTCAAGTGTGGCATCCGGGATAGGGCATCGGCATTTCCATTCTTGCGACCTGCTCGATACTTGATTATGAAGTTGTAATTAGATAACCGGGCTATCCATCGCTGTTCTAACGCACCTAATTTGGCTGTGTCCAGGTGGGTCAACGGATTGTTGTCAGTATAGACAATAAATTCTGCAGCGGCCAGATAGTGTTTGAAACGCTCCGTCACAGCCCAAACTACTGCCAGTAGTTCCAATTTGAAGGAGCTGTAATTTTCTGAATTTCTTTCAGTAGGCCGGAGCTTTCTACTTGCAAAGGCGATGACTTTCTCCCGACCTTCTTGCTTTTGTGACAGCACCGCTCCTAGTCCCACATTACTGGCATCGGTGTAGAGGATGAAAGGTTTATGGTAATCTGGGTATGCCAGAACCTCTTCTCCGGTTAGTGCCTTCTTTAGTTGTTCAAAGGAGTCTTCCCTTTCGTCGTTCCACTGAAAAGGAGGGTTTCGGTTTGAAGGTTTCTTCGTCTGCCCTACCAAGGTGTCTTGCAAGGGTGCTGCCAACTTGGTAAATCCTTTTATAAATCTGCGATAGTAACCCACCAATCCCAGGAATTGTCTCACTTCTTTTGCGCTGGTAGGTCTTGGCCAATCCCTTATGGCGCTTATTTTCTCGGGATCTGGTGCTACTCCCTCCGAACTCACGATGTGTCCCAGGTACTGTACCTTTGGCTTGAGAAGGTGACATTTGGATGGCTTGACTTTCATGCCATACCTGGATAAGGCTTCGAACACTTCTGCCAGGTCTATTAAGTGTTGTTCGTAAGTCTTTGAGTAGACGATCACATCATCTAGGTACAGGAGGACGGTCTCGAAGTTCTTGTGTCCGAGGCAGCATTCCATCAGCCGCTGGAAGGTACCGGATGCGTTGCAGAGTCCGAACGGCATGCGATTAAATTCACATAGACCCATTGGTGTGGTGAATGCCGTCTTTTCCTTATCTCTCTCAGCCACAGGGACTTGCCAATACCCGCTTGTTAAGTCTAAGGTGGAAAAATAATTAGCAGATTTCAAAGCAGTTAAGGACTCTTCTATCCTAGGCAAGGGGTAGGCGTCTTTATGGGTGATGTTATTAATCTTCCGGTAGTCTACGCACATTCTCATGGATCCGTCCTTTTTTTTGACAATCACTAGAGGGGCCGCCCAGGGGCTACAACTGTCTCTTATTACCCCGGCCTGTTTCATTTCCCTCAGCATATCTTTTGCACATTGATAGTGAGCGGGCGGTATGGGTCTATATCTTTCTTTTATTGGGGGATGGTCACCTGTGGGGATTGTGTGTTCTACCCCTTCTATCAGTCCGAAGTCCAATGGGTGTTTACTGAAGACTTGTTCAAATTCCGTCACTAGCCTATACACCCCTTGTTTTTGATGGGTAGGTGTTGAATTTATGCCCACGTGTAGCTGTTGGCACCAATCCTCCATTTCTCCATCTGAGCCATTGCCTTCCACCTGACAGGTTGGTTCTAAGGGCTCAATGGTTGTGATGGCATTGTTGTCAACAGTATATAGCTTTGCCATTGTAGCATACCTTGGCAAAGTGACCTCTTCCTCTCCACAGTTCAAAAGTCGTACCGGCACTCGTCCCCGGTGTACCTCGACTATCCCTCGTGCTGTGAGTATAGTGGGCCTGCTGTCGGTGTACACTGGTTCTATTAAGGCTTGATAATCTCGTCCCTTAGTACCAATGGCTGCTCTACACCATACCAGCATTTCTGTTTTTGGTGGGATTACAATAGACGTTGGATCACTTACCCTCACACTGCCGATTTCTCCACCTGCAACTTCTACCTGTTGCCTTAACATCAATACTTTTATTTCCCTCCGGAGAACTCTCTGCTGGCAGGATTGGGCAGTTTCAGCAATTTGCTGTAAGACAGAAATGACTTCGGAAAAGCAGTTCTCTAACACATTCATTCCTATCAATACAGTTGGTTCACAGTTCCGCCGGTCAACATCAACAACAATTATACCCTGTTTCTTCAGTTCTACTTTACCAATCTTTATGGTCATCTCCCTGAATCCTAGTTTCGGTACCAACTTACCATTACTGGCCCATATATCTAGTTCAACATCAGAGGGCCCTTTATCAATATCTGCATCAGCCCAGTACCTCTTATAAAGGATATACGGTATAGATGAAATCTGGGAACCTGTGTCCAGCAAAGCGTTGAGGGGAATTCCGTCCAGCACGATAGGGATAATGGGTCGTCCTCCGATGTACCTGTCGTGCCAGGGTGTTGGGCCTTGAAAGTTCATTGCTGCGAAGCGGCCCGCATTCCCAGGGGATTCCCGTTTAAATCACAATCTCGTGCAAAGTTGCCCGGCTGCTGGCAACGGCGGCAAATGGGCTGTCCATCCGGTTGGTAGCGGTCGCGGGGTCATCCTCTCCATGTCGGGTATCTCCGGGGTCTCATCCATGGAACATCCTCTCTACAGTTTGCCAACTCCATCTTGTGTCCTCTCATCTCCTGCATGGTTTTAGCCATTGAAGCAACAACATCAGCTAAAGAGTCAAGCTTTTGTTGAAGAGCCTCATTAGTACTGGGCCCCAGGGGCTTAGCAATGGCCCCAGACATAGCTGATGTCACTGGCACTCCCTGTTGTTGAGGTGCCTCTGCCATGGGTTGCGCAGGATCCTGATCCCGAGGTGCCTCTGCCAGCTGGAGACGTATAGCGCTCTCCTTTAATTGGGCAAATGTCAATTCAGGGTTCTTAAAAACAAGCATGCTCACATGCCCCCGGTGAGAAGGGGTGTAGAGTCCCTCAATAAATTGATCTCTTAGCAGTTTATCCGCTCCGGTGTTAAAAATGGGTTCAGCCAGTGTAAGTGATTTAAGGGCTTCCTGCAGGTTTAAGGCAAAGTCTCTCACGCCCTCATTAGCTTTTTGTTTGCAACTAAAGAATCGTATTTTAGCTTTGCTGCTGGCCGTGGTTTCAAATGTAGCTTTTAATCCAGCAAATATGCGTTCAACAGTGCCTTTTAGATCAGCTGCCCATGCTGTGACTTCTCGCTTAGCATGGCCACTTAACTGCATCATCAGGAGACTAACACGCTGAACTTCACCCACAGGGAACATGTCAAAATGGGCCAGCATCTTTTCTCTGAAATCGTCAAGGGTATTAGGCTCACCTTCATACATTGGAAGCCATGGGCCACCCGGGGTATATGGCATCAGCACCGGCATGATGGGCGCCACTCCTTGCACCGCTGCGCTGCCGGACTCTCTATTGACACTCTGTCTTTCAGCTGCATTAGCGTTGCCGAGTGCTGCGGCGTCTCCGTGCTGCGACATACTGTGCCCCCTTAGTTAATCCGGACCCTTCCGGTCCTCCACTTCCGTCGGGATAGTGTAGATTCTTTCCGCTGTGCAGCAGGATCGATTTTCCCCTTGCTCTGATGTCAGAGCACTCAGCTTGGTGCCGCCCACAATGACACGCCCCCTGCTGCTCCCACCCACCGTGCTCTGTAATGGCGGATTCTGAAGTTTTTCAGTTAGACTGGGGCTCAGGTGATGGCGTAGCTCAATTAACAGTCTCGTGCCTAACGGTTATGAAGTGATTACCTCAGGGGATGGCGGCCAGCTTTACTCCATTATAACCAATGGGGAAAAGTCACTTTCAATAGTTTTCAATGGGGAATGGATTTTTCTTTAATAAAGTCAATTTTCAAGATTTTTCATCCCAGTTTTCACAGTTTTGGGCTCCAATCATGGCACACAATACCCGGTATACGGGCTGGCTAGATCCTGTTCGTGACGCCAATTGTGACGCCCAGGAGACCGGGATACCCAGCACCGGACCAATGGAGTCTGTCTCTTGAGGGGGATGTCACGGGTGGCTTGACCCGGTGCTGTGGCCTCAGGCAATGCACAGTGTAAGGGGTATCATGAGGGGACAGGCACTTACTTGATCAGCAGCAGGTTCTCCCAGCGGTGACGATCTCGATCCTGGATAGATGGCTATTGTCCAAATGAAAGACTGAGGCACTGAAACGTTTAACCAGTTTACTTTAACATAAAAGGATTTACAACCAGTCCTGTCACCGGAGTCTGTATGGGAACTCTGAGTTACTTTGACCCTGCCGGGGTCTTCGCCTCTTATTGTGCGCAATTTCTGTGTGGCCCTGCTGCTGTATGTGAACTGGCTGCCGGCCCAATCTGTCCCCTCCGGGTCCTGGTTCGACGGGCAACCCGAGTCCTTTTATCGGTTTACCCCCTCTGGGAGTACCGCTGAACTCTGTGTCTGTTGCTGCATCCGACCCTAGTGAAGCTGATATCACCTCACGTTTTTCCGGTTGCTGTATGATATATAATGAATACAGCCACGGATCCGGTATCCGTCTTTGCGCCTGTTCTGGGTAGTGATTAATGCTACCCGGTTCTCACAATGTCCTTTTTCTCTATCCCTCTTCTCCTCAGGCCGGTGATTTAGGCCTGGTAACAGTCACAGGGCTGTTAGAGATTCAACTGTATGACCTCTCACTATCAGCTCCTTGGCCCAACTGCCATTTCTTCTCTCAGACCAGAATGGATCAAGGGGAGTCTCTGGAGCTCCCCCTTCTGGCCGGAGGTGGTAGTGCAGTCTTGCTATTTTAGTATTTGTACTTACTGTCAGTAACTATTTTTGTGGCAAATACCCCTAGGGGTGCCACATTTACTACTTTCACAAAATAATAAACTTTAAAAATAAAAGTTTGGGTTTTTTTTGTTGCCGTATTTTGAGAACCACTCTTTCGTTTTTCTGCTAATCCATCTATAAAATGGTTTGTTAGATTTTTTTGCGTGTGGGACAAGCTGCAGTTTTCTTGGTACAATTTTGGCAAATGTACAAGCTTTTTGATCACTTTTTAGTTCAGGTTTTTTTTATGGATGAGAAAGGGATAATGATGTGACCATAAACAGCAATTCTGGGATTTTTATTATATGTTTTACATATATTTAACATACGGAAAAAAGAACATTACATTTTAATAGTTCAGATTGCCGCAATGCGTTTGCTTTACTATTCTTGAGATTTTTTGCTATTGACCGCGCATCTATGATATTTGGCTGCAGCGGTCATCTTCTAGAACCAGAAACACATGGGCTACTTGCACATTGAACAAGTCTGTAGGAACCTGTTCACACACCACCGAGAAACTTGAAGACACAAAAGAGCACAGTGAGGTCAAAAATACTCTGTTGTAAAAAAAAAATCACAGTAATAAGCAAGTGTTAGTCAAAAGATGGAAAAACAGGGTATTTAGTTGATATGATTTTTCGCAAAAAAATGTATTCTAAGCTGCTCCACCAATCGTCAAGGTATACCCATATAGAGCAGTCCTATCTAATGGATATAATCCCTATCTGATGTATTTAAAAACCTGATCATCTGTATAGTACCTGTACAAGCAGGGTTCAGAGAGGGACTATCCATGTGGACATGCTCTATATGGCTATACCTTGACGATTGGTGGAGCAGCTTAGAATACATTTTTTTTGCAAAAAAACCTATCAACTAAATACCCTGTTTTTCCATCTTTTGACTAGCACTTGCTTATTACTGTGATTTTTTTTTACAACAGAGTATTTTTGACCTCACTGTGCTCTTTTGTGTCTTCAAGCGGTCATCTTCTGTCTGAGTCGGAAAAAATAGTCTCCTAGCCGGAGAAAGGCTGAGATGAAGCCGAAATGCTGCAGTTTGGGCTCTTGAACACAACTGACTTTCTCATCCGATTGCTATCCGTGGTTTTCATCGATAGCCCTCGTTCCTATGATATTCTATGGGGCTGTGCACATGTCCGATTTTTTTTTAATCAGACCCAGTAAGTGTCGGTTCAAAATCGGAAATGCAAGTCTATTGGTCTGTGAGAAAAACACATATATGACCCACCTACAGTATATATGACATTTGAGTGTGATCTGATTTTCACAGATGGACAGAATCGAGGAGATGGAGAAACTTTTTTTTCCTTCCTCTCTGCATCCTAGAAAAAACTGATGCCATTCTGATCATACGCTGATCAAAGTCTGATCAGAATAATGGGAGTGTTTTTCTCGGATATGGAGAAAACGGTTGTGTGACACTAACCTTTGCCTTACAATACACTTACAACTAGTTTATATCCAGTCACCTAGCTTTGTCTTTCTGGTCAAACAGAACGTGACCGCTGCAGCCAATTAGTACTAGGGAGGATCGTCAGAGGCAGGCTTGGACTGGCCCATAGGGTATCAAAGGAATCCCCCAGAGGGCCCCTGTGCAGATCTGGGCCCCTAACTCCACTGTATGGGCAGTACTTGGTAAAATTCACTTGGTTCACTCTGTACAGAAAAAAAAGCAGCATCTCATCATTCATTACCTAAACTACCCAGTTTATTATTATATAGAGATATAGGTACATTTATGAATGAGGGTAATGTAATATTTGTATGCAGGTGAAAAGTGGGCCGCCAAAGTCAATGTTACTGGTGGGCCCTTAGCACCCCAGTCCGACACTGGTCAAAGCGTAGATAGATGAGCATGCATGTTATTTTTACAATTAGGGCTCATTCACATGTCAATATTTGATCAGTAATTTTGATCAGTAATTATATACCAAAATCAGGAGAGGAACAAACAGAGAAAAACTATAATTGAAAGATTGACACTCGTTCTGTGTTTTGGAGACACACCTGGTTTTTGCCATATAAACACTGATGAAATACTGATCAAACATACAAATGTGTGAATAGGTTATATTTCATAAACAAAACCACTGTCCATATGCCCTGTTAGAGAATACAGACATCATCCCTTGGACCCTCTAGGAGCCGCTCTGTTGAAGCTGATCCCATTAGTCGCCATATAATACTGCAAAGTCAATGCAGTACCTGAGAAAACATGCAATAACTAGTGATATACAGAATTTCAGCAGGGCAAATACTTTTTACAAATTATGTAAGTTTTCATCTTTTTCCTCTACACTCATCCTTCCTTTCTTCATTCCTTCTTTTCCTATTTCTTTTTTTCTCTTCCTATAAACACAATGTCACCGGTTTATTGTTGCATTTGTGCCTGCTTTCTGTCTAGTTCTTTGTATTTTTTAACTGTTTTCATTTGCATTTTATTCTTCTTGTAGTTTATACCTTTTTTAACCCCTTCACTACATGGTAAATGAACATCGCACTTGCTGAGCCTTGCGCAGCGCCAGCGTTTCTCTACGGTGGTCGGTCTTGCAGCGCTTGGGACTCCTAGAGTCCTGCAAGTGCTGGGATCTGAATGGCTCAGGTCCCAATGATTTTACCCCTCTATTGTCTTCCAGATGCCACAATCAATAGCAATCTCAGCATTAAGAAGATTGTGAGAGGAAGTGGGCTCCTTCTCTCACCCATCCGGCACCACTGGGATGTGATCACGGGGGACCAATGGTTTCATGGTAGCCTAAAGGAAATGATGACCTCTGGGTCTTCCAGCTACGTGGCCTGTTAGACTTAGACAGCAGCAAAGTGTAACAGGCAATTTACCAGTGTAAAACTAATAGTTCTCATGCACTGAAATACAGCTGGGCAGAATGTATGGGCACTACAATGTAAGGGCAGTACACTGGCGGATTTGCATTTTCACTAAGCAACATACATTGCTGCTTGCTTCCGGAAAGCACGCATGGAGTCAAAATTGTCACTACACCTGTAGATAAATTCCCAGAGAGGCGTAATTTCCAAAATGTGGTCACTTGAGGGGGGATTCTGCTCTTCTGGCACTTAGGGGCTCTGTATGTGGAGTCCGCAAACTATTCTAGGAAAATTTGTTCTCCAACAGTCAAATAGCGCTCCTTCTCTCCTGAGTCCCACCGTGTGGCTAGCAGTACTGTACAGACATATATAGGATATTGCCATGTTCAGCAGACATTTTGTGACAAATTTTGGTGCCATGTTTACCCATTTCTTCTTGAGAAAATGTAAAATCTGGGGCTAAAACTTTTTTGTGGTAAGCACCTAAAGGGTTAATAAACTTATTGAATAAGGTTTTGAGCCCTTTGAGGGGTGCAGTTTTTAAAACGTTGTCTCTTTTCTGTCATATAAAGCCCTCAAAATCATTTCAAATATGATGTGGCCACTTAAAAAATTGGTTTTGTAAATTTTGTTGGAAAAATTAGAAACTGTTGAAATTTTTTTTACCCCTTCTATCTTCCTAACAAAAAAAGAAAATTAGGTTTTATGTTTCAAAAATGATGCAGATGTGGTACATTTCATTTAATAACTATTTTGTGTGACATAAATATCTGGTTTAAGAAAAAGGTGGGAGAAGGAACCTCCAGCGATGAAATCAAGAAGGAAAGTTATCTATTTTGCAAAAAAAAAAAAATGTATTATTCAGTACAGTAGTACATTAAAAAAGACATGGATCCTAGTCACCACAACCTGGGATAAACAACCAACATGTTTATTTTCCCTCTATTGTTTTATCTGGTTTAAGTGCATAAAAATTTAAAATGTGAAAATTGCTACATTTTCCCCAACGTACCGATATATTCACAAATAAATGTAAAAAAAATCGACCTAAATTTACCACTAAGGCTACTCTCACACTTCCGTCGGTACGGGGCCGTTGCCATGCGTCGGCCCGATGTACCGACGGACGTTGTGAAATAAATGAACAACGGGGGCAGCGGATGCAGTTTTCAACACATCTGCTGCCCCATTGTAATGTCTGGGGAGGAGCGGGTGAAGTTCCGGCCGCGCATGCGTGGTCGGAAATGGCAAACACGTTGCACAAAAAAAGTTACATGGAACGTTTCTTTGTGTGTCGTGGCATTGCGTCACCAATGCAAGTCTATGGAGGAAAAACGCATCCTGCGGGCAACTTTGCAGGATGCGTTTTTTCTCCAAAACGACGCATTGCGACGTAGGCCCAAAGACGGAAGTGTGCAAGTAGCCTAACATGAAGTACAATATATCACTGCAAACCACTGAAGCGTACAAGCCTAATTGTCATATAAAGTGTCGCTGGTCATAATTGAAAGAATTGGCCTAGTCAGGAAGTTGAAAACAGTCTCTGTTTGGGATTTCCAGATGTTTTTGATTTATCTGTGTATAAAGACACAAAAAATCGGCACATCTGTACTTCAGTATCCTACCCTGGAGTGATTTTATGCAGATCGAGTAAATAGCTCAATTTTTTGAAAAAAAAATGCATCTTTTTGCTAAAAAATAAGTCGCAAAAAATGGTTAATGACGGGTAAAAGAAAAGCTAACTACTGACTTTGTATAAAATCCAAAAATCTATGAATGAACTTCGCCATTTTAATGAATTTGGGGCAATAAACATCATGAATCCAACATGAAAAAAAAACAAAAGAAGGCAAATGATGGCTAATATTGTTTTATGTACATACACATTTGCGGGATTTATGTTTGCAGTAAGCCTCCGTCCATTTCAATCTAGTTTCATTGCTAGAACATTTCATAATCATTAACCTGATAGGACCTTAATGATATTGTGATGTCCATATACAAAAGGTCACTGATGCAGAGATAAATACATTCCCGCTGTTGATTCCTGAAAATGTAACGGGCATTGATGTAGACGGTCCATTCCAAAAATTCATTATGGCTGACAATTTTTGTCATTTTTGACCATAGTCACGATACTGTTCTTCCAATTGGTCACTGGTATGCCTAATGGACTTACATTTTTGTAGTGCTGTGATATTATATTTGTAAAATACAATCATAATTATTTTTTTCTTGAAGGGGAAAATTTACATCGGTATTCCCATGAGATCAGATTCAGATTTAGACAAAGCAAAAATGTTTTGCCAGTTTATAATGGCTAGGGTCAGCTTTAACTGTGTCGTAATCTTTGTTGAAATCATTGTTCACACATCAAATAGTTATTTTAACATTGGTGTATAAAAAAAACCAGTCCAAATCTATGTTAACCCATTATCTACCAATGTCCTTTTTTTTGGGACGCCTAATCTTTAGCTTCTAGCAGCTATGATTTTATAATTTTTATAATTAGGTCCAATTTTTTGTGTTGTGTTTGTAAAATGAATGTTTTCAAAATAGGAAATCATGTCATTGTCATTTTTAATTGAAAGATCCCCTGATGGGTTATTTGGACCCTTGCAGTTAGTGGCTAGGTATGTCATCTGGGGGCGTTCATACCACTGAGAAACCTTGTAGAACCTGTCTTTTTTCCACTTTCTAAACTTTTTTATCCACTCCTCCTAGTAACATTTAAATTAATATTAAAGGGAACCTGTCAGCAGGATTGTGCTGAGTAACCTACAGGCACTGTCAGGTGGGCGCCGATAGATGGTACTGCGCAGGCGTGGCAAGCTGCATTTTGAGAAAGATTTTTTTTTTTCAGAATCAATGTATATGACTAAATTAAAAAAAAAAAATTATGCACATTATACATGCGATCATGCTGCAGCACAGACACAGAAAAAGACTGACAGCGCATTCCTGCTAGTGTCAATAGGTGCCAGCTAACATAATTCTAAGAAAATATAAAGCTGCACTGTGAATTGTTTAGAATGGTTCATCTAGAAATTTGGAACTGCATTACTGCCATAGAACATTGGCTAAGCGCTTTATTACATACATGTGGAACTTTGGAAAATTTGGAAGTGCAAAATTTTCTATAAGAAAATTTACAGAAAAAAGAAGGTACTTAGCACATAGATTGGCCAATGCATATGAACCCAACTGCAACGTCAATGCGTACCTTATAGTTGGGTCTCTGCCACCTCTTCTGGACTAAAGAGCCTACAATATATGGGGTAGTAAGGAACCTGAATCTGCTGCACAGACACAGACGCCGCCGTCACCACCACTGTCGCCACCTGCCTTCTGAAAGTGTTTTTTTCAATAGATATAATAATAAGTATGTACATAGGGGGCAGGTCACTGAGGGATCAGTGACCTGTTATCAGCCATCAGTATGAATACCTAAACCTTGACAAACTTGCATCACCTTTCATTGGACGCCCCTTAGCAGGGTCACGGACCGGTTCCAGCCACCGTGGCAACCCTAGAACCGAGACAGAGAGGACCGGTACCGAGTACCCCGCGGCCCTGCGTCTGGGGGTGCTCCACATCACCTTAGGTATCATTTTAATCAGTATAATGTCGCCAACATGACACTGCCTGTAGGTTACTGTGCACAATCCTGCTGACAGGTTCCCTTTAATGCAGTATATTGCAATTTTGGTTTATTTAGAGGTGGTTTGGCATGTTGCCTTCACAATCATTAGAAATTTCCTTTGAGAGCACAAAAATATTTTGTTCAAATGAATGTTTCAGAAGTAGCCTTCTTTAGTCTCTATTATAAGGGCTCTCTAAGCGGATTTCCTCTGAGTATAACCTAACAGCTTGATGTTGTCTATCGAATATTTCCTAGTGTATAGAGTCTCTTTGTACTTTCACCTGACATGCTCGACTTGGCAGTAAAACAAGAAGCCCTTATGCAATATTGAAGCCTCTAATCAAATTCAATCTCTTTCAAGCCGCTTAACATTTCTTCTTTTTTTTTTTTACAAGTGGTAAAGTGGGGTCTTTCAATATATAGCATTTGCATGTAGGGAGATTCCAATATTGTCTTATTATTCTGGTGTTAAGAGAAACTGTTAATCCTTTTTAAGAATATACTTTCATTAATCATAAAAGAAGTTCACCTTTCAGGCAAGGCAGGGAAAAGCGAGCTTGTGGTCTGCCTTTTTATCTTTTATTCAGTCGTCGCTCGGCACCGTTGAGTAGACAAGCCCATCCGCACTTTTTCAAGAATGAATTTTAAATGAGTTCATGAGTTAAAATCCCGATAACAGTAATTTCCTTGTAATAAAAAAGCTCTGACAAATTATACACTGCTCCCCTTTACTTGAGAAATAATTTAGACTTCAATAAAGAATTGTTCTTAGACTAAGAAAGAAAAGAAAAAAAATCACCTGATGTCTTCCATGGTCTCTTCTATAAAAAGGAAACTGCCAATATTGGTATATCTCATTGCACAACGTATTCTTGAAGTCTTCCCAAATAATTTGGCAAGTGATCCTATGACTATGAAAAAGTTAGAATAGAAGAATAATATATGTGAACACTTCCTTATGTGTCTTAGTTTCTGCCCACCGCTAGTTTTATGTCTCTGTTTACTATAATTGCCTGAAAATAGCTTCTAATCATTAGGTTAAAAAAAGGCAGTGATGGACACTTAGCAGATGCATTCATCTCCCATAACCTATACATAATGAGCTTTTCATGACATATATGTTAAATAGATGCCTTTATAGTGTAAAGCGGCCAGGGTGGTAGTTGTGGCAATGTAGTGTTCCCACACCCTGGCGCCCTACAGATGAAATACAATGTCCCTTCTGCTGCATGTGCAGCGTGCACAGCAGTACACTCACATTTACTGTTAGAGTCCCCTCGGCTTCTGTCACTCCAGCTCCATATCCATAAGAGAACTATCCTTCTCTTCTGGACTCCACCCATTCGTAGGTGGAGTTACTTCTGACTGCTCCACCCATTCAGCTTCAGGGCCCCCTGTTCCTCAGGGATCTGCTGCAGGGGTGTGGCTTATTCTTTCGCCGCATCCATCTCTGTCGGGCAACAGTCACTTGGGAACATGGCCTCGGCTTAGGCCACTGCTTCTGCCAAGCTGGTCTTCACCCCCTTTTCTGCATAGGATACACAGGATGGGCGGCTTCTCTCCCATCTTTCGCACCACTGACCGCCATCTTCATGTCAGTGTTCAGTGGCATCTAAAAGTCTCTAACGACTGCCATCTCTGCCGTTTTCAAGGCCCCTCTGCTTTCTGCATATAAGGCATTGCAATCCTGCCAACTGCGCCAATTCTGTTAGGCGGCCAGGGTGGTAGTCGTGGCAGCGGACTGTAGTGCTCCCACACCCTGGTGCGCCACAGGTGAAATGAAATGTCCCTTCTGCTGCATGTGCAGCGTGCGCAGCAGTATACTCACATTCACTGTCAGTCCTTTCGGCTTCTGTCACTCCAGCTCCGTATCCACGAGCCCCGCAAACCATCTCAGAGATAATGTCCTTTTTCATCCATCACACATACAACACAGTGTGCACAGAGGGGCATCTCTCACGCTTTCCCTGCCTTCCGAGCAACCTCTATTCTTCCCAGCAGTCCCTGCCTCACTTCTGGCAACCTCTGCCTCACTTCCAGAAATCCCTGCCTTGTTTCTGGACAAACTCTGTCCCATCCATGCCTTCAGGCTCACCAGCTTCCTACCGTCCCCTGGTCCAACTTCAATAGGAAAAGGTGCCAGGTTCACTTGCGCTGGTCGTAGACCCCGAATCCTCTTCAGGTTGGTTTCTATTCATGCTGGTGACCGCCTGTACGATACTCAGCCTGGGGCCCCTTCCTGCCTTAGCAGCCTTATCCCCACGAGACTATCTCCTTTCACTGCTGCATCTTGATTACCTCCATCCAGAAAGATTCTGCCTATATCTCCCTGCTCTATGCTGTACTAGTCTGAGGCCCCTCCCAACTGGAAAACCCCTATGCTAACCAAACCTAAACTATTACTCCTATTCCCTATCTCTAATGTGCCCCGCTAATCTAATCTTACTATCACCCTATGCTATCTTCTATTCTATCCCTACTTCTATACACAACGCACATCAAATACATCTCATTGCAATACATAAACAATACAACAACACTAACATTAGTGAACGACAAGGTACCGCACGTAATCATCTGAACAGTGTTCCAAAGAAGGGGAGGCACGTGACGAACCTGGTCACCCCCTTACAATAGTCCTCCATAAATCGTATAAAACTTGCCCATTCAAATCTATGAATAATTGGATACCATACGGAGCCACAGGATAGCATCCATTTCTTACAGATACATGGCATTTTTGGAACATAGCATACTGTAAATTGACTTGTAAATTATTAATAGCTGCTGTAAAAAAGCAGATTGTATATGAATGACAAGTAGAAAAAAATTGTCCCGCTTTTCTGGATGAAACTCTGAACAATGTTTTATACGCTTGTGTGAAGCTACCCTTAGGTGACGTTTTTATGTTCCTACGTTCTCCATTAAAATTCGGTGAGTTTTCGATGTTTCACATTTTGTGCAGCATTTCTGAATGTATTAGAAAAATTAAGTTACAGTACTTGCATTTTTTTCATTCCATTTTTCAGTGCATGTTTATTGCCTTTTTGACTCTGCAGTATTTGCCTCTTTTTGGCATCTCATATTTAAAAATAAGCTGTTTTATTTTTGATACTTCCTAGTATTTGACGCTGATGAAACTTTATTGTTAACAGTCATGCTCGGATTACATGTATTTTTTACCTGCAGATTTTCCAAATGTAATGCAATACTATGTGGGAAAATAAGAGAAATTAACATGTTGCGGATTTGAAACATGCACTGCAGGTCAGTTTACGTCTCAAAAAATTAAAGCACAATGCGCATGAGATTTCTATAAATCCCATCTTCTTTGATATAACTATTAGACTTTGTGTTTTTTGCTCAGTGAAAATTTGCTGCATCAAAAACTAATCACGGTACCTTAGTAGTGATCAGCGAGAATGCTCAGAAAAGTCACTTGGCTGCAGGTCAGTTTACGTCTCAAAAAATTAAAGCACAATGCGCATGAGATTTCTATAAATCCCATCTTCTTTGATATAACTATTAGACTTTGTGTTTTTTGCTCAGTGAAAATTTGCTGCATCAAAAACTAATCATGGTACCTTAGTAGTGATCAGCGAGAATGCTCAGAAAAGTCACTTGGCTAAAAAAATGGGGTAAACGTGGATTTACTCTGAGCTGCAGAGTAAGTGAAGGTTCGGACTTATATCATATAAAATGTGGAATTAGGTACATTTGTGGTATTTTCATGATAGTAACATAGTAACATAGTTAGTAAGGCCGAAAAAAGACATTTGTCCATCCAGTTCAGCCTATATTCCATCATAATAAATCCCCAGATCTACGTCCTTCTACAGAACCTAATAATTGTATGATACAATATTGTTCTGCTCCAGGAAGACATCCAGGCCTCTCTTGAACCCCTCGACTGAGTTCGCCATCACCACCTCCTCAGGCAAGCAATTCCAGATTCTCACTGCCCTAACAGTAAAGAATCCTCTTCTATGTTGGTGGAAAAACCTTCTCTCCTCCAGACGCAAAGAATGCCCCCTTGTGCCCGTCACCTTCCTTGGTATAAACAGATCCTCAGCGAGATATTTGTATTGTCCCCTTATATACTTATACATGGTTATTAGATTGCCCCTCAGTCGTCTTTTTTCTAGACTAAATAATCCTAATTTCGCTAATCTATCTGGGTATTGTAGTTCTCCCATCCCCTTTATTAATTTTGTTGCCCTCCTTTGTACTCTCTCTAGTTCCATTATATCCTTCCTGAGCACCGGTGCCCCAAACTGGACACAGTACTCCATGTGCGGTCTAACTAGGGATTTGTACAGAGGCAGTATAATGCTCTCATCATGTGTATCCAGACCTCTTTTAATGCACCCCATGATCCTGTTTGCCTTGGCAGCTGCTGCCTGGCACTGGCTGCTCCAGGTAAGTTTATCATTAACTAGGATCCCCAAGTCCTTCTCCCTGTCAGATTTACCTAGTGGTTTCCCATTCAGTGTCTAATGGTGATATTGATTCCTTCTTCCCATGTGTATAACCTTACATTTATCATTGTTAAACCTCATCTGCCACCTTTCAGACCAAGTTTCCAACTTATCCAGATCCATCTGTAGCAGAATACTATCTTCTCTTGTATTAACTGCTTTACATAGTTTTGTATCATCTGCAAATATCGATATTTTACTGTGTAAACCTTCTACCAGATCATTAATGAATATGTTGAAGAGAACAGGTCCCAATACTGACCCCTGCGGTACCCCACTGGTCACAGCGACCCAGTTAGAGACTATACCATTTATAACCACCCTCTGCTTTCTATCACTAAGCCAGTTACTAACCCATTTACACACATTTTCCCCCAGACCAAGCATTCTCATTTTGTGTACCAACCTCTTGTGCGGCACGGTATCAAACGCTTTGGAAAAATCGAGATATACCACGTCCAATGACTCACCGTGGTCCAGCCTATAGCTTACCTCTTCATAAAAGCTGATTAGATTGGTTTGACAGGAGCGATTTCTCATAAACCCATGCTGATATGGAGTTAAACAGTTATTCTCATTGAGATAATCCAGAATAACATCCCTCAGAAACCCTTCAAATATTTTACCAACAATAGAGGTTAGACTTACTGGCCTATAATTTCCAGGTTCACTTTTAGAGCCCTTTTTGAATATTGGCACCACATTTGCTATGCGCCAGTCCTGCGGGACAGACCCTGTCGCTATAGAGTCCCTAAAAATAAGAAATAATGGTTTATCTATTACATTACTTAGTTCTCTTAGTACTCGTGGGTGTATGCCATCCGGACCCGGAGATTTATCTATTTTAATCTTATTTAGCCGGTTTCGCACCTCTTCTTGGGTTAGATTGGTGACCCTTAATATAGGGTTTTCATTGTTTCTTGGGATTTCACCTAGCATTTCATTTTCCACCGTGAATACCGTGGAGAAGAAGGTGTTTAATATGTTAGCTTTTTCCTCGTCATCTACAACCATTCTTCCCTCACTATTTTTTAAGGGGCCTACATTTTCAGTTTTTATTCTTTTACTATTGATATAGTTGAAGAACAGTTTGGGATTAGTTTTACTCTCCTTAGCAATGTGCTTCTCTGTTTCCTTTTTGGCAGCTTTAATTAGTTTTTTAGATAAAGTATTTTTCTCCCTATAGTTTTTTAGAGCTTCAATGGTGCCATCCTGCTTTAGTAGTGCAAATGCTTTCTTTTTACTGTTAATTGCCTGTCTTACTTCTTTGTTTAGCCACATTGGGTTTTTCCTATTTCTAGTCCTTTTATTCCCACAAGGTATAAACCGCTTACACTGCCTATTTAGGATGTTCTTAAACATTTCCCATTTATTATCTGTATTCTTATTTCTGAGGATATTGTCCCAGTCTACCAGATTAAGGGCATCTCTAAGCTTGTCAAACTTTGCCTTCCTAAAGTTCAGTGTTTTTGTGACTCCCTGACAAGTCCCCCTAGTGAAAGACAGGTGAAACTGTACAATATTGTGGTCGCTATTTCCTAGATGCCCAACCACCTGCAGATTTGTTATTCTGTCAGGTCTATGAGATAGTATTAGGTCTAAAAGTGCTGCTCCTCTGGTTGGATTCTGCACCAATTGTGAAAGATAATTTTTCTTGGTTATTAGCAGAAACCTGTTGCCTTTATGGGTTTCACAGGTTTCTGTTTCCCAGTTAATATCCAGGTAGTTAAAGTCCCCCATAACCAGGACCTCATTATGGGTTGCAGCTTCATCTATCTGCTTTAGAAGAACTTTGAAACGCGTTGAATAAAGCGTTTACATGGTATACGTGCGGACTTTCACTTATTCAGCAGCGCAGATTAAATCCACATTTACCCAATTTTTTTCCTTTGGTTGGTCATCAGTGGACCTGTGGATCTGCTGCAGTGAATACTGTTATAAGCCACAATTTGGCTCCATCTGGTGAGTACAATCCTATTTAGGGTTGAGCGACTTTTAGTTTTTTAGGGTCGAGTCGGGTTTCGCGAAACCCGACGATCTCAACAGTCGAGTCGAGTGGAATCGGCCGATTATCGTGAAAAGTCGGGGATCGACCGAAACACGAAACCCAATGCAAGTCAATGGGGGAGCCAGGTCAGTGAGTGGAGGCCAGGAAAACATGTACAGTGGCCATATTAATGGCAAAAACATTCATTCTTGTTACTTAAGCTTGTCAATCTTAATTTACCTTATAATTATAGTAAGGCATTGGAAATTGGGGGTCATTTGGCTAAAGTTGTGGGGGGGTAGGGCTGGTTCAAGTATTTAGTGGGCCCAGGAAATCTGGACCACGTCACGGCAGTGGAGCAGGGAGAGGTAAGTATTTCAACTTTGCAAGTACTGTGATCCGGAGCAAGCAAGGGGGGGCCCACTCGTTGGCATTGGCACTGGCACAGGGCCCCTCAAAGTACGGCAGTGTGTTTGCACGGCGGGGGCGCCTCCCACCGGCAGCGACACTTTTGCGTACTATGAGGGGCCTTGTGCCAGTGATGTCGCCAACTAGTATTCCTCCCCCACCTGATGAAGGAACCTGCACTTTCATCTGCACCTTCCTCTTTGTCCCCGTGTAAGGTGGTATGGTATGCGGGAAGAGGAACCTGACTTTCAGCAGGGTCACAATCTTGCTGTGTAGCGTGCACGGGGAATGTTGCGTTATGGGTCAATGTACCAGCAGACTCATCTATCACTGGATGGGCAATGGGCAGGATGAGGAGGAAATACAGATATAGGCCCAAAGAATAAAGTGGGCTAAATGCAGTTCAAAATTGGTAACAGGACTAACCAGGGGGCATTGCTTTGTTCAGTGGAGGACAACTGTAATGAGAGGCTGACACAGAGAGTAGGCCCAAATCAGTAAGTAGTCTAAATGCAGTTCAAAAATGGCAACAGTAGTAAACAGGCGGCACAGCTTTGTTCAGTGGAGGAGAACAGCAAGGAGCGGCAGACACCGATAGTAGGCCCCAACCCAACTAGTAGGTTAAATGCAGTTGTTCCATTTAACAACTATTTAACAAGAGCCTGAAGATAGAAGCTCAGGAAAGGCAACCTGGAGAACACCTTGGAGCGGAAGACACCATCTCTACAACCCAGACCCAACTTGTAGGCCTAATGCAGTGTTGTTTCAACAACTACTTAACACGAGCATGAAGATTGAAGCTATGGAGAGGCAACCTGGAGAACACCTTGGAGCGGCAGACACCGTCTCTACAACCCAGACCCAACTTGTAGGCCTAATGCAGTGTTGTTTCAACAACTACTTAACACGAGCATGAAGATTGAAACTATGGAGAGGCAACCTGGAGAACACCTTGGAGCGGCAGACACCGTCTCTACAACCCAGACCCAACTTGTAGGCCTAATGCAGTGTTGTTTCAACAACTACTTAACACAAGCATGAAGATTGAAGCTATGGAGAGGCAACCTGGAGAACACCTTGGAGCGGCAGACACCGTCTCTACAACCCAGACCCAACTTGTAGGCCTAATGCAGTGTTGTTTCAACAACTACTGAACGAGAGCTAGAAGATCGAAGCTATGGAGAGGCAACCTGGAGAACACCTTGGAGCGGCAGACACCGTTAGTAGGCCCTACCAAAGTAGTAGCCCCAATGCAGTTTTCAAATTCCTCTAGGCTGAAAATCAGACTATTGACGCTCAGCTTTTTTCAGAGGAGAACAGCTGTATTGAGTGGCGCAGACAGACACAGGTAGTAGGCCTTAAACAAAAAATTTTGGCTCAATGCAGTTTAAAAAAGGTTACAGGGGTACACAGGCAGCATTGCTCTGGTCAGTGGAGGACAATTTCAATTATGGACAGACTTAGTACGCCTACAATTAAAAAAGGATGCTCTATGCAATTTAAAATAGGTTCCAGGGGTACATGGACAGCATTGGTCTGGTCAGTGGAGGACTATTGGAAGGAGGGACCGCAGACAGGCGTAGTAGGCCTAACATAAGAAAAGTAGGCTGTAGGCACTTTAAAATAGGTTCCAGGGGTACACGGGCAGCAGTGGTGTGGTCAGTGGAGGACTATTGGAAGGAGGGACCACAGACAGGCTTAGTAGGCCTAACATAACAAAAGTTGGCTGTAGGCACTTTAAAATAGGTTCCAGAGGTACACGGGCAGCAGTGGTGTGGTCAGTGGAGGACTATTGGAAGGAGGGACCACAGACAGGCTTAGTAGGCCTAACATAACAAAAGTAGGCTGTAGGCACTTTAAAATAGGTTCCAGGGTACACGGGCGGTATTGGACTGGTCAGTGGAGGACTATTGGAAGGAGGGACCGCAGACAGGCTTAGTAGGCCTAACATAACAAAAGTAGGCTGTCGGCCCTTAAAAATAGGTTCCAGGGGTACACGGGCAGCAGTGGTCTGGTCAGTGAAGGACTATTGGAAGGAGGGACCGCAGACAGGCTTAGTAGGCCGAACATAACAAAAGTAGGCTGTAGGCACTTTAAAATAGGTTCCAGGGGTACACGGGCAACAGTGGTGTGGTCAGTGGAGGACTATTGGAAGGAGGGACCGCAGACAGGCTTAGTAGGCCTAACATAACAAAAGTTGGCTGTAGGCACTTTAAAATAGCTTCCAGGGGTACACCGGCAGCAGTGGTGTGGTAAGTGAAGGACTATTGGAAGGAGGGACCACAGACAGGCTTAGTAGTCCTAACATAAAAAAAGTTGGCTGTAGGCACTTTAAAATAGGTTCCAGGGGTACACGGGCAGCAGTGGTGTGGTCAGTGGAGGACTATTGGAAGGAGGGACCGCAGACAGGCTTAGTAGGCCTAACATAACAAAAGTAGGCTGTAGGCACTTTAAAATAGGTTCCAAGGGTACACGGGCAGCATTGGTCTGGTCAGTGGAGGACTATTGGAAGGAGGGACCGCAGACAGGCTTAGTAGGCCTAACATAACAAAAGTAGGCTGTAGGCCCTTAAAATAGGCTCCAGGGGTACACGGGCAGCAGTGGTCTGGTCAGTGAAGGACTATTGGAAGGAGGGACCGCAGACAGGCTTAGTAGGCTTAACATAACAAAAGTAGGCTGTAGGCACTTTAAAATAGGATCCAGGGGTACACGGGCAGCAGTGGTGTGGTTAGTGGAGGACTATTGGAAGGAGGGACCGCAGACAGGCTTAGTAGTCCTAACATAACAAAAGTAGGCTGTAGGCACATTAAAATAGGTTCCAGGGGTACACGGGCAGCATTGGTCTGGTCAGTGGAGGACTATTGGAAGGAGGGACCGCAGACAGGCTTAGTAGGCCTAACATAACAAAAGTAGGCTGTATGCCCTTAAAAATAGGTTCCAGGGGTACACGGCAGCAGTGGTGTGGTCAGTGAAGGACTATTGGAAGGAGGGACCGCAGACAGGCTTAGTAGTCCTAACATAACAAAAGTAGGCTGTAGGCACTTTAAAATCGGTTCCAGGGGTACACGGGTAGCAGTGGTGTGGTCAGTGGAGGACTATTGGAAGGAGGGACCGCAGACAGGCTTAGTAGGCCTAACATAACAAAAGTTGGCTGTAGGCACTTTAAAATAGCTTCCAGGGGTACACAGGCAGCAGTGGTGTGGTCAGTGGAGGACTATTGGAAGGAGGGACCGCAGACAGGCTTAGTAGGCCTAACATAACAAAAGTAGGCTGTAGGCACTTTAAAATAGGTTCCAGGGGTATACGGGTAGCATTGGTCTGGTCAGTGGAGGACTATTGGAAGGAGGGACCGCAGACAGGCTTAGTAGGCCTAACATAACAAAAGTAGGCTGTAGGCCCTTAAAAATAGGCTCCAGGGGTACACGGGCAGCAGTGGTCTGGTCAGTGAAGGACTATTGGAAGGAGGGACCGCAGACAGGCTTAGTAGGCTTAACATAACAAAAGTAGGCTGTAGGCACTTTAAAATAGGATCCAGGGGTACACGGGCAGCAGTGGTGTGGTTAGTGGAGGACTATTGGAAGGAGGGACCGCAGACAGGCTTAGTAGTCCTAACATAACAAAAGTAGGCTGTAGGCACATTAAAATAGGTTCCAGGGGTACACGGGCAGCATTGGTCTGGTCAGTGGAGGACTATTGGAAGGAGGGACCGCAGACAGGCTTAGTAGGCCTAACATAACAAAAGTAGGCTGTATGCCCTTAAAAATAGGTTCCAGGGGTACACGGCAGCAGTGGTGTGTTCAGTGGAGGACTATTGGAAGGAGGGACCGCAGACAGGCTTAGTAGGCCTAACATAACAAAAGTTGGCTGTAGGCACTTTAAAATAGCTTCCAGGGGTACACGGGCAGCAGTGGTGTGGTAAGTGGAGGACTATTGGAAGGAGGGACCGCAGACAGGCTTAGTAGGCCTAACATAACAAAAGTTGGCTGTAGGAACTTTAAAATAGGTTCCAGAGGTACACAGGCAGCAGTGGTGTGGTCAGTGGAGGACTATTGGAAGGAGGGACCGCAGACAGGCTTAGTAGGCCTAACATAACAAAAGTAGGCTGTCGGCCCTTAAAAATAGGTTCCAGGGGTACACGGGCAGCAGTGGTGTGGTCAGTGGAGGACTATTGGAAGGAGGGACCGCAGACAGGCTTAGTAGGCCTAACATAACAAAAGTAGGCTCTATGCACTTGGAATTATCTTGCAGGGGTACACAGGCAGCATTGGTGTTGTCAGCGGAGGCCGATTGTAATGAGTGTCTGACAGTTAGTACTCCCAAAAAATAAATAGATGTTAATGTCTCGCAATACAACAAAACCAAAAAACAAAAGGGTGGCATACTTAGGTACAGGGGTGGGCTACTCTGCTGTGTTTCTGACCTAGTAATTTGGCGCAAAGTATTTACTGGTGTAAATATAGGACACTGCCCCAGACTATTTTAAGTAGCATCATACATGTCAACACATTGCTATTGTCAGTGCCAGGCATTGAAGGATGTCAGCGCATAGACTAAACATTGCTGGAGCTGTGAGAGATAATTTTGCATATCGTAGAGCACTGTTTGAGCTGGTGGGGGGGGAAATTGTCTTGTGGCCGGCGGTACAGGCCCAGGGCCCCTCATGTTACAACGGTGTGTCTGACGTTGGTTGCGTGCCACCACTGCCAGAGACACTTTATTGTACTATGAGGGACCCAGTGGCAGTGCCGTCAACCAAAAGCGTGCACACCCACCTCTTCAGACAAACGGCACTCTCACGGGTGCTTGCGCCAAGTGGCGAGATCACAGCCCCGTGGGGGGAGTTTGGCCATTTAGGGTGGTGTAAACATGTCGTATGCTGGACAAACAGCTGCTGCAAATTACGAGATTGGAAAACTCAGAGCAGTCGAGAAGCAAGACCTTTTCATTGGAAATCTAGGTGTCAGCCGGGAAAGGTGGGGCAAAATAATTCGAAATCCAGTTGTGGTTCATTTTAATGAAGGTTAGATCATCAACATTTTGGGTAGCCAGACGAGTCCTTTTTTCGGTTAATATTGAACCAGCAGCACTGAATACTCTTTCTGATAGCACACTAGCTGCTGGGCAAGCAAGCTCCTGCAATGCACATTCTGCCAATTCTGGCCAGGTGTCTAATTTGGATGCCCAGTAGTCAAATGGGAATGACGGTTGAGGGAGAACATCGATAAGGGATGAAAAATAGTTAGTAACCATACTGGACAAATGTTGTCTCCTGTCACTTTGAATTGATGCTGCAGTACCTGTCCTGTCTGCGGTCATAGCAAAATCACTCCACAACCTGGTCAGAAAACCCCTCTGTCTAACGCCACTTCTGATTTGTGCACCTCTAACACCTCTGGTCTGCTGCCCCCTGCAGCTCGTGTAAGAACGATCACCGGCGCTGTGTGCTGGGAATGCCTGAATCAAACGGTCAACAAGAGTTGATTGTTTGGTTGCTAATATTTGTTCCAAGTTCTCATGTGGCATAATATTTTGCAATTTGCCTTTATAGCGAGGATCAAGGAGGCAGGCCAACCAGTAATCGTCATTGGTCATCATTATAATAATGCGTGTGTCCCTTTTGAGGATACGTAAGGCATAATCCGCCATGTGGACCAAAGTTCCAGTTGTCAAATCTGCGGTTGTGCTTGGTTGAGGGGCAGTTTCAGACAAATCTACGTCACTTGTGTCCCTCAAAGAACCAGAACTCGGCCTTGCCACGCCACCAATTTCCAGTGGCCCCGGAGAAGCTTCCTCATTAAAAAAATACTCATCCCCATCATCATCCTCGTCCTCCTCCTCCTGTTCGCCCGCTACCTCGTCCTGTACACTGCCCTGACCAGACAAAGGCTGACTGTCATCAAGGCTTTCCTCTTCCTCTGCTGCAGACGCCTGATCCTTTATGTGCCTCAAACTTTGCATCAGCAGACGCATTAGGGGGATGCTCATGCTTGTTATGGCGTTGTCTGCACTTACCAGCCGTGTGCATTCCTCAAAACACTGAAGGACTTGACACATGTCTTGTACCTTCGACCACTGCACACCTGACAACTCCATGTCTGCCATCCTACTGCCTGCCCGTGTATGCGTATCCTCCCACAAATACATAACAGCCCGCCTCTGTTCGCACAGTCTCTGAAGCATGTGCAGTGTTGAGTTCCACCTTGTTGCAACGTCGATGATTAGGCAATGCTGGGGAAGGTTCAAAGACCGCTGATAGGTCTGCATACGGCTGAAGTGTACGGGCGAACGGCGGATATGCGAGCAAAGTCCACGCACTTTGATGAGCAGGTCGGATAACCCCGGAGAACTTTTCAGGAAGCACTGCACCACCAGGTTTAAGGTGTGAGCTAGGCAAGGAATGTGTTTCAGTTGGGAAAGGGCGATGGCAGCCATGAAATTCCTTCCGTTATCACTCACTACCTTGCCTGCCTCAAGATCTACAGTGCCCAGCCACGACTGCGTTTCTTTCTGTAAGAACTCGGACAGAACTTCCGCGGTGTGTCTGTTGTCGCCCAAACACTTCATAGCCAATACAGCCTGCTGACGCTTGCCAGTAGCTGCCCCATAATGGGACACCTGGTGTGCAACAGTGGCAGCTGCGGATGGAGTGGTTGTGCGACTGCGGTATGTGGGCGAGCTCTCGCTTCTGCAGCAGGACGAGGAGGAGGGGGGGCGAACGGCTACAGCCAACTGTTTCCTAGACCATGGGCTAGTCACAACTGTCCCAATATTGCTGTCCCCTGTGGACCCTGCATCCACCACATTCACCCAGTGTGCCGTGATGGACACGTAACGTCCCTGGCCATGCCTACTGGTCCATGCATCTGTTGTCAGATGCACCTTTGTACTCACAGATTGCCTGAGTGCATGGACGATGCGCTCTTTAACATGCTGGTGGAGGGCTGGGATGGCTTTTCTCGAAAAGAAGTGTCGACTGGGTAGCTCGTAGCGTGGTTCAGCGTAGTCCATCAGGGCTTTGAAAGCTTCGCTTTCAACTAACCGGTAGGGCATCATCTCTAACGAGATTAGTCTAGCTTTATGGGCGTTAAAACCCTGTGTATGCGGATGCGAGGATGAGTACTTTCTTTTTCTAACGAGAGTCTCATGTAGGGTGAGCTGGACTGGAGAGCTGGAGATCGTGGAACTAGCGGGGGTGCCGGTGGACATGGCAGACTGAGAGACGGTTGGAGACGTTATTCTTGCCGGTGCCCTAGATGCAGTGTTTCCTTCTACGAAACTGGTGATTCCCTGACCCTGACTGCTTTGGCCTGGCAACGAAACCTGCACAGATACTGCAGGTGGTGCGGAAAATGGTGGCCTTACAGTGACGGATGGGATGTAGCATTGCTGACTAGCTTCATTGGCCGAGGGTGCTACAACCTTAAGGGACGTTTGGTAGTTAGTCCAGGCTTGCAAGTGCATGGTGGTTAAATGTCTATGCATGCAACTTGTATTTAGACTTTTCAGATTCTGACCTCTGCTTAAGGCCGGCGTCACACACAGCGTATGAAAATACGGTCCGTATATTACGGCCGTAATACGCTGAAAAGTCCCGAAAATAGTGGTCCGTAGCTCCTCCGTAGGCAGGGTGTGTCAGCGTTTTTTGCGCATGGCATCCTCCGTATGTAATCCGTATGTCAGCCGTAATGCGTGTTTTTATCACAGGCTTGCAAAACCGACATACGGCTATACAAGGGATCCATGTGTTAAAAATAAAAAAAACATATATACTGTCTCTCTCTCTCTCTATATCTATATATATATATATATATATATATATATATATATATATATATATATATGTGTGTCAGGGAGACACATATATGTATATATATTATTACTTCATACAGCGCGAGATAGCAGAAAGCCGGTAATTCAATTACCGGCTTTTGCTTTCTCCTTCCTAAACCCGACATGATATGAGACTTGGTTTACATACAGTAAACCATCTCATATCCCCATTTTTTTTTTGCATATTCCACACTACTAATGTCAGTAGTGTATATATGCAAAATTTGGCCGTTCTAGCTAGTAAATTAAGGGGTTAAATGGCGGAAAAAATTG
Organism: Ranitomeya imitator; assembly: GCF_032444005.1. NCBI lineage: Eukaryota > Metazoa > Chordata > Amphibia > Anura > Dendrobatidae > Ranitomeya > Ranitomeya imitator. The sequence goes on from NC_091286.1 coordinate 638,049,760, forward strand.
GCGTGGGCTCCCGCACAATTTTCTCCGCCAGAGCAGTAAAGCCAGTGACTGGGGGCAGATATTAATAGCCTTGAGAGGGTCCACGGTTAATGGCCCCCCCTGGCTAAAAACATCTGCCCCCAGCCACCCCAGAAAAGGCACATCTGGAAGATGCGCCTATTCTGGCACTTGGCCACTCTCTTCCCATTCCCGTGTAGCGGTGGGATATGGGGTAATGAAGGGTTAATGCCACCTTGCTATTGTAAGGTGACATTAAGCCAAATTAATAATGGAGAGGCGTCAATTCTGACACCTATCCATTATTAATCCAATACTAGTCAAGGGTTAAAAAAAAAAAAACACATTATTAAAAAATAATTTATTGAAAAAATCACAAAGGCTGTTGTATTAATTTATTCTACTGTCAATCCACTCACTGAAGACCCTCGATCTGTAAATTAAAAAAAAATAATAAACCAACAATATACATACCTTCCGAGGATCTGTAAGATCCAACGATGTAGATCCATCTGAAGGGGTTAAAATATTTTGCAGACACGAGCTCCGCTAATGCAGGCTGCTCATGTCTGCAATACCCTGGCGAATGAAGCTAAATATAGGTCAATGACCTATATTTAGCTTCATTTGCGGTGAGGCGCCCTCTGCTGGCTGTTCCTAGATCGTGGGAACTTACCTAGAAAGCTCCCTTGCTCGAGTTCATATGAGGACAACCAGCAGAGGGCGCCCTCTTATGATCTCGAGCAAGGGAGCTTTCTAGGAAAGTTCCCACGATCTAGGAACAGCCAGCAGAGGGCGCCTCACCGCAAATGAAGCTAAATATAGGTCATTGACCTATATTTAGCTTCATTCGCCGGGGTATTGCAGACATGAGCAGCCTGCATTAGCGGAGCTCGTGTCTGCAAAATATTTTAACCCCTTCAGATGGATCTACATCGTTGGACTTTACAGATCCTCGGAAGGTATGTATATTGTTGGTTTATTTTTTTTTTTTAATTTACAGATCGAGGGTCTTCAGTAAGTGGATTGAGAGTAGAATAAATTAATACAACAGCCTTTGTGATTTTTTAAATAAATTATTTTTTAACCCCTTAAGCCCCGAGGGTGGTTTGCACGTTAATGACCGGGCCAATTTTTACAATTCTGACCACTGTCCCTTTATGAGGTTATAACTCTGGAACGCTTCAACGGATCTTGGCAATTCTGACATTGTTTTCTTGTGACATATTGTACTTCATTTTAGTGGTAACATTTATTCGATATAACTTGCGTTTATTTGTGAAAAAAACGGAAATTTGGCGAAAATTTTGAAAATTTCGCAATTTTCCAACTTTTAATTTTTATGCCCTTAAATAACAGAGATATGTCACGCAAAATACTTAATAAGTAACATTTCCCACATGTCTACTTTACATCAGCAGAATTTTGGAACCAAAATTTTTTTTGTTAGGGAGTTATAAGGGTTAAAAGTTGACCAGCAATTTCTCATTTTTACAACACCATTTTTTTTTAGGGACCACATCTCATTTGATGTCATTTTGAGGGGTCTATATGATAGAAAATACCCAAGTGTGACACCATTCTAAAAACTGCACCCCTCAAGGTGCTCAAAACCACATTCAAGAAGTTTATTAACCCTTCAGGGGTTTCACAGGAATTTTTGGAATGTTTAAATAAAAATGAATATTTAACTTTTTTTCACACAAAATTTATTTCAGCTCCAATTTGTTTTATTTTATCAAGGGTAACAGGATAAAATGGATGCCAAACATTGTTGTACAATCTGTACTGAGTACGCTGATACCCCATATGTGGGGGTAAACCACTGTTTGGGCGCATGGCAGAGCTCGGAAGGAAAGGAGCGCCATTTGACTTTTCAATGCAAAATTGACAGGAATTGAGATGGGACGCCATGTTGCGTTTGGAGAGCCCCTCATGTGCCTAAACATTGAAACCCCCCACAAGTGACACCATTTTGGAAAGTAGACACCCTAAGGAACTTATCTAGATGTGTGGTGACCACTTTGACCCACCAATTGCTTCACAGAAGTTTATAATGCAGAGCCGTAAAAATAAAAAATCATATTTTTTCACAAAAATGATCTTTTCGCCCCCAATTTTTTTATTTTCCCAAGAGTAAGAGAAGAAATTGGACCTCAAAAATTGTTGGCCAATTTGTCCTGAGTACGCTGATACCCCATATATGGGTGTAAACCATTGTTTGGGCGTATGGCAGAGCTCGGAAGGGAAGGAGCGCCATTTGACTTTTCAATGCAAAATTGACTGGAATTGAGATGGGACGCCATGTTGTGTTTGGAGAGCCCCTGATGTGCCTAAACATTGGAACCCCTCACAAGTGACACCATTTTGAAAAGTAGACCCCTTAAGGAACTTATCTAGATGTGTGGTGAGCACTTTGACCCAACAAGTGCTTCACAGAAGTTTATAATGCAGAGCCGTAAAAATAAAAAATCTTATTTTTCCACAAAAATGATCTTTTCGCCCCCAATTTTTTATTTTCCCAAGGGTAAGAGAAGAAATTAGACCACAAAAGTTGTTGTGCAATTTGTCCTGAGTGCGACGATACCCCATATGTGGGGGTAAACCACTTTTTGGGTGCATAGCAGAGCTCGGAAGGGAAGGAGCGCCATTTGACTTTTCAATGCAAAATTGACTGGAATTAAGATGGGACGCCATGTTGGTTTGGAGAGCCCCTGATGTGCCTAAACATTAAAACCCCCCAAAAGTGACACCATTTTGGAAACTAGACCCCCTAAGGAACTTATCTAGATGTGTTTTGAGAGCTTTGAACCCCCAAGTGTTTCACTACAGTTTATAACGCAGAGCCGTTAAAATAATTTTTTTTTTTTTCGCAAAAATTATTTTTTAGCCCCCAGTTTTGTATTTTCACAAGGGTAACAGAATAAATTGGACCCCAAAAGTTGTTGTCCAATTTGTCCAGAGTACGCTGATACCCCATATGTGGGGGGGAACCACTGTTTGGGCGCATGGCAGAGCTCGGAAGGGAAGGAGCGCCATTTGGAATGCAGACTTAGATGGATTGGTCTGCAGGAGTCACGTTGCATTTGCAGAGCCCCTGATGTACCCAAACAGTACAAACCCCCCACAAGTGACCCCATATTAGAAACTAGACCTCCCAAGGAACTTATCTAGATGTGTTGTGAGAACTTTGAACCCCTAAGTGTTTCACTACAGTTTATAACGCAGAGCCGTGAAAATAAAAATTCTTTTTTTTTTCACAAAAATGATTTTTTTACCCCCAGCTTTGTATTTTTACAAGGGTAACAGAATAAATTGGACCCCAAAAGTTGTTTTTCAATTTGTCCTGAGTACGCTGATACCCCATATGTGGGGGGGAACCACTGTTTGGGCGCATGGCAGAGCTCGGAAGGGAAGGAGCGCCATTTGGAATGCAGACTTAGATGGATTGGTCTGCAGGAGTCACGTTGCATTTGCAGAGCCCCTGATGTACCCAAACAGTACAAAACCCCCACAAGTGACCCCATATTAGAAACTAGACCTCCCAAGGAACTTATCTAGATGTGTTGTGAGAACTTTGAACCCCTAAGTGTTTCACTACAGTTTATAACGCAGAGCCGTGAAAATAAAAATTCTTTTTTTTTCACAAAAATGATTTTTTAGCCCCCAGCTTTGTATTTTTACAAGGGTAACAGAATAAATTGGACCCCAAAAGTTGTTGTTCAATTTGTCCTGAGTACGCTGATACCCCATATGTGGGGGGGAACCACTGTTTGGGCGCATGGCAGAGCTCGGAAGGGAAGGAGCGCCATTTGGAATGCAGACTTAGATGGATTGGTCTGCAGGAGTCACGTTGCATTTGCAGAGCCCCTGATGTACCCAAACAGTACAAAACCCCCACAAGTGACCCCATATTAGAAACTAGACCTCCCAAGGAACTTATCTAGATGTGTTGTGAGAACTTTGAACCCCTAAGTGTTTCACTACAGTTTATAACGCAGAGCCGTGAAAATAAAAATTCTTTTTTTTTTCACAAAAATGATTTTTTAGCCCCCAGCTTTGTATTTTTACAAGGGTAACAGAATAAATTGGACCCCAAAAGTTGTTGTCCAATTTGTCCTGAGTACGCTGATACCCCATATGTGGGGGGGAACCACTGTTTGGGCGCATGGCAGAGCTCGGAAGGGAAGGAGCGCCATTTGGAATGCAGACTTAGATGGATTGGTCTGCAGGCGTCACGTTGCATTTGCAGAGCCCCTGATGTACCCAAACAGTAGAAACCACCCACAAGTGACCTCATATTGGAAACTAGACCTCCCACGGAACTTATCTAGATGTGTTGTGAAAACTTTGAACCCCCAAGTGTTTCACTACAGTTTACAACGCAGAGCCGTGAAAATAAAAAATCCTTTTTTTTCCCACAAAAATGATTTTTAGCCCCCCAAATTTTTATTTTCCCAAGGATAACAAGAGAACTTGGACCCAAAAAGTTGTTGTTTGTCTCGAGTACGATGATACCCCATATGTTGGGGTAAACCCCTGTTTGGGCGCACGGGAGAGCTCGGAAGTGAAGGAGCACTTTTTTACTTTTTCAATGCAGAATTGGCTGGAATTGAGATCGGACGCCATGTCGCGTTTGGAGAGCCCCTGATGTGCCTAAACAGTGGAAACCCCCCAATTATAAATGAAACCCTAATCCAAACGCACCCCTAACCCTAATCCCAACTGTAACCCTAACCACACACCTAACCCTGACACACCCCTAATTCTAATCCCAACCCTAATCCCAACCGTAAATGTAATCCAAACCCTAACCCTAGCCCTAACCCTAGCCCTAACCCTAGCCCTAACCCTAATGGGAAAATGGAAATAAATACATTTTTTTTAATTTTATTATTTTTCCCTAAGGCTAGGTTCACATTGCGTTAGGGAAATCCGTTTAGCACTAGCGGATTGCGCTAACGCAATGTCTTTTTAGGTGTCGTGTTTAGTGGTCGCGTTAACGTCCCCGCTCCGGAAGATCGGGGATCGGACCTCGGGCGCGCCGCGGACGCTGCAAGCAGCGTCTGAGGCGCGCCACAAAAGAATGGCACCTTGCTAGCGCGAGCCGAAAATGGCACACTCTAGCGATGCGCTACACCCGAAAATCACATTGCTGTCAATGGTTGTGCTAACGGACCCGTTGCACGGCGTTAATTGTGACATTTTCGCCGTGCAACGCTGTCCGTTAGCGTTAACCCATTAACGCAATGTGAACCTAGCCTAACTAAGGGGGTGATGAAGGGGGGTTTGATTTACTTTTATAGCGTTTTTTATATCGGATTTTTATGATTGGCAGCCGTCACACACTAAAAGACGCTTTTTATAGCAAAAAAGTTTTTGCGTCTCCACATTTTGAGACCTATAATTTTTCCATATTTTGGTCCACAGAGTCATGTGAGGTCTTGTTTTTTGCGGGACGAGTTGACGTTTTTATCGGTTACATTTTCGGACAGTTTTTGATCGCTTTTTATTCCGATTTTTTGTGAGGCAGAATGACCAAAAACCAGCTATTCATGAATTTCTATTGGGGGAGGCGTTTATACCGTTCCGCGTTTGTTAAAATTGATGAAGCAGTTTTATTCTTCGGGTCAGTACGATTACAGCGATACCTCATTTATATCATTTTTTTTATGTTTTTGCGCTTTTATACGATAAAAGCTATTTTATAGAAAAAATAATTATTTTGGCATCGCTTTATTCTGAGGACTATAACTTTTTTATTTTTTTGGTTATGATGCTATATGATGGCTCGTTTTTTGCGGGACAAGATGCCGTTTTCAGAGGTACCATGGTTATTTATATCCGTCTTTTTGATCGCGTGTTATTCCACTTTTTGTTCAGCGTTATGATAATAAAGCGTTGTTTTTTGGCTGTTTTTTTTTTTTTTTCTTACGGTGTTCACTGAAGGGGTTAACTAGTGGGCCAGTTTTATAGGTCGGGTCGTTACGGACGCGGCAATACTAAATATGTGTACTTTTATTGTTTTTTTTTTAGGTAAAGAAATGTATTTATGGGAACAATATTTTTTTTTTCTGCTTTATTTAGGATTTTTTTTTTTTTTTTTTTTACAAGTGTGGAAATTTTTTTTTTTACTTTTTCACTTTGTCCCAGGGGGGGACATCACAGATCACAGATCTGACAGTGTGCACAGCACTCTGTTAGATCGGTGATCTGACATACAGCCGGGCAGGATTAGAGCTGCAGCTGCAGCCTGATCCTGACCCGGAAGTGCTCCCTGCAGGACCCGGATGCATGCAGCCCGGCGGCCATTTTGGATCTGGGGACTGCAGGGAGAAGACGCTCGGTACACGGTGAGTACATCACCGTGTACCGATCGTCTCAGGGAAGCCCGCAGGGAGCCCCCTCCCTGTGCGATGCTTCCCTGCACCGCCGGCACACCGCGATCATCTTTGATTGCGGTGTGCCGGGGGTCAATGTGCCGGGAGCGGTCCGTGACCGCTCCTGGCACATAGTGCCGGATGTCAGCTGCGATAGGCAGCTGACACCCGGCCGCGATCGGCCGCGCTCCCCCCGTGAGCGCGGCCGATCGCATATGACGTACTATCCCGTCACTGGGAATTAAGTCCCAGGTCACCTGGACGGGATAGTACGTCATATGGGATTAAGGGGTTAATAATGTGTGTGTGGTTTTTTTTTAACCCTTTACTAGTATTGGATTAATAATGGATAGGTGTCATAATTGACGCCTCTCCATTATTAATTAGGCTTAATGTCACCTTACAATAGCAGGGTGACATTAACCCTTCATTACCCCATATCCCACCGCTACACGGGAATGGGAAGAGAGTGGCCAAGTGCCAGAATAGGCGCATCTTCCAGATGTGCCTGTTCTAGGGTGGCTGGGGGCAGATGTTTTTAGCCAGGGGGGGGCAATAACCATGGACCCTCTCCAGGCTATTAATATCTGCCCTCAGTCACTGGCTTTACTACTCTGGCGGAGAAAATTGTGCGGGAGCCCACGCCAATTTTTTCCGCCATTTAACCCCTTATTTTACTGTCTAGAACGGCCAAAATTTGCATATACACACTACTAACATTAGTAGTGTGGAATATGCAAAAAAAATGGTGATATGAGATGGTTTACTGTATGTAAACCAGGTCTCATATCATGTCGGGTTTAGGAAGGAGAAAGCAAAAGCCGGCTTTTCTCTCTAACAGCGCTGCGTATTCATCGCAAGTCACACTGCTGGTCCGTGTGTAATCCGTAATTTTGGGGCTTCCATTGACTTTCATTGATGTTTTATTTGCGCAATACGGTGACAAACGCAGCATGCTGCGATTTTCTACGGCCGTAGAAAGCCGTATAATACTGATCAGTTTAATACGGCAGATAGGAGCAGGGGCATAGAGAATAATTGTGCCGTATTTTTTGCGAGTTTTACGGACGTAGTTTCTGCGCTCTTACGTCCGTAAAACTCGCAAGTGTGACGCCGGCCTAAGGTAGTTGAACATTTTTGACAGATGACTTTGCGCTGATCAATTGGATGTTGTTTAAAAAAATGCCAGACTGCACTCTTTCTAGCATCGGATACCTTTTCAGGCATTGCAGACTGAGCTTCTTTAACCGGATGGCCACGCTGTCCTCCAACTGGTTTTGGCTTTGCCACGCGTTTTGGGCCAGATACAGGCCCGGCAGATGGAACCTGTTGCGATGTTGATGCCTGCTGCGGCCCCTCCTCCTCCGCTTCAGAACTACTGCCGCCTGCACCCTCTTCCCCCAATGGCTGCCAATCGGGGTCAATAACTGGGTCATCTATGACCTCCTCTTCTATCTCATGTGCAACTTCGTCTGTGTTACCGTGTAAGCCGGTGGTATAGCGTTTGTGACGGGGAACCATAGTCTCATCAGGGTCTGATTCTGGATCAGTACACTGCGAGGGCAATGTGGTGGTCTGAGTCAAAGGAACAGCATAGTAATCTGGCTGTGGCTGTGCATCTGTGCACTCCATGTCCGATTCAACTTGTAATGGGCATGGCCTGTTAACTGTTTCATTTTCTAACCCAGGAACGGTATGTGTAAAGAGCTCCATGGAGTAACCTGTTGTGTCGCCTGACGCATCCTTCTCTGTTGTTGTTTTTGCTGAACAGGACAATGGAGCGACTTGTCCCTGAGCGTGAACATCCACTAACGACTCGCTGCTTTTACATTTACCAGTTTCAGAAGAGGAGGCAAAAGAGCTAGAGGCTGAGTCAGCAAGGAAAGCCAAAACTTGCTCTTGCTGCTCCGGCTTTAAAGGGCCACTGTCACCCCCTGCAGCCGTTATAAACTAAAAGAGCCACAGCCTGACGTCACAGCCAGGCTTGCAGACTGCGCCTGTGCTGGCAGTGCGGCCACCCACCTCGGGAATCCCTGCCCCGCACTGTGTTATGCATTATGCACAGTGCGGGGCTAGGGTTCCTGGGCATGCGCACTGCATGTCTCAGATTCTCACCCACGTCCCCCGCCCCCGCCTTCCAGCCAGCTAGCAGGCAAGTTTCGTAGGTTGTTTCTTTCAATTGCTATGAGCAGAAGGAGGAGGTGGCAGGATGAGCTCAGCTGAATAGCCAGAGGCTGTAAGGCGGGGGCGCAGTCTGCAAGCCTGGCTGTGACGTCAGACAGCCAGAGCTTACTGCGCCTGCCCCACAAATATTTACACAGCGCCGGCGCCGAATTTGAAAAGAAAACAGCGCGCAGGGGGCGGCGACCATCGCCCCAGAAGATGTGAGTGACGGCTGTTGGGCACTTCACAGAGGAGGCTTCAGACCCGCCTCTGTGGACAAAGACAGGTATTTCTGCAGAGTTTCAAAACGCTTTATTTTAATAATACCTGAACACAAAACTAAAAGAGCCAGCATTACTGCTGCACAAGGTGGCTCTTTTAGTTTATAACGGCTGCAGGGGGTGACAGTGGCCCTTTAAAAGCGGTTTTCCTACTCCCAGAAAAGGGAGCGTTTGAGGCCTTGTGTAGCCAGACGACGAACCTGGCTCCACAGCTCGAGACTTAGGTGCTATATTGTTTTTCCCACGACCACCTGATGCTCCACCACCACTACCATCATTACCAGCTGGCAATGAACGCCCACGGCCACGACCTCTTCCACCAGACTTCTTCATTGTTTTAAAAACGTAACCAAAGTAACGGTATTTGTTACTGTAAAACAACTTACAAGGTGAACTCAAACTTCTGTAGGATTTAGATATCCCTTTATAGGTGGGTGAGACTGCAAGGACAGTGGTTATGGACAGATCCCACTATAGGAATGAAGTATTACGCCAACTTGGTGATACTTCTACCTATGAAAAACTCCCCCATAACCCTATTGTTGGTATTCAGAATACCATCAAAACCACACTGGAGGATTTTTGTATTCGAGGTATACTCGATAACAGAACACGGGAATTCCTCACTAAAAAACACCCTATCACACCCGTGATATATATCCTTCCAAAAATCCACAAAGACCTCCAGAATCCACCAGGCAGACCAATTGTGGCTTCCACGGACTCTGTCCTGGCCCCTATTTCTATCTATTTAGAAAAAATCTTAACACCTTTGATTAGAAACACTCGCTCTTTCCTACTGGATACTGGAGCCTTCCTCCAAATTATCAAGGACATCACCCCCGTCCCTCCAGATACCATCTTGGTCTCTTTTGACGCAAAGGACCTATACACGTCAATACCACACTCAAACGGCATCCAGTCTACCCGCTGGTTACTCTCTAAAAACAACATGAGCCCTGATTTAAATTGATTTTTGTTGCGAACTCCTATCTATTATCCTCAATAACAACTTTTTTCTCTTTGAGGATACTTACTATCTTCAAATCAAGGGCTCGGCCATGGGCTCAAACGTGGCACCTCCTTATGCCAATGCCTACATGGCCCACTATGAGGACACGTCAATATACACCCATGAGCTGTTCCACAACCATGTCTTAACGTGGAAACGATATATTGATGATGTTTTCTGCATCTGGAGGGGCGATGTCGCTTCTCTACAGACCTTTTTTCAATCTTTAAAAACTACCTGGCCTGGTCTTGATTTTACTGTCACACACGATCTCTACCAGATTAGTTTCCTTGACACATTGGTCAAGAAGGACATCAATGGTAATTTGACCACTGATCTCTACTCCAAACCCACTGATCGCAACAGTTTGTTGCATTTTGATAGCTTCCATCCGCTAAATATGAAAAAGTCAATCCCTAAATCCCAACTCAATAGGGTAACTAGAATAGTCTCTGATCCTGACCTGAAAGACCATCGTCTATCCGAGATGAAATCCAAATTTTGTGAGAGGGGCTACCCACCGAGAATTCTAGAGTCCTCCACTACAGACTTCACACGTAGGGATAAAATTCCTGCCACATCACGTATCCCTTTTGTCCACCAATATCACCCTGCTGCTTACGGACTACACAAGTCTATCCGCCAACATTGGCATATCCTCCGAACAGCATATCCATCAGTCAGGGAATTTCAACAACCTTTCTTACCGTGTTTCAAAAAGCCCCGTAATATCAAAGACTGCTTAGTCCATGCGGATATAGGCCCTACGCAACCCCAGATTACTCAACGGTTTTTAAGTAACCCCAAAACAGGAACCTTCCCCTGTCTCAGTTGCAACCAATGTAATAACGTCCTTAAGGGTAATATCATTCACCACCCACACACAGGCAAGAGATACCCTATTGATGGTTTTTTCACCTGCAACACCAATTTCGTGGTATATCTCATCAAATGCCCCTGCGGTCTTTTGTATATCGGTGAGACCACCCAATCAGTCAAATCTAGGATATCCAAACATAAATCGACAATAAGGTGCAAAAATATCTTACTTCCTATACCATCCCATTTCATTGAAAAAGGCCACAATGTATCCCAGCTCAAATTTCAGATAATAGAGCAAATCACACCACCTCGCCGCGGCGGAGACCGCATCTCCATTCTCAAACATAGAGAGGCTTACTGGATACACGAGCTCAATACACTGCACCCCAGGGGACTCAACAGGGACTACGAACTATTATCATTTATTTAAGTCCCTGCCATAAAGATGTTGTTTACCTTACACCCTTGGGTTGTGCCTCGCCACACCGCCTTTTTATGATGTAATTTTATATGTGTTTGCGGTTATTGTTACAGTATTTTCATGACTGTTTATCACATTTCAGCTTGAAACCTCCCTGACCTAATGTATCATTGCTGCCCTTGTGTGATGCCTAACAGCCAGGTGTTCTTTATGTATTACGTTTGTGCACAACCGGGCACGTCTGCCCATTTGCTTTAGTTGCTTATACAGCAACCTCTTTGTGACCGTAGCCGATCATGTCCGATAAGCTACTTTCTCTTCAAATTACATTTAATGCATTTTGATATTCACCTCCTTTTCAGCACCAGCGCGCATAGTGTATATATAAAGATCATTGTCTATACATGATTTACAATGTTGGTTTTCTGTTTGCTAATTCTCTGCCTCTCCTTTACAGAATCGACCACTTTGAAACTTCCCCTTCTGTGACACTCTGGGGCCACCGTAGCACACCTCGATATCAGCCAATCCACTACCTTGGAACGCACTTCCACCTCTTCTCCTTTACAGTGGAACACAAATAACACTGCCCCCAGCGGTCATGTGACACTCACATCACCCGGCCCCGCCCACTCCGGCCTCTCTTCTCCGGCAACTACTATGCACACACTATTTCACCTCCCCACTATATAAGGAGGTCCCTGGTGCTCCGTTCCCCAGCCTGCACTTGCGGTGGACACCGCGTGCTCCCTCCACTCATCAGGCTGGTAAGTTCTACACAGTGCACGCTCTCTGTCCTAGCAATACAGAGCGACATCCCCCTTATACAATGTCTGCTTATACTCTCCCTGTACAGACAGCGCATACCTCCCTCTTAGCTCACAGCAGCGGTGACTCCGCATGGTTTCATATCTACTGGGGGGTAAGTCCTGTGTACTACATCCGCTCATTATCTAATTGCTCACTAGTGCCATTTTATACCTTACCTATCCTTCTTACAGATAGCGTTACCTGTGATACACCACCCTGCATCTGCAGATTGTTCTCACCTGCTGGGATCTATATACCTTCAGGCTTCTTTTCTGGTAGGTACCATATACCTACATGACCCAGTGGCTCACAGGCACAATCTACATTGTACCAATCTCCCCTGCAGATAGCACCATCTGGGCCATATTCCCCTGTGTCCATGGACCGATACTATCACCTGAATTTCATATAGCTCCAGGCTTTTTTCTGGTATGTAACCATCTTATATGACACATTAAGCCTTATAGCATTACGCTTTGGCCCATTTAGGGACGCACAGGTTCATGTATATATGCACTTTATTTCCCCTCAGATGCAATGTAGTTTCAATTATTGGGGCTCCTTCAACATACTAGTTATCTAGGTAGGTTTACCTTTTCAGCCTTACCTCACGGCACAGTGTGTCTTTCATCACCTACTTTCCATACTTCCTTCCTCTTGCTCCCTCTTCCATGTCACCAGACCTGCACACAATTGTTCGCTTCTTTCTCGGCAAATTTTGTTTTGACGGTCCTCCTAGGATGTTATTATCAATTCTTTCTGGAAACATGACCTTTTGTGTTGTATATACTTTTGTTCATTTTGTTTATGTTTATTTTGTATATTTTTGATCCTTTATGTTTTGGATATCACTCCCTTTGTATGTATTTTTCTTTAGCACACTGATGAAGGTCCAGTTATGACCGAAACGTTTGTGTTACTGTATGTATAATAAACCCCAATTTTGCATCACAACACGTCCGGAGTGTGCCAGTCACTTATTATCTATGCAAGGAAAATCAGGCACAATGTTACACACTCGGTTTTCTGTGGCACAAAATGAGACAGATGCCACACACGCAGGACTGGCACTGAAGCACAAATGCCAATATTAATCTCCCACTATTTTTTTTGTTTTCAGGGAGAATTTAAAAACCAAAATAAAAAAAAACAGACACTAGGCTTTCTGTGGCCCACAATTTGAGAGATGGCACACACGACTTGCACTGAAGCACAAATGTCAATATTAATCTCCCACTATTTTTTTTGTTTTCAGGGAGAATTTAAAAACCAAAATAAAAAAAACAGACACTAGGCTTTCTGTGGCCCACAATTTGAGAGAGATGGCACACACGACTTGCACTGAAGCACAATTGCCAATATTAATCTCCCACTATTTTTTTTGTTTTCAGGGAGAATTGAAAAACCAAAATAAAAAAAAACATACTAGGCTTTCTGTGGCCCACAATTTGAGAGAGATGGCACACACGACTGGCACAGAAGCACAAATGCCAATATTAATCTCCCACTATTTTTTTTTTTTCAGGGAGAATTTAAAAACCCCCCCAAAAAAATTAGACACTAGGCTTTCTGTGGCCCACAATTTGAGAGAGATGGCACACACGACTGGCACTCAAGCACAAATGCCAATATTAATCTCCCATATCTTTTTTTTAAGGGAGAATTAAAAACCAAAAAAAAAAAAAAACAGTATTGCAGACACTAAGCTTTCTGTGGCCCACAATTTGAGAGAGATGCCACACACGCAGGACTGTCACTCGAGCAAAAATGCCAATATTAATCTCCCATATTTTTTTTTTTAAAGGGAGAATTAAAAATCCCCCCAAAAAAACAGTATTGCAGACACTAGGCTTTCTGTGGCCCACAATTTGAGAGAGATGCCACACACGCAGGACTGTCACTCGAGCAAAAATGCCAATATTAATCTCCCATATTTTTTTTTTTTAAGGGAGAATTAAAAATCCCCCCAAAAAATCAGTATTGCAGACACTAGGCTTTCTGTGGCCCACAATTTGAGAGAGATGCCACACACGCAGGACTGTCACTCGAGCAAAAATGCCAATATTAATCTCCCATATTTTTTTTTTTAAGGGAGAATTAAACCCCCCCCCCCAAAAAAAAAAACAGTATTGCAGACACTAGGCTTTCTGTGGCCCACAATTTGAGAGAGATGCCACACACGCAGGACTGTCACTCAAGCACAAATGCCAATCTTAATCTCCCCCTTTTTTTTTGTTTCTGGGAGAATTGTAAAGAAATCAGCCCCGGAATTACACACTAGGCTTTCTGTGCCCCAAAATTGGAGAGAGATGGCACACACAGGACTGGCACTCTAGCAGAAATGCCAATCTTAATCTCCCACTACTTTTTTTTTGTTAGGGAGAATTGCCAAGAAATCAGTGCCAGTATTACACACTAGGCTTTCTGTGCCCCAAAATTGGAGAGAGATGGCACACACAGGACTGGCACTCTAGCAGAAATGCCAATCTTAATCTCCCACTACTTTTTTTGTTAGGGAGAATTGCCAAGAAATCAGGGCCAGTATTACACACTAGGCTTTCTGTGCCCCAAAATTGGAGAGAGATGGCACACACAGGACTGGCACTCTAGCAGAAATGCCAATCTTAATCTCCCACTACTTTTTTTTGTTAGGGAGAATTGCCAAGAAATCAGGGCCAGTATTACACACTAGGCTTTCTGTGCCCCAAAATTGGAGAGAGATGCCACACACAGGACAGGCACTCTAGCAGAAATGCCAATCTTAATCTCCCACTACTTTTTTTTGTTAGGGAGAATTGTCAAGAAATCAGGGCCAGTGTTACACACTAGGCTTTCTGTGCCCCAAAATTGGAGAGAGATGACACACACAGGACTGGCACTCTAGCAGAAATGCCAATCTTAATCTCCCACTACTTTTTTTTGTTAGGGTGAATTGCCAAGAAATCAGGGCCAGTATTACACACTAGGCTTTCTGTGCCCCAAAATTGGAGAGAGATGGCACACACAGGACTGGCACTCTAGCAGAAATGCCAATCTTAATCTCCCACTATTTTTTTTTAGGGAGAATTAAAAAAATAAATAAATAAAAGGATTATAGACACTAGGCTTTCTGTGCCCCACAATTGGAGAGAGATTGCACACACGACTGGCACTCAAGCACAAATGCCAAGATTAATCTCCCACTATTTATTTTTTTCAGGGAGAATTTAAAAACCAAAAAAAAACAGGGACTGTCCTACAATTACTATCTCCCTGCAGTAATCTCAGCAAGGTATGGCAGGCAGCAATAACAAGAAGTGGACTGCTGCACAAATTAAATCAAAAGTGTGGACAAACAAACAAGATAGCTGTGCAGAAAGGAAGGAACAACAGGATTTGTGCTTTGAAAAAAGCAGTTGGTTTGCACAGCGGCGTACACACAGCAATGCAGCCATCAGGGAGCCTTCTAGGGCAGCCCAATGAGCTACAGCGCTGAGGAAAAAAAATGTAGCTTCCACTGTCCCTGCAAACAAAAGGTGGTGTTGGACAGTGGAAAACGCTACAGCACAAGCGGTTTGGGGGTTAATGGACCCTGCCTAACGCTATCCCTGCTTCTGATGAAGCGGCAGCAACCTCTCCCTATGCTCAGATCAGCAGCAGTAACATGGCGGTCGGCGGGAACGCCCCTTTATAGCCCCTGTGACGCCGCAGACAGCAAGCCAATCACTGCAATGCCCTTCTGTAAGATGGTGGGGACCAGGACCTATGTCATCACGCTGCCCACACTCTGCGTCCACCTTCATTGGCTGAGAAATGGCGCTTTTCGCATCATTGAAACGCGACTTTGGCGCGAAAGTCGCGTACCGCATGGCCGACCCCACACAGGGATCGGGTCGGGTTTCATGAAACCCGACTGTGCCAAAAGTCGGCGACTTTTGAAAATGAACGATCCGTTTCGCTCAACCCTAATCCTATTGTGTCTAACCATCTGAATCCCGGCTAAGACCCTATTTTGCGCTATTTCTCCAACAGTATCTATTGAAAGTCATTGGCTAGCACACGAGCATGCTCGAATAACACCTTAATCAAGCTTTTTCGCTCATCACTAGAGATGAACGAATCTGTCCGGGTCCCTTCTTATTCACCAAGCATTAGCGCTTAGCAAATAAGCTGTAGAGGGAACCCAGCTACCTGGATTGCTCCGGCTGATCAGCTGTCCGGCGTCGCAGCTACTTGTGTCGCAGCTGTTTCAGTGTCACCACACATGCATGGAGAGCCCAACAAACAGGCTCTCCATATGAGTCACCCCGTGGGAAAGGGGTACTCGGTACCAGGTCTGGTACTTCACAGGGGGATGTCACGGTGGCAACGACCCGGTCCATCAGCCAGGGTGCTCATGTAAAAGGGAAAGGTCTTTAAGGGAAATATTCGTGACGCCACCTATGGTATTCGCATGTAGAAAAGCTGCGGAGACACCATCACGTGATTCTCAACGCAAGCAATAAATAGCCAGGTCTTTCACCGGGAAGGAACAACCACGGGAAGGGCAGCATCCAAAAAGGAAAACCACCTATGCCAAAACATGGTATCCATCCACAGACAGCTGTTTCGGGGTATTTGCCCCTCATTAGTGTGGAGTAGGAAACTGGCTCTTAGGAGCAGTGCCTGGTAAAAAGGACTATAAACATAAGGATGAATGACCTCAGGGAGATCAAAACATCCAAAACCGCGGAGACACCATCACGTGTTTCTCAACGCAGTAATCCAGAACCCTGCCCCCATCCCTTATGGGAAATATGCAAATGCATGTAGAAAAGCCACGGAGACACCATCACGTGTTTCTCAACGCAAGCAATAAATAGCCAGGTCTTTCACCAGGAAGGAGCAACCACAGGAAGGGCAGCATCCAAAAAGGAAAACCAACTATGCCAAAACATGGTATCCATCCACAAACAGCTGTTTCGGTCAGCCTGTGTAGGGCTGGTCCCCTTCTGATATCCACTCCTTTGCTATGACTTCTTTGCACGCTTGCTGCAATACAGTTCTTCCTTCGATGTCTCTCTCTAAGAGCTGCAGCTCTGAGGGCATGCACAGCTCTGTGTCCTTCTCCTTTGCTCTCTGACAGAATCCCTCCTTTGCCAGGGACCAACGAACTGAGCGGAGCTCAGCCAGCAACTAATTGACTTTCCCTGCAGGCAACCAGTTTTACCTAAGTGTGGGGAGTGACCTAATAAATAGGACCAAGAGCTCCCCCTGGTGGCCTGGAGTGTGAAATGTGTTACTTGTTTGTGATACCTGGATGCAGTTGTCCTTCTTTGCCTCCAAACCTAACACCACCCTCCCCTAGAGGAGAATGATATTACTGCAACGACCGGGACACTGGGTTACAGATTAGCAAAAAGACATACAAATTTTTGAAATGCTATAAAACAAGTTAATATGAACTGGTGCTTCCCTTTGTGGGAGGTGAGGACTATTGAACGTTGCATAACAAAAAACATATTTACATTGTGAGCTCCCTTTTTAGACATTATGGAACAGTGCAACAGTTAACTAGCTATGAAATACAATAACGCTCACAGGTATACTATCTTAGAACTTTAAGTGCAAATCAAGCATTTTCTTTATTCAAGTGCAGAACAGTCTATCAACCCCCACGGGCTCACTGCATTTTCCTTCTCTTCTTTTTATTGAAAAGTGCTCTATAATATAAGCTACATACTATCGGCTATGTAAAACACAATTCTATCTATATTCAAGTCTAATTTAGCAAAGTGCATTGATTAAACATTCCCCTTAAGTGTGAACTCAAGTCTCCTTTCTGAGGTAGTGCAAAACATTAATACTGTAACAACAGGAACAAGCGAGGGACCAGTTATTAACCCCCAACATTGGTCTTGGGCGGGCTACAAGGCGTGTAACCCGACCCGGAATTGTACCACGCCAATGGGTTTTTCTTCAGGTCTCTGACAAACAAAGCAGTTCTCACAACAAGATTAGGAAAAGTCTCTTTCAGAAGCAGTCTCTGTAAAAGCTTCCTTTTGTAAAAGCAGTAGGAAGCACCTTTAAGAAGGTGCAAACTATATACAAGCAAGTTCCGATCATGCACAGTTCATGATTCACAGTTCCTTAAAGCAACTTGTGTGAACAGGTGCAAAACTTGTGCAAACATAGGATCCTCCTGGAACTGAGGACCCCTTTAAATGGGGACCTGGTCAGGTTTAAGTAGCAAAAAGAGTTGAATAACTATGTACAGTCGTTTTCAGATTTTTTTTGGTTATTTTATAGTAGTCTGTGTTGTGATCAGGTAATTCAGTACCACAATAGACATAGAAGTCAGAGCACATACAGTGACCTGACAGTAACCCAAAAACATAGAACGAGCTCTGAGACGTGGGAACTCTGCTGACCGCAATCCCTAATCCTCCCCAACCACACTAGAAGCAGCCGTGGATTGCGCCTAACGCTCCCTATGCAACTCGGCACAGCCTGAGAAACTACCTAGCCTGAAGATAGAAAATAAGCCTACCTTGCCTCAGAGAAATACCCCAAAGGAAAAGGCAGCCCCCACATATAATGACTGTGAGATAAGATGAAAAGACAAACGTAGAGATGAAATAGATTTAGCAAAGTGAGGCCCGACTTTCTGAACAGAGCGAGGATAGGAAAGGTAACTTTGGGGTCAACACAAAACCCTACAAATAACCACGCAAAGGGGGCAAAAAGACCCTCCGTACCGACTAACGGCACGGAGGTACACCCTCTGCGTCCCAGAGCTACCAGCAAGCAAGAAAAAACAAACAAGCAAGCTGGACAGAAAAAAAAACAGCAAACAAAAATAACAAAAGCGGAACTTAGCTATGCAGAGCAGCAGGCCACAGGAACGATCCAGGAGGAAGCAAATCCTATACTAGAACATTGACTGGAGGCAAGGATCAAAGCACTAGGTGGAGATAAATAGAGCAGCACCTAACGACTTCACCACATCACCTGAGGAAGGAAACTCAGAAGCCGCAGTACCACTCTCCTCCACCAACGGAAGCTCATAGAGAGAATCAGCCGAAGTACCACTTGTGACCACAGGAGGGAGCTCTGCCACAGAATTCACAACAGTACCCCCCCTTGAGGAGGGGTCACCAAACCCTCACCAGAGCCCCCAGGACGACCAGGATGAGCCATATGAAAGGCACGAACAAGATCGGGAGCATGGACATCAGAGGCAAAGACCCAGGAATTATCTTCCTGAGCGTAACCCTTCCACTTAACCAGATACTGGAGTTTCCGTCTTGAAACACGAGAATCCAAAATCTTCTCCACAATATACTCCAACTCCCCCTCCACCAAAACCGGGGCAGGAGGATCAACAGATGGAACCATAGGTGCCACGTATCTCCGCAACAATGACCTATGGAATACGTTATGGATGGAGAAAGAGTCTGGAAGGGTCAAACGAAAAGACACAGGATTAAGAACCTCAGAAATCCTATACTGACCAATGAAACGAGGTTTAAACTTAGGAGAGGAAACCTTCATAGGAATATGACGAGAAGACAACCAAACCAAATCCCCAACACGAAGTCGGGGACCCACACAGCGTCAGCGATTAACGAAACGTTGAGCCTTCTCCTGGGACAAGGTCAAATTGTCCACTACATGAGTCCAAATCTGCTGCAACCTGTCCACCACAGTATCCACACCAGGACAGTCCGAAGACTCAACTTGCCCTGAAGAGAAACGAGGATGGAACCCAGAGTTGCAGAAAAATGGCGAAACCAAGGTAGCCGAGCTGGCCCGATTATTAAGAGCGAACTCAGCCAAAGGCAAAAAGGACACCCAGTTATCCTGATCAGCAGAAACAAAGCATCTCAGATATGTTTCCAAGGTCTGATTGGTTCGTTCGGTCTGGCCATTAGTCTGAGGATGGAAAGCCGAGGAAAAAGACAAGTCAATGCCCATCCTTGCACAAAAGGCTCGCCAAAACCTCGAAACAAACTGGGAACCTCTGTCAGAAACGATATTCTCTGGAATGCCATGTAAACGAACCACATGCTGGAAGAACAATGGCACCAAATCAGAGGAGGAAGGTAATTTAGACAAGGGTACCAAATGGACCATCTTAGAGAAGCGATCACAAACCACCCAAATGACTGACATTTTTTGAGAGACGGGAAGATCAGAAATAAAATCCATAGAGATATGTGTCCAAGGCCTCTTCGGGACCGGCAAGGGCAAAAGCAACCGACTGGCACGAGAACAGCAGGGCTTAGCCCGAGCACAAATCCCACAGGACTGCACAAAAGAACGCACATCCCGCGACAGAGATGGCCACCAAAAGGATCTAGCCACTAACTCTCTGGTACCAAAGATTCCAGGATGACCAGCCAACACCGAACAATGAACCTCAGAGATAACTTTATTCGTCCACCTATCAGGGACAAATAGTTTCTCCGCTGGGCAACGATCAGGTTTATTAGCCTGAAATTTTTGCAGCACCCGCCGCAAATCAGGGGAGATGGCAGACACAATTACTCCCTCTTTGAGAATACCCGCTGGCTCAGATAAACCCGGAGAGTCGGGCACAAAACTCCTAGACAGGGCATCCGCCTTCACATTTTTAGAGCCCGGAAGGTACGAAACAACAAAGTCAAAACGGGCAAAAAACAGCGACCAACGAGCCTGTCTAGGATTCAATCGCTTGGCAGACTCGAGATAAGTCAAGTTCTTATGATCAGTCAAGACCACCACGCGATGCTTAGCTCCTTCAAGCCAATGACGCCACTCCTCGAATGCCCACTTCATGGCCAGCAACTCTCGATTGCCAACATCATAATTTCGCTCAGCAGGCGAAAACTTCCTGGAAAAGAAGGCGCATGGTTTCATCACCGAGCAACCAGAACTTCTCTGCAACAAAACAGCCCCTGCTCCAATCTCAGAAGCATCAACCTCGACCTGGAATGGAAGCGAAACATCTGGTTGACACAACACAGGGGCAGAAGTAAAACGACGCTTCAACTCTTGAAAAGCTTCCACAGCAGCAGAAGACCAATTGACCACATCAGCACCCTTCTTGGTCAAATCGGTCAATGGTTTAGCAATACTAGAAAAATTGCAGATGAAGCGACGATAAAAATTAGCAAAGCCCAGGAACTTTTGCAGACTTTTCAGAGATGTCGGCTGAGTCCAATCATGGATGGCTTGGACCTTAACAGGGTCCATCTCGATAGTAGAAGGGGAAAAAATGAACCCCAAAAATGAAACCTTCTGAACACCAAAGAGACACTTTGATCCCTTCACAAACAAAGAATTAGCACGCAGGACCTGAAACACCGTTCTGACCTGCTTCACATGCGACTCCCAATCATCCGAGAAGACCAAAATATCATCCAAGTATACAATCAGGAATTTATCCAGGTACTCTCGGAAGATGTCATGCATAAAGGACTGAAACACTGATGGAGCATTGGCAAGTCCGAATGGCATTACTAGGTACTCAAAATGGCCCTCGGGCGTATTAAATGCAGTTTTCCATTCATCGCCTCGCTTAATACGCACTAGATTATACGCACCACGAAGATCTATCTTGGTGAACCAACTAGCCCCCTTAATCCGAGCAAACAAATCAGATAACAGCGGCAAGGGGTACTGAAATTTAACCGTGATCTTATTTAAAAGGCGGTAATCTATACAAGGTCTCAGCGAACCATCCTTCTTGGCCACAAAAAAGAACCCCGCTCCTAATGGCGACGATGACGGGCGAATATGCCCCTTCTCCAAGGACTCCTTCACGTAACTCCGCATAGCGGCGTGCTCAGGCACAGATAAATTAAACAGTCGACCTTTTGGGAATTTACTACCAGGAATCAAATCGATAGCACAATCACAATTCCTATGCGGAGGTAGGGTATCGGACTTGGGCTCATCAAATACATCCCGGTAATCAGACAAGAACTCTGGGACCTCAGAACGGGTGGATGACGAAATAGACAGAAATGGGACATCACCATGTACCCCCTGACAACCCCAGCTGGACACAGACATGGATTTCCAATCTAATACTGGATTATGGACTTGTAGCCATGGCAACCCCAACACGACCTCATCATGCAGATTATGCAACACCAGAAAGCGAATAACCTCCTGATGTGCAGGAGCCTTGCACATGGTCAGCTGGGTCCAATACTGAGGCTTATTCTTGGCCAAAGGCGTAGCATCAATTCCTCTCAATGGAATATGACACTGCAAGGGCTCCAAGAAAAACCCACAACGCCTAGCATACTCCAAGTCCATCAAATTCAGGGCAGCGCCTGAATCCACAAATGCCATGACAGAATAAGATGACAAAGAGCAGATCAAGGTTACGGACAAAAGAAATTTTGACTGCACCGTACCAATGGTGGCAGACCTAGCGAACCGCTTAGTGCGCTTAGGACAATCAGAGATAGCATGAGTGGAATCACCACAGTAGAAACACAGCCCATTCTGACGTCTGTGTTCTTGCCGTTCAACTCTGGTCAAAGTCCTATCGCACTGCATAGGCTCAGGTTTATGCTCAGATAATACCGCCAAATGGTGCACAGATTTACGCTCACGCAAGCGTCGACCGATCTGAATGGCCAAAGACATAGACTCATTCAGACCAGCAGGCATAGGAAATCCCACCATGATATCCTTAAGGGCTTCAGAGAGACCCTTTCTGAAAATAGCTGCGAGCGCACCTTCATTCCATTGAGTGAGTACGGACCACTTTCTAAATTTCTGACAATATACCTCTATCTCATCCTGACCCTGACACAGAGCCAGCAAATTTTTCTCTACCTGATCCACTGAATTAGGTTCATCGTACAGCAATCCGAGCGCCAGGAAAAACGCATCAATATTACTTAATGCAGGATCTCCTGGCGCAAGAGAAAATGCCCAGTCCTGAGGGTGGCCACGTAAAAAAGAAATAACGATCCTAACTTGTTGAACTGGGTCACCAGAGGAGCGAGGTTTCAAAGCCAGAAATAGTTTACAATTATTTTTGAACCTCAGAAATTTAGTTCTATCTCCAAAAAACAAATCAGGAATAGGAATTCTTGGTTCTAACATAGAATTCTGAACCACAAAGTCTTGAATATTTTGTACTCTTGCCGTGAGCTGATCCACACATGAAGACAGACCTTTAATGTCCATCGCTACACCTGTGTCCTGAACCACCCAAATGTCTAGGGGGAAAAAAAGGCAAAACACAGTGCAGAGAAAAAAAAATGGTCTCAGAACTTCTTTTTTCCCTCTATTGAGAATCATTAGTACTTGGGCCTCCAGTACTGTTGTGATCAGGTAATTCAGTACCACAATGGACATAGAAGTCAGAGCACATACAGTGACCTGACAGTAACCCAAAAACATAGAACGAGCTCTGAGACGTGGGAACTCTGCTGACCGCAATCCCTAATCCTCTCCAACCACACTAGAAGCAGCCGTGGATTGCGCCTAACGCTCCCTATGCAACTCAGCACAGCCTGAGAAACTAGCTAGCCTGAAGATAGAAAATAAGCCTACCTTGCCTCAGAGAAATACCCCAAAGGAAAAGGCAGCCCCCACATATAATGACTGTGAGATAAGATGAAAAGACAAACGTAGAGATGAAATAGATTTAGCAAAGTGAGGCCCGACTTTCTGAACAGAGCGAGGATAGGAAAGGTAACTTTGCGGTCAACACAAAACCCTACAAATAACCACGCAAAGGGGGCAAAAAGACCCTCCGTACCGACTAACGGCACGGAGGTACACCCTCTGCGTCCCAGAGCTACCAGCAAGCAAGAAAAAACAAACAAGCAAGCTGGACAGAAAAAAAAACAGCAAACAAAACTAACAAAAGCGGAACTTACCTATGCAGAGCAGCAGGCCACAGGAACGATCCAGGAGGAAACAAATCCTATACTAGAACATTGACTGGAGGCCAGGATCAAAGCACTAGGTGGAGATAAATAGAGCAGCACCTAACGACTTCACCACATCACCTGAGGAAGGAAACTCAGAAGCCGCAGTACCACTCTCCTCCACCAACGGAAGCTCATAGAGAAAATCAGCCGAAGTACCACTTGTGACCACAGGAGGGAGCTCTGCCACAGAATTCACAACAAGTCTGCAAGACATCAGCCTGTAACGAACACGTTCTGGCCTGGGAAGGTTTGTATCCGAGTTCTCATCTGATGCTATATCAACGTCATTGGTTCGCCTCTCATGTATGGGCAAGTCATTAGCTGTCTGAGTATGGATTTCAGCTATAGCATTTGCCACAGCGACAGTTTCAGTGGTGGTGATTAGGCACACGGTTGTAGTAGTGTTGGTTTGAGGATTTGCTGTTTCAGAGACTGGAGGGATAGTGCTGGTGGTCTTAGTTTTGGCACCAGGTGGTGCTACTGCAGGTACACATCGTTTAACGTTCCTGGAGTACCAGCCTTTCTCGCTCCAGTGGCAGGTGTAGGTCACATGATCCCCTCGGCACAAATCTCGGTCAGGCTGTCCTTCCCGGAGATGGGATTCCACGGCTGGTGACATAGACTTCTGTCTGCAGTCAAGGTTCCTGAATGAAGCCTCAACCCCTTTTCGGGTGAAAGGCTACTACTATCCCCTGCTTCGCTGGACTCCTATTAAAGCGTTTGGTTTTATGGTTGTGCACTTTACGTTGGGCTTCCTGTTCCTTTCTGTCTTTCCACTGTATGATCAAGCATTGTCAATACTCCTCCCAGGTGAGGGCTCCGATATAGGATTCTCCCTTTTGGGCCTCTCCCAGGGAACCGTTCAACCTGACTCCCTGAGCATCCCATTGGAAGATCACCCCCTCAGGGCTCACGTCCAGCGGTATGCCCACGGATGCTAGGAGCGGGAGTAGTGTCTTTCTCAGTGGTGTGGGGAGTCGCTGGAGCTGGAGCGGAGGCTGGGGTCCAGTCGTAGTCTGGGAGAGGGATGGTCACTGAAGCAGGATCAGTGGCTGGAGGGAGAGCAATCACTGGAGTGGGATCGGTCACTGGGGCAGGGGCGTTTTCTGTACCTGCGTCTGATGTGATTCCACCGATGCCGGTCTGCTCCGCTGATGAGGACGGTGGAGTCCGCTGCTGCTCGGACCGCGATTCTTCCAGCGTGATCTTCCTGCACAGGGCCAACTTCCATTTCTTCACCGCAGTCAGTTCTGCGTCCAGGGGTTGGTGACTCAGCTCCTCCACCTGCGGTTCCAAGAAGTTCAGATCCTCCTGTAGCGACGAGTCCGGGTTCGCCTCCGGTCTCCTGGGATGGCCCTGGGTCACTTCGTCGTCGTTCAGGTACCTGCTGTTCACCATCCTTGCTCCTGGATCTGCAGCCACACATGCACGCTGCTCCTCCATTTTCTGGAGGCGGGACTCCTCCTTCTGGTTCCCGCAATTGCAAACCAGGAGGCGGACCTCTTTGGCTGATGGACACGTCCTCATCACGTAGCAGCAGTCAGAGAGGGAGTTCATCGCTTTTGGTGCAGCTTTGGTAGTCTCCTGTTGTGAATTCTGCTCTTGGGCTCCCTCCGGTGGTTATGAGTGGTAGTGCTGCGGTAGTTGGATCGCAGCATTTATCAGGCGTATCTATTTTTTGCAATTTGGGCTGGGCTATATAGCCTTGCTTGATCCTTTAGTCAGTGCCAGTTGTCCATTGTTTTTGGAGGATTCACATCCCTTCTGGTCTCTCCTGTTTGCTGTGCTTTTCTTCAAAGATAAGTCCTGGCTTTGTTTTTGCTGTCCACCTGCTGTGGACCTTATAGTTCTGTGCATTTTCATGTTTTTGTCTTGTCCAGCTTAGTCTGTGAAGGATTTTTTGCAGCCTAGCTATTTCTCTGGAGATGCAGATATACCCTCCATGTCTTTAGTCAGATGTGGTGTTTTGTATTTTCTGTGGTGGATATTTTTTAGTGTTTTAATACTGACCGCATAGTACTCTGTTCTTTTCTTTCTTTTTAGCTAGTTTGGCCTCCTATGCTAAATCCTGATTTCTTTCTGCGTATGTTATTTCCCTCTCCTCTCACAGTCAATATTTGTGGGGGCTGTCTTTCCTTTGGGGATTTTCTCTGAGGCAAGATAGGTTTCCTGTTTCTGTCTTTAGGGGTAGTTAGTTCTTAGGCTGTGTCGAGGGGTCTAGGGAGTGTTAGGTACCCCCCACGGCTACTTCTAGTTGCGCTGCTAGTTCAGGGTTTGCGGTCAGTAAAGGTACCACCTTCTCCAGAGTACGTCTCATGCTGCTCCAAGGCCACCAGATCATAACAGTCTCCTCCCATGTTGGCACGCCCTTCTTCTTCTCCGACGCTCCTCGTGGCACTGTAATGGCAGCGGTTTTGGCAGGAAGTTTTGGCGGCAAATCACAGTCCATTAGACACACAGTCTTAGCATAAATCACGGTTAGGCACAGTTCTGGCACAGTCTCTAGGCACACATGACCTGATTTTCAGGCTTTAGTAGATCCTGTTCGTGATGCTAAGATGGATCGCCCCCATGGGGCCGTGGTACTCGGCACTGGGTCTGGTACTTCATAGGGGGATGTCACGGTGGCAAGAACGAGGACACAAGGTTGCAGTCTCTTTACCTTTACTGAAGAATTCAGCATCCACAGTCCAGGGCACCAGATCACAGGGCAGGCAGAGTCCGGCCGGTTTGTAGTCAAGTCCAGAGTCCCCTTGTCCAGGTGGAAATCAGTAGCCTTCCTTTGCGCTGCAGTGTTGTAGTCCCTTACTGCTAAGCTTCTCATAAGGTCCTCACAACTGTTGTAGATGTTATGTTTTTCTCTGTCCCCCAGATAGGATAGGACAAACCCATATGACTGGTGGCTTGAGGCAGTTTATAGGGACTCTATCATGCCCCAGCCTCTAAGGGGTGCCACCGTTCCTCCTGGGTGTAGGGCGGACAGGTAATGTGAAATTAGCTGTCCTGCCGGTCTCTGGAGCAAGGCATAAAGGTTGTAACTTCCTCGGTGTTCCGGCTACCGGGATTCTGCGCCCCAGAATAAGACAGCCTTTGTAGAGCTGGTCCCCTTCTGATATCCACTCCTTTGCTACGACTTCTTTGCACGCTCGCTGCAATACAGTTCTGCCTTCGATGTCTCTCTTTAAGAGCTGCAGCTCTGAGGGCATGCACAGCTCTGTGTCCTTCTTTTTTGCTCTCTGACAGGATCCCACCCCTGCCAGGGACCAACTAACTGAGCGGAGCTCAGCCAGCAACTAACTGACTTTCCCTACAGGCAACCAGTTTTACCTAAGTGTGGGGAGCGACCTAATAAATAGGAGCAAGAGCTCCTCTGGTGGCCTGGAGTGTGAAATGTGTTGCATGTTTGTGATACCTGGATGCAGTTGTCCTTCTTTGCCTCCAAACGTAACACCACCCTCCCCTAGAGGAGAATGATATTACTGCAATGACCAGGACCCTGGGGCGCTGCACATGCATGTGTTATGACTGTCACACAGCCGCAACACATTCGTGTGAGACATGTAGATCTTCAGATTTTTACTATTCTTACAAATCTGAGGCTCTTCAGCAATAGCTAAACTTTTCTTTATATTTGTAATTATCCTCCAAGTATTGCAAAGTTATTATTTTTTGTAATATACTTAATTACCTTATTTTGTTTCCCTCTCTCCCAAACATAGTTTCATAGTTTTTAAGGTTGACGTTAGACACAAATCCATTGAGTTCAACCTGTAGCCTTAAATGCTGCAGTGATGTTTCAGCTCATAGTTCATGTTCCTTTACAAGCTGCTTTAAATTGCTGCTTGGCAAGATCTAAACATTGCCAAGTTAGGATTTTTTGTAATATACTTCATTAACGTTTTTTGCTTTCTTCTCACTTCTCACAATACTAAGCATGTTGGTTGAGTACTGGGGTTGCAGTTGGATAGGCTCAGACATGACCGCGTATAGCCCATATGGAAAATTCCCCCCCCCCCACCCCCAGACCAAAATTCTACCACCCCCGTCTTATGCTAAATATGCAAAAGAACATGACACATTAAATTCTTTGGAAATTTTTGGCCACAGCGGCCAGTTTATTAACAAACAACAATTAAAACATTATAATCATAACAGAATTATCTGAAAACTTGAGGGGGAGGGTTCTTGGAGCTAAAAGATCTGGCATCATATATATATAGGCAAAAACCAACACTTTTTTACCCTCAGCCGTGACCACCAGCTCGAGGGCACCATGTAACCCTTTTTCAGGGCAGACCAAAAACCCAAAAGCTCCCGAGGACAATCCCCGTCCAGAGCGCGTAACCACAAGCCAGATCCACCCCCATCCAATTGACCTTCCTCCAATAAACATCACCAACTCCAAGAACCCCGCCCCCCCTCCATACTTGCCACTGTGACAATGAAAACTCGTAAAAATTATTAAAAACAACAACCTCACCCGCGAACTAATCGTATTAAATACCCTAAACAAAAGCACTAATCGATGCTCCTGAAAACAAAGGGAGGGTGGGTGTTCTTTCTCTGCTGACTTCCTCCTCGTGACTGCACTTTCTCCCGCACTTTTCCCCCTTGTCAGTGATACCCAGCCCCCCAGCTCCTCCTCCCCTTTTTCCCACAGCCAAGCCCCTTCATTAAATTCAAAACATAATATGGGAAAAAACCCTCCCATGGCAACGCAGTCATGGGGGGCTTCTATCTAGCTCTGCCCATTCCAGCCCCCCTCTTGACCGCGTATAGCCCATATGGAAAAATTTTTCCCCCCCCACCCCCAGACCAAAATTCTACCACCCCCGTCTTATGCTAAATATGCAAAAGAACATGAAACATTAAATTCTTTGGAAATTTTTGGCCACAGCGGCCAGTTTATTAACAAACAACAATTAAAACATTATAATCATAACAGAATTATCTGAAAACTTGAGGGGGAGGGTTCTTGGAGCTAAAAGATCTGGCATCATATATATATAGGCAAAAACCAACACTTTTTTACCCTCAGCCGTGACCACCAGCTCGAGGGCACCATGTAACCCTTTTTCAGGGCAGACCAAAAACCTTAAAGCTCCCGAGGACAATCCCCCTCCAGAGCACGTAACCACAAGCCAGATCCACCCCCATCCAATTGACCTTCCTCCAATAAACATCACCAACTCCAAGAACCCCGCCCCCCCGCCAACCACAAACAGCCCTGACCACCTCAGGCTCGTGAGTGCCCCACCACTGCCAACGCCCTTTCCACACCCTCCTGTATGGCAAGCGCCCACAAATCAATACCGATATCATTTAAGTGCACACCATCTTCTCTCCAGAAGTTACCACCCCCGGCCTCCAACTCAAAGTGCCTCACTGCAATTCCCCCATTCCTGGATACAAACTTCCCCACAGCCCTATTAAGTTTGATCCTGGCCCTATTAATGCCTGTCAAGGACCGAGCCAACCTCCACTGCTTCCTGGGCACAATGTCGGACCATACCGTCAGAACTCCCGGATAAGAGACCCACAATCTCAGAAAATCGAAGCGGATGTCCCTGATCAATTCCCTAACCGGCTTCGTACCCAAATCGTTCCCCCCCATGTGCACCAGCAAGATATCTGGAGCTCTATCCAAACGCACCGCCCGGGAAAATTCGGGCAACAACCTGTTCCATAACATATCCGGAACTCCAACCATCGAATCAATACCGTGTCGCGGCGAAAACCCAATTGTCTGCCGTCCGGCCTAGCATCAGCCCGCGCCGCACCCCAATACACGAACGAATGTCCGAAAATCCATGTCAATAACGGGGGCCGACCTGAAAAACAGAACAATAATTAAATGAACCAGAAGACTACATAGTCCCCAAACAAACTAATGCCGTATATAAGTCAAATAACGATTAGAACTCCATCGCCCGATTCGTTTAATCACATCAGTCCCTAAACCCAAACTATCCGCAACCGTGGTGGCCCCAATTCTAAAAGAATGAGACCCGTAGGACCCAGGATCCAGTCCCAACTCGACCAAAACGTTTTTTAAAACCGCCGAAAATTGAAAACGTGACAAGAAAGCCCCGTCTTGGTGGCAAAGTAACGGGCCCGACCTAACCGACCACAAACCCCAGTACTCCTCCAAACATCGCTGCGGACACATCAAACATCCATTTACCCTCCCTAAGACCACCCGCTTACCCTTTCCGCACCTGTCAGTCTTCGACCGCCGAATCAAAAAGGAAATACCTCCTACCCAGAAATCAACATCCTCTGCCAACAAACCTCCCGCCTTAGCTTTGTTAGGGGACACCAGCTCGCCCAATCTCAATGCCCCAAAAAACGCCCAAGAATATGCCAACCTAAACAAGGCAGCTTCGAACTGAGAACCACAAATTCTCCCAACTGCAGCTCCTAACCTAACTAACAAACTAAACGAAATGGGTCTACGCTTGTCAAAACTAACATTCCCGCTCCAAAAACCCCTCAGGGCCTGTACTACGAGAAAATTCTTGGTAACATCGACCGACCCCTGCAGCTTGAAACCAAAAGCCAAGCCCGCCATAAATTTGTTCACTTTCGATACAGACCAATTCCACTCAGCTGCTTTGCCCACCAAAAACAATACCGCCATTGTCCTATCACTGTCAGATTCAGCCACTCCCCATTGGCCAGACCAGCTCTCCCAGATTTCCCAAGCCGATTTGTAAGCAAGCCACGTCGACCTCGAGACCGAGGATTGAATCAACCGTCCTCGTCCGCAACAATTTTCCACAAACGTGAAGGGCATACCACTCCTGAGGCGTCCGCGTCTGGGGCCAACTCCCGGAAACGTTCCAACTGTGAACGAGACAAAGCATCTGCTATAGAATTTTGTACACCCGGTACTAGGGTTGAGCGACCTTGACCTTTTTAGAGTCGAGCCGTGTTTCGCGAAACCCGACTATCTTAGAAGTCGAGTCAAGTGGAATCGGCCGATTATCGCGAAAAGTCGGGTATCGACCGAAACACGAAACCCAATGCAAGTCAATGGGGGAGCATAGTCGGCAGTGAGTGGAGGCCAGGAAAACACCTACACTGCCCATTTTAATGGCAAAAACATCCATTCTTGTTACAGAAGCTTGTCAATCGTAATTTACCTTATAATAATTGGAAGGCATTTCAAATTGGGGGTCATTTGGCTAAAGTTGTGGGGGGTAGGGCTGGTTCAAGTAATTAGTGGGCCCAGGAAATCTGGACCACGTCACGGCAGTGGAGCAGGGAGAGGTAAGTATTTCAACTTTGCAAGTGCTATGATCCTGAGCAAGCAGGGGGGGCCCACTCGTTGGCATTGGCACTGGCACAGGGCCCCTCAAAGTACAGCGGTGTGTTTGCACGGCGGGGGCGCCTCCCACCGGCAGCAACACTTTTGCGTACTATGAGAGGCCCTGTGCCAGTGACGTCGCCAACTAGTATTCCTCCCCCCACCTGATGAAGGAACCTGCACTTTCATCTGCACCTTCCTCTTTGTCCCCGTGTAAGGTGGTATGGTATGCGGGAAGAGGAACCTGACTTTCAGCAGGGTCACAATCTTGCTGTGTAGCGTGCACGGGGAATGTTGCGTTATGGGTCAATGTACCAGCAGACTCATCTATCACTGGCTGGGCAATGGGCAGGATGAGGAGGAAACACAGATATAGGCCCAAAGAATAAAGTGGGCTAAATGCAGTTCAAAATTGGTAACACAGGAGTAACCAGGGGGCATTGCAGTGGAGGACAACTGGAATGAGAGGCTGACACAGAGAGTAGGCCCAAATCAGTAAGTAGTCGAAATGCAGTTCAAAATTGGCAACCGTAGTAAACAGGCGGCACAGCTTTGTTCAGTGGAGGAGAACAGCAAGGAGTGGCAGACACCGATAGTAGGCCCCAACCCAACTAGTAGGCCAAATGCAGTCTAACATTAACAACTACTTAACGAGAGCCTGAAAATGGAATTTCAGGACAGGAAACCAGGAGAACAGCAAGGAGCGGCAGACACTGTTAGTAGGCCCCAAACCAACTAGTACGCCAAATGCAGTTGTTCCATTTAACCACTATTTAACAAGAGCCTGAAGATAGAAGCTCAGGAAAGGCAACCTGGAGAACACCTTGGAGTGGAAGACACCATCTCTACACCCCATACCCAATTTGTAGGCCTAATGCAGTGTAGTTTCCAACAACTACTAAACGAGAGTAGGAAGATCGAAGCAATGTGGACGAAACCTGGGGAACACCTTGGAGTGTAACATGTTGTGAATTCTGTGGCTGAATTCACTCCTGTGGTCACAAGTGGTATTGCAGCCTCTGGGCTTCCTCCCTCAGGTGTTTTGGTGAGCTCGTTGGCTGCCTTGCTATTTAACTCCACCTGAGTCTGTCTTCCTTGCTCCTTGTCAATGTTCCAGCGTTGGATCTGAGCTACTGCATCTTTCCTGTGGCCTGCTGCTCTGCTAGAGAAGTGTTACTTTGTTTTTGTTTCCGTTTTTTCTGTCCAGCTGTGCTATTCTCTTTTGCTGGAAGCTCTGAGACGCAAAGGGTGCACCGCCGTGCCGTTAGTTCGGCACGGTGGGTCTTTTTGCCCCCCTTTGCGTGGTTCTGCTTTAGGGTTTTTTGTAGACTGCATAGTTCTCTTTGCTATCCTCGCTCTGTCTAGAATATCGGGCCTCACTTTGCTGAATCTATTTCATTCCTACGTTTTGTCTTTTCATCTTGCTAACAGTCATTATATGTGGGGGGCTGCCTATTCCTTTGGGGTATTTCTCTGAGGCAAGTCAGGCTTGTATTTCTATCTTCAGGCTAGTCAGCTCCTCAGGCAGTGCCGAGTTGCATAGGTAGTGTTAGGCGCAATCCACTGCTGCTTTTAGTTGTGTGAGGATAGGTTCAGGTATTGCAATCTGCAGAGATTCCACGTCTCAGAGCTTGTTCTATTGTTTTTGGGTTATTGCCATATCACTGTATGTGCGCTGATTACTGCACACTGTGTTGCCTGATAGCACAGCATAACAGTACAAGGAGCCAAACCAATGATTCTCAATAGAGGGAAAAAAGAAGTCCTGACATCATTTTTTTTTTTTCCTCAGCTCTGTCTTCAGTTTTTTTTTTTTTTTTCCCCCTAGACATTAGAGTGCTTCAGGACACAGCTGTGGACATGGATATTCAGGCTCTGTGCTCCTCAATGGATAATCTCGTTATAAATGTACAAAAGATTCAAGATACAATTGATCAGAAATCTATGCTAGAACCAAGAATTCCTATTCCTGATTTGTTTTTTGGTGACAGAACTAAGTTCCTGAGCTTCAAAAATAATTGTAAGCTATTTCTGGCCTTGAAACCTCATTCTTCTGGTAATCCTATTCAACAGGTTTTGATTATTATTTCTTTTTTGTGCGGCGACCCACAGGACTGGGCGTTTTCTCTTGCGCCAGGAGACCCTGCATTGAGTAATGTTGATGCGTTTTTCCAGGCGCTTGGATTGCTTTACGATGAGCCTAATTCAGTGGATCAGGCTGAGAAAAATTTGCTGGCTTTATGCCAGGGTCAGGATGATGTAGAAGTATATTGTCAGAAATTTAGGAAGTGGTCAGTACTCACTCTGTGGAATGAATCTGCACTGGCGGCTTGGTTCAGAAAGGGTCTCTCTGAAGCTCTTAAGGATGTCATGGTGGGATTTCCTATGCCTGCTGGTTTGAATGAGTCTATGTCCTTGGCCATTCAGATCGGTCGTCGCTTGCGCGAGCGTAAATCTGTGCACCATCTGGCGGTATTGTCTGAGAGTAAACCTGAGCCTATGCAGTGCGACAGGACTATGACTAAAGTTGAACGGCAAGAACACAGATGTCTGAACAGGCTGTGTTTCTACTGTGGTGATTCCACTCATGCTATTTCTAATTGTCCTAAACGCACTAGGCGGTTCGATAGCTCTGCCGTCATTGGTACTGTACAGTCCAAACTCCTTCTGTCCATTACCTTGATATGCTCTTTGTCATCGTATTCTGTCATGGCGTTTGTGGATTCAGGCGCTGCCCTGAATCTGATGGATTTGGATTATGCTAAACGTTGTGGATTTTTCTTGGAGCCTTTGCGGTGTCCTATTCCGTTGAGAGGAATTGATGCTACACCTTTGGCCAAGAATAAGCCTCAGTACTGGGCCCAGCTGACCATGTGCATGGCTCCTGCACATCAGGAAGTTATTCGCTTTCTGGTACTGCATAATCTGCATGATGTGGTCGTGTTGGGGTTGCCATGGCTACAAACCCATAATCCAGTATTAGATTGGAACTCTATGTCGGTAACCAGCTGGGGTTGTCAGGGAGTACATGGTGATGTTCCATTTTTGTCTATTTCGTCATCCATTCCTTCTGACATCCCAGAGTTCTTGTCTGACTTTCAGGATGTATTTGAAGAGCCCAAGTCTGATGCCCTACCTCCGCATAGGAATTGTGATTGTGCTATCAATTTGATTCCTGGTAGTAAATTCCCTAAGGGTCGTTTATTTAATTTGTCCGTGCCTGAACACACCGCTATGCGCAGTTATGTGAAAGAATCCCTGGAGAAGGGACATATTCGCCCATCGTCATCACCATTGGGAGCAGGGTTCTTTTTTGTAGCCAAAAAGGATGGTTCGCTAAGACCGTGTATTGATTACCGCCTTCTTAATAAGATCACTGTTAAGTTTCAGTATCCCTTGCCATTGATATCCGACTTGTTTGCTCGGATTAAGGGGGCTAGTTGGTTTACTAAGATTGATCTTCGTGGTGCGTATAATCTGGTGAGAATCAGGCAGGGAGATGAATGGAAAACGGCATTTAATACGCCCGAGGGTCATTTTGAGTATCTGGTGATGCCGTTCGGACTTGCCAATGTTCCATCTGTTTTTCAGTCTTTTATGCATGACATTTTCCGTGAGTATCTGGATAAATTCCTGATTGTTTACTTGGATGACATTTTGATCTTCTCTGATGATTGGGAGTCTCATGTGAAGCAAGTCAGAATGGTTTTCCAGGTACTGCGTGCTAATTCCTTGTTCGTGAAGGGATCAAAGTGTCTCTTCGGTGTGCAGAAAGTTTCATTTTTGGGGTTCATCTTTTCCCCTTCTACTATCGAGATGGATCCGGTTAAGGTCCAGGCCATCCAGGATTGGACTCAGCCGACATCTCTGAAAAGTCTGCAGAAATTCCTGGGCTTTGCTAATTTTTATCGTCGCTTCATCTGTAATTTTTCTAGCATTGCCAGACCATTGACCGATTTGACCAAGAAGGGTGCTGATTTGGCTAATTGGTCTTCTGCTGCCGTGGAAGCTTTTCAGGAGTTGAAGCATCGTTTTTGCTGTGCCCCTGTGTTGTGTCAACCAGATGTTTCTCTTCCGTTCCAGGTCGAGGTTGATGCTTCTGAGATTGGAGCAGGGGCGGTTTTGTCACAGAGAGGTTCTGGTTGCTCAGTGTTGAAACCATGTGCTTTCTTTTCCAGGAAATTTTCTGCTGCTGAGTGTAATTATGATGTGGGCAACCGAGAGTTGCTGGCCATGAAGTGGGCATTCGAGGAGTGGCGTCATTGGCTTGAGGGAGCTAAGCATCGCGTGGTGGTATTGACTGATCATAAGAATCTTACTTATCTCGAGTCTGCCAAGCGCTTGAATCCTAGACAGGCCCGTTGGTCGTTATTTTTTGCTCGTTTTGATTTTGTGATTTCGTACCTTCCGGGCTCTAAAAATGTGAAGGCGGATGCTCTGTCTAGGAGTTTTGTGCCCGACTCTCCGGGGTTATCTGAGCCGGCGAGTATCCTCAAGGAAGGAGTCATTGTGTCTGCCATCTCTCCTGATTTGCGGAGAGTGTTGCAGAAATTTCAGGCTAATAAACCTGATCGTTGTCCGGCCGAGAAACTATTCGTCCCTGATAGGTGGACTAGTAAAGTTATCTCTGAACTTCATTGTTCGGTGCTGGCTGGTCATCCAGGAATCTTTGGTACCAGAGAGTTAGTGCCTAGATCCTTCTGGTGGCCATCTCTGTCACGGGATGTGCGTGCTTTTGTGCAGTCCTGTGGGATTTGTGCTAGGGCTAAGCCCTGCTGTTCACGTGCCAGTGGGTTGCTTTTGCCCTTGCCGGTCCCGAAGAGGCCTTGGACACATATTTCGATGGATTTCATTTCTGACCTTCCCGTTTCTCAAAAGATGTCGGTCATTTGGGTGGTCTGTGATCGCTTTTCTAAAATGGTCCATCTGGTGCCCTTGGTTAAATTGCCTTCCTCCTCTGATTTGGTGCCTTTGTTCTTCCAGCATGTGGTTCGTTTGCATGGCATTCCTGAGAATATTGTTTCTGACAGAGGTTCCCAGTTTGTCTCGAGGTTCTGGCGAGCCTTTTGTGGTAGGATGGGCATTGACCTATCTTTTTCCTCGGCCTTCCATCCTCAGACTAATGGCCAGACCGAACGAACCAATCAGACCTTGGAGACATATCTGAGATGTTTTGTTTCTGCTGACCAGGATGATTGGGTGTCATTTTTGCCGTTGGCTGAGTTCGCCCTTAATAATCGGGCCAGCTCGGCTACCTTGGTCTCTCCATTTTTCTGCAATTCTGGGTTCCATCCTCGTTTCTCTTCAGGACAGGTTGAGTCTTCGGACTGTCCTGGTGTGGATTCTGTGGTGGACAGGTTGCAGCAGATCTGGACTCAGGTAGTGGACAATTTGACCTTGTCCCAGGAGAAGGCTCAGCTTTTCGCTAATCGTAGACGCCGTGTGGGTCCCCGACTTCGTGTTGGGGATCTGGTTTGGTTATCTTCTCGTCATATTCCTATGAAGGTTTCCTCTCCTAAATTTAAACCTCGTTTTATTGGTCCGTATAGGATTTCTGAGATTCTCAATCCGGTGTCTTTTCGTCTGACCCTCCCAGACTCCTTTTCCATACATAATGTATTCCATAGGTCGTTGTTGAGAAGATACGTGGCACCTATGGTTCCATCTGTGGAGCCTCCTGCCCCTGTTTTGGTGGAGGGGGAATTGGAGTATATTGTGGAGAAAATTTTGGATTCTCGTGTCTCTAGACGGAAACTCCAGTATCTGGTCAAATGGAAGGGTTATGCTCAGGAGGATAATTCCTGGGTTTTTGCCTCTGATGTCCATGCCCCAGATCTTGTTCGTGCCTTTCATGTGGCTCATCCTGGTCGGCCTGGGGGTTCTGGTGAGGGTTCAGTGACCACTCCTCAAGGGGGGGGTACTGTTGTGAATTCTGTGGCTGAATTCACTCCTGTGGTCACAAGTGGTATTGCAGCCTCTGGGCTTCCTCCCTCAGGTGTTTTGGTGAGCTCGTTGGCTGCCTTGCTATTTAACTCCACCTGAGTCTGTCTTCCTTGCTCCTTGTCAATGTTCCAGCGTTGGATCTGAGCTACTGCATCTTTCCTGTGGCCTGCTGCTCTGCTAGATAAGTGTTACATTGTTTTTGTTGTTTTTGTTTCCGTTTTTTCTGTCCAGCTGTGCTATTCTCTTTTGCTTTAAGCTCTGAGACGCAAAGGGTGCACCGCCGTGCCGTTAGTTCGGCACGGTGGGTCTTTTTGCCCCCCTTTGCGTGGTTCTGCTTTAGGGTTTTTTGTAGACTGCATAGTTCTCTTTGCTATCCTCGCTCTGTCTAGAATATCGGGCCTCACTTTGCTGAATCTATTTCATTCCTACGTTTTGTCTTTTCATCTTGCTAACAGTCATTATATGTGGGGGGCTGCCTATTCCTTTGGGGTATTTCTCTGAGGCAAGTCAGGCTTGTATTTCTATCTTCAGGCTAGTCAGCTCCTCAGGCAGTGCCGAGTTGCATAGGTAGTGTTAGGCGCAATCCACTGCTGCTTTTAGTTGTGTGAGGATAGGTTCAGGTATTGCAGTCTGCAGAGATTCCACGTCTCAGAGCTTGTTCTATTGTTTTTGGGTTATTGCCATATCACTGTATGTGCGCTGATTACTGCACACTGTGTTGCCTGATAGCACAGCATAACAGTAACACACCGTCTCTCTACACCCCATACCAAATTTGTAGGCCTAATGCAGTGTAGTTTGCAACAACTACTAAACGAGAGTAGGAAGATCGAAGCAATGTGGACGAAACCTGGGGCACACCTTGGGGCGGCAGACACCGTTAGTAGGCCCTACCAAAGTTGTAGCCCAAATGCAGTTTTAAAATTCCTAGAGGCTGAAAACAAGACGATTGACGCTCAGCTTTTTTCAAAGGAACACAGCTGTATTGAGTGGCGCAGACAGACACAGGTAGTAGGCCTTAAACCAAAAATGTGGCTCACTGCAGCTTAAAAATGGTTACAGGGGTACACGGGCAGCAGTGGTCTGGTCAGTGTAGTAGTAGTAGAAAGAACGGGCCGCAGACAGGCTTCGAAGGCCTAACATAATAAAATATTGTGCTGTAGGCACTTTTAAATAGGTTCCAGGGGAACACAGGCAGCAGTGGTCTGGTCAGCGGAGGAGTAGTAGAAAGAACGGGCCGCAGACAGGCTTCGAAGGCCTAACATAAAAATATATTGGGCTGTAGGCACTTTTAAATAGGTTCCAGGGGTACACGGGCAGCAGTAGACTGGTCAGTGTAGTAGTAGTTGAAAGAACGGGCCGCAGACAGGCTTCGAAGGCCTAACATAAAAAAAAATTGGGCTGTAGGCACTTTAACATTGGTTCAAGGGGTACACAGGCAGCAGTAGACTGGTCAGTGTAGTAGTAGTAGAAAGAACGGCCGGCAGACAGGCCTCGAAGGCCTAACATAAAAAAATATTGGGCTGTAGGCACTTTAACATTGGTTCAAGGGGTACACGGGCAGCAGTAGACTGGTCAGTGTAGTAGTAGTAGAAAGAACGGGCCGCAGACAGGCTTCGAAGGCCTAACATAAAAAAATATTGGGCTGTAGGCACTTTTAAATAGGTTCCAGGGGTACACGGGCAGCAGTGTTCTGGTCAGTGTAGTAGTAGTAGAAAGAACGGGCCGCAGACAGACTTCGAAGGCCTAACATAATAAAATATTGGGCTGTAGGCACTTCTAAATAGGTTCCAGGGGTACACGGGCAGCAGTGGTCTGGTCAGTGTAGGAGTAGTAGAAAGAACGGGCCGCAGACAGGCTTCGAAGGCTTAACATAAAAAAATATTGGGCTGTAGGCACTTTAACATTGGTTCAAGGGGTACACGGGCAGCAGTAGTCTGGTCAGTGTAGTAGTAGTAGAAAGAACGGGCCGCAGACAGGCTTCGAAGGCCTAACATAAAAAAATATTGGGCTGTAGGCACTTTAACATTGGTTCAAGGGGTACACGGGCAGCAGTAGACTGGTCAGTGTAGTAGTAGTAGAAAGAACGGGCCGCAGACAGGCTTCGAAGGCCGAACATAAAAAAATATTGGGCTGTAGGCACTTTTAAATAGGTTCCAGGGGAACACAGGCAGCAGTGGTCTGGTCAGTGTAGTAGTAGTAGAAAGAACGGGCCGCAGACAGGCTTCGAAGGCCTAACATAATAAAATATTGGGCTGTAAGCACTTTTAAATAGGTTCCAGGGGAACACAGGCAGCAGTGGTCTGGTCAGCGGAGGAGTAGTAAAAAGAACGGGCCGCAGACAGGCTTCGAAGGCCTAATATAAAAAAATATTGGGCTGTAGGCACTTTTAAATAGGTTCCAGGGGTACACGGGCAGCAGTAGACTGGTCAGTGTAGTAGTAGTTGAAAGAACGGGCCGCAGACAGGCTTCGAAGGCCTAACATAAAAAAATATTGGGCTGTAGGCACTTTAACATTGGTTCAAGGGGTACACGGGCAGCAGTAGACTGGTCAGTGTAGTAGTAGTAGAAAGCTTATGATGGCTAGCACTCAACTGAGGTGAGGGTGACGGTGCTAGTGAAGGGAACCAATAGTTCCAAAGTCACTGAATATGAAGATCACTGCACACGTACAAGAGAAAGGTATGCTTGCAAGTGGAAGTTTATTTATAGTGGTTATGAGGTCAAGCGACTGGTAAATTTTGACGTTTCGGCCAATACATAGCCTTGGTCACAACGTCGCTGCAAAAAACATAAAGATACAACTATTTACAATACAATATTTACAAAAGACAATGAAAACATGTTCTGTACACTATATACAAGATAAAAAATAAAGGGTATGGATGATAATCATGTACAGAGAAATGACTCTGTGAGACTAAGTAGCGAAGTATGCTAAAATTGGGGTGAATCATTACCAAGGGTTGTCTATAAAACAAGAAGATCAAAAAAAGGATTCCATCTTTAACACGGATGGGTGTACATAGAATAGTGCATGCAGCTCAAAACAAGGATGTATTAGAAATTCAGCCATAGGGCAGAAAGTGGCCCCGAGAGTTCTATCATCTAAATGGATCACA
Source organism: Ranitomeya imitator (assembly GCF_032444005.1). Taxonomy (NCBI): domain Eukaryota; kingdom Metazoa; phylum Chordata; class Amphibia; order Anura; family Dendrobatidae; genus Ranitomeya; species Ranitomeya imitator. The sequence goes on from NC_091286.1 coordinate 638,089,923, forward strand.
TTAATTTCTAAGTGAAAACACAAGGCAAAAAAGAGTGGCCCACCTAATACGCAGAGTTAAGTTTCAGTTCAGGGTTTTACAAGTGTGGTACTGACGACAGGTTATGTCCTGGTGGAAAATGAAGGATCAAAACATAGAAATAAGTGTAACTGTTCACTGGATATATGTTGAGGTATAAAGAAATATATAGATGGGAATAGAGACCTACCATGTAATTTCCATAGGAACTCATATAGTTAGGGCTGAGTGATTTCTCTTTGGAGCAAATGGAGTAGATGGCTATCAAGGTCGTGTGCCAGAAGCCTCTTGGAAGGTATAGTGATGAGGGTGTGTCATAATAGTAAGGTGCTAGTATCACTTAAAGAAAAGAAAGGCACCTGACCTGTGGAAATATTTGGCAAAAGAGATATGATATGGGGTCCAAGGGCAAACTAATTTCATTAGCGCTCCTTAGGGTACGATGCCCATGTGTGTGCCACTAACAGAGAGTAAAGTGATATGAGATATACAGCATTAGATAACGGATAAAAGGTAAAGAAACTGTGGGAATACTTATCTGGTAAATTAGACATACGTCCAAGGAATGGCGTGTCAATATACAGCTGACACAGTGGTGTCAGGAGTAAATGTAAGAGCTCCGACGTGCAATATGGCCCTCTGAGTTGCGCCTGGCGTTTTGGCAATGTGTGGGGATCCTGACACAGCCGTGTCTAGGTGGGTGCTGGCGCTGGCGTCGGGGCTCCCAGGTGAGTCCGGTGCTGACACTCCCGTGTCCTGAGCTGTGGCCGGCGTGGTAGGGAATGAGACCCCTCCATGACAAGCGCTCAGATGTAGAGCGCTAATGGGGCATGAGACCGGAAGCGCTGTGGACGCCGGCGCATGCGCAATAGGACGGATTAGCGTTCCATCAAAAAGAAAGGGCGCTTGGAGAGTTGGCGCGTGCCATCCAGGTTACCCTTTGTCCATGGTCACCATCCGTCCATGCAGAGGGTTCACAACTTGATCCATAAACAGTGGCCCCTTCTTTCTAGAGCATACCCCAGAATAGCGATTTTCAAAAATCCCCCCTTAATGTGCTTACACAGACCACCAAATATAAAGGACAGACTGGTGAGGGCCAACGTTGGATCTGTAAAACAAACCGTAACCCGTACACTTAGTGGACAGACTAGAAGGGGCACATTTCCATGTCTGAATTGCACATGTTGTTCTAACGTCATCAAAGGGAGTGATGTGGTCCATCCTCGTACAGGGAAATCATATCCCATCAGAGATTACCTCTTTGAAGTGTGCCTGTAGGGGCAACCAGGTTTTTCCACATCTAATCGTGGATTTGTGGCTTGTGATTCTATCCCTGATTGCCTGAATCGTTTCGCCCACATATAGTAGGCCACATGGGCATTTGATAATGTATACCACATAGTTTGATTCACATGTATGGTAATCTCTGATGGGATATGATTTCCCTGGACGAGGATGGACCACATCACTCCCTTTGATGACGTTAGAACAACATGTGCAATTCAGACATGGAAATGTGCCCCTTCTAGTCTGTCCACTAAGTGTACGGGTTACGGTTTGTTTTACAGATCCAACGTCGGCCCTCACCAGTCTGTCCTTTATATTTGGTGGTCTGCGTAAGCACATTAGGGGGGATTTTTGAAAATCGCTATTCTGGGGTATGCTCTAGAAAGAAGGGGCCACTGTTTATGGATCAAGTTGTGAACCCTCTGCATGGACGGATGGTGACCATGGACAAAGGGTAACCTGGATGGCACGCGCCAACTCTCCAAGCGCCCTTTCTTTTTGATGGAATGCTAATCCGTCCTATTGCGCATGCGCCGGCGTCCACAGCGCTTCCGGTCACATGCCCCATTAGCGCTCTACATCTGAGCGCTTGTCATGGAGGGGTCTCATTCCCTACCACGCCGGCCACAGCTCAGGACACGGGAGTGTCAGCACCGGACTCACCTGGGAGCCCCGACGCCAGCGCCAGCACCCACCTAGACACGGCTGTGTCAGGATCCCCACACATTGCCAAAACGCCAGGCGCAACTCAGAGGGCCATATTGCACGTCGGAGCTCTTACATTTACTCCTGACACCACTGTGTCAGCTGTATATTGACACGCCATTCCTTGGACGTATGTCTAATTTACCAGATAAGTATTCCCACAGTTTCTTTACCTTTTATCCGTTATCTAATGCCGTATATCTCATATCACTTTACTCTCTGTTAGTGGCACACACATGGGCATCGTACCCTAAGCAGCGCTAATGAAATTAGTTTGCCCTTGGACCCCATATCATATCTCTTTTGCCAAATATTTCCACAGGTCAGGTGCCTTTCTTTTCTTTAAGTGATACTAGCACCTTACTATTATGACACACCCTCATCACTATACCTTCCAACAGGCTTCTGGCACACGACCTTGATAGCCATCTACTCCATTTGCTCCAAAGAGAAATCACAGCCCTAACTATATGAGTTCCTATGGAAATTACATGGTAGGTCTCTATTCCCATCTATATATTTCTTTGTACCTCAACATATATCCAGTGAACAGTTACACTTATTTCTATGTTTTGATCCTTCATTTTCCACCAGGACATAACCTGTTGTCAGTACCACACTTGTAAAACCCTGAACTGAAACTTAACTCTGCGTATTAGGTGGGCCACTCTTTTTTGCCTTGTGTTTTCACTTAGAAATTAATGTGATCCATTTAGATGATAGAACTCTCGGGGCCACTTTCTGCCCTATGGCTGAATTTCTAATACATCTTTGTTTTGAGCTGCATGCAGTATTCTATGTACACCCATCCATGTTAAAGATGGAATCCTTTTTTTGATCTTCTTGTTTTATAGACAACCCTTGGTAATGATTCACCCCAATTTTAGCATACTTCGCTACTTAGTCTCACAGAGTCATTTCTCTGTACATGATTATCATCCATACCCTTTATTTTTTATCTTGTATATAGTGTACAGAACATGTTTTCATTGTCTTTTGTAAATATTGTATTGTAAATAGTTGTAGCTAGGGTTGAGCGAAACGGGTCGAACATTTTCAAAAGTCGCCGACTTTTGGCTAAGTCGGGGTTTCATGAAACCCGATCCGACCCCTGTGCGGGGTCGGCCATGCGGTACGCGACTTTCGCGCCAAAGTCGCGTTTCAATGACGCGAAAAGCGCCATTTCTCAGCCAATGAAGGTAAACGCAGAGTGTGGGCAGCGTGATGACATAGGTCCTGGTCCCCACCATCTTAGAGAAGGGCATTGCAGTGATTGGCTTGCTGTCTGCAACGTCACAGGGGCTATAAAGAGGCGTTCCCGCCGACCGCCATCTTACTGCTGCTGATCTGAGCTTAGGGAGAGGTTGCTGCCGCTTTGTCAGAAGCAGGGATAGCGTTAGGCAGGGTCCATTAACCACAAAACCGCTTGTGCTGCAGCGATTTGCACTGTCCAACACCACCCTCGGTGTGCAGGGACAGTGGAAGTTTTTTTTTTTTTTTTTTCCCCTCAGCGCTGTAGCTCATTGGGCTGCCCTAGAAGGCTCCCTGATAGCTGCATTGCTGTGTGTACGCCGCTGTGCAAACCAACTGCTTTTTTCAAAGCACAAATCCTCTTGTTCCTTCCTTTCTGCACAGCTATCTTTTTTGTTTGTCCACACTTTTTATTTCATTTGTGCATCAGTCCACTCCTTATTGCTGCCTGCCATACCTGGCTGAGATTACTGCAGGCAGGGAGATAGTAGCTGCCTGCCATACCTGGCTGAGATTACTGCAGGCAGGGAGATAGTAATTGTAGGACATTCCCTGTTTTTTTTTTTTTTTTTTTTTTGGTGGGAGATTAAGATTGGCAATTTGGCATTTCTGCTAGAGTGCCATCCCTGTGTGTGCCATCTCTCTCACATAGTGGGCCATAGAAAGCCTTTTCATTTTTCTGTATTTTTTTTTGTGGGGTGTATAAATTCTCCCTGATAAAAATACAGTGGGAGATTAATATTGGCCTTTGGGCTTGTGTGCCAGTCCTGAGTGTGCCATCTCTCTCACAAATAGTGGGCCATAGAAAGCCTATTTTATTTTTTTTTGGGTTTTATAAATTCTCCCTGAAAAAAAGGGAGATTAATATTGGCCTCTGGGCTTCTGTGCCAGTCCTGAGCGTGCCATCTGTGCCAGTCCTGAGCGTCCCATCTCTCTCACAAATAGTGGGCCATAGAAAGCCTATTTAATTTTTTTTTTGGTTTTATAAATTTTCCCTGAAAAAAGGGAGATTAATATTGGCCTCTGGGCTTGTGTGCCAGTTGTGAGCGTGCCATCTGTGCCAGTCCTGAGCGTGCCATCTCTCTCACAAATAGTGGGCCATAGAAAGCCTATTTAATTTTTTTTTTGGTTTTATAAATTTTCCCTGAAAAAAGGGAGATTAATATTGGCCTCTGGGCTTGTATGCCAGTTGTGAGCGTGCCATCTGTGCCAGTCCTGAGCGTGCCATCTCTCTCACAAATAGTGGGCCATAGAAAGCCTATTTAATTTTTTTTTTGGTTTTATAAATTTTCCCTGAAAAAAGGGAGATTAATATTGGCCTCTGGGCTTGTGTGCCAGTTGTGAGCGTGCCATCTGTGCCAGTCCTGAGCGTGCCATCTCTCTCACAAATAGTGGGCCATAGAAAGCCTATTTAAATATTTTTTTGGTTTTATAAATTCTCCCAGAAAAAAAGGGAGATTAATATTGGCCTCTGGGCTTGTGTGCCAGTTGTGAGCGTGCCATCTGTGCCAGTCCTGAGCGTGCCATCTCTCTCACAAATAGTGGGCCATAGAAAGCCTATTTAATTTTTTTTTTGGTTTTATAAATTTTCCCTGAAAAAAGGGAGATTAATATTGGCCTCTGGGCTTGTGTGCCAGTTGTGAGCGTGCCATCTGTGCCAGTCCTGAGCGTGCCATCTCTCTCACAAATAGTGGGCCATAGAAAGCCTATTTAAATATTTTTTTGGTTTTATAAATTCTCCCAGAAAAAAAGGGAGATTAATATTGGCCTCTGGGCTTCTGTGCCAGTCCTGAGCGTGCCATCTGTGCCAGTCCTGAGCGTCCCATCTCTCTCACAAATAGTGGGCCATAGAAAGCCTATTTAATTTTTTTTTTGGTTTTATAAATTTTCCCTGAAAAAAGGGAGATTAATATTGGCCTCTGGGCTTGTGTGCCAGTTGTGAGCGTGCCATCTGTGCCAGTCCTGAGCGTGCCATCTCTCTCACAAATAGTGGGCCATAGAAAGCCTATTTAATTTTTTTTTTGGTTTTATAAATTTTCCCTGAAAAAAGGGAGATTAATATTGGCCTCTGGGCTTGTGTGCCAGTTGTGAGCGTGCCATCTGTGCCAGTCCTGAGCGTGCCATCTCTCTCACAAATAGTGGGCCATAGAAAGCCTATTTAAATATTTTTTTGGTTTTATAAATTCTCCCAGAAAAAAAGGGAGATTAATATTGGCCTCTGGGCTTCTGTGCCAGTCCTGAGCGTGCCATCTGTGCCAGTCCTGAGCGTCCCATCTCTCTCACAAATAGTGGGCCATAGAAAGCCTATTTTTTTTTTGGGGGGGGTTTTAGAAATTCTCCCTGGAAAAAAAAAGGGAGATTAATATTGCCCTTTGGGCTTGTGTGCCAGTACTAAGCGTTCCATCTCTCTCTCTCTCTCTTAGTCAGTGGGCCATAGAACGCCTATTTTTGGTTTTATTTGTTTTCTAAATTCTCCCTGAAAAAATCATTTTATTTTATTTGGTTTCTAAATTCTTCCTGATAAAATCATATTTTTTTTATTATTTTTTTTTCTAAAGTCTCCCTGAAAAAAAAAAAAAAAAAAAAAAAACAGTGGGAGATTAATATTGGCCTTTCTGCTTGTGTGCCAGTCTTGACTCCTGGGTGTGCCATCTCTCTCTCTCTCTCTCTCTCTCTCTCTCTCCAATTGTGGTCCATAGAAAGCCTATATTTTTTTTCCTTGATTTGGGTTCCAAAATCTACCAGAGAAAATAACTCCATCAATCATTGGTAGAAAAATATTGGCCTCTGGGCTTGTGTGCCACTCCTGATTCCTGTGTGCGTCATCTCTCAGTCAGTGGGCCATAGAACGCCTATTTTTGGTTTTATTTGTTTTCTAAATTCTCCCTGAAAAAATCATTTTATTTTATTTGGTTTCTAAATTCTTCCTGATAAAATCATATTTTTTTTATTATTTTTTTTTCTAAAGTCTCCCTGAAAAAAAAAAAAAAAAAAAAAAAACAGTGGGAGATTAATATTGGCCTTTCTGCTTGTGTGCCAGTCTTGACTCCTGGGTGTGCCATCTCTCTCTCTCTCTCTCTCTCTCTCTCTCTCCAATTGTGGTCCATAGAAAGCCTATATTTTTTTTCCTTGATTTGGGTTCCAAAATCTACCAGAGAAAATAACTCCATCAATCATTGGTAGAAAAATATTGGCCTCTGGGCTTGTGTGCCACTCCTGATTCCTGTGTGCGTCATCTCTCAGTCAGTGGGCCATAGAACGCCTATTTTTGGTTTTATTTGTTTTCTAAATTCTCCCTGAAAAAATCATTTTATTTTATTTGGTTTCTAAATTCTTCCTGATAAAATCATATTTTTTTTATTTTTTTTTTTTCTAAAGTCTCCCTGAAAAAAAAAAAAAAAAAAAAAAAACAGTGGGAGATTAATATTGGCCTTTCTGCTTGTGTGCCAGTCTTGACTCCTGGGTGTGCCATCTCTCTCTCTCTCTCTCTCTCTCTCTCTCCAATTGTGGTCCATAGAAAGCCTATATTTTTTTTCCTTGATTTGGGTTCCAAAATCTACCAGAGAAAATAACTCCATCAATCATTGGTAGAAAAATATTGGCCTCTGGGCTTGTGTGCCACTCCTGATTCCTGTGTGCGTCATCTCTCACTCAGTGGCCCATAGAAAGCATATAGTTTGTTACATTTGTTTTCTAAATTCTCCCTGCAAAAATCAAATTTTTTTTTTTGGGGGGGTTTCTAAAGTGTTCCTGAAAAAAATAAAAATAAAAAACAAATAATAGTGTGACATTAATATTAACATTTGTGCTTCAGTGACAGTCCTGCGTGTGGGGCATCTCTCTAATTTGCAGCCACCAAAAAAAGAGTGTGTAACATTGTGCCTGATTTTCGCGGTGGTCTCACCAACCTGTAAAGGGGTAGCTAAATCATACTGAAGTTATAGCTCACCGTGTAAGTTGTGTGACTGCAACAAATAACGTTAGTTTGGTTACGTTTTTAAAACAATGAGGAAGTCTAGTGGAAGAGGTCGTGGCCGGGGGCGTTCATTGTCAGCTGGTAATGAGGGTAGTGGTAGTGGTGGAGCATCAGGTGGTCGTGGGGAAAAAAATATTGCACCTAAGTCTGGAGCTGTGGAGCCAGGTTCGTCGTCCGGCTACACAAGGCCTCGAACGCTCCCTTTTCTGGGATTAGGAAAACCGCTTTTAAAGCCGGAGCAGCAAGAGCAAGTTTTGGCTTATCTTGCTGACTCAGCCTCTAGCTCTTTTGCCTCCTCTCGTGAAACTGGTAAAAGTAAAAGCAGCGCGTCGTTAGTGGATGTTCACGGTCAGGGACAAGTCACTTCCTTGTCCTCTTCAGCAAAAACAACAACAGAGAAGAATGCAGCAGGCGACACAACGGGTTACTCCATGGAGCTCTTTACACATACCGTCCCTGGCTTAGAAAGTGAAGCAGTTAACAGTCCATGCCCATTACAAATTGAATCTGACATGGAGTGCACTGACGCACAGCCACAGCCAGACTACTATGCTGGTCCTTTGACTCAGACCACAACATTGCCCTCGCAGGGTGCTGATCAAGAATCAGACCCTGATGAGACTATGTTGCCCCATCACGAACGCTATACCACCGAACGACACGGTGACACAGACGAAGTTGCGCAGGAGGTACAAGAAGAGTTATTAGATGACCCAGTTCTTGACCCCGATTGGCAGCCATTGGGGGAACAGGGTGCAGGCGGCAGCAGTTCTGAAGCAGAGGAGGAGGAGGGGCCGCAGCAGGCATCAACATCGCCACAGGTTCCATCTGCCGGGCCCGTATCTTGCCCAAAACGCGTGGCAAAGCCAAAACCTGGTGGAGGACAGCGTGGCCATCCGGTTAAAGCTCAGTCTGCAATGCCTGAAAAGGTATCCGATGCTAGAAAGAGTGCAGTCTGGCATTTTTTTAAACAACATCCAATTGATCAGCGCAAAGTCATCTGTCAAAAATGTTCTACTTCCTTAAGCAGAGGTCAGAATCTGAAAAGTCTCAATACTAGTTGCATGCATAGACATTTAACCACCATGCATTTGAAAGCTTGGACTAACTACCAAACGTCCCTTAAGGTTGTTGCACCCTCGGCCAATGAAGCTAGTCATCAACGCAACATCCCTTCCGGCAGTGTAGGACCACCATTTAGCGCACCACCTGCTGTATCTGTGCAGGTATCTTTGCCAGGCCAAAGCAGTCAGGGTCAGGGAATCACCAGTTTCGTAGTAGGAAACACTGCATCTAGGGCACCGGCGGCAACAATACCATCTCCCACCGTCTCTCAGTCTGCCATGTCCACCGGCACCCCCGCTAGTTCCACGATCTCCATCTCTCCAGTCCAGCTCACCCTACATGAGACTATGGTTAGAAAAAGGAAGTACTTAGCCTCGCATCCGCGTACACAGGGTTTGAACGCCCACATAGCTAGACTAATCTCGTTAGAGATGATGCCCTACCGGTTAGTTGAAAGCGAAGCTTTCAAAGACCTGATGGACTACGCTGTACCACGCTACGAGCTACCCAGTCGACACTTTTTTTCCAGAAAAGCCATCCCAGCCCTCCACCAGCATGTTAAAGAGCGCATCGTCCATGCACTCAGGCAATCTGTGAGCACAAAGGTGCACCTGACAACAGATGCATGGACCAGTAGGCATGGCCAGGGACGTTACGTGTCCATCACGGCACACTGGGTAAATGTGGTGGATTCAGGGTCCACAGGGGACAGCAAGTTTGGGACAGTTCTGCCTAGCCCACGGTCTAGTAAACAGTTGTCTGTAGCCGTTCGCACCCCCTCCTCCTCCTCCTCCTCCTCGTCCTCCTGCAGAAGCAAGAGCTCGTCCACAGACCGCAGTCGCACAAACACTCCATCCGCACCTGCCACTGTTGCACACCAGGTCTCCCATTATGGGGCAGCTACTGGCATACGTCAGCAGGCTGTATTGGCTATGAAGTGTTTGGGCGACAATAGACACACCGCGGAAGTTCTGTCCGAGTTCTTGCAGCAAGAAACGCAGTCGTGGCTGGGCACTGTAGATCTTGAGGCAGGCAAGGTAGTGAGTGATAACGGAAGGAATTTCATGGCTGCCATCTCCCTTTCCCAACTGAAACACATTCCTTGCCTGGCTCACACCTTAAACCTGGTGGTGCAGTGCTTCCTGAAAAGTTATCCGGGGTTATCCGACCTGCTCCTCAAAGTGCGTGGACTTTGCGCACATATCCGCCGTTCGCCTGTACACTCCAGCCGTATGCAGACCTATCAGCGTTCTTTGAACCTTCCCCAGCATCGCCTAATCATAGACGTTGCAACAAGGTGGAACTCAACACTGCACATGCTTCAGAGACTGTGCGAACAGAGGCGGGCTGTTATGTTTTTGTGGGAGGATACACATACACGGGCAGGCAGTAGGATGGCAGACATGGAGTTGTCAGGTGTGCAGTGGTCGAAGATTCAAGACATGTGTCAAGTCCTTCAGTGTTTTGAGGAATGCACACGGCTGGTTAGTGCAGACAACGCCATAATAAGCATGAGCATCCCCCTAATGCGTCTGCTGATGCAAAGTTTGACGCACATAAAGGATCAGGCGTCTGCACCAGAGGAAGAGGAAAGCCTTGATGACAGTCAGCGATTGTCTGGTCAGGGCAGTGTACATGACGAGGTACCGGGCGAAGAGGAGGTGGAGGATGAGGAGGATGATGGGGATGAGTATATTTTTAATGAGGAAGCTTTCCCGGGGGCACGGGAAATTGGTGGCGTGGCAAGGCCGGGTTCTGGTTTTTTGAGGGACACAAGTGACGTAGATTTGCCTGCAACTGCCCCTCAACCAAGCACAACCGCAGATTTGACAATGGGAACTTTGGCCCACATGGCGGATTATGCCTTGCGTATCCTCAAAAGGGACACACGCATTACAAAAATGATGAACGATGACGATTACTGGTTGGCCTGCCTCCTTGATCCTCGCTATAAAGGCAAATTGCAAAATATTATGCCACATGAGAACTTGGAACTAATATTAGCAACAAAACAATCAACTCTTGTTGACCGTTTGCTTCTGGCATTCCCTGCACACAGCGCCCGTGATCGTTCTCACACGAGCTCCAGGGGCCAGCAGACCAGAGGTGTTAGAGGGGCAGAAATCAGAAGTGGCGTTGGCCAGAGGGGTTTTCTGACCAGGTTGTGGAGTGATTTTTCTATGACCGCAGACAGGACAGGTACTGCAGCATCAATTCAAAGTGACAGGAGACAACATTTGTCCAGTATGGTTACAAACTATTTTTCATCCCTTATCGACGTTCTCCCTCAACCGTCATTCCCATTTGATTACTGGGCATCCAAATTAGACACCTGGCCAGAATTGGCAGAATATGCATTGCAGGAGCTTGCTTGCCCGGCAGCTAGTGTCCTATCAGAAAGAGTATTCAGTGCTGCAGGTTCAATACTAACAGAAAAAAGGACTCGTCTGGCTACCCAAAATGTAGATGATCTAACCTTCATTAAAATGAACCACAACTGGATTTCAAAATCTTTTGCCCCACCCTGCCCGGCTGACACCTAGCTTTCCTATGAAAAGGTCTTGCCTGTGGACTATTCTGAATGACTTTTCCAATCTCGTAATTTTCTTCACCTGATTGTCCAGCATACGACATGTTTCCACCTCACGAAATGGCCAAACTCCCCACACGGGGTCGTGCTATCGCCACTTTGCGCTTGGACCCTTGAGAGTGCTGTTTGTCTGAAGAGGTGGGTGTGGCCGCTTTTGGTCGACGGCACTGCCACTGGGTCCCTCATAGTACAATAAAGTGTCTCTGGCGGTGGTGGTGCGCACCCAACGTCAGACTCACCGTTGTAATATGAGGGGCCCTGTGCCTGTACCGCCGGCCACAAGCCAGTTCCCCCCCCCCCCAGCTCAAACAGTGCTCTACCACTAGCAAAATTATCTCTCACAGCTTCACCAATGTGTAGTCTAGGCGCTGACATCCTTCAATGCCTGGCACTGACAATACCATTGTTTTGACATTTTTGTTATGTTAGGCCTTCGAAGCCTGTCTGCGGTCACTCCTTCCACTAGACTTCCACTGACCAGACCACTGCTGCCCGTGTACCCCTGGAACCAATTTAAAATTGCCTACAGCCATGTGTTAATATTTTAGGCCTTCGATGCCTGTCTGTGGTCACTCCTTCCACTAGGCCTCCACTGACCACACCACTGCTGCCCGTGTACCCCTGGAACCAATTTAAAATTGCCTACAGCCATGTGTGATTATTTTAGGCCTTCGATGCCTGTCTGCGGTCACTCCTTCCACTAGGCCTCCACTGACCACACCACTGCTGCCCGTGTAACCCTGGAACCAATTTAAAATTGCCTACAGCCAGCCCAATTTTTTTATTTTAGGCCTTCGATGCCTGTCTGCGGTCCATTCTTTCAACTACTACTACACTGACCAGGGCACTGCTGCCCAAGTACCCCTGGAACCAATTTAAAATTGCCTACAGCCATGTGTTAATATTTTAGGCCTTCGATGCCTGTCTGTGGTCACTCCTTCCACTAGGCCTCCACTGACCACACCACTGCTGCCCGTGTACCCCTGGAACCAATTTAAAATTGCCTACAGCCATGTGTGATTATTTTAGGCCTTCGATGCCTGTCTGCGGTCACTCCTTCCACTAGGCCTCCACTGACCACACCACTGCTGCCCGTGTAACCCTGGAACCAATTTAAAATTGCCTACAGCCATGTGTTATTATTTTAGGCCTTCGATGCCTGTCTGCGGTCACTCCTTCCACTAGGCCTCCACTGACCACACCACTGCTGCCCGTGTACCCCTGGAACCAATTTAAAATTGCCTACAGCCAGCCCAATTTTTTTATTTTAGGCCTTCGATGCCTGTCTGCGGTCCATTCTTTCAACTACTACTACACTGACCAGGGCACTGCTGCCCAAGTACCCCTGGAACCAATTTAAAATTGCCTACAGCCATGTGTTAATATTTTAGGCCTTCGATGCCTGTCTGTGGTCACTCCTTCCACTAGGCCTCCACTGACCACACCACTGCTGCCCGTGTACCCCTGGAACCAATTTAAAATTGCCTACAGCCATGTGTGATTATTTTAGGCCTTCGATGCCTGTCTGCGGTCACTCCTTCCACTAGGCCTCCACTGACCACACCACTGCTGCCCGTGTAACCCTGGAACCAATTTAAAATTGCCTACAGCCATGTGTTATTATTTTAGGCCTTCGATGCCTGTCTGTGGTCACTCCTTCCACTAGGCCTCCACTGACCACACCACTGCTGCCCGTGTACCCCTGGAACCAATTTAAAATTGCCTACAGCCATGTGTGATTATTTTAGGTCTTCGATGCCTGTCTGCGGTCACTCCTTCCACTAGGCCTCCACTGACCACACCACTGCTGCCCGTGTAACCCTGGAACCAATTTAAAATTGCCTACAGCCATGTGTTATTATTTTAGGCCTTCGATGCCTGTCTGCGGTCACTCCTTCCACTAGGCCTCCACTGACCACACCACTGCTGCCCGTGTACCCCTGGAACCAATTTAAAATTGCCTACAGCCAGCCCAATTTTTTTATTTTAGGCCTTCGATGCCTGTCTGCGGTCCATTCTTTCAACTACTACTACACTGACCAGGGCACTGCTGCCCAAGTACCCCTGGAACCAATTTAAAATTGCCTACAGCCATGTGTTAATATTTTAGGCCTTCGATGCCTGTCTGTGGTCACTCCTTCCACTAGGCCTCCACTGACCACACCACTGCTGCCCGTGTACCCCTGGAACCAATTTAAAATTGCCTACAGCCATGTGTGATTATTTTAGGCCTTCGATGCCTGTCTGCGGTCACTCCTTCCACTAGGCCTCCACTGACCACACCACTGCTGCCCGTGTAACCCTGGAACCAATTTAAAATTGCCTACAGCCATGTGTTATTATTTTAGGCCTTCGATGCCTGTCTGCGGTCACTCCTTCCACTAGGCCTCCACTGACCACACCACTGCTGCCCGTGTACCCCTGGAAACAATTTAAAATTGCCTACAGCCAGCCCAATTTTTTTATTTTAGGCCTTCGATGCCTGTCTGCGGTCCATTCTTTCAACTACTACTACACTGACCAGGGCACTGCTGCCCAAGTACCCCTGGAACCAATTTAAAATTGCCTACAGCCATGTGTTAATATTTTAGGCCTTCGATGCCTGTCTGTGGTCACTCCTTCCACTAGGCCTCCACTGACCACACCACTGCTGCCCGTGTACCCCTGGAACCAATTTAAAATTGCCTACAGCCATGTGTGATTATTTTAGGCCTTCGATGCCTGTCTGCGGTCACTCCTTCCACTAGGCCTCCACTGACCACACCACTGCTGCCCGTGTACCCCTGGAACCAATTTAAAATTGCCTACAGCCATGTGTGATTATTTTAGGCCTTCGATGCCTGTCTGCGGTCACTCCTTCCACTAGGCCTCCACTGACCACACCACTGCTGCCCGTGTAACCCTGGAACCAATTTAAAATTGCCTACAGCCATGTGTTATTATTTTAGGCCTTCGATGCCTGTCTGCGGTCACTCCTTCCACTAGGCCTCCACTGACCACACCACTGCTGCCCGTGTACCCCTGGAACCAATTTAAAATTGCCTACAGCCAGCCCAATTTTTTTATTTTAGGCCTTCGATGCCTGTCTGCGGTCCATTCTTTCAACTACTACTACACTGACCAGGGCACTGCTGCCCAAGTACCCCTGGAACCAATTTAAAATTGCCTACAGCCATGTGTTAATATTTTAGGCCTTCGATGCCTGTCTGTGGTCACTCCTTCCACTAGGCCTCCACTGACCACACCACTGCTGCCCGTGTACCCCTGGAACCAATTTAAAATTGCCTACAGCCATGTGTGATTATTTTAGGCCTTCGATGCCTGTCTGCGGTCACTCCTTCCACTAGGCCTCCACTGACCACACCACTGCTGCCCGTGTACCCCTGGAACCAATTTAAAATTGCCTACAGCCAGCCCAATTTTTTTATTTTAGGCCTTCGATGCCTGTCTGCGGTCCATTCTTTCAACTACTACTACACTGACCAGGGCACTGCTGCCCAAGTACCCCTGGAACCAATTTAAAATTGCCTACAGCCATGTGTTAATATTTTAGGCCTTCGATGCCTGTCTGTGGTCACTCCTTCCACTAGGCCTCCACTGACCACACCACTGCTGCCCGTGTACCCCTGGAACCAATTTAAAATTGCCTACAGCCATGTGTGATTATTTTAGGCCTTCGATGCCTGTCTGCGGTCACTCCTTCCACTAGGCCTCCACTGACCACACCACTGCTGCCCGTGTACCCCTGGAACCAATTTAAAATTGCCTACAGCCAGCCCAATTTTTTTATTTTAGGCCTTCGATGCCTGTCTGCGGTCCATTCTTTCAACTACTACTACACTGACCAGGGCACTGCTGCCCAAGTACCCCTGGAACCAATTTAAAATTGCCTACAGCCATGTGTTAATATTTTAGGCCTTCGATGCCTGTCTGTGGTCACTCCTTCCACTAGGCCTCCACTGACCACACCACTGCTGCCCGTGTACCCCTGGAACCAATTTAAAATTGCCTACAGCCATGTGTGATTATTTTAGGCCTTCGATGCCTGTCTGCGGTCACTCCTTCCACTAGGCCTCCACTGACCACACCACTGCTGCCCGTGTAACCCTGGAACCAATTTAAAATTGCCTACAGCCATGTGTTATTATTTTAGGCCTTCGATGCCTGTCTGCGGTCACTCCTTCCACTAGGCCTCCACTGACCACACCACTGCTGCCCGTGTACCCCTGGAACCAATTTAAAATTGCCTACAGCCAGCCCAATTTTTTTATTTTAGGCCTTCGATGCCTGTCTGCGGTCCATTCTTTCAACTACTACTACACTGACCAGGGCACTGCTGCCCAAGTACCCCTGGAACCAATTTAAAATTGCCTACAGCCATGTGTTAATATTTTAGGCCTTCGATGCCTGTCTGTGGTCACTCCTTCCACTAGGCCTCCACTGACCACACCACTGCTGCCCGTGTACCCCTGGAACCAATTTAAAATTGCCTACAGCCATGTGTGATTATTTTAGGCCTTCGATGCCTGTCTGCGGTCACTCCTTCCACTAGGCCTCCACTGACCTGTCTACTGCGGCCCGTGTACCCCTTGAACCAACCTAATAAAATATTTAAAAAATTAATTTGATTATAAAAAATAAGATCGTGTTGAGATCTCAAATGCAGACATTTTAACAATCAAAACAAACACACAACAAATATCTGGAACTGTACTACAAAGGTCCAACAGCTACAATTTCTTTCTCCTGCAAGAAGTTAACTGAAAGTTTTTTGGAGTTGTTAACACAGATATGGCATCCACCGAGTGTTGTCCTGTCGCGTCTCCTTTAAATTATTTCCAATAAGATGTTAAACTATTAATTTAATAAAATCAATAATTAAAAAAATAATTGAGTAAGTCAAAAGCACATTGCAAATAAACATTAATTACAAATCAAGAAGCATGGCGCGTCCGAGGGTGAGTAGATACCGAATAAGAATATAATCACCCTCGGACGCGCAATGCTTATTTACAACAGCCTTCCTTCCTAAGAATCAGCCCTTCCGTGGTGTAGAGAGAGGTTGTTGTTACACTCCAAGGTGTTCCCCAGGTTGCCTTTCCTGAGCTTCGATCTTCATGCTCTCGTTTAGTAGGTGTCGGAAAGTAGGCTGCATTAGGCCTAAAAAATGGGGAATGGGGTGGAGAGAGATGGTGTGTTACACTCCAAGGTGTTCTCCAGGTTTCCTCGCCATTGCTTCGATCTTCCGACTCTCGTTTAGTAGTTGTAGAAAACTACACTGCATTAGGCCTACAAAATGGGTATCGGGTGGAGAGAGATGGTGTGTTACACTCCAAGGTGTTCCCCAGGTTTCCTTGCCATTGCTTCGGTCTTCCGACTCTCGTTTAGTAGTTGTAGAAAAGTACACAGCATTAGGCCTACAAAATGGGTATGGGGTGGAGAGAGATGGTGTGTTACACTCCAAGGTGTTCCCCAGGTTGCCTTTCCTGAGCTTCTATCTTCAGGCTCTCATTAAATTGTGGTTAAATGGAACAACTGCATTTGGCGTACTAGTTGGTTTGGGGCCTACTATCGGTGTCTGCCACTCCTTGCTGTTCTCCTGGTTTCCTGTCCTGAAATTCCATTTTCAGCCTCTCGTTAAGTAGTTGTTAATGTTAGACTGCATTTGGCCTACTAGTTGGGTTGGGGCCTACTATCGGTGTCTGCCACTCCTTGCTGTTCTCCTCCACTGAACAAAGCTGTGCCGCCTGTTTACTACGGTTGCCAATTTTGAACTGCATTTCGACTACTTACTGATTTGGCCCTACTCTCTGTGTCAGCCTCTCATTCCAGTTGTCCTCCACTGCAATGCCCCCTGGTTATTCCTGTGTTACCAATTTTGAACTGCATTTAGCCCACTTTATTCTTTGGGCCTATATCTGTGTTTCCACTTCATCGTGCCCATTGCCCAGCCAGTGATAGATGAGTCTGCTGGTACATTGACCCATAACGCAACATTCCCCGTGCACGCTACACAACAACATTGTGACCCTGCTGAAAGTCAGGTTGCTCTTCCCGCATACCATACCACCTTACACGGGGACAAAGAGGAAGGTGCAGATGAAAGTGCAGGTTCCTTCATCAGGTGGGGGGAGGAATACTAGTTGGCGACGTCACTGGCACAGGGCCTCTCATAGTACGCAAAAGTGTTGCTGCCGGTGGGAGGCGCCCCCGCCGTGCAAACACACCGCTGTACTTTGAGGGGCCCTGTGCCAGTGCCAATGCCAACGAGTGGGCCCCCCCTGCTTGCTCAGGATCACAGCACTTGCAAAGTTGAAATACTTACCTCTCCCTGCTCCACTGCCGTGACGTGGTCCAGATTTACTGGGCCCACTAATTACTTGAACCAGCCCTACCCCCCACAACTTTAGCCAAATGACCCCCAATTTCAAATGCCTTCCAATTATTTTAAGGTAAATTACGCTTGACAAGCTTCATTAAGAAGAATGGATGGTTTTGACATTAAAATGGGCACTCTAGGTGTTTTCCTGGCCCCCACTCACTGCCGACTATGCTGCCCCATTGACTTGCATTGGGTTTCGTGTTTCGGTCGATCCCGACTTTACGTCATAATCGGCCGATTTCACTCGACCCGACTTTGGACATAGTCGGGTTTCGCAAAACCCGGCTCGACTCTAAAAAGGTCAAGGTCGCTCAACTCTAGTTGTAGCTTTATGTTTTTTGCAGCGACGTTGTGACCAAGGCTATGTATTGGCCGAAACGTCAAAATTTACCAGTCGCTTGACCTCATAACCACTATAAATAAACTTCCACTTGCAAGCATACCTTTCTCTTGTACGTGTGCAGTGATCTTCATATTCAGTGACTTTGGAACTATTGGTTCCCTTCACTAGCACCGTCACCCTCACCTCAGTTGAGTGCTAGCCATCATAAGCTTTTGGATTTACGAATTTTGGTTATCAGCACCAACGGAACACATGTCATCAGAGACTTATATGTACGATGATGCTACAGGATCAACAATCCTGTCCAAAATAAGAACAAACACAGACTTTTTACACATACCGAATAGGGATATTAAAACAAGAGATTGGGAGAAGGAGAAAAAGAGACTTATAGCCTACGACCTACACTGCGCCACCCTTGGGGAATACCATCGGCAAGGGAAGATACCACGAGGCCTACGGTGTAACCTCCGACCAACTTTATTCTCTGACAACGACCAATACTGCACCACCTTTCAAAAAATACTCAACAAGTGTTCCTTTGATATTATTTTACTAACTATTGAATATTTACAGGAAGCTATAAAAGAAACAGAAGAAAAGATCGTAACCATCGAGACGCAACTTACCTCCACTCTTACCAGCTCCGAATTTAACACCTTAAAGAACAAGGTTGACTCCATCCTATCATCACACCAAAAAACCTTGGAAGAAAGGAAACGGACTAAATTTCAAAGAGACACCGAAGATTATCTGAATAATAAAGTTTATCGATGGGACGAAACAACCCACAGGCGACCTTATCCGAGATCACGCCATCCGGCAGGGAAATTCGCGGTTTCCGGGGACTCCTCACCGGCTGGGGGATCCTCTCCTGGGTCCGGAAGCGACGTCGGTGGAACTTCAACAAAAGCGGCTTTTTTAGGCCAAAGCGGTCGCCTTCCAGGAGGTCGAGAAGGAAAGGATCGAGAACGCCAGATGACTCTCCGGTCACAGGTAGGGGTCCAAACCTGGTAGTGAATATTTCCGACTACTCTCTTTCCCCTCTTGAGCTTAGGGTGTTAAACAAGGGTCTGTCTTTTTGCCCAACTCCTAGATGGGATTCCTTTCAGTTAGAAAAGGATTTACAGAGTTTCTACCGCAGTATACGTCTTAAAGTGCATTTTGAGGATAATCCACATTCCACTAGTAACACACTAGGGACAGTACCAGACAGAGACGGAGGACCACTAATCACATTAGACCAATTAGGGTTAAGGAACCCCAGTAAATTCATGCCTCCCAAAACTAACCATGCCGTAGAGACTTTTATTACTCTTCTAGACAGAGACATTAAAGAAACCATTCTCGACCAACGTTTAGGCTTTCTTCCGGTCCGACATAACCTTACACCTCTTGAAAAACAAGCACTTGCCTCACTCAAGGACAATAACCACATTATAATTAAACCTGCGGACAAAGGTGGGGCCACCGTAGTGATGAACAAAAATCAATACACAGCTGAGATCAAGAGACAACTGGCAGACACCATCACGTATAAGAAAATCCAATCGGACCCAGTTTATAACATTCGGAGAAAGATAGATACCATTTTGACCAAACACTCACAACTACAAACCATTGACGCCAAAACCAAAACATTTCTAATAAACAACTATCCGGTAACTCCAGTTTTATACATTCTCCCAAAAATCCATAAAAATCTACAGAATCCCCCTGGACGCCCCATCGTGGCATCCACGGACTCCATCCTTAATCCCATATCCATTTATCTGGAAAAAATACTCACGACCTATACCCACAAGACTAAATCCTTCATTCTTGACACAAGTGATTTCCTTAGAAAGATTCAGGACATCAACACAGTCCCAACCAATAGCATCCTATGTACCTTTGACGTCAACAGTTTATACACCTCAATCACACACGACACGGGCATAGAGGCTGTCTCCCTAACCTTATCCGAAGCGGGAGTGGATACACGCTCACAAGATCTCTGTCTCGAACTACTTAATCTAGTACTCGGAGAAAACTATTTTCTCTTTGAGGACGACTTCTATGTTCAAATATGCGGAACCGCCATGGGTTCGAACGTAGCGCCCGCATATGCAAATCTGTATATGGACCGTTTCGAAAGAGATTTCATTTATCCCAATACACTATTCCAACAGTATGCTCGTCAATGGTATCGTTACATAGACGATATTTTCTGCATTTGGCAGGGGGATCACAGCTCCTTAACCGCCTTTTACAATACTATCAATGAAATCCGACCGGAGCTCAAATTTTCCATCTCGCATCACACGGAGGCCATCACATTTTTGGACACCAAAGTATGTAAGGATGTTCATGGTTCCCTTACCACTGACATTTATACCAAACCTACCGATCGGAATAACTTTTTACTGTACAATAGTTGTCACCCCAAATCTACCAGAAACAGTCTCCCCCGTTCCCAATTTAAAAGAGTCTCCCGAATAGTGTCTAACCCCACCATCAGACAATCCAGACTACAAGAGATGTCCAAAAAATTTGAGGACAGAAATTACCCATGTGCACTTCTGAACACAGAGATGACCAAAGCCCTATCCGAAACAAACCCCACAGTGACTCCCTTGCCTAAACCATCCAGGTTACCCTTTGTCCATGGTCACCATCTGTCCATGCAGAGGGTTTACAACTTGATCCATAAACAGTGGCCCCTTCTTTCTAGAGCATACCCCAGAATAGCGATTTTCAAAAATCCCCCCTTAATGTGCTTACGCAAACCACCAAATATAAAGGACAGACTGGTGAGGGCCGACGTTGGATCTGTAAAACAAACCGTAACCCGTACACTTAGTGGACAGACTAGAAGGGGCACATTTCCATGTCTGAATTGCACATGTTGTTCTAACGTCATCAAAGGGAGTGATGTGGTCCATCCTCGTACAGGGAAATCATATCCCATCAGAGATTACCATACATGTGAATCAAACTATGTGGTATACATTATCAAATGCCCATGTGGCCTACTATATGTGGGCGAAACGATTCAGGCAATCAGGGATAGAATCACAAGCCACAAATCCACGATTAGATGTGGAAAAACCTGGTTGCCCCTACCGGCACACTTCAAAGAGGCCAGGCACAACATATCGCAATTACGATTCCAGGTTCTCGAAAAAGTACATAGACCGAGACGGGGTGGTAATCACATCCAGCTATTGAAACAGCGTGAAACGTACTGGATCTACACGTTGGACACACTCAGCCCGAGGGGCCTCAATCGTGAAATTGACTGGCTAACGTAATGCCTTTTTCTTCCCTAGACCCACTGAATAGTTGCACGCAACCACTCGGCAATCTTCTTTGTGGAGTTGGTAAGATTCCCCACCTTAGTGCAGATTTTGTCTAAGTTTCCTTCTTTTGTACTAATTTTCTTCTAAGTTTCCTTTTACTTCTATGGTTTGGACTCCTACTCATTAATGTTGCGTATTACTACAGATATATGCATTGTGTGTTATTCGCCTGCTATTCCTAAACGTATCATGATGTTCATTCCATGACATATATATTGGGTAAACTATACCAGTCCATTGGATGCTATAGAGTCATTATACTGTCTTTTCTACTGCCCAATACATATCCCCCCATACATGGATCCATTCATTGACTATTGTGCACATAGAACATTAGTGTAGATGTTTACCACGCAGGCTCCATGCTGTGCCCATTCTCTATTACATAGACACACGGATTATGGCATGTGTTTATGTCATTTGACCATCTCTGACCCCGTTATGCGCAACATACTGGGATGGCACCCCTTCATTTATATGATAAATCACTGTCCCGTCCTATTTACGCACATACGCATGCGCCGGTATTTCCAGCGCTCCCTTTACATGCCAGAACGTCATCCTGTCCTGCAACCCGATATGCGCACGCGCCAACTCTCCAAGCGCCCTTTCTTTTTAATGGAACGCTAATCTGTCCTATTGCGCATGCGCTGGCGTCCACAGCGCTTCCGGTCACATGCCCCATTAGCGCTCTACATCTGAGCGCTTGTCATGGAGGGGTCTCATTCCCTACCACGCCGGCCACAGCTCAGGACACGGGAGTGTCAGCACCGGACTCACCTGGGAGCCCCGACGCCAGCGCCAGCACCCACCTAGACACGGCTGTGTCAGGATCCCCACACATTGCCAAAACGCCAGGCGCAACTCAGAGGGCCATATTGCACGTCGGAGCTCTTACATTTACTCCTGACACCACTGTGTCAGCTGTATATTGACACGCCATTCCTTGGACGTATGTCTAATTTACCAGATAAGTATTCCCACAGTTTCTTTACCTTTTATCCGTTATCTAATGCCGTATATCTCATATCACTTTACTCTCTGTTAGTGGCACACACATGGGCATCGTACCCTAAGGAGCCCTAATGAAATTAGTTTGCCCTTGGACCCCATATCATATCTCTTTTGCCAAATATTTCCACAGGTCTGGTGCCTTTCTTTTCTTTAAGTGATACTAGCACCTTACTATTATGACACACCCTCATCACTATACCTTCCAACAGGCTTCTGGCACACGACCTTGATAGCCATCTACTCCATTTGCTCCATAGAGAAATCACTCAGCCCTAACTATATGAGTTCCTATGGAAATTACATGGTAGGTCTCTATTCCCATCTATATATTTCTTTATACCTCAACATATATCCAGTGAACAGTTACACTTATTTCTATGTTTTGATCCTTCATTTTCCACCAGGACATAACCTGTCGTCAGTACCACACTTGTAAAACCCTGAACTGAAACTTAACTCTGCGTATTAGGTGGGCCACTCTTTTTTGCCTTGTGTTTTCACTTAGAAATTAATGTGATCCATTTAGATGATAGAACTCTCGGGGCCACTTTCTGCCCTATGGATGAATTTCTAATACATCCTTGTTTTGAGCTGCATGCACTATTCTATGTACACCCATCCGTGTTAAAGATGGAATCCTTTTTTTGATCTTCTTGTTTTATAGACAACCCTTGGTAATGATTCACCCCAATTTTAGCATACTTCGCTACTTAGTCTCACAGAGTCATTTCTCTGTACATGATTATCATCCATACCCTTTATTTTTATCTTGTATATAGTGTACAGAACATGTTTTCATTGTCTTTTGTAAATATTGTATTGTAAATAGTTGTATCTTTATGTTTTTTGCAGCGACGTTGTGACCAAGGCTATGTATTGGCCGAAACGTCAAAATTTACCAGTCGCTTGACCTCATAACCACTATAAATAAACTTCCACTTGCAAGCATACCTTTCTCTTGTACGTGTGCAGTGATCTTCATATTCAGTAGTAGTAGAAAGAACGGGCTGCAGAAAGGCTTCGAAGGCCTAACATAAAAAAATATTGGGCTGTAGGCACTTTAACATTGGTTCAAGGGGTACACGGGCAGCAGTAGACTGGTCAGTGTAGTAGTAGTTGAAAGAACCGGCCGCAGACAGGCTTCGAAGGCCTAACATAAAAAAATATTGGGCTGTAGGCACTTTAACATTGGTTCAAGGGGTACACGGGCAGCAGTACACTGGTCAGTGTAGTAGTAGTAGAAAGAACGGGCCGCAGACAGGCTTCGAAGGCCTAACATAAAAATATATTGGGCTGTAGGCACTTTTAAATAGGTTCCAGGGGTACACGGGCAGCAGTGGTCTGGCCAGTGTAGTAGTAGTAGAAAGAACGGGCCGCAGACAGGCTTCGAAGGCCTAACATAAAAAAATATTGGGCTGTAGGCACTTTTAAATAGGTTCCAGGGGTACACGGGCAGCAGTGGTCTGGTCAGTGTAATAGTAGTAGAAAGAACGGGCCGCAGACAGGCTTCGAAGGCCTAACATAAAGAAATATTGGGCTGTAGGCACTTTAACATTGGTTCAAGGGGTACACGGGCAGCAGTAGACTGGTCAGTGTAGTAGTAGTAGAAAGAACGGGCCGCAGACAGGCTTCGAAGGCCTAACATAAAGAAATATTGGGCTGTAGGCACTTTAACATTGGTTCAAGGGGTACACGGGCAGCAGTGGTCTGGTCAGTGTAGTAGTAGTAGAAAGAACGGGCCGCAGACAGGCTTCGAAGGCCTAACATAATAAAATATTGGGCTGTAGGCACTTTTAAATAGGTTCCAGGGGTACACGGGCAGCAGTGGTCTGGTCAGTGTAGGAGTAGTAGAAAGAACGGGCCGCAGACAGGCTTCGAAGGCCTAACATAAAAAAATATTGGGCTGTAGGCACTTTAACATTGGTTCAAGGGGTACACGGGCAGCAGTAGACTGGTCAGTGTAGTAGTAGTAGAAAGAACGGGCCGCAGACAGGCTTCGAAGGCCTAACATAATAAAATATTGGGCTGTAGGCACTTTTAAATAGGTTCCAGGGGAACACAGGCAGCAGTGGTCTGGTCAGTGTAGGAGTAGTAGAAAGAACGGGCCGCAGACAGGCTTCGAAGGCCTAACATAAAAAAATATTGGGCTGTAGGCACTTTTAAATAGGTTCCAGGGGTACACGGGCAGCAGTAGACTGGTCAGTGTAGTAGTAGTTGAAAGAACGGGCCGCAGACAGGCTTCGAAGGCCTAACATAAAAAAATATTGGGCTGTAGGCACTTTAACATTGGTTCAAGGGGTACACGGGCAGCAGTAGACTGGTCAGTGTAGTAGTAGTAGAAAGAACGGGCCGCAGACAGGCTTCGAAGGCCTAACATAAAAAAATATTGGGCTGTAGGCACTTTTAAATAGGTTCCAGGGGAACACAGGCAGCAGTGGTCTGGTCAGTGTAGCAGTAGTAGAAAGAACGGGCCGCAGACAGGCTTCGAAGGCCTAACATAATAAAATTGGATAGGCTGTAGGCACTTTATAATTGGTTCCAGGGGTACACGGGCAGCAGTAGACAGGTCATTGGAGGCCTAGTGGAAGGAGGGACCGCAGACAGGCTTCGAAGGCCTAAGATAATAAATTGGGCTGGCTGTAGGCAATTTACAATTGGTTCCAGGGGTACACGGGCAGCAGTAGACAGGTCAGTGGAGGCCTAGTGGAAGGAGGGACCGCAGACAGGCTTCGAAAGCCTAACATAATAAATTGGGCTGGCTGTAGGCAATTTACAATTGGTTCCAGGGGTACACGGGCAGCAGTAGACAGGTCAGTGGAGGCCTAGTGGAAGGAGGGACCGCAGACAGGCTTCGAAGGCCTAACAGAATAAATTGGGCTGGCTGTAGGCAATTTACAATTGGTTCCAGGGGTACACGGGCAGCAGTAGACAGGTCAGTGGAGGCCTAGTGGAAGGAGGGACCGCAGACAGGCTTCGAAGGCCTAAGATAATAAATTGGGCTGGCTGTAGGCAATTTAAAATTGGTTCCAGGAGTACACGGGCAGCAGTAGACAGGTCAGTGGAGGCCTAGTGGAAGGAGGGACCGCAGACAGGCTTCGAAGGCCTAACATAATAAAATTGCACTGGCTGTAGGCACTTTATAATTGGTTCCAGGGGTACACGGGCAGCAGTGGTCTGGTCAGCGGAGGCCGATTGTAATGAGTGTCTGCCAGTTAGTAGTCCAAAACAATAAATAAATGTGAATGTCTCGCATTAAAACAAAACGAAAACACTAAAGGGTGCAATCATTAGGTACAGGGGTGGGATCCTCTGCGTAGTTTCAGACCTACTAATTTGGCGCAAAGTATTTACTTTGGTAAATAGAGGACACTGCCACTGACTATGTTAAGTACCGTCATACATGTCAACACAATGGTATTGTCAGTGGCAGGAATGGAAGGATGTCAGCGCATAGACTAAACATTGGTGGAAGTGTGAGAGATAAATGTGGAAGTGGTAGAGCAATGTTTGACCTGGGGGTGGGTGAACTCTCTTGTGGCCGGCGGTACAGGCCCAGGGCCCCTCATGTTACAACAGTGTGTCTGACGTTGGGTGCGCACCACCACCGCCAGAGACACTTTATTGTACTATGAGGGACCCAGTGGCAGTGCTGTCGGCCAAAAGCGGGCACACCCACCTCTTCAGACAAACAGCACTCTCACGGGTGCTTGCGCCAAGTCGCGATACCACGGCCCCGTGTGGGGAGTTTGGCCATTTAGGGAGGTGTAAACATGTCGTATGATGGACAATCAGCTGCAGCAAATTAAGACATTAGAAAAGTAATTCACAGTAGTCCACAGGCAAGAGCTTTTAATAGGAAAGCTAGGTGTCGGCCGGGCAAGGTGGGGCAAAAGAATTCGAAATCCAGTTGTGGTTCATTTTAATGAATGTTAGATCATCAACATTTTGGGTAGCCAGACGAGTCCTTTTTTCGGTTAATATTGAACCTGCAGCACTGAATACTCTTTCTGATAGGACACTAGCTGCCGGGCAAGCAAGCTCCTGCAATGCATATTCTGCCAATTCTGGCCAGGTGTCTAATTTTGATGCCCAGTAATCAAATGGGAATGACGGTTGAGGGAGAACATCGATAAGGGATGAAAAATAGTTTGTAACCATACTGAACAAATGTTGTCTCCTGTCACTTTCAATTGATGCTGCAGTACCTGTCCTGTCTGCGGTCATAGCAAAATCACTCCACAACCTGGTCAGAAAACCCCTCTGTCCAACGCCACTTCTGATGTGTGCACCCCTAACACTCCTGGTCTGCTGCCCCCTGGAGCTCGTGTGAGAACGATCACGGGCGCTGTGTGCTGGGAATGCCTGAAGCAAACAGTCAACAAGAGTTGATTGTTTGGTTGCTAATATTAGTTCCAAGTTCTCATGTAGCATAATATTTTGCAATTTGCCTTTATAGCGAGGGTCAAGGAGGCAGGCCAACCAGTAATCGTCATCGTTCATCATTTTCGTAATGCGTGTGTCCCTTTTGAGGATACGTAAGGCATAATCCGCCATGTGGGCCAAAGTTCCAGTTGTCAAATCTGCGGTTGTGATTGGTTGAGGGGCAGTTTCAGGCAAATCTACGTCACTTGTGTCCCTCAAAAAACCAGAACCTGGCCTTGCCACGCAACCAATTTCCAGTGCCCCCGGGAAAGCTTCCTCATTAAAAATATACTCATCCCCATCATCCTCCTCGTCCTCCAGCTCCTCTTCGCCCGCTACCTCGTCCTGTACACTGCCCTGACCAGACAATGGCTGACTGCCATCAAGGCTTTCCTCTTCCTCTGGTGCAGACACCTGATCCTTTATGTGCGTCAAACTTTGCATCAGCAGACACATTAGGGGGATGTTCATGCTTATTATGGCGTTGTCTGCACTAACCAGCCGTGTGCATTCCTCAAAACACTGAAGGACTTGACACATGTCTTGTATCTTCGACCACTGCACACCTGACAACTCCATGTCTGCCTTCCTACTGCCTGCCCGTGTATGTGTATCCTCCCACAAAAACATAACAGCCCGCCTCTGTTCGCACAGTCTCTGAAGCATGTGCAGTGTTGAGTTCCACCTTGTTGCAACGTCTATGATTAGGCGATGCTGGGGAAGGTTCAAAGACCGCTGATAGGTCTGCATACGGCTGGAGTGTACAGGCGAACGGCGGATATGTGAGCAAAGTCCACGCACTTTGAGGAGCAGGTCGGAGAACCCAGGATAAGTTTTCAATAAGCACTGCACCACCAGGTTTAAGGTGTGAGCCAGGCAAGGAATGTGTTTCAGTTGGGAAAGGGAGATGGCAGCCATGAAATTCCTTCCGTTATCACTCACTACCTTGCCTGCCTCAAGATCTACTGTGCCCAGCCACGACTGCGTTTCTTGCTGCAAGAACTCGGACAGAACTTCCGCGGTGTGTCTGTTGTCGCCCAAACACTTCATAGCCAATACAGCCTGCTGACGCTTGCCAGTAGCTGGCCCATAATGGGACAACTGGTGTGCAACAGTGTCAGCTGCCGATGGAGTGGTTGGGAGACTGCGGTCTGTGGAAGAGCTCTCGCTTCTGCAGGAGGACGAGGAGGAGGAGGAGGGGGTGCGAACGCCTACAGCCAACTGTTTCCTAGACCGTGGGCTAGGCACAACTGTCCCGAAATTGATGTCCCCTGTGGACCCTGCATCCACCACATTCACCCAGTGTGCCGTGATGGACACGTAACGTCCCTGGCCATGCCTACTGGTCCATGCATCTGTAGTCAGGTGCACCTTTGTACTCACAGATTGCCTGAGTGCATGGACGATGCGCTGTTTAACATGCTGGTGCAGGGCTGGGATGGCTTTTCTGGAAAAAAAGTGTCGACTGGGTAGCTCGTAGCGTGGTTCAGCGTACTCCATCAGGGCTTTGAAAGCTTCGCTTTCAACTAACCGGTAGGGCATCATCTCTAACGAGATTAGTCTAGCTATGTGGGCGTTAAAACCCTGTGTACGCGGATGCGAGGATAAGTACTTCCTTTTTCTAACCAGAGTCTCATGTAGGGTGAGTAGCAATAGTAGACACGGCACTCAGGGCTTCTTGGAGGTGCACAAGTTAGGTATCCAACCCGTCAAATGTAAGCAATAAATTACTTGGCACTCAGGAGATCTTGTTGCAAAATAAGAAATTCGTTTATTTAGAGCATCCAGTTCCAAATTTTTTAAACGTTTTCGGTCTTAACACAAGACCTTCATCAGAAATAGTTTTTTTTGAATACTGAAATACATATGTAAAAAACATAAGAGAATACTTTTAGAAAACACATATGATGCACAGAAAAAACAGGTGTAACACATTTAGCTTGAAAAAATCAATCAAATACATCACTAGTTGTATGGCAGATAACAGCAGTGGCGGTCTAAAGGATCCGGACTGGTGTTCCGTGAGCCGTGAGCCTCGTTCAGGAGATGCTATAGGCTGTGAGCGTGTTTAGGAAAAAAGTGAGGGTATCAAGTCCTTTCAGGGGACTAAGCGAGTAGGCTGCATATTGACCACCCCCAAAGTGCCAAGTAATTTATTGCTCTTGTAGGGTGAGCTGGACTGGAGAGCTGGAGATCGTGGAACTAGCGGGTGTGCCGGTGGACATGGCAGACTGAGAGACGGTTGGAGACGGTATTGTTTCCGCCGGTTCCCTAGATGCAATATTTCCTCCTACAAAACTGGTGATTCCCTGACCCTGACTGCTTTTGGCTGGCAAAGAAACCTGCACAGATACTGCCGGTGGTGCGGAAAATGGTGGCATTACAGTGACGGAAGGGATGTTGCGTTGCTGACTAGCTTCATTGGCCGAGGGTGCTACAACCTTAAGAGACGTTTGGTAGTTAGTCCAGGCTTGGAAATGCATGGTGGTTAAATGTCTATGCATGCAACTTGTATTGAGACTTTTCAGATTCTGACCTCTGCTTAAGCTAGTTGAACATTTTTGACAGATGACTTTGCGCTGATCAATTGGATGTTGTTTAAAAAAATGGCAGATTGCACTCTTCCTAGCATCGGATCCCTTTTCAGGGATTGCAGACTGAGCTTTAACCGGATGGCCACGCTGTCCTCCAACAGGTTTTGGCTTTGCCACGCGTTTTGGGCCAGATACGGGCCCGGCAGATGGAACCTGTTGCGATGTTGATGCCTGCTGCGGCCCCTCCTCCACCTCCGCTTCAGAACTACTGCCGCCTGCACCCTGTTCCCCCAATGGCTGCCAATTGGGGTCAACAACTGGGTCATCTATTACCTCCTCTTCTAGCTCGTGTGCAACTTCGTCTGTGTCACCGTGTCGGTCGGTGGTATAGCGTTCGTGACGGGGCAACATAGTCTCATCAGGGTCTGATTGTGGATCAGTACCCTGAGAGGGCAATGTTGTGGTCTGAGTCAAAGGACCAGCATAGTAGTCTGGCTGTGGCTGTGCATCAGTGCACTCCATGTCAGAATCTACTTGTAATGGGCATGGCCTGTTAACTGTTTCACTTTCTAAGCCAGGGACGGTATGTGTAAAGAGCTCCATGGAGTAACCCGTTGTGTCGCCTGCTGCATCCTTCTCTCTTGTTGTTGTTTTTGCTGAAGAGGACAAGAAAGCGACTTGTCCCTGACCGTGAACATCCACAAACGACGCGCTGCTTTTACATTTACCAGTTTCAGAAGAGGAGGCAAAAGAGCTAGAGGCAGAGTCTGCAAGGTAAGCCAAAACTTGCTGTTGCTGCTCCGGCTTTAAAAGCGGTTTTCCTACTCCCAGAAAAGAGAGCGTCAGAGGCCTTGTGTAGCCAGACGACGAACCTGGCTCCACAGCTCCAGACTTAGTTGGAATATTTTTTTTCCCACGACCACCTGATGCTCCACTACCACTACCATCATTACCAGCTGACAATGAACGCCCACGGCCACGACCTCTTGCACCAGACTTCCTCATTGTTTTAAAAACTTAACCAAAGTAACTTTATTTGTTGCTGTCAAACAACTTACACGGTGAGCTATAACTTCAGTATGGTTTCGGTATCCCTTTACAGGTTGGTGAGACCGCAAGGAAAATCAGGCACAATGTTACACACTCTGTTTTCTGTGGCACCAAATCACAGAGATGCCACACACGCAGGACTGTCACTCAAGCACAAATGTCAATATTAATCTCCCTTTTTTTTTTTTTTTTCAGGGAGACTTTAGAAACAAAATAAAATAAAATGATTTTTTCAGGAAGAATTTAGAAACCAAATAAAATAAAATGATTTTTTCAGGGAGAATTTAGAAACCAAATAAAAAAAATAAATAGGCTTTCTATGGCCCACTGAGTGAGAGATGGCACACACAGGAGTCAGGAGTGGCACACAAGCCCAGAGGCCATTATTTATCTCCCACTGATTGATTTATTGATTTTTTCAGGTAGAATTTAGAACCCAAATCAAGCAAAAAAATAAATAGGCTTTCTATGGCCCACTATTTCAGAGAGAGAGAGATGGCACACCCAGGAGTCAAGACTGGCACACAAGCAGAAAGGGCAATATTAATCTCCCACTGTTTTTTTTGTTTTTTTTTTTTTCAGGGAGACTTTAGAAACAAAATAAAATAAAATGATTTTTTCAGGAATAATTTAGAAACCAAATAAAATAAAATGATTTTTTCAGGTAGAATTTAGAACCCAAATCAACCAAAAAAATAAATAGGCTTAATATGGCCCACTGAGTGAGAGATGGCACACACAGGAGTCAGGAGTGGGACACAAGCCCAGAGGCCAATATTTATCTCCCACTGATTGATTTAGTGATTTTTTCAGGTAGATTTTAGAACCCAAATCAAGCAAAAAAATAAATAGGCTTTCTATGGCCCACTGAGTGAGAGATGGCACACACAGGAGTCAGGAGTGGCACACAAGCCCAGAGGCCAATATTTATCTCCCACTGATTGATTTATTGATTTTTTTCAGGTAGAATTTAGAACCCAAATCAAGCAAAAAAATAAATAGGCTTTCTATGGCCCACTGAGTGAGAGATGGCACACACAGGAGTCAGGAGTGGCACACAAGCCCAGAGGCCAATATTTATCTCCCACTGATTGATTTAGTGATTTTTTCAGGTAGAATTTAGAACCCAAATCAACCAAAAAAATAAATAGGCTTTATATGGCCCACTGAGTGAGAGATGGCACACACAGGAGTCAGGAGTGGCACACAAGCCCAGAGGCCAATATTTATCTCCCACTGATTGATTTAGTGATTTTTTCAGGTAGAATTTAGAACCCAAATCAACCAAAAAAATAAATAGGCTTTCTATGGCCCACTGAGTGAGAGATGGCACACACAGGAGTCAGGAGTGGCACACAAGCCCAGAGGCCAATATTTATCTCCCACTGATTGATTTAGTGATTTTTTCAGGTAGAATTTAGAACCCAAATCAACCAAAAAAATAAATAGGCTTTATATGGCCCACTGAGTGAGAGATGGCACACACAGGGATGGTACTCTAGCAGAAATGCCAATCTTAATCTCCCACAAAAAAAAAAAACAGGGACTGTCCTACAATTACTATCTCCCTGCAGTAATATCAGCCAGGTATGGCAGGCAGCAATAAGGAGTGGACTGATGCACAAATGAAATAAAAAGTGTGGACAAACAAAAAAGATAGCTGTGCAGAAAGGAAGGAACAAGAGGATTTGTGCTTTGAAAAAAGCAGTTGGTTTGCACAGCGGCGTACACACAGCAATGCAGCTATCAGGGAGCCTTCTAGGGCAGCCCAATGAGCTACAGCGCTGAGAAAAAAAAAATGTAGCTTCCACTGTCCCTGCACACCGAAGGTGGTGTTGGACAGTGGAAATCGCTACAGCACAAGCGGTTTGGGGGTTAATGGACCCTGCCTAATGCTATCCCTGCTTCTGACGAAGCGGCAGCAACCTCTCCCTAAGCTCAGATCAGCAGCAGTAGCATGGCGGTCGGCGGGAACGACCCCTTTATAGCCCCTGTGATGCCGCAGACAGCAAGCCAATCACTGCAATGCCCTTCTCTAAGATGGTGGGGACCAGGACCTATGTCATCACGCTGCCCACACTCTGCGTTCACCTTCATTGGCTGAGAAATGGCGCTTTTCGCGTCATTGAAATGCGACTTTGGCGCGAAAGTCGCGTACCGCATGGCCGACCACGCACAGGGGTCGGATCGGGTTTCATGAAACCCGACTTTGCCAAAAGTCGGCGACTTTTGAAAATGAACGACCCGTTTCGCTCAACCCTACCCGGTACATGTACCGCAGAAATGTATGCATTTAGCTCCAAGCAGCGCAACACCAGTTCCCTAACCAGTCTAATCACCGGGGGAGAGGAAGAGGTTAAACTATTGATAATAGTGACAACACTTAAATTATCACAATGAAACCTGACCTTCCGATTTTGAAAAACGTCACCCCAAATCACAACTGACACCACAATTGGGAACAATTCTAGGAGTGAAAGATTCTTAGTTAGACCCTGCTTCCGCCATCCCTCTGGCCACATATCTGCACTCCATCGACCTCCACAATACGCGCCGTATCCAACCGAACCGGCTGCATCCGTGTAAATTTCACAATCAAAATCGTCCACGGCTTCCAACTGAATCAAGGAGCGACCATTATAATTTGACAAAAAACGCTGCCAAACCACCAAATCTTGTCTATGCTCCTTGGTTAAACGAACAAAATGATGTGCCGCCCTGACTCCGGCCGTTGCCAACGACAACCTACGGACAAAAAATTCGGCCAATGGGCATAATCCAGCACGCAAAATTCAAATGCCCCAAAAGGGACTGCAATTCCTTCAAAGTCACCTTACGCAAACGACCAATCCTGTGTACCTCTTGTACCAGCAACAAAAGTTTGTCCTCAGGTAACCTACACTCCATTCTCTCTGAATCGATAAGGATGCCCAAAAAACTCAAAACCTTACACGGTCCCTCCGTCTTCTCTTTTGCCAACGGTACGCCAAACAACCCAGCCATCCACTCCATAGTAGCCAACAAATTCCTGCATACGGCGGAATCAGGGGGGCCAATAAACAAAAAATCATCCAAATAGTGAATGGCGGAAGGAACACCAGAAACATCCCTAATCACCCATTCCAGAAAAGTGCTAAACGTCTCAAACAGTGAACAAGAAATCAAACATCCAATAGGCAAACATCTGTCCAGATAAAAGCCACCTTTCCAACAACAGCCCAACAAAGGAATGCTAAGCCGATTCAATATCTGTCTTGGCCAGTAAAGACCTTTCGCCATACCGCCGTACCCATTGCACTGCCGTATCGAACGAGGTGTACACCACTGAACATAACTCCCCATCTATGCCATCATTAACTGACCTCCCCTTTGGATACGACAAATGTTGGATCAACCGAAACTTGTTCGGCTCCTTCTTGGGCACCACCCCCAAAGGTGAAACGATCATGCCTTCAATAGGCAATGAACTAAATGGCCCAGCCATCCTACCCAGTTCTACCTCCTTCGCCAACTTACTGCTGACTACTGCAGCATGTAAATCCGCTGACCTCAAATTCTTAGTAGTAAAGGGAACCGCATGAGTAGGGGCCGGAATCCGAAAACCCTCAGAAAAACCTCGTAAAAGAATTCCCGCCTTTTCTTGATCCGGGTATCTATTTAGATAAGGGGCCATCCCTTGAAGCCTCACCGGTGTCTCCCCCTTGACTGCCACCCATTCCTGGCTTACCCTTGGCTTTTTTGAAACATTTTGACGCTCCGTGGGAGCTCCCGTTGCAATGGGAACAAGCGTGCTTAAATTTGCAGGAGTTCCCGTACCTACATTGGCCATCATTAAATTGCCAACAAGTACCTGAATTCTCTTTCCCGCCCTGGGCCCCCTGACCTCCGCTGGCATGTCCTGATTGCTGAGTGCTGGCGCCCCCGCTGCCCTGAAAGGACTGCCCATATCTCACCGGAGCCATGACTTTCAACCAAAGCCCGATATCCTTTTGGTCCCATTTGATTTCGGGCCTAACTGCCTTCCTCTGACGGAACTGCTCGTCATAACGGAGCCACGCCTGACCCCCATAAGTACGATATGCCTCACCTATCGAGTCAAAGTAACAAAACAGGCCCGAACAGTTATCCGGAAATTTCTCGCCTATGACGCTAGCCAGTATCGCAAAAGCCTGCTGCCAATTAACGAAGGTTTGCGGAATCAACCGCCACCTTCTCTTCTCCTCCTCCTCTTTTTTACTGTCCTCCTTCTTACTCTTGTCCAAATTAAACTTTTCTAAAGGAAGTAGGGAGAAAATCTCCACATACTCATCTTTCCAAATCCTCTCCTTCACCTCCTTCTTTAAATGCGCCCCCAGCGGGCCCTCAAAGCAAACGTACACCTCCACCTTTGCCCTGTCGTCCAACTTTACTGTATCCCCCTTATCTTTCTCAGTCTGCACCGACACCGATACGCCGGCAGACGATGCCTGTGCTGACCCCCCAGAACTAGTTGCGTCACTTGCCAACCGCGATCCAGCCCTCACACCCTGTAGCCAGGCTCCCAGGGGGGACCCCCCATCCCCCTCCGCAACTCCCCCTTCCAGACTTTTCAAAAAATGTGACACCCCGGCCAAAATATCACTAATTCCCGACATCCCAGAGCCCCCTACCCCCGCCAGTGCACTATTGTCGGATGCCGTACCCCCGATACCCCCAACACCCCCTAAACTACCACCTGACTGAGACAAACTAGACATGGACGTATACTCACGGGGCTGCGCGGGTGCTGTGTCCCCGCCAGCCGGACATCCAGACTCCTGCCGCGTTCCGTCCTCCGATTACTCGCTCCCCGACTCGCTCCTGGCGTCGTAGCCCTGCCGCTCCAGGCCCGCGCCCCTGGCCTCCTCGTCACCAGGGGGGACCAGAGCAGGGGATCCTTGGCGCTCCCTAGACCGTCTGCCGGACCTGGATCTGCCGTCAGCAGCCGTCTCCCGCAGCCTGCTGCCTCTTGATGTACTGCTGTTGTCCCCAGCCTGGGAGTCCTGAGGCTGCCTGCCCTGCAGCCTGCTCTGCCGGCCTCTCCGTGTGTCGGGCGCCCATCCTCCTATAGCTCCGTGGGCGCCTGCATCCTCAGCCACCGCTCTGCTCTCCCCTGCAGCCGTCGCAGCTGCCTGCCACCTCTGCACCGCCGCTGACCGAGCCATGCGCTCCATCGCCACGCCGCTCTGCTCTCTCCCAGGCTGCCCTGAACCCCGGCGCGCAGGCGCAGGCCGCACTTCCGGTGCGGCCTGCAGTACAGGAGAAGCATGCCCAGCCGCAGTGCTCCTCGTCTCCATAGTGCGGCGCCGCGCTGCGCCGGCAGGTCGGGGGCTAGGATTCCTGCCGGAGGCGGCATCGGGCGAAGCAGCCGCACCGGAGCACCGGGCCTCCGCAGGGTCCCGAGTGGGGCTCCGCGGCCTCCTCCTGCCTCGCGTACCAATCTCCGGCGACAGGCGCTCCGGGGGCCTGGTCCTGCTGCCACGTGGCTCCGCAGTCCCCAGCAAGGAGGCCAGCTGCTCCTGCAGCCATCCATCCCTCCGCGATCCCGCCATCTCCCGAAGACGGTCCATCATGCCTTCCATGGAGTCCATCTTTTCCAGGTAAACGAGTTGAATTGCAGTGAATCTCTCCTTGGGAGGGGGTCTTTCTCTGCTGACTTCCTCCTCGTGACTGCACTTTCTCCCGCACTTTTCCCCCTTGTCAGTGATACCCAGCCCCCCAGCTCCTCCCCCCCCCCCTTTTTCCCACAGCCAATCCCCTTCATTAAATTCAAAACATAATATGGGAAAAAACCCTCCCATGGCAACGCAGTCATGGGGGGCTTCTATCTAGCTCTGCCCATTCCAGCTCCCCTCTGGAATTTCAGTACACATCTTAGCCTTAGCTTCTCCATCACCAGACCCAGTACTCAACCAGCGTATTTATATGAGAAGGAAGCAAAATAAGGTAATGAAGTATATTACAAAAAATGCTGACTTTGCAATGTCTAGGGTTTAGGTAAAAAAAATATTAGATTCTCTTCAATGCACATTTAAAGTCTGTATAGTGTAGGGTCCCATCTACATGGGGCTTTCTTGTAAGAACGGATGCTTTCTTGTGGTTTCACCAAAATGTCTGCTAAGAACCGAACATTTCTAAGTATAGCAGTAGTAAATAAAGATGCAAGGCAATTTTGCATAATTTATATATTCAATGTTTTCATAAAACTAAGCAATGAAAGAGTGCTGCTGGACCTTTTATTTTTCTTAGTGAAGAATTATAGTTGATGGGCTTTTTTTAAGTAAGTGCACACTTTTTCTTAAAGTGTGACACTCTGTTTATCTTCTAAAGCTCATCCCCAGACACAGCTAATGGACAATAAAAGTGCAGTTTCAGGAAGTTAGAAAAAAATCTTGGATGTGATTGCAGTGTCTTATGTCATGCGCCATCGCTCGACTGCCAACTGCTCCTCCATTTAAAAGTAAAAATCCACTTTAAGTTGGTTCTCAGTATGTGAAAATATCAGACATTGTACAAATTCTGTCTTTTATTTGAAATAAAATAAACAAATTGCAGTAAAATAGTGTAGTAATAAATGATAAATGATAAATGTAAGGTTATACACATGGGAAGAAGGAATCAATATCACCATTACACACTGAATGGGAAACCACTGGGTAAATCTGACAGGGAGAAGGACTTGGGGATCCTAGTTAATGATAAACTTACCTGGAGCAGCCAGTGCCAGGCAGCAGCTGCCAAGGCAAACAGGATCATGGGGTGCATTAAAAGAGGTCTGGATACACATGATGAGAGCATTATACTGCCTCTGTACAAATCCCTAGTTAGACCGCACATGGAGTACTGTGTCCAGTTTTGGGCACCGGTGCTCAGGAAGGATATAATGGAACTAGAGAGAGTACAAAGGAGGGCAACAAAATTAATAAAGGGGATGGGAGAACTACAATACCCAGATAGATTAGTGAAATTAGGATTATTTAGTCTAGAAAAAAGACGACTGAGGGGCAATCTAATAACCATGTATAAGTATATAAGGGGACAATACAAATATCTCGCTGAGGATCTGTTTATACCAAGGAAGGTGACGGGCACAAGGGGGCATTCTTTGCGTCTGGAGGAGAGAAGGTTTTTCCACCAACATAGAAGAGGATTCTTTACTGTTAGGGCAGTGAGAATCTGGAATTGCTTGCCTGAGGAGGTGGTGATGGCGAACTCAGTCGAGGGGTTCAAGAGAGGCCTGGATGTCTTCCTGGAGCAGAACAATATTGTATCATACAATTATTAGGTTCTGTAGAAGGACGTAGATCTGGGGATTTATTATGATGGAATATAGGCTGAACAGGATGGACAAATGTCTTTTTTCGGCCTTACTAACTATGTTACTATGTTAGTATAGTGTGATGTGTTCCCATATAATTTAGGTTGTCTGTAGGTCCTGCCAAAATTAGCAGGATCCACCTACAATATTTTAATATCCATAGGTTTAACCCCTTAGTGACCGAGCCAAATTTTTGAAATCTGACCAGTGTCACTTTATGTGGTAATAACTCTGCAATGCTTCAACAAATCCCAGTGATTTTGAGATTGTTTTTTCGTGACACATTATACTTTATGATAATGGTAAATTTAGTTCAATATTTTTTGTGTTTATTTATAAAAAATATTACAAATTTGAGAAAAATGTTAAAAAATTAGCAATTTTCTAAATTTGAAGGATTATCCCTTTAATCCAGATAGTCATACAACAGCAAACCATTAATAAATAACATTTCCCACATGTCTGCTTTACATCAGCACCATTTGTAAAATGTTATTTTATTTTGTTAGCATTTTAGGAGGTTTAAAAATGTAGCAGCAATTTTTCATTTTTTCAAAGAAATTTACCACATTTATTTTTGTAGGGACTTATCCATGTTTGAAGTGACTTTAGGGATCCCATATATTGGAAAACCCCCAAACGTGATACCATTTTAAAAACGGCACCCCTAAACATATTGAAAACTGCTGTCAGGTAGTTTATTAACCCTTCAGGTGCTTTACAGGAATTAATGCAAAGTGGCATGACAGAAATGAAAATGTGTATTTTTACCACCTAAATGTTGCTAACTTCTAAACAGATTACTACAGCCGTCAGACTCTAAGGCCGCTATTTGGTCATGAATTGCCATCGCAAACATTAGGACAACAAAATCATGATCTGAGGGCACCAATTGGGATAAAGAAGAAGCCCCCACACTCTGTTAACCATTTATAATGATGTAGTCACTATTGACAGCAGCATCTAAGGGGTTAAACAGATTTAGAAGGTGCAAATACTGATCGTGGCTGATACAGCAAGTAGTCAGCTATAGTGTACAGCCGACACATGATGGATTGTCACCTGTATGGGGAGGCTATTCTCTTATATCTCAGGTCAGTTAAAAGACGTATTGGCGGTCATTAAGGGGTTAAAGGTGTTGCCGGGTGAAAACAAGTTATCACCTATCCAGTGGATTGGTGATAACTAATTGATCTGTGGGGTCTGACCAGTGGGACCCGCACTGATCGGCACAATGGGGAACTTTTATACCCCCTTCAATGTAGTGGCTCCATTTGTTCCCTATGGGGCTGCTGGGCTCTGCGCTTGGCTTTTTATGGCAACTGCACAGAGAACAAATGGCTTGGCAATTGGACTTCCATCTTTGTTATGTTTGATAGAGGCCACAGGCTTAAGGTACCGTCACAATAAACGATATCGCTAGCGATCTGTGACGTTGCAGCGTCCTGGCTAGCGATATCGTTCAGTGTGACACACAGCAGCGATCAGAATCCTGCTGTGATGTCGTTGGTTGCTGCAGAAAGTCCAGAACTTTATTTCGTCGCTGGACTTCCTGCAGACATCGCTGGATCGGCGTGTGTGACACCGATTCAGCGATGTCTTCGCTGGTAACCAGGGTAAACATCGGGTTACTAAGCGCAGGGCCGCGCTTAGTAACCCGATGTTTACCCTGGTTACCAGCGTAAAAGTAAAAAAAACAAATACTACATACTTACATTCCGCTGTCTGTCCCTCGGCGCTCTGCTTCTCTGCCCTGTGTAAGCACAGTGGCCTGAAAGCAGAGCGGTGACGTCACCGCTCTTCTTTCCGGCCGCTGTGCTCACAGTCAGTGCAGGAAAGCATAGCGCCGGGGACAGACAGCAGAAGGCAAGTATGTAGTGTTTGTTTTTTTTTACTTTTACGCTGGTAACCAGGGTAAACATCGGGTTACTAAGCGCGGCCCTGCGCTTAGTAACCCGATGTTTACCCTGGTTGCCGGGGACCTCGGGATCGTTGGTCGCTGGAGAGCGGTCTGTGTGACAGCTCTCCAGCGACCAAACAGCGACGCTGCAGCGATCCGGATCGTTGTCGGTATCGCTGCAGCGTCGCTTAGTGTGACGGTACCTTTAGACAGACTTGGCACAAGCTACTCAGTTTGGCAGATTCCAGGGGAACCCAAGCCTTCGCTGTTTAATCTCTGTAAATGAATCTGGACTTACAACGGGATCTACTGAATTGTTTCCACAGAAGGGCTGCCATCTAGAGAAGTAAACCAGAACAATAAGGGTCATCATGCTGGGTCAATATCAGGAAGTCACATTGGGACAAAATCAGGAGGCAAACGGGTAATCAAAATACAGACCAGGGCCAGACAACAAGATACACAAAATCACACAGGTGCAAGGTGTCAGAAACC
The DNA here is from genome assembly GCF_032444005.1 of Ranitomeya imitator. Taxonomy (NCBI): domain Eukaryota; kingdom Metazoa; phylum Chordata; class Amphibia; order Anura; family Dendrobatidae; genus Ranitomeya; species Ranitomeya imitator. The sequence continues at coordinate 638,129,635 of NC_091286.1, forward strand.
AGATCTAGATGAAAAGTAGCTAATAACTAGCAGCTAGAGTCAGTCTGCTTGGGTTTATATAAAAGAGAGCCTCGCCCATGGCTCCCAGCAAAGAGTTATTTACCTACCAGCACACTGCGGTGAAACACAGGTGTTTGGAAAAACAGAACAAGCCTCAGCAACCTTAAAGCTAAATGCCCACATAGGGGGGTGTGATATTGATCGTTTAAGATGTTTTATTTTATTTGATACTGCTACATTAGCCTGTGTATTATCACCCCTGTATATGATTACTGCTACACCTAAAGTGTATTACTCTGTATATGTACATGTCTGATCATTTGCATATTTACTGCTTGATAGGGAAAGTAAGTACCCCGGGCCGGCCATTAGGTTTAGTGTTAGGGGAGCAGTACCCCAAGTTGGCCACTTGATGGGGGCATTATTAGTGAGATAGTAATAGTTGATTGTAGGAGGGACACGGTGGGATAAGTAGTGAGGTTTTCCCGGGTTTAGGCAGTTGGGCATGGGGCGCCCGTGTGGTACACAGGGCTGGCTAGGCCAGGGCAACATCGTGCACCGCAACATTGGTCAGAAAAGTGGGCCAAGCAGTTAGTATCCAGGGGGCTAGAGTCCAGAACAAAGCACAGCGACACCAGAGATAGCGGTGCAGTATAAGTGGGACTGCAGTGCTACAGGAAGAAGGCTAAGCAGAACGGGAGCAAGGTATCCAAGATGTGGCAGATTTTTGAGTGGTCCAGTATTTTAAGGACTGTTGCAAAACGGCAGAGAATACCCCCACGACAAGCAGAAATTCTAGCCATTGAGGACACTGAGAGAGCGGAGGATATGAACTGTCCCGAGGACAGGCTTAGCGGCAGAGAGAATAGGCAAGGGAAAGCGTTGCTAAATGTTATGATTGACTGTGCCCTGGATAATGCTGTGTTAAGTAAAGAAGTTGAAGTTAAAGTGAAGCCGGACTGTGACTCTTTAATTACGGAGCCGTCTGTAAGGAATAGACTCTCGTGCCAGGAGATCCCAGATGACACAGAGAAGCAGCACCGAGGTACTCAGAGAAGAAACCATGATCTTGTGCTGGGAGGGGGCCAGGGGTGATACTGGGGTTACATTTGACCATGACAGCAGCCCTGGCCCCAGCTCCCTACACCCACGTGCTGCCAGTGTCCAACAGTGTCAGTAGTGTTAGTGCACCGCCACCTAGCAACTATTGCAGAATTTACAGCAGTACATTCACAATTTTGTAATGATTATAAAAATTCCATGTTCTGACAATTGGTGTGGGTCAAAATGGTCAGACCCCCACTGATCAGTAAATTGTTAGATAAGAAGAGAACTTGTTTTCACCTGGCATACCTTTAATGTAGGGTGACCATTTTTAACAGGAATACACTCTGGGGACGATTCATCAAATTGTTTGGTAGAATTCTGGAGTAAAAGTTTTAAATGTCACGTGACTTTTGTCATTCCTACACCTGTCTTGGCAAGCTCCAGCAATATTTCGTAAAGTAAGTGGTACTTAATGTAGCTAAGAAACTGGTTATTTACACCACACATTTCTTGCAGTGACACAACATGAATGCCTTTTAGTAAATTTGGCAAATTTTATTAGAGCGCTCCATTCATTAATATTGACATACAAAATGCAGATTTTGAAAAATTGTGGGCCAATATGTTCAGTGAAGCTGGTAGCACTCTACTCAAGTCAACGAGAAAAAAAATAAATGCAAAAAGAATGACTAAAGCTTTATCTTGATTTTAATGATAGATGTTGTAACACTAATGTAACCTATTGGATAATGCAAACAGTAAGTAAATTGTAGAAGTTACTTATAGCCAGGGAGGTACCGATTGTGGCCTTAGGAGTCACGCCCTGACCCTTGCGGGTGAGGGGTCGGCCAACTCCAGCGAATACTTCAGCTGGATGTACAGTACATCCAAGGATGCACATTCAACTAAGGTGTATTGCGGAGCAACATTTAAAGGGATCACTTATACAATGTTGTCTAACCACTGTGACTCCCTTTATCCCCCCAAAACATATGGCTCTGAAAAGGCCCAATGGAATGAAACAATGGTAGCGAATGTGTGCCCTTGCTCCATTATTTATGGGTCTGTCGAAGGTAGCCAAGTAATCCCACTGTCAGGGAAACAGGGCTCAGAAATGCCCCTTGGAAATCGAACAATGGGCACCACTTGATTCATTCTCCATATCAGACCCATGGAAATTAATGGAACTGTGTCGCAAATCCACAAACACTGTTTTGTCCCTAGGGAGCTTTTCAGAGTCGTGTTTTCAATATCATGGGCAACTCAGCAGTCAGAGAATGAATGCAGTGATGTCTTACATGCACAGCCACCATTCAATTCTGTCGGGGCACTGGGATCAGTGTTAGTCCAATTGCTTACAATGTTACTGATTCACAAGTTATCCCCTATTCTGTGGATGATAATGTAACATGTTGGGAATAACCATTTAATGTTTTATCTGTAAGCAGACAAAAATTATACTGATGTGCCATCAGAACGCTACTTCTGAATGTGAATTCATCCTACACATACAAAATTCTCCCGCCGATTTTGTATCTTATGGGAATAATACGCAAAGCATCTGTTTGTACTTTAATAATCAGTTTAATATTATTTTTTGCAAAACTCTTTTTTTTACTGAAAGCATAAAACTCAATTAAAGTACCACTCAAGTGTTTTTTGTTTCCTGAAGTCACAACTCAATGTAAGTCTATGAGTGCCAGAACAAGGCCAGATTGAGGATCTCATTGACTTACACTGAGAGCTTGTGACCATTACGTCTGGCTTCTGGTGACTGAGAACTAGCGGTCACAAGGTGGCGGCTCGAGACCTGAGCGGTGCTGGGCAGAGCAGATGACAGCTGCTGATGAGTATAATGGTAGAGTCAGAGGACTTAGATAAGTTGCACCTCTCCAGGGCTTTAATAATAAAAAACGCTGCAGTGGTGCTTTAAAGGAGTTCCCTTTCAAATATAAATCGTCCATTTTGTTTATTAAAAAAAACAAACTCACACTGCACTCACCTTCCCCAGGTCGAGCCATCGCTGCTGCTCCCGGTGTCTGGCATTGGCTGCAGCGCTAATATCACGTTGACCGGGCTGCACCCAATTAGGTTACGTTCACATTTGCGTTGTGCGGCGCAGCGTCGGCGACGCAACGCACAATGCATGCAAAACGCATGCACAACGCAGCGTTTTGTGACGCATGCGTTCATTTTTAGCATGATTTTTGACGCAGAAAAAACTGCATCATGCAGCGTCCTCTGCGCCCTGACAGTTGCGCCAAAATGACACATGCGGCTGCGCCCGACGCTGCGCCCCACAACGCTAATGTGAACGTAGCCTAAGAGAACTCAGCGGCTTAGAACTGGGCATTCTGTCTACACTGGATTGTCCGCTCAGAGCTGCTGAGCTCAATGATTGGCTGCAGCGCTGTCAAGATGAGCAGCTGTGGATACTCTTCACGGAAGGTGAGCACAGAGCGGTTGTTTTCTTTTTAAAACAAAATGCAGAGAGGCAAACTGTATTTGAAAGCGAACAACTCCTTTAAAACAATTCAATAACACTGAAGTTCCTTGGTAAGAGCCTCAGGACTGCATTTTTTCTCTACATAAACATCAGAAATAAGACTGAACAGAGCAATAACATACGGATAAAGCACGGACTGTATTTATATCTGCAGAGTTACATTTAGAACAAAACATATTTCTCAATTTAATTTAGTTAAAACATTCAAACACCTATAAGCGTTATGCCTATAACACATCTTTTCAACAGGACTTATTTCTTTGAACCATCCTTATAAATCCTCACCAATACCATCTATTTATTCCATCTCTGTAGTATGAATCTTCTATCGGAGATAAGGATGAAGCTGTTTAATCTTTGCTTTCTTTGACAGGCCAATCCTAAGAGGACCTGAGCGTGTCTTGAGTGGTGTCACTCTTCCAATCCCATGAGAAAATGTCACTGCTGGGGAGAAGATAAAAATGTCTTATCGTGAGACGCAGTTCAGTAATGATATTCTCATTTTTTCATTGAAATAATAGATAAACAACAGCGCCAAGTATTGCTGGGAATGACAGGCTCTACTTGACAGACAGATGACCAGCTGGGAATAAAGATTTACGTTTCATAATTTTATAATAAATCAAATCCATGAATTCAACTAATTCCATTCTGTCACTTCTGCTGCACTATACATATATTTCTTCCTGGTAAAGTCTTATAAATAATGCAAAATTGAATTTTCTGGAAAACCAGCATCCTCCCGGGAGATGGTTATGATCTGTGCTGGCAGCCTGCCAGAAATGCAACATCGGCTGGTACTGCACTTGAACATATGTAAGACGCGAAAATGTTATGGTGAATTAATACTAGGACCACCCTCCTTTTACTAGTTCACTCCCCCAGGCTGAGATTTCCAGACATACAAAGGCTGCAAAGTGAAGTACAGACCCCAAAGTGTTGATCCTCCCTACAAGGAGTAGTAGAATAGCCTTTCTTTATGTTATATCAAAGGGACAACAGCTTCTTGTATCATCGTTTTAAGCCATATGGTCAGGTATAATTTCGTTCAGAACAAACTATGCAATTAGGACATGAGTTGCACATTCAATTTTGTGTTATTATGTGATCCTCTACTGAACTAATTACTGTTAAAAATGTTTAACTTGTAATAGTGGCTAACCTTTAAATAAGACGACTGAGATATAAATCTAGTGGTTCACCCCAGTTAATTGTATCGTTTCACCATATATAGTGCACTGACTATTGACATCAATCAAGACCTCAAAAGAATAATCCACTTATTTCCCAGACCCTTTTGAAACGTGAAGGAAACCGATTTCCTTGTCTGTTATACTGACGAGCAGAAGGGTAAAAATGTTTTGAACTTTTGACTTTCAGGCTCATCCACTACTTTCCATCCACTACTGCTTCGAACGTGAGACTGCCATCATTTTATATATAATCATGTTGGATATCTAATACATAAATATGACTTACAACTATTTAGCATAGGATTAGTTATGCAGATTCTTGTAATTACACACGTGGTTGTGGAACCACTGTGCCACGGATCGGGGAGAACCTGAGCATAACTAAGCGACTACCTAGTTCTTCACTAGAGCTTCTGATGGTCTGATTAGACCTGCACCCAGGTGAATGCCAAGTGCTACTTCAGGAAAGACCTCGGAGCCATGGCAGCTGACCCTCAAAGGGGCAGGGAAGCAGAACCAGCCAGGAACTGGATAACAAGGGTACGTTTGGATTGGTAGACAGAACAGGTAGAGGATCAGGAACAGGCAGGATAGGTTCAGAAATACAGGATAGATTCAGGTACAGGATCACAGGTGCAGGTTCAGACTGGACTGGTGAGGGTAGAGGTATAGGTGCGGACAAGATGGATCAGGCTCTGGACATGGTAAAGGCAGGATGGACTCAGGAACAGGTTACAGCAGTGCAGACAAGAACCATTTCAGTCAGGGCAAGCAGGGTCAGGTGTGGGCAGGATGGACGGACAAAATTTGGATCAGGCAGAATGGACAGGATGGTCAGGATCAGGTTCAGTGATCACAATGTGGTAGCCAGAAAAACACAGAAAGCTAAATTTGATGAGGCACCTCTCAATAGGAAAGGGTGCCTTAAATATCAGATATCTCCCAGCTATTGGCTGGGAACATTTTTAGAAGCACGCGTGCAGGGATGTCGGCGCTGTTCTAATACTTGTAATGTCACTGCATGGCTACTGGTGGTGGAAAAATATTTTTTCCTGTGTACTACAAAATACAACCTTTTGTCACATTCCCTAATGGCTCAATGTTTAATTAGGTTGGTTCTTAAGCAAAAGGGCATTCACTTGTATTAAATGAGGTCACGCATGTCTTGTCGGCATGTAACCGCATTTATGCAAACCGCACATTTACGGTCACACTCCAGCCCGCTCCTGGTTCCGGTACCGGGTAGTCCTGACAGCGCGTACATGTATAGTGACTGCAGACTTGCACCCCAAGCCTGGGCAACCCCTTTAACTCTATAATTTGTAAAGAACAGTGATTGCTAATGATGCAATTCTGAAGCAATATTTGAAAATCAAACATAATTCTTTATATAATGTTTACTTTAGTATGAAGTTATCAAATAGAAATTATAGTGATGACTGTTATGACCTGGTGGTTAAGAGGCCACACTGAAATGACCTGGTGGCTAAAACGCAACATGGAACAAGCTTTGAGAAGGTGGTATCTCTACTGATCACATTCCCTAATCCTAACAACACAACTAGAAATAGCCGTGGGATGTTCCTGACACTCCCTAGACACCTCGTCACAGCCACAGATATAACTACCCCTAAAGAAGGAAATAGAAAGCTATCTTGCCTCAGAGAAACCCCCAAAAGGAAAGATAGCCCCCCACAAATATTGACTGTGAAAGGAAAGCGAAATGACGAACACAGAAATGAAATTAGAATTCAGCAAAGGGGAGGCCAATACTAAACTAGATAGACAGAGAGCAAAGGAAACTGTGCGGTCAGTATAAAAGACTACAAAATCCACGCAGAGTTTACAAAAATGAACTCCATACCGACTCACGGTGTGGAGAGTCAAATCTGCTTTCCCAGAGCTTCCAGCTAGCCTAAATAAGACATAGTGGCAAGCTGGACAAAAGAGACAAATGCAAAGCAATAGAGTCCAAACAAATGGACAAACAAACTAGCAAAACTTATCTTTTGCAGACAAGGACTGGCCATATGAGAAATCCAAGGGAAGAATCAAATCCAACCAAGAACATTGACAGCAGGCATGGACTAAAGCCCAGAGCAGGTTTAAATAACAAACCCAGGCAAGGCGATTAGTGAAGGCAGCTGTTCCAGCTACCTAACGGAGCAGCAGTTACACTCAAAACCACTAGAGGGAGCCCAAGGGAAGAACTCGCAAACATACCATTAGCAACCACAGGAGGGAGCTCCAGAATGGAACTCACAACAGTACCCCCCCCTTGAGGAGGGGTCACCGAACCCTCACCAGAGCTCCCCGGCCGATCAGGACGAGCCAAATGGAAAGCATGAACCAAATCGGGAGCATGAACATCGGAGGCAACAACCCAAGAATTATCCTCCTGGCCATAACCCTTCCACTTGACCAGATACTGAAGCTTCCGCCTCGAAAAACGAGAATCCAAAATCTTCTCTACCACATATTCCAATTCCCCCTCAACCAACACCGGAGCAGGAGGATCAACGGAGGGAACCATAGGTACCACATATCTCCGCAACAAGGATCTATGGAACACATTATGAATGGAAAAGGAAGCTGGAAGGGCTAAACGAAAAGACAATGGATTGATAATTTCAGAAATCTTATAAGGCCCAATAAAGCAAGGCTTGAACTTAGGGGAAGAAACCTTCATAGGAACATGACGAGAAGACAACCAGACCAAATCCCCAACACGAAGCCGGGGACCAACACACCGACGACGGTTAGCAAAATGCTGAGCCTTCTCCTGAGACAACGTCAAATTGTCCACCACATGAGTCCAAATTTGCTGCAACCTGTCCACCACAGAATCCACACCAGGACAGTCAGAAGGCTCAAGCTGCCCTGAAGAAAAACGAGGATGAAAACCAAAGTTACAAAAAAAAGGCGAAACCAAGGTAGCCGAACTAGCTCGATTATTAAGGGCAAACTCAGCCAACGGCAAAAAGGTCACTTAATCATCCTGATCAGCAGACACGAAGCATCTCAAATAGGTTTCCAAGGTCTGATTGGTTCGCTCCGTTTGGCCATTTGTCTGAGGATGGAATGCAGAAGAAAAAGACAAATCAATGCCCATTCTAGCACAAAAGGACCGCCAAAACCTAGAAGCGAACTGGGAACCTCTGTCAGACACAATATTCTCCGGAATACCATGCAAACGAACCACATGCTGAAAAAATAATGGAACCAAATCAGAAGAGGAAGGCAACTTAGGCAACGGCACCAAATGGACCATCTTAGAAAACCGGTCACAAACCACCCAGATGACAGACATCTTCTGAGAAACAGGAAGATCAGAAATAAAATCCATGGAAATATGCGTCCATGGCCTCTCAGGAATAGGCAAAGGCAAAAGCAACCCGCTGGCACGGGAACAGCAAGGCTTAGCCCGAGCACAAGTCCCACAGGACTGCACAAACGAACGCACATCCCGCGACAAGGAAGGCCACCAAAAGGACCTAGCCACCAAATCTCTGGTACTGAAAATCCCAGGGTGACCAGCCAACACCGAACCATGAACCTCAGAAATTACCCTACTAGTCCATATATCAGGAACAAACAATTTCCCCACAGGACAGCGGTCAGGTTTATCAGCCTGAAACTCCTGAAGTACCCGCCGTAAATCAGGGGAGATGGCAGAAAGAATCACCCCCTCCTTGAGGATCCCAGCCGGCTCAAGAACTCCCGGAGAATCAGGCAAAAAACTCCTATAAAGGGCATCAGCCTTCACATTCTTAGATCCAGGAATATACGAGACCACAAAATCAAAACGTGAGAAAAACAAAGACCACCGAGCCTGTCTAGGATTCAACCGCTTAGCAGACTCGAGGTAAATCAGATTCTTGTGATCAGTCAAGACCACCACGCGATGCTTGGCTCCCTCAAGCCAATGTCGCCACTCCTCAAATGCCCACTTCATAGCCAACAACTCCCGATTGCCGACATCATAATTACGCTCAGAAGACGAAAATTTTCTGGAGAAGAAGGCACATGGTTTCATCAAAGAGCCATCAGAATTTCTCTGAGACAAAATGGCCCCTGCCCCAATCTCAGAAGCATCAACCTCAACCTGAAAAGGGAGAGAAACATCTGGCTGACGCAACACAGGGGCAGAAGTAAAACGACGTTTAAGCTCCTGAAAGGCCTCAACAGCCGCAGAGGACCAATTCACCACATCAGTGCCCTTCCTCGTCAAATCGGTCAGAGGCTTCACCACACTAGAAAAATTAGCAATAAAGTGACGATAAAAATTGGCAAAGCCCAAAAATTTCTGAAGACTCTTTACAGATGTAGGTTGAGTCCAATCATGAATGGCTTGGACTTTAACAGGGTCCATTTCAATAGCCGAGGGAGAAAAAATGAAACCCAAAAAAGAAACCCTCTGAACTCCAAAGAGGCACTTAGACCCCTTCACAAACAACGCATTAGAACGAAGGACCTGAAACACCATCCTAACCTGCTTCACATGAGACTCCCAATCATCGGAGAAAACCAAAATATCATCCAAATACACAATCATAAATTTATCCAGATAATTCCGGAAGATATCATGCATGAAGGACTGAAATACCGATGGAGCATTAGAGAGCCCGAATGGCATCACAAGATATTCAAAATGGCCTTCAGGCGTATTAAATGCTGTTTTCCATTCATCACCTTGTTTAATACGCACAAGATTATGCGCCCCTCAGAGGTCGATTTTAGTAAACCAACTAGCACCCTTAATCCGAGAAAACAAATCAGAAAGCAAAGGTAACGGATACTGGAATTTGACAGTGATCTTATTGAGAAGGCGATAATCTATACAGGGTCTCAAGGAGCCATCCTTCTTGGCAACAAAAAAAAATCCCGCTCCCAACGGTGAAGAAGACGAGCGAATATGCCCTTTCTCCAAGGACTCCTTTACATAACTCCGCATATCGGCATGCTCTGGCACAGACAGATTGAAAAGTCGGCCCTTAGGGAACTTACAGCCAGGAATCAAATTAATGGCACAATCGCAGTCCCTATGAGGAGGCAGGGAACTGGACTTGGGCTCATCAAATACATCCTGGAAATCCGAAAAAAACTCAGGAACTTCAGAAGAAGGGGACAAGGAAATGGACATCAAAGGAATATCACAATGTATCCCCTGACAACCCCAACCAGTCACAGACAGAGATCTCCAATCCAGCACTGGATTGTGTTCCTGTAACCATGGAAAACCCAGCACAACAACATCATGCAAATTATGCAACACCAAAAAACGAATATTTTCCTGATGTGCTGGAGCCATGCACATGGTTAACTGTGTCCAGTACTGAGGTTTATTCTTGGCCAATGGCGTAGCATCAATCCCCCTTAAGGGAATAGGACTCTGCAAAGGTTCCAAAGAAAAACCACAGCGCCTGGCAAACTCTAATAAGTCCATTAAGTTCAGGGCAGCGCCAGAATCCACAAATGCCATAACAAAAAAGGACGACAATGAGCAAATCAGGGTAACAGACAAGAGAAATTTAGGCTGTACAGTACTAATGTGTGTGTGCAAAACACAGAAAATTAGTGGGACAGAAGTAGCGGTCGATCAAATAACTGACGATATGACACCCACAGATGTGCTGAAATAGTAATAATTAAAAGGTTGTGCAAAATGTGCAAATACAAGAGGACCACTACTTAATCATGAATGGCAGACCATTCGGTGTAAGAGTGAAAAAAAAGAACCTAAAGTATGGAAATCAAGATTATGATAAAACCCTACATGGGTGTATAAAGAATACCCAGGTAAAATAATAAAAAATATATAAAAATATAAAACCAAGGAAAGGTACAATGAACTAAAATGCCTTTATTACATAAATATATATATTATACAGGGCAACAATAGGCAACCACAAAAGGTGTGCCTGTAACTGGAGGACAGAATAATAAAAATAGCAGCAAAAATAGCAGCAATATAGTAACGGACACAGAGAGCGCCGGCCTCACTCATCGGCGGTATGTCCCCCTACACATATATATAGACCTCCGGTTCCTCCAGTACGCCACCCCCTGACGAAGGACACAGTCCGAAACGCGCGTCGGGGTGCGCTGTACCTGGAGGACCGGACACTTAGTTGGCAGAGGTAATTATCTTTGGTGGCCGTATGGTCATTTCTACATTGAGCAGCTTCTGTGATCTTGGGCTCATTTTTTCACCACTCCTACACGTTGTGTGTTTACTGGTGTTTGATCACTTAGTAGTCCTTTTGTACTTCTAGCCTGATTTGCTTTATACTGCACGTTTATTTGCACCTTTTTCCATTGTGGACACTTTACACGTTATGTGTTCTTAAATTACACTTTCATTAGTATATACATATTTTTTATATATAATTTTTCTACATAGCCCTCATTTAGCCTGCTCAGTGCCCATCCTTTCCCTCTATTATACGGCCATTTTTCTACATACGAATATTATTATACTAATATTGCCATCTATATACATAGTATACATATATATATTGCTCTTTATTTCTAATTTTTTGTATATTTTTTGCTTTCTTTTTTATATACACCTAGCCCTCTCTGTGTCCGTTACTATATTGCTGCTATTTTTTTGCTGCTATTTTTATTATTCTGTCCTCCAGTTACAGGCACACCTTTTGTGGTTGCCTATTGTTGCCCTGTATAATATATATATTTATGTAATAAAGGCATTTTAGTTCATTGTACCTTTCCTTGGTTTTATATTTTTATATATTTTTTATTATTTTACCTGGGTATTCTTTATACACCCATGTAGGGTTTTATCATAATCTTGATTTCCATACTTTAGGTTCTTTTTTTCACAGTACTAATGGTAACAGACCTAGGGACCCTCCTAGTACGCTTAGGGCAATCAGAAATAGCATGAGCTGAATCACCACAGTAAAAACACAGGCCATTCTGACGTCTGAATTTCTGCCTTTCTGCTCTAGTCAAAATCCTATCACATTGCATAGGCTCAGGACTTCGCTCAGAGGACACTGCCATATGGTGCACCGCCTTGCGCTCACGCAAGCGCCGATCAATCTGAATGGCTAGAGACATTGACTCGCTCAAACCGGCAGGCGTAGGAAAGCCCACCATTACATCTTTAAGGGTTTCAGAAAGACCTTTTCTGAAAATAGCAGCCAGCGCCTCTTCATTCCATTTAGTGAGCACAGACCATTTTCTAAATTTCTGGCAATATAACTCTGCCGCTTCCTGACCCTGACACAGGGCCAACAGTGTTTTCTCAGCATGCTCTACAGAGTTAGGTTCGTCATACAACAATCCGAGCGCCTGAAAAAATGCATCTACATTCAATAATGCCGGATTCCCTGTTTCAAGAGCAAATGCCCAGTCTTGAGGATCACCACGCAGTAAGGATATGATGATTTTCACTTGCTGAATGGGATCACCAGAAGAACGGGGTTTCAAAGCAAAAAACAATTTGCAGCTATTTTTAAAGTTCAAAAACTTGGATCTGTCCCCAAAAAACAAATCAGGAGTAGGAATTCTTGGCTCTAGAGCCAGAGTATGAACAATATAATCTTGGATACTCTGGACTCTTGCAGCAAGTTGATCCACACGAGAAAACAAACCCTGAACCTCCATACCAGAGCATATATCCAGCACCACCCAGATATCAAGAGGAAAAAAAAGGCAGAACAGAGCACAGAAAAAAAAATAGTTCAGAACTCTTTTTTTTTCCTTCTTTTGAGACGCATTCAATTCATTCTGGGCCTGCTGTACTGTTATGACCTGGTGGTTAAGAGGCCACACTGAAATGACCTGGTGGCTAAAACGCAACATGGAACAAGCTCTGAGAAGGTGGTATCTCTACTGACCGCAGTCCCTAATCCTAACAACACAACTAGAAATAGCCGTGGGATGTTCCTGACACTCCCTAGACACCTCGTCACAGCCTCAGATATAACTACCCCTAAAGAAGGAAATAGAAAGCTATCTTGCCTCAGAGAAACCCCCAAAAGGAAAGATAGCCCCCCACAAATATTGACTGTGAAAGGAAAGCGAAATGACGAACACAGAAATGAAATTAGAATTCAGCAAAGGGGAGGCCAATACTAAACTAGATAGACAGAGAACAAAGGAAACTGTGCGGTCAGTATAAAAGACTACAAAATCCACGCAGAGTTTACAAAAATGAACTCCACACCGACTCACGGTGTGGAGGGGCAAATCTGCTTTCCCAGAGCTTCCAGCTAGCCTAAATAAGACATAGTGACAAGCTGGACAAAAGAGACAAATGCAAAGCAATAGAGTCCAAACAAATGGACAAACAAACTAGCAAAACTTATCTGTTGCAGACAAGGACTGGCCATATGAGAAATCCAAGGGAAGAATCAAATCCAACCAAGAACATTGACAGCAGGCATGGACTAAAGCCCAGAGCAGGTTTAAATAACAAACCCAGGCAAGGCGATTAGTGAAGGCAGATGTTCCAGCTACCTAACGGAGCAGCAGTTCCACTCGAAACCACCAGAGGGAGCCCAAGGGCAGAACTCGCAAACATACCATTAGCAACCACAGGAGGGAGCTCCAGAACGGAACTCACAACAGATGACACCATGATAACATCTAACTTGTGAGGTGAAAATGTGTGTGTACAATAGATAAAATAGGAAGCTTTATATTTATTCATAGCTGTCAGCCAAAGTCGGCATAGATCCACCTTTTAAAAATAACCTTAAAAAATCTGAAAAATTGATCTGAAATATACATCACATTATTTGAAATATTGATCTGAGATATACACCACCACCATATCTGAACTATGCACCACATTATAATGAAAAATATAAGTAACAAAAACATCTCTGGTGAATGTGGACTTTTATATGGGGTATCTGACTTTCATACGAGCTTCTAATAACCTCCTGGCGATATGAACAGAGCAGCCACATTTAGGGTAACGTCTCACAGTGGCACTTTGGTCTCTACGACGGCACGATCCGTGACGCTCCAGCGTCGCTCTATTATCGCTCCAGCGTTGTAGACTGCGGTCACACTTCGCAATGCACGGCGCTGGAGCGATAATTTCATGACGTATTTGCGATGTTGAAGTCGTACGGGACAGTCGTACGGGCATGTCACACAGGAGGTGCTCTCACAATTCAGAGCACTTTTTGCATAATCTATGCGTGACATTGTTCACGAGGGGCGTGTTGTGCTGCTAGCTAACTGCATACCTCTTGCGGTAAAAGTCTGTAGCTTAAAGTCCAGGGAATTTAGTTCTGGTTCAAGCACATGCTCCAGAGAGAAAAGAATACAGCGCTTGAGAGCCGCGGTTTTATCGGCCGGGAACAATAGTACCACGTCTGTCGAATGAGTGCACAGTATTGTACCGCCCAATCAGCACACAGGAGGTGGAGAATTTGGCGCTCCTATGTATCAAGCTCTTCCACCCATTACATCGTATACAATATCGTGCACACCTTTGTTACACGATGCGATCATGCCGCCATAGCGGGACACTTGACGACGAAAGAAAGTTTCAAACGATCTGCTACGACGTACGATTCTCAGCGGGGTCCCTGATCGCAGTAGCGTGTCAGATACAGCGAGATCGTAAGTGTACCGCTGGAACGTCACGGATCGTGCTGTCGTAGCGACCAAAGTGCCACTGTGAGACGGTACCCTAAGTTTGCAGCAGTTCAGCCTCTGATGCCCTGTGTCTTAAAACGCGTCTAAGAGGGGAAAAGACACAATATTAGATGAAAACTATGTGTGAAGGGACCTTGCATGTGGGTGTTTAGTGCCATGGTTTCAAAATCAGAATCATAGCCCACATGATACGAGAAGAAGAGAATAGGAAAAAAATGCATGGTAATATCCCATGCAATGCAGTACACAAAGTTTAGATTAGCATCTGTTTCTAGAAAGTGTTTCTTTTAAAACAAAGCGGGCTGGAAACCGAGGAACACGGCAATCAGCAAGTAAATTACCGCACATACTTTATTCTACATATACATTTACACAGATATAGTAAATACAATGTTTCATGTAAGTGCTTCTATGTCAAATTGTGTATTTATTTTGAGGAATTTATGTGCGCATGATTAAGTCTATGGGAATTCCAGTTTGCTGTGGAAACGCTGCAGAAAATCTCATTAAATTCTGTACACGTCCAGACTCTCTTCAGGGCCCTAGAGAGCCAGGACTTTCCAATGTATTATATAATTTGTTCATAGACATTTTGGACATTTCACAGCAGTTCATACAATCTGTACTTTTACCTTTCTCAGGGTACGATGCAATATTGGTTTCTGTGTCGCTACTATTCAGAAAGGCTGGTTTCCAAGATAAAGATTTTGGAGTGATGTCTGTAAAATATGTGTTATAATTATAAGATAATAGTTACACAGTTTATTTATTTTAGACATTAATATAGCGCATTGCTGTACAGAAATTGCCATCGCTTACACCTGTCTTGTCCTCATCAGGGCGAACAGTCTAGATTTACCGAAAATTAATAAATCAGTAAGTTTTTGGAGCGTGGGAGGAAATCGATAAAATCACAACGAGTACATACTAACTTAAGGGAACAGTGACATAAAATATGAGAAATTTTATTCATTGGTAATGTTGGTGATAGATCTTTTTGCATTTAAAAACTATGTTGCTACAGTATATGTAATGTTAAAAACACTGAAGCAATTGTCCCGATGTAAATATAAAAATTCTGGTTGGTGTATACAGCTCCTATGCAGATCGATGTGTCCTTCAATAACACACCTTGGTGGTTATCCCTGAGATTATTACTGGTTGACTGAGGAATGTTCTGCGGCACTAAATGCACTTGGGCAAATCATCAAGATCCTCTGCTGGCAGCTTCTTTGCAATTGCCGATGAATGATCTCGTAGATGTGCTCGATGGGAGACAAGTCTGGAGACGCTGAATGCCATAGTAGCAAGTTTAGGTCACACACGCTGCTCAGAGTAGCACAAGCAACATACAGCCTGGTGTTGTCATGTTGAAAAACGGCTTGTGAGGCACTTTGGAGAAATGACCGTACCACTGGTAACACCACCAAATCAATGTAACGCAGAATCGTTAGTATACCTGGAATGACAACTAGACAAGCATAATCCTGGAGACGGGACTAGAGCAATGAAGGCTGGAGTTGATGTTTATCCTCTTCATCAATATGTTCTGCTTTTCTCTTGGAAGCAATGATACCCAAAGATTGGCCTGGAGACCACATGGGTAACGCCATGAAGAGGCCTTCATGTGGGAACATCACACCAGTCCTACTCTCGGGATTATAGTGTTGGGTGGCAAAATGTTAATTAGCTTTCATTGTGGGCACACTAACAGCTTGACATTACATTAATTCCCAAAATGTCCCATGAGCAGTTTTTCAATATAACACCAGGCCGCATGTTGCTTGCGCTACTGTGCCCGACCTAAACATGATACCATTGCCTGCAACATCTCCAGGCTTGTCTCCCACTGAGCACATCTGAGATGTCATTATTCGGCAAAAAGGGAGCTGCCAGCGAATGTTTTGAAATGTGGTTTCCATTTTTTCATTATTTGCAGATCATTAATATGTCTATCCATCCGTGATTTCCATAATTCCACAATTTATTTCTTTTTGGTGTGGCAATTTCAATATTGAGGAGTGTAATTAAATAAAATTGAATTTCACCAACCTCTGAATGTTGGATTTTACTGAGCAGTACCTCAATCAACAGCTGTGCTGATACTTTTTACATATAGTGATGAACCATACAGTGAATCTGTGGAATTATGAATGATTTGTTGGATATTTGCACTTGGAATATTTATAGATCTATCGCTCTAAAAAACCAACGTACAATATTCTTGGCACGCACTGAACATATGTAGAGGCATGAATATTAATGAAGTATCTAAGAACCACATTTACATCCTTACATAAAGAAAAAAGTCTTTCTACTTTCAAAATGAAAAATACAGTTAAGCGATGTATATCCTTCACTGCTTTTCAACAGAGCCCTAGCCACCCCAAAGGTAGCACACTTTGGCATCACCCCATTTATGTCAACAGGAGGAAGTTGCAGTTTACTAGCTGGGCAGATGGGAGCATTGCTGTGCAGAAAAAATGTGGGCAGCTCAGTGGTTGCCCCAGAAGACCTCCACAGAATAGAAAGTGATTAAATATCTTTGTGATATGCCAGCACTCAAAGGGAACCTGTCAGCCCCAAAATCGAAGATGAGCTAAGCCCACCAGCATCAGGGGCTTATCTACAGCATTCTGGAATGACCTTTCCTGGCGCCTGCGCACTGCAGTACTTTGCTCTGCCCTCAACAGGGCAGACAAACTACGAATTCGCCAGAGCCGTAGCGTGAATACAAGAAGAGGACGTCATCATATGCAGATGGGAGGCTGTTATGATTCGGTGACCTTGGAGCAGCATGAAAACTTTCACTGGAGTAGGTGGTAACTTGTTGTGAATTCCGCTCTTGGGCTCCCTCCGGTGGTTGTAAGTGGCACTTTTGTGAGTTCTGCTCTTGGGCTCCCTCTTGTGGTTTCAAGTGGTATGACTGCTCCTTGGAGTTAGCTGTCATCAGCTGCCTCCACTTATCGTCTCTTCTGCTCGGCTATTTAGGCCTGGCTCGTTCCTTCAGCCAGTGCCACTTGCAAATGGTTCCTGGTTGGATTCACATCTCTTTGGATTTCCCTGTTATCCTGACCAGTTCAGCAAAGCTAAGTTTTTGCTTGCGCTTTTCTGTTCACAGATTGTGGGCTTATCCATTCAGTGCTTTCTATGTTTGTCCATCGTTATCAGTATGAATTAATTCTGTCTTGCTGGAATCTCTGGGAAGCAGATTTACCCTCCACACCTTTAGTCAGGTGTGGAGATTTTTTTGTAAACTCTGCGTGGATTTTTGTAGTGTTTTATACTGACCGCACAGTATTCCATCCTGTCCTATCTATCAAGCTAGACTGGCCTCCTGTGCTCATCCTGGTTTCATTCTGTGTATGTCTTTTTCCTCTCCACTCACAGTCATTATTTGTGGGGGGCTAATCTATCCTTTGGGGATTTTCTCTGAGGCAAGATAGTTTTCCTGCTTCTGTCTTTAGGGGCAGTTAGCTCTTAGGCTGTGACGAGATGCCTAGGGAGAGTTAGAAGCATTCCACGGCTACTTCTAGTGTTGTGTTGAGCTTAGGGACTGCGGTCAGTACAGTTACAACTTCCTTCAGAGCTCGTTCCATGTTGCTCCTAGACCACCGCATCATAACAGTAACTATACTGACCGCAAATCCTGATCTTAACACCGCAACTAGAAGTAGCCGTGGGGTGTACCTAACAAGCCCTAGACACCTCGACACAGCCGGAGGACTAAATACCCCTAAAGATGGAAATAGGAATTCTACCTTGCCTCAGAGCAGAACCCAAAAGGATAGGCAGCCCCCCACAAATATTGGCTGTGAGAAGGAGAGGAAAGACAAACACAGGCAGAAAACAGGATTTAGCACATGAGGCCACACTAGCTAAAATAGGAAAGGATAGAACAGAGTCCTGTGCGGTCAGTATTAAAACCCTTCCAAAAATATCCACAGCAGATTATACAAAAAATTCCTCCATCTAACTAAAGACATGGAACGTATATCTGCAACTCCAGAGACGCCTACACTCAGAGCAGGAATACAATCAAAAAACAAGCACACAGCTTGCTTGTGTGCCATAGAAAAAGAAACAGACACTTATATTTGCTGAATTGGCAGCTAAGCAGGAGAAGCCAGACAGGGATCCAACACTTCCCAAGAAACATTGACAACTGGCAAGGACTAATGAGTCCTGCAAACCTAAATATCCCAGTCAGAATTGCAAATAGCAGATACACCTGTCCAGGACTGCAGGCCAGGGACAACTGCATTACCACCTACAACCACCGGAGGGAGCCTAAAAGCAGAATTCACAACAGTACCCCCCCTTGAGAAGGAGTCACCGAACCCTCACCAGAGCCCCCAGGCCGATCAGGATGAGCCAGATGAAAGGCACGAACCAAATCAGCGGCATGGACATCAGAGGCAAAAACCCAAGAATTATCCTCCTGACCATAACCCTTCCATTTGACAAGGTACTGAAGCTTCCGCCTCGAAAAACGGGAATCCAAAATCTTCTCAACAACAAATTCCAACTCCCCATCAACCAACACAGGGGCCGGTGTTATGAACTGGTGATTCAGAAACACAATGGACCTGGTGGTTAAGAGCACACAAAGTGACCTGATAGTTACTAATAACATAGGACGAGCTCTGAGACGTGGGAACTCTGCTGACCGCAATCCCTAATCCTATCACACCACACTAGAGGTAGCCGTGGAGCGCTCCTGACCAGACCTAGGCGCCTCGGGTACAGCCTGAGAAACTAGCTAGCCCTGAAGATAGAAAAATAAGCCTACCTTGCCTCAGAGAAATTCCCCAAAGGAAAAGGCAGCCCCCCACATATAATGACTGTGAGTAAAGATGAAAATACAAACACAGAGATGAAATAGGTATTAGCAAAGTGAGGCCCGACTTACTGAATAGACCGAGGATAGTAAAGATAGCTTTGCGGTCAGCACAAAAACCTACAAACAACCACGCAGAGGGCGCAAAAAGACACTCCGTACCGACTAACGGCACGGAGGTGCTTCCTCTGCGTCCCAGAGCTTCCAGCAAGCAAGAAAAACCAATATAGCAAGCTGGACAGAAAAAATAGCAAACAAAAGTAACACAAGCAGAACTTAGCTTATGCAGGGCAGACAGGCCACAAGACGATCCAGGAGAGAGCAAGACCAATACTGGAACATTGACTGGAGGCAAGGAACAAAGAACTAGGTGGAGTTAAATAGAGCAGCACCTAACGACCTAACCTCGTCACCTGAGGAAGGAAACTCAGAAGCCGCAGCCCCACTCACATCCACCAGATGAAGCTCATGGACAGAACCAGCCGAAGTACCACTCATGACCACAGGAGGGAGCTTGACCACAGAATTCACAACAGTAACCCCCCCTTGAGGAGGGGTCACTGAACCCTCACCAGAGCCCCCAGGCCGACCAGGATGAGCCAAATGAAAGGCACAAACCAGAACGGCAGCATGAACATCAGAGGCAAAGACCCAGGAATTATCTTCCTGACCATAACCCTTCCACTTAACCAGGTACTGGAGTTTCCGTCTCGAAATACAAGAATCCAAAATCTTCTCCACTATATACTCCAACTCCCCCTCAACCAAAACCGGAGCAGGAGGATCAACGGATGGAACCACAGGTGCCACTTATCTCCGCAACAATGACCTATGGAACACATTATGGATGGAAAAAGAAGCCGGAAGGGTCAAACGAAAAGACACAGGATTAAGAACCTCAGAAATCCTATACAGACCAATGAAACGAGGCTTAAACTTAGGAGAGGAAACTTTCATAGGAATATAACGAGACGACAACCAAACCAAATCCCCAACACGAAGTCGGGGACCCACACAGCGCCTGCGGTTAGCGAAACATTGAGCCTTCTCCTGGGACAACGTCAAATTGTCCACTACATGAGTCCAAATCTGCTGCAACCTATCCACCACAGTATCCACACCAGGACAGTCCGAAGACTCAACCTGCCCTGAAGAGAAACGAGGATGGAAACCAGAATTGCAGAAAAACGGCGAAACCAAAGTAGCCGAGCTGGCCCGATTATTAAGGGCGAACTCAGCCAAAGGCAAAAAGGACACCCAATCATCCTGATCAGCAGAAACAAAACATCTCAGATATGTTTCCAAGGTCTGATTGGTTCGTTCAGTTTGGCCATTTGTCTGAGGATGGAAAGCCGAGGAAAAAGACAAATCAATGCCCATCCTAGCACAAAAGGCTCGCCAAAACCTCGAAACAAACTGGGAACCTCTGTCAGAAACGATGTTCTCTGGAATGCCATGTAAACGAACCACATGTTGGAAAAACAATGGCACCAAATCAGAGGAGGAAGGCAATTTAGACAAGGGTACCAAATGGACCATCTTAGAGAAGCGATCACAAACCACCCAAATGACCGACATCTTTTGAGAGACGGGGAGATCCGAAATAAAATCCATAGAGATATGTGTCCAGGGCCTCTTCGGGACCGGCAAGGGCAAAAGCAACCCACTGGCACGAGAACAGCAGGGCTTAGCCCGAGCACAAATCCCAAAGGACTGCACAAACGTACGCACATCCCGCGACAGAGACGGCCACCAAAAGGATCTAGCCACCAAATCTCTGGTACCAAAGATTCCAGGATGACCAGCCAACACCGAACAATGAACCTCAGAGATAACTCTACTCGTCCATTTATCAGGGACAAACAGTTTCTCTGCTGGGCAACGGTCAGGTCTATTAGCCTGAAATTTTTGCAGCACCCGCCGCAAATCAGGGGAGATGGCAGACAAAATTACCCCCTCTTTGAGAATACCCGCCGGCTCAGGCAAACCCGGAGAGTCGGGCACAAAACTCCTAGAAAGGGCATCCGCCTTCACATTCTTAGAGCCCGGAAGGTACGAAACCACAAAGTCAAAACGGGAGAAAAACATCGACGAACGAGCCTGTCTAGGATTCAACCGTTTGGCAGACTCGAGATAAGTCAAGTTCTTGTGATCAGTCAAGACCACCACGCGATGCTTAGCTCCTTCAAGCCAATGACGCCACTCCTCGAATGCCCACTTCATGGCCAGCAACTCTCGATTGCCAACATCATAATTATGCTCAGCAGGCGAAAACTTCCTGGAAAAGAAGGCACATGGCTTCATCACCGAGCCATCAGAACTTCTTTGCGACAAAACAGCCCCTGCTCCAATCTCAGAAGCATCAACCTCGACCTGGAACGGGAGCGAAAAATCTGGCTGGCACAACACAGGGGCAGAAGAAAAACGACGCTTCAACTCCTGAAAAGCCTCCACAGCAGCAGAAGACCAATTGACCACATCAGCACCCTTCTTGGTTAAATCAGTCAACGGTTTAGCAATACTAGAAAAATTATTGATGAAGCGACGATAAAAATTAGCAAAGCCCAGGAACTTTTGCAGACTCTTCAGAGATGTTGGCTGAGTCCACTCATAAATGGCCTGAACTTTAACAGGGTCCATCTCGCTAGTAGAAGGGGAAAAATGAAACCCAAAAATGAAACCTTCTGAACACAAAAGAGACACTTTGACCCCTTCACAAACAAAGAATTAGCACGCAGGACCTGGAACACCATTCTAACCTGCTTCACTTGAGACTCCCAATCATCCGAGAAGACCAAAATATCATCCAAATACACAATCAGGAATTTATCCAGGTACTCTCGGAAGATGTCATGCATAAAGGACTGAAATACTGATGGAGCATTGGAAAGCCCGAATGGCATAACCAGGTACTCAAAATGGCCCTCGGGCGTATTAAATGCTGTTTTCCATTCATCGCCCTGTTTAATACGCACAAGATTATACGCACCACGAAGATCTATCTTGGTGAACCAACCAGCCCCCTTAATCCGAGCAAACAAATCAGACAGCAGCGGCAAGGGGTACTGAAATTTGACTGTGATTTTATTTAGAAGGCGGTAATCAATACAAGGTCTCAGCGAACCATCCTTCTTGGCCACAAAAAAGAACCCTGCTCCCAATGGTGACGACGACGGGCGAATATGACCCTTCTCCAAGGATTCCTTTACGTAACTCCGCATAGCGGCGTGCTCAGGCACAGACAAATTAAACAGTCGACCTTTAGGTAACTTACTACCAGGAATCAAATTGATAGCACAATCGCAATCCCTATGCGGAGGTAGGGCACTGGACTTGGGCTCATCAAATACATCCCGGTAATCCGACAAGAACTCTGGGACCTCAGAAGGGGTGGATGACGAAACAGAAAGAAATGGAACATCACCATGCACCCCCTGACAACCCCAGCTGGACACAGACATAGATTTCCAATCCAATACTGGGTTATGGACTTGTAGCCACGGCAACCCCAACACGACCACATCATGCAGATTATGCAACACCAAAAAGCGAATATCCTCCTGGTGCGCAGGAGCCATGCACATGGTCAGTTGGGTCCAGTACTGAGGCTTATTCTTGGCCAAAGGCGTAGCATCAATTCCTCTCAGTGGAATAGGATACTGCAAGGGCTCCAAGAAAAACCCACAGCGCCTAGCAAACTCCAAGTCCATCAAATTCAGGGCAGCGCCTGAATCCACAAATGCCATGACAGAATAGGACGACAAAGAGCAGATCAAAGTAACGGACAAAAGAAATTTCGACTGTACCGTACCAATGGTGGCAGACTTAGCGAACCGCTTAGTGCGCTTAGGACAATCGGAAATAGCATGAGTGGAATCACCACAGTAAAAACACAGCCCATTCCAACGTCTGTGTTCTTGCCGTTCAGCTCTGGTCAAAGTCCTATCACATTGCATAGGCTCAGGTTTATGTTCAGATAATACCGCCAAATGGTGCACAGTTTTACGCTCACGTAAGCGTCGATCGATCTGAATGGCCAAAGACATAGACTCATTCAGACCAGCAGGCATAGGAAATCCCACCATGACATCCTTAAGGGCTTCAGAGAGACCCTTTCTGAAAATTGCTGCCAGCGCACATTCATTCCATTGAGTGAGCACAGACCACTTCCTAAACTTCTGACAATATATCTCTACCTCATCCTGACCCTGACACAGAGCCAGCAAATTTTTCTCTGCCTGATCCACTGAATTAGGTTCATCATAAAGCAATCCGAGCGCCAGAAAAAATGCATCAATATTACATAATGCAGGATCTCCTGGCGCAAGGGAAAATGCCCAGTCTTGAGGGTCGCCACGTAATAAAGAAATAATGATCTTAACTTGTTGAACTGGGTCACCAGAGGAGCGGGGTTTCAAAGCCAGAAATAGTTTACAATTATTTTTAAAACTCAGAAACTTAGCTCTATCTCCAGAAAACAATTCAGGAATAGGAATTCTAGGTTCTAACATAGAATTCTGAACCACAAAGTCTTGAATATTTTGTACTCTTGCAGTGAGATGATCCTCACAAGAAGACAGACCTTTAATGTCCATCACTACACCTGTGTCCTGAACCATCCAAATGTCTAGGGGAAAAGAAAGACAAAACACAGTGCAGAGAAAAAAAAATGGTCTCAGAACTTCTCTTTTCCCTCTATTGAGAAGCAGTAGTACTTTGGGCCTCCAGTACTGTTATGAACTGGTGATTCAGAAACACAATGGACCTGGTGGTTAAGAGCACACAAAGTGACCTGATAGTTACTAATAACATAGGACGAGCTCTGAGACGTGGGAACTCTGCTGACCGCAATCCCTAATCCTATCACACCACACTAGAGGTAGCCGTGGAGCGCTCCTGACCAGACCTAGGCGCCTCGGGCACAGCCTGAGAAACTAGCTAGCCCTGAAGATAGAAAAATAAGCCTACCTTGCCTCAGAGAAATTCCCCAAAAGAAAAGGCAGCCCCCCACATATAATGACCGTGAGTAAAGATGAAAATACAAACACAGAGATGAAATAGGTATTAGCAAAGTGAGGCCCGACTTACACAGGAGGGAGCTTGACCACAGAATTCACAACAGGCCGGAGGATCAACAGAGGGAACATCGGGCTCCACATATTTCCGCAATAAAGATCTATGGAAGACATTATGGATCGCAAAAGAGGCCGGAGGCGCCAGTCGAAAAGACACCGGATTAATAATCTCAGAAATCCTATAAGGACCAATAAACCGAGGCTTAAACTTAGGAGAAGAAACCTTCATAGGAACATGACGGGAAGACAACCAGACCAGATCCCCAACCCGAAGCCGGGAACCAACACACCGACGACGTTTAGCAAAACGTTGAGCCTCCTCCTGAGACAACACCAAATTGTCCACCACATGAGCCCAAATCTGCTGCAACCTGTCAACCACAGAATCCACACCAGGACAGTCAGAAGGCTCAACCTGCCCAGAAGAAAAACGAGGATGAAAACCAAAATTACAAAAGAAAGGCGAAACCAAAGTAGCCGAACTAGCCTGATTATTAAGGGCAAACTCGGCCAATGGCAAGAAAGCGACGACCCAATCATCCTGATCAGCAGACACAAAGCATCTCAAATAAGTCTCCAAAGTTTGATTAGTTCGCTCGGTCTGACCATTTGTCTGAGGATGAAACGCAGAAGAAAAAGACAAATCAATGCCCAGCCTAGCACAAAAGGCCCGCCAAAACCTAGAAACAAACTGGGAACCTCTGTCGGACACAATACTCTCCGGAATACCATGCAAAGGGACCACATGCTGAAAAAACAACGAAACCAAATCCGCAGAGGAAGGCAATTTAGGCAAAGGTACCAAATGAACCATCTTAGAGAACCGGTCACAAACAACCCAGATAACCGACATCCTCTGGGAAACCGGAAGATCGGAAATAAAATCCATAGAAATATGCGTCCAGGGCCTCTCAGGGACCGGCAATGGCAAAAGCAACCCACTAGCACGGGAACAACAAGGCTTGGCCCGCTCACAAGTCCCACAGGACTGCACAAAAGAACGCACATCACGCAACAAAGAAGGCCACCAAAAGGACCTACCAACCAAGTCTCTGGTACCAAAAATGCCAGGATGACCAGCCAACACGGAACAGTGAACCTCAGAAATCACTCTACTAGTCCATCTGTCAGGAACAAACAGTTTCCCCACAGGACAGCGGTCAGGTTTGTCAGCCTGAAATTCCTGAAGAACCCATCGTAAATCAGGGGAAATGGCAGAAAGGACCACCCCTTCTTTCAGAATACCGACCGGTTCTAAGACCTCAGGAGAATCAGGCAAAAAACTCCTAGAGAGGGCATCAGCCTTAAAGTTCTTAGAACCCGGAAGGTACGAGACCACGAAATCAAAACGGGAAAAAAACAAGGCCCATCGAGCCTGTCTAGGATTCAGCCGTTTGGCAGACTCGAGGTAAATCAAATTCTTATGATCGGTCAAGACCACAATACGGTGCTTAGCTCCCTCAAGCCAATGTCGCCACTCCTCAAATGTCCACTTTATAGCCAGCAACTCCCGATTGCCGACATCATAATTGCGTTCAGCAGGCAAAAACTTACGGGAAAAGAAGGCATACGGTTTCATTAAGGAACCAACAGGATCCCTCTGAGACAAAACGGCCCCTGCCCCAATCTCAGAAGCGTTAACCTCAACCTGAAACGAAAGAGAAACATCCGGTTGGCGCAACACCGGAGCAGAAGTAAATCGACGTTTAAGCTCCTGAAAGGCAGAGACAGCCGCAGAGGACCAATTCGCCACATCAGCGCCTTTCTTCGTCAAATCGGTCAAGGGTTTAACCATGCTGGAAAAGTTAGCAATGAAACGGCGATAAAAATTTGCAAAACCCAAACATTTCTGAAGGCTCTTCACAGATGTGGGCTGAATCCAATCATGAATGGCCTGAACCTTAACCGGGTCCATCTCTATAGACGAGGGAGAAAAAATAAAGCCCAAAAAGGAAACCTTCTGCACCCCAAAGAGACACTTAGACCCTTTCACAAACAGGGCATTGTCACGAAGGATCTGAAATACCATCCTGACCTGTTCCACATGAGACTCCCAATCATCGGAAAAAATCAAAATATCGTCCAAATATACAATCAAGAACTTATCAATATAAGTCCAGAAAATATCATGCATGAAGGACTGAAAAACAGATGGAGCATTAGTGAGCCCGAATGCCATCACAAGGTATTCAAAATGGCCTTTGGGCATGTTAAACGCAGTTTTCCATTCATCACCCTGCTCAATACGAACATGATTATATGCCCCCCGAAGGTCAATCTTCATAAACCAGCTAGCTCCCTTAATCCTAGCAAACAAATCGGTAAGCAAAGGTAAAGGGTATTGAAACTTGACCGTGATTTTATTCAAGAGGCGATAATCAATACAGTGTCTCAATGAACCATCTTTTTTAGCAAGAAAAAAGAACCCCGCTCCCAACGGTGAAGAAGATGGCCGAATATGCCCTTTCTCCAAAGACTCCTTAATATAGCTCCGCATGGCGGTATGTTCAGGCACAGACAGGCAGAAAAGTCGACCCTTAGGAAATTTACAGCCTGGATTCAAGTCAATAGCACAATCGCAGTCCCTGTGCGGTGGGAGGAAACTGGACTTGGGCTCATCGAATACATCCTGAAAATCAGACAAAAACTCTGGAATTTCAGAAGAGGAAGAAGAGGAGATTGACATCAAAGGAAAATCATTATGAACCCCCTGACAACCCCAACTAGTCACAGACATGGACTTCCAATCCAACACAGGATTATGTACCTGCAACCACGGAAAACCCAGCACGATAGCATCATGCAAATTATGCAACACCAGAAATCGACAATCTTCCTGATGAGCTGGCGCCATGCGCATGGTCACCTGTGTCAAAAACTGGGGCTTATTTTTAGCCAAGGGTGTAGCATCAATGCCCCTTAAAGGAATAGGGTTCTGCAAAGGCTGCAAGGGAAAACCACAACGCCTGGCAAACTCAAAGTCCATTAAGTTCAAGGCGGCACCTGAATCCACAAACGCCATGACAGAAAATGATGACAATGAGCAGATCAAGGACACAGATAACATAAATTTAGGTTGTACAGTACTGATGGTAAATAAACTAGCGATCCTCTTTGTCCGCTTAGGGCAGACTGAAATGACATAAGAAGCGTCGCCACAATAATAACACAACCCATTCTGACGTCTGAATCCTTGTCGTTCCGTTCTAGACAGAATCCTATCACACTGCATTGGCTCAGGAATCTGCTCTGAGGACAACGCCACAGTGCGCACAGTTCTGCGCTCCCGCAAGCGCCGGTCAATCTGAATAGCCAGAGACATAGAATCACTCAGACCGGAAGGCGTGGGAAACCCCACCTTAACATCTTTAACGGATTCAGAAAGACCCTTTCTGAAAATTGCCGCCAAAGCATCATTATTCCATTTAGTCAACACAGACCATTTTCTGAATTTCTGACAATACAATTCTGCCGCCTCTTGACCCTGAGACAAGGCCAACAAGGTCTTCTCAGCTTGATCCACAGAATTAGGCTCATCATATAATAATCCCAAAGCCTGAAAAAAGGAATCTACATTAAGCAAAGCCGGATCCCCAGATTCCAGGGAAAACGCCCAATCCTGCGGGTCGCCATGCAGCAGGGAGATGACGATTTTAACCTGCTGAATGGAATCACCGGAGGATCGAGGTCTCAAAGCAAAAAACAGTTTACAGTTGTTTTTAAAACTCAAAAATTTGGACCTGTCACCAAAAAAAAAATCAGGAGTAGGAATCTTCGGTTCTAAAACAGGAGTCTGAACAATATAATCAGAAATACCCTGTACCCTAGCAGCAAGCTGGTCTACACGAGAAGCCAATTCCTGAACATTCATGCTAGCACTAGGCTCCTCAGCCACCCAGAGATAAAGAGGGAAGAGAAGATAAAGCAGACTGAAGAAAAAAAAATGGCTCAACACCTTTCTTCCCTTCTTCTGAGATGCATTTAACTCATTATAGGCCAGTTGTACTGTTATGATTCGGTGACCTTGGAGCAGCATGAAAACTTTCACTGGAGTAGGTGGTAACTATACTGACTGCAAATCCTGATCTTAACACCGCAACTAGAAGTAGCCGTGGTGTGTACCTAACAAGCCCTAGACACCTCGACACAGCCGGAGGACTAAATACCCCTAAAGATGGAAATAGGAATTCTACCTTGCCTCAGAGCAGAACCCCAAAGGATAGGCAGCCCCCCACAAATATTGGCTGTGAGAAGGAGAGGAAAGACAAACACAGGCAGAAAACAGGATTTAGCACATGAGGCCACACTAGCTAAAATAGGAAAGGATAGAACAAAGTCCTGTGCGGTCAGTATTAAAACCCTTCCAAAAATATCCACAGCAGATTATACAAAAAATTCCTCCATCTAACTAAAGATGTGGAACGTATATCTGCAACTCCAGAGACGCCTACACTCAGAGCAGGAATACAATCAAAAAACAAGCACACAGCTTGTGTGCCATAGAAAAAGAAACAGACATTTATCTTTGCTGAATTGGCAGCTAAGCAGGAGAAGCCAGACAGGGATCCAACACTTCCCAAGAAACATTGACAACTGGCAAGGACTAATGAGTCCTGCAAACCTAAATACCCCAGTCAGAATTGCAATTAGCAGATACACCTGTCCAGGACTGCAGGCCAGGGACAACTGCATTACCACCTACAACCACCAGAGGGAGCCCAAAAGCAGAATTCACAACAGGAGGCCACGGACCGGATCGCGACACCCATCGGACCGGACCGCAGTGGGACCGCCCCTGAGTGAGTATAATCTAGCCTCTTTTTCTCATTTTCAGGGTACATCGGGGGCTTATCTACAGCATTACAGAATGCTGTAGATAAGCCCCTGATGCTGGTGGGCTTAGCTCATCTTCGATTTTGGGGGTGACAGGTTCCCTTTAATTAGCTGTTCAAATGTGGTTTTTGTGATTTTACAAGATCTTTTGCAATTGTAGGGACTCGTATTAGTTAAAAAATAAAATTACTTACTCCTTGACTCCTCAGCCACTCCTGCATCACTACACTGTTATTCCCTGCCATGCAGTGATGATGTCCCTTCCATCAATCACCTGACCGCTGCAGCCAATCGCCTCAGTAGTGAAATTACTCCCCTGGCCATAACCCAATCCACGTCCATTTACAATTAATTTTCTATCCTGGCAGGAGGGGATTTCAGAGGGGCGGTGGCAGTGAGAGAAATGCAGCAGCGGCCAGAGACTACAAGGCATAGACCTAAATCCGGGACTGCCTGCTGTTTCAATGACTAGGACTAGAGATGAGTGGATCGATTCACGGGACTCCGGCCCAGCGTGCAGGTCAGTGGCACCTGGTGGCGGGACAGGAGGCCAGAGAATTTCTTACCTTTCAACGCTCCGGTGCGGCTTTTGATCAGCCAGGGTTAGCAGGACGTTATCTGTGCGTCCTGCTCATCTTGGGATCTGTGAAGTTATTTTTTTTCATTCATTCACAGTCGAAACAGCCAGAACTTTAACATCTTTATGTATTTTCTCTATATGACATCTGGCTGTTTGGTGTCTGTAAAGCCGTGTTCACACGTTGCATAAATATTGTGCTTTTTGTTTTCTGCAGGATCTGCACCAAACTACACAATAACAATCTTCTCTGATTATTGCATTTTAGCTGCTTTTTTATGTCTTTTCCCCCATATTTGATACATTTTTGGTGCATATAAATATTATAGTACATAAAAACTTTGATTCTGCACTTAAAAAGGTAACTGGAAAGTTTTTACAAGTTTTTTTTTTTAGGCTCCACATAGAAGCCTCTGAAAAAAAAAAGCACTAAAATCGCACAGTTCAGCAGCATCTTTACACTCCCCGAGGGCAGAGTTTTCATGAGGTCTCATCCCTTTGCTTGGACATTTAGGTTGAGTTCTGTAAAGGTTTCTATGTGGAGCCTGAAAAAACACATGTAAAAAGAAAATTACGTTGAATTTTAAGAGCAGAATCAAAGTTTTTCTGTAGTATTAAAAAAGTGTTAAAAGCACAACTTCAATTCTTCGCCATAAACTTATAAAATGGGTGGGTATAGGCATAATAGAAACACAGCAAACTCACAATAATCAGAGAAGATTATTATGGCATGGTGTGGACATTTGCAGAAAATGTGCAGTAAAAAAATGCCGCATTTACACAGCGTGCGAATGTAAGGAGGAAAACCGGGCTGCAGGTGCCTGCATCATGCTGGGTCCGGAACTGCTGAGGCTGCGTCCCATGTTTCCCAGGGGAAAGAATAGGGGACAGGACAAGCCTTATGACCCAGGAAGAAGGGGTGTGACTAACCCAGGCAATGAGGAGAAATTGCGCAAAGAAACAGTCAGTTTCCCGCTGGCAGTGTGAGCAGAAGCAGGTGTGCGGCGCGCTCCACAAATCGACAGGCCGCGCAGCAAAGATAACGACCGCAGAACACAGATCCAGGACAGCTGCGTGAGTGACTTACAGCGTGAGAGACTTTCTGGTATCAGAATACATGCAGAGCAGCGTGTGCCAGGCAGTTTGGAGTTTATCAGCAGCAGTGCACAACCGGGTGAGCAGCCTGCTCTGTCCTCAGGCTGAGTTGTTTGGTCCCCGCCGCCTCCAGCGAGACCGCTGCAGAGAGAAGCGCCATGAACTCAGTAGCTGCCAGAGACAGAAGAGGCCAAGTACCAGACAGACTTTTGTGGCCTAACTTGCCACTTGCTTCCCTCCCGTTTACGTTTGACTCCTGCAGCCTTGTTTGTTTCAGCCGCACGTGCTTATGGACTAGGAGCTCAGCAGAAGGAACTGGAGACCGACAGAAGACGAACCAGTGCTTAAAGGACTCCATATGAAAACATTGCCTGGCCGTTGCCGGTTCTGCAACCCTCTGCAGGATCATCTTCTGCAGAGGACCATGCAGGACACGATAAGTGATTTAATGAACTGCCGTGATTTTGTTTATTGCTCATTAACTCTACCTATTGCCTACCCTTGAACTGTTTAACCCTCATTCAACTGTTTATCTCCCTGCGTGTAGTATCCCCTGTTAAATCAGACTCTCGCCTACCATAGAAACCTTGAAAATGAAACCTGAAGACTCACCTCTTCCGACAAGCCTACAGCCTGCAGTGATCCTCAACCTACTGAACCGCCGCACAACCAGCTCTACCCTCTCCTAGTGTATCCTCACCGATTCCCTGCAGACTGTGAGCCCTCGCGGGCAACGTCCTCCCTCTTTATGTACCTGTGTGCCTTGTTTTTTTGCCCATGTTTAATTGTATTTGTATATATTTGCCCCCTTTTCACATGTAAAACACCTTGGAATAAATGGCGCTATAAAAATGAATAATAATAATAAATTAAAACTGTTATCCCTTGTTCTGCCTTCTGTCTGTCACTGCATCCTGCAACCTGCTTACACGAACCCGGCCTCAGTGTTACATTTTTATTACATTTTTTATGAGTCTCATAGAAGAAATAAATCAATCACGCCATTTACCGATCGCCATAAATAATCTAATCGCTCCGCAAAAGTATGTTTCATGGCCAATGTGAACATGCGTTTATGTGCTGCATGTATACCAACTCAAACCAAGCTCAATTTTTGTGTTTTTTCTTTGTATTTTTGCATTCTGTGCAAGCCAGGGTCTGACCTCCTTTTCCTGAGCTGGAAATCACATTTAGGGCTCCTTTTCACTTGCGAGCAATACGTGCGAGTCTCACATGTTAAAACCAAGCTCTGACGGTGCAGCTCCATGTATTGCTATGCAGCCGCACGCTCCGCTCTGGAGTGCTGGCGCCAGAGCTTGGTTTTAACATGCGAGACTCGGACGTATTTCTCGCAAGTGAAAAGGAGCCCTTAAACGCTTCCCCAGACTGGTGTCCACTGGTTGGGACTCAGTCCTTTTGTCTGCCCTTATTCACACACTGAGGTCAACTTTGACACATGGTAAGATTTTTAATATTAGACAGTGTAGGACCTATCGATCAGAGTCACATTGTCAATGGTGGGATGGCTTTTATGCTACTTTTGATCAAAAACAGTATTACTAAGAACTCTGTTATTTAAATGCACTTTTGCTTTTTACTTATTTAGTTATAGCAGGGGTTTTGCTCATTTTGTTTCTTGTAGGTTTTGTAAATAAAAGTGGTATTGATGAAAATGTCATCTTGTCTCACAAAAAAATAAGCCATAGCTCTCAGAATATAGCAGTGCAAAAACAATTCTTTTTCCTATAGAATAGTTTTTATGTAAAAGAGCCAAAACATAAAAACGTATATAAATGTGCAATCACTGTAATCACACTGACCGAAAGAATAAAGTCATCTTACCACTTTTACCACATGCTGAATGGCAGGAAGCAGTTAAGCACCAAAAACAATTCCTGAGTTGCTGGTTTTGTTCATTGTGCCTCCCAAAAATCGGAATTTAAAGCAATCAAAAAATGTTATGTGACTGAAAATGGTACTAATAAAAATGTCAACTCATCCTATAAAAAGAAGCCCTCACATGACCCTATCGGCACAAATATTGAAAAATTATAGCTCTCAAAATATGTTGATGCAAAAACTTTGTTTTGCAAAAGAGCATCTTTTTGTGTGACAGCAGCAAAATATAAAAAAGTTATAAATCTGGTATCGCTGTAATCGCACCAACCTGAAGAATAAAGTCGCCTTATCACTTATACCGCACGAGGAATGGCGTAAAAAATAAATAAAACCAATTCTTCACCTGCTGTTGATTTTTTTCATACTGCCGCCCAAAGAACAAAGTAAGGCCGGGGTCACACTAGAGAGTTTTACGAACGTATGAGAGGCGCAAAAACAACGCACTGCACACGGACCAATGTTTCTCTATGGGGCAGCTCCTATCTGGAATGCTGCGTTTGTCAGCGTATTGCGCAAAAAATCCACCAATGAAAGTCTATGGGGGCGAGAAAAATATGGATTACACATGGACCATCAGTGTGACTTGTGAGAAATACGCAGCGTTACTCTATAGAAAAGCCGGTAATTCAGTGTGGTGTACAGTAAAATCACACTGACAGGTTAGAATAGAATAGATAGAATAAATGTCTACACATTACTAGTATAGGTATATATTATTATTATTATTATTTATTATTATAGCGCCATTTATTCCATGGCGCTTTACATGTGAGGAGGGGTATACATAATAAAACAGTACAATAATCTTGAACAATACAAGTCACAACTGGTACAGGAGGAGAGAGGACCCTGCCCATGAGGGCTCACAATCTGCAAGGGATGGGTGAGGATACAGTAGGTGAGGGTAGAGCTGGCCGAGCAGCGGTTTGGTCAATCGGTGGTTACTGCAGGTTGTAGGCTTGTCGGAAGAGGTGGGTCTTCAGGTTCTTTTTGAAGGTTTCGATGGTAGGCGAGAGTCTGATGTGTTGTGGTAGAGAATTCCAGAGTAGGGGGGGATGCACGAGAGAAATCTTGTATGCGATTGTGGGAAGAGGAGATAATAGGGGAGTAGAGAAGGAGATCTTGTGAGGATCGGAGGTTGCGTGCAGGAAAGTATATATATATATATATATATATATACAGTACAGACCAAAAGTTTGGACACACCTTCTCATTTAAAGATTTTTCTGAATTTTCATGACTGTGAAAATTGTAAATTCACACTGAAGGCATCAAAACTATGAAT
Source organism: Ranitomeya imitator (assembly GCF_032444005.1). Lineage (NCBI taxonomy): Eukaryota > Metazoa > Chordata > Amphibia > Anura > Dendrobatidae > Ranitomeya > Ranitomeya imitator. The sequence goes on from NC_091286.1 coordinate 638,163,630, forward strand.
TAATACATGTGGAATTATATACTTAACAAAAAAGTGTGAAACAACTGAAAATATGTCTTATATTTTAGGTTCTTCAAAGTAGCCACCTTTTGCTTTGATGACTGCTTTGCACACTCTTGGCATTCTCTTGATAAGCTTCAATAGGTAGTCACCGGGAATGGTTTTCACTTCACAGGTGTGCCCACTCAGGTTTAATAAGTGGGATTTCTTGCCTTATAAATGGGGTTGGGACCATCAGTTGTGTTGTGCAGAAGTATGGTGGATACACAGCTGATAGTCCTACTGAATAGACTGTTAGAATTTGTATTATGGCAAAAAAAAAAGCAGGCAGCTAAGTAGAGAAAAATGAGTGGCCATCATTACTTCAACAAATGAAAGTCAGTCATTCCGAAAATTTGGGAAAACCTTGAAAGTGTCCCCAAGTGCAGTGGCAAAAACCATCAAGCACTACAAAGAAACTGGCTCACATGAGGACCGCCCCAGGAAAGGAAGACCAAGAGTCACCTCTGCTTCTGAGTATAAGTTTATCCGAGTCACTAGCCTCAGAAATCGCAGGTTAACAGCAGCTCAGATTAGAGACCAGGTCAGTGCCACACAGAGTTCTAGCAGCAGACACATCTCTAGAACAACTGTTAAGAGGAGACTTTGTGCAGCAGGCCTTCATGGTAAAATAGCTGCTAGGAAACCACTGCTAAGGACAGGCAACAAGCAGAAGAGCCTTGTTTGGGCTAAAGAACACAAGGAATGGACATTAGACCAGTGGAAATTTGTGCTTTGGTCTGATGAGTCCAAATTTGAGATCTTTGGTTCCAACCACCGTGTCTTTGTGCGACGCAGAAAAGGTGAACAGATGGACTCTACATGCCTGGTTCCCACCGTGAAGCATGGAGGAGGTGTGATGGAGTGGGGGTGCTTTGCTGGTGACACTGTTGGGGATTTATTCAAAATTGAAGGCATACTGAACCAGCATCTTGCAGCGGCATGCTATTCCATCCGCTTTACGTTTAGTTGGACCATCATTTATTTTTCAACAGGACAATGACCCCAAACACACTTCCATGCTGTTTAAGGGCTATTTGACCAAGAAGGAGAATGATGGGGTGCTTCGCCAGATGACCTGGCCTCCACAGTCACCAGACTTGAACCCAATCGAGATGGTTTGGGGTGAGCTGGACCGCAGAGTGAAGGCATAAGGGCCAACAAGTGCTAAGAATCTCTGGGAACTCCTTCAAGATTGTTGGAAGACCATATCAAGTGACTACCTCTTGAAGTTCATCAAGAGAATGCCAAGAGTGTGCAAAGCAGTCATGAAAGCACAAGGTGGCTACTTTGAAGAACCTAGAATATAAGACATAATTTCAGTTGTTTCACACTTTTTTGTTAAGTATATAATTCCACATGTGTTAATGCATAGTTTTGATGCCTTCAGTGTGAATGTACAATTTTCAAACTCATGAAAATACAGAAAAATCTTTAAATGAGAAGGTGTGTCCAAACTTTTGGTCTGTACTGTATATATATATATACATATATATATATATATATATATACTAGACGGTGGCCCGATTCTAACGCATCGGGTATTCTAGAATATGTATATATATAGCAGCCACATAGTATATAGCACAGGCCACGACATATTCTTGAATACCAAATCCTGTCATAGAAAAATGCGGCAGCACTCACCGATCCTGGAGTGAGGAAAGTCTTTATTGAGACATGTGATAATACATCTTCACGGCTTGGGGGATGTGCAGTGACAGCAGGAATGTGCAGGGGTTGACGACGGCGGTTTCGCGCTGTATCTAGTGCTTCTACGGGTCCATTCTTGAATACCCGTTGCGTTAATACAGGTCACGCAGTATATAACAGTGGCCACATAGTATATAACACTGGCCATGTTGTATATAGCAGCCATGCAGTATATAACGCAGCCCACACAGTATATAACACTGCCCACATAGTATATAACACTGCCCACGTAGTATATAGCAGCCACGTAGTATATAACGCAGCCCACACAGTATATAACACTGCCCACGTAGTATATAGCAGCCATGTAGTATATAACGCAGCCCACGCAGTATATAACATTGCCCACATAGTATATAACACTGGCCACATAGTATATAACACTGGCCACATAGTATATAGCAGCCATGTAGTATATAACGCAGCTCACGCAGTATATAATATTGCCCACATAGTATATAACACTGCCCACGTAGTACATAGCAGCCATGTAGTATATATCGCAGCCCACGCAGTATGTAACACAGACCACGTAGTATATAGCAATGTGGGCACTATATGCGTGGTTAAAAAAGACTTAAAATAAAAAATAAACATATACTCACCTTCCGTAGGCCCCCTGTAGTCCTGGCACCTGTGTGCGGTGCATGCGGCAGCTTCCGGTCCCAGGGTTGGTATGAGCGCAGGACCTGTGATGACGTCGCGGTCACATGACCGTGACGTCATAGAAGGTCCTTCTCGCATAGCATCCTTAGCACCGGAACCTGCCACTTGCACTGCCGAGGACAGCGCCATGTTGGAGGGTGAGAATAACCTTTTTTTATTATTATTATTTTTAACATTAGCTCGCTTTACTATTGATGCTGCATACGCAGCATCAATAGTAAAAAGTTGGTCACACAGGGTTAATAGCTGCGTTAATGGAGTGCGTTACACAGCTGCATAACGCGGTCCATTAACGCTGCTATTAACCCTGTGTGAGGGCTGACTGGAGGGGAGTATGGAGCGGGCACTGACTGTGGGGAGGACTGTTATGGCTGGCAATCAGGCAACACAGCGTGCAGTAATCAGCGCACATACAGAGATCTGGCAATAACCCAAAACAATAGGACGAGCTCTGAGACGTGGAATCTCTGTAGACTGCAGTACCTGATCTATCCTCACACAACTGGAAGCAGCAGTGGATTGCGCCTATCAACTACCTATGCAACTCGACACTGCCTGAGGAGCTGACTAGCCTGAAGATAGAAATACAAGCCTGACTTACCTCAGAGAAATACCCCAAAGGAATAGGCAGCCCCCACATATAATGACTGTTAGCAAGATGAAAAGACAAACGTAGGAATGAAATAGATTCAGCAAAGTGAGGCCCGATATTCTAGACAGAGCGAGGATAGCAAAGAGAACTATGCAGTCTACAAAAAACCCTAAAACGAAAACCACGCAAAGGGGCAAAAAGACCCACCGTGCCGAACTAACAGCACGGCGGTGCACCCCTTTGCTTCTCAGAGCTACCAGCAAAAGTTAATAGCAAGCTGGACAGAAAAAACAGAAAACAAACTAGAAGCACTTATCTAGCAGAGCAGCAGGCCCAAGGAAAGATGCAGTAGCTCAGATCCAACACTGGAACATTGACAAGGAGCAAGGAAGACAGACTCAGGTGGAGCTAAATAGCAAGGCAGCCAACGAGCTCACCAAAACACCTGAGGGAGGAAGCCCAGAGACTGCAATACCACTTGTGACCACAGAAGTGAACTCAGCCACAGAATTCACAACAGTACCCCCCCCTTGAGGAGGGGTCACCGAACCCTCACCAGAACCCCCAGGCCGACCAGGATGAGCCACATGAAAGGCACGAACAAGATCTGGGGCATGGACATCAGAGGCAAAAACCCAGGAATTATCTTCCTGAGCATAACCCTTCCATTTGACCAGATACTGGAGTTTCCGTCTAGAGACACGAGAATCCAAAATCTTCTCCACAATATACTCCAATTCCCCCTCCACCAAAACAGGGGCAGGAGGCTCCACAGATGGAACCATAGGTGCCACGTATCTCCTCAACAACGACCTATGGAATACATTATGTATGGAAAAGGAGTCTGGGAGGGTCAGACGAAAAGACACCGGATTGAGAATCTCAGAAATCCTATACGGACCAATAAAACGAGGTTTAAATTTAGGAGAGGAAACCTTCATAGGTATATGACGAGAAGATAACCAAACCAGATCCCCAACACGAAGTCGGGGTCCCACACGGCGTCTGCGATTAGCGAAAAGCTGAGCCTTCTCCTGGGACAAGGTCAAATTGTCCACTACCTGAGTCCAGATCTGCTGCAACCTGTCCACCACATAATCCACACCAGGACAGTCCGAAGACTCAACCTGTCCTGAAGAGAAACGAGGATGGAACCCAGAATTGCAGAAAAATGGAGAGACCAAGGTAGCCGAGCTGGCCCGATTATTAAGGGCGAACTCAGCCAACGGCAAAAATTACACCCAATCATCCTGGTCAGCGGAAACAAAACATCTCAGATATGTTTCCAAGGTCTGATTGGTTCGTTCGGTCTGGCCATTAGTCTGAGGATGGAAGGCCGAGGAAAAAGATAGGTCAATGCCCATCCTACCACAAAAGGCTCGCCAGAACCTCGAGACAAACTGGGAACCTCTGTCAGAAACAATATTCTCAGGAATGCCATGTAAATGAACCACATGCTGGAAGAACAAAGGCACCAAATCAGAGGAGGAAGGCAATTTAACCAAGGGCACCAGATGGACCATTTTAGAAAAGCGATCACAGACCACCCAAATGACAGACATCTTTTGAGAAACGGGAAGGTCAGAAATGAAATCCATCGAAATATGTGTCCAAGGCCTCTTCGGGACCGGCAAGGGCAAAAGCAACCCACTGGCACGTGAACAGCAGGGCTTAGCCCTAGCACAAATTCCACAGGACTGCACAAAAGCACGCACATCCCGTGACAGAGATGGCCACCAGAAGGATCTAGCAACCAACTCCCTGGTACCAAAGATTCCTGGATGACCGGCCAGCACCGAACAATGAAGTTCAGAGATAACTTTACTAGTCCACCTATCAGGGACGAACAGTTTCTCGGCCGGACAACGATCAGGTTTATTAGCCTGAAATTTCTGCAACACTCTCCGCAAATCAGGGGAGATGGCAGACACAATGACTCCTTCCTTGAGGATACTCGCCGGCTCAGATAACCCCGGAGAGTCGGGCACAAAACTCCTAGACAGAGCATCCGCCTTCACATTTTTAGAGCCCGGAAGGTATGAAATCACAAAATGAAAACGAGCAAAAAATAACGACCAACGGGCCTGTCTAGGATTCAAGCGCTTGGCAGACTCAAGATAAGTAAGGTTCTTATGATCAGTCAAAACCACCACGCGATGCTTAGCACCCTCAAGCCAATGACGCCACTCCTCGAATGCCCACTTCATGGCCAGCAACTCTCGGTTGCCCACATCATAATTACGCTCAGCAGCAGAAAATTTCCTGGAAAAGAAAGCACATGGTTTGAACACTGAGCAACCAGAACCTCTCTGTGACAAAACCGCCCCTGCTCCAATCTCAGAAGCATCAACCTCGACCTGGAACGGAAGAGAAACATCAGGTTGACACAACACAGGGGCACAGCAAAAACGACGCTTCAACTCCTGAAAAGCCTCCACGGCAGCAGAAGACCAATTAACCAAATCAGCACCCTTCTTGGTCAAATCGGTCAATGGTCTGGCAATGCTAGAAAAATTACAGATGAAGCGACGATAAAAATTAGCAAAGCCCAGGAATTTCTGCAAACTTTTTAGAGATGTCGGCTGAGTCCAATCCTGGATGGCCTGAACCTTAACCGGATCCATCTCGATAGTAGAAGGGGAAAAGATGAACCCCAAAAATGAAACTTTCTGCACACCGAAGAGACACTTTGATCCCTTCACGAACAAGGAATTAGCACGCAGTACCTGGAAAACCATTCTGACTTGCTTCACATGAGACTCCCAATCATCTGAGAAGATCAAAATGTCATCCAAGTAAACAATCAAGAATTTATCCAGATACTCACGGAAAATGTCATGCATAAAAGACTGAAAAACAGATGGAGCATTGGCAAGTCCGAACGGCATCACCAGATACTCAAAATGACCCTCGGGCGTATTAAATGCCGTTTTCCATTCATCTCCCTGCCTGATTCTCACCAGATTATACGCACCACGAAGATCAATCTTAGTAAACCAACTAGCCCCCTTAATCCGAGCAAACAAGTCAGAAATCAATGGCAAGGGATACTGAAACTTAACAGTGATCTTATTAAGAAGGCGGTAATCAATACACGGTCTTAGCGAACCATCCTTCTTGGCTACAAAAAAGAACCCTGCTCCCAATGGTGACGACGATGGGCGAATATGTCCCTTCTCCAGGGACTCCTTCACATAACTGCGCATAGCGGTGTGCTCAGGTACGGACAAATTAAATAAACGACCCTTAGGGAATTTACTACCAGGAATCAAATCGATAGCACAATCACAATTCCTATGCGGAGGAAGGGCATCAGACTTGGACTCTTCAAATACATCCTGAAAGTCCGACAAGAACTCTGGGATGTCAGAAGGAATGGATGACGAAATAGACAAAAATGGAACATCACCATGTACTCCCTGACAACCCCAGCTGGTTACCGACATAGAGTTCCAATCCAATACTGGATTATGGGTTTGTAACCATGGCAACCCCAACACGACCACATCATGCACATTATGCAGTACCAAAAAGCGAATAACTTCCTGATGTGCAGGAGCCATGCACATGGTCAGCTGGGCCCAGTACTGAGGCTTATTCTTGGCCAGAGGTGTAGCATCAATTCCTCTCAACGGAATAGGACACCGCAAAGGCTCCAAGAAAAATCCACAACGTTTAGCATAATCCAAATCCAGAAGACACAAAATCTGCACAAAAGCTGTTCTACCCTGTATGCACACATGGATTTTTCCTCTCTGAACCCTGTTCACACAGGTTATATACAGATGATCAGGTTTTTAAATACATCAGATAGGGATTGCATACATTAGTTAGGACTGCTCTGATAAGGGTATACCGTGAAGATTGGTAGAGCAGCTTAGTATACATTTTTTGCAAAAAACGTATCAACCAAATACCCTGTTTTTTACATCTTTTACTAGCACTTGCGGATTACTGCAACATTTTTTCAAACTGAGTGTTTTTGGTTTTACTATTCTCTTTTGTGTCTTCAGGTTTCTTGGTGGTGTGTGAACATGATCATACAGACTTGTTCACTGTGCAAGTAGCCCATGTGTTCCTGTTTCCATAATCCAAATCCATCAGATTCAGGGCAGCGCTGAATCCACAAACGCCATGACAGAATACGATGACAAAGAGCACATTAAGGTAATGGACAAAAGGAATTTGGACTGTACAGTACCAATAACGGCAGAGCTATCGAACCGCCTAGTGCGTTTAGGACAATTAGAAATAGCATGAGTAGAATCACCACAGTAGAAACACAGTCTGTTCAGACGTCTGTGTTCTTGCCGTTCTACTTTAGTCATAGTCCTGTCGCACTGCATAGGCTCAGGCTTACTCTCAGACAATACCGCCAGATGGTGCACAGATTTACGCTCGCGCAAGCGACGACCGATCTGAATGGCCAAGGACATAGACTCATTCAAACCAGTAGGCATAGGAAATCCCACCATTACATCCTTAAGAGCTTCAGAGAGACCCTTTCTGAACAAAGCCGCTAGTGCAGATTCATTCCACAGAGTGAGTACTGACCATTTTCTAAATTTCTGACAATATACTTCTACATCATCCTGACCCTGGCATAAAGCCAGCAGATTTTTCTCAGCTTGATCCACTGAATTAGGCTCATCGTAAAGCAATCCCAGCGCCTGGAAAAATGCATCAACATTACTCAATGCAGAATCTCCTGGTGCAAGAGAAAACGCCCAGTCCTGTGGGTCGCCGCGCAAAAAAGAAATAATAATCAAAACCTGTTGAATAGGATTACCAGAAGAATGAGGTTTCAAGGCCAAAAATAGCTTACAATTATTTCTGAAGCTCAGGAACTTAGTTCTGTCACCAAAAAACAAATCAGGAATCGGAATTCTTGGTTCTAGCATCGATTTCTGATCAATAGTATCTTGAATCTTTTGTACATTTACAACGAGATTATCCATTGAGGAGCACAGAGCCTGAATATCCATGTCCACAGCTGTGTCCTGAAGCACTCTAATGTCTAGGGGAAAAAAAAGACTGAAGACAGAGCTAAGAAAAAAAAATGATGTCAGGATTTCTTTTTTCCCTCTATTGGAAATCATTGAATGGCTCCTTGTACTGTTATGGCTGGCAATCAGGCAACACAGCGTGCAGTAATCAGCGCACATACAGAGATCTGGCAATAACCCAAAACAATAGGACGAGCTCTGAGACGTGGAATCTCTGTAGACTGCAGTACCTGATCTATCCTCACACAACTGGAAGCAGCAGTGGATTGCGCCTATCAACTACCTATGCAACTCGACACTGCCTGAGGAGCTGACTAGCCTGAAGATAGAAATACAAGCCTGACTTACCTCAGAGAAATACCCCAAAGGAATAGGCAGCCCCCACATATAATGACTGTTAGCAAGATGAAAAGACAAACGTAGGAATGAAATAGATTCAGCAAAGTGAGGCCCGATATTCTAGACAGAGCGAGGATAGCAAAGAGAACTATGCAGTCTACAAAAAACCCTAAAACGAAAACCACGCAAAGGGGCAAAAAGACCCACCGTGCCGAACTAACAGCACGGCGGTGCACCCCTTTGCTTCTCAGAGCTACCAGCAAAAGTTAATAGCAAGCTGGACAGAAAAAACAGAAAACAAACTAGAAGCACTTATCTAGCAGAGCAGCAGGCCCAAGGAAAGATGCAGTAGCTCAGATCCAACACTGGAACATTGACAAGGAGCAAGGAAGACAGACTCAGGTGGAGCTAAATAGCAAGGCAGCCAACGAGCTCACCAAAACACCTGAGGGAGGAAGCCCAGAGACTGCAATACCACTTGTGACCACAGAAGTGAACTCAGCCACAGAATTCACAACAGAGGACGGAGCGGCCATGTTGCCGACGGACTGTGCACGTCGCTGATTGGTCGTGGCAATGGTTGTGGGCGCTTTGCCGCGACCAATCAGCGATTTGGATTTCCATGACAGACAGAGGCCGGGACCAATGAATATCCGTGACAGACAGACAGACAGAAAGACAGACAGACAGATGGAAGTGACCCTTAGACAATTATATACAGTAGTAGATATATATACATCTCACGCGACCCCCCCAACGAACCTATCCATTACAGTAAATAGCTGCCCACTCTCCCCAGTCCCACAAGCTCGCTGTCTCGGGGTAATCCTTGACATTGATCTCGCCTTCAAACCGCATATCCAAGCCCTTTCCACTTCCTGCCGCCTTCAACTCAAAAATGTTTCACGGATCCGTACATTCCTAAACCAAGAATCTGCAAAAACCCTAGTCCATGCCCTCATCATCTCCCACCTCGACTACTGTAACCTCCTGCTCTGTGGCCTCCCCTTGAACACTCTCGCACCCCTCTAATCTATTCTAAACTCAGCTGCCCAACTAATCCACCTGTCCCCCCACTATTCCCCAGCCTCTCCCCTCTGTCAATCCCTTCACTGGCTCCCCATTACCCAGAGACTCCAGTACAAAAGCCTAACCATGACATACAAAGCCATCCACAACCTGTCTCCTCCATACATCTGTGACCTCGTCTCCCGGTACTTTCCTGCACGCAACCTCCGATCGTCACAAGATCTCCTTCTCTACTTCCCTCTTATCTCCTCTTTCCATAATCGCATACAAGATTTCTCTCGCGCATCACCCCTACTCTGGAAGTCTCTACCACAACATATCAGACTCTCGCCTCCCATCGAAACCTTCAAAAAGAACCTGAAGACCTACGTCTTCCGGCAAGCCTACAACCTGCAGTAATCATCGATCGACCAAACCACTGCTCTATCCTTACCTACTGTATCCCCACCCATCCCTTGTAGATTGTGAGCCCTCGTGGGCAGGGTCCTCCTCCTCCAGTTGTGACTTGTATTGTTCAAGATTATTGTACCTGTTTTTATTATGTATACCCCTCCTCGCATGTAAAGCGCCATGGAATAAATGGCGCTATAATAATAAATAATAATAATAATGTATATGTAATTGTCACGGATCCCTTCTCCGTGGTGTCACTTATTTGTCACGTGCCCGCTCTCACACGTGACTTGGGGTGGTGCCTGCAAGAGTTAATCTATCTTCCCCTTCTCAGTCCAGCATTCAACCTCTGTCCTATGCTGTAATGGGAGCATAAATCACACATCGACCCAGAAAGCATGGAAAGTCTACTTCTAAAGCAGATAGATGAAGCTGCAACCCATAATGAGGTCCTGGTTATGGGGGACTTTAACTACCCGGATATTAACTGGGAAACAGAAACCTGTGAAACCCATAAAGGCAACAGGTTTCTGCTAATAACCAAGAAAAATTATCTTTCACAATTGGTGCAGAATCCAACCAGAGGAGCAGCACTTTTAGACCTAATACTATCTAATAGACCTGACAGAATAACAAATCTGCAGGTGGTTGGGCATTTAGGAAATAGCGACCACAATATTGTGCAGTTTCACCTGTCTTTCACTAGGGGGACTTGTCAGGGAGTCACAAAAACATTGAACTTTAGGAAGGCAAAGTTTGAACAGCTTAGAGATGCCCTTAATCTGGTAGACTGGGACAATATCCTCAGAAATGAGAATACAGATAATAAATGGGAAATGTTTAAGAACATCCTAAATAGGCAGTGTAAGCGGTTTATACCTTGTGGGAATAAAAGGACTAGAAATAGGAAAAACCCAATGTGGCTAAACAAAGAAGTAAGACAGGCAATTAACAGTAAAAAGAAAGCATTTGCACTACTAAAGCAGGATGGCAACATTGAAGCTCTAAAAAACTATAGGGAGAAAAATACTTTATCTAAAAAACTAATTAAAGCTGCCAAAAAGGAAACAGAGAAGCACATTGCTAAGGAGAGTAAAACTAATCCCAAACTGTTCTTCAACTATATCAATAGTCTATTTAGATAAAGAAATGTATTTATGGGAATAATATTTTTTTTTTTCATTATTTAGGATTTTTTTTTTTTTTTACACACTTATAAAAAAAATTTTTTACTTTTTTACTTTGTCCCAGGGGGGGACAATACAGATCGGTGATCTGCCAGTTTGCACAGCACTCTGACAGATCACCGATCTGTCTCAGAGCGCTGCAGCGTTACGAAGTGCCTGCTCTGAGCAGGCACTTGGTAAGGCACCTCCCTCCCTGCAGGACCCGGATGTGCGGCCATCTTGGATCCGGGACTTGCTGCAGGGAGGAAGGTAGGAGACCCCCGGAGCAACGCGATCACATCGCGTTGCTGCGGGGGTCTCAGGGAAGCCCGCAGGGAGCCCCCTCCCTGCGCGATGCCTCCCTGCACCGCCGACACATCGCGATCATGTTTGATCGTGGTGTGCGGGGGGTTAATGTGCCGGGGGCGGTCCGTGACCGCTCTTGGCACATAGTGCCGGATGTCAGCTGCGATAAGCAGCTGACACCCGGCCGCGATCGGCCGCGCTCCCCCCATGAGCATGGCCGATCGCCTATGACGTACTATTCCGTCCTTGGGAAGTAGGGCCCACCCCACATGGACGGAATAGTACATCTAATGGCAGAAAGGGGTTAATAACAAAAGGTTCAATGCTCCCAATAAGAAAAAGGTATAAAAATATGATAACAAAATGACATACAACTTATGCAAAACAGTATAAAATAAAGAGGAAAACTTACAGAAATTATCTAACTGGTAGTTGCTTTCTGCTCCCTGAGGGTAGGACGAAAGTAGATTGGATCACACCAGCTTCTCAGGCTGCCCCCATCATGTGAAAACAATTCTCTGTCTGCAGCCTAAATTTATAACTTTGGTCTGGAGGTCAGGTTTCTAGACCGGCCCCTCAGGTTAAGATCATAATTGCTGGCTTTCTGATTGGCCACAGCCGCGCTACTAATGAATATATTATTTTTCTCTTGAGACACTTGTGAAAAGGTCCTCAGGAATAGATACCCTCAGGGCGCAATTAGCATCTCGCCTCCAAGACCTAGGAGGTGCCAAATGTTACCTTCTTGTTGGCCCTAGCTAGACCTCCTGGTGAGATATGGAGACACAATTTCTACTAGTCCCAAGGAAGTACCTATTAACACCTAGGTGTGACTTGCCTTCAGGACAGATGTTACATTATCACTAGTCACACATATAACCCTAGACATATGTCACTACACACATATAGATATATATACACATATTTCACCACAGTCATTGAGACACATATATATATATTTATTTATTTCATACAGCGCTAGACAGCTTAAAAGTCGATAATTCAATTGCCGGCTTTTGCTATCTCCTTATCATACCCAACAGGATATGAGACATGGTTTACATACAGTAAACCATTTCATATCACTTATTTTTTTACATATTCCTCACTACTAATATTATAAGCGTCTGTGTGCAAAATTTGGGGCTCTAGGTGTTAAAATAAAGTGTTAAATCACGGGAAAAACTGGTGTGAGCTCCCACGCAATTTTCTCCGCCAGAGTGGGAAAGCCAGTGACTGAGGGCAGATATTAATAGCCTGGAGAGGGACCATGGTAATTGCCCCCCTTCCCCCCCCCCCCCCGGCTAAAAACATCTGCCCCCAGCCACCCCAGAAAAGGCACATCTGTAAGATCCACCTATTCTGGCACTTAGCCTCTCTCTTCTCACTCCCTAGTAGCTGTGGGATATGGGGTGAAAAAGGGTTAATGTTACCTTGCTAATGTAAGGTGACATTAAGCCTGGTTAATAATGGGGAGATGTCAATAAGACACCTATCCATTATTAATCCAATAGTAGTAAAGGGTTAATAATACACACACACATTATGTATAAAGTATTTTAATGAAATAAATACACACATGGGGTTTTAAAATCTTTATTGTACGCTTAATCCACCCAAAGACCCTCATTCTATAAAAAAAATAAAATAAAAAAGCAACAATATCCCATACCTTTCCGGCGACCATTCATGTCCCACGCTGTAAATCCATCTGAAGGGGTTAAATAAATTTACAACCAGGAGCCTGCTAATGCAGCTGTTACTCCTCGTTGTAAAAACTGGGGAATTAATGGAATGCATGGGAACGTAGCATTGCAGACTTGCGGTGCTGCGTCCCCTGGTGGCATAAACTCATATGAACTTTAGCGTGGGAATTTATCTGAATATTTTCTCACGCTAGAGTTCATATGTCCATTCTATCCATTTATCCATTCTACGTCCATTTTGCAAGCCAGAGAGAAAATCTCGGCGTACGGATGCCATATGGATGCATACGGAAGACATGGATAATTATTAGAGAAAAAAATCGCATCCTCGTGTTGAATACGGATCACTGTTCAGGAACTTTTCTGCAGATTACGCCTGTAAAAAACGGTCCATATTTCCCTACGCTAAGTGTGACGCCAGCATAAAGCTCGGTTAACATATATCTTGCGCTCTATGCTGAGCGCTTAAACCGAAATGGAAGATTCCCTATAATGATGAAGATGGAGACACTGTGGACTACATCTGGCCTATGATCCGGCGGTGCCTGTCTTTTTAAGCTTGCATAAAAGCAGGTTCGACCTCCGTATTGTACAACTCTGAAAAAGAAGGACCCTGCTGTCCAAACGGAGTACAGAGTATCTCTGTTGCCTCATTATAGTGAATGGATCCCTCAGGGGTTTCGTCTGTATTATGTCATTTGGAGACTTAGGCTGGTGTCACACTTAATGTATGAAACATCGTTCCGAGTTTCCCTGTTGATAGTCGCACGAGTGTTCTCCATATGGTCATCCGTGTGTAATGTGTTTGCAATGCGATTATGCGATTTTCTCGCACTTATGCATCCGTATGACATCAATATGGCATCTGTATGACATGAGTATGACTTTACATTTCTCACTGCTTTTCACCATTTAATTAAATTACTCAATGCGCTGAAATGAGGAAAATGTGTGCGTATTTGTTGCAAGCTAGACGAATAGTCCATGTGGTGTCAGAGTTTTTCTCGCACCCATAGGCTTGCATTGGCGAGTCTCGGACGATATACAGTCTCAGCATGCTGCAATTTTACACACACGTTGAATAAACCTGAGAAAAATATAGTGATGTGAGCTTCCCCATAGATTAACAGTGGTCTGAGTGCTATGTGATGTTATCACGCATAGCACTCATCCGTATTCTATGGTAGTGTGACCCCGGCCTTAGATGGAAACTCCAATGTAAGTACTCAGTGTAAATGTGATCGAAAATATAATGTAAAATGTTCCCAATAAAAGTTTCAACATAATCCAGAAAAATATCAAGTCCCCACTCAGGTCCATCAATTGTTAAAGGAAATAGATTGGGCTTCCAAGTTCCTGATGGTACAAAAGCTCTGGAAAAGCTGGAAAAGCACCATGGCTCCTCATCCCCTAAAATAAATCCAGCAAATTCTGTGCTCACAAATCCAAATGTCGCCTTCCCTTGTGAGCCGCACAGTGTGCCGAAACCACAGTTAGCATCCACGATAGGCATTTCTAAAATGATGAGAGCCCACAAAATTTACAGGTGCATGTCTCCAGAAGCACAAGCTGGGCATAATTTAATGGACACTACATAATATGGGCACTACAATGTATGGACATTACAATGGCAGATTAGCAATTTTCACTCAGCAACATTCACTGCTGCTTGTTTCTGGTAAACACCATGGTTTCAAAATCATCACTGCAAATGTAAATTCCCAGAGGGGTGTAATTTCCAAAACTGGGTCACTTGAGGGGGTATTCTGCTCTTCTGTCACTTAGAGTCTCTGTATATGGAGTTTGCAAATTATTCTACTATAATTTGTTCTCCAAGAGTCAAATAATGCTCCTTCAGTTCAGAGTCTTGTCATGTGGCTAAACAGTGCTATATAGCCACATATGGGGTATTACAGTGTGGCGCCCCAGGGTCCTGGTCATCACAGTGGTATTGCTTTCCTCCCGGGGAGAGTGATGCTACGTTTGGAGGCAATGAAGGATAACTGCATCCAGGTACCACAAACATGCAACACTTCACACTCCAGGCCACCAGGGGGAGCTCCTGATCCTATTTACTAGGTCACTCCCCATATATATATATATATTTAACTGGTAGTCTGTAGGGAAAGTTAGTCAGTCCTTCAGGGAAGCTGTTCCTGGCAGGAGCGAGTTCCTGTCCGAGGACAGACGAGAGGGATCATGGAGCTGTGCATGCCCTAAGAGCTGCAGCTCCCAGAAAGAGACATTTTGAAGGCCGAATTATTTTTTTGCAGCCAGCGTGCAGGAGAGGATATCAGAAGGGGACCAGCCCCGAGCAGTCTGCCTCTTTCTGAGGCACAGAGACCGGTAGCCGGAACACCGAGGTTGTAAGGACCTCTATGACTTACATCAGAGACCGGCAGGACAGCTGAACTCTACGTTACCTGCCCTGTTATGGACCTGGTGGTTAGGAGCACCTGGAACGACCTGATGGTTAAACTAACACAGAACAAGCTCTGGGAAGTGGGAGCTCTGCTGACCGCAACCCCTAATCCTATTACACACACTAGAAATAGCCGTGGAGCGTACCTAACACGGCCTAGACGCCTCTGCACAGCCTAAGAGCTAACTAGCCCTAGAGATAGAAAATAAAGCCTACCTTGCCTCAGAGAAATTCCCCAAAGGTAAAGGCAGCCCCCCACATATATTGACTGTGAGTTAAGATGAAAGTCACAAACACAGAAATGAAACAGGTTTCAACAAAGGGAGGCCAGACTAACTAAACAGACTGAGGATAGGAAAGGTATCTTTGCGGTCAGCACAAAAAACTACAAAAGACAACGCAGAGTGTGCAAAAAGACCTCCGCACCGACTCACGGTGCGGAGGTGCCACTCTGCATCCCAGAGCTTCCAGCTAGCAAGGCAAAATCATGATAGCAAGCTGGACAAGAAAACAAAGAACAAATAATAAACTAGCAGGGACTTAGCGTCTGCTGGAATAGACAGGTCACCCGAAAGATCCAAGAGCGAACTGAACCAGTACAAGAACATTGACAGCTGGCATGGAGTAACAATCTGAGTGGAGTTAAATAGAGCAGCCAGCCAAAGAATAAACTACGTCACCTGTGGAAGGAACCTCAGAAGCAGCAGCTCCAATCACAGCCACCAGAGGGAGTCCATGGACAGAACTCGCCGAAGTACCATTCATGACCACAGGAGGGAGTTCGATAACAGAATTCACAACACTGTCCGACCTAACACCCAGGAGGCACGGTGACAACCTTAGAGGCTGGAGCGTGCTAGAGTCCCTATAAACCACCTCAAGTCACCAGTCATATGGGTATGTCCTATCCAATCTGGGGGACAGAGAGAGATAACATCTTTGAGGACCTTATGAGAAGCTTAGCAGTAAGGGACTACACTACACCACCATGGCGCTAGAGGAAAGGCTTTTATTCTCCACCTGGACAAAGGGACTCTGGACTTGCCTCGAAACCGGCTGGACTCTGCCTGCCCTGTGGTCTGGTGCTCTAGACTGTGGATGCTGAAGTCTTCAGTAAAGGTAAAGAGACTGCAACCCTGTGTCCTCGTTCTTCTCTGTGCCACTCACCATTCACCATCTATACACCGGGAAGCCCTGGGGATACACTTCGCCTGTGGGAAGGTATACCACCTAGCTGCCATAACATCATCCCAGCGGACCCCCTAAAAGCAGCGTCGGTCACCCTGACTGAATACAACAGGTGGCGTCACGAACATAAACTTTATCCCTTTAAAGACCTTTCCCTTTTTAGACAGACGTCCCAGGGCCACGGATCGGGTCAGCCACTGTGACATCCCCCCTTTGAGCCGACCGGAACCCTATACCGAGTACCCCACTGCCCTGACGAGGCGCTCCAACCACATTCAGCAGAAATTGTGTGACAAATTTTGGGGCCATTTTCACTCATTTCCCCATGTTTCAATGTAAAATTTGGGGCTAAAACAAAATATTTTGTGTTAAAAATGTCTTTTGTCACCACCCAATGGCATAAAATTCTGTGACACCTCATGTCTATAAGATCACTCCACCCCTAAATAAACTCATTGACGGGTGTAGTTTGTAAAATGAGGTCACTTATGGGTGTGTTGTGCTTTCCTGGCACCTCAAGGGCTCTGCCAATGTGATATGGCAACCTCAAACCATTCCAGAAAAATGTGCACTATAATATGTCACTCCTTCCATTCTGAGCCTTAAAAGTAGTTTTCAACCACATATGAGGTATTTGCGTACTCAGTAGAAACTACATAACATATTTTGTGGTTTATTTTCTCCTATTATCCCTTTTGAAAATTGAACACTTGGGGCCAAAGTAATATTTTAGCAGAAAAAATGGTAATTTTCCATTGACTCAGCCCAATGTCATACAATTTTGTGAATCGCATGAGGGTTAAAAATGCTTACTACGCCACTATGCTATATTAATTCCTTTGTATAAATGCAAAATTTGGGGCAAAATGTACATATTTTTGTGAAAAATTAAAATGTTAATTTTTTCCTTCCACATTTAATTCCTGTGAAGCATCTAAAGTGTTAAAAAAAAGTATTAAATGAGGTTTTGAGCACTTTAAAGGGTGCAGTTTTTAAAATGGTGTCACTATTGAGTATTTTCTGTCATATAGATCCCTCAAAGTCACTTCAAATGTGATGTAGTCACTAAAAAAAAGGTTTTGTAAATTTTGCTGGAAAAATGAGAAATTTATGAAAAACTTTTAACCCTTCTAACTTCCTAACAAAAAATTGTTGTTTGATGCAGATGTGGTAAATGTTATTTATTAACTATTTTGTGGTGTATCTATGTGGTTTAAGAGCATAAACATTATTGCAAAATTTTAAAAATTTTCACCAAAATACCGATATTTTCACATATAACGCAAAAAAAAGTTGCCTAAATTTACCTCTAACATGAGGTACAATATGTCACGAAAGAACAATCTCAGAATCACTGAGATACGTTGAAGTGTTCCAGAGTTATAACCTCATAAGATGACAATGATCAGAATTGTAAAAATTGGCCCGGTCATTAACATGCAAACCACCCTAAGGGGGTAAAGGGGTTATACCAGATAGTTATATCACACAAAATAGTTAATAAATAACATTTAGCACATCTGCATCATTTTTGAAAGATAAAACATTATTTGTCATATTTCTGTCATATAGTCCCCCTCAAAGTCACTTCAAATGTGATGTGGCCCCTAATAAAATAGTTTTGCAAATTTTGTTGGAAAAATTATAAATTGCTGATAAATTGTTAACCCTTCTTACTTCCCAATAAAGAAAAATTCTGTTTAAAAATGATGTAGATGATTATGTTTAAAAAATTATGTTGATGTAAAGTAGACACATGGGAAATGTTAATTAGAAATTATATTTTCCATCATTGCTAACTGGTTTAAAGATATAAAAATTGAAAGTTTGAAAATTGCAAAAGTTTCACCACAATTCTGATATTTTCACAAATAAACACAAAAGATTTCGCCCCAAATTTATAACCAACATAAAGTGCAATGCATCACGAAAAAGCAATCTCAGAATCACCGGGATTCATTTACAGGGACTCTGTCACCTGAATTTGGAGGGAACAATCTTCAGCCATGGAGGCGGGGTTTTTTGGTGTTTGATTCACCCTTCCCTTACCTGCTGGCTGCATTATTGGATTGAAGTTCATTCTCTGTCCTCCATAGTACACGCCTGCGCAAGGCAAGGTTGGCTTGTGCAGGCATGTACTACGGAGGACAGAGAATGAACTTCAATCCAATATTGCAGCCAGCATGCAGCCAGCGGGTAAGGAAAGGGTGAATCAAACACCCAAAAACCCCGCCTCCATGGCTGAAGATTGTTCCCTCCAAATTCAGGTGACAGTGTCCCTTTAAGCACTCCAGAGTTATTACCACATAAAGTCAGAATTGTAAAGTTTGCCCTACAAAAGAAGGAAAAAACAAGCTTCGAGGTGAAGGGGTTAAAGAGGACCATTCATCAAATTTTTCATGTTGAACAGGACATACGATGTAATAATGGCTGTAGAGCCGAGTAAAATATTTTTTTTCTTCTTGAATTTTGCCTCTCTGTTGCGGAGATATCAGCAATCAATAATATTTGGCACCTAATGAGTTAACATCCATCAAAAATAAAAATCAGATTAAAAATAAACATCCGATATATAAAAATATTTTTTACAGAAGGAGAATACATTTTTAAGTTAATTTTAATAATTTTTTGTGTTTTAAAAAAAAAAGAAAAATAAACAAGTATTTCCTTTCTTTTCCCATTCATATTTCCCGATATCGGAAAAAAAAAAATAGCATGACAGTCATAAAAATAAGACCCCACATCTCACAAAAAATAGATAGATATGTATGAATTGTTCAATGTGAATATTGCCTATTGTTTATAAGTCCTTTACTGCTATAATGAACATTTTCTTTTCTTTTACATCTGCTGACTCAAAGGCAAATATGAAACATAGCCTCCTTGTCACTACTGGTTTGAGCTAATGCCCATAGCAAAGGAATGGGAAAACAGAGAGACTTACTGGGTTTAAGACTCAAGGCGCATCATTATTCTTCATGTCCGGCTCTAAAAGCCTGCAGCAATTGTCAGAGCTATATATTGTTCCTAACTTTAGGATGGCAAAATCTGAGAAAATCTACACATCTTCTTAAAAAAGCATCCTTCGGATATGAAGGCATGTACCTTGTCCCTGTGTAACCTGGCTCGATTAATTATACTAATTAAACATCTGAATGTTCTATTAAACTCATCCTGCAGCCATATATTATTTATTTGCCACCTGCTGTACATTGATGATTGCTCATATTTCTACTAAAAACATGCGTCAATTATTATGTTATACATATATTTTATGTTCTGATTATTGCCCTGATATCATTATTCAAGTCAGACCACTTCATATAGAACTCATTATTGAATTTTTAATATTTTAAGACAAAATAACATTATGTTCACGACAGGTTTAAGATACAATGCAATATTTTTGCATATTGTGTATTCCAAACATATTTATAGACATTATTCTATAAATTTCGACCTTTACTTGTGGGAGGAAGTTGTAAAATCATTGTCAGTGCTGCCTGTGAAAATTGTGCCCTCCACCTTGCAGCTCCGTCACGAGACCCTTTGGCTATATTCACACTTAGCGGTTTTTACCGCGGAACCGCCGCGATTTTGATGCTGCGGGTCCGCAGCAGTTTCCATAGCGTTTACAGTAACATGTAAACCCTATGGAAACCGCAAACCGCTGTGCACATGCTGCGGGAAAAACCGTGCGGGAACGCAGCGGTTTACAACCCGCAGCATGTCACTTCTTTGTGCAGAATCGCTGCGCTTCTGCACCCATAGGAATACATTGAACCGCTTACTTCCCGCATGGGGCTGTGCCCACGTTGCGGGAAGTAAGCGGATAATGTGCGGGTGGTCCCCGGGGTGGAGGAGAGGAGACTCTCCTCCAGGCCCTGGGAACCATATTTGGGGTTAAAAAATAAAAAATCTGGTTATACTCACCCTCTGATGTCCGGAGCTCCTGGGCGCTGCACGCGGCCGTCCGGTCAGAGTTGCTGTGCGACCAGGACCTGCGGTGACGTCGCGGTCACATGACCGTGACGTCACGAAGGGTCCTTCTCCCACAGCATCTTAGGAACCGGACCGCCGGGTGCAGCGCCCAGGAGATCCGGACATCAGAGGGTGAGTATAACCAATTTTTATTATTTTTAACATTACTATTGATACTGCATATTGCTGCATATGCAGCATCAATAGTATAGGCGGAAACCCGCAGCGGAAAACGCGGAACAAACCGCGATAAATCTGCAGGGAGAACCGCAGTTGTTTTGCCCTGCAGATTTATCAAATCCGCTGCGGGAGAACCCGCAGGGACCCGACGCAAGGTGTGAACATAGCCTTTCTGTTTCTTGACACTGAAGCCCCTTTGAAGAAGCTAATGCGAAACGTGTGCTGGTGGTGGTTCACGTTGTATCACATTCTATTTAGTAAATTTACCTAATCTGTTATTCTTCCAATTTATATTTTCTTGGTAAGGAGATGGTTAATACTGTGTATTTGCAACCTAAACATAATGCTTTTCACTTGATGTTAATTTAGTTATGCTTCTTGTACAGTATGCTTTGCATTGCATGTCTCATAATTTAGGAGAAATTTAATTTTACAGCATAAATGTACTATATCATGACAATTATGGCTTTCACATGAACCATTTACGGCTCCTATATGTATTTACCGTATTTTAGTAATTAATATTTGGGCAACTTACACTTTGAACTTTGAATATTCCTTGTGTCATTCCTTAGGCATTTGCACTTTAGGGTGTTTTGTTTACAGCTCAACTAGCAATACAAAAAGACCCTTTACTCTCGTTCTACATCATGCTACTTCTTATCTTTGTAAATGTTTTATTAAACATGTT
Source organism: Ranitomeya imitator (assembly GCF_032444005.1). Classification (NCBI taxonomy): domain Eukaryota; kingdom Metazoa; phylum Chordata; class Amphibia; order Anura; family Dendrobatidae; genus Ranitomeya; species Ranitomeya imitator. Next base: position 638,185,047 of record NC_091286.1, read on the forward strand.
TATTAAGACACAATAATGATTATCATATTTTATTGTACTTTGGAATAGTCTCCCTTAATTATAGGCTCATATTTTGTATTTGGAGTTACTATCCATTTCTATATACAAATTGCCTTTTTGCAGAGGACGAGGACTTGAACTCTAGTGCCACCTATCGGAAGTAGCAATTCTGCAAGTCAATATCAACCCTTTAAAGGGAACCTGTCACCTGAATTTGGCGGGACCAGTTTTGGGTCATATGGGCGGAGTTTTCAGGTGTTTGATTCACCCTTTCCTTACCCGCCGGCTGCATGTTGGCCGAAATATTTGATTGAAGTTCATTCTCTGTCCTCCGTAGTACACGCCTGCGCAAAGCAAGATTACTAGTACAGGCGTGTACTACGGAGGACAGAGAATGAACTTCAATCCAATATTTCGGCCAGCATGCAGCCGGCGGGTAAGGAAAGGGTGAATCAAACACCTGAATACTCCGCCCATATGACCCAAAACTGGTCCCGCCAAATTCAGGTGACAGGTTCCCTTTAATGAGCCTTAGCTGACAAGTCAAAAAAGAATCTCTATTTGCAGACATGTGTTTCAAGATGTTGCTCCTCCTCAGTGCAGAGTAGGAGATCTGAATTGTCTGTATGACATCTGAATTGTCTGTATCAGAGGCCTCTGACTGAGTTCTTAGAGGTAACATCTCTCCTTGTGAATTGTGACATGCCTGACACGCCAGAATAAAGAGACTTATAGGCTATGCAATACTCCTCTGGTACATTAAGTTAAGATTCTGATTTGGCTTTTATCCTTTATTATATGACAAGGCTCATTAAAGGGTCAATATTGACTTTTAGGATTGCTACTTCCAGTAAGTGACACTAGAAATCAAGTCCTCTTCCTCTCTGAAGGGACTATATGCATATTTACCGTATTTTCCTGCGTATAAGATGACTTTTTAACCCCTGAAAATCTTCTTAAAAGTCGGGGGTCATCTTATACGCCGGGTATCTATGGTGGGTGGGGGGGGAGTGGTCCCGATGACGGAGGGGGCGTCTCACAGGGAAGTGTGAGTATGCCCCATTACCTCATATTGTAGCTGCAGCGTCGGGAGACGAGATCTGAATCTGAGCCTGCGCCGCCCCCAGCGGCCATTTTCCCGGAGGCCACCGCATCGCAGCAATGGAGCTGCCGGCGCCTCCGGGATTTCGGGAGATGCCGGAGGAGCCCCGACTGACTCTCCCTGAAGATACGCCGCCGCTGCCGCCCCACAGCACAGAGCCCCGACGCTGTACCAAAAGGAACCGCCGCCCCACAGCACCCACGCGGCACAAAGGAGCAGCCGCCGCCGCTCCCCAGCACCCCACGCTGACGCTGCAGCTACAATATGAGGTAATGGGGCATACTCACACTTCCCTGTGAGACGCCCCTCCGTCATCGGGACCACTCCCCCCCCCCCAAAAAAAAGGCACATTAGTCACCGGCCGTATAAGATGACATACGGCGTATAAGAAGACCCCCGATTTTTAAGATTTTATATTTTAACTGGAAAAGTTGGGGGGTCGTCTTATACGCCCAGTCGTCTTATACGCCGGAAAATACGGTAATTTCTAAGAGGAGCATTATTTTGCCTATAAGTCTCCTTATAACAACATGTCAAGCATGTTACTCTCAACAATGAGAGGTATTAGCCCTTAGTAGCCATTTACATAGTAACATAGTAACATAGTTAGTAAGGCCGAAAAAAGACATTTGTCCATCCAGTTCAGCCTATATTCCATCATAATAAATCCCCAGATCTACGTCCTTCAACAGAACCTAATAATTGTATGATACAATATTGTTCTGCTCCAGGAAGACATCCAGGCCTCTCTTGAACCCCTCGACTGAGTTCGCCATCACCACCTCCTCAGGCAAGCAATTCCAGATTCTCGCTGCCCTAACAGTAAAGAATCCTCTTCTATGTTGGTGGAAAAACCTTCTCTCCTCCAGACGCAAAGAATGCCCCCTTGTGCCCGTCACCTTCCTTGGTATAAACAGATCCTCAGCGAGATATTTGTATTGTCCCCTTATATACTTATACATGGTTATTAGATCGCCCCTCAGTCATCTTTTTTCTAGACTAAATAATCCTAATTTCGCTAATCTATCTGGGTATTGTAGTTCTCCCATCCCCTTTATTAATTTTGTTGCCCTCCTTTGTACTCTCTCTAGTTCCATTATATCCTTCCTGAGCACCGGTGCCCAAAACTGGACACAGTACTCCATGTGCGGTCTAACTAGGAATTTGTACAGAGGCAGTATAATGCTCTCATCATGTGTATCCAGACCTCTTTTAATGCACCCCATGATCCTGTTTGCCTTGGCCTTTATTTTTGTTAAAGGGAACCTGTCATTCCCAAAAGGTAAGCTAAGCCAACCGGCATCAGGGGCTTATCTACAGCATTCTGTAATGCTGTAGATAAGCCCCCAATGTATCCTGAAAGATGAGAAAAGGAGGTTATATTATACTCACCTGGGCAGGCGGTCCGATCCAATGGGTGTCGCAGTCCGGTCCGGGGCCTTCCATCGTCTTGGGATGACGTCCTCTTCTTGTCTTCACGCTGCGGCTCCGGCTCTGGTGTACTTTGTCTACCCTGTTGAGGGCAGAGCAAAGTACTGCAGTGCGCAGGTGCCAGGACTCTCTGACCTTTCCCTGCGCCTGTGCACTGCAGTACTTTGCTCTGCCCTCAACAGGGCAGACAAAGTACGCCTGCGCCGGAGCCGCAGCATGAAGACAAGAAGAGGACGTCATCGTAAGAAGATGGGAGGCCACGGACCGGACCGCGACACCCATCGGACCGGACCGCAGCAGGAATGCCCCTGGGTGAGTATAATCTAACCTCTTTTTCTCATCTTTCAGGATACATCGGGGGCTTATCTACAGCATTATAGAATGCTATAGACAAGCCCCTGATGGTGGTGGGCTTAGCTCACCTTCTATTTTGGGGGTGACAGATTCCCTTTAAATATAAAGCCTTACACCGTAGCCTGAAGTCCACGGAATTATTTGTATATTCTATTTCCTGAATGCCGCATTCACTCACATTCACCGCCTTTGCATTAACTCTTTACACTCCATCCATATCGGCCCCTCTGTCCTTTCCTCTCCTATGTATAGCACTCATGCTCTGTTCACATTGCTTAACAGTACAGATTCATTCAGCCCCACCAACCAACACAAGAGACAAATCACTTAACCATCTGCTCACTCTTTCAATCCTCCTTCTCCTAGTCGCTGGAGACATCTCTCCCAACCCCGGCCCCCCATGTTATAGACAGTCAAACCTCCCAACTGCTACACTCAGAAACCCCTCTAACCTTATTAATATTCCATGCATGCCTTCTGTCTTTTTCAATTGTGCCCTTTGGAATTCTCGCTCTGTGTATAATAAACTCTCCTTCATCCATGACTTCTTCCTTTCTAATTCTCTTAATCTCCTGGCTCTTACTGATACCTGGATCCAGCAGTCAGACACCACCGCTGCTGCTGCTCTTTCATATGGCGGACTACACTTTTCTCATACCCCAAGATTGGACAACAGAGCAGGTGGAGGCGTTGGTCTGCTCCTTTCACCCAAATGTACTTCCCCAAGTACCCTCACTTGTCTTCCCTTCCTTTGAGGTCCATGCTGTCAGACTCTACATCCCCTTCTCCATGCGAGTGGGAGTGGTGTATTGTCAAACCGGCCCCTCTCATCAGTTCCTGGATCACTTTGCAACCTGGCTTCCACATTTTCTCTCCTGTGACACCCCCACCCTCATCATGGGTGATTTCAACATCCCCATTGCTTCTCCCCTCTCCACATCTGCTTCTCACCTTTTATCTCTAACCTCCTGTTTCGACCTCTCGCAGCATACTAACTCTCCAACGCATGAAGATGTAAACTCCCTCGACTTGGTCTTCTCCCGACTTTGCTCAGTGGATGATTTCACAAACTCCCCTCTCCCGCTCTCTGACCACAACCTTCTTTCATTCTCTATCAAGAACCGCCATCCCGCTCAGTTCACCCCCACTTTCCACACTTATAGAAACATAAAGGCCATTAACACCCAGAAACTTATGAAGAACTTGCAGTCCTCATTGGCCCCAATCTCCTACACCTCATGTCCTGATTCTGCTCTGAAGCATTACAATGAAACCCTGCAAAGTGCCCTGGATGAAGCTGCAACTCCTATACATAGAACAACTCAGCACACACGGCGACAACCGTGGCACATGTTGCTAACACGTTTACTGCAGCGGTGCTCCAGGTGCGCCGAACGTCTGTGGAGAAAATCTAATCTGCCCGAAGATTTCATCCATTATAAGTTCATGCTAAAAACATACAACTCTGCCCTTCACATCTCCAAACAAACCTATTTCAACACCCTCATCATCTTGCTGTCCAATAACCCTAAACGTCTCTTTGACACTTTCCAGTCCCTACTCAACCCAAGAGTGCAGGCCCCAACCACGGATCTCCGCAGTGACGATCTGGCCAATTACTTCAAAGAAAAAATTGACCACATTCGACAGGAAATCATCTCCCAATCTCTTCATACCATGCATTGTCCTCCCTCCCCCACTGCATCTAGTTCACTCTCTTACTTTGAACCAGTTACAGTAGAAGTAATCAGGCTCCTTGCATCTTCTCGCCCAACCACTTGCACCAGTGACCCCATTCCGTCACATCTCCTCCAGTCCCTTTCCCTGGCTGTCACCTCTCACCTAACAAAAATATTCAACCTTTCTCTCACTTCCAGTATTTTTCCCTCCTCATTTAAGCATGCCATCATACATCCATTACTTAAAAAACCATCCCTCGATCAAAACTGTGCCGCTAATTATAGACCTATCTCTAATCTTCCCTTCATCTCTAAACTCCTCGAACACCTGGTCCACGCCCATCTTACCCGCTATCTCTCAGATAACTCTCTTCTCGACCCTCTTCAATCTGGTTTCCGCTCTTTACACTCTACTGAAACTGCCCTCACTAAAGTCTCTAATGACCTACTAACAGCTAAATCTAATGGTCACTACTCCATGCTAATTCTCTTGGATCTCTCCGCAGCATTCGACACTGTGGATCATCAGCTCCTCCTCACTATGCTCCGCTCCATCGGCCTCAAAGACACCGTTCTCTCCTGGTTCTCCTCATATCTCTCTGACCGATCCTTCACTGTATCTTTTGCTGGTTCCTCCTCCTCTCACCTTCCCCTTACTGTTGGGGTTCCCCAAGGATCAGTCCTAGGCCCCCTCCTCTTCTCTTTGTATACTGCCCCTATCGGACAAACAATCAGTAGATTTGGTTTCCGGTACCATCTCTATGCTGACGACACCCAATTATACACTTCTTCTCCTGTTATTACGCCGACCTTTTTAGAAAACACCAGTGATTGTCTTACCACTGTCTCTAACATCATGTCCTCCCTCTATCCGAAACTGAACCTGTCAAAAACGGAACTCCTCATGTTTTCTCCCTCTATTAACCTACCTTTGCCTGACATTGCCATCTCTGTGTGCAGTTCAACCATTACTCCAAAGCAACATGCCCGCTGCCCTGGGGTCATACTTGATTCTGAGCTTTCATTCACCCCCCACATCCGATCACTGGCTCGCTCTTCTTATCTCCATCTTAAAAACATATCTAGAATTCGCCCTTTTCTTACTTTCGACTCTGCAAAAACTCTTACTGTTTCACTTATTCATTCTCGTCTGGACTATTGTAACTTTCTACTAATCGGCCTCCCTCTTACCAAACTCTCCCCGCTCCAATCTGTCCTGAATGCTGCAGCAAGGATCATATTCCTTACCAACCGTTACACCGATGCCTCTACCTTGTGTCAGTCATTACACTGGTTACCCATCCACTCAAGAATCCAGTACAAAACTACTACCCTCATCCACAAAGCACTCCATGGCTCAGCACCACCCTACATCTCCTCTCTGGTCTCAGTCTACCCGTGCCCTCTGCTCCGCTAATGACCTCAGGTTAGCATCCTCAATAATCAGAACATCCCATTCCCGTCTCCAAGACTTTACACGTGCCGCGCCGATTCTTTGGAATGCACTACCAAGGTTAATACGATTAATCCCCACAGTTTTAAGCGTGCCCTAAAAACTAATTTGTTCAGATTGGCCTACCGCCTCAAAGCATTAACCTAAATATCCCAGTGTGGCCCATTAAAAAAAAAAAAAAACAAACATAATCAGGTTCCTCGCATCATGTTCTCATACACTTTATGCACTAAACGTCTCTTTGACACCCTCTGTGTCTGTACTGCTGCATACTTAGGCAGTTAAGTGGTTCATGCAGCTTTGCATGAACACCTGAGCCTTACACTATGGGTGGTCCGAATAAGTAAAGCAATTGTTACCATCCACCTCTCATGTCTCCCCTTTTCCTCATAGTTTGTAAGCTTGCGAGCAGGGCCCTCATTCCTCTTGGTATCTATTTTGAACTGTGATTTCTGTTATGCTGTAATGTCTATTGTCTGTACAAGTCCCCTCTATAATTTGTAAAGCGCTGCGGAATATGCTGGAGCTATATAAATAAAATTATTATTATTATTATTATTAACAAGAAACTATATCTGTACTTGAAATGAGCTCTGACTTAAGGCTAATGCAGATGTCCATGCAAATCAGTCCAAGCACAATCTGCCAATGCATGGACTAGCTATGTATCTCCTGACCTGAGCGTGACAGCCTCCTCGAAATATATGAAGCTGTGATGCTCGGGACAGAGGAGCCACAGCCAAGTCAGTGCATTGCGATCCACAATGGGACCGATTAGCACAGACATCTGCATGAGCACTTAGACCCTGTATCATCCTTCATTGGCAGAATTCTGGTGTAAAACTAGAATAAGCAAAGAAAAAAGTGGTTCCAGCTTCTGTTAAAATCATGAAATTTTAATCCAACATATTAAAATGGATGTAACTCCTGGAACAACACCATGGCACTTGTGAGGTGAGCGACGCGTTTCGACCGACACAGTGGTCTTTGTCACAGCTGATCTACTTACTGATTCATCCAGTATAAAAGGAATCAGACACCAATGAAATGGTGAGAAAATCCTCACATGACCCGAAGGTCCTAAATGCTAACAATAGAATTAAATGCAACATGGACAATACAATGCATATAACGAATATTAATGCAAGATATACAAATTAGCATATAATGAATACAAAACACACAATATCTATAAAACGAATGTGAAAAATAAAAAACTTTTATACTGCTTGTGAGAGCTGTTAATAGTGGAACATCAGTTCGTTCCTTTTATTCAGACCATTTGGAAACCTTGTGCCCAGATTGAAAATCCAAAAGGCCTCTCTGGTAAGCAAAGCTCTATGGATATTGCCTCCACGTGAGGGTTTTTTTATTTTTTCAATTCCCGTCACCCTCAAAGAAACTGTACTCCGTGAGTGATAATCAATAAAATGTTTAGCTGCAGATGAAATAGTACGGCTATTGTTAGTGGTACAAGAAATATCATACAGATGTTCCGATATGCGATTTTTTAACTTTCTGAGTGGGATCTTCATGCAAAATAGGTATGGCTTTGTTGATAATAGTTTTAATTTTATTAAACTGTGGGCTAAATTGCAAACAAACATAAGGTCTATTTGTGATATTGTGATATTGTTTTTACAAATCATTTTGTTTGTTTTTTTCTTCAGTAGATTTTTCTGGGAATCTATTCCTGAAAAAATAAAGATTTTTTTGATCTTTTTTATTTACCAAATGTAGTGCTCTGTTGAGCATCCAATTAGGATACCCACGCTGATGAAATTTTTTGCATGATTTGATAAGGTCATCTTGGAGTTCATTATTATTGTTACAATTACGTTTTAACCTAGTGAATTCACCCACAGGGATGGATTTAACAGTGTGTCTCGGATGGCTACTCCTGGCATGTAAAATAGTATTCCCTGCTAATGGTTTTGTATAAGTTCGTGTTGAAATCAATTTATTAGAAATACCCGTTAATTCTAAATCAAGAAAAGAAATTTTTGAATCAGCATGAACATGTGTAAATTTTAAATTAAAATTATTATCATTAATGTAGTCCACAAAATCCCGTATGGCAGATACATTGCCTTGCCAAATAATTAACGTGGAAAATAAATGTAAATATTCCCAGTGAGCCATAACTAAATTTGCCAATGATGGTGAGAATTTGGCCCCCATCGCTACACCGGTACATTGTAAATAATATTCAGAATCAAATGAGAAAAAATTGTGAGTTAATAAGAAAAAAGTGACCTGCAAAATAAAATTAATGAGATCCTGTGAATATGAGCTGTAATACAGGTGTATAGCGAAACTATGTCGCAACTTAGCCAAGTGTAATCTGACTTCCACTGTTTGTGTGTTAGAATACCCAAAATATCCTTAGTAGAGTTGAGCGAACTTGACCTTTTTAGAGTCGAGCCGGGTTTCGCGAAACCCGACTATCTCAAAAGTCGGGTCGAGTGAAATCGGCCGATTATGACGTAAAGTCGGGATCGACCGAAACACGAAACCCAATGCAAGTCAATGGGGCAGCATAGTCGGCAGTGAGTGGGGGCCAGGAAAACACCTAGAGTGCCCATTTTAATGTCAAAACCATCCATTCTTCTTAATGAAGCTTGTCAAGCGTAATTTACCTTATAATAATTGGAAGGCATTTGAAATTGGGGGTCATTTGGCTAAAGTTGTGGTGGGTAGGGCTGGTTCAAGTAATTAGTGGGCCCAGGAAATCTGGACCACGTCACGGCAGTGGAGCAGGGAGAGGTAAGTATTTCAACTTTGCAAGTGCTGTGAACCTGAGCAAGCAGGGGGGGCCCACTCGTTGGCATTGGCACTGGCACAGGGCCCCTCAAAGTACAGCGGTGTGTTTGCACGGCGGGGGCGCCTCCCACCGGCAGCAACACTTTTGCGTACCATGAGAGGCCCTGTGCCAGTGACGTCGCCAACTAGTATTCTTCCCCTCACCTGATGAAGGAACCTGCACTTTCATCTGCACCTTCCTGTTTGTCCCCGTGTAAGGTGGTATGGTATGCGGGAAGGGGGACCAGACTTTCAGCAGGGTCACAATCTTGCAGTGTAGCGTGCACGGGAAATGTTGCGTTATGGGTCAATGTACCAGCAGACTCATCTATCACTGGCTGGGCAATGGGCAGGATGAGGAGGAAACACAGATATAGGCCCAAAGAATAAAGTGGGCTAAATGCAGTTCAAAATTGGTAACACAGGACTAATCAGGGGGCATTGCAGTGGAGGACAACTGGAATGAGAGGCTGACACAGAGAGTAGGCCCAAATCAGTAAGTAGTCGAAATGCAGTTCAAAATTGGCAACAGTAGTAAACAGGCGGCACAGCTTTGTTCAGTGGAGGAGAACAGCAAGGAGTGGCAGACACCGATAGTAGGCCCCAACCCAACTAGTAGGCCAAATGCAGTCTAACATTAACAACTACTTAACGAGCGCCTGAAAACGGAATTTCAGGACAGGAAACCAGGAGAACAGCAAGGAGCGGCAGACACCGATAGTAGGCCCCAAACCAACTAGTACGCCAAATGCAGTTGTTCCGTTTAACCACAATTTAATGAGAGCCTGAAGATAGAAGTTCAGGAAAGGCAACCTGGAGAACACCTTGGAGTGGAACACACCATCTCTCTACACCCCATACCCAATTTGTAGGTCTAATGCAGCGTAATTTCCAACAACTACTAAACGAGAGCATGATGATCGAAGCATTGGCGAGGAAACCTGGGGAACACCTTGGAGTGGAACACACCATCTCTCTACAGTGGAACACACCATCTCTCTACACCCCATACCCAATTTGTAGGCCTAATGCAGCGTAGTTTCCAACAACTACTAAACGAGAGCCGGAAGATCGAAGCTCAGGAAAGACAACCTGGAGAACACCTTGGAGTGGAACACACCATCTCTCTACACCCCATACCCAATTTGTAGGCCCAATGCAGCGTAGTTTCCAACAACTACTAAACGAGAGCCGGAAGATCGAAGCAATGGAGAGGAAACCTGGGGAACACCTTGGAGTGTAACACACCATCTCTCTACACCCCATACCCAATTTGTAGGCCTAATGCAGCGTAGTTTCCAACAACTACTAAACGAGAGCCGGAAGATCGAAGCAATGGAGAGGAAACCTGGGGAACACCTTGGAGTGTAACACACCATCTCTCTACACCCCATACCCAATTTGTGGGCCTAATGCAGCGTAGTTTCCAACAACTACTAAACGAGAGCCGGAAGATCGAAGCAATGGAGAGGAAACCTGGGGAACACCTTGGAGTGTAACACACCATCTCTCTACACCCCATACCCAATTTGTAGGCCTAATGCAGCGTAGTTTCCAACAACTACTAAACGAGAGCCGGAAGATCGAAGCAATGGAGAGGAAACCTGGGGAACACCTTGGAGTGTAACACACCATCTCTCTACACCCCATACCCAATTTGTAGGCCTAATGCAGCGTAGTTTCCAACAACTACTAAACGAGAGCCGGAAGATCGAAGCAATGGAGAGGAAACCTGGGGAACACCTTGGAGTGTAACACACCATCTCTCTACACCCCATACCCAATTTGTAGGCCTAATGCAGCGTAGTTTCCAACAACTACTAAACGAGAGCCGGAAGATCGAAGCAATGGAGAGGAAACCTGGGGAACACCTTGGAGTGTAACACACCATCTCTCTACACCCCATACCCAATTTGTAGGCCTAATGCAGCGTAGTTTCCAACAACTACTAAACGAGAGCATGAAGATCGAAGCAATGGAGAGGAAACCTGGGGAACACCTTGGAGTGGAACACACCATCTCTCTACACCCCATACCCAATTTGTAGGCCTAATGCAGCGTAGTTTCCAACAACTACTAAACGAGAGCCGGAAGATCGAAGCTCAGGAAAGGCAACCTGGGGAACACCTTGGAGAGTAACAAACCCTCTCTCTACACGAAGGAAGGGCTGATTCTTAGGAAGGAAGGCTGTCGGAAAGAAGCAGGGCGCGTCCGAGGGTGATTATATTCTTATTAGGTATATACTCACCCTCGGACGCGCCCTGCTTCTTTATTTGTAATGAATGTTTATTTGCAATGTGGTTTTGACTTACTCTATTTTTTTGGTAAATAATGATTTTATTATTTTCATTGTTTTGCATCTTCTTGGCAATAATATAAAGAAGACGCGACAGGACAACACTCGGTGGATGCCATATCTGTGTTTAAAATTGAAAAAACCTTTCAGTTAACTACTTGCAGGAGAAAGTTATTGTAGCTGGTGGCCATTTTTAGTACTGTACCAGATTTTTGTTGTATGTGTTTGTTTTTAATGTTAAAATGTCTGCATTTGATATCTCTCCAGTATTTTCTTTTTTATAAGCAAAATACTTATTTTTATATTTTCTGATGTTGGTTCCAGGGGTACACGGGCAGCAGTGGTGTGGTCAGTGGAGGCCTAGTGGAAGGAGTCACCGCAGACAGGCATCGAAGGCCTAAAATAATAACACATGGCTGTAGGCAATTTTAAATTGGTTCCAGGGGTACACGGGCAGCAGTGGTGTGGTCAGTGGAGGCCTAGTGGAAGGAGTGACCGCAGACAGGCATCGAAGGCCTAAAATAATAACACATGGCTGTAGGCAATTTTAAATTGGTTCCAGGGGTACACGGGCAGCAGTGGTGTGGTCAGTGGAGGCCTAGTGGAAGGAGTCACCGCAGACAGGCATCGAAGGCCTAAAATAATAACACATGGCTGTAGGCAATTTTAAATTGGTTCCAGGGGTACATGGGCAGCAGTGGTGTGGTCAGTGGAGGCCTAGTGGAAGGAGTCACCGCAGACAGGCATCGAAGGCCTAAAATAATAACACATGGCTGTAGGCAATTTTAAATTGGTTACAGGGGTACACGGGCAGCAGTGGTGTGGTCAGTGGAGGCCTAGTGGAAGGAGTGACCGCAGACAGGCATCGAAGGCCTAAAATAATAACACATGGCTGTAGGCAATTTTAAATTGGTTCCAGGGGTACACGGGCAGCAGTGGTGTGGTCAGTGGAGGCCTAGTGGAAGGAGTGACCGCAGACAGGCATCGAAGGCCTAAAATAATAACACATGGCTGTAGGCAATTTTAAATTGGTTCCAGGGGTACACGGGCAGCAGTGGTGTGGTCAGTGGAGGCCTAGTGGAAGGAGTGACCGCAGACAGGCATCGAAGGCCTAAAATAATAACACATGGCTGTAGGCAATTTTAAATTGGTTCCAGGGGTACACGGGCAGCAGTGGTGTGGTCAGTGGAGGCCTAGTGGAAGGAGCCACCGCAGACAGGCATCGAAGGCCTAAAATAATAACACATGGCTGTAGGCAATTTTAAATTGGTTCCAGGGGTACACGGGCAGCAGTGGTGTGGTCAGTGGAGGCCTAGTGGAAGGAGTCACCGCAGACAGGCATCGAAGGCCTAAAATAATAACACATGGCTGTAGGCAATTTTAAATTGGTTCCAGGGGTACACGGGCAGCAGTGGTGTGGTCAGTGGAGGCCTAGTGGAAGGAGTCACCGCAGACAGGCATCGAAGGCCTAAAATAATAACACATGGCTGTAGGCAATTTTAAATTGGTTCCAGGGGTACACGGGCAGCAGTGGTGTGGTCAGTGGAGGCCTAGTGGAAGGAGTGACCGCAGACAGGCATCGAAGGCCTAAAATAATAACACATGGCTGTAGGCAATTTTAAATTGGTTCCAGGGGTACACGGGCAGCAGTGGTGTGGTCAGTGGAGGCCTAGTGGAAGGAGTGACCGCAGACAGGCATCGAAGGCCTAAAATAATAACACATGGCTGTAGGCAATTTTAAATTGGTTCCAGGGGTACACGGGCAGCAGTGGTGTGGTCAGTGGAGGCCTAGTGGAAGGAGTCACCGCAGACAGGCATCGAAGGCCTAAAATAATAACACATGGCTGTAGGCAATTTTAAATTGGTTACAGGGGTACACGGGCAGCAGTGGTGTGGTCAGTGGAGGCCTAGTGGAAGGAGTGACCACAGACAGGCATCAAAGGCCAACATAACAAAAATGTCAATACAATGGTATTGTCAGTGGCAGGCATTGAAGGATGTCAGCGCATAGACTAAACATTGGTGGAGCTGTGAGATAATTTTGCAAGTGGTAGAGCACTGTTTGAGCTGGGGTGGGGGGAAACTGTCTTGTGGCCGGCGGTACAGGCCCAGGGCCCCTCATATTACAACGGTGTGTCTGACGTTGGGTGCGCACCACCACCGCCAGAGACACTTTATTGTACTAGGAGGGACCCAGTGGCAGTGCCGTCGACCAAAAGCGGGCTCACCCACCTCTTCAGACAAACTGCACTCTCACGGGTGCTGTCGCCAAGTGTCGATACCACGGCCCCGTGTGGGAAGTTTGGCCATTTAGTGAGGTGTAAACATGTCGTATGCTGGACAATCAGGTGCAGAAAATTACGAGATTGGAAAAGGCATTCAGAATAGTCCACAGGCAAGACCTTTTCATAGGAAAGCTAGGTGTCAGCCGGGCAAGGTGGGGCAAAAGATTTCGAAATCCAGTTGTGGTTCATTTTAATGAAGGTTAGATCATCTACATTTTGGGTAGCCAGACGAGTCCTTTTTTCTGTTAGTATTGAACCTGCAGCACTGAATACTCTTTCTGATAGGACACTAGCTGCCGGGCAAGCAAGCTCCTGCAATGCATATTCTGCCAATTCTGGCCAGGTGTCTAATTTGGATGCCCAGTAATCAAATGGGAATGACGGTTGAGGGAGAACATCGATAAGGGATGAAAAATAGTTTGTAACCATACTGGACAAATGTTGTCTCCTGTCACTTTGAATTGATGCTGCAGTACCTGTCCTGTCTGCGGTCATAGCAAAATCACTCCACAACCTGGTCAGAAAACCCCTCTGGCCAACGCCACTTCTGATTTCTGCCCCTCTAACTCCTCTGGTCTGATGGCCCCTGCAGCTCGTGTGAGAACGATCACGGGCGCTGTGTGCAGGGAATGCCAGAAGCAAACGGTCAACAAGAGTTGATTGTTTGGTTGCTAATATTAGTTCCAAGTTCTCATGTGGCATTATATTTTGCAATTTGCCTTTATAGCGAGGATCAAGGAGGCAGGCCAACCAGTAATCGTCATCATTCATCATTTTAGTTATGCGTGTGTCCCTTTTGAGGATACGTAAGGCATAATCCGCCATGTGGGCCAAAGTTCCAGTTCTCAAATCTGCGGTTGTGCTTGGTTGAGGGGCAGTTTCAGGCAAATCCACGTCACTTGTGTCCCTCAAAAAACCAGAACCCGGCCTTGCCACGCCACCAATTTCCAGTGGCCCCGGAAAAGCTTCCTCATTAAAAATATAATCATCCCCATCATCCTCCTCGTCCTCCTCCTCCTCTTCGCCCGCTACCTCGTCCTGTACACTGCCCTGGCCAGACAATGGCTGACTGTCATCAAGGCTTTCCTCTTCCTCAGCTGCAGACGCCTGATCCTTTATGTGCGTCAAACTTTGCATCAGCAGACGCATTAGGGGGATGCTCATGCTTATTATGGCGTTGTCTGCACTAACCAGCCGTGTGCATTCCTCAAAACACTGAAGGACTTGACACATGTCTTGAATCTTCGACCACTGCACACCTGACAACTCCATGTCTGCCATCCTACTGCCTGCCCGTGTATGTGTATTCTCCCACAAAAACATAACAGCCCGCCTCTGTTCACACAGTCTCTGAAGCATGTGCAGTGTTGAGTTCCACCTTGTTGCAACGTCTATGATTAGGCGATGCTGGGGAAGGTTCAAAGAACGCTGATAGGTCTGCATACGGCTGGAGTGTACGGGCGAACGGCGGATATGTGAGCAAAGTCCACGCACTTTGAGGAGCAGGTCGGATAACCCCGGATAACTTTTCAGGAAGCACTGCACCACCAGGTTTAAGGTGTGAGCCAGGCAAGGAATGTGTTTCAGTTGGGAAAGGGAGATGGCAGCCATGAAATTCCTTCCGTTATCACTCACTACCTTGCCTGCCTCAAGATCTACAGTGCCCAGCCACGACTGCGTTTCTTTCTGCAAGAACTCGGACAGAACTTCCGCGGTGTGTCTGTTGTCGCCCAAACACTTCATAGCCAATACAGCCTGCTGACGTTTGCCAGTAGCTGCCCCATAATGGGAGACCTGGTGTGCAACAGTGGCAGCTGCGGATGGAGTGGTTGTGCGACTGCGGTCTGTGGACGAGCTCTCGCTTCTGCAGGAGGACGAAGAGGAGGAGGAGGGGGTGCGAACGGCTACAGCCAATTGTTTCCTAGACCGTGGGCTAGGCAGAACTGTCCCAAACTTGCTGTCCCCTGTGGACCCTGCATCCACCACATTTACCCAGTGTGCCGTGATGGACACGTAACGTCCCTGGCCATGCCTACTGGTCCATGCATCTGTTGTCAGGTGCACCTTTGTGCTCACAGATTGCCTGAGTGCATGGACGATGCGCTCTTTAACATGCTGGTGGAGGGCTGGGATGGCTTTTCTGGAAAAAAAGTGTCGACTGGGTAGCTCGTAGCGTGGTACAGCGTAGTCCATCAGGGCTTTGAAAGCTTCGCTTTCAACTAACCGGTAGGGCATCATCTCTAACGAGATTAGTCTAGCTATGTGTGCGTTCAAACCCTGTGTACGCGGATGCGAGGCTAAGTACTTCCTTTTTCTAACCATAGTCTCATGTAGGGTGAGCTGGACTGGAGAGCTGGAGATCGTGGAACTAGCGGGGGTGCCGGTGGACATGGCAGACTGAGAGACGGTGGGAGATGGTATTGTTGCCACCGGTGCCCTAGATGCAGTGTTTCCTACTACGAAACTGGTGATTCCCTGACCCTGACTGCTTTGGCCTGGCAAAGAAACCTGCACAGATACTGCAGGTGGTGCGGAAAATGGTGGCCCTACACTGCCGGAAGGGATGTTGCGTTGCTGACTAGCTTCATTGGCCGAGGGTGCTACAACCTTAAGGGACGTTTGGTAGTTAGTCCAGGCTTGCAAATGCATGGTGGTTAAATGTCTATGCATGCAACTTGTATTGAGACTTTTCAGATTCTGTCCTCTGCTTAAGGTAGTTGAACATTTTTGACAGATGACTTTGCGCTGATCAATTGGATGTTGTTTAAAAAAATGCCAGACTGCACTCTTTCTAGCATCGGATACCTTTTCAGGCATTGCAGACTGAGCTTTAACCGGATGGCCACGCTGTCCTCCAACAGGTTTTGGCTTTGCCACACGTTTTGGGCAAGATACGGGCCCGGCAGATGGAACCTGTTGCGATGTTGATGCCTGCTGCGGCCCCTCCTCCTCCGCTTCAGAACTGCTGCCGCCTGCACCCTGTTCCCCCAATGGCTGCCAATCGGGGTCAAGAACTGGGTCATCTATTACCTCTTCTTGTAGCTCGTGTGCAACTTCGTCTGTGTCACCGTGTCGGTCGGTGGTATAGCGTTCGTGATGGGGCATCATAGTCTCATCAGGGTCTGATTCTTGATCAGCACCCTGCGAGGGCAATGTTGTGGTCTGAGTCAAAGGACCAGCATAGTAGTCTGGCTGTGGCTGTGCATCAGTGCACTCCATGTCAGATTCAACTTGTAATGGGCATGGACTGTTAACTGCTTCACTTTCTAAGCCAGGGACGGTATGTGTAAAGAGCTCCATGGAGTAACCCGTTGTGTCGCCTGCTGCATTCTTCTCTGTTGTTGTTTTTGCTGAAGAGGACAAGGAAGCGACTTGTCCCTGACCGTGAACATCCACTAACGACGCGCTGCTTTGACATTTACCAGTTTCACGAGAGGAGGCAAAAGAGCTAGAGGCTGAGTCAGCAAGATAAGCCAAAACTTGCTCTTGCTGCTCCGGCTTTAAAAGCGGTTTTCCTACTCCCAGAAAAGGGAGCGTTCGAGGCCTTGTGTAGCCAGACGACGAACCTGGCTCCACAGCTCCAGACTTAGGTGCAATATTTTTTTTCCCACGACCAGCTGATGCTCCACCACTACCACTACCCTCATTACCAGCTGACAATGAACGCCCCCGGCCACGACCTCTTCCACCATACTTCCTCATTGTTTTAAAAACGTAAAGAAACTAACGGTATTTGTTGCTGTCACACAAATTACACGGTGAGCTATAACTGCAGTATGATTTAGCTACCCCTTTACAGGTGAGTGAGACCACAACGAAAATCAGGCACAATGTTACACACTCTGTTGTTGGTGGCAACAAATGAGAGAGATGCCACACACGCAGGACTGTCACTGAAGCACAAATGTAAATATTAATCTCCCACTGATTTGATTTTTTTTTTTTTTTAAGGGAGACTTTAGGAAAAAAAAATAATAGAATAAAATGATTTTTTCAGGAAGAATTTAGAAACCAAATAAAATAAAATGATTTTTTCAGGGAGAATTTAGAAAACACATAAAACAAAAAAAGGCTTTCTATGGCCCACTGAGTGAGAGATGACGCACACAGGAGTCAGGAGTGGCACACAAGCCCAGAGGCCAATATTTATCTCCCACTGATTGATGTAGTGATTTTTTCAGGTAGATTTTGGAACCCAAATCAAGCTAAAAAAATAATAGGCTTTCTATGGCCCACAATTGGAGAGAGAGAGAGAGATGGCACACCCAGGAGTCAAGACTGGCACACAAGCAGAAAGGGCAATATTAATCTCCCACTGATTTGTTTTTTTTTTGTTTTTTTTTTCAGGGAGACTTTAGGAAAAAAAAATAGAATAAAATGATTTTTTCAGGAAGAATTTAGAAACCAAAGAAAATAAAATGATTTTTTCAGGGAGAATTTAGAAAACAAATAAAACAAAAAAAGGCTTTCTATGGCCCACTGAGTGAGAGATGACGCACACAGGAGTCAGGAGTGGCACACAAGCCCAGAGGCCAATATTTATCTCCCACTTTTTTTTTTTTGTTCCAGGGAAAATTTATAAACCCAATAAAAAAAATAATAAATAGGCTTTCTATGGCCCACTATCTGAGAGACAGAGAGAGATGGCACGCTTAGGACTGGCACACAAGCCCAAAGGCCAATATTAATCTCCCTTTTTTTTTTAAGGGAGAATTTATAAAACCAAAAAAAATAAATAAATAGGCTTTCTATGGCCCACTATTTGTGAGAGAGATGGCACGCTCAGGACTGGCACACAAGCCCAGAGGCCAATATTAATCTCCCACTTTTTTTTTTTTTCCAGGGAAAATTTATAAACCCAATAAAAAAAAATAAAATAAATAGGCTTTCTATGGCCCACTATCTGAGAGAGAGAGATGGCACGCTTAGGACTGGCACACAAGCCCAAAGGCCAATATTAATCTCCCACTGATTGATTTATTGATTTTTTCAGGTAGAATTTAGAACCCAAATAAAGCAAAAAAAAAAAAAAATGGGCTTTCTATGGCCCACTGAGTGAGTGATGATGCACACAGGAGTCAGGAGTGGCACACAAGCCCTGAGGCCAATATTTTTCTCCCACTGATTGATGTAGTGATTTTTTCAGGTAGATTTTAGAACCAAAATCAAGCAAAAAAATAAATAGGCTTTCTATGGCCCACTGAGTGAGTGATGATGCACACAGGAGTCAAGAGTGGCACACAAGCCCTGAGGCCAATATTTTTCTCCCACTGATTGATGTAGTGATTTTTTCAGGTAGATTTTATAACCCAAATCAAGCAAAAAAAATAAATAGGCTTTCTATGGCCCACTGAGTGAGAGATGACACAGACAGGGATGGCACTCTAGCAGAAATGTCAATCTTAATCTCCCACAAAAAAAAAAAAAAAAACAGGGAGTGTCCTTCAATTACTATCTCCCTGCAGTAATCTCAGCCAGGTATGGCAGGCAGCAATAAGGAGTGGACTGATGCACAAATTAAATAAAAAGTGTGTACAAACCAAAAAGATAGCTGTGCAGAAAGGAAGGAACAAGAGGATTTGTGCTTTGAAAAAAGCAGTTGGTTTGCACAGCGGCGTACACACAGCAATGCAGCTATCAGGGAGCCTTCTAGGGCAGCCCAATGAGCTACAGAACTGAGGGGGAAAAAAAAAAAAGTAGCTTCCACTGTCCCTGCACACCGAAGGTGGTGTTGGGCAGTGGAAATCGCTACAGCACAAGCGGTTTGGTGGTTAATGGACCCTGCCTAACGCTATCCCTGCTTCTGACGAAGCGGCAGCAACCTCTCCCTAAGCTCAGATCAGCAGCAGTAACATGGCGGTCGGCGGGAACGCCCCTTTATAGCCCCTGTGACGCCGCAGACAGCAAGCCAATCACTGCAATGCCCTTCTCTAAGATGGTGGGGACCAGGACCTATGTCATCACGCTGCCCACACTCTGCGTTTACCTTCATTGGCTGAGAAATGGCGCTTTTCGCGTCATTGAAACGCGACTTTGGCGCGAAAGTCGCGTACCGCATGGCCGACTCCGCACAGGGGTCGGATCGGGTTTCATGAAACCCGACTTTGCCAAAAGTCGGCGACTTTTGAAAATGAACGACCCGTTTCGCTCAACCCTAATCCTTAGTATCCTTAATGTACCCCGGAGTTCTTAAAACTAATGGCTGCAACAGAGAATCAAGCCACTGACCCAAATATTCGTAAATTGACCCTATACTAGAGACTATAGGTCTCATTGGAGGAAATTCGGCTTGCTTATGGATTTTGGGCAATCCATACAGGATGAGCATGACGGGATGGGAGACTTGCAAAAAATCCGCCTGTTTATTGGTCAATACTCCTAAGGAAACTCCTTCCTCGATTACCTTATCAATTTTTTTGTTTGAACAGAATGGTGGGATCAGAAGATAATTTTTTATAGACAATCTCATCAGAAATCAACTTAGTGGTTTCGTTTTGATAATCTAAGGAGTTCATGATAACAATTATACCTCCTTTATCACTGGTTTTTATGACTATATCATTCATATCTTTGATGTCCTGAATGGCTTGTCTATGTTTTTTCAACTTATTGTTTTTATAATTAACAACTGAATCATTATTCTTGAGAATTTTGAGTTCACGTTCTACCACTTCCTGAAATTTATTCATGCAATCCGCACGTGATTGAATGGGATAGAAGAACGGATTCTTAGTCTTAAAATTATCCGATTGATCAATACACTCATTAGTTTCTGTGTCCTGTCCTTGTAATTCCTGTAAGGTTAACAAAGAGACCTGTTCGTGAAAGTCTAATGCATGGAAAACATTTTCAACCATATTTTTATTTTCTATATGTCCAACGTGATCCTCTGACCAAAAATGTTTTTTTAATGTTAAATTGCGGACAAATTTATTAATGTCCAATATGGCTGAAAACAGATTGAAGTCCTGATCTGGTACGAAATTTAGTCCATGAGCCAGTAGCTGAAGTTGATCCTGTGAAAAAAACTTTGATGATAAATTAACCACATTAGTACTTATCTCATCATGCCTTTTATGCGGCGGGTCTGCATGCCAAAGTTGTTTTCTATGCTTCCTCCCGCTTGTCAGACGCTCCCCCAGGTTCCCCGCCTTCCAGCGTCGGTCAGTGCAGGAATCTGCCCAGGAATCCCAGCCCCGCACTGTGCATAATGCATAACACAGTGCGGGGCAGGGATTCAGTAACAGGGTGGCTGCACTGCCCACACAGGCGCAGTCAGGATCCTGGCATCTGAGCTATGACTGCCAATTCTCACGGCGCCTGCCCCAGGCAGGCACGCACAGCGCAGGCGCCGGATTTAAGAAGAACAGCGTGCAGGGGGCGGCGACCATCGCCCCAGAAGAAATGAGTGATGGCAGTTGGGCGCTTCTCAGAGGAGGCTTCAGACCCGCCTCCGTGGACAAAGATAGGTATTTTTGAAAAGTTTCAAAGCGCATTATTTTAGTAATACATGAACACAAAACTAAAAGAGCCACCTTGTTACAATGCAGCATTACTGCTGCACAAGGTGGCTCTTTTAGTTTATAACGGCTGGAGGGGGTGACAGTGGCCCTTTAACATTGCAAAGCGTACAAGAAGATTTGTCATTTCTGTTTCTTTAGCCATACCGAAAAAACTCTGATGAAACACTGATGGTACACAGATGACACAGTGATCCAAATCACTGATGACACCGTACTGTTTTTATCAGTACTGCTTTTACATGGATGGGTGAAGGGGGCCTTTAAGTATTAAGGTTTAAAAGCCCCACTCTCCTCCATGAGTGTCTGGTATTGAAGCTCAGGCCCATTTCCTAGAATGTTGGAACACCAAACACTGCCCATTGACAAGAGTTGTGATATATCTGCTCAAACCGATGCAGCAGCTGTCCTTCATTCTTGATCAGGATCTTATGTGTCAGACGTGCACAATCACACATCTACTATATAATTGTCTAAGGGTCACTTCCGTCTTTCTGTCTGTCCTTCTGTCTTTCTGTCACGGATATTCATTGGTCGCGGCCTCTGTCTGTCATGGAATCCAAGTCGCTGATTGGTCGTGGCAAAACGCCCACGACCATTGCCACGACCAATCTGCAACATGGCCGCTCCTTCCTCCCTGCAGTCAGTGCCTGCTCCATACTCCCCTCCAGTCAGTGTTCACACAGGGTTAATGGCAGCGCTAATAGACCACGTTATGCCGCGGTGTAACGCACTCCATTAACACTGCTATTAACCCTGTGTGACCAAGTTTTTACTATTGATGCGGCCTATGCAGCATTAATAGTAAAAAGTTCTAATGTTAAAAATAATTTAAAAAAAATAAAAAATCATCATATACTCACCTTCCGGCACCTTTCCCGCTCCTCACAACGCTCCGGTAACCGCTCTATGCATTGCGATCTCGCGAGATGATGACGTAGCGGTTTCGTGAGACCGCTACGTCACCATCTCGCGAGACCGCAATGCACTCTTGAGACCGGAGCACACGAGGAGCGTCGGTAACTGACACTTTGTCCTGATACAGGCTAATTGTGGGGATCAAACTACCTGACAACCTCATTTGAAAGGCTGAAAATATTAGCGTACGCCAGGTTGTCAACTTGATTTAAATGTTTGACTGGCCATAGTAAAGGGAGAAAAAAGAAGCTCATCAGTGGTCAGAACATTCTGTTCCTCATCTCCGACTGATATCAATCAGATTATCTAATGTTTACTCTAGGCAGAGAACCTTACAGGGTTTTGATGGGTCTAAACATAGATATCATATACTATAAACTAGATGGTAGCCCGATTCTAACGCATCGGGTATTCTAGAATATGTATGTGTAGTGTATAGCACAGCCCACGTAGTATATTGCACAGCCCATGCAGTACATTGCGCAGCCCACGCAGTATATTGCACAGCCCACGCAGTACATTGCGTAGCCCACGCAGTACATTGCGCAGCCCACGTAGTACAATGCGCAGCCCACGTAGTACAATGCGCAGCCCACGTAGTACAATGCGCAGCCCACGTAGTACATTGCGCAGCCCACGTAGCACAATGCGCAGCCCACGTAGCACAATGCGCAGCCCACGTAGTACAATGCGTAGCCCACGTAGTACATTGCGCAGCACACGTAGTACATTGCGCAGCCCGCATAGCACATTGTGCAGCCCACGTAGTATATTGCACAGCCCACGTAGTATATTGCACAGCCCACGTAGTATATTGCGCAGCCCACGTAGTACATTGCGCAGCCCACACAGTACATTGTGCAGCCCATGTAGTACATTGCGCAGCCCACGTAGTACATTGCGCAGCCCACACAGTACATTGTGCAGCCCATGTAGTACATTGCGCAGCCCACGTAGTACATTGTACAGCCCATGTAGTGCATTGCGCAGCCCACGTAGTACATTGCGCAGCCCACGTAGTGCATTGTGCAGCCCACGTAGTATATTGCGCAGCCCACGTAGTATATTGCGCAGCCCATGTAGTATATTGCGAAGCCCACGTTGTATATTGCGCAGCCCACGAATATAACAATGTGGGCATCATATAAATTGGATTATAAAGGAAATCTGTCAGCAGATTTTTGCTATGTAATCTGAGAACGGCACAATGAATGGGCTGAAACCCTGATTCCAGTGCTGTGTCACTTACTAGACTCCTGGGGCAGCACGGTGGCACAGTGGTTAGCACTACAGCCTTGCAGCGCTGGGGTCCTGGGTTCTAATCCCACCCAGGACAACATCTGCAAAGAGTTTGTATGTTCTCTCCGTGTTTGCGTGGGTTTCCTCCGGGTGCTCCGGTTTCCTCCCACATTCCAAAGACATACTGATAGGAATTCTAGATTGTGAGCCCAATCGGGGACAGTGATGGTAATGTGTTCAAACTGTAAAGCGCTGCGGAATTTGTTAGCGCTATATAAAAATAAAGATTTATTATTATTATTACTCCTTGGTGCAGTTTTGATAAATTCACAGGTTTCTCTGCTGTAGATGTAACAGTGTTCTGAATACTGGCCTGTATATAACCCCACCCAAACCCCTGACTGGGAGCTCCTGTGTACAGTGACAGAAATATGCTAATCAGAGGTCAAAGTGGGGTTAAACAGAGCTGGAAGACTACGTGGCACAAGACAGCTAGTCCTCTACTGATTGTCACTTACTTATAAAACACTGATTTTATTGATGTGACAAACAAGCAGCCCAGTAAGTGACACATCACTGGAATCTATACTTTATCCTGCTCTCAGATTAAACAACAAGAACCTGCTGATAGATTCCCTTTAGAGGTTTTTTCCAATCTTCTCTTTTCAGAAGCATTCTGCTTCTCTGTCACCCGACTTCCTGCTTGACAGTTTGGACCAGCGGCCTGGTCTCGCTGGTTCTCAGAACTGTGTTGTTCAATGCCGAGAGTAGAGGCAGCTTTGCCTCCGCAACACAGGAGGAGCGCAAGGGTACTGAAGATGGCCGGATCCATTGATCCTGACAGCTTCAGAGCAGAGTTACAAGCTCTAAAACAAGGGCTTGCAAGCGCTTGTTTTTTGTCTAGGAGACTTACAAATCCTTTGCACCATTTTTTGTGTACTACGTGTATGAGATTTCCTTAAGTATCATTCACAATGTTACTACTTCAATTTACAGTGGCTTTTCCATCCAAAAAAATCCAAGTAGAAAATCTGATGTGTATAATGCCAGTGTGCACATACCCTATAGGACCTTTCCGTCAGCAGAAGCATAGTCCCAGATAATACTGTAGCTACATCCTGCTGTACAATTTTTTTGTTGGATGGACCCATAAGTCAATGAGATCCATCATGCTTTATTACACATTGAATCCGTAATAAACTATTATGGTTTCTTTGTAATAACTGAAGCCATGACCATACTATGAGCCTTGGTCAATTTTGTGAAAATTAACTTATATAGAAATTGAACCTCTCGAAAGCCGTTTTGATATTGATAAATATGTCGCTATCAGCATTATAAAGAAAATATTGTTTTGGTGTTCCACTCCTACAGTAGTAGACAATGTTATCCACTCCACTTACCTACGTTATCAGCAGAATACAAAGATTCTTCATCACCTGGATAAGAAGACATACATGGCTGAGGCACTTCCTGTTCACTGACTTCAGAGATAATCTTCCTATCGCATCCGTAGTCTTTTATGGTCACTAAATCCTCATAATCACCACCAACTATTACTTCACGACTGGGAGAATTCTCTTCGATTTCATGGTGCAGCTCTTTGGTTTTCTCACAAGACTCTTCCAGTCTGTCTGCCTCTGGAGTCTTCAAAGTTTCGACATTTTCTACTTCAATCATATGGAACATCTTCAGTTCTTCTAAAACCAGATCAAACTGGGCTTTCATCTCAAAATCTATGTTTTTCAGCATCGCTATACTTCCTTCAATGGAAACATCAGTGATTTCTTTTTTAAGCACTAGAGATGCTTCTTCGTTAATTTCTTGCTTACTGTTTTCACTTGCTATGGTTTCTGCATAAACAGAAGACACTGGGCTCCTGTTCCAATGTCCATCAGAAATGGATACATCGACATTTTGATTTTCTTCTTCCATGCCATTGAAATTATTGAAAGTCATATCCACTTCACCATCCTCCTTTTCCCATTCTATATTGTGTTGAGCGGCATCACGGTCCATATTCCCTTTCTGGACTTCATTTCTTTCTTTATTTTTGTTTTGTTTTCTACATGACTGATGTTTGAGCTTTGTTTTTATGATTTGGCACTCAGACATACACCCTGAGTGATTTTCCTCCATTGTAGTCATGTTGTCGTCTCTGGATCCGCTTTTGTAAACCAACATCTCATTCCGGAAGGAACAATATATCTTCTTGCGACTTTCTGGTTCCACCAAACATTTCTCTAAACAGATTTTTAGAAACCGCTCAGTACAAGACACCTGCTTTGACCGTGTAGACTCTACATAAAAGTCTACATTATTTCCAGATGTCTCTTTTTCAGACTGTGTAGTGTCGACTCCACTCTGAAAGTGTGAAGGAAAACAGAAGTCTTGTTTGTTAAGTGCAGCCAGATTAGTTCTTCTAGCGCTGATATTTATATTTTCGCTGCCAAAAGAAACCTCCACTTCTGCTTGCTCATACTGCAAGCCTTCGTGTCTTGATGCAAATGATTTGTCAGTCATTTGACAAGAAGTGCTTTGGAAGCCGAGGATAGGAAAAAATAAGAAATCATCTTTTGTCGTTCCAAGTAAGGAAGCTGCAAAGTTGATGTCAAGCTGTGTTGAAAATGTTTTTTCTCTTGGCAAAAATGACTTGCCACTATGACGATTTGTCTTAACAATACAAGGCAATAACGATTTATTTGTTTGAGAACTTTTTAAGTTTTCATCCTGTATCATTCTCCTTTCACAAGCTGTCCAATTGAAACAATTTTGTCCTTGTCTCTCACCTGGTTCGGTGCAGTTAACATCGCTAAGAATAACATTTGCAGTTATCATACAAGGATGCGCTGACAGTCTGACATGCAGATTAATATTACCGTCAGTGTTGTTTGTCAAACAAAGGCTTTCATCAGAGTCGGCCAGAACTTTACCGTGTCCTTTCTGTTGCAGACTACCGCATAGCTTCTTATAATCAACAGAACTGTCAACTTGAGGAATGAAAGTGCTACTAAAAACCTCTTCTGCAACACCAAGTGAAGAAGATGATATAACCAATGACTTTACCGCTGACCCAAAGTAACATCCATCATCGGACATTTTAGAACCGGGTTTGACATTGCAGTATGTTTCTGGAGCACTTAGTATCATAGACATAGATGTATTTTTCTCAGAAGAGGCTTCTATTTTTTCACAGGGTTTTACAAATCTATCTTGGTCATTCGATTCTATTTTGGTAAATGGAACAAAATCTACATTTGTTTCCATAAAATAATACGGCAAATCATCATGTTTGTTTATGATCAAGGGTCTTTTTGTCCTCTTCTCTTCTCTACCTAACTGTGCACTTGCTTTCCTCTTGCGCCATAGATTCTTCATTTTCATAGCGCCGGCTATATTTTGGTTCCAAATCATCTCCTTGACCCAATCAGCAGTAAAAATGTCATAAAGATTTATCTTAAGCCCTATATCACCAACAGATGTCTTGCAGAAGTCTATACTGTGCTCATACGGTATGCGACGTCTGTCAGCAATAAATCTACAGTTATTACCAGAATTAGGCCATAAATCATGTGAATAATTAGAATTGTATGCCGATACAATGCAATTCTCCCAGATTAGGTCTAGTTGGGAAAGTATCATGTCCTCCATGGATAAATGCATTACTAAGTGATGGAAATGTGTGTTTTTCAGGCTGCACGCTTCTTTTTCAACTGTGACTCCCACCAGAGAATCTCTTTCCGTGGCCATCTGCATTTGTTGGGACTGTAATGTTCCCCTGTATTTCTGCCATATGTCATCCACTTCTGCCTTTGACTGCTGTCCTCGGTACATTTTACCGACTTCACAAATCTTCTGAAAATGAAAAAAAGGAGGCTGTGAACATGAAAAAACAGAGATAAAATGAGGCGTTAGCACATATCTATTCAGTTAAGATCATAACAAGAAGTTTGTTTTTTAATCAAAGACTTGGAAATGTGAAGTGTTAGGGATGATGATGTAGGCAGTGGTGGGAAGCATTTTCACAGCTGTTTATTGATCTCTGAATAGGACTTGCATAAAACTATGCAAATATAGCTCTGTACAAAAATATATGTGGCTGTTACAATACCCTGTCAGAGTACAAGAAGAGAAAAGCCTTTGTACATAAAAGCAAAATAAAAGAAAAAATAGTCTATTGCATCTATTTTCCAAACCACTGACAACACTTTGTTCAACCCAAACACAAAAATGTATAATAAAATCTGAGTACACTCCTGCTTTCAAGTTGGATCCGCAGAATGGAGGAGGATTTAAAATACAAATGAAAACGCCAATTTTAGGCACCAAAATCTATGTGTCACAAAAAGTGGCTATTAAAATTTACAAGACCAAATATAGATTCAGATGTTAAAGAATCTCTGTAAAAATCAAATACTAAAGAGTTGATCAGTAGGGATCCAGTGTTTTTATTCGCACTTATAGAATGGAAAAGGTGAATCTCATCCGACATACTGATGAAGTTGCGATTTTGTTTCATGCGCAGATTTGTTTGTGAAATATAACGTTCATCTGAACAGCCTAACTGAATAATATTGGTTTAGTGCTATCAGTTTTTTCACGGATAGCACATGGACTAAAAATTTAACCTTTGAGCTATCTGATATTCTATGGGGCTGTGTACATGTCCGATTTTGAGCCTAGTGATGGATCAAAATCTGCAATGCCAGTCTACGTGTCCATGAAAAAAATAGGACTGCACTCGGATGACATTTTTTTCCTCTCTACATCCGAGAAAAACTGATGCTGCTCTGATCAAACTCTGATTGTAATCAGAATAATGGGACCATTTTTCTCAGATGTGGAGAAAACGGTTATGTGGCGCAATCCTACGGCCTCATTCCCATTTACGCGCACGAGCGCTGTCCATGGTTATCACAGATAGCACTTCTACCTCCTATATTTTATGAGGCCATTCACATGACCGTGAACATTGCAGACACAGGTCTGATTTTGATATGAGGGTCAGATCAAAATAAGATATGCAAGTCAGCGGGACCATAAAAAATTAATAATAGAAAGGCGATTCTGTCTTCAGGGGCGAATACAGACAGAAGAGGGCCCTAGTGCTGCTTTAGAGGTGCAAGTGGGCTCTCCGTACCTCCTGGGCCCATCTGAGGCTGCACAGATTACCTTACTGCTATGTCCCTCTCTCCCCTGGTGACAAGCTATCAGGCTGTGTTCACATGTTGCAGCCAAAGCACTTCTTTTTAAATCATCAAAAAGGTACATTTTGCCTTGATTATGGCAAAAATATATTTCATGGCTACAATATAGCTTGCTGCAAACCTCACGTACACTATATCCTAAACAAGCGTTGTCTAACAATTAGCTTATTAGAAACATTAAGATCAGGAACTCTTGATGTTTGTGTCTTTTATCCAAATGATTCTATAAACTGGATTTGTATGCCAAGTTTATGTTTTATGTTCAAGATTAGTTACTCATTGAAACTGCAGAAGAGATTTTCACAAATATAACCATGGAACCGTACTGTAAACATGTAACTGAAGTTTAGTAAATATGTACAGTTTGCAGTAATAACCACTCCTAACACTGGCAGGAGATCACACTTTAGTTTCTTTAGACTGCTGCCCAGTATCGGCCCACTCACGTAACATGTCATTACTGGTCTATTATGCTGGGCTTTGCTGCAGTTCTACACTTTAAGTAGAAACCACTTTAAAGGGCCAGGGGCAGCTGGGGTTACAGAAACAGCTGAGCGCACTACTTGCAACAGTGTTTCTATTACTCCTGTTCACTTCTGTAGCATTAAGGCAACAGAGAGTGCAGACTTGCACCCCAAGGCTATGTGCACACGTTCAGGATTTTTTGCGTTTTTTAAGTGTTTTTTTCAGCCGTTTTCCGCCCCCCAAAAAACGCTTACATAAGTATCCCATCATTTTTAATGCATTCCCCATTTTTTGTACACATGCTGAGTTTTTTCCCCGTAGCGGAATCGCATTCCGGAAAAAAAATGCAGCATGTTCATTCTTTGTGCGGAATCGCGGGGATTCTGCACACATAGGAATGCATTGATACGCTTACTTCCCGCATGTGGCTATGCTCACCATGTGAGAAGTAAGCGGATCATGGGCGGTTGGTACCCAGGGTGGAGGAGAGGAGACTCTCCTCCAGGCCCTGGGAATCATATACCCGTAAAAAAAAAAAAAAAATTAAAATTATTAAAAATTAAAAATCATGATATTCTCACCTTCCGGCGGCCCCCGCAGCCTTCCCGCTCCTCACGATGCTCCCGTTCTCAGTAATGCCTTGTGACAATGACCTGTGATGACGTAGCGGTCTCACGTGATGCTGCGTCATCTGGGGTCATTGCCGATTGACCATCCTGTCAATCAGTTTTCCAAGCGATGCTACAGATCGCTTAGAAAACGCTAGCATTCTGCAAGCTAATTACGCTTGCAAAACGCTAGTGTTTAGCGGGAATACGCATGCCAATTCAGGGAGTTGCAGAATTGCCACTGAAATTTCCACGGCAATTCTGCAACGTGTGCACATAGCCTTAGGCTATGGTCACACTATCAGTATTTGGTCAGTATTTTACATCAGTATTTGTGAGCCAAAGGAGTGGAACAATCAGAGGAAAGGTATAAACAAGTCACCACTTCTGCATTTATCACCCACTCCTGGTTTTGGCTTACAAAAACTGATGTGACCGTAGCCTCAGGCTGGACAACCCCTTTAACATAATCCTGTGTAATTGTCCATGGGTAGCCAATTGAGCCCGATGTGCCCCTGTACACATTAGATTAAGGTGTCGAAAACCTGAAGAAATTGCTGGAATTGGTTGTCCACCTAATGTGTATGGGGACTTTGGAAACTAAACCGCTAAAATAGATTTCTGATAGACGCTTACTTCAATCACATGCACTATTTGTTGTTTTGCTTGCGTATAGCAGACTCACAAGAGATTTATGGGCATCATAAATTTGGTTTAGTAGTATCAGTGGCACCATGTGGTGGGTCCTGGGGCAGTTGCCCCAGATGCCAAAGTCTATTGAGGTGAAAGATTTCACCCCTGCCATGCCATAACCACTGTCAAATGATCAGCGTCTTCAAGCACCATTTACTTTTGGACAGGTGCACGGAGCAAGTGCCCAACGATGCATATGATAAGTTTGTCATCAGGTGCTACTCTCTGTATATGTCTTCTTGATTGCTGCCTATGCAGAGCATATAATCCTATCATAAACTCATTCGACTGCTGCGCTCTGTCACTACTCTGTCAGGGCTCTAGCACTGCTGCGTTCTAAGCAGTGACAAAGAATTATTATTATTATTATTTATTTTTATAGCGCCATTTATTCCATGGTGCTTTACACGTGAATGGGGCAAATATATGTTAGGGGTCGAGTTCCTGCCTCTGCACAGGGGGAATCTCGGGCCATCTCTGCTGCGGTCTCCCATTCTTCTGCCGCAGTGGAGCTTACTCAGCAGAGACGTCGATCCCAGTGTGGTCTACCGTCTGGCCCTTCCTCCACGCCTTGGTATCACCGACACCTTTCATGTGTCCCTCCTTAAGCCCGTATACATGTCCCAGTTTTCTGAGTCATCTGCCGGGACATCGGGTTCGTCTACGGATGATTACGAGGTGAACGCTATTTTGGGGTACAAGGTGGTACGTGGTAAAAAATTCTATTTGGTGGATTGGAAGGGTTTTGGCCCTGAGGACAGGTCCTGGGAGCCTGCTGAGCACATTTGGGCTCCACAGCTCATTGCTGCCTTCGAACGTAGCGAGGCCCAAGGAGGGGGGGTAATGTTAGGGGTCGAGTTCCTGCCTCTGCACAGGGGGAATCTCGGGCCATCTCCGCTGCGGTCTCCCATTCTTCTCCTGCCGCAGTGGAGCTTGCTCAGTGGAGACGTCGATCCCAGCGTCTCGCTCAGTCTGACTCTGTGCTTAGAGTTACTGCTGCGTTTCCTGCTTCTCCCATTGAAGTCAGTGCTGGGCAGCGGCGAGCGGACGTTTCTGGGGCTAAGTCCTGCTTTTTACATTCTGAGCATGCCCAGAGTAAGATCTCTCAGTGGAGATCGAGGGTCACATGATCAGATACTGCAGCTAAGGTCCTTGTAGCTGCTAGGACTAAATCCTGCTTTGCACTCTGAGCATGCCCAGGGCGAGATCTCTCAGTGGAGATCCAGGGTCACATGCTCAGGTGCTGCAGCACTCCATTGGTCCTTCTTTGGAAGGTCCTAAACATGCTGCAGCTATTTAAGCCTCGCATGGCCGCACGGCCATGCGCTAGTATTGTCTTGTAAATATGTGTGTGTGTTGTGAGTGAAAGTCGCTCTTTAAATAACCCTCCCTATTGAATGTCTGTTCGCGGAAGGTGTATGTTTGCTATCTAGCGCCCGACTTATCCAACAGCACGAAACACACATTTCAGCTACCAGTTGCTGTGTCCGCCAGTACGGCGCCGAGCGCTTGCTCTGCGCTTTCCTGACCCAAGCCTGGGTGGTTAGTGGCATCCGTCAGTGCGGCACCGCACGCACTCTTGTGCCTTTATATTATTATTTATATTCCTCTGACACACCCAGTTGCAGTGTTGTGCCAGCAAGTGTCTAATCGGACTTCAATCCTGTGTAGGGGTTGAGTCCGCTGACTTCTTGCTCGCGCTTTATGTGCGGTACTGCGGTCCTGTGACGCAACAGGATCGCTTCCTTCACGCAGGGTGAAGTTAACCCATGTGTGTATACTTAGTACCGCCATATAGTCCGTCTTACTAGCAGCAGGGTCTTTCACCTGCACGGTGGACCTCGGACGGCGAACGCACCTAATACCATTACACCTTATACTTGGTGCGTTCCACCAGTCCTAACAATATAGGCAAGTACAATAAGCATGAGTAAAACAAGGCACACACAAGTACAGGAGGAGAGAGGACCCTGCCCGCGAGGGCTCACAGTCTACTGGAGATGGGTGAGGATACACTAGGTGAGGGTAGAGCTGGTCATGTGGCGGTTCAGTAGACGGGATCACTGCAGGTTGTAGGCTTGTCGGAAGTGGTGAGTCTTCAGGTTCCTTTTGAAGGTTTCCGTGGTAGGTGAGAGCCTGATGTGTTGGGGTAGAGAGTTCCAGACTATGGGGGAAGCACGGGAGAAGTCTTGGATGCGGAGATCATGAGATGATCGAAGGTTGCGTGTAGGTAGGTAGCGGGAGACCATGTCACAGATGTATGGAGGAGTCAGATTGTGAATGGCTTTGTATGTCATTGTTAGTGTTTTGAACTGTAGCCTCTGGGCAATAGGAAGCCAGTGAAGGGCCTGGCAGAGAGGAGAGGCTGGGGAGTAACGGGGAGCCAGGTGGATTAGTCGGGCAGCAGAGTTTAGGATGGATTGGAGTGGTGCCAGAGTGCTAGAAGGGAGTCCACAGAGTAGGTGGTTGCAGTAGTCGAGGCGGGAGATGATAAGGGCATGTACTAGTGTTTTTATGGTTTCATGGTCAAGGAATGTACGGATCCGGGAAATGTTTTGAGTTGGAATCGGCAAGAGGAGGCAAGGGCTTGGATATGTGGCTTGAAAGAGAGGGTAGAGTCAAGGACCAAGAAGACAGTAAACAAGCAGCTAATGGATAAAGATAGTGTTTAGTCATACACAGTGGAATTTGATACTATCGTCATTCATTACTAAGAGCTGTTTTTACATTTTTACACTTTTTCTAGCCCTAAGTAGGATTAACAATAGTGATTGGTTTAGGTTCAGGCTTAGGGCATGGGTTAGAAATAGAATTAGAGATAGTACTAGGGTAATAAAATTTTTACACAAAAGGTTATGTGTTCACTTAAATAAAGGCAAGTCTGCAATACTTGGCTGTGGCCTCTACACTGTTGACAGAGCTGTGTTGCTTGGCTCTGGAACTGCTAAAATCTGGCTGCTGCAGGCACTGATAGATGATGAGGGTGCCGGGTGTCAGAACCTCATCGATCTGATATTCAGAGAATAGGACATCAATCTAAAAGTAGTGGAGCAAGCCTTTAACAATTAAATGTGCTTTGTATAGAGTTCATTAAGTGATAATAACGCTTTCTATTCCGGTGCAGAAATTGCTGGATCTTAGCAGACTCAACTTAATTTTATAGTGCATGAAAGAGGCTTAAAGAAGTTGTCCACTACCTGGACAACCCCTTCTCATACCCCATGCCTGGCCCGATAAAATAAAAAAGTCTATACTCACCTCCTGTGCTGGCGCCTGCTCTCCCAGGGGCTCCCGTGCTGTTGTGTCACGTGACCTCGACGCCCAGTCAGCACTGACATCACTGTTTCTGCCTTCTGTCGAACTGAACATGAAGGGGAAGTGAGAGATCCGTTGCAGCCTGTATTTCCTCTTCATGGGACCGGCGTCAGCATGAAAGGTGAGTATAGATTTTTTATTTTATAGGGGCCAAGCATTTAGATCAAGAAGGGGTTGTCCAGTAATGGACAACCCTTTTAATTTACCCTGCCACTGGGTGTAAAATATTATAAAGTTGCAATCATCCATCTTCCTAACTCCAAATACTTTTATGAATTTATCCAGGCACAATGGGGGCGATTGTTTATGGTTGGGAACTCTCTCGTCAGTCTTGATGAGGGGTTGTGTTGGAGGGGATATTTCTGATTCATTAAGAGGCGCTTGGCGCATCCCTCTTGATGAATCAGGCGAGGCACATAATGGCAATGCGCCACTATGTGCCTTGCCACAAATCTTATGCCAGCCTCTGCTGGAGTAATATTTGTGGTATAATGAGTGCCATCGTTCGTCATGAACTTCATGAGTGAGAGTAATTATGCCCTGTCACACCCCCGTCCCACTCCTGCTCCACTCCCTTTGTCGGAGTTGGTGAGAATGGCCTGAAAACACCAGAAGTCGATTAATTTTGCACAATAACGTTTCAAACCTTTTTTCGCTAGAATTTAGGTGAAAAAGCTTTCATAAATTGCCCATAAGGTGTCAAAGAAAAGAAAAAGAAACATATACACCCCCCAAAAAAATAATAAAAACAACCTTTTAATTTTAAACTAAACACATAACCTTGTAGGAGATGGAGCAACAATAAAAAAAAATATTATTTTTGTTTTTAAACCTGTTCCTCCCATTTCTACCAACTTTACTGTAAAAACACAAATGAGGGTGCTCAGGACACCTTTGGCATGATTAAATACCTCAGGGTACTGCTTCACCAACTTATTTAGATTACTGAAATTCCCTATATGTACTTAGGAGTTTGGGGACGCCGCTGTGATTTAAAAACAATCCCCAATCACTTTAAGCTTTATCATGATTGTGATGCAAAATCACTTAGGGTTAGGGGGATCGATGCCCTTCATATGGGCATCGGGGGGTGGGGGTGTCAATAAAATCTCCTTACACAAATAGAGACAAGGTGAATTGTACCTTTGAATACTGTGACCCCTGGGGGTCTGAATGAATGCCTCAGTTTTGCTCCTTTTTTGTAACTTTTTCAATTTTTTGGTTTTGACCATCCTGTTCCCATGCACATGTTGTCAAAATTGTTGGTACCCCTTGTTTAACCCCTTTCTGACCTTGGACGGGATAGTACGTCCGAGGTCAGATCCCCTGCTTTGATGCAGGGCTCCGCGGTGAGCCCGCATCAAAGCCGGGACATGTCAGCTGTTTTGAACAGCTGACATGTGCCCGCAATAGGTGCGGGCAGAATCGCGATCTGCCCGCACCTATTAACTAGTTAAATGCCGCTGTCAATCGCAGACAGCGGCATTTAACTACCGCATCCGGCCGGGCGGCCGGAAATGACGTCATCGCCGACCCCCGTCACATGATCGGGGGTCGGCGATGCATCTCCATTGTAACCATAGAGGTCCTTGAGACCTCTATGGTTACTGATGAGCGGTGGCTGTGAGCGCCACCCTGTGGTCGGCGCTCACAGCACACCTCCATTTCTGCTACATAGCAGCGATCAGCAGATCGCTGCTATGTAGCAGAGCCGATCGCGTTGTGCCTGCTTCTAGCCTCCCATGGAGGCTATTGAAGCATGGCAAAAGTAAAAAAAAAAAGTTAAAAAAAATGTGAAAAAAATAAAAAAAATATAAAAGTTTAAATCACCCCCCTTTCGCCCCAATCAAAATAAATCAATAAAAAAAAATCAAATCTACACATATTTGGTATCGCCGCGCTCAGAATCGCCCGATCTATCAACTAAAAAAAAGCATTAACCTGATCGCTAAACGGCGTAGCGAGAAAAAAATTCAAAACGCCAGAATTACGTTTTTTTGGTCGCCGCGACATTGCATTAAAATACAATAATGGGCGATCAAAAGAACGTATCTGCACCGAAATACTATCATTAAAAACGTCATCTCGGCACGCAAAAAATAAGCCCTCAACGGACCCCAGATCACGAAAAATGGAGACGCTACGAGTATCGGAAAATGGCGCAATTATTTATTTATTTTTTTAAGCAAAGTTTGGAATTTTTTTTCACCACTTAGATAAAAAATAACCTAGTCATGTTAGGTGTCTATGAACTCGTACTGACCTGGAGAATCATAATATCAAGTCAGTTTTAGCATTTAGTGAACCTAGCAAAAAAGCCAAACAAAAAACCAGTGTGGGATTGCACTTTTTTTGCAATTTCACCGCACTTGGAATTTTTTTCCCGTTTTCTAGTACACGACATGCTAAAACCAATGATGTCGTTCAAAAGTACAACAAAAAATAAGCCCTCACATGGCCAAATTGACAGAAAAATAAAAAAGTTATGGCTCTGGGAAGGAGGGGAGTGAAAAACGAACACGGAAAAATGAAAAATCCCATGGTCATGAAGGGGTTAATGACAAAAAACCCACAATGGTCACAGAAATAACTTGAATCTGACAAAAGTAATAATAAATAAAAGATCTATGAAAATGAACAAATGAAAGTCAGACATTGCTTTTCAACCATGCTTCCACAGAATTTCTGTGACCATTGTGAGTTTTTCTGTCATTAAACAAGGGGTGCCAACAATTTTGACCACATGTGTATATCATAATACAATGTGGAGTCTACTAAGGGGGCTATCATGCAGTGTGGGACTACTAAGGGGCTATCATACAACATGGGGCTAGTATGCGGGACATTATACACAATGTAGGCTACTTAATAGGCCCTTATCTATACCGGAGGTTATTAAGGGAGCCATAATATAGCATAAGGGCTACTAAGTGGGCCATGATACAGTGTTGGAGCTACTAAGTGGGGGATCATACAAAGTGGGGGCTACTAAGGGGACCTCCTACAGAATTGAGATACTAAGGGGACTGCGATGCATCATCGTGGACACTAAAGTGGCCATGATACAGTGTTGAGGCTACTAAGTGGGCCCTCCTATAGAGTGGGGGCTACTAAGGAGGCCTTCCTATGGAGTTGTGTCTACCAATGATACAAAATGAGGGCTATTAACCCATTATCTACCAATGTCCTTTTTTGGGACGCCTAATCTTTAACTTCTAGCAACTAAGATTTTTGTGTTGTGTTTGTAAAATGAATGTTTTCAAAATAGGAAATCATGTCATTGTCATTTTTAATTGAATATTGGGACGCCCTTTTCTGAAAAATCTGTAATTGTAAAAATTTTAATTTGGCAAGTAATGGGTTAAGGGGGTCATCTTAGAGAGTGGTGGCTATTAATGTGGCCAATATGCTGTATAGACTATTGTGGAGGCCATCATACAGATTGAGGACTACTGTGGGGGCCGTAATACAGTGAGGGGGCCATCATACAGTGTGGGTGCCATAGAACAGTGTGGGGCTGCTAAGAAGCCATTATACAGTGTGGGGGCTACTAAAGGGCCATTATACAGTGTAGGGGCTACTGAGGAGCCATTATACAATGTGGATGGTACTGTGAGGCCATCTGTTGTGAATTCTGTTGTCGAGCTCCCTCCTGTGGTCGTGAATGGTACTTCTGTGAGTTCTGTCCGTGGACTCCCTCTGGTGGCTGTGAGTGGAGCTGCTGCTTCTGAGGTTCCTTACACAGGTGACGTGGTTTATCCTTTGGTTGGCTGCTCTATTTAACTCCACTTAGATCGTTACTCCATGCCAGCTGTCAATGTTTCTGCATTGGTTCAGTTCGCTCTTGGATCTTTCTGGTGACCTGTCTACTCCAGCAGAAGCTAAGTTCCTGATAGTCATTATTTGTTCATTGTTTTCTTGTCCAGCTGGATATCATGATTTTGTCTTGCTAGCTGGAAGCTCTGGGATGCAGAGTGGCATCTCCGCACCGTTAGTCGGTGCGGAGGTCTTTTTGCACACTCTGCGTGGTCTTTTGTAGTTTGTGGTGCTGATCGCAAAGCTACCTTTCCTATCCTCTGTCTATTTAGTAAGTCTGGCCTCCCTTTGCTGAAACCTGTTTCATTTCTGAGTTTGTGACTTTCATCTTACTCACAGTCAATATATGTGGGGGGCTGCCTTTTCCTTTGGGGAATTTCTCTGAGGCAAGGTAGGCTTTATTTTCTATCTCTAGGGCTAGCTAGCTCTTAGGCTGTGACGAGGCGCCTAGGGAGCGTCAGGAGCGCTCCACGGCTATTTCTAGTGTGTGTGATAGGATTAGGGATTGCGGTCAGCAGAGCTCCCACATCCCAGAGCTTGTCCTGTATGAGGTTTAACTATCAGGTCATTCCGGGTGCTCCTAACCACCAGGTCATAACAGCCATCACACAAAGTCCAGACTACTGTGGGGCAAAATACAGTTTTGCGGGTGTTATACTGTCTATACTGAAGTTTTAGAGACATCATACTGAATAGAGGGGAGCTGTGGGGACATCATACTGTGTATAGGGGAGTTGTGGGGATGTCATACTGCGTAGAAGGGAGCTGTGGGGATATATTGTGTAAAGGAGAGCTGTACTGTACTGTTGGGGTATCAACAGGATGAGGAGGTTGGAAATAAATGGGGATGAAGCTGGAAATTTGGGAATTCAAATGTGTCTTTGTTGTCATTTCTGCAGATGAGTCGTGGCCAGAAGGAGTTGTCATGTCGGTATGGGCATGATAGAAAAGACGGCAAAATTTAAATACTCATCAGAAAGAACGTCAGCTGTAAGTCATTGTCTGTAACTGTAACCTCTTACATGTTCTGTAGGGCTGGTGTCAACAACTATATGGTCATCATATGAAAGTAACATCAGTAATGGTCTCTGTATAGTGATTTATTTTCAGTAGCAGCCTGGTCATATGCTGAGATTCCCATACACCCACTATTAGGGGGCACCAACGTTGTTGTAATCAGGGTTAGCTAGTTAGGTGCCCACTCCAAAGTTTTGCCCCCATGAACTGAACCCCTAGGTACACCTCTGGTAAAAGGGTGAATACCACCTCCAAAGCAAGAGTAATTGTGCATTATGATGATTTACTACATTGCAAAGTGCCCATATATTATTCTTGCACAGGGGCTTTCTTCTGTCGGTGTCTACCCTTAACACAAATAACACGGACTTTCTGTAGCTGAAGTTCAATACAATGTTCAGGGTAAGTCCGTGACAGCATGGAGGAGAGGTCAGGGAGAGAAAGAGAGACCTGGCGATCACATGACCAAAGGGTCTCCACCAACATAACAAAGCTTCTGGATCGTAGAAGACCCATACATGACTCCTGGACTGTGGAGGGAGCTGTTTTTCCTTTTTCTGGGGCTCCCATGCCTCAGTTACAGGGACAAAAAATGAACAATAAAAGAAAAAAAATGTTCATCAGATATCTTTTATGACCTCTGGGGGAGCAAATTATGTAACAATATAAATATATATAAAATATTTACTTTTTTATATACCGTATATAAAATACATTTTATTCCATATATATAACAAAAAAATACACATGTTATGTATCCACACAACTATAATACCTTGGAGAATTAGTTCAATAGGTTATTTGGTGTCAGAGGTGAACAGTAAAAATATGTACCCTTCAAAAACGAAAAAAAAGCTTATTACACAGTAATTTATAAGTGCTACGCCTGTGGAGCTTAGTCTACGGGAGGACCGAGATGACAGAAACTGGGGGTCTTCAGTAGATCTATTTTGCCATATTAATCCATCAATCCCCCACCATCGCGTCACAAGGGGCTGATGGGAGATAATTCACACTGGCGAGATTGACAGCGACATTTAAATTGTTAAACAGTTTCCGTCCGCGACTAATATAATCAGTATCTGCCATGTATGGGGAGGAGCTCAGCCCCTGAGCCCCCGCCACACATGAGGACCCCTTTCCATGAATGACCATTGGCAGGAAGGGGTCAAGGCCCATTTGGACCTGGTCAGTAGTTTTTTTTTTTTAAATTCTGGTTTGTGTCATCTTTTTCTGAGACCCATAACATCATTATTTTTCCATCAATGCACCTGCATAAGGGCCTGTTTTGGGGGGCTGCAAAGCTGTAATATGTAATGGTACATATGACATTTTTCTTCCCTTGTAGGAAGGTGCGGCGACTGAAAAAAGACAATCTCGGTTATTCGATTTTGTTTTTTCAGCATTTGTCTTATGGGTCAAATAGGTTTTATATTTTGATAGATTGGACTTTTCAAGCTATGTTCACACGCTACATTTATGCAACATTTTCATGCATTTATTTGTGCTGAAAAAAAAAATGCTGCATTTTCATATACCAGCAAAATGAACGAGATTTCTAAGATCTCAGTTGTGAATTTTCGCAGCAACTTTCACCCATTCGAATGAATGGAAAAAATATCTCAAGTAAAAACGCAGCAAAAACACACGTAATAAACACAAAAAGTGTCAAAAACACTTATGTCGTAATAAAAACACTTGAAAAATGCCAAGTGTGAACATACCCTTACAATGGAGACAGTCCTGAGTAAAATACATGTTTTGTCATTTTTGTATTCCCTTTTACTGAGGAAAAGGCCTTTTTTTTTTTAATAATAATTTTAAAATCTTTTTTTTTTTTTTGCTGTATTTTTAGATCCTGAACCTGCAATGTGGGTGTGGAGTATTTTGGGGCGTTTATTTTTCCTACATACTTTTCAGTAAACTTTAATAAAAATCATAAAAATACATATTATAATTAGGAATGTTACCCCACACAAAAAAAAAAACAATTAAAAACTGCTATGAAAAACACTTAAAATAATTGTGTCTCTAAAATGGAGAACGGCAGCAAAATGCACTAAAATTCATAGCGATATGCGCCATTTTTCTGCCACGAAATACAACTGCAAAGTACAAGGTGTATGCAAAATAATTATGTACACCCTATGAGGTGGTGTAAGGGAAAGTCTAGCGAGTTGCATCATTTTTATCAAGCCTTGTGTGCAATTTTTTTAATAAATTTGCACCATTTGTTCTCCATTGTGTAAATTAATTGCTTCCGCGTTCTAAAAACCTGTCCCTCAGTGTGATATTTTATCGAGCGTCTCCTTCCTCTCCTCTTTATACCAGTGGGAGGACTGGTCCTTACTGGTCATTACTGGCTGGACATCGCTTCTTCCCTCACTTCACACAAATTTTACCTCAGGTGGCGCAAATTCTCCTCAGAAAGGAAAATATGTACAAACTTTATTGACAAGTAACATGTGTTGACATAAAGCTTCCAGTCATAAAAAAAAGATTAAAAATCACCTCAGAGTTCTGTCACCTTATATTCTCGGCCCCGTCCTCATACGCAGCTCACAGCCTCCTAATATTCCACATAATTCACATTTGTAGACATTGTGTCTTAAACCCATTAAAGACGCAGTAAATTTGTTTTTTTTGCTCTTTCATTTTTTCCCCTCCACCTTAGTACTAGAGCAATAACCATTTTTATTCTTCCGTGAAGATGTTTTTTAGCTGTTTTTTTTTTTTTTTGCGGGATGAATTGTATTTATCATTTTACTATATGATGTATTAAAAAACAGACCCAAAAAAATGAAAAAAATAATAAAAAAATAAATAGATAAAATTTTTTATTGATGTCAAATAATAAAAATAATGCAATTCCACCAGTGTTTTGGGGTTCCGTTTTCACAGTGTTCTTTGTGCAGTAAAAATGACCTGGGGACATGATTCTTCAGATCCATGCGATTGAGGTGATACCAAATGAGATATTTTTTATTATTATATTTAATATGTAAAATATATTATATTTATCATATTTAAATGATGGAAAAAAAAGCTTCTTAAGTTTGTAAACATTTTATTTGGCTTATGATTGTGACCCCATTTTCCTGGACCTTGACCCTTGTTGTTTTTTATTTTTCCGCCGAGTTTTTTTTTTGTTGGTACCATTGTGGGGTATATACAAT
Organism: Ranitomeya imitator; assembly: GCF_032444005.1. NCBI lineage: Eukaryota > Metazoa > Chordata > Amphibia > Anura > Dendrobatidae > Ranitomeya > Ranitomeya imitator. Next base: position 638,226,423 of record NC_091286.1, read on the forward strand.
TTTTTTATTGCTTTTTATTGTATTTTTTGGGCCTGTAAATAGCAATTTTGGAGGTTTAGAGGATTTTCTATGCAGTGTTTAACTTATGGGTTAAATAATTTAATATTTTCATAGATCAGACTTTTATGGAGGAGGCAATATGGAGTCTACATTTTGTTTATTTTTATTTATTTATTTTGATATGAGGAAATGCAATTTGAGATTTTTACTTTTTTGTAATGAAATTTTTTTTTAATCTTTCATTGCATTGTTTAGTCTCCGTAGTTGATTTTAACCTGACATTTTTCATCGCATGTTCTATATACGAAACTGTAGCATGCATTGAAAATCATGGTCTGCGCCCTGAGCTCCGTAGGAGTACCATGATGGCAACGACAGGGGCTTATCACAGTTTTCTAGCTATCATGGGAATCAACAAAGCAAATGCCCTATTGTTGTTTTTCATTGTTTACCATGAGGGATAAATAGTGAGTTAAAGGGGTTGTCCACTTTAAGGAAAGTAAGCTCCAAATTGTGTAAAATACATAAAATAACAAACTCCGCAGGTACTCACCACCCTCCCTAGGTCCAGTGTTGAGTCTTACCACGTACCGGGGTTATGACTACAACGGTTACGTCATATCAACAGCGTGCATCACCGCTCTAACCAGTCACTAATCTCAGTGGCTCGTGCGCCGATCTCAGCGTCATGTACAGTGAACCTTGATGTCAGGGTCTATAACCACTGGGACTCGCACCGATTGGCAGAAAGGGAAGTTTTCATTCCCGATTAGGGGCTTTTATTCTCTTTACAGAATAGAGCGGCAGGTCGGATGCTTGACTGCCGCTCCATTTATTCTCTATTGTGGTGCTGGAAAAATATGCTAAGAGCAGCCCTGTGGGGAATGACTGGATCGGCAGTCAAGCATGCTCATTCCCCATCCATTCTATGAGGGATAAAAGGGCTCCTTTTTGAAGATCAATGCAGGTCCTAGCATTCAGACCCTACCGATCAATAAGTTATTACCTATCCTGTGGATAAGTGATGGTAAATTGTTTCTTCTTACAACCCCTTTAACCCCTTTACCCCCAAGGCTGTTTGCGCCTTCATCACCAGGCCAAATTTTACAATTCTGACCAGTGTCACTTTATGTGGTAATAACTCAGGAACGCTTTAACAAATCCAACTGATTCTGAGAATGTTTTTTCGTGACATATTGTACTTCATAATAGTGGTAACATTTCTTCGATATGTACCCGATGTGACTGAATGTCCAGCATATAAATCAATATGTTTTCCAGATAGACTGCCACAAACCCAAATGGCATAACACCATAAGTGTGGAGAAAATTTAGCCATTTTCAAACTTTTAACATTTATGCCCTTAAAACAGAGAGTTATGTCACACAAAATAGTTCAAAAATGACATTTTCCACATGTCTACTTTCCTTTTTTTTTGTTAGCAAGTTAAAAAGATTAAGAGTTAGACAGCGATTTCTCATTTCATTTTTTCAACAAAATTTAAAAAACCATTTTTTTAGGGACCACTTTACATTTGAAGTGACCCTTCGGGTGCTTCTCAAGAATGTTTAGAATGTAGAAGGAAAAAATGAACATCTAACTTTTGTCCACAAAAATTTTACTTTAGACCCATTTTTTCTTTATTTTCACAAGGGTAACAGGAAAAAACGGACCCCAAAATTTGTTGTGCAATTTCTCCTGAGCATAGCGATTTCCCATATGTGGGGGAAAACCACTTTTTTGGCGAATGGCATGGCTTGAAAGGGAAGAAGCACCATTTGACTTTTTGAATGCAAAATTTGCTGGAATAATTAGCTAACGCCATGTCATGTTTGGAGAGCCTCTGATGTGCCTAAACAGTGGAAATGCCCCACAAGTGACACCATTTTTGGAAACTAGACCCCTTGGGGAACTTATTTAACTATGTTGTGATTACCTTGAACCCCTCAGGTGCTTCTGAGATGCCAGAACAGCATAACACTCCTATAAGAGATACAATTTTACAAACTACACAGCTCAATGAATTCATCTAGGGGATCAGTGATCATATTGGCACCACAGGTGAATCACAGACTTTTATACCATTGGGTAGCAAAGAAAAAATTGTTACATTTTTACCACCAAAATTTTGTTTTAGCCTTAGATTTTACATTTTCCCAGTGGGAAAATGACTAAAAATGGCACAAAAATATGTCCCACAATTTCTGTTGAATGCAGAAAGACTCTAAATATCGCTGTACAGTACTGTTTAGCCACATGGCAAGTCTCAGGAGGGACGGAGCGCTATTTGCCTCCTGGAGCGCAGATTTTCCTATAATAGTTTGCTGACTCCATATACCGTATTTTTCGGATTATAAGACGCACTTTTATGATCCCCAAAATTAGGGGGAAAATGGGGGTGCATCTTACAAACCGAATATTCTTCTTACCAAGGAGTCAATGGTGCAGGCCCAGAGCTGGGGGGTTGCGGTGGTCCTGCGGTGTGCGGAGGAGGTGCAGCGGTGAGCAGTGGTCCTGCGGTGGTGGTACGGCAGCGATTGGTAACCCTGTGGTGGCAGCATGTGGCGGCTGCCATTCTTCTTCGTGGTCTGGCTTTGGCTTCTCACTCGGGGCAGGTGCAGTTGGAGGAAAGCCGAGATCTCCATCCGTGCCTGCCTCTACACGATGTCTCCAGGAAAATGGCCGTGGATGCACGCAGGCGCAGATGGAAATCTCAGCACCAAGATCTCGAGTGATGAGTTCTCAGCGCCAAGATATCAATCTGCACGTGCAATGCCTCGGAATCCATTTTCCCCAAGTCCACCGCATAGTAAACAGTGCTGGGACTCTGGGCTTTCACAAAATGTTGGCGGAGCCCCCACACCACCGAACACCCGCAGTGCCAATCTTGCCTCCCCCAGCAGCGACCCTGGGACCCTGCTCCACTGCGGCCTGCACCACCGAACACCCACAGCATCGCACATTCGAACACCCCTTTCTCCCAGTCTAGGGTCCGCAGCATCGCCCCACTCCTGCCTCCGCCAGCAACGACCCTGGGACCCCGCTTCACCGCAGCCACCACCCCTGGTAAGCAATAAGACACCCGGATTGTGAGAAGCACCAACATTTTATTAAAAAAAAGGTTTTTTTCCTATTTTTCTCCTCAAAATTTGGGGTGCATCTTATAATCCAGTGAGTCTTATAAACCGCAAAATACTGTACAGAGTGTCTAAGTGCTAGAAGAGCAGAAACACCCATCAAGTGACCTCAGTTTGGAAATTATACCTCTTTGAGAATTTATCTACAGGTGTAGTGACGATTTTGAATCCATAGGTGTTTTCCAGAAACAAGCAGCAGTGTATGTTGCTGAGTGAAAATTGCAAACTGCTGTTGTAGTGGCCAAAATGTTGTAGTGACCAGTACATTGTGCCCAGCGTGTGCTTCTGGAGACATGCACCCGTAAATTAGGTCATTAATGTCTGACGCAACATCCCCACTGAACAGCTGTTCCAGATGTCGGCGACTGGAACTGCTCAGTTACAGACCTGCACAACACATCTCTGTAGACGGAATAGTGGCCATGGCCAGGAACTGTACATCCGCTTCCTATTGATTTGAATATGCGCATATTCCTCACTGTAATGAGCGGGACCATGTGACCGCTCACACAGGACCTGCTGCCAGCGGCCACTGAGAGGAGACATCGCAGGAGTTGGGTGAGTATTTCCTGGCAAGCGGGGGGCGCACAGGGGATGGGAGGCGGGAGGGGACACACAAACTTTATTTTTAAGGGAAAATTAAAAAAAAAAAAAAAAAGATTTTACATTCCTTCTCTCCAGCGAACGCTGCTGGTGAGAAGGAATGAATGCCGGCTTCAGCACCACACGCAGGGGACAGCGCTTAACTGTAGAGCTGTCTCCTGCATGGTCCATGTGGTCCTCAGTCGGCACATGGGCGGCACACGTATAATACAGCCTGTATTACTGAGAAAGATGCTCCGACAAGAGAAAAATCTGGAACTAAGAGCAGGCTGCAAATGGAGGTATGAATATTGCAACTGTAGCTTTACTAACTAAAGGTAATCACTAACATACTGTGTATAAAAATGTTGTTTTTCAATGTCAAATATGTCCAAAGCCTTTCGATGTTACTGACCTTTAACTAATCTTATAGATCTGGGCACAGCACCATGGCACATTTTCAAAGCCCTTTTTCCTGTAGCTACAACTGTTAGGAAGCACAATGTAATTTTCATTACGCAGAACAAGTTTTGAATGTCGGCGTCGCCCCATGTTGCTATAAGTGCCATGTGGGCGTAATGGTTTACAAGATTTACCAATGTCAACTCTGACATTAATGTAACAGTGAAAATTGCATAGAATAAAACACACCATGTTTGATTTAATAATAGATTTGCTATTTTAATTCCCGATGCAAACTTAATATGCATTATTACACTTTAGATAAAGCATAGAGGTTTTTTTAATACTAATTTTATACTAAGTATGGTACATACATACTTGGGTACTGATGTTTACATGTCACAGTTGATGTAATTTCCATAACAAGACCATAAGTGATTTCTATATAAAGTGATCCAACAAGAGCTCTGTGGGTAGAAGGTAACATCTGAGAAAACGTTCTACTTTTATACAGAGGGAAATATGTTTAGTCCACATGAATAGCTTTTCCAGAAGGTCCTTTACATGGCAGCCACTGAAGCAGTTTTGCCATTTATCCAGATAATATCGCATTATCAATAGTGATGAGCGAGTATGCTCTTTACTCAGGTTTCTCCGAGCATGCTCAGGTAGTCTCCGAGTATTTTGGCGTCCTCGGAGATTTATGTCAACTTAGCTGCCTGATTTGCGGCTGCTAGACAGCTTGAATACATGTGGGGATTGTCTGATTGTTAAGCAACCCCCACATGTATTCAAGCTGTCTAGCAGCCGCAAATCATGCAGCTGGGTCGACACAAACTAAATCTCCGAGCAGGACGAAATACTCGGGAGGCCACCCGAGCGTGCTTGGAGAAACCCGAGTAACGAGCATACTCGCTCATCACTAATTATCACATCTCCTAACATTGAAGTCCTGCCCAGTTGTACCTGTTAAAATCATTTCACCAATGTCAACCCCTAGGGTTCTCCTAGAAATCAGTTTTTCTCTCTATCCGTGGTTTTCAGAGCTAGAACTGTTATGTTTTACTAGATGGTCGCCCGATTCTAACGTATCGGGTATTCTAGCATATGTATGTATGTATGTATGTATATAACAGCCACATAGTATATAGCACAGGCCGTAGTATATAGGAGCCATGTAGTATATAGCAGACATGCAGTCTATAACACATCCATGTAGTATATAACACAGCCCACATAATATATAACACAGCCCACATAGTATATAACACTGCCCATGTAGTATATAGCAGCCACGCAGTATATAATACAGCCCACGTAATATATAGCACAGCCCACGCAGTATATAACACAGGCCACATAGTATATAACACAGCCCACGCAGTATATAACACTGGCCATGCAGTATATACACAGCCCACGCAGTATATAACACTGGCCACGTAGTATATAGCAGCCACGCAGTATATAACGCAGCCCTTCGTAGTATATAGCAGTGTGGGCACTATATTCCTGTTAAAAAAAAAATTAAAATTAAAAATAGTTACGGTATATACTCACCCGCCGGCATCCAGCGAAGCTGTCCCGATGCGTGCAATGCGGCCGCCAGCTTCCGTTCCCAGCAATGCAATGCGAAATCACCCAGATGACTTAGCGGTCCCGCAAGACCTCTAAATCTTCTGGGTAATTTCGCAATGCATCCCTGGGAACGGAAGCTGGCGGCCGCCGCGCGCGCATCGGCGGACGACGGAAGGTGAGAATGGCAGTTTTTTTGTTTTTTTATTATTTTTAACATTAGATCTTTCTACTATTGATGCTGCATAGGCAGCATCAATAGTAAAAAGTTGGTCACACAGGGTTAATAGCAGTGTTAACGGAGTGCATTACCCGTGGCATAACGCGGTCCGATAACGCTGCCATTAACCCTGTGGCAGTGCTGACTGGAGGGGAGAATGGAGCAGGTGCCGGGCACTGACTGGACAGAAGTAGGGAGGGACTAATTCTCGGCCGGACTGTGCCCGTCGCTGCTCGGTGACAGAAAGACAGACAGACAGAAGTACCCCTTAGTCAATTATATAGTAGATAGTTGATGGAGCTGTTTACTTGTCCATGTATTTGTATGAAGACTGAGCTTTTAGTCATGGAGGTGTTCACACTAGATAGGTTCCCAGCAAACCGGAGATCGCCTTATCGTTGGCTGCTGGGCTTGCATGAATTGGCCAAATTATGTGCTAAGTAATTCCATTTTTTCTTATTGTCTAGAGCAGTAATGCTATTCATATGTCATATATGCCATATTTACATGTCTTAGCACTACAGGGTACAACTTTATTTTCTTGTTACGGAGGGGTCACAGCTCACTTTACTGCAGGTGGTGGCTGTAAGCACTCCCCGACACTTTGATTGAATGCTTGCGGTACAGAGCCAGCTATCTATCAAAGTTCCGGGTCAGGCTTATAGCCGCCGTTCACTGTCTGATGAGCAGTGTTGTGAGAGGTGACCATAGCCGCTTAGTAAATGCCCATAAGACTGAAAGCCAGCAGTACCCAGTAGGAAATTAAAATAGTCACACTTTCAGTAAGGCGGACAGGAAGCATTGTAACACTAGTTACCTGCAGATTAGTCCTATATCAGCAGGTAAACAGTGTTTTCCAAGGTGACAGGTTCCCATTAAAGTGCGTAGGGCAACATGATCTCTAAGAAATGTCTTGATAATGTCCAGAAGACTTATCAGAAATTGGCCTTTTTATAAAAAAAAAAAATTGGAATAGTCCCCATTACTTTTGTGGATGGACGGTCCCACAAATTCAATTGAGTAGGGATAACTTAAAGTACCAAGCACAAAGATATGTGACTATGGCACGACCTTGAGTGCTGCACCACTTTCATTCTGCTGAATATTTGGACCCGAAGAATCAGATTGTCACAAATTAATCACATCCCTGTATTTTTTCAGAATATTTTTTTATTTTGAATTAACAGATGCCTGTGACTGTAATGGGACACTTATATGTTTTATAGGATTTAGTGGTAGTAGAGATGTTTCTCACTCAAGGATGGCAAAAAATATGTAGTCTTCCGCCGATGTTAGTTCGGAAACTTTACTCACAAGGAGACAACAAGCCTGATGGTTACAGAGTTGTAAATTATTATTATTTATTTATATAGCACCATTAATTCCATGGTGCTGTACATGTGAAAAAGGGGTTACATACAGGGTTATAGATATTGTTAACAGTAAACAAATTTACAATGACAGACTGGTACAGAGGGGAGAGGACCTTGTCCTTGCGGACTTCTTCAGGATAATGGGGAAGAGACAGGAGGTCGGTGTGCTGCAGCACTGGTGGTGGTGAGGCGGCAGCTCTGGTGGTGGTGCGGCGGAAGATCGGGTGGTTGGTGAGGCGACAGCTCGGGTGGTTGGTGAGGCGGCAGCTCGGGTGGTTGGTGAGCTGGCAGCTCTGGTGGTGGCGACGTGGCAGCTCGAGTGGTTGTGACATGGCAGCGGCTCAGGTGGTTGGTGGGGTGGCAACTCGGGTGGTTGGTGAGGCGGCAGCTCGGGGTGGTTGGTGGGGTGGCAGCTCGGGTGGTTGGTGAGGCGGCAGAATGGTTATTGCAGGCTGTAGGCTTTCCTGAAGAGATGGGTTTTCAGCTTCCGTCTGAAGGATCCGAGGGTGGTGGATAATCGGACGTGTTGAGGCGTGGAATTCCAGAGGATGGGGGATATTCGGGAGAAATCTTGGAGGCGGTTGTGTGAGGAACGAATAAGTGTGGAGGAGAGTAGGAGGTCTTGGGAGGATCGAAGATTACGTGAGGGAAGATAGTGGGAGATTAGTTCAGAGATATAGGGAGGGGACAGGTTGTGGATGGCTTTGTGGATCAGTGTTAGTAGTTTGAACTAGATTTGTTGGGGAATTGGGAGCCAGTGGAGGGATTTGCAGAGGGCTGAAGCAGGGGAATAGCGAGGAGAGAGGTGGATTAGCCGAACAGCAGAGTTGAGGACAGACTGGAGTGGTGCAAGGGAGTTAGCGGGGAGGCCACAGAGGAGGGTGTTGCAGTAATCGAGGTGGGAGATGATGAGGGCATGCACAAGAGTTTTAGTAGATTGTGAGCTGAGGAAAGGATGGACTCTGGCAATATTTTTGAGTTGGAGGTGGCAAGAGTTTGGACATGCGGTTTGAAGGACAGGGCAGAATCGAGAGTTACCCCAAGGCAGCGGATTTCAGGTGCGGGAGAGAGCGTGATGCCGTTTACCATAATAGATAGATCGGGTAGGGGGGAAACATGAGATGGGGGAAAGATGATGAGTTTGGTTTTGTCTACATTGAGTTTTAGGAAGCGAGAGTTGAAGAAGGAGGATATGGCTGACAGACACTCCGGGATTCTGGACAGAAGAGAGGCAACATCTGAGCCAGAGAGGTAGATCTGAGTGTTGTCCGCATATAGGTGGTACTGGAAGCCATGGGACTTTATGAGTTGTCCTAGGCCAAGGGTATAGATGGAAAAAAGTAGAGGCCCTAGGACAGAGCCTTGAGGGACTCCAACAGAGAGGGGGCGGGGTGAGGAGGTAGTGTGGGAGTGGGAAACGCTAAATGTGCGGTCGGAAAGGTATGAGGCAATCCAGGACAGGGCAAGGCCTTTGATGCCGAGGGAAGAAAGAATCTGTAGCAGTGGTCGACTGTGTCGAAAGCAGAGGACAGGTCGAGAAGGAGGAGGATGGAGAACTGTCTGATAGCTTTGGCTGTAAGTCATTAGTAATTTTGGTCAGAGCAGTTTCGGTGGAGTGGTGGGGGCGGAAGCCAGATTGGAGGTTGTCAAGTAGAGAGTTAGATGAGAGGTGGGAGGACAGTTGACCATGGACATGCTGCTCAAGGAGTTTGGAAGCAAATGGGAGCAGTGATATGGGGCGATAGCTGGGCATAGCAGTTGGGTCAAGGTTAGCTATTTTGAGGATGGGTGTGATGATGGCATGATTGAAGGCAGAGGGGAAAGTACCAGAAGATAGCGATAGGTTGAAGAGATGGGTTAGGGCTGGAATGAGCATGTTAGTGAGATTGGGGAGCAGGTGGGAAGGGATGGGGTCAAGTGCACAGGTGGTGAGGTGTGATTTGGAAAAGAGGCGAGTAAGTTCTCCTTCAGTGATGTTGGAGAGGGAAGTTATTGGGGAAGGAACAGGTCTGGTATATGGAGTGGTTGGGGTGGTGGAACAGTAAAGGTTTGCCTTGTTTGGTCGATCTTGTTTTTGAAGGCAACATGCTTGACGGTTACAGAGACTTCTATGAAACATTAGACAATCTGGTTAATGTAAAGGTGGAATGAAAATTGAGACACATTACGGACACTTGTCACAGCCCAATGGTAATCTCTATAAAGACCTGCACAATCTTGTCTTGCAATTTGCTCAGTTTTGATGCCTATTCAATACATCTCAGTCCTTCACATGCTCCATCAGCTTTCAGATCTGTGTGGCTATCTCTTTGGCTTACCAATGGCTAACCATCAAATCTGGCAGCTATCTTTTCACCCTAAAAGGGTAAAAGAGCGAAATACTACCTAATAGTGACACATTACTGGCAGTACGCAGCAGACATGACATACAAAGCAATATAGGATATGGAAGCCCTATGCCATAACAAAGGGATAAAGATGACATCAGTCCTTTAAGGGGTTTTCCAGGCTTGGGGCTCAAGTCTGCAGTTACTCTATGTGAATGCAGACTTGTGAATCTTCACAGTGCGTGCTGTCAGGATTCTCTTATGTTGGTGCCAGGAGCTAGAGGTGATGTTACCACAAGTATTCAATTTGCATACTTCCGACAATTCCAGCTAAACGTGTCTGGACTCTCACAATTTACATGTGCTCAGCAAGGCTGCACACGTCAAGTCAGCAGATGGCCGCATGTACTTTATGCATGCACCAGAGAATACTGAAAAGCGTGCACAGTGTGTGCTGTCAGAATTCACATAAAGTGACTGCAAACTTGAACCCCAAGCCTGGACAACTCCTTTAATTTTTTTATAGTAGGGTGGAATTATTTCTGATTGCCACTCAGCATGACTCATGTCTTAAGTGGTAATTTGGTGGCAGGTAAAAAAAAACTAAAACAAAATAGTGGCCTGAATAAGTTCTGCAGTACATTAGTCATGCCTGTGTATAACAACCAGAGGAAGAGTCCGGAGGAGAGAATTTGCATATTCCCAGTGCCTTCTAGGATAAGTAAAGAGTCTCCGCGAGCTCAAAGAACACTGGGTTTTGGTAGTTGCAGCTGAAAGGAGGATGTTGGTAAACCGGCGCGCGAATTTTGGCACATTTCTCACCGTTTTTATATCTTTTTTAACAATAAGAACATGGAAGAGGCCAGGAGCCATTTGGTGATCTGCATTTCTTGCTACATGGTCACAGACTTACCAGTGGAAAAGTCAAACTTCACATGCCAGAAATGCAAGCTTGTGTCCCTGTTGGAGGAAAAGTTGCAAAATGTAGAAGAAAGGTTAGCTACATTGAAAATCATTAAGGAAGGTGAAGAGTTCTTACACAGAGCAGAATTATCTCTTCTTGTTACAGAAAGAGAAGAAATTCGAAGTGCACCTGAAGAAACAGAGGAATGGAAGCATGTGACCCACAGGAGCAGGAGGATCAAGAGGCAGTCAGCACCTATACTACTCAGGAACCAGTACCAGGCTCTCACACAGGAGAACAACGAAGAAATACATGAAGATGAGACTTTGCCCACAAAGAACAACCTTTGACCGCGTATCGCCAAAACAGGGTCTTTCCCGTACTCAATCTTCCTGACCCCCACACCATCCCCAGGGGGCCATTCTCCCCTTCTCCTGTAAATTTAAATTAAACACCAACACGTAAATTTCTTTGGATAATTTTGGCCACAGCGGCCATTTTATTAAACAAACAATAACATAAATAACAACATATATACCATATGTAAAAACCTGGAGGGGAGGGTTCTTGGGGGTAAGAAATCTGGCTCAAAAATAGGCATAAAGCCACCACCAACTTTAAAACCAAACACTTCTTTACCCTCAGCCGTGACCACCAGCTCAAGGGCACCATGTAACCCATTTCGGGCAAACCAAAACCCCAAAGCTCCCGAGGTAAATTCCCCGTCCAGAGCCCGTAAACAAAAGCCAGATCAACCCCGTAAAAACGTCATCACCACCTCCAAGAACCCCACCCCCCGCCAAAACTGCCACTGTGACAATGATAACGAAAACTCCCCTCTGGCAATAACTGATTAAAAAACCGAGATGAAAAAAAACCCAACTCCCCGGCTACCCCTCCATCAAACTGTTCACTTAAACTAATCCACAATAAAGGGAGGGAGGGTGGGCTTCTCTCCTGATGATTCACCTCACAAGTGATCCTTCCCGCACTTCTCCAGCCCCTGCCTCCTTTCCCCACTAGGTCCACCCCTTATTCAAAAATTTCCACCAATCACCTATAAGATCCCTTTTTTTTTTTTTTTTTTTTTTTTTTTTTATTCAAAACTCTAAAACTCCCTTCTTGGCAACGCAGTCATGTGGGGGCTTTCATCCAGCTGCGCCCATTACAGCCCCCCTTCTTGACCGCGTATCGCCAAAACAGGGTCTTTCCCGTACTCAATCTTCCTGACCCCCACACCATCCCCAGGGGGCCATTCTCCCCTTCTCCTGTAAATTTAAATTAAACACCAACACGTAAATTTCTTTGGATAATTTTGGCCACAGCGGCCATTTTATTAAACAAACAATAACATAAATAACAACATATATACCATATGTAAAAACCTGGAGGGGAGGGTTCTTGGGGGTAAGAAATCTGGCTCAAAAATAGGCATAAAGCCACCACCAACTTTAAAACCAAACACTTCTTTACCCTCAGCCGTGACCACCAGCTCAAGGGCACCATGTAACCCATTTCGGGCAAACCAAAACCCCAAAGCTCCCGAGGTAAATTCCCCGTCCAGAGCCCGTAAACAAAAGCCAGATCAACCCCGTAAAAACGTCATCACCACCTCCAAGAACCCCACCCCCCGCCACACACGAACAGCCCTGACCACCTCAGGCTCGTGAGTGCCCCACCGCCACCAAAGCTCTCTCGACTCCTTCCTGTAGCCCGAGTGCCCATAAATCCATACCAACATCATTAAGATGCACTCCATCATCCCTCCAATAATTGCCAATCCCATCCTCCAGCTCCAAATGTCTAACGGCAATACCCCCGTTCCGAGACACAAATCCTGCCACCGCCCTATTCAGCTTCACCCGGGCTCTATTGATCCCTCTATGGGACCGTACATCACGCCACTTCCGCCTTGGTACAATGTCCGACCACACCGTCACAACACCCGGGAAAGATACCCACAACCGTAAAAAATCAAAACGAATGTCTCTGATCAACTCCCTCACTGGCCTAACTCCCAAATCATTTCCTCCAAGGTGAACCACCAAAATGTCCGGGGGTCGATCCAATCTAGCGGCGTTGGCAACTGCCGGCAACAAACTCCGCCATAACATACCCCGGAATCCCAACCATCTAATAACCACCGAATCCCTTACAAAGCCTAATTGCCTACCATTTCGCCTGACATCCGCACGAAGCGCACCCCAATGAACAAATGAATGTCCGATAATCCATGCCAGGAGGGAGGTTCGACCTGAAAAAACACAACAATGATTAACACCATAACAAGGCTCTCTCCCCCACAGACCTAATTCCTAATATAAGACAGATATCGATCCGAACTCCATCTGCCTATTCTTTTGATAACATCAACGCCTAGGCCCAGACCATCCGCCTCGGACGCAGCACCAATTCGAAATGAATGCGACCCGAAATTCTTCGGGTCAACACCCAACGATCCCAAACCCCTCTTCAACAGCGCCGTAAATTGGTAGCGCGACAAAAATTCCCCGTTCTGATGTCGTAACAAAGGGCCTGCCCTCAGTGCCGACAGACGCCAATAAGATTCCAAACAGTGCTGCGGGCACATCCCGCTACCGTCAACTCTCCCCAGCACCACTCGCCTACCCCTACCAAGCTGATCAGTCTTAGAACGCCTGATCCAAAATACAATACCTCCTGCCCAAAAGTCAACATCTTCCGCTAACAGACCACCCACCTTATTTTTATTTGGGGACACCAGCTCCCCCAGGCGCAAAGCGCCAAAGAACGCTAAAGAGAAGGCTAACCTAAACAATACAACCTCAAACTGCGAACTACAAATACCGCCCAAAGCCTCCCCAAGCCGTTCCAGCATACCAAAAGAAATCGGCCTACGCTTATCAAAAGACACATTGCCCTTCCGAAAACCCTTCAAAGCCTGCCTTATCAAAAAATCTTTTGTCAGATCAGCTGAACCTTGCAACCGAAAACCAAAGGCCAGACCCGCAACAACTTTGTTTAACCTCGAAACGGACCATCCCCATTCGGCCGCCTTACCCATCAAAGCCAGCAGAGCCATAATCTTATCGCCGTCGGATTCCACTGGGCCGCATTGGACCAACCAACCTTCCCACATCTCCCACGCCGCTGCATAATCCGACCATGTCCTGCTCGACAGTGAGGCCTGTATCAAGCGACCTCCCCTTCCGCAACAATCTGCCACAGATGCGAAGGACATCCCGCTCCTGTAGGTTCCGAATCTGGCGCCAGTTCCCGGAATCGGTCCCACTGAAAACGAGATAAAGCATCAGCTATATTGTTTTGGACACCTGGTACATGCACCGCCGAAATCCACGAATTCAATTCCAAACACCTCAACACCAATTCCCTAACCAACCTAATCACGGGGGGAGAAGAGGAAGATAAACTGTTGATAACTGACACGACACTCAAGTTATCACAATGGAATCGTACCCGACGATCCTTAAAATTCTCGCCCCAAATAAACGCTGCCACTACAATTGGGAACAACTCCAACAATGCCAAATTTTTGGTTAGCCCGTTTTGCCGCCATTCTTCCGGCCACACTCCGACACTCCATTTGCCTGCACAGTAGGCGCCATAACCGGCTCCCCCTGCTGCGTCCGTATAAATTTCACAATCAAAGGCGTTCAAATCCTCCTGCTGAATCAATGATCTGCCATTATAATTTTCCAAGAAACGCTGCCAAACCAACAGATCGTCCTTGTGCTCCCGGCTCAAACGTATGAAATGATGAGCTGCACGGACTCCCGCCGTAGCTCTGGACAACCTTCGGCAAAAAATCCGGCCCATAGGCATGATCCGGCACGCAAAATTTAAGCGCCCTAGCAACGACTGTAACTCCTTCAACGTCACTTTCCTCAATTTTCCGATTCTGGACACCTCCTGCTTCAGCAACAACAATTTGTCGTCGGGCAACCTGCATTCCATCTTTCTAGAATCGATAAGAATCCCGAGAAAACTTAAGACCGTACAGGGACCCTCTGTTTTCTCCTGCGCCAAAGGGACCCCGAAATGCCCGGACACCCATTCCATGGTGGCCAATAAATTACCGCAAACCGCAGAGTCCGGGGGGCCCACAAACATGAAGTCATCCAAATAATGAATGACCGAAGCAACATCAGAAACGTCTCTAACAACCCATTCCAAAAAAGTACTGAAAGTTTCAAACAACGAGCAAGAAATGGAACAGCCCATCGGCAAACACCTGTCTAAATAAAATTCTCCATTCCAAAAACAACCTAGTAACGGAATGCTCTCCGGATGTACCGGCAGAAGCCGAAAGGCAGACTCGATGTCTGTCTTCGCCATCAAGGCCCCCGCTCCGTACATACGAACCCATTGCACTGCCGCATCGAACGACGTGTATACAACCGAGCATAATTCCTCCGCAATGCCATCGTTAACAGAACAACCTTTTGGGTACGATAGGTGCTGGATTAAACGAAACTTATTTGGCTCCTTCTTGGGCACCACCCCCAATGGAGAAACGATCACCCCTTCCATAGGCAGCGAACTAAACGGGCCCGCCATTCTTCCTAACTCCACCTCTTTTGCTAACTTACTCGAAACAACATCCGCATGTAAACTTGCTGACCTCAGGTTTTTTGTAGAAAAGGGGACCGTATGATTCGGGTGAGGAATCCTAAAACCTTCAGCAAAACCGTCCCTAATCACCACCGCCTTCAACCGGTCCGGATATCTACTTAGATAAGGGGCCATCTTTTGAAGCCTCACCGGCGTCACCCCCATGACCGCTACCCCCTGCTGGCTTGCCCCTTGCTTTTCTGAAACATTTTGAAGCCCCGTGTGAAGCTCCGCTACAATGGGAACACACGTGCTTAAACCTGCAGGTATTGCCATACTTGCACTGGCCGTCATTGAACTGCCAGCACGTTCCCGTTTTTTCCTTCGCCCCTTGATACCCCTGTCCTCCTCCTCCCCCTTGTCCTGATTGCTGACTACTACTCCCCGCGCCCCCTTGAAAGGACTGCCCGTACCTCACAGGGGCCATCACCTTCAGCCACAATCCAATGTCCTTATGCTCCCATTTTATCTCAGGCCTAACCGCCTTCCGCTGCCTGAATTGTTCATCGTAACGCTGCCAAGCCTGGCCCCCATACGTACGATGTGCCTCACCAATAGAATCAAAGTAACAGAAAAGACCCGAGCAATTTTCCGGGAATTTTTCTCCTATCACACTGGCCAAGATAGCAAAAGCCTGTTGCCAATTAACAAACGTTTGCGGAATCAGGCGCCAACGCCTTTTTTCCTCCTCTTCCTTTTTGCTATCATCTTTTTTCCCTTTGTCCAGATTAAATTTTTCCAAAGGGAGGAGGGAGAAAATCTCAACAAATTCATCCTTCCAGATCTTCTCCTTCACCTCCTTCTTTAAATGGGCACCGAGGGGACCCTCAAAGCACACAAAGACCTCCCCTTTTGCCCGATCATCCAACTTTATCTCATCCTTCTTACCCGTCTCCGTTTGAACCGACACTGACACCCCAGCTGCCTGGGCCGACGCGGCCGCCCCAGACCTCACTAATTCACCGGAGCCCCCTCCCCTGGCTGTACTAACAGGATCCACCAACCAAGCCCCAGCAGGTGACCCTCCCATATTACTTGCTGGCCCCGCGTCCAATCGCCTCAAAATATGCGACATACCTGCCAAAAGCTCTCTAACGCCAGGAAGCCCAGAACCAGCGTCCCCTACCCCCTCCACTAACCCCACCGTACCCGGCACCGAAATAGGAATAGACATGTACTCACGAGGCTGCGCAGGTGCTGTGTCCCCACCAGCCGTGTCTCCGGAATCCCGCTGTTCGCCATCTTCTGGATGTTCGCTCTCAGATCCGGGGTCGTCGCTGCCGCTGAATTGCCCCAGGCCCGCGCCCCTGGCCTCCACGTCACCAGGGGGGACCGAGACTGGCGATACACTCCTGTCGCTGGACCTCCTGGCGGATCTTGACCTGACGGCTGTTTGCAATCCACCTCGGCCTCCTGGCCTACTTGCCCGACCGGCACCTGCCCCACGACCAACGCGTCCCGGGCCCAGCTGAACCACCGATGCCAGCCTGCCCGTCGCCCTACTCTGTCGTCTCGTGCCGCTGCCAGGCCCACCTAGGGGAGGTGAGCCCGCCGCTGTCACCGCTGCTCCATAGCTCCCCCTCACTGCTGCCGTCGCTGGACTCCTGGCTCCTCCTGTTGTCGCCGCCGCTGACTGTGCTGTAAGTCTGCTGTTCCTGGCGCCGCTGGGGGGCGCCGCACTTCCCCTCGATCCCGGACTAGGCCGCACTACCTGTGCGGCCCTCACCGCTGACGTCGCTGTGCTCCCTTCTCCTCCTGACTCTGCCGCCGCTGCCCGCGCTGTGCTCCGGCTGCTTCTGGCACCGCTAGAGGGCGCCGCACCGCCGCTCGCTCCCGGACTAGGCCGCACTTCCGTTGCGGCCCTGGCTTCCGCTGCGGCCCTGGCATCGGGCCGTGCCTGGCTGGTCGCCGCTCCACGTCGCCGCCTCGCGCCGGCAGAGCCGCCGGGTGGATTCCTGCCGGAGGGGGGGACGGGCAGGATGGTCGCGCCGCGTCCCGCAGCCCCCGCAGGGTCCCCGGAGGGGCTCCGCGGCCTGCGCCTGCCGCGCGGTGACATGTCGGGGGACAATCTTTCTGGGGGCCGGGTTCTCCTGGTCCTGCTGCCCCGGCTCCCGCAGTCGCCCAGCAGCCTGGTGAGCTGCTCTTCCAGCCATCCATCGCTCCTGGACCTGGATTCCCTGCGCAGCTGCTCCACGAGGCTGTCTATGGAGGCCATGGTGAGTAGCTGCACACTTCTTCTCTCCTGATGATTCACCTCACAAGTGATCCTTCCCGCACTTCTCCAGCCCCTGCCTCCTTTCCCCACTAGGTCCACCCCTTATTCAAAAATTTCCACCAATCACCTATAAGATCCCTTTTTTTTTTTTTTTTTTTTTTTTTTTATTCAAAACTCTAAAACTCCCTTCTTGGCAACGCAGTCATGTGGGGGCTTTCATCCAGCTGCGCCCATTACAGCCCCCCTTCTGGACGCCCTCAGAGTCCTACTGGATGGAGAAAGAAAGATGTTGTAAAAAAGAAACGGAGAGTTGTGGTCATGGGGGATTCCCTGTTGAGAGGAACAGAGGCCGCAATCTGCAGACCAGATATAAACTCAAGAGAAATGTGCTGTCTTCCAGGTGCAAAAATTAAAGATGTGTCTGACAGGATATCAGGACTCTTCAGACTTACAGACGATCACCCATTCCTGCTAATACATGTGGGGACAAATGACACCGCAATAAAACAAACTGGAAACTATCTGCAGTGACTTTGAAAACTTAGGGTACCGTCACACTAAGCGACGCTGCAGCGATACCAACAACGATGTCGATCGCTGCAGCGTCGCTGTTTGGTCGCTGGAGAGCTGTCACACAAACAGCTCTCCAGCGACCAACGATCCCGAGGTCCCCGGTAACCAGGGTAAACATCGGGTTACTAAGTGCAGGGCCGCGTTTAGTAACCCGATGTTTACCATGGTTACCAGCGTAAACGTTAAAAAAACAAACACTACATACTTGCCTTCGGCTGTCTGTCCTCCGGCGCTCTGCTTTCCTCTGCACTGTCAGCGCCGGTCAGCCGGAAAGCAGAGCGGTGACGTCACCACTGTGCTTTCCGGCTGGCTGGCGCTGACACAGGATGCAGGAGGAGTGCAGAGAAGCAGAGCGCCGGGGACAGACAGCTGAAGGTAAGTATGTAGTGTTTGTTTTTTTAACGTTTACGCTGGTAACCAGGGTAAACATCGGGTTACTAAGCGTGGCCCTGCGCTTAGTAACCCGATGTTTACCCTGGTTACCAGTGAAGACATCGCTGGATCGGCGTCACACACGCCGATCCAGCGATGTCAGCGGGAGATCCAGCGACGAAATAAAGTTCTGGACTTTCGTCAGCGACCAACGATCTCCCAGCAGGGGCCTGATCATTGGTCACTCTCACACATAACGATGTCCTTAACGATATCGTTGTTACGTCACAAAAAGCAACGATATCATTAACGATATCGTTATGTGTGAAGGTACCTTTAGGTAAGAAAGTGAAAGAACTGGGAGCGTAGGTGGTCTTCTCTTCCATCCTTCCAGTGGATGGCGATGGAACAAGGAAGTGGAATAAGATTCT
This sequence comes from Ranitomeya imitator, assembly GCF_032444005.1. Lineage (NCBI taxonomy): Eukaryota > Metazoa > Chordata > Amphibia > Anura > Dendrobatidae > Ranitomeya > Ranitomeya imitator. The sequence continues at coordinate 638,245,146 of NC_091286.1, forward strand.
GCAGGTGAACAACTGGCTACTTCGATGGTTCTGTCAGCAAGGATTTGGATTTCTGGATCACGGAGTGAATTACCTATACGATGGACTACTTGCTAGAGATGGGGTGCACCTTACGAAGACTGAAAAACATGTATTTGGAAGTCGCCTTGCTACACTCATCAGGAGAGTTTTAAACTAGAACAATGTGGGAAGGGAAGCAAAAGTCCAGAAAAAGCCATACACCTGACAAATACTATTTAGAACTCTGCTACTAGAAGTGGAAGGGAAGAACAAAGACAAAAAAATCTAAATAAAAATATTGGAGAAAGAGAAACCAATCACAAACTAAAATGTTTCTATACGAATGCACAAAGCATGGGCAACAAACAAGGAGAATTGGAACTACTAACTCAGGAAAAGAAATATGATGTCATTGGAATTACTGAAACTTGGTGGGATGATACACATGATTGGAATACAAGGCTAGAAGGATACAACTTATTTGCAAGAAACAGCCTTGATAAACGAGGAGGAGGTGTCGCATTGTATGTTAGAAAAGCATATATCTGCACAGAGATTGAAGCTTCAGAGACTGGGAGTTCTGTGGAAACTGTTTGGGTAAGATTACAAGGAGAGAACAACGGAAAGGACACCATTGTAGGCATTTACCACAGGCCTCCTGTGCAAGCTGAAGATATGGATGAACTCTTTATGCATCAAATGGCCAAGTTCTCCAAAAAATATGACATAGTTGTCATGGGAGATTTCAAGTATCCAGACATTTGGTGGGAATCTCTGCCAGGCAAAACTAACAGGTCAAACTAATTCTTATCCTCTCTTGCTGACAATTTTATCTTCCAAAAGGTAGGAGAGAAAACAAGGGGATCTGCTACCTTGGATCTAATGCTTATAAACAGTGAGGAAATGGTTAGAGGTAAGAGTGGCTGGGACCCTTGGAGGTAGCGAACATGCTATTTTAGAATTTTGGATAACTAGAGGAGGAAGACCTGTGAAGACCCAGACGTCAAGGTTAGATTTCAGAAAGGCAGATTTTAAGGGACTCGGAAAGAGAATCAGAGGGATCTAATGGCTGGATGTCCTTAAGGACAAAAATGTCCAGGAACGATGGAAAATCTTGAAAAATTTGATTCTCAAAGCAGAATCGTTAATAATTCCGAAAAGAAGGAAGAATAGGAAGCATTTAAGGAAACCAGGATGGATGAACACAAAACTTAAACACATGCTGAAAAGGAAGAAAGAAATGTTTATCAAATGGAAAGAGGGAGGCATATCTAAAGAAGAATATAATGCTGTCTGCAGAACCTGCAGGGCACAAATCAGATTAGCTAAATCTAGCAATGAATTAAGGCTTGCAAGAGAAGTCAAAAGCAATAAAAAAGGATTTTGGGGATATGTTAAAAGTAAAAGAAAAGTGAAAGATGCTATAGGATTTTTACAGGATGAAAATGATGAAATTGTAAGAAAGGATGTTGAGATGGTCCAACTTTTAAATTCCTATTTTGCATCTGTTTTCTCTCAGAAAGAAAATGTAACATCAACTGATTTCATCTGTCCTATTAAGGGAATAGAAGAATCCAGGATACCTATAAATAAAGAGATAGTGAGGAAACACTTAGCTAACATAAATTAATTCAAGTCTCCGGGTCCAGATGAATTACACCCCAAAGTACTGAAGGAGATAGCAGAAGAAATTTTTGAACCACTCTCCATAATCTTTGAAAATTCTTGGAGAACAGGAGAAGTCCCAGAAGACTGGTAAAGAGCAAATGTTGTTCCTATTTTCAAGAAGGGGAAGAAGGTGGACCCAGGGAACTATAGGCCGGTGAGTCTGACATCTATACCTGGAAAGATCTTTGAACAAATTATTAAACAACATGTATGTAAGTACCTGAATAAGAATTAAGTTCTTAAACAGAGTCAGCATGGGTTTGTAACCAATAGGTCATGTCAGACTAACTTAATTTCCTTCTATGACAGAATCACTGACTGGGTGTATCAGGGAAATTCTGTAGATATAGTATATGTTGACTTCAGCAAAGCATTTGACAAAGTATCTCACACCATCCTTATTGAAAAAATGACTAAGTATGGAATGGACAAGGCAACTGTTATGTGGATTCATAACTGGCTTAGGGATCGGACCCAAAGAGTGGCTGCACATCCAGTTGGAAGAATGTCTCAAGTGGGGTACCACAGGGCTCTGTCCTGGGCCCTGTATTGTTCGATATCTTTATGAATGATTTAGATGAAGGAATTGAGGGTAAACTGATTAAATTTGCTGATGACACAAAGCTAGGAGGGATAGCTAATACTAGAGAAGAGAGAGAGGATTCAAAAAGATGTAAATAAACTGGAGCAGTGGACAGCAACTAACAGAATGATTTTTAACAGGGAAAAATGCAAAGTACTACATCTGGGCAATAAAAATGAAAAAGCATATACAGAATGGGAGGAATAGGGCTAAGCAACAGCACATGTGAAAAAGACTTTGGTATACTAATAGATAACAGACTGAGCATGAGTCAACAGTGTGATGCAGCAGCAAAAAGGGCAAATACAATTCTGGGATGTATTAACAGAAGCATACAGTCTAGATCCCGTGAAGTCATTATTGCCCTTTACTCCTCTTTGGTCAGACCTCATCTGGAATACTGTGTCCAGTTTTGGGCACCACATTAAAAAAAAGACATCAACAAACTGGAGCAAGTTCAGAGAAGAGCGACCAGAATGGTGACCGGTCTGTAAGCCATGTCCTATGAGGAACGTTTACAGGATTTGGGAATGTTTAGCTTGCAAAAAATGGAAGTCTTCAAACAGAGGCTGGACAGACATCTTTCTGCGATGATTTAGTGAATCCTGCTTTGAGCAGGGGGTTGGAACAGATGACCCAGGAGGTCCCTTCCAACTCTAACTTTCTATGATTCTATGGTTACAGGGTTACGACTGATATGTGCTGTACCCTGGCTAGACAACGACAATATACAGGTCCTTCTCAAAAAATTAGCATATAGTGTTAAATTTCATTATTTACCATAATGTAATGATTACAATTAAACTTTCATATATTATAGATTCATTATCCACCAACTGAAATTTGTCAGGTCTTTTATTGTTTTAATACTGATGATTTTGGCATACAACTCCTGATAACCCAAAAAACCTGTCTCAATAAATTAGCATATCAAGAAAAGGTTCTCTAAACGACCTATTACCCTAATCTTCTGAATCAACTAATTAACTCTAAACACATGCAAAAGATACCTGAGGCTTTTATAAACTCCCTGCCTGGTTCATTACTCAAAACCCCCATCATGGGTAAGACTAGCGGCCTGACAGATGTCAAGAAGGCCATCATTGACACCCTCAAGCAAGAGGGTAAGACCCAGAAAGAAATTTCTCAACAAATAGGCTGTTCCCAGAGTGCTGTATCAAGGCACCTCCATGGTAAGTCTGTTGGAAGGAAACAATGTGGCAGAAAACGCTGTACAACGAGAAGAGGAGACCGGACCCTGAGGAAGATTGTGGAGAAGGACCGATTCCAGACCTTGGGGAACCTGAGGAAGCAGTGGACTGAGTCTGGTGTGGAAACATCCAGAGCCACCGTGCACAGGCGTGTGCAGGAAATGGGCTACAGGTGCCGCATTCCCCAGGTAAAGCCACTTTTGAGCTACAGAGAAGCAGCACTGGACTGTTGCTAAGTGGTCCCAAGTACTTTTTTCTGATGAAAGCAAATTTTGCATGTCATTCGGAAATCAAGGTGCCAGAGTCTGGAGGAAGACTGGGGAGAAGGACCCACAGTACCCACAGTCAGTCACAGACCCACAGTCAGTGATGGTGTGGGGTGCCATGCCAGCTGCTGGTGTTGGTCCACTGTGTTTCATCAAGGGCAGGGTCAATGCAGCTAGCTATCAGGAGATTTTGGAGCACTTCATGCTTCCATCGGCTGAAATGCTTTATGGAGATGAAGATTTCATTTTTCAGCACGACCTGGCACCTGCTCACAGTGCCAAAACCACTGGTAAATGGTTTACTGACCATGGTATTACTGTGCTCAATTGGCCTGCCAACTCTCCTGACCTGAACCCCATAGAGAATCTGTGGGATATTGTGAAGAGAAAGTTGAGAGACGCAAGACCCAACACTCTGGATGAGCTTAAGGCCGCTATTGAAGCATCCTGGGCCTCCATAACATCTCAGCAGTGTCACAGGCTGATTGCCTCCATGCCACGCCGCATTGAAGCAGTCATTTCTGCCAAAGGATTCCCGACCAAGTATTGAGTGCATAACTGAACATTATTATTTGTTGGTTTTTTTGTTTGTTATTAAAAAACACTTTTATTTGATTGGATGGGTGAAATATGCTAATTTATTGAGACAGGTTTTTTGGGTTATCAGGAGTTGTATGCCAAAATCATCAGTATTAAAACAATAAAAGACCTGACAAATTTCAGTTGGTGGATAATGAATCTATAATATATGAAAGTTTAATTGTAATCATTACATTATGGTAAATAATGAAATTTAACACTATATGCTAATTTTTTGAGAAGGACCTGTATACTGTAAGTCACAGCACCCTCTTTTTACTATATATACTGCATAAAGTCAATATACTGCTGCTCCCTGTGCAAAACATTTTTTAAATCGGCAAAAACAATTTGTGGAAACTTTTTCATAAAAAAAAAACTAGTTAAAGTTCCTTTTGCCTTACACAATGTTTTCCTTTTACAGCAAACAATCTTCTGTTTCTATAAAATTCATTATTACTCTGTGTGCAGAACTGCGGCCCCAGACACATGTGCACTCCTATAAATCTTACCTGAAGGGTTATTACAGCCTATTTAATAGCGGTTGATCTAGTTAACACTGTGTGTGCCATTCCTGCCTTTCTGAAGTAGTTGAAAAGGGGATTCGAACATTTGCGGTGAAGGGGCAATTGACGGAATTGACAAAATCACTGTGTGCTTTTTCAGGCATCATTTCTGTCTATTTCATGCAAGCTCCAAGTCATAGTCGACAATGTAGCTATGTAAGCCCAGATGGAGCCACTGACGGTAAGCAAAAACGCAATGTGAACCTAGCCTTAGGAGATGAGAACTTTTTGTGAACTGAGTGAATTCTGAGTGAACTGTGTATTTATTTCTATTCTTTCCATTTATTTTAGGAAAATGCCACCAAGATAATCAGTGTGCAGTGGAGTACCGGATATTCATTGGTCGCGGCCTCTGTATGTTATGGAAATCCAAGTCGCTGATTGGTCGTGGCAAAACGCCCACGACCATTGCCACGACCAATCAGCGATGGGCACAGTCCGGCGGCAAAATGGCCTCTCCTTCCTCCCCGCAGTCAGTGCCTGCTCCATACTCCCCTCCAGTCAGCCCTCACACAGGGTTAATGGCAGCGTTAATGAACCGCGTTATGCCACGGTGTAACGCACTCCGTTATACGCAGCTATTAACCCTGTGTGACCAACTTTTTACTATTGATGCTGCATATGCAGCATCAATAGTAAAAAGATCTAATGTGACAAATAATAATAATAATAAAAAAAAAGGTTATTCTCAACCTCCGGCATGGCGCGCTGTCCTCGGCAGTGCAAGCGGCAGGTTCCGGTGCTAAGGATGCTATGCGAGAAGGACCTGCCATGACGTCACGGTCATGTGACCGCGACGTCATCACAGGTCCTGTGCTCATACCAACCCTGGGACCGGAATCTGCCGCGTGCACCGCACACAGGCGCCAGGACTTCAAGAGGCCCTTCGGAAGGTGAGTATATGTTTATTTTTTATTTTAAGTATTTTTTAACCACGCATATAGTGCCCACATTGCTTTATACTACGTGGGCTGTGTTACATACTGCGTGGTCTCTGTTATACACTACGTAGCTGGGCAATACACTACGTGACTGTTATATACTATGTGGGATGTGCAATATACTATGTGCCTGTGCAATATACTACGTGGCTCTACAATATACTACGTGGCTCTGCTATATACTACGTGGCTGACCAATATACTACGTACCTGTGCAATACACTACGTAGCTGTGCAATACACTACGTAGCTATGTTATATACTGCGTGGCTGTGTTATATACTACGTGACTGTGCAATATAGTACGTAGCCTGTGCTATATACTACCTACATATTCTAGAATACCCAATACATTAGAATCGGGCCACCATCTAGTTACATTATATGCACGGCAATTTGGAGCCATTAGATTTTATGGAGGGCTATGTGGGGCTATTTTATTATAAGGAAGGCTTTGTGGAGCACATTATATTATATGGAATACAATGCAGGGACCATTATATTGTATGGAGGGCTATGTGGGGCCTAATATATTAAATGGATGGCTATGTGGGACTATTATACTACATGCAAGGCTATGTGGGGGCCATTATACTGTTTGGAGGGCTAATTGGGGAGAGGGAGCATTACATTGTTTGGAGGGCTATGTGTTGGGGGCATTAATGTTTTGAGGGCTATATGGGTGGCATTACTGTTTGGAGTGCTACATTCTCTTTGAAGGGCTATGTGGCGACCATGATACTATTTGGAGGGCTATGTTGGAGCTATGTTGCTGTTTGGAGGGCTATGAGGGGGCTATTTTACTGTTTGGATGGCTATGTGGGAGCCATTATACACTGTGGAGGTTTGGGGTCCATCATACTGTGTGGGGGTCATCATATTGTTTGGAGGGCTGTGTTAGGGTTACAGTTGGGGCAACATACTGTGTTGGTGTCACCATATTGTGCAAGGTGACTACAGTGGGCTCATTACACTGTACATTTGGAGGGTGTTGCGTAGGAATCTACTGTTCGGGTGTCATACTGTGATACGGAGGCACATTTTTGGTATTTTGGGGCCAATGAAAGGTAAATCTAAGGCTTCAATAAGAGGAAAATTACTCTGTAAGGGCTGCAAAGTTGTGTGGTATGGTCTTCTGTGTCCTACTAAACATATTTTTTTTTTTGGGGGGGGGGAGCATTTACAACTTTTGCTATGGGGCCCCAAGATTTCTATATATGCCCCTGTCAGTGTGTGCCCCAATTGGAGCTCAAGATGAAAATCTCTTATCTCAAACAAACATGCACCGACTAGGGTCGATTTTTATAAAAAAGCAACTAGCATATCACATACCTGCTAAATCGTGGTGCTACCTATCTGGAAAGTCCTTGAATCCTCCACATTCTACCTCTTTTCAAGTCATGCACTCCACCATCATCATTCTGTGGCGTGGTTCCCGTCCCCGAATGTGCATTTGGACATTCGAGCTTCTATTGTTGCACAGAAAAAAAAACATTCTGTCAGTGCAGTTTTGGGAAACTTTGCCAACGCCCAGAACTTGTCAATTCTTTCAGTTATCTGGAAAATTTCCCTTTTTTAGGCCGGTTTCACACGTCAGTGGCTCCGGTACGTGAGGTGACAGTTTCCTCACGTACCGGAGCCACTGACACACGTAGACACATTCAAATCAATGCATCTGTGCAGATGTTACTTTTTTAAAGTCAATGGGTCCGTGTAAAACATGTACCGCACACGGACGTTGTCCGTGTGCAGTCCGTGTGCCGTGCAGGAGACAGCGCTTCAGTAAGCACTGTCCCCCCCACATGGTGCTGCAGCCGCGATTCATATCTTCTCTGCAGCAGCGTTTGCTGTAGAGAAGATATGAATAATGCTTTTTTTTTTGTTTCTCATGTTTAACATAAGGATCCCTGTCCCCACCCCCCTTCCACACCCTGTGCGCCCACCCGCAGTTATTAAAATACTCACCCGGCTCCCTCGCTGGCTGGCGCTACTTCCTGTCCTGGCCGCACCTTCTACTATATGACCGGTCACGTGGGGCTTCAGCACCACGTGGGGGGGACAGCGTTTATCTCTAGCGCTGTCTCCTGCACGGTGCGTGTGGTACCCAGTCGGCACACGGGTGGCACACGTGTGCCGCACGTGTGCCACACTGATGTGCCACAGAAACGCAGGGGCACACGGACACGGATAACTCCAGTACCGATTTTTCCGGTACCGGAATTATCTGGATGTGTGAGACTGGCCTTAATGGGAGCCTCCTGGAGAGTTTGCAAAATATGACATATTAATATGGTTTTTTTTTTTGTTTTTTTTTTTTAAATGTGAGAAAAAAAATAAAAAAGAGTCTAGAGCAATGGGTGCAAAGGCAGCATTGTAATGTTGAACGACTTTCAAGGGTTGCAGTAAAACTTAAAGGGATATAACTTTTTGATAGATTTATGGTGCATTAAAAGTATGTCATATATCCTTGAGATGCCGATTCCGCTACCAGGTCTCCTACATATCTGAAAAATGGAGGTGGACTTTTCCCACAATCAGTACTCCAGAGAAGAGACCCGGCATCCTGTACAGTGGGTACGGAAAGTATTCAGACCCCTTTAATTTTTTCACACTTTGTTTCATTGCAGCCATTTGTTAAAATCAAAAAAGTTTATTTTTTATTCACATTTATGTACACTCTGCACCCCATCTTGACTGAAGAAAGACAGAAATGTAGAAATTTTCACAAATTTAATAAAAAAGAAAAACTGAAATATCACATGGTCATAAGTATTCAGACCCTTTGCTCAGTATTGAGTAGAAGCACCTTTTGAGCTAGTAACAGCCATGAGTCCTCTTGGGAATGATGCAACAAGTTTTTCACACCTGGATTTGGGGATCCTCTGCCATTCTTCCTTGCAGATCCTCTCCAGTTCCATCAGGATGGATGGTGATCGTTGGTGGACAGCCATTTTCAGGTCTCTCCAGAGATGCTCAATTGGGTTTAGGTCAGGGCTCTGGCTGGGCCAGTCAAAAACAGTGGATGGGGCTCGGTGCAAGCAACGCGCCCCCCACCCGTCATTGGAAATTCAAGTGAATAGGGAGAGACACACTCCCTCTCCCATCATTCCCTTTCTGTGTCTGACATCAATGACGCAGACACTGCCAGCTGGTGCAATGACATCACTACATGGTGCCCATTCTGCTGAGAAGGAGCAGGGGGGGAATGAGGATGAGAGGTGAGAATTGTATTTTTTTCTTTGGAGAGTGCATTATACTGTATGGAAACCTATAGGGAGTGCATTTTACTATATAAAGGTCTATGGGGAGTGCATTATACTATATGGAGGCCTATGGGGAGTGCATTATACTACATGCAGGCGTATGGGTAGTGCATTATACTACATGGATACCTAGGGGGAGTGCATTATACTATATGGAGGACCATGGGCTATGTTTTATATTGTATAGAGGCTTATAAGTAGTGCATTATACTATATGGAGACCTATGGGGAGTGTATTATACTACATGGATACCTAGGGGGAGTGCAATATACTATATGGAGGCCTATGGGGAGTGTGTTATACTACATTGAGGATTATGGGGAGAACATTATACTATATGGAGTAATATGGGATGTAATATACTATATGGAAGGAGTGCATTATACTATATGGAGGCCTATGTGTAGGGCTTCATACTATAGAGAGGCCCATGGGGAATGAATGATACTATATAAAGGCATATGGGGAGTGCATTATACTATATGGAGTCCTATGGGGAGTGCATTTATATTGTATAGAGGCCTATGGGGAGGGCATTATACTACTATATGGAGGCCTATGGGGAGTGTATTATACTATATGAATATGGAATGCATCATACTATATGGAATGAGTGAATTATACTAGTTAGAAGCCTATGGGGAATGCATTATACTGCATGGAGGACTATGTGGAGTGTATTATACTGTATAGAAGCCTATGGGGAGTGCATCTACTATTAGGATGTGCCACCATAGTTGTAATCAGGGTTTCCTGGGTTAGGGGCCACCCAGACGTCCCCCCCCTCTCCCAGGCCAAACCAAAACCCCAGATTTCTCTGTATAGCATCCTCGGTATAAAATAGCACAGTCAAGTACTCTATTCTATAAAGTAAAAAAAAATTATACTGCTTTTGGCATACTCATATGTGCCAAAAGGACACCATTTTGTAATACTCGTGACGGACTAGCGGGGGATACCGCGTCCGACCTGGGTACACATCGTGACTATCCCGCAGCCTATCTGGCGCGACTCTCATAGTTATTTCAGGCGCTGCCTTCCTCGTGCCCTGGGACTTGCTTATGTCATACCTAGTCCCTATACTAACTCATTAGTACGTAACTGATGAAGGTCCTGTATGTTTTGGACCGAAACGTTTTAGTACTACAATAAAACCTCACCTGAGCATTAAGTTGAGTGCAAAGGTTTATCATTTTATGCACTATAAGGTGTGGGAACCTACCTTTTGCACCATTACTAATAGTGCACACGCTGTTATCATTGACCAAAAAATGTAGTCTGCACAACTCTTTTTCCATAAAAAAAAGAGCAGATTGATTGGACCATTCTGTTTTTTATTATTTTTATCTTTTGTTTTTTTTAACATTAAAGTTTACAAAAAACATATTGTAATGAATGGTCATTCCCTGTCATCCATTTGATAGATCCATTTTTTAACAGTACACATGTCTGGAAAACTACGGCCATGTTCCCACGTACAAAAACACTGCTTTTCTTCTGCACGAAAATAGGTAACCATACTCTGTTCAACTTTTGCTTTTATGTTGCTTTTTTTGATGTTTTTGCTGCAGATTTGAAGCAGCGGGGTATTTTATGTATTTTTTCACTGCAGACATGTTGGGATTCTGATCTTCAAAACCCAGCTAGATTTTTTTACATGCTTTTTTCGGTTTACCCAAAGATGCCTGTCGGGGAAAACCATACCAAAAATGCACATCTTTTAAGGCACTCCTGAGCTTTTGTGAAATTATATCTCATTTGTTTGAACTGTTAAATGCTGCAGATTTTGTGCCCAAGTGAGAAAAACGCCATGGAAAAAATTGCAGGATTTACACTATGTGGAAACATGTCCTAGGTGTTCAGAGGTACCTCTAGTAAAATCGGATCAAAATAAAACACGGATTAAAATTAAACAAAAACAAAATGCAAATGGATACAAAACAAAGTGTCAAATTTAAAGTGGATCCTCCGTTTAGTTAGCGATCTGTTAGAATTCTTTCTTTTCCATGTCTTTTTTCCTCTACTGGATCAAACAGATGCCAAGCAGACATGTGGACATAGCCATAAATTTTATTTACCACGTTTATAAGTTATCACCTATTCTCCTATCCAAAGGAAATGGGATGACTTATCAATGGATAGGAGTCTGACCGCTGAGACCCCACCGATCGTGAGAACAGTGAAGACAAGAAGGTCGAGCATCTGCTCCATCCATGAAGAATGCCTACAGATAGGGAATAACTTCCAAACTTTGCAGACTTTGTAAACCTCCTTTAAGTTAAAAACATGGTGAGAAACAAGAAAAACTCTTCATCAATATAATAAGCACTTCCTTCTGGCTACATTTACTAAATGTATAAATTTCCAGTTATCATAAACATTATAAATAAAAAGAGGAGAGAATAATATTTATTTTTTACTTATATCACCAATTTCAAACTTGGCAAAAAAAAACTGATGCTAAAATGTTTGATCTGATAAATTAATCACAGTTCGATTGAATAGGTAATTAGCAAAAACGATAAACTAGAACCCTATAAGGCAGATAATGAACTTGGCCATCAAAAGAAAAGTATGAGGTCTACACTTTCAGAGTTTGGTATGAATCTCATTGACTTCCACCAAATAATTATAGTCTTTGCAGATACAGAAAGTACTATATGCTTCAATGCTATTGCCGGCACCACTGCATGGTTCCACTTCACTCTCCATGTAGGGATGCCGGCATGCTTACCGTCCCCGAGGAGTGGCGTCTCTCCAATAGCTGGGAGGCATCTTGTATAAAAGCCACCCTCTCCAATGTCGAGATGCCAAAGCAACATTAAATAATTAGGAAGTGTGGTAGTCTGCTAGTTAGTTGTGATGTCCTCTGGTGCTGGTTGCAACATCCCACCCAGCATCACTGCATGGCTTCACATCTCCCATCAGGTTGATACACCGACTTACTCACCACTCCGGGCCTTCTGTGAGTTCTGCCCTCAGCCTGCTCTATGCTGTAACCCATGTGTCCTCTGCTTGATGTGTGCATATGTACATAAAATGAGAATAATGGGGATAGGGGAAAATATGTGCAAGTGGGTTGAGAGCTGGCTCAGGGATAGGAAACAAAGGGTGTTTATTAATGGAGCACACTCGGACTGGGTAGCGGTTAGCAGTGGGGTACCACAGGGGTCAGTATTGGGCCCTCTTCTTTTTAACATATTTATTAATGACCTTGTAGGGGGCATTCAGAGTAGAATTTCAATATTTGCAGATGACACTAAACTCTGCAGGGTAATCAATACAAAGGAGGACAATTTTATATTACAGGATGATTTATGTAAACTAGAAGCTTGGGCTGATAAATGGCAAATGAGCTTTAATGGGGATAAATGTAAGGTCATGCACTTGGGTAGAAGTAATAAGATGTATAATTATGTGCTTAATTCTAAAACTCTGGGCAAAACCGTCAATGAAAAAGACCTGGGTGTATGGGTGGATGACAAACTTAAATTCAGTGGCCAGTGTCAGGCAGCTGCTACAAAGGCAAATAAAATAATGGGATGCATTAAAAGAGGCATAGATGCTCATGAGGAGAATATAATTTTACCTCTATACAAGTCACTAGTTCGACCACACTTAGAATACTGTGCACAGTTCTGGTCTCCGGTATATAAGAAAGACATAGCTGATCTAGAGCGGGTGCAGAGAAGAGCGACCAAGGTTATTAGAGGACTGGGGGGTCTGCAATACCAAGATAGGTTATTACACTTGGGGCTATTTAGTTTGGGAAAACGAAGACTAAGGGGTGATCTTATTTTAATGTATAAATATATGAGGGGACAGTACAAAGACCTTTCTGATGATCTTTTTAATCATAGACCTGAAACAGGGACAAGGGGGCATCCTCTGCGCTTGGAGGAAAAAAGGTTTAAGCATAATAACAGACGCGGATTCTTTACTGTAAGAGCAGTGAGACTATGGAACTCTCTGCCGTATGATGTTGTAATGAGTGATTCATTACTTAAATGTAAGAGGGGACTGGATACCTTTCTGGAAAAGTATAATGTTATAGGGTATATATACTAAATTCCTTGATAGGGCGTTGATCCAGGGAACTAGTCTGATTGCCGTATGTGGAGTCGGGAAGGAATTTTTTTTCCCCAATGTGGAGCTTACTCTTTGCCACATGGTTTTTTTTTTTGCCTTCCTCTGGATCAACATGTTAGGGCATGTTAGGTTAGGCTATGGGTTGAACTAGATGGACTTATAGTCTTCCTTAAACCTTAATAACTATGTAACTATGTAACTTCCTGGCTGTGTGCCTAGGGCGGTGGTGCCTGCACTTCCTGAGTCTTAAAGGGATAGTGTGGGCATTCTTAATGTGTCACCAGCCTATTGCCAAGAGGTACCGGGTATTGAAGGCATCTCCACCAATGGAAAGATGCCTGAGCAACATTCTCTCTCAGTCTGTGTTCTGCTATTGAGTTGCCAGGTCCTGTCCTGTTACTGACAAATGAAAAGAAAAATGATGAAGAGCACTCACCGTCCTTAAAATTCTAATCCTTTATTGTGAAATGCGAGTCATGAGCAAAGAACTGCAAACGGACGATGGCCGTTTCGTGCTACCGCGCTTCCATGGGTCCTGTTACTGCTTTGGATTCTGTCACTCTGGGGGCTGTATACCCAGGTCTGTTCCTGTTTCCTGCTTGTCTTGTTTCTGCCACCCTGGAGGCTGTTTACCCAGGTCTATTCCTGTTTGTCTTGTTTCTTCCACCCTGGGGGCTGTATACCCCGGTCTGTTCCTGTTTCCTGTTTGTCTTGTTTCTGCCACCCTGGGGGCTGTTTACCCAGGTCTATTCCTGTTTGTCTTGTTTCTTCCACCCTGGGGGCTGTATACCCATTTCTGCTCCTGTTTCCTGTTTGTTTATTTTCTGCCACCCTGGGGGCTGTATTCCCAGACCTGAATCCTTTATCCTGAACTTGTTCCCATGTCTGAACTAAGTCCTATACCGAAACCTGTTTGTATTTTTGTCTGATGCCTTCCCTACCCTGCTGTGTCTATCCTTGTGCCTTCTCCTTTTGCTTTCAGAACCTGTACCAGCACCTGTCCCTATCTGGTTGTTGCTGCACAATGTTAGTGCTCCTTATGTTCATTTGGTACTTCACTGTAAGTACTTGTGTTAATCTGGTCCTGTCTGCTCCCTCTTTGCTTCTGCGGCTCTGCTCCCTCATTGCCTCTGATGCTCTGCTCCCTCTTTGCCTCTGCAGCTGTGCTCTGCTCCCTCTTTGCCTCTGCAGCTGTGCTCTGCTCCCGTCCCAAATCCTGCGGCACTGCTCTGCTCCCGTCCCACATCCTGCGGCGCTGTTCTGCTACTGTCCCACATCCTGGAGCCCTGCTCTGCTTCTGTCCCGCATCCGGCAATGCTGCTCTGCTCCTGTCCCACATCCTGAGGTGTTGCTCTGCTTTCATCCCACATCCTGCAGCGCTGCTCTGCTCCCGTCTGGCATCCTGCGGCGCTGCTCTGCTCCCGTCCGGCATCTTGCGGCACTGCTCTGCTCCCGTCCCGCATCCTGCAGCTTTTTGTTAGTCCAATTTGAAATGGTTCCTACCTGTTCCCACATCCCACTCGCACCGGCCAGTGTTCCTGTCCTTCCCAAAGCAGTTCCTGTCCCTCCAGTCTGAACTGCTTCCTTCCTGTTCCAATATCCCACATGTACCTGCCAGTGTTCCTGTCCTTCCCAAAACAGTTCCTGTTCCTCCAGTCTGAACTGGTTCCTACCTGCCAACAAGGTCCGCCTGCTTCCCAGCCATGCCCGCCAGCCATGCCCGCCAGCTGTGCCTGCCTGCCAGTCGTGCCCGCCTGCCTGCCTGTATGTCATCCGTGCCCGCCAGTACTTGCCAGTCTAAACCTCAGCTATCTACAGTACTTGCCTGCACCTGTCGTTAGTGTCCTGTTCCAATGTGGGATCAGCTGCTACTGCCAGATGCCGCCGTGGAGTGTTACCTGGCAGCTACCTCCTGTACAAGTCTGACCTCACCACTAGAGGCTCCAGTGAACACCAAAGTAGCTGCTTAGTCACGTCCCTTCAGGAAACGTCTGGTTCGTGGCACAGTGGGGCCACAATCCTTGCTCGTGCCCTCCAGTCTGGGCACGAGTGTTACAGTGGTGTGGCCAGTGTCCTAAATCCGAAGTCCCTGGTCATTGTGGGACAGTCCAGAATCAGAAATCCTTGGTCCTTGTGCTGCCAGTCCTGAACCCGAAGTGTCTGATCCTATTGCGGCCAGTGCCTCCTTCATTTAATCTAACCATTTATTGTTATGAATGATGATATCGCTGTATGATATCATGGGGAATATAGTAGCATTGCATACCATAGCATCTCATTTTATATTCATGAAATACATGGATGGGCCAGTCGAATAAAGCAAGAGGTGACCATTGTTAGTGGTTCTACACACTGGCTTATGGAGAGGCGTCTCGAGCAGGAAACGCATTATCATATCTATATGAAAATTGTCAGTGAGGTTTAAAAGAAGATTCATGTGAATACACTAAAAAGAAAATATGAATTTCCTGAAGTTTACCATAACAACAATGTCAATAAAACATAAAAAAAATTCAATAGTAAGTTAAAAAAACCCTGTTTAGAAACTTCCCAATGATCATAAAGAACAGTGAGTTATTTAGTTATGGTAGAACCTATACTTTTACTATGACACATTTCTACCAATTCCTCCCAAGAGGACACTGCATGTCCTCAGCAAAAGTATTTTGCAACATATCCACAACTTTTGTAAGGGCTTGTCACCCCAATCACTCTTCCATCCACTCTCCATGGAGGCAGTCTGCTAAAAGAACTGCTTTTTGAGAGGTTTTGAAAGTAACACTCAAAAGATTTGCCAATTCTTACAGGAGTCTCCTCTTTTTGAAGACTTCCAGACCAAGCTGAGAACAAAAATGAGAATCTGACCAGGAAAAAAAGTATGACATTTGTATAGTTTGCTTGTATAAGCTAGGTTATATCTGACGTTTCTTGTCTCCTAAGACATCAAGATTTGTGCGATGGACCCCCGTGAAAAATTTGAGCCTTGGCCCTCACCTGAATGGTGTTCAGATGTATAGGCCTTCCATATCATAAAAGCAGACATACGTATGCGCCCCCCTCCATAATGTAATCATGTCATCCATCCTGTATTACTGTCAACCAACCTGGGTCCCTTCCTGATATAATTTCCCCAATCCTGGGCCCCTTCCAGTAATAATGGCCCCCATTCTAGCCCATTCCAGTGACATATGTCACCCATCCTGGGACCTTTTCTGGTATAGTGTCCCCCTTCCTGTGCCCCTTCTAGTATTAATGTCCCTTATCCTGATGTTATATTCCAACCTGGCCCCTTCCAGTGACGTATGTCCCCAATCCTGGCCCCATTCCTCCTGTCATGTCTTCCCTGTTGGACAAATCCTGCAATAATGTTCCCCGTTCTGCTACTTTTCTCTGCCTCAATTCTACGTCTTCTTCTGTAGCTCAGATGCACATGCAGCTGAAATTGGCGCTGGCATCAACACGTCCTCCTCCCCATGGGCCCGGTCACAGTCGCACCATCTGCGACCACGATCATTACACCCCAGGCCATAGATATACTTGTTACACAGCTACAAAATGCATCCAGGCCAAAATGCATCCAGGGTTTTATAGAAGGCAGCAGTATTATAAATTAAACATAGTATTCAGTAATATTGTGGCTAAATGGGGGATATTACAGGCCTTCAAGGGAGTAGGTCAGTACTTTATGGTTAGTTTATTATGCCAATTTCATATTTTATTCTATTCGTCAAATCTTACCTGACATTTCTTTCTTTTTATTTCAAAGATAACGACTAGGCCATATATCTAAGTCCTATAAGATCGGTTAACATAAGGGTATTTTCCAAAAATGCTAATTAAATTTAATTTCTAACTTGAACTTTGAACTGCTTTTGCAAAACTATAAAACATAGGTAATTAGAGCAAAGAAGCTGGGGGAGTTTAAAGGTAACCTGTCACTTCCAGAAATTCTATTTACCTTGCAACTATAGTAGTAATCTGCAAGTAAATAGTGTTTCAACCTAGCTACTTACTGGAGCAGTGGCTACAGGGAAAAAATTGTGTTATTCTCCTTGCAGCCGCTCACTTAACAGTTATTGGGGCAGTTCAGGGAGCTCCAACAACTAACCGATCACCACATCTGCATCGATGACATCCCGGGTGCTTGGCAGCCTGAGCAGGCATGAACATGGTACATCCAAACTGAAGAACATCATCCTAGAATCAATTCCACGTGCAAAGATGGCATGAAAAAATATCAAACCATCTGACGCCCTATTACTGTGAAAGTTTTGGGTCGACTTTTAGCTGTAACCCTTATGGGGATTCGGTGTCTGTCACTCTGACGGGGACATGGTAGCAGTCATTGATAACAAAATTCTGTCGCTGTCCTTGTTTTGGATCCAGAACTGGGGTGAAATATGTTAAGTTTTTCTATAATGTGAATGATGTTACATCTTCTATGTGGGTGGTTTCCATCCTCAAAATCACAGATTGTGAAGTGAATCCTATATTCAGAAGACAGTTGCCACAACACTTCTCCTTCCTCAGTTGAATGGGACTGAGCTGTGATTCCAGATATATTTCTGGGGTAAATGAATAGACCTTGTTTGTTCTTTTCTCAATATACCCCTCTAAGAATTTAATAAGGCACATCAGACTTATTTTAGTCATCCTCCTCTGTAATTATTTCTTCTTTGTGACATAATATCTACTATATAATTGTCTAAAGGTCACTTCCGTCTGTCCTTCTGTCTGTCACGGATATTCATTGGTCGCGGCCTCTGTCTATCATGGGAATCCAAGTCGCTGATTGGTCGCCGCAAAACAGCCACGATCAATCAGTGACGGGCACAGTCCGGAAGAAAATGGCCGCTCCTTACTCCCCGCAGTCACTGCCCGGCGCCCGCATACTCCCCTCCGGTCACCGCTCACACAGGGTTAATGCCAGGGGTAACGGACCACGTTATGCCGCAGGTAATGCACTCAGTTACCGCCATTATTAACCCTGTGTGGCCCCAACTTTTTCCTATTGATGCTGCCTATGCAGCATCAATAGTAAAAAAATGAAATCTTAAAAATAATAAAAAAACAAAAAAACCTGCTACACTCACCCTCCGTTGTCCGCTGAGCCGCTCGCTCCGGCCGCCATCTTCCGTTCCCGGCGATGCATTGTGAAATTACCCAGAAGACTTAGAGGCCTCGCAAGACCGCTAAGTCATCTGGGCAATTTCGCAATGTATCCTGGGAACGGAAGATGGCGGCAGCCGCGCGCCTATCGCCGGAGCTCCGCTGGACCCCAAGAGGTGAGTATATAACTTTTTTTATTTTAATAATTTTTTTAACAGGGATATGATGCCCACACTGCTGTATACTACGTGGGCTGTGTTACATACCACGTGACTCTGTGCTGTATACTACATAGGCAGTGTTATATACTATGTGGGCTGTGTGATATACTCCATGGGCTGTGCTATATATTACATGACTGGGCAATATACTACGTGGCTCTGTGCTGTATACTACGTGACTGGGCAATATACTACGTTGCTGGGCAATATACTACGTGACTGGGCAATATACTACGTGACCGGGCAATATACTACGTGTCTGTGCTGTATACTACGTTGCTGTGCAATATACTACGTCACTGGGCAATATATTACGTGGGCTGTGCAATATACTACGTGGCTCTGTGCTGTATACTACGTCGCTGTGCAATATACTACGTGGCTGGGCAATATACTACGTGACTGGGCAATATACTACGTGGCTGGGAAATATACTACGTAACTGGGCAATATACTACGTGGCTGGGCAATATACTACGTGGGCTGTGCAATATACTACTTGGCTCTGTGCTGTATACTACGTCGCTGTGCAATATACTACGTCGTTGGGCAATATACTACGTGGCTGGGCAATATACTACGTGACTGGGCAATATACTACGTGACTGGGCAATATACTACGTGGCTGGGCAATATACTATGTGACTGGGCAATATACTACGTCACTGAGCAATATACTACGTGACTGGGCAATATACTACGTCGCTGGGCAATATACTACGTGGCTGGGCAATATACTACATCACTGGGTAATATACTACGTGACTGGGCAATATACTACGTCGCTGGGCAATATACTACGTGACTGGGCAATATACTACGTGACCGGGCAATATACTACGTGTCTGTGCTGTATACTACGTTGCTGTGCAATATACTACGTCGCTGGGCAATATATTATGTGGGCTGTGCAATATAGTACGTGGCTCTGTGCTGTATACTACGTCGCTGTGCAATATACTACGTGGCTGGGCAATATACTACGTGACTGGGCAATATACTACGTGGCTGGGAAATATACTACGTAACTGGGCAATATACTACGTGGCTGGGCAATATACTATGTCGCTGGGCAATATACTACGTGGCTGGGCAATATACTACATGACTGGGCAATATACTATGTGACTGGGCAATATACGTGACTGGGCAATATACTACGTGACTGGACAATATACTACGTCGCTGTGCAATATACTATATCGCTGGGCAATATACTACGTGGGCTGTGCAATATACTACTTGGCTCTGTGCTGTATACTACGTCGCTGTGCAATATACTACGTCGTTGGGCAATATACTACGTGGCTGGGCAATATACTACGTGACTGGGCAATATACTACGTGACTGGGCAATATACTACGTGGCTGGGCAATATACTATGTGACTGGGCAATATACTACGTCACTGAGCAATATACTACGTGACTGGGCAATATACTACGTGGCTGGGCAATATACTACGTCACTGGGCAATATACTACGTGGCTGGGCAATATACTACGTGGCTGGGCAATATACTACATCACTGGGCAATATACTATGTGGCTGGGCAATATACTACGTGACTGGGCAATAGACTACGTGGCTGGGCAATATACTACATTACTGGGCAATATACTATGTGGCTGGGCAATATACTACATGACTGGGCAATATACTACGTGGCTGGGCAATATACTACGTCACTGGGCAATATACTATGTGACTGGGCAATATACTACGTCACTGAGCAATATACTACGTGACTGGGCAATATACTACGTGGCTGGGCAATATACTACGTCACTGGGCAATATACTACGTGGCTGGGCAATATACTACGTGGCTGGGCAATATACTACGTGACTGGGCAATATACTACGTGACTGGGCAATATACTACGTGGCTGGGCAATATACTATGTGACTGGGCAATATACTACGTCACTGAGCAATATACTACGTGACTGGGCAATATACTACGTGGCTGGGCAATATACTACGTCACTGGGCAATATACTACGTGGCTGGGCAATATACTACGTGGCTGGGCAATATACTACATCACTGGGCAATATACTATGTGGCTGGGCAATATACTACGTGACTGGGCAATAGACTACGTGGCTGGGCAATATACTACATTACTGGGCAATATACTATGTGGCTGGGCAATATACTACATGACTGGGCAATATACTACGTGGCTGGGCAATATACTACGTCACTGGGCAATATACTATGTGACTGGGCAATATACTACGTCACTGAGCAATATACTACGTGACTGGGCAATATACTACGTGGCTGGGCAATATACTACGTCACTGGGCAATATACTACGTGGCTGGGCAATATACTACGTGGCTGGGCAATATACTACATCACTGGGCAATATACTATGTGGCTGGGCAATATACTACGTGACTGGGCAATAGACTACGTTGCTGTGCAATATACTACGTCGCTGGGCAATATATTACGTGGGCTGTGCAATATACTACGTGGCTCTGTACTGTATACTACGTCGCTGTGCAATATACTATGTGGCTGGGCAATATACTACGTGACTGGGCAATATACTACGTGGCTGGGAAATATACTACGTAACTGGGCAATATACTACGTGGCTGGGCAATATACTACGTGGGCTGTGCAATATACTACTTGGCTCTGTGCTGTATACTACGTCGCTGTGCAATATACTACGTCGTTGGGCAATATACTACATGGCTGGGCAATATACTACGTGACTGGGCAATATACTACGTGACTGGGCAATATACTACGTGGCTGGGCAATATACTATGTGACTGGGCAATATACTACGTCACTGAGCAATATACTACGTGACTGGGCAATATACTACGTCGCTGGGCAATATACTACGTGGCTGGGCAATATACTACATCACTGGGTAATATACTACGTGACTGGGCAATATACTACGTCGCTGGGCAATATACTACGTGACTGGGCAATATACTAAGTGACCGGGCAATATACTACGTGTCTGTGCTGTATACTACGTTGCTGTGCAATATACTACGTCGCTGGGCAATATACTACGTGGGCTGTGCAATATAGTACGTGGCTCTGTGCTGTATACTACGTCGCTGTGCAATATACTACGTGGCTGGGAAATATACTACGTAACTGGGCAATATACTACGTGGCTGGGCAATATACTATGTCGCTGGGCAATATACTACGTGGCTGGGCAATATACTACATGACTGGGCAATATACTATGTGACTGGGCAATATACGTGACTGGGCAATATACTACGTGACTGGACAATATACTACGTCGCTGTGCAATATACTACATCGCTGGGCAATATACTACGTGGGCTGTGCAATATACTACTTGGCTCTGTGCTGTATACTACGTCGCTGTGCAATATACTACGTCGTTGGGCAATATACTACGTGGCTGGGCAATATACTACGTGACTGGGCAATATACTACGTGACTGGGCAATATACTACGTGGCTGGGCAATATACTATGTGACTGGGCAATATACTACGTCACTGAGCAATATACTACGTGACTGGGCAATATACTACGTGGCTGGGCAATATACTACGTCACTGGGCAATATACTACGTGGCTGGGCAATATACTACGTGGCTGGGCAATATACTACATCACTGGGCAATATACTATGTGGCTGGGCAATATACTACGTGACTGGGCAATAGACTACGTGGCTGGGCAATATACTACATTACTGGGCAATATACTATGTGGCTGGGCAATATACTACATGACTGGGCAATATACTACGTGACTGGGCAATATACTATGTGGGCTGTGCAATATACTACGTGGACATACATATTCTAGAATACCCGATGCGTTAGAATCGGGCCACCATCTAGTAGATATATATTGGTGTAATGTATTCACAATGAGGTCAATTTTGACACATGGTAAGGTTTTAATAATAGAGGATAGGACCATCCCGACTGGGTGCACCTTGACGCTGATGGGATGACTTTTATGTTTTTTTTAAATCAAAACAAAGTTTACTAAGTAGCCTGTGCTATGTACATGCACTATTGCTTTTTACTTACTTGCAGCAAGGCATATGTTAATTTTGTTTTTTATCTTAGGTTCTGTCAAGAGGCCAGTGTGAACATGCTCCTACATGTTGCATGTATGCCAACTTGTACTCTAGTTAATTTCATTCGGTTTTGCTTTAGGTCCTTGCACACAAGGGCTTTGCCTCCTTTTCTTTGAGCTTGACATTATGTTTATATAGTTTCCCATTGTTGGATGTCCATAGTCCAGCCCCATTCCTACTCGTCACTATGACAGCATTTTTGATACATGGTTTTAATACTAGATGGTTAGGAACATTCCGATTTGGGTACACCTTGGTGCTGGGGGGATGGCTTTTATGGTTTTTTTTATAAAAATTGATGTTTTAATCAAAAATGGCATTGGGGGCAGGCAGACCAGGCAGTAGCCTAGGGCCCCTGCTCCTCCAGGGGCCCCCAGGGGCTAATGGCAGCACAAAATGCGGCCGCTATGGGGTCCTTGAGTAAGAGGGGCCCAATGCCCCCCCACTAGCATTTAACTTATCAGCATCATAGATGCCGATACAGTTTGAAGGCAGTGATGAAGGAGAGAGCATCAGATGACAATTCCTCTCCCATCACTTCCCCTCTGACTCAGCGTGTGCCAGCAATGGAGCTGATGAGACGCTCTGCAGAAGCCAGAGCAGTGGGGAAGCGTGAGGAGAGATAAGTATTGTGTGTGTCTATGTATTAAAGTTTGTGTATGCATTAAAGTGTGTGTAAAGGGCTGCATTATGCTGTGTGTGGGGGACTGCACTATACTGTGTGTGTCTGGGCTGCATTATACTGTTTATGGTGGGACTGCACTATACTGTGTATGGGGGCTGCACTATACTGTGTATATAGGAGGTTGCACTATACTGTGTGTGGGAGGCTGTATTATATTGTGTGTGGGGGACTGCATTTTACTGAGTGTGTGGGGGGCTGCATTATATTGTGTGTTGGGGAAGGGGCTGCGTTATACTGTGTGTGGGGGAGGGGCTGCATTATACTGTGTGGGGGCTGCATTATAGTGTGTGGGTGGCTGCATTATACTGTGTGTGGGGGGCTGCATTATACTATGTGTGTGGAGGCTGCACTTTACTGTGTGTGTGTGGGGGGGCTGAATAATACTTTGTGTGGGGAGCTGCCTTATACTATGTTTGTGGGACTGCATTATACTGTGGGGCTGCATTATACTCTAAGGGGGCTGCATTATGCTGTATGAGGGGACTACATTATACTGTGTGTGTGGGGCTGCATTATACTCTATGAGGGGGCTGTATTTTACTCTATGAGGGGGTTGCATTATACTCTATGAGGGGGGCTGCATTCTACTCTGTGATGGGGGTTACAGCATACTCTATGAAGGGGCTACAGTATACTCTGAGGAGGGCTGCAGTATACTGTGTGTGGGGGGCTATATTACATTGTGTGTGTGGGACTGCATTTTACTGAGTGTGTGGGGGCTGCATTATACTGTGTGTGGGGGGCTGCATTATATTGTGTGGGGAAAGGGGCTGTGTTATACTGTGTGTGGTGGAGGGGCTGCATTATACTGTGTGGGTGGCTGCATTATACTATGTTTGTGGGGCTGCATTATACTCTAAGGGGGTTGCATTATACTGTAAGGGGGCTGTATTATACTCTATAAGGGGGTTGCATTATACTCTGTGAGGGGGGCTACAGCATACTCTATGAGGGGGCTACAGTATACTCTGAGGAGGGCTGTAGTATATTCTGAGGGGAACTGCAGTATACTCTAAGGGGGCTGCACTATACTCTGAGGGGGCTGTACTATACACTTTCAAGGACCATGGGAGATGCATTATACTATATGTACTATATGGGAACTGCATTATACTGTATCAAGGACTATCTGTACCCATGATTCTTCCTCAGTCTGTGTAAAGATGTCGGGAAACAAGCAGCGACTTCAATATTGTTGATCATGCTTGTTTAACAGCCTGAACTCAGCGCATGTAAATTCAACCAAAATGTTTCTGTGTGATGTGCAATATGTGAGCATTTGGGGTCCCACTTTAAACTTTTAACCAAAAAATAGGAGCAAAATAGAACCAATCACATAATCTAATTGAATTCAAGTAGACAACAACATAATAAACCTGAAGAAAAACCACTTGAAAAAGATATACAGTGGGGCAAAAAAGTATTTAGTCAGTCAGCAATAGTGCAAGTTCCACCACTTAAAAAGATGAGAGGCGTCTGTAATTTACATCATAGGTAGACCTCAACTATGGGAGACAAACTGAGAAAAAAAAATCCAGAAAATCACATTGTCTGTTTTTTTTATCATTTTATTTGCATATTATGGTGGAAAATAAGTATTTGGTGAGAAACAAAATTTCATCTCAATACTTTGTAATATATCCTTTGTTGGCAATGACAGAGGTCAAACGTTTTCTGTAAGTCTTCACAAGGTTGCCACACACTGTTGTTGGTATGTTGGCCCATTCCTCCATGCAGATCTCCTCTAGAGCAGTGATGTTTTTGGTTTTTCGCTTGGCAACACGGACTTTCAACTCCCTCCAAAGGTTTTCTATAGGGTTGAGGTCTGGAGACTGGCTAGGCCACTCCAGGACCTTGAAATGCTTCTTATGAAGCCACTCCTTCGTTGCCCTGGCGGTGTGCTTTGGATAATTGTCATGTTGAAAGACCCAGCCACGTTTCATCTTCAATGCCCTTGCTGATGGAAGGAGGTTTGCACTCAAAATCTCACGATACATGGCCCCATTCATTCTTTTATGTACCCTGATCAGTCGTCCTGGCCCCTTTGCAGAGAAACAGCCCCAAAACATGATGTTTCCACCACCATGCTTTACAGTAGGTATGGTGTTTGATGGATGCAACTCAGTATTCTTTTTCCTCCAAACATGACAAGTTGTGTTTCTACCAAACAGTTCCAGTTTGGTTTCATCAGACCATAGGACATTCTCCCAAAACTCCTCTGGATCATCCAAATGCTCTCTAGCAAACTTCAGACGGGCCCGGACATGTACAGGCTTAAGCAGTGGGACACGTCTGGCACTGCAGGATCTGAGTCCATGGTGGCGTAGTGTGTTACTTATGGTAGGCCTTGTTACATTGGTCCCAGCTCTCTGCAGTTCATTCACTAGGTCCCCCCGCGTGGTTCTGGGATTTTTGCTCACCGTTCTTGTGATCATTCTGACCCCACGGGGTGGGATTTTGCGTGGAGCCCCAGATCGAGGGAGATTATCAGTGGTCTTGTATGTCTTCCATTTTCTAATTATTGCTCCCACTGTTGATTTCTTCACTCCAAGCTGGTTGGCTATTGCAGATTCAGTCTTCCCAGCCTGGTGCAGGGCTACAATTTTGTTTCTGGTGTCCTTTGACAGCTCTTTGGTCTTCACCATAGTGGAGTTTGGAGTCAGACTGTTTGAGGGTGTGCACAGGTGTCTTTTTATACTGATAACAAGTTTAAACAGGTGCCATTACTACAGGTAATGAGTGGAGGAAAGAGGAGACTCTTAAAGAAGAAGTTACAGGTCTGTGAGAGCCAGAAATCTTGATTGTTTGTTTCTGACCAAATACTTATTTTCCACCATAATATGCAAATAAAATGATAAAAAAAACAGACAATGTGATTTTCTGGATTTTTTTTTCTCAGTTTGTCTCCCATAGTTGAGGTCTACCTATGATGTAAATTACAGACGCCTCTCATCTTTTTAAGTGGTGGAACTTGCACTATTGCTGACTGACTAAATACTTTTTTGCCCCACTGTATATACCAAAAATAAATCACAAGCCAAATATATTCAAAATATAAATAAGTTTATTGAGGACACCAATCCAATCAAACACACACAGTAAAAACACAAATAACAAATCTAAAACCTAAGGGGGACAGAGCACCACCAGTAATCAGAACAAATTGCCTAATTCAGCATATACTTAAATACAAATCCAGCTGTCATAAATAGGGAAGTATACATTTCATATTACCAATCACATATTAATTAAATAAATAAGAATCCTATCATTATATATTAAGCCCGAGCAGTATATCATAAAGTGCTTTAAGTAACAGGGTACATATAGCCCCAAAATAGATTATAAAGTGTACATATTTAGAATTATTTATAGTAATCCCCAGTGGGAGACTGGCTGAAATAAAGTGAGCACATATAGTAACCGGGATTCATTTCCCTCGTGGCGCTACTGCTATCCCGCACTCCAACGCGCGTTTCACACGTTGCTTCGTCAGGGAGTGACGTGCCCAGGGCCCCACTTTGTCTAAAATCGGCCCTGGCATATTGTTTATATGCACAACTGTTTTTTTTTTTACTTACTTATAGCAGGGTATGTGTTCATTTTGTTTTTATCTTAGGTTTTATTATGGGGACATGGTAACAGTCATTGATACAGAAATTCTGTCCCTGTCCTTGGTTTGGATCAAGAAATGGGGTGAAAAATTTTAGTTTTTACAAAATGTGGATGATATTTCATCTTCTATGTGGGTGTTGTCCATCCTCAAAATCAAAGATTTTGTAGTAAACCCTTTATTAAGAAAAAAGTTGACACAACAGTTCTCCTTCCTTGGTTAAATGGGACTGAGCTTCAATTCCAGATATAATATACTAGCTATTGAACCCGTTCTACGCCCGGGTGGCGAGCATTTATATTGGTATATGGTCTCCATCCTGGTATGTGCTGCTCCATCCTGCGCCCCCATCCTGTCATGTGCTGCTCCCATCCTGCGCCCCCGTTCTGTCATGTGCTGCTCCCATCCTGCGCCTCCATTCTGTCATTTGCTGCTCCCATCCTGTCATTTGCTGCTCCCATCCTGCGCCCGTTCTGTCATTTGCTGCTCCCATCCTGCGTCCCCGTTCTGTCATGTGCTGCTCCCATCCTGCGCCCGTTCTGTCATGTGCTGCTGCCATCCTGCGCCCGTTGTGTCATGTGCTGCTGCCATCCTGCGCCCGTTCTGTCATGTGTTGCTGCCATCCTGCGCCCGTTCTGTCATGTGCTGCTGCCATCCTGCGCCCGTTCTGTCATGTGCTGCTGCCATCCTGCGCCCGTTCTGTCATGTGCTGCTGCCATCCTGCGCCCGTTCTGTCATGTGCTGCTGCCATCCTGCGCCCGTTCTGTCATGTGCTGCTGCCATCCTGCGCCCGTTCTGTCATGTGCTGCTGCCATCCTGCGCCCGTTCTGTCATGTGCTGCTGCCATCCTGCGCCCGTTCTGTCATGTGCTGCTCCCATCCTGCGCCCGTTCTGTCATGTGCTGCTGCCATCCTGCGCCCGTTCTGTCATGTGCTGCTGCCATCCTGCGCCCGTTCTGTCATGTGTTGCTGCCATCCTGCGCCCGTTCTGTCATGTGCTGCTGCCATCCTTCGCCCGTTCTGTCATGTGCTGCTGCCATCCTGCGCCCGTTCTGTCATGTGCTGCGGCCATCCTGCGCCCGTTCTGTCATGTGCTGCTGCCATCCTGCGCCCGTTCTGTCATGTGTTGCGGCCATCCTGCGCCCGTTCTGTCATGTGCTGCTGCCATCCTGCGCCCGTTCTGTCATGTGCTGCTGCCATCCTGCGCCCGTTCTGTCATGTGCTGCTGCCATCCTGCGCCCGTTCTGTCATGTGCTGCTGCCATCCTGCGCCCGTTCTGACATGTGCTGCTGCCATCCTGCGCCCGTTCTGACATGTGCTGCCGCCATCCTGCGCCCGTTCTGTCATGTGCTGCTGCCATCCTGCGCCCGTTCTGTCATGTGCTGCTGCCATCCTGCGCCCGTTCTGTCATGTGCTGCTGCCATCCTGCGCCCGTTGTCATGTGCTGCGGCCATCCTGCGCCCGTTCTGTCATGTGCTGCGGCCATCCTGCGCCCGTTCTGTCATGTGCTGCTGCCATCCTGCGCCCGTTCTGTCATGTGCTGCTGCCATCCTGCGCCCGTTCTGTCATGTGCTGCGGCCATCCTGCGCCCGTTCTGTCATGTGCTGCGGCCATCCTGCGCCCGTTCTGTCATGTGCTGCGGCCATCCTGCGCCCGTTCTGTCATGTGCTGCTGCCATCCTGCGCCCGTTCTGTCATGTGCTGCTCCCATCCTGCGCCACCATTGTATTATATGCCCCCCGCTCCAGTGTGTATGCCCCCGAATGCTGCTGCCATATAAAAAAAAAAAAAATACCATACTCACCTATCGTCCGGCTCCACTGCAGGTATGTCTTCAAGAAAATGGCGCCGGAAAGCGGGGACTGCGCAGGCGCCGATTCCGGCAGCAGGAATCGGCGCCTGCGCAGTCCGCGCTTTCCGGCGCCATTTTCTTGAAGACACACCTGCAGTGGAGCCGGAGTGTGTCTTCAAGAAAATGGCGCCGGAAAGCGCGGACTGCGCAGGCGCCGATTCCGGCAGCAGGAATCGGCGCCTGCGCAGTCCGCGCCCTCCGGAGCCGGGAGCAGAGGAGCCGGGAGACGGAGCCGCAAGCAGCGCTGGAACCGGGAAAGGTGAGTATACTTACCCTCCCTCCTGGCGGTCCCTGACTCTCCGGTGGAGATCGCGGTATGCGTTCAGTGCTTACGCATACCGCGATCTCCCGGGAGCGTCGCTCTGTGAGGCCCAGACTGCGCCGGCGCTTGCGCTTGCGCAGTCTATAGAGGCTTCGGACAGAGTGACGCTCCCAGCGTTATATTATAGATTTCTGGAGAAAATTACTAGACATTTTACATTCTTTTCTCAACATACCCCTTTAAGAAATTGATATGACACATGAGACTTATTTTAGTTATCCTACCCTGTAATCATCTCTTCTTTATGACATAATAGAAATATATTCATGTATGAGGATCTATAAGCAGTAGCTCTCGTTCCTATGTCATCACAGTGACTGTCCATCAAATGTGCCCATTTTCATGAAGATTATACTATTAAAATGCTATCATTACCTCCGATGTATTTCTGACAACCTTTCAAGGCCGCAAAATGCTGTTAATTGCAGCCAGATGTTTCACTTGTGTTTTTCTATTTCGAGAAGGTCTCAATTGGACAAGATATTTTCTGCATTCCAAGGAAATACAATTAAATTAATTTCTGAAATCTTGACGAAGTGAAGGAGATAAAATATAAAGCAAAGGATGTTTTACACTGATAATGTCACGGAAATTCAGGGATGTTCTGAGATGTAGAGACATTTTTATAAGTGTAGTATATATCTGTAAGGTGGAGAACAGAGATCTGTTTGGTGGAGAACAGAGTTTCTACTGCAGTCATAAATGTGGAAGACAGGAAAAGGACAGCTACTGTAATAAAAGTCATTGTTTACTGAGCGCCAACATATTCCGCAGAACTTTACAATACAATTTTTATGAATATTAACATTTTCTAGATCGGATCATTTTACAATTTAACACTTTCCTATTTTCCTCCCTTTGTTCCAAGAGCTTAAAACTGTCGGCATAGTCACACAAGAGCTGGATATTTGTGGGACAAGTTGTAGTTTTGAATGTAGTTTCATTTTACTTTTCACGCACATTGAACAAAAATTTAAAATGGACTGAAAAGGTAAAAAAAATAATTCCACCCTGTTTGGGTTACATAGTTCATTGTGCTATAAAATAATGACGTGCCTACAAGATTCTTCTTTATGATTCTACAAATCTAAACTTATATTGTTAATTTTCTTATTTTAGTGGTTAAAGTAAATTCAGGACTGTTAGGGGTCGAGTTCCTGCCTCTGCACAGGGGGAATCTCCGCTGCGGTCTCCCATTCTTCTCCTGCCGCAGTGGAGCTTGCTCAGCAGAGACGTCGGTCCCAGCATCTCGCTCAGTCTGACTCTATGCTTAGA
Organism: Ranitomeya imitator; assembly: GCF_032444005.1. NCBI lineage: Eukaryota > Metazoa > Chordata > Amphibia > Anura > Dendrobatidae > Ranitomeya > Ranitomeya imitator. Next base: position 638,275,501 of record NC_091286.1, read on the forward strand.
GTTACTGCTGCGTTTCCTGCTTCTCCCATTGAAGTCAGTGCTGGGCAGCGGCGAGCGGACGTTTCTGGGGCTAAGTCCTGCTTTTTACATTCTGAGCATGCCCAGAGTAAGATCTCTCAGTGGAGATCGAGGGTCACATGATCAGATACTGCAGCTAAGGTCCTTGTAGCTGCTAGGACTAAATCCTGCTTTGCACTCTGAGCATGCCCAGGGCGAGATCTCTCAGTGGAGATCCAGGGTCACATGCGCAGGTGCTGCAGCACTCCATTGGTCCTTCTTTGGAAGGTCCTAAACATGCTGCAGCTATTTAAGCCTCGCATGGCCGCACGGCCATGCGCTAGTATTGTCTTGTAAATATGTGTGTGTGTTGTGAGTGAAAGTCGCTCTTTAAATAACCCTCCCTATTGAATGTCTGTTCGCGGAAGGTGTATGTTTGCTATCTAGCGCCCGACTTATCCAACAGCACGAAACACACATTTCAGCTACCAGTTGCTGTGTCCGCCAGTACGGCGCCGTGCGCTTGCTCTGCGCTTTCCTGACCCAAGCCTGGGTGGTTAGTGGCATCCGTCAGTGCGGCACCGCACGCACTCTTGTGCCTTTATATTATTATTTATATTCCTCTGACACACCCAGTTGCGGTGTTGTGCCAGCAAGTGTCTAATCGGACTTCAATCCTGTGTAGGGGTTGAGTCCGCTGACTTCTTGCTCGCGCTATATGTGCGGTACTGCGGTCCTGTGACGCAACAGGATCGCTTCCTTCACGCAGGGTGAAGTTAACCCATGTGTGTATACTTAGCACCGCCATATAGTCCGTCTTACTAGCAGCAGGGTCTTTCACCTGCATGGTGGACCTCAGACGGCGAACGCACCTAATACCATTACACCTTATACTTGGTGCGTTCCGCCAGTCCTAACATAATACTAGCGCCAAGGTCTGGCTAGTAATGACGGACGATCAGCGTTCACAGCGGTACATCCAGCAGCTGGAGGGAAGGTTGGCGGCTCTTGAGCGTTCAACCTCAGCTGTGGATGTTACTGCTGTCGCTGTTCAGGCTGCAAGTGTGGCTGCAGCTACCTTGTCCACTGCCGCCCCTGTACCGACGCTATCTCGCCTCCCGCTACCAGAGAAATTTTCTGGTGACAGTAAGTCCTGTAGGGGTTTCGTGAGTCAGTGCTCAATACATCTCGAGCTTCTGGCCTCTCGTTTCCCTACAGAGCGGGCTAAGGTGGGCTTTATCGTATCTTTATTGTCGGACAGGGCATTGCAGTGGGCTACGCCGCTGTGGGAGCATGGCGATCATGTGGTGCAGAGTGCTCCGTTATTCCTGAGCACTCTGAAACAGGTCTTTTTAGGACCTCGTGTCACCCATGATACGGCGCTCCAACTGTTGGCATTGACTCAGGGCTCATCCTTGGTCAGCCAGTTTGCCGTCCACTTCCGCACGCTAGCATCTGAGCTGGAGTGGTTGGATAAGGCCCTTATTCCTATATTTTGGAGGGGGCTGGCTGACCACGTTAAGGACGCCCTGGCCACTAGGGAGATTCCCACCACACTGGAGGAATTAATAACAGTATCCACTCGTATTGACCTCCGTTTTCACGAGCGGAGGTTAGAGCGAGCCCAGTGTAGGCAGAGGTTTCGGCTGGCTCCCACCTTCGCCAAACCTTTGGAATCTCCAGTCCAGGCTCCTGAGTCCCATGAGCCTATGGTAGTGTCACGAGCGGGATCTAAGCCCCGGACCGCTCATGCACTCCAGGTTTGTCATGTTTGCCAACAGTCAGGACATCTTGCCACCAGATGTCTCCAGCGGTCGAGGAAGCGTCAGCGTCTAGTGGTAGTAGGTGGAGGTGCACTAGACATGGCGACGTTTGCCTCCAAATTATCCTTTAAGGGGACAATAACATTAGGCTCATCCTCCCACTCGGTAGACCTCTGCGTGGATTCTGGGGCGGAGGGCAATTTTATGTCTTCTGCCTTCGCCCAACGTCACGCAATACCCCTGGTTATGCTGCCTCAACCAGTAACGGTACGAGTGGTGAATGGGTCAACACTGCCCGCACAGATAACACATCAGACCATCCCTTTTACTCTGTCCATGTCACCATCCCATCAGGAGATTATATCTCTGCTCATCATTCCTGAGGGGATTGATGAGGTCCTGTTGGGGATACCTTGGTTACGGTACCACTCTCCTCACATCGAGTGGTCCTCAGGCAGAATTCTGGGATGGGGTGAATCATGTGGGGGTAGGTGTCACCGAGAGTGCATTCAGGTTGCTACTACAGAGGTACCCGCAGATCTATCCTCTCTCCCCAAGCAATATTGGTCGTATGCAGACGTGTTCTCCAAAAAGGCGGCGGAGACCCTTCCGCCCCATCGCCCCTATGACTGTCCTATTGATCTCTTGCCTGGTGCTGAGCCTCCCCGGGGTCGAGTCTATCCATTATCTCTCCCGGAGACGGAGGCAATGTCTCAGTACATTCAAGAGAATCTGGCAAGAGGGTTCATCAGGAAGTCAGTGTCACCTGCTGGGGTAGGGTTCTTTTTCGTGCAGAAGAAGAATGGGGAACTACGTCCATGCATAGAGTACAGGGGTCTTAACGCTATCACCATTAAGAACAAGTATCCTTTGCCCTTGATATCTGAGCTTTTCGATAGGCTTCGAGGAGCAAAGGTGTTTACCAAACTAGATCTGCGGGGTGCTTACAACCTGATTCGCATCCGTGAGGGGGACGAATGGAAAACGGCGTTTAACACCAGAGATGGGCACTATGAGTATCTGGTGATGCCCTTCGGGCTCTGTAGTGCCCCAGCCGTTTTCCAAGACTTTGTCAACGACATCTTCCGGGATATGCTTTCCACCTCGGTTGTAGTCTATCTGGATGATATTCTCATCTTTTCTCCAGATATTGACTCCCACCGGAGAGATGTTGGCAGAGTCTTCGACCTCCTACGGGCAAACTCTCTTTATGCAAAGTTGGAGAAGTGTATGTTTGAGCAGGAGTCTTTACCGTTCCTGGGCTATATCATCTCCGCCCAGGGATTGGCTATGGATCCTGCCAAACTACAGGCTGTGATGGACTGGCAAGAGCCCCATTCTCTTAAGGCGGTGCAGCGCTTTATGGGGTTCATTAATTATTACCGCCAGTTCATTCCCCACTTCTCAACTCTGGTAGCTCCCTTGGTAGCCCTCACCAAGAAGGGAGCAAATCCCAAAGTGTGGTCTGAAGAGGTCTCCAAGGCCTTTTCTTCTACTAAGTCTCATTTTGCTAGCGCTCCCATCCTACATCGCCCCGATGTCGATAAGCCGTTTATAATGGAGGTGGATGCCTCTTCCGTTGGTGCTGGAGCAGTCCTCTTCCAAAAGGATGCTCAAGGTCGGAAGCATCCGTGCTTCTTCTTCTCCAAGACCTTCACACCAGCGGAGAGGAATTATTCCATCAGGGACAGGGAGTTGCTAGCGATGAAATTGGCTTTCTCAGAGTGGAGACATCTCTTGGAGGGGGCTCGTTTTCCCTTTCAAGTTTTCACAGACCACAAAAATTTGCTATATTTGCAAACAGCCCAGCGGCTAAATTCTCGCCAGGCCAGATGGTCCTTATTCTTCTCCCGATTCCACTTCACCCTCCATTATCTCGCTGGGGAGAAGAACATTCGAGCTGATGCCCTTTCTCGCTCTGTTGTGTCATCTGAGGAGGAGGAAGGAGAGCCTCGGCTTATTGTTCCTTCTGAGAGCTTGAGAACCGTGGCTCCGGTGTCGCTTGAGTCTGTGCCTCCGGGCAAGACTTTTGTGCCAATAAATTTGCGACCGGAGGTTCTCTCTTGGGCTCATTCCTCCAGGGGGGTGGACACTTTGGGACATAAAGGACATCTGAGCTGCTGGCGAGGACGTACTGGTGGCCGCATATGCTCCGAGATGTCAGAGATTACGTTCTGGCGTGTGTCTCATGCACCAAAAATAAGTCTCCTCGACAACGGCCGTCTGGGTTACTCTATCCCTTGCCGGTGGCAGACAGGCCCTGGGAGATGGTCGGGATGGACTTTGTAGTGGGTTTGCCCAAGTCTCGCGGCTGTACCGTCATTTGGGTTATTACCGATCATTTCTCGAAAATGGTGCATTTGGTGCCGCTCCCACGGTTACCTTCTGCACGGGCCTTGGCAGCGTTGTTCATAAGACACATCTTCCGCCTACACGGCATGCCAGACAAAATTGTCAGTGACCGGGGTCCCCAGTTTGCGTCTCGGTTCTGGAGAGAGCTTTGTCGTCTTCTCAGCATTGAGTTAAATCTCTCTTCCAATCATCCCGAGACGAATGGGTTGGTAGAGAGGGCCAATCAGACTCTGGTCACATATCTACGACATTTTGTTTCTGCCAGGCAGGATGACTGGGCATCTTTATTACCATGGGCAGAGTTCGCCCTTAATAACGCTGTAGCCGACTCCACTGGTCAGACACCTTTCCTCCTTAATTAAGGCCAGCATCCGCGGGTTCCTGTGCCTATGCCCGTGTCCTCTGCTGACTCCAGGGTGGCAGACTGGGCAGTGGAGGCACGGGACATTTGGGACCGCACTCAGGATGCCATTCGGGCCTCAAAGGAGAGAATGAGGTCCTCCGCCGATGCACATCGGCGCCCTGCCCCGACCTTTGCTCCTGGTGATTTAGTGTGGCTCTCCGCCCGTAACATCAGGCTGCATGTAGAGTCCACTAAGTTTGCACCTCGCTACTTGGGTCCCTTCAAGGTCCTCGAACAGGTTAATCCTGTGGTCTACCGTCTGGCCCTTCCTCCACGCCTTGGTATCACCGACACCTTTCATGTGTCCCTCCTTAAGCCCGTATACATGTCCCGGTCTTCTGAGTCATCTGCCGGGACATCGGGTTCGTCTACGGATGATTACGAGGTGAACGCTATTTTGGGGTACAAGGTGGTACGTGGTAAAAAATTCTATTTGGTGGATTGGAAGGGTTATGGCCCTGAGGACAGGTCCTGGGAGCCCGCTGAGCACATTCGGGCTCCGCAGCTCATTGCTGCCTTCGAACGTAGCGAGGACCAAGGAGGGGGGGTAATGTTAGGGGTCGAGTTCCTGCCTCTGCACAGGGGGAATCTCGGGCCATCTCTGCTGCGGTCTCCCATTCTTCTGCCGCAGTGGAGCTTACTCAGCAGAGACGTCGATCCCAGCGTCTCGCTCAGTCTGACTCTGTGCTTAGAGTTACTGCTGCGTTTCCTGCTTCTCCCATTGAAGTCAGTGCTGGGCAGCGGCGAGCGGACGTTTCTGGGGCTAAGTCCTGCTTTTTACATTCTGAGCATGCCCAGAGTAAGATCTCTCAGTGGAGATCGAGGGTCACATGATCAGATACTGCAGCTAAGGTCCTTGTAGCTGCTAGGACTAAATCCTGCTTTGCACTCTGAGCATGCCCAGGGCGAGATCTCTCAGTGGAGATCCAGGGTCACATGCTCAGGTGCTGCAGCACTCCATTGGTCCTTCTTTGGAAGGTCCTAAACATGCTGCAGCTATTTAAGCCTCGCATGGCCGCACGGCCATGCGCTAGTATTGTCTTGTAAATATGTGTGTGTGTTGTGAGTGAAAGTCGCTCTTTAAATAACCCTCCCTATTGAATGTCTGTTCGCGGAAGGTGTATGTTTGCTATCTAGCGCCCGACTTATCCAACAGCACGAAACACACATTTCAGCTACCAGTTGCTGTGTCCGCCAGTACGGCGCCGAGCGCTTGCTCTGCGCTTTCCTGACCCAAGCCTGGGTGTTTAGTGGCATCCGTCAGTGCGGCACCGCACGCACTCTTGTGCCTTTATATTATTATTTATATTCCTCTGACACACCCAGTTGCAGTGTTGTGCCAGCAAGTGTCTAATCGGACTTCAATCCTGTGTAGGGGTTGAGTCCGCTGACTTCTTGCTCGCGCTTTATGTGCGGTCCTGCGGTCCTGTGACGCAACAGGATCGCTTCCTTCACGCAGGGTGAAGTTAACCCATGTGTGTATACTTAGCACCGCCATATAGTCCGTCTTACTAGCAGCAGGGTCTTTCACCTGCACGGTGGACCTCGGACGGCGAACGCACCTAATACCATTACACCTTATACTTGGTGCGTTCCGCCAGTCCTAACAAGGACTTTCGGTTATAATGGGTACCTATGGCATCCATGAAAAAAATGGATGACACACATACTGCAATCATGAGCACGTGAAGGAGGCTTTACATAAAGGACCACAATCAAAGAATACCTGGGATGCATAATGACAAATGATGAACTCTCACTTTTCAAGTACAGCTTCACCCAGCCAATCAATTGCTTACTGTGCACCAAAACTTGCTGTGTGCAAAATTGAGATTCTAATTTGACTTTATATCCTAAACCATCAATATGGTCAATATTGACATATAGGCGAGCTATCTCCAAGAAGTGGCACTAAAGATGCTGTTATCTTCCTCCATGAAAAGGTCATGTAATGTTTCCAGGGAACATTTCATGGCCTATAAGTCTCCTTACTTTAACTTTACTTCTAAGTCCCCTCAAGAACAGCGACATATTCTTCTTGTAATGATGGATACGAATTATATGTCCTTTAGGTGACTGAGTAACCTTGGGTCCCTTTAGGACTCAAGTGTGACTGCAGCCTATGCATGACCTATGCAACAACCCTGAACACATCCAATAGGAAAGATCTATAAGCAGACCCCTATCATATATTTTTTAGTTTTCCGGTAGATCTGATATAGAATAGTATCTGGGTCCTGTGCATTAAAGTGAAGGGCATCATATTTGGAACCAGATTTGTATATAATTGCCCACTAAATAGATCCTTTTTACTTTATAAGCTCTGATGAGCGACAGCTTTCACTTGAAACCATTATTTATCCCTAGCCTTGAGCTCAATCCTATTTGCACTATCTCAACAGCATCATGGTTATATCTATATGTCCCAACAGAACATAACTATGCAATAGAAAAAAATCGGCTATAAGCCGCAGCCAGCTCACCAACCAGACCATAGATAATTGAGCACGGAGATTCGTCCAGACCAAGACGCCAAGCAATTGCAGTATACGAAAACGTGGAAACTCCAGCTCCAATAAAATGGCAAAATTCTTTATTAGTCCAACTTCATTAAAACGGACATCCTTACAGAGTAAACAGGGCGCAGGTGGTTACATGAATATAGGCAACGCGTTTCGATCACACAGGATCTTATTCATGCCCATATAAAACCCACATTCAGTCTTGCTTATATAGAAAAAATGGACCTATCACACACTCTATCAGAATCACATGATAAATAGAAAGGTCCTGCAGATCGCAACTACATGCATTTTATCACAAGACAGAATGGAAAGGTACAATAAAAATACATATAAAGAATACATATATAAAATATCAAACATAGTGATATAAATGTCATTCCTTTTGTTCTAACCTTCAAAAAAAAAAAACCAAACAAACAGGTATACAGCCAATCTAGCAGAGTCACATGATAAATGAAAAGGTCCTACAGATCGCGACTGCATGCATTTTATCGCACAACAGAATGGAAAGATGCACTAAAAATACACATAGAAAATACATATGAAAGATATCAGCAATAGTGGTATGAAATTTCATTCCTTTTGTTCAAACCTACAGGGAAACGGATGTTTAAATTGTACATCCAAAAGGCTTCTCTGGTTAATAACCGCCTTTTTATATCACCCCCACGACTATGTGAGTAAACTTTCTCAATACCCTGAACTTTTAAGGTTGTGATATCCCCCCTATGTACTGTACTAAAATGTTTAGAAACCATGGATACATTCCTACGGTAGTAGTAAAGTTAGCAATATTAGCATCCCTAATATGTTCTGTGATGCGCGTTTTTAATTTACGTGTTGTGCAGCCTATATACGATAGTTGGCAGGCTGTACATTCTACTTTGTATACTACATTTTTTGTATGACAATTAATAAAATTTATTTTATAATTTTTATTTTTTTCTGAGTTGGTGAAAGTGTTCCCAGTTAGAGAATGTGCACACGTACTGCACGCTGTAGTGCCACATTTAAAGAAACCCTTATATTCTAACCATGTGTTCATTTTTGGTTTAGCTGTGATTGTATTTGGAGCAATAATGTCCCCAATAGTTTGAGCTTTTCTGGCTACCACATTGACCCCATCTTTTAAGATATCCATAAGAATATGATCTTCATACAAGATGGGTAATCTTTTTTTGATAATATTCCTAATTTGTCCAAACTGGGAGCTATACTGAAGACACACATGAGGCTTATTATTATAATTACGTCTCGCAGAAAGGTTGTTTCTATTTGATGTCAGTAAATCATCTCTACATTTTTTATTCACTATTTCTGTGGCTCTATTTAACGACCAATGTGGATATTTACGGGCACTAAACTTTTTCTTCAATTCCCTATATTCCCTTAATCTATCTTCCTCCTTGCTGCAATTGCATTTGGATCTAATAAATTCGCCAACCGGTATGGCTTTTATTGTATGGGCTGGATGACTGCTAGCAGCATGTAAGATGGTGTTCCCACTTACCGGTTTAATATGCGTTTTACTTACAACAAATTCATCCTTTGTGCCAGAGAGATCAAGATCCAAAAAATAAATATTATGTGGGTCCCAGACATGTGTAAATTTTATACCGAAATCATTAGCATTGATATACTCCACAAATCCCGGTATGGCAGACACATCGCCCCCCCAAATAATGAGGGTGTCATCGATGTATCTGCCATACCAGGAGATGCAATCAATAAATGGGTTATTGGCCGAATAAATATATTCTTGTTCCCAAAAGGCCATAGTAAGGTTTGCCAAGGATGGGGAATATTTGGCCCCCATAGGAACTCCTGATGTCTGTACATATATCTCATCCCCAAACGTGAAAACATTGTGTTTCATAAGAAAAGATATAGCCTGCAAACAAAAATCAATCAAATTCTGAGAATATTCAAACATAACTATAGGGTTTGTCTTAGACATCCCCTTTAAATAAAGGAACATCAAAGCCAAATGCAGTTTTTGTAGTGTTTTTCTTTCCGTATATGTCGCTTGATGTTAGACAAGTCATATTGCTCCTTATGAAATGATGTGTGAAGATTATCAGAGTTGGACCATCCATATACATTATCTTCTAATTCTGCATCTCGAGAAAGGCTTTTATGACATTTCCAGGAAACCTTTAGCATTGAGTTAAGAAAGAGCTTAATCAGACAATTCAGTAATACCTTGGAAAATGCAGGATGTGAGCGATTAAATGCAGAGCAAATTACATATAATGAAGCACTTGAGCCTCGATTATATGTTGATCAGGTTTCATTAAGGGAAAAGTTCTGGTAAAGATACAGAACATGTAAAGAGCTATAAAATGGTTCTTATTATCCGGCTCTTTAATTACATAAAATGTGCCAAACCAGAGGCATGAAAATCACTAGCGCCAGTTATTTGTCTTTGGCAAAAGAGGCTAAGACCATGCTACAAATAAATAATACTAATAGTGGGTTCCCATTTGGAATGTTGGCATTGGCTTCTATAACGGACCATCGAGGAATAATAGGGATATAGGTGCACAATAACAAAACTCTCATTAATAACAGCATCACATTATTAACATTGCTGAGTAAGATAGCACAACCTCTATTACTCTATTACAGCACATGTTTTCTTATGGTGCAATCAACATTTGTAAAATGATTACTGCCATGATCCAGACCAGGTTTTGTATCCTGTCTCTCTTTCCTGGTCTGATCATGTCAAGGGTTAACTTTTTCCTGCCTTGTTCTGGCGTCAGGTCTTCTATTTCTTTCCATTGCATCCTGCAGGCAGTGTCAATTATAGTTTCTGCCTATGGCGTGTAGTTGACTCTGCGAACCCTGATCCGTCCTGCTGCTTTTGCTTACTGTACCCGTGTCTGTTTATTCCCCTCTTCCCGTTCCAATTCTGTGTTCCCCTCTTGTGTTTTGGACTCCCTGATACTTGACTTGGCTTGGACTCTGACCTGATGTTTTGTCTCTTGTCTTTGGCATATCTGCTCCTGACCGGTATTGACCCATTTGGCTTGTTTCTGACTCTGTGCTTGTTTATTCCTTTTGTACTGCGCTACAGACTAATTTCGACCCGGCTTGTTTTACTTTTCCACTGCCACCTGGTGGTGGCCTCGCTGCTGCGCTGCTGGTCTGCTCCAGCTGTGTGCAGTCCTCCCTCCACTCTATTGCAATCTAGTAGAGCTGCTTCTACCTGCATAGCAACAGCATGACAGATACATTTAACATCTACTTCAGACCAAAATACAAAGAAGGGGACACATTCAGAGATGTAATTTACATCATATGGGCCGCCAATGAATAATATGCAAAAGGGCCGGTACCTACCACGTGCCATTTATAATACTCTTGTCCAGTGGCGTAGCTAGAGTCCGATGGGCCCCAGTACAAAATTTGGACCATTGTCCCCACCTATGTGTTGGTCAGATGTATTAGCCCTTGTAGCGTTCTAAATACTATAAAGACATATGCGTTATGTTGTCCTCCCCCCATAATGTAATACCATCCCCCTTCCTGTATTAATGCCACCTATCCTGTGTCCCTTCATGATACAATGTCCTACTTCTTGAGCCCCTTCCAGTAATAATGAGCCACCACCCTGGGCCCCTTCCAGTAATATTGTCCAAAATCCTGTGCCCCTTCAAGTAAGAATAATCACCATGTTGGGCCCTTTCCAGTAATAATGTTCAATATTCTGGATGGTATAATGTCCCCAATCCTGGCCTCCTTCTTGGTATAATGTCCCCAATCTTTTCCCCTCTCCTGCTGAAATGTCACCCATGCTTAGCCCCTTCCTGTAATAATGCCACCATCCTCAGCCCATCCTGCTATAATGTCCCCCATTCTAGGTCCCTTTCAGTAATAATGTCCCCATCCTGTTGTAATGTCCCCCGTCCTGGGCCCCATCCAGTAATAATGTCCCTCATACTGATGTAATGTCCCCATCATGACCCCTTCCAGTAATAATGTCCCTCCTACTGATGTAATGTCCGCATCATGACCCCTTCCATTCAGTAATAAAGTCCTTCATATTGGTGTAATGTCCCCATCCTGACCCCTTCCAGTAATTAATATATGTCCCTCATCCTGGCCCCTTCCAGTAATATATTGTTAGGGGTCGAGTTCCCGCTTCTGCACAGGGGGAATCTCGGGCCGCTTCTGCTGCGGTCTCCCATTCCTCTCCTGCCGCAGGTAAACCTGCTCAGCAGAGACGACGGTCCTTGCGTCTGGCTCAGTCTCACTCGGTGCTTAGGCTTGCTGTTGCTTCTCCAGCTTTTGCCATTAAAGCCAGTGCTGGGCAGCAGCGAGCGGGCTTCTCTGGGACTAAGTCCTTATTTGCACACACTGAGCATGCCCAGGGCAAGATCTCCCGTTGGAGATCGAGGGTCACATGCTCAGGCACTGCAGCACATCCCATTGGTCCTCTTGGCAGGTCCTGAAAGGGCAAAACTTCTGTAGCTACTTCCTGTGCTGCAACTATATAAACTGCGCATGACTGCACGGCCATGCGCTAGTGTACAATTGTATACGTGTGTTTGTTGTGAGTGCAAGTCGTTCATTAAATACCCCTACCCTATTGTATGACTGTTCGCGTATGGAGTATGGCTGCTATCTAGCGCCCGACTAACCACTCAACGTGTCACACACATATCAGCGTCTATTGCTGTGACCGCCAGTGCGGCGCCACGCGCCAGTAGTGCGCTTCCTGACCCACGTCTGGGTTCTTAGTGGTGTCTGCCAGCACAGCACAGTTTGCACTTCGGTGCTCTAATTACTATAGTTGCCTAACACACCCAGTTGCGGTGTTGTGTCAGCAAGTGGTCTAATCGGACTTCAATCCTGTGTCTTGGGGTTGTGTTCGCTGACTCCTTGCTTGCACTCTTTAGTGCGGTATTGCGGTATTGCGGACCTGTGGCTTTACCGGGTTCACTTCCACCGCCATATTACGCTGCCATTTACTAGCAGCAGGTTTTCACCTGCACGGTGGACCCCGGACTGCGAACGCATCTATTACATCTTTCTTGGTGCGTTCCGCCAGTCCTAACATATATGTCCCCCATTCTGGGTCCCTTCCTGGTATTATGTCCCAGCAACTGGGCCAATCCTATAATACAGGTCCTTCTCAAAAAATTAGCATATAGTGTTAAATTTCATTATTTACCATAATGTAATGATTACAATTAAACTTTCATATATTATAGATTCATTATCCACCAACTGAAATTTGTCAGGTCTTTTATTGTTTTAATACTGATGATTTTGGCATACAACTCCTGATAACCCAAAAAACCTGTCTCAATAAATTAGCATATTTCACCCATCCAATCAAATAAAAGTGTTTTTTAATAACAAACAAAACCAACAAATAATAATGTTCAGTTATGCACTCAATACTTGGTCGGGAATCCTTTGGCAGAAATGACTGCTTCAATGCGGCGTGGCATGGAGGCAATCAGCCTGTGACACTGCTGAGATGTTATGGAGGCCCAGGATGCTTCAATAGCGGCCTTAAGCTCATCCAGAGTGTTGGGTCTTGCGTCTCTCAACTTTCTCTTCACAATATCCCACAGATTCTCTATGGGGTTCAGGTCAGGAGAGTTGGCAGGCCAATTGAGCACAGTAATACCATGGTCAGTAAACCATTTACCAGTGGTTTTGGCACTGTGAGCAGGTGCCAGGTCGTGCTGAAAAATGAAATCTTCATCTCCATAAAGCATTTCAGCCGATGGAAGCATGAAGTGCTCCAAAATCTCCTGATAGCTAGCTGCATTGACCCTGCCCTTGATGAAACACAGTGGACCAACACCAGCAGCTGACATGGCACCCCACACCATCACTGACTGTGGGTACTTGACACTGGACTTCAGGCATTTTGGCATTTCCTTCTCCCCAGTCTTCCTCCAGACTCTGGCACCTTGATTTCCGAATGACATGCAAAATTTGCTTTCATCAGAAAAAAGTACTTGGGACCACTTAGCAACAGTCCAGTGCTGCTTCTCTGTAGCCCAGGTCAGGCGCCTCTGCCGCTGTTTATGGTTCAAAAGTGGCTTTACCTGGGGAATGCGGCACCTGTAGCCCATTTCCTGCACACGCCTGTGCACGGTGGCTCTGGATGTTTCCACACCAGACTCAGTCCACTGCTTCCTCAGGTTCCCCAAGGTCTGGAATCGGTCCTTCTCCACAATCTCCTCAGGGTCCGGTCTCCTCTTCTCGTTGTACAGCGTTTTCTGCCACATTGTTTCCTTCCAACAGACTTACCATTGAGGTGCCTCGAAACAGCACTCTGGGAACAGCCTATTTGTTGAGAAATTTCTTTCTGGGTCTTAAGGTACCGTCACACTAGACGATATCGCTAGCGATCCGTGACGTTGCAGCGTCCTCGCTAGCGATATCGTCCAGTGTGACAGGCAGCAGCGATCAGGCCCCTGCTGGGAGATCGCTGGTCGGGGAAGAAAGTCCAGAACTTTATTTCGTCGCTGGACTCCCCGTAGACATCGCTGAATCGGCGTGTGTGACACCGATTCAGCGATGTCTTTGCTGGTAACCAGGGTAAACATCGGGTAACTAAGCGCAGGGCCGCGCTTAGTAACCCGATGTTTACCCTGGTTACCATCCTAAAAGTAAAAAAACAAACACTACATACTTACCTACAGCCGTCTGTCCTCCAGCGCTGTGCTCTGCACTCCTCCTGCTCTGGCTGTGAGCGTCGGTCAGCCGGAAAGCAGAGCGGTGACGTCACCGCTCTGCTTTCTGGCTGCCCGGCGCTCACAGCCAGACCAGAGAAGCAGAGCGCCGAGGACAGACAGCAGAAGGTAAGTATGTAGCGTTTGTTTTTTTACTTTTTAGGATGGTAACCAGGGTAAACATCGGGTTACTAAGCGCGGCCCTGCGCTTAGTTACCCGATGTTTACCCTGGTTACCGGGGACCTCGGGATCGTTGGTCGCTGGAGAGCTGTCTGTGTGACAGCTCTCCAGCGACCAAACAGCGACGCTGCAGCGATCCGGATCGTTGTCGGTATCACTGCAGCATCGCTATGTGTGACGGTACCTTTACCCTCTTGCTTGAGGGTGTCAATGATGGCCTTCTTGACATCTGTCAGGTCGCTAGTCTTACCCATGATGGGGGTTTTGAGTAATGAACCAGGCAGGGAGCTTATAAAAGCCTCAGGTATCTTTTGCATGTGTTTAGAGTTAATTAGTTGATTCAGAAGATTAGGGTAATAGGTCGTTTAGAGAACCTTTTCTTGATATGCTAATTTATTGAGACAGGTTTTTTGGGTTATCAGGAGTTGTATGCCAAAATCATCAGTATTAAAACAATAAAAGACCTGACAAATTTCAGTTGGTGGATAATGAATCTATAATATATGAAAGTTTAATTGTAATCATTACATTATGGTAAATAATGAAATTTAACACTATATGCTAATTTTTTGAGAAGGACCTGTAATGTTCCTTGTTCTGTTGTTGTTCTCCTAACACATGTAAAAAAGAAAAATAGATTTTTCTCACCTTTCCCCGCTCACATGATGTGCGGCATCCTCTTCTATAGTCGGCGCAGAGGCTGGCAGCTGACTTTCGCAGGCGGGCTATGCGTCGTTTGAGGCTGGCACTCCGACTTCAGCTGCCAGCTTTGGATTGGCCAGCAGCATGTATTGCAATGAAGGAACCAGGTGGATCTCTGCGTTGCAATACAGTTCATCTGAATGCGAGTCATCAGGAGCACATTCCGCTGAAATAGTCGCTGGCGTCGTCAAGACTCCACCCAACACTGGCCCCGTCATAGTCACATCCTCTGTTCCTGCGATCGTTACGCCCCTGCTGCTCCTCTATTCTGTGACTGAGTAACCTTGGGTCTTTTAAGTTTGTAAAAGAAGTATCACAAAGTCAAAAGTGTCCAGTTTTTAGTCTTCATTGGTTCACAGGTTCCTCTAGGGTGTGTCTTTAGACTGGTCTGATTGATATGAAAGACCATAAAGATTAGCATTTACTAAAAGGGTCCATAACTCTGCAACAGTATGGCCAATTTAAAAAAATATATATATATAACTGACGGGAGCAGCGGGAATGAAAACAAAAGGTCACTGGTGGCCTCATTAAGAGTCTCTGCACTGACTCTATCTTTAGGATATATCCTATAAGCATTGCCTGCTTCTCAGTGTTTATTTTGACATTTTCAATCAAAGACATTAGAATGACCATGATGCTAAGAAATTCCTGTGGCTTTTCATTTCCTTAAAGAGTACAATCAAATTATGAAATGACATGACGTGTAACTGGAGCACTGTCCATGGTTCCTTGGCATCTCTAAAGAAGGCAACCACATACAGGCTTGGTACAAGCTACTCCGCTCTCCAGATCACAGGGGTTAAACTCTATACAAGGAGCTGGACTTAGCAGGGACCACTAGGCCGGGGCCACGGAATTAGCTGCCGTTCTGTGGTCAAGTAGAATAGTACGGTAGCCAGATCAGAACCAGAAGGTCAGTACAGGGACAAAATCACAAGCCAGGAGAGTACTCAAAAAAAGAGTCGCGGTCAAAATCAGATAACTACACAGGGAGTGAAAGCAAGTTACTGAGAAGTTCTCTTGCAGCTTGTAAAATTATAAAATTGTAACTGGTAGTGGACAACGGGCTTTCAGGAGCTTAAATAGCCTTCAAATAGCCTGCAGAGACAAAATTGCAAGTACCAGAAGACACAGAACTAGAGTTGTCGCTTTGAGTCGTCCACAACAAGAGAGCGTCGTCCACCTGGCAACAGAAGCAGAGACAGGAAGGCCAGGCACCAATACAGATGTCACAACATCGAGCTCTAGCAAACAGTGAGGTACAGCCCCTGAGGATCGGATGTTTAAACCATATCTGTAACATACTTTGTTTTAGTGAAATATGCCTCATCGGGTAGACTGGACAGAATTTGTCTCCCAGTTCATCCCTCTGTCAGGAGCGTGACCTCTCATTCCGCTGATTGGTGAACACATTTCCAGCCAAGCTCTCTTGATGCTACATGTGCTAATCTTTTTAATTATATGTAGATTTAGTCCTGCTGACCAACAATGGAGCAATGGTGCATTTTTTCCTGATTGATCTTGTGCATTTCTCACTTGAATCTTGAAACCAATACTTTGCTAATTAACCCCTCAGATGCCTAACTGGACTTGACCCCAAACAGCTTGACTTTTCTTCTTGGCCTGACTCCTTGTACTTGACCTAGGCTATTAAGATAGCTGTGTAGATCCTCTAATAACATGATATTGGTTAGTGACCTTATGTGATGTCATTACCACATGTGAGAAAATAAAACTAAAGTGGTCAACCCCTTTAATTCAGTTATTTGCTATAGATAACTCCTTACTAACCTTCAAATAATTACACTTTAACATTAGATTCATACATCCATATTTTACTTTCCATGTACGGACCTCAATTCCTGATCCATCGTGGGTTTTCCTGCTTGAACTAATATGCAAATATGAGGTTGCTAATTTAGGTCAGGAGATTCTACCCTTAGTGATGCAAAAGGGATATACATTTTCTTAAAGGGAATGCAACATCAGAAAATAACCTTTTGTTCAAATAAGGTTTATGCATTTTTTTATTTGGTGCCAATGTTTTCTTGTTTTCATTTCACAATCTGTATTAAAGAATTAGACATTTTGCAATTCTCACACTGGTCACTGAAGCTGTTTTATAGTCATACTTCCTTGTTCTTTACAGAAGATTTTCCAGAAGTCTCATTATCATCACAGACTGGATTACAATGACTGGCAATATCTCTATACGCAGCTGATAACAAATAGGTGCTGTTACAGCTAGCCCTGCTCCCCCTCCCTTCACTATCACCTTTGCACATGCAGGGCCGGCGTCAGCACCCGGCATACCCGGGCAAGTGCCGGGGCCCTGGCGAGGCAGGGGGCCCATTCAGGGCCGGCGTTAGGGGCAGGCAGCTGCCTAGGGCCCCCGCTCCCCCAGGGGCCCTCAGCTAGTAGCACAACACGCAGCCGCTATGGGGCCTCTGTGAGGCAGGGGGGCCCGCCTGTCGCCAGTGCCAACTCTCCCGCCACCGCATTGAACTATACCGGCGTCGGTAAAGTTCAAAGCAAATGATGGAGGAGAAAGCGTCACCTGACTCTCCCACTCCCATCATTCCCCACTCTGCCTCTGACACTGCCGCTGCGGGTGCGCGATGATGTCATCGTGCACTCATTGTGTATCAGGCAGTGCAGCGGCAGCTGCCGAGACCAGAGCAGGGAGCATCGTGGGCACGTTGAGAGGTGAGGAGTGTTTTTTTTGTAACTATAACAGTGAGTACTGGACTATGGGGCCATTCTTGGGGGGAGGGGGGCTGTGCTGTATACTACATGTCTGTGCCATATACTACATGGCTGTGTTATATACTGCGTGGGATGTGCTATATACTATATGGGCTGTTATATGCTACGTGGGCTGTGCTATATACTACATGGCTGTTCTATATACTACGTGGGCCGTGTTATATACTATGTGGCTGTGCTATATACTATATGGGCTGTTATATGCTACGTGGGCTGTGCTATATACTACATGGCTGCTCTATATACTACATGGGCCGTGTTATATACTACGTGGGCTGTTATATGCTACGTGGGCTGTGCTATATACTTCATGGCTGTTCTATATACTACGTGGGCCGTGTTATATATTACGTGGGCTGTGTAATATAATATGTGGCTATGCTATCTACTATATGGGCTGTTATATGCTATGTGGGCTGTACTATATTCTACGTGGCTGTGTTATATGCTTTGTGGGCTGTTATATACTTCATGGCTGTGTTATATGCTACGTGGGCTGTGTTATATACTACATGACTGTGTTATATGCGATCACGAATTGTGGTATGTGTTAAAGGGGGGGTCCACTGAGACTCTTTCGCCTGGGACCCTCAAAAACCTGGAGCCGGCCCTGCACATGCTGATTTGATGTTTTAATTTTTTCAGACTATAAGATGCACTTTTTTTCTAAAAAATATTGGGGTGCATCTTATAGTGTGAATGTAGTTTCTCGGCATTGCGGTGGTGGTGGAGCACAGGAGACAAGGTCTTCTTCCTCAGGAACCCGGCTGCGGCAGAAGTTGTACGATACTGTGGGCTCAATGTTGGCGGTGAGGGAGAGTGGAGTTCACTGATTTCCCAGTGGCCATTCTCCTAAAGCCTGTGGGCTGCCAGAGGCGACACATGCGCAAACTGTGATCTTGGCCTGGCCGAGATCTCAATCCGTGCAAGTTCCGCCTTAGGCGGCCATTTCTCTGAAGCCTACGAGATCTCAGTCTGTGCATGAGCCGCCTTGGGTGTCCCATGGTTTCAGGAGAATGGTCACTGGGAAAGCAATGTACTCTGCTCTGCCTCACCGCCGTCACCTGGCACGCAGCATCACACCCCTAGGGCCCTGCAGCATTGCGCACTTTTGTCACTGCCAGCTTCCTGAGGAAGAGACCATTCCTCCTGTGACCCCGCTCCAGCGCCGCTGCCCCCAAATTAAAATACCTTAAATTTGTACTATAAGACGGACGCCCACCCTATAAAAATCTTTTTTTCCCCATTTTCCTCCTCAAAATTTGGGGTGCGTCTTATAGTACGAAAAAATACAGTAATAAATGAGATATGAGTATATTGCTGCTAATGTACACGTAATATAACAAGAAGTAGGAGTCTAGCACAGCACCAGTGGCCTGTGTGATCATTAAAATGCTACGTTCTTTAGCTTTTTTTTAATACATTGTGATATGTAAAATTAATTTCCTGACGGCATATTTCATTTAAATGCATCCCAGTGTTTTAAAATAATAAAAGAAATAAAAGGCATTACCATTTCTTTTCCTTCAGGATTTTTTTTTATGAGTATCACCATCTGCCTGCTGGTCTCTTCTTCCCAGTCCCATTCTCGTCGAACCAGCAATGGTCAGAAATGCCCACCGTGTCAATTACTGGCTGTGCAGTGACCCACCTCATTTAGTGATTGAGCATACGGATCCTTCCAGGTTGTGCCAGGGACTGGACCAAGAAGGAAAGACCAACCTGGATAAAGCACCTTTGCATGATCTGTGGGTGATTGTCTTCTTATGTTACAGCTGATGACTAGTGTTGAGCATTCCGATACCGCAAGTATCGGGTATCGGCCGATATTTGCGGTATCGGAATTCCGATACCGAATTCTGATACTTCCCGCATATCGGATACCGGAATCGGAAGTTCCCAGAATTCAAACAGAACGCAGCAGCCAATGAGGAATGATTGGAAGTGTGGGCACATCCTGTTTAGCATGGTGGGCATGTAAGTACTGGCAAGGCTGTGATTGGCTGCTGAAATGATGTCACTCTGCACTATAAAAAACGCTGCCGCCATTTTGCGCTCACTCTGCTGTGATTTCAGTTAGGGACAGGACGCTGTGTTCTAACTGAGGGCCAGTTGAGCTAGCTAATTGCTTTATTTTCCTTTCCAAAGGCTAATTTAGCAAAACGCTGTGTGTTCTTCACTGTTCACCTTGCTCTTGCCTTGCAGCGCTGTTTTAACAGCGTTCTGCAAGGTCTTTGTGTGTGTGTGTGTGTGCAGCTCACTCTGTAGTCTGTGTGCAGCCATATACCCGGTTGTATTCAGCTCAGGGGGGGTTCACACTGCCTCACACAGTTGTCCTTTTTTGCTCATAGTGCAGCCTGCTGCACATTTTTTCTCAAATTTCCTATTAGTGTTTTTCCACCTGTCTCCAGCTAAATTGTGGAAAAACACTACATAGGATAACCTAGAGGGGGGGTTTTGGGCCTTGCAGCGCCGTTTACGGCTGTCTGCACGGTCTCCGTGTGAGCCCAGCTCGCCCTGTAGTCTGTGTGCAGCCATAGCCGGTTGGATTCAGCTCAGGGTTCGTTACTGGCTCATACCTTGAGAAAAATTTTCCTTTCTTTCAAATAGTGCAGCCTGTTTAAAAATTTTAAAAAAAATTCCCTATTAGTGTTTTTCCACCCGTCTCCAGCTAAATTGTGGAAAAACACTACATAGGATAACCTAGAGGGGGGTTTTTGGGCCTTGCAGCGCCGTTTACAGCTGTCTGCACGGTCTCCGTGTGAGCCCAGCTCGCCCTGTAGTCTGTGTGCAGCCATAGCCGGTTGGATTCAGCTCAGGGTTCGTTACTGGCTCATACCTTGAGAAAAATTTTCCTTTCTTTCAAATAGTGCAGCCTGTTTAAAAATTTTAAAAAAAATTCCCTATTAGTGTTTTTCCACCCGTCTCCAGCTAAATTGTGGAAAAACACTACATAGGATAACCTAGAGGGGGATTTTTGGGCCTTGCAGCGCCGTTTACGGCTGTCTGCACGGTCTCCGTGTGAGCCCAGCTCGCCCTGTAGTCTGTGTGCAGCCATAGCCGGTTGGATTCAGCTCAGGGTTCGTTACTGGCTCATACCTTGAGAAAAATTTTCCTTTTTTTCAAATAGTGCAGCCTGTTTAAAAAATTTTTAAAAAATTCCCTATTAGTGTTTTTCCACCCGTCTCCAGCTAAATAGTGGAAAAACACTACATAGGATAACCTAGAGGGTTTTTTTTGGGGCCTTGCAGCGCCGTTTACGGCTGTCTGCATGGTCTCTGTGTGAGCGCAGCTCGCCCTGTAGTCTGTGTGCAGCTATAGCCGGTTGGATTCAGCTCAGGGTGCGTTACTGCCTCATACCTTGAAAAACAATTTCCTTTTTTTCAAATAGTGCAGCCTGTTTAAAATTAAAACAAAAAAATTCCTATTAGTGTCTTTCCACCCGTCTCCAGCTAAATAGTGGAAAAACACTACATAGGATATCCTAGAGGAGGGTTTTTTGGCCTTGCAGCGCCGTTTACGGCTGTCTGCACGGTCTCCGTGTGATTTAAACTAGCTCTGTAGCCCGATCTGCACAAAAAAAAAAGTAAAGTTCACCAGACACAACTTAACACTTGTGTAGGCCACATTTGAAAAATAATAAAGTTTAGTCCACACTTTACAACATTAGTGTTTCTTACACCTGTTAGGAGGAGCATTTCAGGAATAAGCACGCTAAGGCCTTAGTACTTTTCTGCTTATCTTTATCTGTCAACCAAGATGAAGAGGGCAGGGAGTAAGGCACGTGGGCGTGGGCGCGGAGCAGGGAGAGGAGCAGGGAGAGGACTTGGTGATTCTGTGCCTGCTGCGGGCGCCGGTGACTCGTCGTCACTCAGTTTCAGCAGGGAACAGTCCTTCATGCGCAGCTTTGTCGGAGAGCGCCGTGCACCGCTGCTGCGTGAAGACCAAATTGAAGCCGTTGTCGGGTGGATGGCAGCTAACGCCTCGGCATCGACTTCAGTTAGTGCCACATCCTCTCAGGCACAGAGCACTGGAGAGCAGCCATCTGTCTCTTCACCACCTGCCAAATTGGCCAGGCAGTCAGAGAGCCCAGGACAGGAGCCGTCTCTACTTCTGTTCTCTGAATCTCTTGGCTTGGAAACAGGGGGCCAGCCAAGCAGCATTGGAGAAATGGAAGAAGAGGCAGTGTGCAGTGATGCCCAACAGCTTTTTCTCTCTGACTCTGAAGAGGCAGGTGGGCCAGTGCCTCCGGTGACCACAGCGCAGTACGCATCTGATGATGAAACTCAGGTGCCGCTTTCTGATGCGTACTGTGCTGCCGAGACTACCCAGGAGGAGCAGTTGGTGGCAGAGGGTAGTGGAGATGATGAGGTCCTTGACCCATCGTGGCGTGAGGAACAGGAAGGTGGTGGGAGCAGCTCTGAGGAAGAGCTTCCCCTTACGGGCCAAAGAGGGAGAGGGAGGGGGAAGACTGCGGAGCCTGTAGCCTCCACTTTGGCACCCGTTAGGAGCCTGTCTCTTTCCAAAGCCAAAAAGGGCGCTCCCAAGACTTGCAGTGCCTGGTCCTTTTTTGACACAGTTGCAGATGACATTTGTTTTGTCAAATGCAAGCTGTGTCATCAGAAAGTAAAAAGAGGTAAAAGTGTCAGCAACCTCAATACCACAAATATGTGGAAACATGTGCGGACCAGGCACGCGGTGGAGTTACAGAAACACAGTGAAGACGTAGGCCAACCAACAGCGGCAGCTACCACCTCTTCATCTCGTGTTGCCTCTTCCTCCACTGTCGTCCAGAGACCTAGTGTAATTCCACCCACAGCACCACCTTCCCAGTCATCCTCACACTCCCAGTCTACTCTACAGCCATCGGTAGTACAGGCATGGGAGAAAAGGCGGGCATTCTCGGCCAACCACCCCCGAGCACAGGCTCTGAATGCAGGCATTGCCAAACTGTTGTCCCTGGAAATGCTCTCGTTCAGGCTGGTGGAGACTGACAGCTTCCGTGACTTGATGGCATTGGCAGTCCCACAGTACAAGGTGCCCAGCCGCTTTTACTTCAGCAGGCAGGCTGTCCCTACCCTGCACAGGCATGTTGAGGCAAACATAAAACATGCGCTACTGAACGCCGTCAGTAGCAAGGTCCACCTCACCACCGATGCGTGGACCAGTCAGCATGGACAGGGGCGATATGTTTCCCTCACTGCCCATTGGGTTAATGTTGTTGAGCCAGGTACAGATCGTGCGAGTGGCGCAGGACGTGTCCTGCCCACTCCAAGGATTGCAGGAATCCAGTCTGTACGCATCGACTCCTCCTCTTACACCAGTTCCTCAGATTCCTCTCTGCAGGATCCGTCACAGTCCACCTCCACATGGACCCGTGAACGTTTACCTATGACCGACATGAGCACAGCCGTGGCCAAACGTCAGCAGGCCATCTTGAAACTAGTTTCATTGGGGCATCGAAGCCACACAGCGCAGGAGCTCTGGAATGCCATCAAGCAGGAGAGCGATGTGTGGTTACTGCCAGCGAATCTCCAGCCAGGCATGGTAGTGTGTGACAATGGCCGAAATCTGGTGGCAGCTTTGGCCCTTGGCAACCTCACTCACATCCCATGTCTGGCACATGTGCTCAATTTGGTTGTGCAGAGTTTTCTGAGGGACTATCCGGATCTTGATGCCCTGCTGCACAAGGTCCGCCTAGAGTGTGCTCACTTGAGGCGTTCCAGCTTGGCCAGATCCCGCATTGCTGCTCTGCAGCGCCGATTCCGCCTTCCGGAACACCGCATCATATGTGACCTACCTACCCGGTGGAATTCCACGTTACATATGTTGGAGCGGTTGTGTGAGCAGCAGCAAGCAGTTATGGAGTACCAGCTGCATCAGGCGCAAAGAAGTCGCAGTCAGCGCCGATCAGACTTCACAACCACAGAGTGGGCCACTATGAAGGACGTCTGCCAGGTTTTGCGTCCTTTTGATTATTCCACGCGGATGGCAAGTGCAGATGATGCACTAGTCAGCATGACTGTCCCCCTTATCTGCCTGCTTCAGCAAACTTTGCAAGGGTTAAGGGATGATGTTGTGGAAGAGGTGGAGGATGAGGAGTCACCTTTTCCATCAGCTTCTGGAGAGTCAGCGCCACGTGGTTCCTCACAAAGGGGTACGCAGGGGCCAATTTGTGAGGAGGATGAGGAGGAGTCAATGGAGGAGGAAGAGCTCCGTCCAGAGGAGGGAGCGACACAATTGTCCAGTGGTCAGTGTGTACAGCGAGGGTGGGGTGATGACGAGCGGGCAGAGATCATGTCTCAAGCAGGGGACAGCGTTTCTGGGCCAGTTGGCACTCTGCAGCACATGGTGGATTTCATGCTGCAGTGCCTGAGAAACGACCGCCGCATCGACCACATTCTCAACATGCCTGATTATTGGGTGCTCACCCTCCTCGATCCTCGCTACCGGGACAACGTCCAAAACCTCATCCCTGCGTTGACCCGGGAGCGTAAATTGCGGGAGTACCACGACACACTGGTGAATTCCATCATCTTCTCCTATCCAACTGAGAGGAGTGCTGCTAGTGCTTTACAAAGCAGCTCAGTGCGTCGAGGCAGTGGGGGAGGCTCTGCCCAAAGAGGGAGCAGAAGCAGTGCCTGTGCCCAAGGCAAGCCCAGTATGGCACAACTCTGGCACACTTTTGTGTGCCCGCCCCAAATGTCTACACCATCACCGGCGGCTCCAGTCAGCAGGAGGCAACGGTTCCGTCAGATGGTGACAGACTACATGGCTTGCCCTCTTACTGTACTCCCAGACGGCTCTTCCCCGTTCAAGTTTTGGGTCTCTAAGCTGGATACATGGCCAGAGCTAAGCCAGTATGCATTGGAGGTGCTGGCTTGCCCTGCGGCTAGTGTCTTATCGGAACGTGTCTTTAGTGCCGCAGGTGGTGTACTAACAGACCGTCGCATGCGACTATCCTCCGGTAACGTTGACCGGCTTACTTTCCTGAAAATGAACCAGGCCTGGATCTCGCAGGAATTTGCCACACCTGATTAAGTAATTGGGTGTCATTCAGGTCTCCTGCTGTGTTCATCTTTCTACCACCTGAACTGCTATTCCTGGACTCCAACACCGCCAGTTGCGGCTCAGAAGTGCAGGCTGCACAGTAAAAACATACGACCCAGTGTTATTGGGTTTCAGTAACGTCAGCTGATCCCCAGCTGTGTAGCCGGCAATGTGTCCTGCGACCGCCACGCTGGCACAACAACCTAAATGTAAGGGAACCTGTCCCCCCCCCCGTCGTTTGTTACTGAAAGAGCCATCTTGTGCAGCAGTAATGCTGCACAAGGAAAAGGTAGCTCTTTTTTTTTAGCTCCTTGCACACGCAGAACTTAACACTTATAAAATGTGTTCACTGATACCGTTATACTGTCCCGGAGCTGGGACTTTCCTTCGCAATGTGACGCAGCACAGCCGTCATTCCTACCCCCTTGGTGCCATGCGCTGCCTCCTCAGCATTGTTTTAAGCTGTCACGGAGCCTGCGCTGTTCTGTTATCCCTTGGGCATGCCCTATTTGCGCTGCCTGTCTTCTGACATAATTTGGTGTCAGGCTGGCTGCGCCTGTGCGGCCGCGCTGCCCGAGATCCCGCCTCGCTGTGTCTTCTGATTGAGTCACACTGCGGGCCTGGGATCCATGGGCATGCGCAGTGCATATCTTCCCCTCGGGCTCTCGCTCATTTCCCTCCGCCTTCTTTAGACTGTGCGCCGTCAGCTGATCCCTAATAGCATGCCACGGCCGTGACACCGCACAGTCTGAAGAAGAGGGAAGGAGGGGAGTGAGAGTCGAGGATATGCACTGTGAGGTGGGATCTGGAGCAGCGTGGACGCACAGGCAGTGACAGCCTGACACCAAATTATGTCAGAAGACAGGCAGCGCTAATTGGGCATGACCAAGGGCTAACAGAACAGCACAGGCTCCGTGACAGCTTAAAACAACGCTGAGGAGGCAGCGCACGGCACCAAGGGGATAGGAATGACAGCTGTGCTGTGTCCCTTTACGAAGGAAATTCGCACCTCCGGGACGGTTTAATGGTATAAGGGGACACATTTTTAGTGTTTACTTTGGTGTTTGCAAGGAGCATAATTAAAAGAACCACCTTTTCCTTTTGCATCGTTAGTGCTGCACAAGATGGCTCTTTCAGCTACAAACGTCTTGGGGGGGGGTTAAAGGTTCCCTTTCAACTTGCTCCAATCAGGCTTTGGCCTACACTCTGTTCCTCTGCTCCTCCTGCTGTCCCTGGGCACTAACACCGCCAGTTGGTGCCTGGAAGTGCTGTGTGCACAGTCAACAGTCGCTCCTCTGTTATTGGGGTTCAGTAACGTCAGCTGATCCCCAGCTGTGTGTGCGGCAATACCTCCAATCTGCTCCTCCTGCTGTCCCTGGGCTCTAACACCGCCAGTTGGTGCCTGGAAGTGCTGTGTGCACAGTCAACAGTCGCTCCTCTGTTATTGGGGTTCAGTAACGTCAGCTGATCCCCAGCTGTGTATCCGGCAACGTGTCATGCGACCGCCACGCTGGCACAACTAAAATGTAAGGGGACCTGTCCCCCCCCCCCTAGGCGTTTGTTACTGAAAGAGCCACCATGTGCAGCACTAATACTGCACAAGGGAAAGGTCGCTCTTGAAATTATGCTCCTTGCAAACGCTGAACTACACACTCATGTAATGTGTCCCCTCACACCGTCCAACCGTCCCGGAGGTGGGACTTTCCTTTGTAATGTGACGCAGCACAGCCGTCATTGCTACCCCCTTGGCACCGTGCGCTGCCTCCTTAGCGTTGTTTGATTCCGTCATGGACCCTGCGCTGTTATGTTATCCCTTGGCCATGCACAGTTTGCGCTGCCCGTCCTCTGACATCATTTGTTGTCGTCCTGGCTGCGCCTGTGCGTCCACGCTGCCCGAAATCACACCTCGCAGTGTCGTCTAATGTGATCCCACAGTGGGCCTGGTATCCATGGCCATGCGCAGTGCATATACTAGCCTCTCACTCCCCTTCTTCACGCTTCTTCAGACTAGGCGGCGTCAGCTGATCCCTAATAGCATGCCACGGCCGTGACGCCGCACAGTCTGAAGAAGCAGGAAGGAGGTGAGTGAGAGGCGATGATATGCACTGCGCATGCCCATGGATCCCTGGCCCGCAGTGGGACTACATTAGATGACACTGCAAGGTTGGATCTCGGGCAGCTTGGACGCACAGGCACTGCCAGCCTGACACCTACATGATGTCAGAAGACAGGCACCGCTAACTGTGCATGGCCAAGGGATAACATTACAGCGCGGGCTCCGTGACAGAACCAAACAACGTTGAGGAGGTGGCGCCCGGCACCAAGGGGGTTGGAATGACGGCTGTGCTGTGTCACATTACAAAGGAAAGTCCCACTTCCGGGATGGTTTGACGGTGTGAGGGGACACATTATATGAGTGTG
This sequence comes from Ranitomeya imitator, assembly GCF_032444005.1. Classification (NCBI taxonomy): domain Eukaryota; kingdom Metazoa; phylum Chordata; class Amphibia; order Anura; family Dendrobatidae; genus Ranitomeya; species Ranitomeya imitator. The sequence continues at coordinate 638,302,365 of NC_091286.1, forward strand.
TACTTCAGCGTTTGCAAGGAGCATAATTTTCGGAGCCACCATTTTCCATGTGCAGTATTACTGCTGTACAAGATGGCTCTTTCAGCAACAAATGCCTGGGGGGGGGGGTTAAAGGTTCCCTTTCAACTTGCTCCACTGCAGGCTTCGGCCTACACTCTGCTCCTCTTTGATTCCCTGGGTTTCAACACTGTCAGTTGCCACCTGGAAGTGTTGTCTACACAGAAAAAACACTAGGTGATGTGTCAGTGGGGTTCAGCACCGCCAGCTGTTCCCCTGCTGTGTAGTCGGCAACGTGTCCAGCACAAGCCACGCTGGCACAACAGAACAAAAGCTGCCACCAGTGCAGGCTTCGGCCTACACTCTGCTCCTCTCCTCCTCCTGCTGACCCTGGGCTATAACACCGCCAGTTGTAGCCTGGAAGTGCTAGCTGCACAGAGAAAAACACCAGCCAATGTGTTAGTGGGGTTCAGCACCGCCAGCTGTTCCCCTGCTGTGTAGCCGGCATCGTGTCCAGCACAAGCCACGCTGGCACAACCGACCAAAAGCTGCCACCAGTGCAGGCTTCGGCCTACACTCTGCTCCTCTCCTCCTCCTGCTGACCCTGGGCTCAAACACCGCTAGTTTTTGCCCGGAACTGCTAGCTGCACAGAGAAAAACACCAGTCAATGTGTTAGTGGGGTTCAGCACCGCCAGCTGTTCCCCTGCTGTGTAGTCGGCATCGTGTCCAGCACAAGCCACGCTGGCACAACTGACCAAAAGCTGCCACCAGTGCAGGCTTCGGCCTACACTCTGCTCCTCTCCTCCTCCTGCTGACCCTGGGCTCAAACACCTCCAGTTTCTGCCCGGAAGTGCTAGCTGCACAGAGAAAAACACCAGCCAATGTGTTAGTGGGGTTCAGCACCGCCAGCTGTTTCCCTGCTGTGTAGCCGGCAACGTGTCCTGCAAACGCCACGCAAGCACATGAACTGAAATTGAAGGGAGCCTGCCCCCCACCCCCAGGTGTTTCTATGTATAACAGCCACCTTGTACAGCAGTACTGCTGCATTTGTACAAGGTGGCTGACTTTTTCTCCTTGCCCACGTGGAACTCAACACGTACAAAATGTGTCTCATTAGAGACCATTCCACTGTCCCTGAGGTGTGACTTTCCTTTCTAATGACACGCAGCACCCCCATTGTTAGCGCTGCCCGTCTTCTGACATCATTGGTTGGCTGGCTGTGCCTGTGCGTCCGCCCTGCCCGACACAACGCCCCTCGTTGTCTCATATATTTTGACTGCGAGGGTGTGATTGATGGGCACGAGCAGTGCATATGTTCCCCTGTCTTCACTCCCCTCCTTCCGCCTTCTTCTGACTGTGCGGCCTCATGGCCGCGGCATGCGATAAGGGATCAGCTGAGGCCGCCCAGTCTGAAGCAGGTGTAAGGACATGTGTGAGCGGCGAACATATTTACTGCACAAGGCCACGAATCCCAGCACCGCAGTGTGACTTTAGGAAAAGGCACTGTGGGTCTGGGATTTATGGCCATCGTTAACCGCACCGGCCAACATGAAATGAGGTCATGAGACGGCCTGCACTAACAGGGTATTGACAAGGGATAACACAAGAGCGCAGTTTCCTGTACTGCAAATAACAACGGTAAGGAATCTGCGCCCAGCACCTAGGTGTAAATTTGTACACCTGTGCTGCGTCTCCTTAAAAAGACAAGTCACGCCTCCACTACTGTTTGACAGTATAATGGGCTAAATAGTGTACGTGTTTTATTCAGCGTGTGCAAGGAGCAAAATTAAGAGAGCAACCTTTGACTTGTGCATCATTAATGCAGTTCAAGGTGTGGCTCTTGTACCTTGCAACACCTGAGGGGGGGTTAAAGGTTACCTTTGAAATTGGTTCAACTAGGCTTCGGCCTACACTCTGCTCCTCTCCTCCTCCTGCTGACCCTGGGCTATAACACCGCCAGTTGTAGCCTGGAAGTGCTAGCTGCACAGAGAAAAACACCAGCCAATGTGTTAGTGGGGTTCAGCACCGCCAGCTGTTCCCCTGCTGTGTAGCCGGCATCGTGTCCAGCACAAGCCACGCTGGCACAACCGACCAAAAGCTGCCACCAGTGCAGGCTTCGGCCTACACTCTGCTCCTCTCCTCCTCCTGCTGACCCTGGGCTCAAACACCGCCAGTTTCTGCCCGGACATGCTAGCTGCACAGAGAAAAACACCCACCATTGTGTCAGTGGGGTTCAGCACCGCCAGCTGTTCCCCCGCTGTGTAGCCGGCATCGTGTCCAGCACAAGCCACGCTGGCACAACTGACCAAAAGCTGCCACCAGTGCAGGCTTCGGCCTACACTCTGCTCCTCTCCTCCTCCTGCTGACCCTGGGCTCAAACACCTCCAGTTTCTGCCCGGAAGTGCTAGCTGCACAGAGAAAAACACCAGCCAATGTGTTAGTGGGGTTCAGCACCGCCAGCTGTTCCCCTGCTGTGTAGCCGGCAACGTGACCTGCAAACGCCACGCAGGCACATGAACTGAAATTAAAGGGAACCTGGCCCCACCCCCCCAGTTGTTTCTATGTATAACAGCCACCTTGTACAGCAGTACTGCTGCATTTGTACAAGGTGGCTGACTTTTTCTCCTTGCCCACGTGGAACTCAACACGTACAAAATGTGTCTCATTGAGACCATTCCACTGTCCCTGAGGTGTGACTTTCCTTTCTAATGATACGCAGCACCCCCCTTGGTAGCGCTTCCCGTCTTCTGACATCATTGGTTGGCTTGTTGCGCCTGTGCGTCCGCCCTGCCTGAAACAATGCTCCTCATTGTCTTACTTATTTTGACTGCGAGGGTGTGATTGATGGGCACGAGCAGTGCATATCTTCGCCTGTCTTAACTCATCTCCTTCCGCCTTCTTCAGACTGTGCAGCCTCATGGCCGCGGCATGCGAGAAGGGATCAGCAGAGGCCGCCCAGTCTGAAGCAGGTGTAAGGACGTGTGTGAGTGGCCAAAATATTTACTGCTCAAGGCCACGAATCCCAGCACCGCAGTGTGACTTTATGAAAAGGCACTGTGGGTCTGGGATTTATGGCCATCGTTAACCGCACCGGCCAACATGAAATGAGGTCATAAGACGGGCAGCTCTAAGAGGGCATTGCCAAGGGATAACACAAGAGTGCGGACTCCTGTACAGCAAATAACAACGCTCAGGAAGCTGCGCCAAGCACCAAGGCGTTATTTGGGACACCTGTGCTGCGTCTCCTTAAAAAGCCAAGTCACGCATCCACTACAGTTTGACTGTAGAATGGGCTAAATTGTGTACGTCTTTCATTCAGCGTGTGCAAGTAGACAAATTAATAGAGCAACCTTTCACTTGTGCAGCATTAATACTGCACAAGGTGTGTCTCTTGTACTTTGTAACACCTGAGGGGGGGGTTAAAGGTTTCCTTTGAAATTGGTTCAAATAGGCTTCGGCCTACACTCTGCTCCTCTCCTCCTCCTCCTGCTTCAACACGGGCTCTAACATCGCTAGTTTTTGCCCGCAAGTGCTAGCTGCACAGAGAAAAACACCCGCCATTGTGTTAGTGGGGTTCAGCAACGCCAGCTGTTCCCACACTGTGTAGCCGGCAAAGTGTCCTGCAAACGCAACGCTGACACAAAGCTGCCTCCAGTGCAGGCTTCGGCCTACACTCTGCTCCCCCTGCTTACCCTTTGCTCCAGCACCGCTAGTTGGGGCTCTAGGAAGACAATCTTTAATAGGCAACGCATCTGGGTTCCAGCACCGCCAGCTGGTTCTCGGCAGTGTTTTTGTCACAGGTACTCCCTCGTGCCAAACCTGGTTTCAGCACCGTCAGCTGTTTCCGGGTTGTGTCAAACTCGCTGAGACGCCTATGCTTGCCCCGTCGTGTTGCGGTCGGGTTAGCCAACTCCAGGGTGCCTCCAGTTTAGGAGCTTCCTATGTGGGCTGCGTGAACTGGCAGTCAAGGCTGGTTCTGTAGTGCCAGTAGGCCCAGCTCCCCCTGTAGGACTGTTGGGGTTCGGTAACTGCGGCTGCCTCGCGGCCTAGCTGTTCTCTCCTCTCCTGTGGGCCTTCGGGTCCACCACCTGGTTCCAGCACCGTCAGCTGGTTCCGGGCCGAGCCTTTGGCTTAGGTGCCTCCTCCTGGGTATCCGAGTTCCGCCAACGTCAGGCGGTCCTTGGTAGTGCTTTTAAGCGCGGGCACCTACAGCTTAGTAACCGGATTCCAGCACCGCCAGCTGGTCCTCGGTCGTGCCATTGGCTCTTGCACACTGGGGCAACGCATCTGGGTTCCAGCACCGCCAGCTGGTTCTCGGCAGTGTTCTTGACACAGGTACTCCCTCGTGCCAAGCCTGGTTTCAGCACCGCCAGCTGTTTCCGGGTTGTGTCAAGCTCACTGAGACGCCTATGCTTGCCCCGTCGTGGTGCGGTCGGGTTAGCCAACTCCAGGGTGCCTCCAGTTTAGGAGCTTCCTATGTGGGCTGCGTGAACTGGCAGTCAAGGCTGGTTCTGTAGTGCCAGTAGGCCCAGCTCCCCCTGTAGGACTGTTGGGGTTCGGTAACTGCGGCAGCCTCGCGGCCTAGCTGTTCTCTCCTCTCCTGTGGGCCTTCGGGTCCACCACCTGGTTCCAGCACCGTCAGCTGGTTCCGGGCCGAGCCTTTGGCTTAGGTGCCTCCTCCTGGGTATCCGAGTTCCGCCAACGTCAGGCGGTCCTTGGTAGTGCTTTTAAGCGCGGGCACCTACAGCTTAGTAACCGGGTTCCAGCACCGCCAGCTGGTCCTCGGTCGTGCCATTGGCTCTTGCACACTGGGGCAACGCATCTGGGTTCCAGCACCGCCAGCTGGTTCTCGGCAGTGTTCTTGACACAGGTACTCCCTCGTGCCAAGCCTGGTTTCAGCACCGCCAGCTGTTTCCGGGTTGTGTCAAGCTCACTGAGACGCCTATGCTTGCCCCGTCGTGGTGCGGTCGGGTTAGCCAACTCCAGAGTGCCTCCAGTTTAGGAGCTTCCTATGTGGGCTGCGTGAACTGGCAGTCAAGGCTGGTTCTGTAGTGCCAGTAGGCCCAGCTCCCCCTGTAGGACTGTTGGGGTTCGGTAACTGCGGCTGCCTCGCGGCCTAGCTGTTCTCTCCTCTCCTGTGGGCCTTCGGGTCCACCACCTGGTTCCAGCACCGTCAGCTGGTTCCAGGCCGAGCCTTTGGCGTAGGTGCCTCCTCCTGGGTATCCGAGTTCCGCCAACGTCAGGCGGTCCTTGGTAGTGCTTTTAAGCGCGGGCACCTACAGCTTAGTAACCGGGTTCCAGCACCGCCAGCTGGTCCTCGGTCGTGCCATTGGCTCTTGCACACTGGGGCAACGCATCTGGGTTCCAGCACCGCCAGCTGGTTCTCGGCAGTGTTCTTGACACAGGTACTCCCTCGTGCCAAGCCTGGTTTCAGCACCGTCAGCTGTTTCCGGGTTGTGTCAAGCTCACTGAGACGCCTATGCTTGCCCCGTCGTGGTGCGGTCGGGTTAGCCAACTCCAGGGTGCCTCCAGTTTAGGAGCTTCCTATGTGGGCTGCGTGAACTGGCAGTCAAGGCTGGTTCTGTAGTGCCAGTAGGCCCAGCTCCCCCTGTAGGACTGTTGGGGTTCGGTAACTGTGGCTGCCTCGCGGCCTAGCTGTTCTCTCCTCTCCTGTGGGCCTTCGGGTCCACCACCTGGTTCCAGCACCGTCAGCTGGTTCCGGGCCGAGCCTTTGGCTTAGGTGCCTCCTCCTGGGTATCCGAGTTCCGCCAACGTCAGGCGGTCCTTGGTAGTGCTTTTAAGCGCGGGCACCTACAGCTTAGTAACCGGGTTCCAGCACCGCGAGCTGGTCCTCGGTCGTGCCATTGGCTCTTGCACACTGGGGCAACGCATCTGGGTTCCAGCACCGCCAGCTGGTTCTCGGCAGTGTTCTTGACACAGGTACTCCCTCGTGCCAAGCCTGGTTTCAACACCGTCAGCTGTTTCCGGGTTGTGTCAAGCTCACTGAGACGCCTATGCTTGCCCCGTCGTGGTGCGGTCGGGTTAGCCAACTCCAGGGTGCCTCCAGTTTAGGAGCTTCCTATGTGGGCTGCGTGAACTGGTATTCAAGGCTGGTTCTGTAGTGCCAGTAGGCCCAGCTCCCCCTGTAGGAATGTTGGGGTTCGGTAACTGCGGCTGCCTCGCGGCCTAGCTGTTCTCTCCTCTCCTGTGGACCTTCAGGTCCACCACCTGGTTCCAGCACCGTCAGCTGGTTCTCGGCAGTGTCTTTTGCTCTTGTACCTTCTGCTCCCCATCCTGGTTCCAGTACCGTCAGCTGGTTCCGGGCAGAGCCTTTGGCTTAGGTGCCTCCTTCTGGGTATCCGAGTTCCGCCAACGTCAGGCGGTCCTTGGTAGTGCTTTTTAGCACGGGTACCTCCTGCTTAGTAACCGGGTTCCAGTAACGTCAGCTGGTCCTCGGTAGTTCCATAGGCTCTTGAACCTTCGGGTAGCCATCCGAGTTCCAGTTCCATCAGCTGGTTCTTGGCATTTTCTCAGCCTTCTTGTACCTTCTGCTACATTTCCAAGTTGAAGACCCTAAAGTCGACGACCCGGAAGACCACCCCGATGACGACGACGACGACCCGGAAGACCACCCCGATGACGATGACGACGACGGCGGAGACGACGACGGCTGAGACGACGACGGCGGAGATGACGACACTGGAGACGACGACCCTGGAGACGACGACATGGAAGACCGAGAAGCAGAAGAACAAGAGGCTGCAGAACAAAGAGCAGAAGAACATTAAGCATAAGACTTAATATCAGAGCAAAAGATATTATCTAAATTATATGCAGAAGAAGACTAAGCAGTGTATGGGGGTGAGTCTGTTCCTCCTCGTGGTGCCCCTGGATAAAGCCTGATGCTGCAGGCCAAACTGAACGCGGACAAATGTAACTTTTGTGACTGGCAGAACGGAAGGTGTAATCTTCCAACTTTTATAGATAACAACTACGGGAATGCCTGTCACAAATGAGAATATGATGAAGAAGTAGAATAGGAAGAATAATAACAGTGGAATAAAAAGAATATGTAGAATAGGAAGAATAATAATAGTTGAATAAAATGAATATGAAGAATGTAATCAAAAAAAAAAAAAAAAGGTAAAGGATGAAGAAGAAGATGAATAAGGTGAAGAAGAAGTTGATGTCAAAGATGCTGATGATGATGAAGATGAAAGTGTGGGAAAAGAAAAAAAAAAAAGAAAAAAAAGAAGGGGAAGGGCGTGGAATAGTGAAACACCAATATCTGACAAAATAAAATAAAAAATGTACATAGTCAATATCTTTGTCACTCCGAACGTCTTAAAAAAAACAAAAAAACATGCTATTCTATTTGATTGGGATAAACCTCTATGACTTTAATGTCTCCGCCACCTCCCCAAATACATCCGGCATTATTCTTAGTTGTTTTCCTTCATGTAGAATGAACCTACAAGGCAAGAAAGGGTTTATTTTAATTCCGATATTTTGGTCCCATTGACTTGCATTGGGATCGGGTATCGGTATCGGCGATATCCGATATTTTTTGAATATCGGCCGATCCTATCCGATACCGATACTTTCCGATATCGGAAGGTATCGCTCAACACTACTGATGACACATTTAAAAAAATTACTTCCCCGGAATATTCCTATAACCCATTGGATAATACCTAGTCATACCTCCATAAAGCCGACATTGCTGCACTCCTCATTTATCATTTGCAACTCTACATCAATCTCCATCAAATCCAATTTAGTTTTGCGCTTGAACGTTTAGACTTAACCTTGGCAAAAGAAGACCCTTAGTAATTTCCTTTAACAGAATTAGGATCTGCCACTACTTCCCCTGCTACTTTCTGATGAGCTGTGACAAGCTTCCTTGCAGCTTCATCAGTGCTCGCTCCCGGCATAACTCCTTCAGACAACTAAGAATGGCCGCAGTCACCGGGGAAATAAGGATGAAGAACAACAATTTACATTATACTGCTGCTGACCACTGAGAAGGGCAAAAAATGCCGCTTATGTCAGGGGTTCCTGAGCATCACTTGTTGTAAACCAAATCACGGAAGTATAAGGGTTAAATGTCCATCGATCAAATGCTGAGGCTTCACTGGTCATTCACAGGTTACACAACTCAAGAGGATCTAGGCTGCCAAGTGCATCCTGACGATAAATCAGGAGGACACACACGGAATTGATTTTTCATCTTCTTGCTTAATAGGAAAACTAAAGAATAGAGAGTGACCCCTTAATTTACCGATAAACCGCAGTGTGTCTTCCTCGAAGCTAGATCTATCAAGAGGAAAAACTTAAAGCTGACCTGCCAATAGATTTTACCATACAAGCTGTGATAAAGATTAGAAGCCATAAGAGCAAGTAATTTGCAACAGCAGAAGGATGCGTACAGGGTTAAGTAACGCGTATACTACTAGGAAGCGACTAGGATGTAGCATGTATGCTCCTAGGAAGCAACTAGGATGTAACGTGTATGCTACCAGGAAGCGACTAGGAAGTAACGTGCATGCTCCTAGGAAGAAACTAGGATGTAATGTGCATGCTACTAGGAAGCGACTAGGATGTAACGTGCATGCTCCTGGGAAGAAACTAGGATGTAACGTGCATGCTCCAAGGAAGAAACTAGGATGTAACGTGTATGCTACCAGGAAGCGACTAGGATGCAACGTGCATGCTCCTAGGAAGAAACTAGGATGTAACGTGCATGCTCCAAGGAAGAAACTAGGATGTAACGTGCATGCTCCTAGGAAGCAACTAGGATGTAACGTGTATGCTACCAGGAAGCGACTAGGATGCAACGTGCATGCTACCAGGAAGCGACTAGGATGTAATGTGTATGCTACTAGGAAGCAACTAGGATTTAACGTGTATGCTCCTAGGAAGCAACTAGGAAGTAACTTGCATGCTCCAAGGAAGAAACTGAGATGTAACGTGTATGCTACTAGGAAGCGACTAGGATGCAACGTGTATGCTCCAAGGAAGAAACTAGGATATAATGTGTATGCTACTAGGAAGCGACTAGGATGCAATGTGCATGCTCCAAGGAAGAAACTAGGATGTAACGTGTATGCTACCAGGAAGTGACTAGGATGTAACTTGTATGCTACTAGGAAGCAATTAGGATGTAACGTGTATGCTACTAGGAAGCAACTAGGATGCAACGTGTATGCTACTAGGAAGCGACTAGGATGTAACGTGCATGCTCCTAGGAAGAAACTAGGATTTAACGTGTATGCTACTAGGAAGCGACTAGGATGTAACTTGTATGCTACTAGGAAGCAATTAGGATGTAACGTGTATGCTACTAGGAAGCGACTAGGATGCAACGTGTATGCTACTAGGAAGCGACTAGGATGTAACGTGCATGCTCCTAGAAAGCAGTTAGGATGTAACATGTATGCTACTAGGAAGCGACTAGGATGTAACATGCATGCTACTAGGAAGCAATTAGGATGTAACGTGTATGCTACTAGGAAGCAACTAGGATGTAACGTGTATGCTACTAGGAAGCAATTAGGATGTAACGTGTATGCTACTAGGAAGCAACTAGGATGTAACGTGCATGCTACTAGGAAGCAATTAGGATGTAACGTGTATGCTACTAGGAAGCAACTAGGATGCAACGTGTATGCTACTAGGAAGCGACTAGGATGTAACGTGCATGCTCCTAGAAAGCAGTTAGGATGTAACATGTATGCTACTAGGAAGCAATTAGGATGTAACGTGTATGCTACTAGGAAGCAACTAGGATGTAACGTGTATGCTACTAGGAAGCAATTAGGATGTAACGTGCATGCTACTAGGAAGCAACTAGGATGTAACGTGTATGCTACTAGGAAGCAACTAGGATGTAACGTATATGCTACTAGGAAGCAACTAGGATGCAACGTGTATGCTACTAGGAAGCAACTAGGATGTAACGTGCATGCTACTTGGAAGCAATTAGGATGTAACGTGCATGCTACTAGGAAGCAACTAGGATGCAACGTGTATGCTACTAGGAAGCGACTAGGATGTAACTTGTATGCTACTAGGAAGCAACTAGGATGTAACGTGTATGCTACTAGGAAGCAACCAGGATGCAACGTGTATGCTACTAGGAAGCAACTAGGATGTAACGTATATGCTACTAGGAAGCAACTAGGATGCAACGTGTATGCTACTAGGAAGCAACTAGGATGTAACGTATATGCTACTAGGAAGCAACTAGGATGTAACGTGTATGCTACTAGGAAGCAATTACGACGTAACGTGTATGCTACTAGGAAGCAACTAGCTTTATAAAATTGCCGTATCTAACTTTGTGTGAGACATCCCTTCTTGAGTTGTTCGTCTCCCGAGTGAAATGACAACTCCCCTCTCAGTGACTGCAATTACTGAACATAATCCTCGACTCAACATCGACTTTACTGACGTAAAATAATAATAAATATAATAATAATAATAATTTTATTTAAATTTCAAATTATAGAGGGGACTTGTACAGACAATAGACATTACAGCATAACAGAAATCACAGTACAAAACAGATACCAGGAGGAATGAGGGCCCGGCTTGCAATCTTACAATCTATGAGGAAAAGGGGAGACACGAGAGGTGGATGGTAACAATTGCTATAGTTATTCGGACCAGCCATAGTGTAAGGCTCGGGTGTTCATGTAAAGCTGCATGAACCAGTTAACTGCCTAAGTATGTGACAGTGCAGACACAGAGGCCTATTAACTGCATAAAGTGAATGAGAACATGATGCGAGGAACCTGATTGTTTTTTTTTTTTAATGGGCCACACAGGAATACTTAGGTTAATGCGTTGATGCGGTAGGCCAATCTGAACAAATGAGTTTTTAGGGCACGCTTAAAACTGTGGGGATTGGGGATTAATCGTATTAACCTAGGTAGTGCATTCCAAAGAATCGGCGCAGCACGTGTAAAGTCTTGGAGACGGGAATGGGAGGTTCTGATTATTGAGGATGCTAACCTGAGGTCATTAGCGGAGCGGAGGGCACGGGTAGGGTGGTAGACTGACACCAGAGAGGAGATGTAGGGTGGTGCTGAGCCATGGAGTGCTTTGTGGATGAGGGTAACATAGTAACATAGTAACATAGTTAGTAAGGCCGAAAAAAGACATTTGTCCATCCAGTTCAGCCTATATTCCATCATAATAAATCCCCAGATCTACGTCCTTCTACAGAACCTAATAATTGTATGATACAATATTGTTCTGCTCCAGGAAGACATCCAGGCCTCTCTTGAACCCCTCGACTGAGTTCGCCATCACCACCTCCTCAGGCAAGCAATTCCAGATTCTCACTGCCCTAACAGTAAAGAATCCTCTTCTATGTTGGTGGAAAAACCTTCTCTCCTCCAGACGCAAAGAATGCCCCCTTGTGCCCGTCACCTTCCTTGGTATAAACAGATCCTCAGCGAGATATTTGTATTGTCCCCTTATATACTTATACATGGTTATTAGATCGCCCCTCAGTCGTCTTTTTTCTAGACTAAATAATCCTAATTTTGCTAATCTATCTGGGTATTGTAGTTCTCCCATCCCCTTTATTAATTTTGTTGCCCTCCTTTGTACTCTCTCTAGTTCCATTATATCCTTCCTGAGCACCGGTGCCCAAAACTGGACACAGTACTCCATGTGCGGTCTAACTAGGGATTTGTACAGAGGCAGTATAATGCTCTCATCATGTGTATCCAGACCTCTTTTAATGCACCCCATGATCCTGTTTGCCTTGGCAGCTGCTGCCTGGCACTGGCTGCTCCAGGTAAGTTTATCATTAACTAGGATCCCCAAGTCCTTCTCCCTGTCAGATTTACCCAGTGGTTTCCCGTTCAGTGTGTAATGGTGATATTGATTCCCTCTTCCCATGTGTATAACCTTACATTTATCATTGTTAAACCTCATCTGCCACCTTTCAGCCCAAGTTTCCAACTTATCCAGATCCATCTGTAGCAGAATACTATCTTCTCTTGTATTAACTGCTTTACATAGTTTTGTATCATCTGCAAATATCGATATTTTACTGTGTAAACCTTCTATCAGATCATTAATGAATATGTTGAAGAGAACAGGTCCCAATACTGACCCCTGCGGTACCCCACTGGTCACAGCGACCCAGTTAGAGACTATACCATTTATAACCACCCTCTGCTTTCTATCACTAAGCCAGTTACTAACCCATTTACACACATTTTCCCCCAGACCAAGCATTCTCATTTTGTGTACCAACCTCTTGTGCGGCACGGTATCAAACGCTTTGGAAAAATCGAGATATACCACGTCCAATGACTCACCGTGGTCCAGTCTATAGCTTACCTCTTCATAAAAACTGATTAGATTGGTTTGACAGGAGCGATTTCTCATAAACCCATGCTGATATGGAGTTAAACAGTTATTCTCATTGAGATAATCCAGAATAACATCCCTCAGAAACCCTTCAAATATTTTACCAACAATAGAGGTTAGACTTACTGGCCTATAATTTCCAGGTTCACTTTTAGAGCCCTTTTTGAATATTGGCACCACATTTGCTATGCGCCAGTCCTGCGGAACAGACCCTGTCGCTATAGAGTCACTAAAAATAAGAAATAATGGTTTATCTATTACATTACTTAGTTCTCTTAGTACTCGGGTAGTAGTTTTGTACTGGATTCTGGAGTGGATGGGTAACCAGTGTAATGACTGGCACAAGGTAGAGACATCGGTGAACCAGTTGGTGAGGAATACGATCCTGGCTGCAGCATTCAGGACAGATTGGAGCGGGGAGAGTTTGGTAAGAGGGAGGCCGATTAGTAGAGAGTTACAATAGTCCAGACGAGAATGAATAAGTGAAACAGGAAGAGTTTTTGCAGAGTCAAAAGTAAGAAAAGGGCGAATTCTAGAAATGTTTTTGAGATGCAGATAAGAAGACCGAGCCAGTGATCGGATGTGGGGGGTGAATGAAAGCTCGGAATCAAGAATGACCCCAAGGCAGCGGGCATGTTGCTTTGGAGTAATGGTGGGACCCGCACACAGAGATAGCAATGTCAGGCAAAGGTAGGTTAGTAGAGGGAGAGAACACGAGGAGTTCAGTTTTTGACAGGTTCAGTTTCAGATAGAGGGAGGACATGATGTTAGAGACAGCAGTAAGACAATCACTGGTGTTTACTAAAAAGGCAGGCGTGATATCAGGAGAAGAAGTGTATAATTGGGTGTCATCAGCATAGAGATGGTACTGGAAACCAAATCTACTGATTGTTTGTCCAATAGGGGCGGTATACAAAGAGAAGAGGAGGGGGCCTAGGACTGTCCTTGAGGAACCCCAAAAGTAAGGGGAAGGTGAGAGGAGGAGGAACCAGCAAAACATACAGTGAAGGATCGGTCAGAGAGATAGGAGGAGAACCAGGAGAGAACGGTGTCCTTGAGGCCGATGGAGCGGAGCATAGTGAGGAGGAGCTGATGATCCATAGTGTCGAATGCTGCAGAGAGATCCAAGAGAATTAGCATGGAGTAGTGACCATTAGATTTAGCTGTTAGTAGGTCATTATAGACTTTAGTGAGGGCAGTTTCAGTAGAGTGTAAAGAGCGGAAGCCAGATTGAAGAGGGTCGAGAAGAGAGTTATCTGAGACATAGCGGGTAAAAAAGACAATCCATTCCATGTGATTAACAATGGTGAAGATAGTGGTCACATAATTTATGAAAGAAAGTTTATTTTTAATTTTTTTATATTTTTTTATTTACATAATCAGGTCACCCCTGTGAATTCAATTTTTGTTTATTTGAGCCGATTCCCAGTTTTTCTACTGGTTTCACAATATGAACACTTTGACTTTTTAAGCTTGCTGTTTAACCCAAAAATGCCACGATCAGCGGTGTAAGGCTACGTTCACATTAGCGTTGCGCGCCGCTGCGTCGGCGATGCAACGCGCGACGCACAAAAAAACGCGCGCAAACGCATGCAAAAACGCTGCGTTTTGCGACGCGTGCGTCGTTTTTTGACGAAAATCGGACGCACGAAAAATGCAACTTGTTGCATTTTCTTGCGTCCGACGCTAGCGTCAGAAACGACGCACGTGTCGGAAAACGCAACAAAAAAAACGCACGCGTCCCCCATGTTAAACATAGGGGCGCGTCGCCGCTGCGTCGCCGACGCAACAGCGACGCACATTAGCGGAACGCTAATGTGAACGTAGCCTTAGCTATTCTGACTCCATAACTAGCTGAGAGTGTAGGGCACTTAAGACACCATTTCTAGGCGGTTCTTTGAGCTAGCACTCACATGTAGATATATCAAATAACTTGAACTCGACTGTAGGAGGCACTTATGAAAATTCCAGAAGGTTTATATTCCAGCTGAATTGTTGTAGTTATGCAAAATTACAGTAGGTAAAAAAATACTTTTCTGAACCAGAGCTGCAAACACATGGGCTTCTAAGATGGTTGACAGACAGTGAATGAGGGAGAAGAATGAGAAAGAAGGAAGGGGTTACTGAAATCAGAGCTACATCAGAGAGAGACAGGGAGAGACGAAGGACAAACTTATGAGGGCAAACCTTATTGCATATCAATGAGACATCACAGTATAAAAACACAATGATAATAAAATACTGTCTGTATGATTCCCAAATCATGGGACATGACAATAGCGACATTTAGAAGGTTGCGAAGGATGCTCCCTCTCTCATCCCATTGGTCCTGTCAGGTGTAGTGCATTCCAATACATGTGTATTACAATGCATTAGACCAGAGATCAAACACCTTAGTATTAAAGTCCCACAGAGAAACCATGTTAAAAAGATAAAAGTAATTTGAAAAAATGTCTAAAAATAAAAAAAATAAAAAATTATGGGGAAAAAAAAGTTTCACTATTAAATAGTATTTCTAATGTAAAAAGCAAAAAATAAAAATAAACAAACTACACATACTTGGTACTGCCGCATCTGGTGTGACACAGTATATAACTAGACCTGTCACATTATTATTTAACCCATAGAGTAAAAAAAAAAAGTTAAAAAAAAATGCAAAAATGCAGTTTTTTCAGCATACAGCCACAGAAAAAAATGGAATAAAAAGCGAACATAAAGTTTTATAAAGTTTTATGTATGACTGAAAACGTGATCTAGTGCCACAGAAAACCAAACCCTAACTCAGTTCACAGCTGTCAAAACATGGCGATGAAAAAAACAAATAATTTCTGGAAAAAATATTCCTTTTAATGTACAAAAGTAACAAAACTTTTACAAATGTAGTAATGTTTTAATCGTACTGAGCCGAAGAAAAAAGTTCTTTTCACTGTTATCACACAGTGAATGTCATAAAAAAATACATAAAAAAGTGTGATTTGCTATATATTTCTTTATTTTGAGATGAAAAAAAATTACTTACAAATAGCACCAATAAAAACTTCAATTCATCCCTCAAAAAACAAACTCCGACATGGCTCTGTTGGCAGAAACATTTAAAAGGGATAGCTATCAAAATAGGGTGAAACAAAAAAATATTTTTTTACAAAAGATAAATGTGTTTTTAATGTGTAACAGTAGCAAAACATTAAAAAAAAAAACCAGATATAATTCTGGTATCGTTGTAATCGCACTGACCAGAAGAAAAAAGCCGTCTTTTCACTAGTACCTCATGGTGAACATTGAAAAAGAAAAGAAGAAGCTAAACTGCTGTTTATTTATTAATTCTGTCTCCCAAAATTGGAATAAGGCTCACGTCGCATTTATCCTGTTCTCTGCGATGAGCACTAATATTGGCTTTTATGTCTAAAACTTCAAAAAGCAGGGTTCAGACAAACCTCAGACAGTATCATTCACTGTAATGAGGCATAATGGCCTCTGTTAACTATAATTTCCTCTGGTGGGGAAGCTGGTGGTATCTTGTATCCTGAGGAGGGCACAAAGGCACAACTGTCTATGCTTTTGTACACCTATAAAAAATGGGCAACGACAGAACAGAGACAGAGTCCAAAGTGACAACATCTACTTCATTATAGAGAGCAGGGGTTCTGTCTAAAAGTTGTTTTTTTCTTTTTGGGGGTCTCTGCTGTTTTGGTATTTTAAGTGCTCTGCTAATGCGACATGGCAATCTATTTCAGCCAAAATCATGCTCCAAAAGTCACTTAGTGCTCCTTCTTTTCCAAGCCTTGCCATGCACTCAAACAGTAGTTTTCCTCCACGTATGAAGTATGGAAGAAATTGCACAATAAATTGTGGGGTCCATTTTCTCTAGTCCCCCTTGTGAAAATGAAATATTTGGGGATAAAGGAACTCTCTGAATTCTCCTCAGAAACTCAAAACTTCTCAAAATATTGGAGCTTCCACTCAGATTCTGCTCCAAAAACTTGGTATGCACATACGGTAAAGCTAAGTTTACTACAGCATAAAAAAATCGTACAGCAATTTTCATCTGTATTGTCATCCATATGCCATCCATTTTTATACATCAGCGGTTCTTAAAATTTACAAGACCAAAAAAAATCCGTATTTAAATGTATATCAATGTATCTGTAAAAATTGGACGCTGTATGGATTATCCGTATATGATCAGATTTTTTTCTCGCTCCTACAGGCACGAATGGTTACGTTTTTTTTTTTTTTTTAAACTCATCTGAACAGACCAAATAATTAACTTTGTTCCAAGTGCTATCAGGGTCTTTCAAGGACAACACATGTACTGGAAATACCCTTGTGTGCCTCACAGTAACATTTACCTGTCCACTCACAGAGTTAGCGATTTGCCCCACCTTTTATAAAGGGGCATTAAAAAGAAATTAAAAACAAGACACAATAAGATAATAGTAACCTCTGAATTAAAAAAAACAGGGTGAGAGGGCAGCAATTTTGACAAGCCAGCAGCCCTGCCGGTTAACATGTGGGTTTCTGACCTCTTGACTGTTTCCTAAAGGGAATCTGTCCTGATTAGTAATCTCCTAAAACGCTTATAGTGTCATGTAGCTCGTTGAATGATGAGCAAATTTCTACCTTTATTTTTCAAATCTGCTGTTCCATAACTGAAAAATTCATGTTTAAATTCAAATGAACTTGAAGTGCTCTGGGTGTGATTGGAGCACTTCACGAGCCTCTTCTTCTCTGGCTCTACTTCCCGCCCAGTGCTTCCTTCTTCTGCTTCACTGATAGCTCCTGGCTGTGTAGATGAGCCACTGAGATGTGAATTAAACAGAAGTAGATGGCGCTAGCCAGGAATAGAGCAGATGCTCTGGAAGTGCTCCAATCCCACCCAGAGCACTTCTATCAAATTTGCATATGGATTCAAATATGGATTTTTTGATTACTCAGCAGCATGTTAAATAAAAGATACAAACCAGCCTACCTTTCAATGAGCTACATGACATTATAAGAGTCTTGGGGGGTATGTTTTGACAGAATGCCTTTATTTAGATGAAATAGTGAGTTACATGAATTTACTAAGTCAATGACCCCCGGCAGTCATTGGGCATAGAAATATTTTTTTCTCAGTCACCTGGGTTAAAGTTTTTCACTCAATCACTTACTGCTGCTTTCCCGAACCAAAGTCTGTCAACTTTTTGGAAGGAAGGACTCTTCACTATAAGAGATGATCCACTGATGGTAATTAAAACTTCATGTGGATCATTCCCCAGGGGTGTGGCTGAGAGGAAACATTTTGTCTTGTCCAGAATATTTAGCTAGTGACAGGGGGCAACAAATTGATCCTTTGCCCGGGCGGGGGAGAAACCTAACCATGGATCTGATCCTTTTTCTTGCCCAGGATTGCTGAATCCATTGTGAGGTTAAATGTTTGTTCAATTGCAGCCCATAAACAAATATGATATTGAACAGCAATAAAAGTTTTTTTCACTACAACTCTTACTCCATAACATTGAATGCCAGCTCCGTTATTCATAATCCCATTTACCATCTGGAGACGCAGATCTCAGATGGCTGCAAGGAGGAGATGCTACATCAGTGGGGTTTTGTTTATGAACTGATCACGGAATCACTGCTCGTGTAATTTTATGTAGAGTTTATTTTCAGTAAACCTATGTGACTGTATCATCAGGTTACATATATTATTAATGTACCTGCTGACTGGAGATGCCACCAACAATGACAACACAGTGTAATTATCATTTCTGTTGTCTCTGCGAAAATTAAAGTGCCCAATTAAGACTAGGTTTGTGCTGTGAGGAAAAATACTAACAATGCATACAAACTGGGCATGCAACAGTCACTAGTTACAAGAGCTCCTGCCAAATCCTGTCATTTATACAGCTCCAAGTCTGCAAAAACTGGGGCATTGGCCTTAATCAAGAAGTTCTGGGATGTTGAAGATCTCCTGTTCCCAGTGGGTGATATTAGACCCATCTGGAGAGTGCCATGCGAATTGAGAAGGTTGGAGCCAATTCTTGGGCCTGAATCTGGCAGTACACCATCACCATAAGCACACCGAGACTGGGTACTGGAGCATATTCAGAGATATTGGACCAACCCTCGGGCCATCCGACTGGCATTTTCGGTCTGTGGGGCTGAGGGAGAAATATTGCGTTGAGTGAGTATGTTGCCTGGTGGTTTAATTCTTTGGAGACACGGCATTAATTACTGGACTTAATTGAGCATGTATCATCATGGCTGGTGGTGCACCTGAGAAGTCAAGAGAAGAGGGAGGACTCAATGATTGGGAGCGTCGTACTAATCTGGGCAATCCTGTGCCAAATAACCAGTCACTTGGCACAGCAGCAAAATTTAAAACTTTGTTAAAACCTAATGTAGAAATAAAACCCTCTTTTCAGGACATTCTTTTAATCAACAGTAGCGGAGAGATATGGCAGAGAGCTCCTGTAGGACCTATAATCATAATTCATCAGACAACATGGAGCATGACCCCCTAAAAGAGTTTACTCAGGGTAACGCTCTTAAAGCGGTCACGAAATGTAATTTTGCAGCCTCTACTCTTAGCCTCCAAATGGGAACCGTGAAATAGGAGTTCTGATTAATGAGACCAGATTTACAAGTAAGTAATGAGAGAATTGTGGCAGTCAAGAGTGACGTAAGTGACATTGGGGACAAATTGCCTGTCCTGAATAAAGATGCAAGCAGACTCAACAACCAGATTGCTTTATTGTTCACTAAAAGTGATTTGGTGACCCGCTTGAGAAGAAGTAACATCAGGATTGTAGGAGATTCAGAAAATGTGGAGGGCACAAATTCGACGGAGTATGTTCAGTCTTAGTAATACATTTCATGTGGATGTCCTTTCTTCACAATATGTAGTTGAAAGGGCACACAAAGTCCTAACTCACCCACTTCCACCAGGAGCAACTCCAAGACCAGTGCGAATTACACTGCTGGATTGCCAGAAATTACCCAGAAATTTTAATTAATGATCAGAAAGTAGCATTTGATCTGGATTACTCCATGAAGGTTTAAAAGAAGAGGCTTCAATTCTACAATGTCAAGAAACATTTACGAGCAACAGATAGCCAGTTCTCCATGCTATACCACGCAAGATTTAGGGTGGCTGCCCTGGGATCTACATACTTTTTTAACAATCCCAAAATATGCCATGGATTAGATGGATTAAAATCAACAACTGAGGAGATCTAATAGACAGTAATTTGATGACTCTTCAAGTGGCCCAACCTTGAGATTTGTAGAGGTGCCTTATCTGTACCTTTTGATATGATATGCTATGCTATGTTTGTCGTTAAAACCACCTCTCATCCTTAGATCTATGTGACTGTATCATCAGGTTACATATATTATTAATGTACCTGCTGACTGGAGATGCCACCAACAATGACAACACAGTGTAAATATCATTTCTGTTGTCTCTGCGAAAATTAAAGTGCCCAATTAAGACTAGGGTTGTGCTGTGAGGAAAAATACTAACGATGCATACAAACTGGGCATGCAACAGTCACTAGTTACAAGATCTCCTGCCAAATCCTGTCATTTATACAGCTCCTAGTCTGCAAAAACTGGGGCATTGGCCTTAATCAAAAAGTTCTGGGATGTTGAAGATCTCCTGTTCCCAGTGGGTGATATTAGACCCATCTGGAGAGTGCCATGCGAATTGAGAAGGTTGGAGCCAATTCTTGGGCCTGAATCTGGCAGTACATCATCACCATGAGCACACCGAGACTGGGTACTGGAGCATATTCAGAGATATTGGACCAACCCTCGGGCCATCTGACCGGCATTTTCGGTCTGTGGGGCTGAGGGAGAAATATTGCGTTGAGTGAGCACGTTGCCTGGTGGCTGAATTCTTTGGTGACACGGCATTAATTACTGGACTTAATTGAGCATGTATCATCATGGCTGGTGGTGCACCTGAGAAGTCAAGAGAATAATAATAATAATAATAATAATAATAATCTTTATTTTTATATAGCGCTAACATATTCCGCAGCGCTTTACATTTTGCACACATTATCATCACTGTCCCCGATGGGGCTCACAATCTAAATTCCCTGTCAGTATGTCTTTTTTTTGAGAAGAGGGAGGACTTAATGATTGGGAGCGTCGTACTAATCTGGACAATCCTGTGCCAAATAACCAGTCACTTGGCACAGCAGCAAAATTTTAAACTTTGTTAAAACCTAATGTAGAAATAAAACCCTCTTTTCAGGACATTCTTTTAATCAACAGTAGCGGAGAGATATGGCAGAGAGCTCCTGTAGGACCTATAATCATAATTCATCAGACAACATGGAGCATGACCCCCTAAAAGAGTTCACTCAGGGTAACGCTCTTAAAGCGGTCACGAAATGTAATTTTGCAGCCTCTACTCTTAGCCTCCAAATGGGAACTGTGAAATAGGAGTTCTGATTAATGAGACAAGATTTACAACAAAGTAATGAGAGAATTGTGGCAGTCAAGAGTCACGTAAGTGACATTGGGGACTAATTGCCTGTCCTGAATAAAGATACAAGCAGGCTCAACAACCAGATTGGGGTATTGTTCACTAAAAGTGATTTGGTGACCCGCTTGAGAAGAAGTAACATCAGGATTGTAGGAGATTCAGAAAATGTGGAGGGCACAAATTCGACGGAGTATGTTCAGTCTTAGAAAGACATTTCGTGTGGATGTCCTTTCTTCACAATATGCAGTTGAAAGGGCACACAAAGTCCTAACTCACCCGCTTCCACCAGGAGCAACTCCAAGACCAGTGCTACGGTAATTACACTGCTGGAAATTACCCAGAAATTTCAATTAATGATCAGAAAGTAGCATTTGATCTGGATTACTCCATGAAGGTTTAAAAGAAAAGGCTTCAATTCTACAATGTCAAGAAACATTTACGATAGCCAGTACTCCATGCTATACCACGCAAGTTTAAGGGTGGCTGCCCTGGGATCTACATACTTTTTTAACAATCCAAAAAAATGCCATGGATTAGATGGATTAAAATCAACAACTGAGGAGATCTAATAGACAGTAATTTGATGACTCTTCAAGTGGCCCAATCTTGAGATTTGTAGAGGTGCCTTATCTGTACCCTTTGATATGATATGCTATGTTTGTCGTTAAAACCACCTCTCATCCTTAGATCTATGTAGGATTGGAACTTAAGGGGCCTCATCATCTTCTATTGGTAGATATAGAGCGGCAACAAGATATTGTTCTGCAAAATCATGCCTTGTTTCAAGGTGGACCAGTCCCTCGCTTGTCTGAAACCTTTGTGCTATAACATGTAGACATGAAATACTAGACATGAAATTTGAATTGGCCAAATTATGTGCTATGTATCTTCATTTTTCTCCTATTTTCTAGAGAAGTAATGCAATTCAAATTTAATATATTTCATGTTTACATGCCATAGCGCTACAGAGTGCTACTTTATTTGTTAGTGTTATGTTATACTGATTGTTACAGCTTTTGGGGTTTTCCATCAGTTTAGGGGTGTATGAATTAATGTTGGTGCCTCGTCAAGGGTCTGTAATAGTTTAGGGAGTTTTGATTCAGGTGTGTATTTAAGTATTTGGCTTGAGAGCTGAATTAATTATGGGATCTTATCCGGCATCTTACCGTAATTAATTTTGTCGCTTGGAGTCAGCATTAGCGTTGTGGGGGGGAAGTCTGGTTTAGGGTCTGCACTAATTTTAGGGTTTGTATTAATTTAGAGGTTTGGTCTGAAGTTTAAATTAATTTGGGGATTTGCGATTTATAATAGTTGAGAGGGTCTTGTCCATAGTCTCAATTAATTTAAAGGGAATCTGTAAGAACAATCCACACCCCCAAACTGTTTATATGGTCACAATACTCTTTAAAATATAATGCTATCCATATCTTTATGTGTATAATCTATTGCTTCCAGGCAGAAAAATTAGGTTTAATGCAAATGAGGCTTAAAGAGGTTGTCCACTACTAAGACAACCCCTTCTCATACCCCACACTTGGCCTTGGTAAAATAAAAAAGCTCTGGAGCTCTCGTACAGTTTTTGTGACACGTGACCCTGGCACCCAATCAGTCACTGTCTCTGCCTTCAGACAAATTGAATATGAAGAGGAAGTCAGAGATCAGATGCGTCCCGGACTTCCTCTTCAAGTTCAATTTGTCAGAAGGCGGAGACAGTGACGCCAGCGTTGACTAGGTGCCGGGGTCACGTGTCACAACAACTGTGCGAGAGACCCAGGGAGAGCGAGTGCCGACACCACAGGAATGGCACCAGTACGGGAGGAGAGTATAGGCTTTTTTTTATTTTATTGGGGACAAGAGTGGGGTATGAAAACAAGTTGTCCAAGTAGTGGACAACTTATTTAAGTGCTCTAGGGTGATCAGAGCACTTCCCTAGCCTCTTCCTCCCAGGTTCTATTCCCTGACCAGCTCCACATTTGTCTGCTTGACTGACAGCTCATTAGCTTCACTATACAGCCCCTACCAGCTATCACTCAAGCTGAAGAAGGTGGGTCTGGCAAAGAGCTGAACGAGGGTCCTGAGAACCGCCTCCTACCTGCTGACATTTCCTGGTTCTTTTTATGGCTACTTGGCCTTATCCAACAGCATTATGATAATGGGGAAGAGGACAGTAGGATTGAGGGTTGCAGGAGCTCTGGTGTTGGTGAGGTGGCAGCGCGGTCATTGCAGGCTGTAAGCTGTTCTGAAGACATGCTTTCAGCCCTGCTGGGAACGCAGCCTCACTGACTGGCAGTAACCTTGATGATGTCATTGCTGGTCAATGATGCTGCACTCGCAGCAGCTCATTCACCAGTGGTTCTCAGCCTGGACGGTCGAATCTTGGCACCGTCCAGGTTGAAAACTAAGGCTATGTGCACACGTTGCATATTTGGGTGCAGAATTTTCTGCACAAAATCTGCATCTACTGCCAGCAAACGCAGGTGCATGTTTGATGCGTTTTTCTTGCGGATTTTGTTCCTTTGTTCTTGCGGATTTTGCGCGGATTTCATGCGTTTTTACCCCTGCGGATTTATATAATGAAAGGGTGCAGAAATGCTGCAGATCCGCATGAAAGAAGTGACATGCTCCTTCTTTCAATCCGCTGCGTTTTCCATGCGGAATTTTCTGCACCATTAGCACAGCCTTTTTTTCCCTATTGATTTATATTGTACTGTAAATCACTTTGCAGATCTGCCACGTTTCTGCGTGGAAAAAAATGCTGCGGATATGGTTGTGAGGGATATTGAGGGATATTGTTGTTTTTTTTAGTTCTAGGGATTCAGTGGAATTAGGCGTTAGGTGAGTATAACTGTGTTTGTTTTTTTAAAATAAAAATGGAAAACTGTGTTTTGTTTTATTTCTAAAACAATACTTTATTCTGGCTCTGTCTTTATTTACCATATAGGATTAGTAATGGATAGGTGTCTTAAAGAAGTCTCTCAATTACCAAGCTGTGGGCTTAATGTCACCGGACAATACAAAGGTGATATCAACCTCACAAATATGAACCTCACTTGCACTGCTAGACGTAGAAGAGTTGGACAAAGCGTCAGAATTGGCGCATCTAATAGAAGCGCCTTTTCTGGGCAGCTGCGGGCTGCTATCTTTAGGCTGGGGGGGTCAGTATCCATGGCCCCTTACCAGCCTGAGAATACCAGCCCCCAGCTGTCTGCTTTAGCAAGGCTGGTTGTCAAAACAGTGGCAGGGATCACATGTTTTTTTTAAAAATTAGTTATTTAAATAATGAAAACAAACAGCATGGGGACCCCTCTATTCTTGATAACCAGCCTTGCTAACGCTGATAGCTGAGGGTTGCAGCCCCGAGCTGTCAGTTTTGCCTGGCTGGTTACAGAAAATATAGGGGAACCCACGCCTGATTTTTTATTTGTTTATTGCACAGGCGGCAGGTGAAGATTACTCTCAACAGCCACTCCTGTTCTCACTGTTATAAGCGGCAGCAGGTCTAGGCTGATGGGAGTAATAGTCCCATCAGCCACCACCTGCTGTCCTTGTTATCACTTGAATATAACCTCATCATTCTCCCCTGCTTGCGCTGATTGCCAGCAGAGCAGGGGAGAATGATGAGAGCCATCTTTAGCATCAGGCGCCGGGGAACAGAGCTTACTGTACCGCTCCGTGTGGTACTGATGTGGCACGCGCATGCCACACGTGTGCCACAAGTATTACACACACGGACACTGACATCTCCGCTATCGTTTGTTTCCAGTACCGGAAATATCAGGACGTGTGAAACCGGCCTTAGGAAAAAGCTGGTGGTTGTTTTCCATGAGGTGATTTTGCTGGTGGTTTTGCTGTCAGTCTTGCAGCGGTTCCATCACTGCTGGCATCTCTCACTCTATATCTTTACTGTCAATTATAAAAAGCGGTCAGCTTACAAGCGGAAGCCGCCTGAGGAATGAGAACGTCACTACTTTTAACTGCTTCAGAGTTACTGAAACCAAAGTAGTTAAAAAAGTGACATCAGATGGAACAGGTGCACAGCGAGGTCGTTTTGACATTGCTGTTCAATGTGTTCATTTTATGGGACACTTTTGCGGTGCTTTATCTGACAGATTCCGGGCAGAATTCGCCTAAGGCGGTTTCACACGTCCTGATATTTCCGGTACCGGAAAAACCAGTATCGGAGATATCAGTGTCCGTGTGTCCATGTGTGTACTACGTGCGGCACAGGTGTGGCAACTGTGTGCCGCCTGTGTGCCGCATCTGTACCACACGGACGGCCGCTGGGGAAGTAGCGTTACTGTAAATGCTGTTCCCCTGCGTGTGGTGCTGAAACCGGCTGTCATCCCTTCTCCTCTGCTCTGCCGGCGAGAAGCGTGAGCAGGGGAAAAATTAATGAATGAGAAGCAGTGGGCACAAGCTCAGTAACAAGCAGAGATGTCACTGAGTCTGTGTTTGATGCCGGCATGAACTTCAGTGACCTCAGGACCATGGGAGAATGCAAGTGATGAGGTCACTGTGACAGAGCTTGAACTGCCGTGACCTCATCACTTGCATTCTCCCACGGTCCTGAGGTCACAGGAGTTCATGCCGGCATCAAACACAGACTCAGTTTCATCACCGCTAGTTACTGAGCTTGTGCCCACTGCTTCTCATTCATTCCCCAGTAGTTTACAGCCGGGGAGGTCGCATTAGCACCACTCCCGGTTGTAAATTGTATATACCCCAGATATAGATTACGGCGTGGGACTGACTGATCGCCGGACCGGTATGTAATATTGTTGGCTTGTTATTTTTATTTTTTTTTCACAGGAGATCGCTTGGATTACCTGTACAATAAAGTTGGCAAAACTGTGTGGTGTATGATTTCATTCTGCATGGGAGTGTGTGTGTGAGTGTGTGTGTGTGTGTGTGTGTGTGTGTGTGTTTATTTAACCCTTTACCAACTATAGGATTAGTAATGGAGAAGGAAGGTGACATTAACCCCCCATTATCCCACTTACCACCACTACAGGGCAAGTGGGAAGAACCGGGCAAAGCTCCAGAATTGGCACATCTAATAGACGCGCCTTTTCTGGGCAGCTGCGGGCTGCTGTTTTTAGGCTGGGGGTGACGCATATCCATGGCCCCTTTCCAGCCTGAGAATAGCAGCCCGCACCTGGGAGTTTTACCGGGTTGGTTTAAAAACACAGGTGGACCCCACGTCAGGCTTTTCATTCATTCATTCTTCCCTGCTCGCCGGCCGAGAATAATGACAGCCGCCCACGTTCAGCACCACACGCAGGGGAACAGCGGCTTACAGTAGTGCTACTTCCCCCATGGCCGTCTGTGCACACAGAGGACAGTGTGCACTGTTCTCCGTGCGCATGTGTGTGGCACGTTTTGCGACCCGTGTGTCTGGGTGAAAACGGACATGTCTGCGTGTTTTGCACATGGAAACGCGGTTCGTGAAAACACGCTGACATGTGCATAGACCCATTCATTTGAATGGGTCTACGTGGGTCAGTGTCTCCGCTACGTGAGAAAACTGTAACCACACGTAACGGAGACGCTGACATGTGAAACCGGCCTAAGAAAGAAGCTGAGTGCACATAGCCTTACAGGAGTTTTGCATTTCTTGCAACATTTTAGCAGTTTTTCCCTGCAGTGATTTAGCCGTTTTTTTTCCCTGCAGCGTTTAAGCAGTTTTTTATTTGGAAGCATTTTAGCAGTTTTTCCATGCAGCGTTTAAGCAGGGTTTTCCTGCAGCGGTTTACCCGATTTTTACTGTATCGTTTTAGCAGTTTCTTCCTGCAGCATTAGGCCATGTTCACACAGTGCGTTTTTTACTGCGGAACCGCAGCGTTTTTGCCGCTGCGGTTCCGCAGCTGTTTTCCATGCAGGGTACAGTACAATGTACCCTATGGAAAACAGGAACCGCTGTGCACATGATCCTGAATTTAAAAAAAAAAGCCGCGCTGAATAGCTGCGGGAAAAAAGAAGGAGCATGTCACTTCTTTTTTCGGAGCCGCAGCGGTTCTGCACCCATAGACCTCCATTGTGAGGTCAAACCCGCAGTAAAACCCGCAGATCAAAAATATATCTGCGGGTTTTATTGCGGTTTGTGGTGCCGAACCGCTGCAGCAGGAAGTGCGGGGAAGCGGGCGGAAGTGCGTGGGCGGAGTGTGGCTGCCCCGATCCCACCCCCCCATGCTCCGATGCCCCACCCGTGCTCCGATGCCCCCCCCGTGCTCCGATGCCCCCCCCCCGTGCCCTAATCTCCCCCCCTTATACTTACCCGGTGTTACGTACGCTGCGCACGCTGCGCATACTTACCCGGCTTCTCCCGTCCCTCGGTGCACTCGCGATCCTGTCCAGCGCTGCTCTGCTTCCTCCTTCGCCGGCTCACGGCGTCCGGTGCCTCTGCGCATGCGCGGTCGCGTCTCCTCCATCGCAGAGCCTTCTGGGAGGTCGCGACCCGGTGGCTCCACCCCAACATGGCGGCGCCCATCGGGTATTTCTTCCCGGCGTCTCCCTAGGTAAGACGCCTTTGCTTTGTAGGTGCACTGTCTGCCGTCAGTGTCCCTATGCCCTAGGCTCCCCTGCACCAGTGTCTTCTCTCAGCCCAGTCTTTACTTTGTCTTAGTGTTCTGCCAGTCCGTGTTCCTGCTGTGTCCTGTCTGTCCGTGTTCCTGCTGTATCCTGCCAGTCCGTGTTCCTGCTGTATCCTGCCAGTCCGTGTTCCTGTTGTATACTGCCAGTCCATGTTCCTGCTGTATCCTGCCAGTCCGTGTTCCTGCAGTATCCTGCCAGTCCGTGTTCCTGCTGAGTCCTGCCAGTCCGTGTTCCTGCTGTGTTCTGCCGTTCCGTGTTCCAGTCATTTTCAGTTAAGTCTTGTTTTCCTATTATTCCCTGCCATCCTTATAGCCTTTGGTTTCCTTCTTTATCTTGGGTCGCCCCTTTGGCTCTAGCTGTTGTGTCTCCATTCCCCCGAGGTCCTGCTCCTAACACTCCCTGTATAGGGGGTGATTCCATCTGGTCCGCTCGACCCCGGGGGCTCTAGAGTCACGACCCAGAGGGTCCACTCTCGGATTTCTGCCTGAGTACTTACAGTAAGCAAAGGCCATGGACCCCGCTGGGGCCTCTGCTGCGCAGAAAGAGCTACTCTTTTTGCGAAAGAATCAGTCCCGCATGATGTCTTTTATGAAAGCTATGGATTCTCGTTTGTCCACGCTCCAGTCCTCCGATCCTGGCAACGCCGCTCTACTCGTTGGCTTACAGCAAGAGTTAGCTCAGCAGCGTGACACCCAGGCCCATATACTTAGTTATATGTCTTATATTGACGATCGGCTGCTTTCCATCCAGACAGCCGCTTCTACGTCTGCTCCTGCGTCCCACCCTCCACCCCGCTTGGCTAAACCGCCTCGGTACAATGGGGATCCTAAGTCCTGCCGAGGATTTCTAAACCAATGCCGTCTTCACTTTGAGCTTCTGCCCCAGCATTACCCGACGGATCGGTCCAAAGTTGCGTTTTTGATTTCCCATCTGGAGGGTGACGCCTTGGCATGGGTTAATCCACTCTGGGAGCGAGACGATCCTCTAGTCTCCCGGTTGTCTGAATTTTTGGAGACTTTCCGTCTTGTCTTTGACGAACCACACTCTCCTCTGACTTGGGCTGGAACAATGAGGCGTTGGTGGGTGCTTTTTGGCGGGGTCTCTCTGGGCGCATAAAAGATGAGTTAGCCGGTCGGGACACTCCTACTGTTTTGGAGGAATTAATTTCCTTAGCTACCCGTATTGACCTTCGGTTCCAAGAACGCGCCCGTGAGCGGAGGTCTCTTCGCCCTTCTTCTGCCACCCGTAAGCCACTCAGTCCTCAGCCTAGAACCTCCTCTCAGGCGTCCGCACCGGAACCTATGCAAGTGGACCGTCTTAAGATGTCCGAACAACGTCGTAAAGAGGGGCGCACTCAGGGGTTATGCTTTTACTGCGGGAGTGCTGCTCATTTATTACGCTCTTGCCCTGAACGTCCGGAAAACTCCTCCGCCTAGGTCAGGTAAGAGAGGCCTCCCTAGGTGTGTGTGATCCCTCTCAACCCCTTACTTTGTCCGTTCTTTTGCATATTGCGGGCAAAGGCATTTCTCTGGATGCGTATGTGGATTTGGGCGCAGCAGGGAATTTTATTAGGTTGGAGGAGGTTTTGAAATTCTCCGTTCCAGTCAAAACCTTAGAGGCTCCTGTGATTCTTGCATCTGTGGATGGTAAACCGTTACAGGAGACCATTACTCAAGTAACACTTGAGGTGGAACTTCAGGTTGGGGCTCTACACAAGGAGAGAATTGCATTTTATGTTTTAGCGGGTCTGTCTCATCCTATGCTCTTAGGTCTTCCTTGGTTACGGAACCACGAGCCCATTTTAGATTGGCGCAATGGTAATATCTTGCGCTGGGGTGAGCTTTGTCGGGAACGTTGTCTGCTGCCGGTGCGTCCTGTGGGATCTTCCTCTAATTCTTCTCCTTCCTCTTCTTTTCCCGCCTTACCCTGTGTCTACAGCGCTTATTCTGATGTCTTCAACAAGAAGGAGGCTGAGGGTCTTCCGCCTCACCGGCTCTATGATTGTCCCATAGATCTCGTGCCTGGAACTAACCCGCCCAGGGGCAGGATCTATCCTCTCTCTCCTGCTGAGACTCAAGCTATGTCTGAGTACATTCAAGAAAATCTTGCTAAAGGATTCATTCGCAAGTCTTCTTCTCCGGCCGGAGCAGGTTTTTTTTTCGTGAAGAAGAAAGACGGTTCTCTCCGTCCCTGCATTGATTATCGAGGCCTAAACAACATCACAGTGAAGAACAAATATCCTCTGTCACTCATTCCGGAACTCTTCGACCGTCTTCGGGGTGCGCAAATTTTTACCAAATTAGATCTACGTGGCGCACATAATTTGGTTCGTATTCGTGCAGGCGATGAGTGGAGTGGATGAGTTCAATACTCGTGACGGTCACTACGAGTACTTGGTTATGCCGTTTGGTCTCTGCAACGCCCCCGCGGTTTTCCAGGAATTTGTGAACGATGTATTTCGGGATCTTCTCTACTCCTCGGTCGTAGTTTACCTTGATGACATTCTCATCTTTTCTCCGGATCTCTCCACTCACAGGCGAGATGTCCGTCGTGTTCTGCAAAGGCTAAGAGAGAATCATCTGTTCGCTAAGATTGAGAAGTGCGTCTTTGAACAATCTTCTCTTCCCTTCCTGGGATATATTGTCTCAAGATCTGGCTTAGAGATGGATCCAGAGAAGGTTTCTGCTGTCCTGAATTGGCCTCGTCCTCTTGGAACAAAAGCAATCCAACGTTTTCTTGGCTTTGCCAACTACTATAGACAATTTATTCCTCATTTTTCTTCCATGACCAAGCCTATCTCTGCTCTAGTTCGCAAGGGAGTCAACTCCAGTCTTTGGACCCCTGAGGCTGAAGAGTCCTTTCTGTCTCTTAAACAAAGCTTCGCTACGGCCCCTGTGCTTCATCGTCCTGATGCTAATAGACCGTTTGTCCTCGAGGTCGACGCATCCTCTATTGGAGCTGGTGCTGTACTTTTGCAAAGATCCTCGTCCGGACGTTTGGTGACCTGTGGTTTTTTTTCTAAAACCTTTTCCGCTCCTGAGCGTAACTACTCTATTGGAGATAAAGAACTCTTGGCTATCAAGCTAGCCTTGGAGGAATGGCGTTATCTCCTTGAGGGGGCTCTTCATCCATTCACCATTTACACAGACCACAAGAATCTGGCCTATATTCAGTCTGCCCAAAGACTAAATCCACGACAGGCCAGATGGTCTTTATTCTTCGGACGATTCGAATTTGAACTTCATTTCCGACCCGGGAATAAGAATGTCAAAGCAGATGCTCTTTCAAGATCCTTTCAGCCTCTGGACCTAGAGGATTTTCCGGCTCACATCATTGATCCTGCGAAGATCGTCACTCTTGCTCCTCTAAGAGTGACTTCAACTCCTCCTGGCAAGACTCTTGTGGCTAACCAAGACAAGGAGAGAGTTTTACGTTGGGGTCACTCCTCCAAAATTGCAGGTCACGTAGGAGTCAAGAAGACACTTTCTCTTATCTCTCGGCATTACTGGTGGCCATCTCTCCGACAAGACGTCACCAGATTCATCGCTTCTTGTCCTTCTTGTGCAAAAAATAAAGTTCCTAGGCAGCTTCCTTCCGGTCTCCTGCATCCTATGCCTGTGCCTTCCGTTCCTTGGAGTCATATCGCTATGGACTTCATCACTGATCTACCTTGTTCCTCGAATTTCTCTGTCATCTTGGTTGTTGTAGATCGGTTCTCCAAGATGGCTCACTTCATCGCATTACCTGGTCTGCCTTCCGCTCCTGAGTTGGCAAAGATCTGTTTACACCAAGTCTTCCGTCTTCATGGTTTTCCTCATCATATCGTCTCAGACCGTGGAGTACAATTTACCTCACGTTTTTGGAGAGCTCTCTGCAGTCTATTAAAGGTTAACTTGGACTTTTCTTCCGCCTATCACCCTCAGTCCAACGGACAAGTGGAGCGAGTTAATCAAGTCCTGACTACATATCTGCGACATTTCTCCAATGCACACCAAGATGACTGGGTCTCTCTTCTCCCCTGGGCCGAATTCTCATATAACAATCTTCCCAGCGAGTCTTCCTCCAAAACCCCCTTTTTTGTAGTCTATGGTCAACATCCGAACATTCCTCTTCCTGTTTCTCTTTCCTCGGGGGTACCGGCAGCGGATTTCTTGTCCCGGGAATTCTCTACGATTTGGAGTGAGACCAAAGTGGCTCTTGAGAGAGCTAGCCTTAATATGAAAAAGTTTGCTGACAAAAGGCGTTTGGATGCTCCGCCATATTCTCCGGGTGATAAAGTTTGGCTTTCCTCTCGCTATATCAAGCTTAAAATTCCCTCTTGCAAACTGGGTCCCCGCTATATTGGTCCTTTTCCTATCTTGAGTCGCATTAATGATGTTTCTTATAAGTTGAAGTTGCCTGCCTCTTTACGCATTCCCAATGCCTTCCATGTGTCTCTTCTCAAGCCTGCAGTCTTTAATCGTTTTCACTCCGCTACCTCTTCCTCTCCTCAGCTCTGTACTTCTGATGGAATCTTTAATGTTAAAGACATTCTTGCCAAAAAGGTAGTTAGGGGTAAAACTTATTTTTTGATTGATTGGGAGGGATTTGGCCCTGAGGAAAGGTCCTGGGAGCCCTGAGAGAACATCAATGCTCCTCTTATCATGAAAAGATTCCTTTCTAGCCTTAAAAAGAGGGGGACTAAGGAGGGGGGTACTGTTACGTACGCTGCGCACGCTGCGCATACTTACCCGGCTTCTCCTGTCCCTCGGCGCACTCGCGATCCTGTCCAGCGCCGCTCTGCTTCCTCCTTCGCCGGCTCACGGCGTCCGGTGCCTCTGCGCATGCGCGGTCGCGTCTCCTCCATCGCAGAGCCTTCTGGGAGGTCGCGACCCGGTGGCTCCGCCCCAACATGGCGGCGCCCATCGGGTATTTCTTCCCGGCGTCTCCCTAGGTAAGACGCCTTTGCTTTGTAGGTGCACTGTCTGCCGTCAGTGTCCCTATGCCCTAGGCTCCCCTGCACGAGTGTCTTCTCTCAGCCCAGTATTTACTTTGTCTTAGTGTTCTGCCAGTCCGTGTTCCTGCTGTGTCCTGCCTGTCCGTGTTCCTGCTGTATCCTGCCAGTCCGTGTTCCTGCTGTATCCTGCCAGTCCGTGTTCCTGTTGTATACTGCCAGTCCGTGTTCCTGCTGTATCCTGCCAGTCCGTGTTCCTGCAGTATCCTGCCAGTCCGTGTTCCTGCTGAGTCCTGCCAGTCCGTGTTCCTGCTGTGTTCCGCCGTTCCGTGTTCCAGTCATTTTCAGTTAAGTCTTGTTTTCCTATTATTCCCTGCCATCCTTATAGCCTTTGGTTTCCTTCTTTATCTTGGGTCGCCCCTTTGGCTCTAGCTGTTGTGTCTCCATTCCCCCGAGGTCCTGCTCCTAACACTCCCTGTATAGGGGGTGATTCCATCTGGTCCGCTTGACCCCGGGGGCTCTAGAGTCACGACCCAGAGGGTCCTCTCTCGGATTTCTGCCCGAGTACTTACACCCGGCCTCCCGGTGTCCGTCCGGCCGTCTTCTCCCTGGGCGCCGCCATCTTGCACAATGGCGGGCGCATGCGCAGTGGGCCCGCCGAATCTGCCGGCCGGCAGATTCGTTCCAAAGTGCATTTTGATCACTGAGATAGGTTATATCTCAGTGATCAAAATAAAAAAATAGTAAATGACACCCCCCCCCCTTTGTCACCCCCATAGGTAGGGACAATAAAAAAATTAAGAATTTTTTTTTTTTCCCACCAAGGTTAGAATAGGGTTAGGGGTAGGGTTAGGGGTAGGGTTAGGGGTAGGGGTAGGGTTAGGGGTAGGATTAGGGGTAGGGTTAGGGGTAGGGGTAGGGGTAGGGTTAGGGGTAGGGGTAGGGTTAGGGTATTTTCAGCCATTTTAACCCTAAAAAACTTCCTAGAAAACACACAGACTCTGCATAGAAAACTGCATAAAAAAAAGGATCAAAAAACGCATCAAAAAACGCACCAAAAAAGCACAAAAAAAGGACCAAAAAAAGGACCTGCGTTTTCTGCCAAGAGCTGCGGTTTCAGTCCTGAAAAAAAAAGGATGGAAATCAGGAACGTGTGAACATACCCTTATAGTTGTTTTTCTTGCAGTGTTTTAGCAGTTTTTTTCCTGTGTTTAAGGCTACTTTCACACATCAGTTTTTTGCCGTCAGGCTCAATCCGGCGAATTTTGAAAAAAAAAAAACGGATCCTTCGCAAATTGTGGAAAACTGATGCGACGGATCCATTTTTTTTGCCGGATCCGACTAGCTAATCGGATCCTAAGGGGGAGAGAGAGAGACCAGAATGGGAACATAAACAATCGGGGCATGCTCAGTTAAAAAAAAAACTAAATCCGTCGCCGGATTCTGTCATTTGACAGATCCGGCGCCATAGGGTTCCATTCTAGCAAACGGCGGACGGTGACGGATCCGTCGCTGTCCATTTTTTTTCGACGGCCACAAAGTTACTATGTCTGTTTTCTCTGACCGCTGGAAAAACAATTTTTGACGGATCCGGTTAAAAACGGATGAAACGTGAGGCCATCCATCGCTAATACAAGTCTATGCGAAAAAAAACAGATCCGGTGGCAACTTTTGCTGGATCCGTTTTTTTTTTAAATTTGCTGGATTGTGACTGGCGGCAAAAAACTGATGTGTGAAAGCATCCCTTAGACATTTTTTTCCCTGCAGTGTTTTAGCAGGTTTTTCCTGAGGCGTTTTTTGAAGCCTCTCTGATTGGACAGCGTCTAATCCGGAGCTTTTTAAAAAAATAAAAAAAAAATCAGGAGCCACTTAAAAAAAAGTGACATCCCCTTTCTTTTTTTCCATTCAGGTAATTTTCAAAACCGTGTGAACCTCTCAGGCAATGTGCACACGTTGCAGATTTCTGTGCCGATTTTTCCTCTGCATTTTACCTGCGGATTACCTGTGGATTTCCAGCGTTGTGCGGATTCCACCTGCGGTTTTATGCCTGCGGATTCCTATTGAGGAGCAGGTGTAAAACGCTGCGGAATCCGCACAAAGACTTGAAATGCTGCGAAAAATAAACCGCAGTGTTTCCGTGCGGTATTTTCCGCAGCATGCGCACTGCGGATTTGGTTTTCCATAGGTTGACATGGTTCTGTAAAGTGGATGGAAAACTGCTGAGCGTCCAATCCACTGCGGAGCCGCAGTAAATCCGCAACATGTGCACATAGCCTTAGGCTATTTTTTTTGTTGTTTTGGAGAAGCAGATCAGCTCAAAAACAACTAAAAAAAAAATCCCTGAGAGGACTGGTGTCTAGATAATGGAAAGGTAATGTTTTGATTTTTTTTTTTTTTAGCCCTTGGGGGACCCCCTCCTCTATAAACATGATGGTGCACAATGTGTGGATTTAGTATTGAGCAGGTAACACAGAAGGCAGGACGTAAAGGTGGAGGGAGGACAGAATACAAGGAGTGGAGGAAAGTGTAGACAGAGGAGAGGAGGAGGAGGGAGGCTGCAGCCACCACCACCGCTGCTGCTGCTGCTCACCGCGCCTGCGCACTGCGGCTCCACGGAGCCTTGATTTTGCCGGGATTCCCAATTCTGCAGCACAGAGCGGAGCAAGCGCGGAGAGCAGGCGCCGAGCAGGAGGGAATTACCGCCAGCTACGGGCGAGCACGGCCGGCACCAGCCTCCTGACTGCCAGCTGCACCCCCTGCAAGCCCGGAGACCGGAGGGCTCTGACTGACAGTGTGTCCATCTGCATTGCTCCTTATGTAAGTGTCATTCATCACCCCCATCATCCTCCTCATCATCACCATCATCATCATCAGTGCATAGGCTGCTGCTGTATGGACTGCACATTGCAGATAGGAGGAGGGGAGCTGCCCCAGCATGGCTCTCTATGGGGAGAGCATCATATCCCCCAATGGTGGACATTGCATGGGGTGGCACTGGGTCCGCAGCCCCCAATGATCCCATTGTATGCACACGTCCGTACTCCGCCTCATCCCATCCGTACAGTATACGCGGTGTATGGCGGTGAGGCGGGCTCGTCCTGTAGCGGGGGGCACTGTGTCACCTGCAGGGAGTCCCGTAATGGGACCGTGTGTCCGCCTGCCCCGTATGTTCTGCGGGACGCACACGTATGTGACTAGCCAAGGTCATCGCCGTGTTAACCCTGCGTCTGACACACGGCTCATCCGCTTTCTTAACGTACGAATGGTGCATGTACGCACGTGCCTGGTGCCGCAACGCGAATGCCTTTTTTTAAAATTATTTTTCATGTACGTACTTGTGTTGTCAGATGACGGAACAATGGCTTTATAATCGTTGTCTGGAGATTATAACCGTATTATGTGGCTATTAATGATCCGGTAGGAAATAAAGGCTGCAGATGGCTATGTGGCATCGTAAACGGATACAGTAATAGATCTGCAACGCTAATGATGTGTACTATGTATGTCCTCTATAATCCAGCCCCAATTCTCTCTGTACACTGGACATATTTGGTGTGTGCTGTGAAGGGTTTTGTTAAAAAATCTAAAGGATTGCCCCTATCTGTCTATCTATCTCTATCTATCTATCTATCTATCTATCTATCTATCTATCTATCTATCTATCTATTCATGGGATAGATATAATATTAACTATATATCTATCTATGTATAGTCCAGTGTGATTTTTTTCAGCCCTATATACAGGGCATTTTGGTGTATACTGTGAAGGGGTTTTGGCCCCCTCCCCACATTCCCCCCCCATTAAAAAAAACCATAGAGGCTTGCACTCACCATCCATAGGGATCTGTGCTGCTTTACATCTATCTATCTATCTATCTATCTATCTATCTATCTATCTATCTATCTATCTATCTATCTAACATGTATGTCTTTCCATCATCTTTGGAAGTATTTTTCCTACTTATCTGGCAAAATCCCTAAATCGGCGCAATCTTCTTAGTCTGTAAATGAAGAATCCTTCCATAGTTCCGCCCAACGGTCACACACATTAGCCGTTCCATGTTTTTCTCTGTCTCGAAGGGCAGAGACGATGAAAATGACCTCTGGACAATGTTT
The DNA here is from genome assembly GCF_032444005.1 of Ranitomeya imitator. Classification (NCBI taxonomy): domain Eukaryota; kingdom Metazoa; phylum Chordata; class Amphibia; order Anura; family Dendrobatidae; genus Ranitomeya; species Ranitomeya imitator. The sequence continues at coordinate 638,338,872 of NC_091286.1, forward strand.
AAGGTTATTTGTGAGAAAGACCTTGGTCTGTGTGTGTGGATTGGAGACGAGCTCCTGGCAGTCAGCTCAGTGGTGCCCCCTTTTCCCCCCCGTCCTCTGCAGGATGCTGGCGCTGCAGTGAGCCCCCCGCTCCGCTCTGCAGTCAGACTCTCCTCATGTGTGTGACATGTGTACCGTCCTCATGTCCTCCCGATACCATGCGTCTATCAGTGTCCCGTCCGTCGTGTCGAAGATTTCAACAGATGTAGCCGTGCCGAGTGGGTCCGTTTCTAAGCGGTCACGGAGATATTATCTGCGTCTGTACATACGAACGCAATACCTTACGGCGGAATTAACTCTGCTACATCGTGATAATAATAAAATAATAATAATTGTTGACTCGTGAGAAGGAAACGACGCGACGGTAATTTGCAATCATGACAAAGGGACGGAGCTGTACTTTCTACAGGAAGTATAATAGAGTCTAAGTGTAATTGCCAAATGCTGCAGTACATAAAGGCCACTCAGACGGATGACAAGTTTGGCAGCTGAGACCTCTTGTCGCAGAGCAGCGGCGGCACAAAGAGAAGAACGGGCGCTGTGTGTAGGGGATCCATGGCTGGGCTGTGTAAGAGGGGCCATCGCTCGCCCTCATTGCAGGGGGATTGTATTTGGGGCTGTAGACGAATGCAATATACCGTGGAGTCAGATATAGCAGAGCTGGATTTGTCAGATGTAGCAGAGCTTACTTTGTCATAGGTGCGTGTGATTTATTCTAGGAACTTGATCGGAATTAGAGTTATTACCAGAGCGGCTCCCTGCGGATAAACACATTCCGATCTGACCGATCTATCCCATTTTGTTGATCGTTGATTGCATCTTGGAGAGTCAGGCGTCCGTAATCACCATATGTCACGGAGGACGGCAATGATTTATGATACTTTATGTCAATAAGGATCGACAGCGTCGCAAGAGAAAAGAGGCGACTGATATTATGGAACAGTGGGGTGATTTTTTAATACCGTACATTTTAAGATAGGGATAATTTTTGGACACATTTTGAGATAAGGATAATTTTTGGATACATTTTGATATAAGGATATAAATATATACAGTGGGGCAAAAAAGTATTTAGTCAGTCAGCAATAGTGCAAGTTCCACCACTTAAAAAGATGAGAGGCGTCTGTAATTTACATCATAGGTAGACCTCAACTATGGGAGACAAACTGAGAAAAAAAAATCCAGAAAATCACATTGTCTGTTTTTTTAACATTTTATTTGCATATTATGGTGGAAAATAAGTATTTGGTCATTAACAAAATTTCATCTCAATACTTTGTAATATATCCTTTGTTGGCAATGACAGAGGTCAAACGTTTTCTGTAAGTCTTCACAAGGTTGCCACACACTGTTGTTGGTATGTTGGCCCATTCCTCCATGCAGATCTCCTCTAGAGCAGTGATGTTTTTGGCTTTTCGCTTGGCAACACGGACTTTCAACTCCCTCCAAAGGTTTTCTATAGGGTTGAGATCTGGAGACTGGCTAGGCCACTCCAGGACCTTGAAATGCTTCTTACGAAGCCACTCCTTCGTTGCCCTGGCAGTGTGCTTTGGATCATTGTCATGTTGAAAGACCCAGCCACGTTTCAGCTTCAATGCCCTTGCTGATGGAAGGAGGTTTGCACTCAAAATCTCACGATACATGGCCCCATTCATTCTTTCATGTACCTGGATCAGTCGTCCTGGCCCCTTTGCAGACAAACAGCCCCAAAGCATGATGTTTCCACCACCATGCTTTACAGTAGGTATGGTGTTTGATGGATGCAACTCAGTATTCTTTTTCCTCCAAACACGACAAGTTGTGTTTCTACCAAACAGTTCCAGTTTGGTTTCATCAGACCATAGAATATTCTCCCAAAACTCCTCTGGATCATCCAAATGTTCTCTAGCAAACTTCAGACGGGCCCGGACATGTACTGGCTTAAGCAGTGGGACACGTCTGGCACTGCAGGATCTGAGTCCATGGTGGCGTAGTGTGTTACTTATGGTAGGCCTTGTTACATTGGTCCCAGCTCTCTGCAGTTCATTCACTAGGTCCCCCCGCGTGGTTCTGGGATTTTTGCTCACCGTTCTTGTGATCATTCTGACCCCACGGGGTGGGATTTTGCGTGGAGCCCCAGATCGAGGGAGATTATCAGTGGTCTTGTATGTCTTCCATTTTCTAATTATTGCTCCCACTGTTGATTTCTTCACTCCAAGCTGGTTGGCTATTGCAGATTCAGTCTTCCCAGCCTGGTGCAGGGCTACAATTTTGTTTCTGGTGTCCTTTGACAGCTCTTTGGTCTTCACCATAGTGGAGTTTGGAGTCAGACTGTTTGAGGGTGTGCACAGGTGTCTTTTTATACTGATAACAAGTTTAAACAGGTGCCATTACTACAGGTAATGAGTGGAGGAAATAGGAGACTCTTAAAGAAGAAGTTACAGGTCTGTGAGAGCCAGAAATCTTGATTGTTTGTTTCTGACCAAATACTTATTTTCCACCATAATATGCAAATAAAATGTTAAAAAAACAGACAATGTGATTTCTGGATTTTTTTTTCTCAGTTTGTCTCCCATAGTTGATGTTTACCTATGATGTAAATTACAGACGCCTCTCATCTTTTTAAGTGGTGGAACTTGCACTATTGCTGACTGACTAAATACTTTTTTGCCCCACTGTATATTTGTACATTAATTAATTAATTCATTGATTGTATATCTGATAAACCAATATGGTGGTCACATAGTCGGCCATCTCCTTCGTCCCCCGAGTAGTGGTGTGATATGTCCACTATGACCCGGTTCACATTTTGTGTGTTCGGTGCAGATTTCGAAACTGAAATCCTTATCATTTCTGTATCTAAAATCCGCATGCATTTTCCGCATTTATGTGCTTTGTCCGACTTTTTCCCTAAAACTCATCAAAATAAAATAAAAAAATGCGGGTTACCATTGAAATGAAAGAGTAAAATCCGCACCGAAAAAAAGATACGGTACTTTTTATCACAGCAGAAGTAGACGGGTCACTGCGGGTTTAAATAATGCAACAAAGGCTTATTCCCGTGCAGAATCCGCACCAAAAAAGCGAGGCATGTGGACGAGAGTAACCTTAAAAATCATCCACTTGGCTAATACTGTAGGTGGGAAAAATCCGTACCAAATCCGCAAAAAGGAAACCCAGCCTCCGTATTTTACATCAGTATTGGACATGCTTGTGTGCTAATAGTATTACTGAAGATACTCTATGTCCAAGTCCCCGTGGCTGCATGTCTCGTGGCTGTTCAACATCGGCAACAAATGCAGGGATTCCCTGTTTGTTAGGCAATCCCTGCATGTGTTACGTCTGTCGAACAGGTGCGAGACATGCAGCCGCGGGGACTTGAACCTATTTTTCGAGCCTGCCGAAGTCACTCGGTTAGCACACGAGCATGCTCAGATAACACCATACCCAAGTATGCTCCCTCATCACTACTCATCATTAATCAGTATTTGTATGCCAAGATCAGGAGTGGCACAATTAGATGAAAAGTATAATATATACTTGCAATACATGAGTCCCATTTTGGCTGTGCAGGACCTTTATCGGGCCTTTATCAGACCTTTATCGGACCTTTATCAGGCCATCTCTTTTTTTATTATAACTTGATAAAGGCCCTTTGTGGCCGAAACGTTGTGATTTTTAAGCACAAATAAAGTTACCAAAAGGAGGACGTCTGGTTCCTGGATTTCTCTGAAAAGTACAATAGAAGCATGTCACCACTTCTGCATTTTTCACCCACTCCAAATACTGTTGTAAAATACTGAACGTGTGAACGTGGCCTTTGTCTACTCTTTCAGAGATAAATTACACTTCTTGCATTTTTTTTAGGCAAATTTGCCTTTCTAAACTCCAGAAATGCCGGTTGACAACCCTGAAGGTCGTGTGACGATAGCTGTGTTTGTTGTCAGACAACTATTAAAGGGATACTTTTGCAATTAAAGAAAATTAATTGTATAATAAAAAGTTTGATGATTTTTTTAATATACTTCTTAGGCCGGTTTCACACGTCAGTGGCTCCGGTAGTGGGCAACCATTTTAAAGCCCGTTGATAGTTGAGGATCCTTTTGTAAGTTTTGCACTGGGATCTTATAGATATTCTGTATATATGGATTTGCCATAGACGTATCATACAGGAAAATACATTCAGGCCGGTTTCACACGTCAGTGGCTCCGGTACGTGAGGTGACAGTTTCCTCACATACCGGAGACACTGACGCACGTAGACACATTTAAATCAATGAGTCTCTGCACATGTCAGCGTGTTTTCACAGACCGTGTATCCGTTTGAAAAACACGGAGACATGTCAGTGTTTGTGGGAGCGCACGGATCACACGGACCCATTAAAGTCAATGGGTTCGTGTAAAACACGTACCGCACACGGATGCTGTCCGTGTGCAGTCCGTGTGCCGTGCAGGAGACAGCGCTACTGTAAGCGCTGTCCACCCTGCGTGCGGTGCTGAAGCCGGTATTCATCCCTTCTTCCCAGCAGTGTTCGCTGGAGACCCAGCTCCAGCGATGTCTCCTCTCAGCGGCTGCAGCCTGTGCTGTGTGAGCGGTCACGTGGTCCCACTCATTACAGTGAGGAATATGCGCATATTCCTCACTGTAATGAGCGGGACCACGTGACCGCTCACACAGGGCCTCCTGCCGGCGCTGGGAGGAGATATCGCTGGAGCTGGGTGTCGGTGAGTATTTCCTGGCAGGCGGGGGGGGGGGCGCACAGGGGATGGGAGGCGGGAGGGGACGCACAAACTATATTTTTAAGGGGAAAGAAAAAAAAAAGATTATTCATTCCTTCTCTCCAGCAAACGCTGCTGGGAAGAAGGGATGAATACCGGCTTCAGCACCGCACGCAGGGGACAGCGCTTAACTGTAGCGCTGTCTCCTGTACAGTCCGTGTGGTCCTCAGTCGGCACACGGGCGGCACATGGCTGCCGCACGTGTACCACACTGATGTGCCACGTGAGCACACGGACACGGATAATTCCGGTACCGATTTTTCCGGAATTATCTGGACGTGTGGGACAGGCCTAAAGGGGTGTTTATCAGCTGTAAATAGTAAGTTATCTAACTCATGTAATTCTACTAAATCTGGTAACCCTTTTCCTGCTCCCACACTCTTGGCTTTTGATCCTAAGCTCGACACAGGACATCATTTCTTATGCCAGCAAGTGACCAGATAAAAGGGACAAGTTAACTGGTAATGTTAGTCGCTAAGCCAGCCCCCTTCTCATCACAACTGATGCGAAGACTGAGAAGGGGGCGGACTGCCATCAAACCACTGATTTTCTTTTTAAAATGAATTTATTTATTTTCCCTTACGGAAGCAAATTATGAAGGTTTCTATTGAAAACCAGTGAACAGAGGTATTGAAAATCGAAGAATGGAAAATTGTATAACTTTTCACTATACTAACACTGACCTTGAAACAGAACCAAATAGTTATTTTACCATCTTGGCATAGTAGAGCTCTTTATATTAAGTGACTTACTGGTGACAGTGACATTTCCATGCAGTGCTGCACACTCCTCCCAGCTGTGCTCATCCTGTTCTCCTTGTTCATGAGTAGATTACAGACAGGATTACACTGACAGCACAATTGGTGATGATCACAGCTCGCCTTCTCCTCCTCCTCCCTGTACAGTGACCTCTGCACAGATCTTAGAGCATGCCCACAACGCTCTCCAATAGGCTATCTCCAACTATCTGTAAAAAAAAAAATATATATATATATATGCAATCTGAAAATATATTATAAAAAATATATATATGTAATTTTTTTTTCTTTTATAGGGAGACAGCCATATCAGTAGTTGTAAAATGTAAAAATGTACAGTCAAGATCAAAAGAAATCTTGGTGACATATTATTTAAAAATTTCAAATTAAAAATTAAAAACATTGTGATGATTTTTGTGATCTAACCGAATAACCCTTTACGAATATGAACGAAGCCTCGATCTCTCCAATAAATGAAGCTTTTTGGTAAATGCTTGACAGATTTTCATTGAAAAGTTGTGTAATTCCGTCGTTTTGTGCTGCAGATAAGTGACAGCCTGACAATGGTGAAGGATGGAGGTTTATTATAGCAGTAGACATCGTGAATTAGACGGCGCTTTCCTAGTTTTCCATTTAAAAAAAACCTGCAGCGCAAATATTTTACTTGCAGTGGGCCTAAAACATTAAGAAAATGAGTAGAATTCTATCGGCATTTTCGGCCTCCAAATACTACATAGAAAGATAAACGATTTGTTTTTTTGGAACTTTATATAAAAGTGTGGTAGATCAAATCCTATCCCCTACACTGTGTGCCGCAAAAAAAAAAAACCCTGTGCGGTCCGTGCTGACTGTCCAGTTGGACAGTTTTGGTACATGGATCCAGAGCGAAGGGGACCACAGCCACATGGTCAGTATTAGGCTATGTTCACACAATGAGCTTTTGGTGAGTTTTTGATGTTGCTGATTTTCTGCACTAGATTACTAGCGTTTTTTTTTTTTTTTCTAAATTATGCATTGTAAAAAAAATCTCAACAAAAACTTATTGTGGGAACATTAGCCTTAATAATAAAGTGGGGCCCATGATGTGTAAAGTCCAGGGGCCTACATCACATAAAAGATCTAGAAATGGCGCTCCCGGTGGAGCTATATGAGGCAGCATTGGAGAAGTATAGTGTCACTGCGGCTGGCCGGGATCATGAGTTAGCAGTGCTCTACAGAGATCCCGGCCAGCGTTAGAGCAGGATTTACAAGCTCAATAGGAAAGAGCTTGTAAATGCTCATATTTGGCCACCGCTGCTGGGAAACAGCAGTAGCCGGGTCACCTGGGCTACAATTTGTAACCAGTTATATAACAATGACTGGTATAAATGAAGGAAAAGAATTTCAAGAACAAATACCGTAAGTTGTTTGTGGCCAAAACATTAGCATAACCCTTTCAGGCAAAATATAATGAAATATACACAAAAATCAATTTATGTACATTTTTTTCACCATTTATAGTTTCAAATGTACTGCAAACATTAAAGATGTATTCCCCCCAAAAAAAACAAAAAAATACATTCCGACCAAAAATGCCTCAGTGTAGGCATGAAACTCTACCAAGTGGAAGAACCAGGTTCCTGAGACTCTTGCTGTACAATACAAGGTTGCCACCAATGGTAGAAGAAGCCGGAGAGAGGTTTATTGGGTTCTTTGGCCTTTTCCATAACCCCAATGGACTTCATTCCCAAGGTCGGCACCCCCTTTGGCATCTTCTATTTCACGAGGTCACTGACTTGTGGTGTAAAATCTGGACGAAGGAACTTCAGATCGATATTCTATTGGTATGTTACGAATGTCTTTGGTTAGACTACCCCCTGAAAAGGGTTGTGCTGTGGACACCCCAGGTCTGTGTCTTACTAGGATATAACGATTGATAACGGTGGGTCCCGGGGACCCCTTTATAAGCTCAAGCAGGCTCATGAAAGTATGATTGTGTCTGAAATTATAAGGTTCATTCCAGCTAATTGGGAGAACCTTTAAAGAACCTGCCGGGATGATTTTACTCTTGAATCTAGTATATCTGCTTAGATCTTAGTACAACAATAAGAATGACAGACATCTGTCGTGCAGAAATCCAATGTGTCAGTGCTGAGAAATCAAGTTTTGAAGCCACATGCAAATTAGTCTAGAAGTGCACTGGGGGGCGTATCTGTGCACTTTGATTGACACTCCCCAGTGCACTTCCAGGTTAATTTGGATGAGCCTTCAATGCTTCATTTCTCAGCTCTGGTACATCGGATTACTACAAAACTGGTATCATTTTTATTGTCTTAACCCATACAACCGTAAACCGTCCTGACAAAATCCTTTTAATTTTTTCTCCCTCCTCCGATATTTTTAAAAATATTTGTTATTTTTCTACAAGTATTAGGTTTTATTTTTATAGGGATCTTTGGATTTTTATGTATTCTATGTTTCCTCACACATCCACTTACAGGTGACCTTTTATCTACCAAGCTTCCTACCAGTACCAGGTGACCTCTTGATCTATTTGTATTGACATTGACAGAAAACAGGACAAAGGTTTTAAGATGAGCAAATAGGGTTACCATCACTCTATGGACACAATTCAAAAGCCAAGTTGCCATTTTGGGATTAGTGCTCTTAATCCATCCGGTATTTTGTTTAGCTTTTGCAATATTGTTCCCGCATTAGGTGATCATTTTTTACTTTTGACCGGTTTTGTGTTTTCGTTTGGTGGGAACAAGGTCATGGTTTGTTGTCAAGCTTTGGTCTCCTGGGAGGATGTCTAGCATCAGTAGGCACGAATAATATCTCTCTTGTATGGATAACCTAGATTTAGGTAGGCCGTGGCACATGCCAGTGTTTTTACAAAAACTTAGGAGATTTTCCTCTTTGTAGGCCAAGGTCTAAATATTATTCATATCAACACGTCACGGAAAGATGGTGTTCATTCCATTTTAGGCTTTGTGTGCCCTTGAGTGGTGTTTTGGTCTGGGTTTCCTGATTCTGATGTCTAAGGAACGTTGTCTTTTTTAAAGACTGAGTTGAAGTTATCAACAATGAGACAGACATTTTCTCCAGGGTGGATGATGTAAATTCTTACCAGAGGGCTAAAGAGACAACTGCTCAGTGGTTCGAACACCCCAGAGACCTTCACCTTTAAAGGACCTACCATATCAGAATGTCCTAGATGTGGCAAAATGTTTACGTCATAGGGTTTGTAGGCACGTTGAGTATTTCCAGTAGATTTTTCTGCAGCCAAAAATTAGTGTTGGCAAGAAAAACGCTGCGTAAAATTTGCACAATTTTGATGCTTTTTTATGCATTTTTGTGTTTTTACACCATTCATTTGATTCGGTACTTACCCCAGCACCTCGAGTAACGAGCACTTGCGCTTATCACTAGTGGCCACACAAAGTCGATAAGTGTCTGCCAATTTCAATGGTATTGACTGTTCATCTGTTGTGTGAAAGAGTGGTGGGACATGTCGGATTTCAACATGTCGAATTCTTTGTTTCCCCAGGAGAAAATTTTTATATCTCTACTAAAAAAAACAGGTGTGTTCTGCATAGTCAAGCTTGCTTGGTAATGACAGATTGCCTAAGAAACAGGCAATCCCTGTGTGTGTTGCGGCTGTCGAAGAGACATGCAGCCGCGGGGACTCGATCATATTATTTGAGCACGCCGAAGTCACTCCGTTAGTACCCGAGCATGCTCGCTCATCACTAATAATAAGCACGAGTGCTGTCTGATTTTTATTTTATTTTTTTCCTGGATCCATAGACAAATTTTCTCTGAGCCTCAGATCAATATCAGACAAGTCTCCGAGATTTTGTGCGGATCACTCTTTCTGCAAAAATCAGTGTGAACAGTCCCTTAGACTGTAATAGGTGCAAATTCTATATGTTAAAATCACAGACAGAACACGTACGAGAAAAACTGACGTGTGAATGATCCCTTACTCATATGGCACAGACCGGTGTTTAGCGGCAATGGTCACTTAAATGATGCACGTAAAGTTATCTTTGCTCAAGTAAGACTATGTTCACATTGTAGCCGGCGCTGGTCATTGACTGACATCTCTCCTTATGGAGAGTAACATGCCTGGCATGCCAATGTAAGGAGACTTATGGGCCATGCAATGTTCTTTCTGGGAAATTAAATATGCAAATTTCCGTTTCATAGAGGAAAAGGTCTTGAACTCTAGTGTCACCTATTGGAAGTAACACTCCTAAAAGTGAATATCAACACTTTAACGAGCCTTGCGATATGACTTAGATTAACAGCCAAACCAAATTGCTTCTTCCTCTCTATAGAGGCAATTTGTATTTAATTTCCCATAGTAGCATTGCATGGGCCTATAGGTCTCCTTACACTGGCATGTCACTCATGTCAGAAATAAGAGAAAACCACTGGAAGTAAAAGTCTAGATTTGCACACTTAATAAACGAGGTTTGTGCCACCGAGGAAAAAAACTAGATAATGTTCATATAGTAACCTCGGGCACACATTAAGTAGAGAAGTCAGGTTGCAATTGAAAAAAAGGTTTATTTCATCAAATTCAAATCTGAGATTTCACAGCCAAGGATAAACAGAAGAGAATTTTTTAGCAAAAGCGAACATCCCAACGTTTCGGCTTAATTAACCTTTATCAAGGGTGCATTCTGCACAGTTGAAGACACGAACATGAGGCTTGTCCCACTCACCTGGGATAAGTTTTGTCTGAGCAACGAGAGAGAAACTGGAGATTGTTTGTTCCAGCTCAGATGGAACATGACTACCAATGTCAATCAACTGCTGATTGGCTGCAGTGGTCACTAAAGCAAAGAGACCGGTGGGTAACACAGACAACTGTACTGCGTAGTGTTTTTTTTTTTATCTTAGCATGGCCCATTTTTAAAAAAGTTGGTCCGATTCTACCCCTTTTATAAGTATTTTATTTTATTATAGCATTTTTTTCTGAGCATTTAGGACATACTGTAAATTCAAAGCAGAAAACCCTCACTACGTCCTAAATTGGGTAACGACATCTAGTTGACCTTGTCACGCTACAACATAAACTGTTCAAGATAGTCTTCTGCAAAAACTTTGGAGTTGCATTAATTATCTTTTTAGAGTCTAGGATTCTTTTTTACTCAAATATGTCTGTATTAAAGGACTCTTGCAGAATGTATTTTTGGTCCGAGTGTAAAACATCGGTTTGCGCTCTGACCAATGTTATGGGTTGTGCACGTCAGATTTGACCAAGTCTGTTCGAGGAAAAAAAAAATCACAGCATGCAGGATTTACATTTGTAAATTGGATCGCACTCAGCCATGAAAGTCTATGGGTTCATCAAAAAATATCACAACTCACTTAGATGACATCAGAGTACATCCAGTTTCCACAGACTGACAGAATGGAGAAGACGAAGACATTTTTTTCCTCCATCTTCTCATCCGAGAAAGTCAGATCAAACTCTGATCAGAGGGAGATTGGCATATTCGGCCTGATTCTGCTGGATGAGAGAATATTCGCTCAGCTGACCCCGGCCTTATTGTGCTTTGTGTAATGAGACCCTATGAGTTTACAAGTTAGCGGAGTAATCAAAAAATGTCTCTTTACAATCGGAGATATCTACGATAGGTCTCCCACCCGTCCAGAGTAATTATTGGCCCACTCTCCCTTCTGGTTGTGATCCAGAAAATTTTGGACCATGTGAGGGGTTGACCAGTTGTGATTCCAGTTGAAAGTGGTCTTTAAAGCTGGCGTCACACTAGTGAGTTTTACGGACGTATGAGAGGCGCAGAAAATACGCATTGCACACGGTACAATGATTCTCTATGGCCCAGCTCCTATCTGCCGTATTTTACGTATCCGTCTTGTACGGCCGTAGAAAATGGCAGCATGCTGCGTTTGTCAGCGTATTGTGCAAAAAATCCGCCAATGAAAGTCAATGGGGGCGAGAAAAATACGGATTACACACGGACCAGCAGTGTGACTTGCGAGAAATATGCAGCGGTGTTAGAGAGAAAAGCCGGCAATTCAGTGCGGTGTACAGTAAAATCACACTGACAGGTTAGAATAGAATAGCTAAAATAAATGTGTACACATAGAATAGGTATATATATATATATATATATATATATATATATATATATAATGTATGTATATATATATATATATACAGTGGGGCAAAAAAGTATTTAGTCAGTCAGCAATAGTGCAAGTTCCACCACTTAAAAAGACGAGAGGCGTCTGTAATTTACATCATAGGTAGACCTCAACTATGGGAGACAAACTGAGAAAAAAAAATCCAGAAAATCACATTGTCTGTTTTTTTTATAATTTTTTTTGCATATTATGGTGGAAAATAAGTATTTGGTCAGAACCAAACAATCAAGATTTCTGGCTCTCACAGACCTGTAACTTCTTCTTTAAGAGTCTCCTCTTTCCTCCACTCATTACCTGTAGTAATGGCACCTGTTTAAACTTGTTATCAATATAAAAAGACACCTGTGCACACCCTCAAACAGTCTGACTCCAAACTCCACTATGGTGAAGACCAAAGAGCTGTCAAAGGACACCAGAAACAAAATTGTAGCCCTGCACCAGGCTGGGAAGACTGAATCTGCAATAGCCAACCAGCTTGGAGTGAAGAAATCAACAGTGGGAGCAATAATTAGAAAATGGAAGACATACAAGACCACTGATAATCTCCCTCGATCTGGGGCTCCACGCAAAATCCCACCCCGTGGGGTCAGAATGATCACAAGAACGGTGAGCAAAAATCCCAGAACCACGCAGGGGGACCTAGTGAATGAACTGTAGAGAGCTGGGACCAATGTAACAAGGCCTACCATAAGTAACACACTACGCCACCATGGACTCAGATCCTGCAGTGCCAGACGTGTCCCACTGCTTAAGCCAGTACATGTCCGGGCCCGTCTGAAGTTTGCTAGAGAGCATTTGGATGATCCAGAGGAGTTTTGGGAGAATGTCCTATGGTCTGATGAAACCAAACTGGAACTGTTTGGTAGAAACACAACTTGTCGTGTTTGGAGGAAAAAGAATACTGAGTTGCATCCATCAAACACCATACCTACTGTAAAGCATGGTGGTGGAAACATCATGCTTTGGGGCTGTTTCTCTGCAAAGGGGCCAGGACGACTGATCCGGGTACATGAAAGAATGAATGGGGTCATGTATCGTGAGATTTTGAGTGCAAACCTCCTTCCATCAGCAAGGGCATTAAAGATGAAACGTGGCTGGGTCTTTCAACATGACAATGATCCAAAGCACACCGCCAGGGCAATGAAGGAGTGGCTTCGTAAGAAGCATTTCAAGGTCCTGGAGTGGCCTAGCCAGTCTCCAGATCTTAACCCTATAGAAAACCTTTGGAGGGAGTTGAAAGTCCGTGTTGCCAAGCGAAAAGCCAAAAACATCACTGCTCTAGAGGAGATCTGCATGGAGGAATGGACCAACATACCAACAACAGTGTGTGGCAACCTTGTGAAGACTTACAGAAAACGTTTGACCTCTGTCATTGCCAACAAAGGATATATTACAAAGTATTGAGATGAAATTTTGTTTCTGACCAAATACTTATTTTCCACCATAATATGCAAATAAAATTATAAAAAAACAGACAATGTGATTTTCTGGATTTTTTTTTTCTCAGTTTGTCTCCCATAGTTGAGGTCTACCTATGATGTAAATTACAGACGCCTCTCATCTTTTTAAGTGGTGGAACTTGCACTATTGCTGACTGACTAAATACTTTTTTGCCCCACTGTATATATATATATATATATATATATATATATATATATATATATATACACTGTATATATATATATATATATATACACTGTATATATATATATATACCTATTCTATGTTAGTGAGACACATATATATACTTACTGTATATGTATTTATATTTAATACAGCGCTAGATAGCTTAAAAGGCGGTAATTCAATTGCCGGCTTTTGCTATCTCCTTCCTAAACCCGACATGATATGAGACATGGTTTACATACAGTAAACCATCTCATATCCCTTATTTTTGTACATATTCCTCACTAATAATGTTCCAAGTGTCTGTGTGTAAAATTTGGGGGCTCTAGCTATTAAAACAAAGGATTAAATCACGAAATAAATTGGCGTGGGCTCCCACGAAATTTTCTCCGCCAGAGTGGGAAAGCCAGTGACTAAGGGCAGATATTAATAGCCTAGAGAGGGACCATGGTTATTGGCCCCCCCCCCGGCTAAAAACATCTGCCCCCCAGCCACCCCAGAAAAGGCACATCTGGAAGATGCGCCTATTCTGGCACTTGGCCACTCTCTTCTCATTCCCGTGTAGTGGTGGGATATGAGGTAATAAAGGGTTAATGTCACCTTGCTATTGTAAGGTGACATTAAGCCAGGTTAATAATGGAAAGGTGTCAATAAGACACCTATCCATTATTAATCCAATAGCATGAAATGGTTAATAAAACACACACACATTAGGAAAAAAGTATTTTATTGAAATAAATACACAGGGTGTTGGAATAGTTTATTATACTTTCAATCCAATTGAAGACCCTTGTCACCTGAAACAAAGTGAAAATAAAAAATCAACACTACGCTGTAAAGGGGTTAAATAATTTTACAAGCAGGAGCCTGCTAATGCAGCCGCCCCTGCCTGTAAAATCTGGGGAATGAATGGAAAGCAGGGGAACGTAGCTACCTAGACTTGCGGTGCTGCGCCCCCTGCTGGCATAACCTCAGATGAACTCGAGCGTGAGACAATATTCAGAAAAATTCCCACGCTCGAGTTCATCTGAGGATATGCCAGCAGGGGGCGCAGCACCGCAAGTCTAGTTAGCTACGTTCCCCTGCTTTCCAATCATTCCCCAGATTTTACAGGCAGGGGCGGCTGCATTAACAGGCTCCTGCTTGTAAAATTATTTAACCCCTTCAGATGGATTTACAGCGTGGGACAAGACTGAACAACGGAAAGTATGGGATATTGTTGATTTTTTATTTTCACTTTGTTTCAGGTGACAGGGGTCTTCAATTGGATTGAGAGTATAATAAACTACTCCAACACCCTGTGTTTTTATTTCAATAAAATTCTTTTTTCCTAATGTGTGTGTTTTATTAACCATTTCCTACTATTGGATTAATAATGGATAGGTGTCTTATTGACGCCTCTCCATTATTAACCTGGCCTAATGTCACCTTACAATAGCAAGGTGACATTAACCCTTTATTACCCCATACCCCACCGCTACTCGGGAGTGGGAAGAGAGTGGCTAAGTGCCAGAATAGGCGCATCTTCCAGATGTGCCTTTTCTGGGGTGGCTGGGGGCAGATGTTTTTAGCCAGGGGGGGGCCAATAACCATGGACCCTCTCCAGGCTATTAATATCGACCCTCAGTCACTGGCTTTCCCACTCTGGCGGAGAAAATTGCGCGGGAGCCCACGCCAATTTTTCCCGCCATTTAACCCTTTATTTTAATAGAGCCCCAAATTTTACACACAGGCACTTGGAACATTATTAGTGAGGAATATGTTCAAAAATAAGGGATATGAAATGGTTTACTGTGTGTAAAACATGTCTCATATCGTGTCGGGTTTAGGAAGGAGATAGCAAAAGCCGGCAATTGAATTACCGGCTTTTAAGCTATCTAGCGCTGTGTTAAATATATATATATATATATGTGTGTGTGTGTCTCACTGACATATATAGAGAGAGAGACTGTATATATGTTTTCATGAATATTTGAACCCATGAATCCATTGTATGTCCGTTTTGCAAGCCGGCGAGAAAATCTCACTGTACGGATGCCATACGGATTACATACGGAAGTTTACATGCGCAAAATACGCTGACACACCCTGCCTACGGATGACATACGGATCACTATTTTGGGAATATTTCTGCGTATAACGCATGTAAAATACGGACCGTATTTCCCTACGCTGAGTGTGACGCCGGCCTAATGGTTTGTTCTTTTGGTGCTGAACTGGCAAAATCCAGCTGACTGAATACTCGGTTGTGAGTCACGTCTCGGCAGTTCTCACGGTAAGCTAAGTTATCGCGAGAACTGCAGTGGACGCGGACTTCCGGCGGTGGGACAGGTAAGGCCTTATTTAAATTAGGAGACATGAGTAGTAAGCTGCGTTTATGCAGTTACTACGCATGTGACAAATGTCTATGTCAAATTTACGGTGCGGCGACGGAGCATCGCCGCATTGTAAACAGACATGCTGCGTTCTGGAAAGACACGCCGCACGTCCGTTTATGCCGCCTGCATCTTTTAACGCATAGTGGAGACGGGATTTCAGGAATTCCCCTCCGCTATGCTGTAACATCTGGACACTGCGTTTTTGACGCTGCGGATTTTCCTGACTGTGGAAACATACCCTTAGTGAATCCTGCATTGGGCAGGGGGTTGGACATGATGACCCTGGAGGTCCCTTCCAACATTCTATGATTCTATAATTCCCCAAAAGTGGTGACTTATGGGTCTGCTGAAAAGCATGCCAATAACTAAGGAACATGTCCACTCTTGTTGGCAATGTTGACCTGGTTAATGTTGAAACAAGTAAAAACTTGCACAACAATATTTCCGTTCCAGTAGTAAAGGGCTCTCTTTGTAATGAAAGGCCTCACTCCACACTCCAAGGAGCAGTGTACACAGTATCCAGGAGATTCAGGCATTATGTTCCTATCTTGATCCATGGTCATTATGTGTGATACAAGCCAGTCCTGCAGAAAAATAACACATAAAAAAAAAGAAATAAAGGCCACACTTTGCTACAAGCAGAACAACACATCATCAGTCATGCAGTACAAACGTATCACTGAGGGAGGAAAAACACAGATAAAATTCCATGACTATTTGTTTTGCTGGCATTTGGAGAAAATTTCCAACCAAAAGTGAAGATTCAGCTGGAGGGTAAAAAATGTCCAGTTCTCTGCATGAGAGCGCAGACAAGACACCATGGATACTTCATAGAATCAGAAACCTACAAATTGCCGGGCACACAATTTTATACAAAATTGTATAAATTGGGAGTCTGTTTATTCCGTCCATGTGGACTCCATTAGGAGAGGGCTTTACAGTTTGGAAAATTGAACAAATAGCTTTGGAGCAAATCTGTTGGGGGTTATCTCCGGTCACTAGGCTGGTTCTCATGATCGGCTGATTGTGAGAACGCTGCAGTGTAGGCGATCCCTGGAGAGTTATCGCTGGTGGTCATCTACAAGCTCTGCTGTGTCTGGATGTCAGGCACTCGTTATTAAATGGACTACGTCGGACACAGGGAGTATACTGTTGGTTTATTATTTTTTATTTTTTTCCAGGAGAACGAGGGTGTTGCAGGAATGAGCGTACAATAAACATGTCAAAACTGTGTGGTGTTTTATTTAATTAAAATACTTTATTCTGCATGTGTGCGTGTTTTATTAACCCTTTACTAACTATTTAGTAATTTAGGTATCTTATTGACGCCTCTTCATTACCAAGCTGGTTTAATGTCACCTTGCAAAGGTGACATTAATCCCTTATTACCCCATATGCCACCTCTACAGGGCAGTGGGAAGAGAGTATTTGTAGCAATGAGGCAAATCTATATATATATATATATATATCTATAGATCTATCTATCGTATATTGATGTATCTATCTATTATCTATCGATATATCTAACTATCTATAGATATATCTATAGATAGATATATCGATAGATATATCGATAGATAATAGTCTGTTTTTTGCTTATTGTCTGGGAGGCCATTTGACTGTTGGTCAGGGAAGTGTGCACGCAATAAGGTATTTGGTCTGGTGCTGTTCCTATTTTTTATATCTAGATAGATCTAACGATAGATAGATGATAGATAATAGGTACGATAGATAGATAATAGATAGATATATCGATAGATATATACGATAGATATATTTATCGTATCTATCTATATCTATTATCTATTTATCTATGTGTCTATTATCTATCTATAGATGTGTCTATCTGTGTAAACATTATTCTTCAATGGAGTATGTAAAAAAAAAAGAGGTTGGACAAGAAATGACATCACAATTCTTTTTTTTGTATGTCTTTATTTAGCTTACAAAAACACACAAATCTACATGAAAAAACGCATGTAGAAACGCATCAAAAACGCAGGTGACCTGCCAGTGACCTCAGGTGCAGATTTGGTTTAGATTTTACATGCGTCAAATCCTGAGCAAATCCTGATGCAATTCTGATGGTGGAAACATACCCTAAACCATCTCAGACCGATGTCTGTCCTGCCTCTATATGAAGACTTCCATTGAAGGAGAACTCACCACCTTTCGTGACAGCCTGTTCCAGTCATTGATCACCCTCACTGTCAAAGCGTTTTTTCTAATATCTAATCTGTGTCTTCTCCCTTTCTGTCATGATCCGGTCCAGGGTTTGTTTCTGATTATTCTCTCCCTGGGATTGTCATGCTGGGGTTAATCTTCCTTATTTGACTCGGCTTGTCCTCTGACCTGTTTGACTGTCTTGCGTCTCTGGCTTTCCTGCTCCCGATCGGCTCTGACTTCTTTGGCTTGTTTCTGACCACGTGTATTGCTGTGATCTCTGGTACTTTGTTCCCTCTCTGTTGCTGATCCGCTTTTTATGACTACTCTTTCGCCACCTAGTGGATTCTGCCTGCTGCTCTGTGATTTCACTGTGAGTGTACCTGTTTTCCTTCACCCGCACCCCCTGGTGGAGGCAGGGTGTTACTGCGCTGCAGCAGGCATTACATTTTCAGTTTCATTCCATTGCTCTACACTGACATCCCTTCAGATACTTGCAGACAGCTATTACCGTATATACTCGAGTATAAGCCGAGATTTTCAGCCCATTTTTTTTAGGCTGAAAGTAACCCTCTCGGCTTATACTCGAGTCATTGTCCCAGGGGGGTCGGGGGGGGGAGGGGGAGCAGCGACTGTGACATACTCACCTGCTCCTGGCGAGGTCCCTGCATCTCCGGTCTCCAGGCGCTGACAGCGTCTTCCAGCCTTGAGCGATGACATGATACCGCTCATTACAGTAATGAATATGGACCCGACTCCACTCCCATATGGGTGGAGCCAGCAATCACATATGGGGCAAATATCTGGAGCATCTTATGGGGCCGTAATCAGCGTTTGTGCAGCATTATATGGGGCAAATATTTCTATGGAGTATCTTATGGGGCCATAACCAACGTTTGTGCAGCACTATATGGGGCAAATATCTCTATGGAGCATTTTATGGGGCCATAATCAACGTTTGTGCAGCACTATATGGGGCAAATATCCTTATGGAGCATCTTATGGGGCCATAATCAACGTTTGTGCAGCACTATATGGGGCAGATATCTCTATGGAGCATCTTATGGGGCCATAATCAACGTTTGTGCAGCATTATATGGGGCAAATATCCTTATGGAGCATCTTATGGGGCCATAATCAACATTTGTGCAGCACTATATGGGGCAAATATCTTTATATGGCATCTTATGGGGCCATATTCAACGTTTCTGCAGCACTATATGGGGCAAATATCTCTATGGAGCATCTTATGGGAACATTATCAACGTTTGTGCAGCATTATATGGGGCACATATCTGTTGTGAATTCCGCTCTTGGGCTCCCTCCGGTGGTTGTAAGTGGCACTTTTGTGAGTTCTGCTCTTGGGCTCCCTCTTGTGGTTTCAAGTGGTATGGCTGCTCCTTGGAGTTAGCTGTCATCAGCTGCCTCCACTTATCTTCTCTTCTGCTCGGCTATTTAGGTCTGGCTGTTCCTTCAGCTAGTGCCACTTGTAAATGGTTTCTGGATGGATTCACAGCTCTTTGGATTTCCCTGTTTTCCTGACCAGTTCAGCAAAGCTAAGTTCTTACTTGCTCTGTTCTGTTCACAATTTGTGGACTTATCCGTTCTGTGCTTTCTTTGTTTATCCAGCGTTATCAGTATGAATTAATTCTGTCTTGCTGGAAGCTCTGGGAAGCAGATTTACCCTCCACACCTTTAGTCAGGTGTGGAGATTTTTAGTAAACTCTGCGTGGATTTTTGTAGTGTTTTATACTGACCGCACAGTATTCCATCCTGTCCTATCTATCAAGCTAGACTGGCCTCCTGTGCTCATCCTGGTTTCATTCTGTGTATGTCTTTTCCCTCTCCACTCACAGTCATTATTTGTGGGGGGCTAATCTATCCATTGGGGATTTTCTCTGAGGCAAGATAGTTTTCCTGCTTCTGTCTTTAGGGGTAGTTAGCTCTTAGGCTGTAACGAGATGCCTAGGGAGAGTTAGGAGCATTCCACGGCTGCTTCTAGTGTTGTGTTGAGCTTAGGGACTGCGGTCAGTACAGTTACCACTTCCTTCAGAGCTCGTTCCATGTTGCTCCTAGACCACCGCATCATAACACATATCTATATGGAGCATCTTATGGGGCCATAATCAACATTTGTGCAGCATTATATGGGGCAAATATCTCTATGGAGCATCTTAGGGGCCCTTATTAACCTTTTGTGCAGCATTATATGGGGCATATTTTAATATGGAGCATCTTATGGGGCCCATCATGAACTGTATGGAGCATTATATGAGGCTCCTGATTCAATATGGATATTCAAAAACACTTAACCTATTGATATCTCAATTAATTTTACTTTTATTGGTACCTATTTTTATTTTTAAAATTTACCGGTAGGTGCTGCATTTTCCACCCTAGGCTTATACTCGAGTCATTAAGTTTTCCCAGTTTTTTGTGGCAAAATTAGGGGGGTGGGCTTATACTCGGATCGGCTTATACTCGAGTATATACGGTAAGTCTCCTCTTAGTCTTTTTTGTAAGCTAAACATTCCCAGATCCTTTAACGTTCCTCATAGGACATAGTTTGCAGTCCGCTCACCATCCTGGTAGCTCTTCTCTGAATTTGCTCCAGTTTTTCAATGTATTTTGTAAAATGTGGTGCCCAGAACTGGACACAGTATTCCATATAGATTAATAAAGAGAAAAGATTGTGCACCTCTGCTGCTTGGTGCACAGTCTGGTTCCAGGTGAATCCCTCAGCTAAAACTTGCTTCAAGACCACTAGTCTTCAGGAACCGAGGAAAATATTACTGACTAATTAAATCTTTCTAAAGAGGAAAATTCCCATTAAAAGGCTATATATTGTTTTTCTGTTGAATTGTTAATTTTGGTGGGTGAAGTTCAGGAACTGTTAGGTTTTAGAAAAATTTAACTTTATTGTTACAATTCCAATATTACGTGACCTTAAAGACGAGCTTTCACCAAATTTTTTATGTTCAACTGGACACATGATGTAACAGCGACTTTTTTTTTTTATGCTTCTCCATTGCAGAAGAATTGGTATTCAAAGTATTTAGCACTTAATGAGTTAACACTCCCACTTACCAAAAAGTTATCAGATATTTTTCACTTGGGGATTGTACTTCTTCTCCCCAGCCTTCCCACAACAGAGAATTTATCTGAAAGGTGACGGTCATCTGTGCTCTAATCTCCCTGCACTATCTAATTATGCAGGAGGTTAGACCAGGAGATCAGAGCTCTATCCTTACATTTCACACTGAGACATTTAAGCCACGGTAGGATATCTTCTTTTCTCCTGTGTGTTTCTGCTTGCATATGATTGGGCAACTCGTACAGGTAGAAGAAGTACACGCCCCCAATGAAAAATATCTGGTAACGCCCACTTTGTACTTAATTAAAGTTAAATCATTAGGGGCCAAATACTTTCCTAATATCTCCACAACAGGGAGGCGAAATAAAGAACAAAACAAAACGCCGTTTTATTCCACTCTGCAGCCACTATGACATCATATGTCCAGTTCAACATGCAAAATTTGGAGAAAGGTCCTCTTTAAAATAAAACTGGGGTACAGAAAACTATCTTTGGTTGGCAGTAACATATCAGGACTTACCAAAAAGATTATTTGACTGTTTAGGTGATTTTACAAACTGGAACAGACATATTGCAATCTTTCTGTTGATGTGATGTCAGCGCTGCAGACAGTAACAGTAACCAGGAGCAAAGGCAGAACCTCAGTACTGAGCCTGGTGATGGTGAGTAAAGCATAGGTTGTTTTTTGTGTCTTTTTTAAACAAAATGCATCAAAGTAACAGAAGTTTTCTAAAATCATAAGATGGTTTCCTGCTAATATTTGTGAATTCTGCTGACTTTCATCTGATTTGTATGGGGACCTTAAGTTTAATATTGGGATTATTAAATCTGCTCCAGTCTTTCTCCACGTTTCCTAGCCAATGACCCCTTACTGAAACAAATCCTTACAAAGGGTCCAAAGCAGTGGTCATACAGTGCGATGTGAACACAGAATGTGTGCCCCCCTGTAGGCATGGTTTGTACGGAAAACGGGTTGAGAATGTGGGGTTTAACCCCTTTCTGCCATTAGACGTACTATTGCGTCCATGTGGGGTGGGCTTTACTTCCCAAGGACGCAATAGTACGTCATGTGCGATCGGCAGCGCTCACGGGGGGAGCGCCGCCGATCGCGGCCGGGTGTCAGCTGTTTATCGCAGCTGACATCCGGCACTATGTGCCAGGAGCGGTCACGGACCGCCCCCGGCACATTAACCCCCGGCACACCGCGATCAAAGATGATCGCGATGTGCCGGCGGTACAGGGAAGCACCGCGCAGGGAGGGGGCTCCCTGCGGGCTTCCCTGAGCCCCCCGCAGCAACGCGATGTGATCGCGTTGCTGCGAGGGTCTCACCTCCCTCCCTGCTCCCTCCAGCCCCGGATCCAAGATGGCCGCGGATCCGGGTCCTGCAGGGAGGGAGGTGGCTTCACAGAGCCTGCTCAGAGCAGGCACTGTGAAGCAGCCTGCACTCCTATCAGATCAGTGATCTGACAGAGTGCTGTGCAAACTGTCAGATCACTGATCTGTGATGTCCCCCCCTGGGACAAAGTAAAAAAGTAAAAAAAAAAATTTCAAATGTGTAAAAAAAAATAAAAAAAAATATTCCAAAATAATGAAAAAAAAAATAAAAATATTATTCCCATAAATACATTTCTTTATCTAAATAAAAAAAACAAAACAATAAAAGTACACATATTTAGTATCGCCGCGTCCGTAATGGCCCGACCTATAAAACTGGCCCACTAGTTAACCCCTTCAGTAAACACCGTAAGAAAAAAAAAAAAAAAACGAGGCAAAAAACAACGCTTGATAATCATACCGCCGAACAAAAAGTGGAATAACACGCGATCAAAAAGACAGATATAACTAACCATGGTACCGCTGAAAACGTCATCTTGTCCCGCAAAAAACGAGCCGCCATACAGCATCATCAGCAAAAAAATAAAAAAGTTATAGTCCTGAGAATAAAGCGATGCAAAAATAATTATTTTTTCTATAAAATAGTTTTTATCGTATAAAAGCGCCAAAACATAAAAAAATGATATAAATGAGGTGTCGCTGTAATCGTACTGACCCGAAGAATAAAACTGCTTCATCAATTTTACCAAACGCGGAACGGTATAAACGCCTCCCCCAAAAGAAATTCATGAATAGCTGGTTTTTGGTCATTCTGCCTCACAAAAATCGGAATAAAAAGCGATCAAAAAATGTCACGTGCCCGAAAATGTTACCAATAAAAACATCAACTCGTCCCGCAAAAACCAAGACCTCACATGACTCTGTGGACCAGAATATAGAAAAATTATAGCTCTCAAAATGTGGTAACGCAAAAAATATTTTTTGCAATAAAAAGCGTCTTTCAGTGTGTGACGGCTGCCAATCATAAAAATCCGCTAAAAAACCCGCTATAAAAGTAAATCAAACCCCCCTTCATCACCCCCTTAGTTAGGGAAAAATTAAAAAAATGTATTTATTTCCATTTTCCCATTAGGGCTAGGGTTAGAGTTAGGGCTAGGGTTAGGGCTAGGGTTAGGGCTAGGGTTAGGGCTAGGGTTAGGGCTAGGGTTAGGGCTAGGGTTAGGGCTAGGGTTAGGGTTAGGGCTAGGGTTAGGGCTAAGGTTAGGGCTAGGGTTAGGGCTAGGGTTAGGGTTAGGGCTAGGGTTAGGGCTAGGGTTAGGGTTAGGGCTAGGGTTAGGGCTAGGGCTAGGGTTAGGGCTAGGGCTACAGTTTGGGTTGGGGCTAAAGTTACAGTTAGGGTTTAGATTACATTTACGGTTGGGAATAGGGTTGGGATTAGGGTTAGGGGTGTGTCAGGGTTAGAGGTGTGGTTAGGGTTACTGTTGGGATTAGGGTTAGGGATGTGTTTGGATTAGGGTTTCAGTTATAATTGGGGGGTTTCCACTGTTTAGGCACATCAGGGGCTCTCCAAACGCGACATGGCGTCTGATCTCAATTCCAGCCAATTCTGCGTTGAAAAAGTAAAACAGTGCTTCTTCCCTTCCGAGCTCTCCCGTGTGCCCAAGCAGGGGTTTACCCCAACATATGGGGTATCAGCGTACTCAGGACAAATAGGACAACAACTTTTGGGGTCCAATTTCTCCTGCTACCCTTGGGAAAATACAAAACTCGGGGCTAAAACATATTTTTTGTGGGAAAAAAAAGATTTTTTATTTTCACGGCTCTGCGTTATAAACTGTAGTGAAACACTTGGGGGTTCAAAGTTCTCACAACACATCTAGATTAGTTCCCTGGGGGGTCTAGTTTCCAATATGGGGTCACTTGTGGGGGGTTTCTACTGTTTAGGTACATTAGGGGTTCTGCAAATGCAATGTGACGTCTGCAGACCATTCCATCTAAGTCTGCATTCCAAATGGCGCTCCTTCCCTTCCGAGCTCTGCCATGCGCTCAAACGTTGGTTTCCCCCAACATACGGGGTATCAGCGTACTCAGGACAAATTGGACAACAACTTTTGGGGTCGAATTTCTCCTCTTACCCTCGGGAAAATACAAAACTGGGGGCTAAAAAATAATTTTGGGGGGAAAGATTTTTTTTTTTAATTTTCACGGCTCTGCGTTACAAACTGTAGTGAAACACTTGGGGGTTCAAAGCTATCACAACACATCTAGATGAGTTCCTTAGGGGGTCTAGTTTCCAAAATGGTGTCACTTGTGGGAGGTTTCTACTGTTTAGGTACATTAGGGGCTCTGCAAATGCAATGTGACACCTGCAGACCATTCCATCTAAGTCTGCATTCAAATGGCACTCCTTCCCTTCTGAGCCCTCCCATGTGCCCAAACAGTGGTTCCCCCCACATATGGTGTATCATCGCACTCAGGACAAATTGGGCAACAAATTTTGGGGTCCAATTTCTCCTGTTACCCTCAGGAAAATACAAAACTGGGGGCTAAAAAAATAATTTTTGTGGGAAAAAAATTTTGTTTTATTTTTACGGCTCTGCATTATAAACTTCTGTGAAGCACTTGGTGGGTCAAAGTGCTCACCACACCTCTAGATAAGTTCCTTAGGGGGTCTACTTTCCAAAATGGTGTCATTTGTGGGGGGTTTCAATGTTTAGGCACATCAGTGGCTCTTCAAACGCAACATGGCGTCCCATCTCAATTCCTGTCAATTTTGCTTTGAAAAGTCAAACGGCGCTCCTTCCCTTCCGAGCTCTCCCATCCACCCAAACAGTGGTTTACCCCCACATATGGGGTATCCGCGTACTCAGGACAAATTGTACAACAACTTTTGGGGTCCAATTTCTTCTCTTACCCTTGGGAAAATAAAAAATTGGGGGCAAAAAGATAATTTTTGTGAAAAAATATGATTTTTTATTTTTACGGTTCTACATTATAAACTTCTGTGAAGCACTTGGTGGGTCAAAGTGCTCACCACACCTCTAGATAAGTTCCTTAGGGGGTCTACTTTCCAAAATGGTGTCACTTGTGGGGGGTTTCAATGTTTAGGCACATCAGTGGCTCTTCAAACGCAACATGATGTCCCATCTCAATTGCTGTCAATTTTGCATTGAAAAGTCAAACGGCGCTCCTTCCCTTCCGAGCTCTCCCATCCGCCCAAACAGTGGTTTACCCCCACATATGGGCTATCAGCGTACTCAGGACAAATTGTACAACAACTTTTGGGGTCCAATTTCTTCTCTTACCCTTGGGAAAATAAAAAATTGGGGGCGAAAAGATAATTTTTGTGAAAAAATATGATTTTTTATTTTTACGGTTCTACATTATAAACTTCTGTGAAGCACTTGTTGGGTCAAAGTGCTCACCACACCTCTAGATAAGTTCCTTAGGGGGTCTACTTTCCAAAATGGTGTCACTTGTGGGGGGTTTCAATGTTTAGCCACATCAGGGGCTCTCCAAACGAAACATGGCGTCCCATCTCAATTCCAGTCAATTTTGCATTGAAAAGTCAAATGGCACTCCTTCGCTTCCGAGCTCTGCCATGCGCCCAAACAGTGGTTTACCCCCACATGTGGGGTATTGGCATACTCAGGACAAATTGTACAACAATGTTTGGGGTCCATTTTCTCCTGTTACCCTTGGTAAAATAAAACAAATTGGAGCTGAATTACATTTTTTGTGAAAAAAAGTTAAATGTTCATTTTTATTTAAACATTCAAAAAATTCCTGTGAAGCACCAGAAGGGTTAATAAACTTCTTGAATATGGTTTTGAGCACCTTGAGGGGTGTAGTTTTTAGAATGGTGTCACACTTGGGTATTTTCTATCATATAGACCCCTCAAAATGACTTCAAATGAGATGTGGTCCCTAAAATAAAATGGTGTTGTAGATATGAGAAATTGCTGGTCAACTTTTAACCCTTATAACTCCCTAACAAAAAAAAATTTTGGTTCCAAAATTGTGCTGATGTAAAGTAGACATGTGGGAAATGTTACTTATTAAGTATTTTGTGTGACATATCTCTGTGATTTAATTGCATAAAAATTCAAAGTTGGAAAATTGCGAAATTTTCATAATTTTCGCCAAATTTCCGTTTTTTTCACAAATAAACGCAGGTACTATCAAATAATTTTTACCATTGTCATGAAGTACAATATGTCACGAGAAAACAATGTCAGAATCACCAGGATCCATTGAAGCGTTCCAGAGTTATAACCTCATAAAGGGACAGTGGTCAGAATTGTAAAAATTGGCCCGGTCATTAACGTGCAAACCACCCTTGGGGGTAAAGGGGTTAAAGGGGTTTTCCAGTTTTGGGAAATCCCTGTTTCCCGAGAGCATTTTGACTGCGCTTTACTCTCCTTCTTCAGGACCAGTGCTGAGTCTCCACCGCTTCTCCCAGTGTCTATCAAGAGCTTGTCATGCCAGGGCAGAGAGATGGCCGATGAGTGACGCAAAGGGAGGCGGTTAGCTGATAAAGGGGAACCCAGCCGGTAGGGAGAGGGTGAAGATGGCGACTTCTCAACACTCACCTTATGCTGACACCTGCGCTCCCTATTCCCCCTATTGAGCCTAAGAAGCCCATCACGTGCCTGAGCCCTGGCTGACCCCAGCTGGGTCTTAGCCCTAGATAGTGAGCTGGGCAGCAAGATGCTAGGCACGTGAGAAAGCCCCGGGGAATGGGTTTTCGGAAACCAAAAAAAAGGCTATGATGACATCATGCATGACTTCCCATGACTTTGACACTCTGTCCGGGACTTCCGTCTGATTGCGGTGAATCTCTTAATGACGCCATTCACTGTAGCGAATCAGATAGTCATTTTGTACTCTTTCTGGCTTGCATGTCCATCTTTTTAGTTGGACACAAAAGTGCGGTCCAACGGAACAGAGGCCTCATCATAGTGAAAAGCTCTCTTAGGGCATTGCGTCTGAACACTGTTTTTCGGGGCTTCCAAAATAAGCCTCTGACAAGAGTCTCAAATGTGGGGTCAAAGATAGTGTGAACATCGCCTTAGATATACATATATATATATATATATATATATATATATATATATATATATATATATATATATATATATATATATATATATATATATATATATATATATATATATATATATATATATATATTATTATTATTATTATTATTATATTTTTTTTTTTTTTTTTTTTTGCTAAAAAAAAAGGTAACCTGAGCATGGATTCCTTTTGATTTCCATTCTTGGTTTAGGTAACTGTTTGCTATTATTACAGGTCTCGATGGCAGCAGGGCTGGTACTGCAGCAATGGCTATGGGTAGCTGCCCACCACAAGGATCTAGGCCAGCAACCGTTTCCAGATCATTTCTGCTGGACATTTATTACATCTGTTGCTAAGCAACTATGCTAGAGCTTCAGAAACAAAGCCTTGAGATTTTTCATCCCCCAAACACTTTGCTGAATGGAGAGCCAAGAAGTGTGCAACCTCATAGGAGTGGAAGTTTTAACCCCTTCCTTACTAAATCATATATGTGCAATACTATTAAGGATATGCAAGATGCTTGGTTAAGAAAATGATTTTGCCTTATAAAGAATCAAAAAATTCAAAAAGGATTCTAACGGTCAGCCGAAACTCCCTCCCTAAACTACGGTTTTATATGTGCACTAGATAGTAGCCCGATTCTAACGCATCGGGTATTCTAGAATATGTATGTAGTTTATTTATGAAGATTTTAGAATAATACATTGAATACACAGGATTCGGCCGGCCGCAACCAATTAGAGCCTGTTGCTGATTGTTCGCGGCTGGCCACGTAGTATATAGCACAGCCACGTAGTATATAACAGCCCACGTAGTAAATAGCACAGCCACGTAGTATATTGCACAGCCACGTAGTATATAGCACAGCCACGTAGTATATAGCACAGCCACATAGTATATAGCACAGTCACATAGTATATAGCACAGCCCACATAGCATATAACACAGCCACGTAGTTTATAACAGCCCACGTAGCATATAACACAGCTCACGTAGTATATAACAGCCCATGCACACAGTATATAACACAGACCACGTAGTGTATAACACAGGCCACGTAGTGTATAACACAGCCCACGTAGTATATAGCACAGCCACGTAGTATATTGCACAGCCCACGTAGTACATTGCACAGCCCACGTAGCATATAACACAGCTCACGTAGTATATAACAGCCCATGCACACAGTATATAACACAGACCACGTAGTGTATAACACAGGCCACGTAGTGTATAACACAGGCCACGTAGTATATAGCACAGCCACGTAGTATATTGCACAGCCCACGTAGTACATTGCACAGCCCACGTAGCATATTGCACAGCCCACGTAGTATATTGCACAGCTCACATAGTATATTGCACAGCCCACGCAGTATATTGCACAGCCCACGCAGTATATAGCACAGCCCACGCGGTATATTGCACAGCCCACGCGGTATATTGCACAGCCCATGCGGTATATTGCACAGCCCACGCGGTATATTGCACAGCCCACGCGGTATATTGCACAGCCCACGCGGTATATTGCACAGCCCACGCGGTATATTGCACAGCCAACGCAGTATATTGCACAGCCCACGTAGTATATTGCACAGCCCAGGTAGTATATAGCAATGTGGGCATCATATCCCTGTTAAAAAAAAAAAAAAAAGTTATATACTCACCTTCCGTTGGCCCCCGCTTCACACCGATGCTCCTCGCGCGCTCCGGTCTCAAGAGTGCATTGCGGTCTCGCGAGACCGCTACGTCATCATCTCGCGAGATCACAATGCATGGAGCGGTTACCATCCCAGGGTTGGTATGAGCGCAGGACCTGTGATGACGTCGCGGTCACATGACTGTGACGTCATGGCAGGTCCTTCTCGCATAGCATACTTGGCACCGGAACCTGCCGCTTGCACTGCAGAGGACAGCGGGGGACGTCTGAGGGTGAGAATAACCTTTTTTTTTTTTATTATTACTATTTGTAACATCAGATCTTTTTACTGCATACACAGCATCAATAGTAAAAAGTTGGTCACACAGGGTTAATAGCTGCGTTACCGGAGTGCGTTATACCACGCTCCGGTAACGCTGGCATTAACCCTTGTGTGAGGGCTGACTGGAGGGAAGTATGGAGCGGGCACTGACTGCGTGGAGGAAAGAGCGGCCATTTTGCCGCCGGACTGTGCCCGTCGCTGATTGGTCGTGGCAATGGTCGTGGGCGTTTTGCCATGACCAATCAGCGACTTGGATTTCCATGACAGACAGAGGCCGCGACCAATGAATATCTGTGACAGACAAACGGAAGTGACCCTTAGACAATTATATAGTAGACTAGATGGTGGCCCGATTCTAACGCATCGGGTATTCTAGAATATGCATGTCCACGTAGTATATTGCCCAGCGACGTAGTATATTGCCCAGCCACGTAGTATATTGCCCAGCGACGTAGTATATTGCCCAGCGACGTCCCGAGGAGCGGGAAAGGTGACGGATGGTGAGTATATCAGGTTTTTTGTTTTTTTTAAATTATTTTTAACATGACATATTTTTACTATTGATGCTGCATAGGCAGCATCAATAGTAAATAGTTGGGGACACACAGGGTTAATAGCATCGGTAACGGAGTGTGTTACACCGCGGGCCATTACCGCTGCCATTAACCCTGTGTGAGCGGTGAGTGGAGGGGATTATGGAGCGGGCGACGGGCAGTGAGTGCAGGGGAGTAGGGAAGGCAGCCATGACAGGCAGCTGCCAAGACGAAACAGCGAATGAATAACCGTGACAGAAGGACAGACAGACGGAAGTGACCCTTAGACAATTATATATATAGATATAGCTCTTTCAAAGACAAGTCCAGCAATACCTTTATATGTCCAGTCCGTTCCTCCGCTACATTACCTTTTGAATTGATATGCAAATTTCTTTGATAGATCTGAAGACTCTTTCACTCCAGCTCTATTCCTCACCCAGCGCCACAGCCTCCTGCTTGACTGACGGCTCCTTTGCCTGAAGTCACACGGCATAGAGGCTGTCAGTCAACCAGGAGGAGGTGGCGCTTGGTGGGGAATAGAGCTGGAGTGACAGATGCTTCAGATTTACCATAGCCATCTGTTTATCAGTTCAAACTCTTGATTTCTTACTAATGGATGAACGGACTGGCCATGTAAGTGTATTGCTGGACTTTTCTTTGAAAGAGCCATATGCACATATAAGTTGGGGAATCAAATCCTCCTTACAGATTCTCTTTAAAGCTGCAAGCAATTAATGTAAAGACCAACAACCCACCTGAGATACTTGTTCCCTTCCAAATGTATTATTCCTTCTTTCTTCATCCTTCCTCCTTCTTCCTCCTCTTTTTTCCTCTTCTTCCTTCCCTTTCTTCCTCCTCCTTCTCCTTCTTTTGCTTCCTCTGTCTTCTTCTTCTTCTTCTCCTCCACCCTCATTCTTTTCCTCTTCATCCTTCTCTATCTTCCTTCTCCCTCTTCCTCCTTCTCTCTTTTCCTCCTCCCTTCTCTCTTCTTTCTTCCTTCTCCCTCTCTCTTTCCATCTCCCTCTCTCTTTCCTTCTCCCTCTCCCTCCTTCCTACTCCCTCTTCCTCCTTCCTTCTCCCTCTTCCTCCTTCCTTCCCCCTCTTCCTCTTTCCTTCACCCTCTTCTTACTTCTCCCTCTTCCTCCTTCCTTCTCCCTCTTCCTCCTTCCTCCTTCTCCTTTTTCCTTCCTCTTCCTCCTTCTTCCTATTCCTCCATTCTCTTTCATCCTCTTTTGTCCTCTTCCTTCTTCCTATTTCTCCCACTTTCTTATTTAATCTTATTTGTAGTGTCATAATATCTGAAAGAGGTTATGGACTTGCATGTATTCATATGATTTGGCCTAGGGTACACGAAAACTTCAAAAGGTTAATTTATTTCAGTTCTTCAATACAAAAGTGAAACTCATATATTATTTAGTCATTACACACAGAGTGATCTATTTCAAGTGTTTTTTTCTGTTAATTTTGATGATTAGGGCTTAAAGGCAATGAAAACCCAAAACCCAAAAGTCATTATCTCGGTAAATTAGAATACTTTATAACACTAGCTTGAAAAATGATTTTAAAATCGAAAATATTGGCCTACTGAAATGTATGTTCAGTAAATGCACTCAATACTTGGTCGGGGCTCCTTTTGCATCAATTCCTGCATCAATGCGGCGTGGCATGGAGGTGATCAGCCTATGGCACTGCTCAGGGGTTATGGAAGCCCAGGTTGCTTTGATAGCAGTCTTCAGCTCGTCTGCATTGTTGGGTCTGGTTCCTCTTGACAGTACCTCATAGATTCTCTATGGGGTTAAGGTCAGGCGAGTTTGCTGCCAATTAAGCACAGTGATACTGTTGTCTTTAAACCAGGTATTGGTACTTTTGGCAGTGTGGACAGGGGCCAGGTTCTGCTGGAGAATGAAATTTTCATCTCCAAAAAGCTTGTCGGCAGAGGGAAACATGAAGTGCTCTAAGATTTCCTGGTAGACGGCTGCGCTGACTTTGGTCTTGATAAAACACAGTGGACCCTGTTGTGAATTCTGTTGTCGAACTCCCTCCTGTGGTCGTGAATGGTACTTCGGCGAGTTCTGTCTATGGGCTCCCTCTGGTGGCTGTGAGTGAAGCTGCTGCTTCTGAGGTTCCTTACACAGGTGACGTGGTTTATCCTTTGGTTGACTGCTCTATTTAACTCCTCTCAGATCGTTACTCTATGCCAGCTGTCAATGTTTTTGCATTGGTTCAGTTCGCTCCTGGATCTCTCTGGTGACCTGCCTTCTCCTGCAGAAGCTAAGTTCCTGATAGTCATTATTTGTTCACTGTTTTCTTGTCCAGCTGGTTTTCATGATTTTGTCTTGCTAGCTGGAAGCTCTGGGATGCAGAGTGGCCCCTCCGCACCGTGAGTCGGTGCGGAGGTCTTTTTTGCACACTCTGCGTGGTCTTTTGTAGGTTTTTGTGCTGATCGCAAAGTTACCTTTCCTATCCTCTGTCTATTTAGTAAGTCTGGCCTCCCTTTGCTGAAACCTGTTTCATTTCTGCGTTTGTGACTTTCATCTTTACTCACAGTCAATATATGTGGGGGGCTTCCTTTACCTTTGGGGAATTTCTCTGAGGCAAGGTAGGCTTTATTTTCTATCTCTAGGGCAAGATAGTTCTTAGGCTGTGACGAGGCGCCTAGGTCTGGTCAGGAGCGCTCCACGGCTATTTCTAGTGTGTGTGATAGGATTAGGGCTTGCGGTCAGCAGAGCTCCCACATCCCAGAGCTCGTCCTGTATGAGGTTTAACTATCAGGTCATTCCGGGTGCTCCTAACCACCAGGTCATAACAGGACCCACACCAGCAGATGACATGGCTCCCCAAACCATCACTGATTGTGGAAACTTCACACTAGACCTCCAGCAGCTTGGATTGTGGCCTCTCCACTCTTCCTCCAGACTCTGAGACCTTGATTTCCAAATGAAATGCAGAATTTACTTTAATCTGAACACAACACCTTGGATCACTGAGCAACAGTCCAGTTCTTTTTCTCCTAGGCCCAGGTAAGATGCTTCTGGCGTTGTCTATTGGTCATGAGTGGCTTGACACAAGGAATGCAACACTTGTAGCCCATGTGCTGGATATGTCTGTGTGTGGTGGCTCTTGAAGCAATGACTCCAGCAGCAGTCCACTAATTGTGAATCTCCCCCAAATATTTGAATTACCTTTTCTTAACAAACCTTTCAAGGCTGCGGTTATCCCGGTTGCTCGTTCACCTTTTTCTACCACACTTTTTCCTTCCAGTAAACCTTACATTAATATGCTTGGATACAGCACTCTATGATCAGCCAGCTTCTTTAACAGTGACCTTTTGTGTCTTACCCTCCTGGTGGAGTGTGTCAGTGACTGCCTTTTAGACATCTGTCCTCAGCAGTCTTCCCCATGATTGTGGAGCTACTGAAACAGACTAAATGGCCTTTATAAACACTTAGGAAGCCTTTGCATGTGATTTTTGTTAATTATTATAATTTATTGAGATAATGACTTTTGGGTTTGCATTGGCTGTAAGCCATAATCATCAACATTAACAGAAATATACACTTGAAATAGATCACTCTGTAATGACTCTATATAATATGAGTTTCAATTTTTAGTATTGAAGAACTGAAATAAATTATCTATTTCTAATTTTGTGAGATGCACATGTGGAGTGGTATAAGACCTGATTAACCAATTGTTTTTACTGAGGGTTGGGTCAGTGTAGTAGCCGGCATAGTTACAGTAAATTTTTACCAAACATCAATAGCCGTTTCTTTCTGCCCCATAGAAAGTAATGGAACTTTTTTTTTAACACACTGACTACTGATTTTCCAGAAAATCATTCTTAATGGTTTTGTACAGAATAAAAAAAATTACATGTCTGATATAAAGTACATTTTTAAAAATAATAGGTAAATTCTGTGTATCGTACCCACGTCTGGGGTTAGGCGTCCAGTGGGATATAATGTCGCCACATCTGTACTAACAATGACTTATTATTCTATGAATGTTTTTACCTTCTTTTGAAAGTAATTAAAAAACAATTAAGTGTAAACTGTGAGGAATGAGCCAGTGGGGATGCATCTGTCTTCACTATTCACTATGTATATAGCAATGACAGTGTTTTCCCACTGGTGATGTATCCGTGCGGACCCCCGTGCTGACCCAGTGCATTCTCGTTACACGCATCACATAAATCACGTCCCGAAAAAAATCTGCCTCCTCACACAAAAAGGAGTGCAGGCTTTATAGTTCAGCTTTGCGTATTTAGCGGTTTCAATTTATCGCTATTGATTGGCTATTACAGTGGCGCTGAATCTGTGAATCTCACATCCGTTAGATCCAGGCTATTTAATCACCATCACTTATTATAATTCTTTTAATGAATGTAATTAATAATTATTTTACTTATCATATTATAATAGAACCTGAAAGAACTGAAGTTTTGTCTCCTAACACATTGGAAAATGACTTTTCGTTTGTGAATTTAATTTAAAGTGAAGGTGTAGTGTTTAAATATTTTTGTGTTACACGTATTTTAAAAAAAATAAAAATAAACTTTTTTCATATTGTAATCTTTATTAAGAAAACAAATTTTATCTTGCAATTTTCACACTGGCCACTAGGGCTTCCTTTTTGACTCATACTTCCTGTCCTTTCAGGAAGAGTTTGCAGCTGTTTCGTTATCATCACAGGCAGGATTATAATGACAGATAACGCCTGATAATCCCGAATACACCAATCAAAATAGGTGGAGTCACAGCATCTATTCTTCCCCTCCCTTCATAATGACCTTTGCACATGCTCATTAGACACTTCAATAAAGAAAAATATGGGGACCAACTATTGTGGCTAATGTACCTGTGTTATTTCGTGAATTTATTGTTTGTCAGTGTGAATATTGCACTGGTTATTTAAAGTACAGATTGTGATACGTAAAACAAAAAATAAAATTGTGTACATTTTTTAGGGGGTCAAAAACCTGATTTAAAAAAAAAGATAATTTTCTGCCTCTTTAGCTAGGCAGAGAAAACAAAGAGGCATAAATATAGCAATTACATTGTATGAACAAAATTTAACAGAACATTAACAAAAAATGTTTTAGGACATCCAAATTATAATGTTTTTGGCGGTAGAGTGATTATTATTAAAGGATTATTGTCTATCAACAGAATAAGTATTGAACGTCCCCTAGGGGTCCAACCCCTGGGACCCACACGAATCAGAAGACTCCAGTGTGAATGGGGAGCTAGCATTAGTTAGGATTGAGTAAAAAGCTTCACTCTGCCCTGGTTTGGTGTTCAGTCCGATTGTCACGCCCAGTGTAGGAAAGACTAAGTGCAACATGAGGGTAAGGGAGCCCAACACTAGGGAAAGGGGGAGTGGGGACCCCTAGGCAGATCTAAAGTCACCCTGTCTGCCCTAAACGTCTCTATATAGGCTCTGCACCAATCGCCGAGCAGGAACTTAATCCCTGACTGATCCTGGCAATAATTCCAGCTTAAGGAAGGAGGGTGAGCACGGGGTGGCAGGGGTCAATCCCCACTACAACTAAAGACAACTGGGATAAACAAACATGGGGAAACCTTATCTTGAGTAGACTCAGAGAGGTAACACTGACGTCCATCAGCAGCACTAAAGAGGAAGATAGCAGATTGCTATAGCTCCTAGCCTCAAGAGGGAAAACTGGAAATATCACCCGAGGTTCCCAGAAGCAGACAGGAAGTCTATAAACACCCAATGACAAAAAATGACAAAAAGACTGACTGGCACTTCCAAGCTAATGTGAACAGGTGCCAACTAGAAGCAGCTACCTCCATATACAATAAACAAAAAAATTTGCACTCTGTAGTGCTAAAGCATGTCAATGTGAAATATATGAAATATGAATAGCAATACGGCTTCTGGATACTAGGAAAAAAAAACAGTCCAGGTGTGTCAATTAGAGCCGGGGGAGGTTGCCACCACTGGTTCCAAGAGTCAGAAGGACTATGAAGGTGTCTGCAAAGCCAACCGCAGAGAACTTCTGCAGCCAGATGCTCTGCGACTGTCTGCAGCCTCTGACACGGCCGTGACACCGGTACTCCCTAGTGTCCAGAGCAGGGCAGTTTTCAATTCTGTGCTGACAATTCTGAACATCTCTGGCGTATAGTAGACCCCATGATCTGGTAGGCACCAGTGGTACCCAGGGTGCTGGTCTGAGAATGCCGGCTGTAGAAGTGAAGACTACCCTTTTCCAACTACCACAGAGGAACAGGCTGAATACCAAACTAAGGCTGAGGGAATCTTTTTACTTAACTCTTACGTCCATGCGTGACCGCTGCTTTTTTACATCTGTGGGACTGATGTAGAACACTAACTTTGTTTTTTTGTGTATTACCGTACGTTATCATTTCTTGTCTTGACTGAAGATGTTAAGACGGGGACTTCTTTTGATTGTACGCCAGAAATTCCCTTTACGATTGATATGACGCAAATAATTCTGTACAGAATTCTCAGGTTATCACGACACAGAATACATCAGATCTAGGATCGTTTTGCTATTTTTCCTCCATAGTGTTCCAGAGACTTCATCCTTGCTTATAGAGTGCACCATCCATCATCATCCTCTCAATTGCCCGCTGTTTGCAGTCTCCACGCTGGCCTCTCGCATCGTTCCTAGACCATTTGGAAGCCATGATTGCTCCTGACAAGTGGCTCGTATCCGACACTCTCACGTTGTGATACCGTTTTCTACTTTTTTCCCTTCGTCCGTAATGGTCCATTTTGTAAATGATGGATCTTCTGTGCTCAGACGTCAACTTCAATTTCTACAGTCCGCCTGGAAGAATAAAATATCGCAGCTATTTATAGCCGGGTAATTGAACCGATCGGAAAGAGTCATCATCGATCAGGTGTGGGAAGCCTATAATTTCTCTAAAGAGGGACGAGGCGTTCGCCCACTTCCCATCATTCTCGTCAGTAGACGTTGTTTGTAGGAGAAAGGACTTAACCTGAAACATAGCTCTTAACCTCCGCTCCAGCAGATTGACGAATCCTTCGGACTGGTCCGTTGACGTCATCACATAAGCGTTACCTGTTGTGCTGCCTCCTAATCCTGCCTTCGGGGGGTCTTTGTATAGAATATAATCACCTCTCTGTGCCCGAGTATTGTATTATGCTGCATACACTGCAACGTGTCAGTAATTCTAGCGCATGCTGCACTTTATTTAGATGGTTGTTTATTGCTGCAATATTGGAATAAAATTAAGGTTTTTTTTTTAAGTTTTTGCACTGCTTTCATTTATGTTGCGGTATGTTTTTATGTTTTTGCTAGCGCCAATATTAACTTTTTTTTGGGGGTGGGATGGAGTGAAAACTCTTTGGAGTGTTCCCTAACCCCTCCCGCCTGTATTTACCGTGTATACTCTAGTATAAGCCGACCCGAGTATAAGCCAAGGCACCTAATTTTTCCACGGGAAACTGAGTAAGCTTATTGACTCAAGTATAAGCCGGGTATGCATTGTCCCCTCATCCCTGTCCTGCTATGCACAGCTCCCCCGTCCTGTCCTGGTATGTGTGGCTCCCACGTACAGTCCTGATATGCATGGCTCTCCCATCCTGTCCTGGTATGCATAGCTCCCCAGTCCTGTCCTGGCATGCATAGCTCCCCCGTCCTGTCCTGTTATGCATAGCTCTCCCGTCCTGTCCTGGTATGCATGGCTCTCTCATCCTGTCCTGGTATGCATGGCTCTCCCGTCCTGTCCTGGTATGCATGGCTCTCCCGTCCTGTCCTGGTATGCATGGCTCTCCCGTCCTGTCCTGGTATGCATGGCTCTCCCGTCCTGTCCTGGTATGCATGGCTCTCCCGTCCTGTCCTGGTATGCATGGCTCTCCCGTCCTGTCCTGGTATGCATGGCTCTCCCGTCCTGTCCTGGTATGCATGGCTCTCCCGTCCTGTCCTGGTATGCATGGCTCTCCCATCCTGTCCTGGTATGCATGGCTCTCCCATCCTGTCCTGGTATGCATGGCTCCCCCATCCTGTCCTGGTATGCATGGCTCTCCCGTCCTGTCCTGGTATGCATGGCTTTCCCGTCCTGTCCTCGTATGCATGGCTCTCCCATCCTGTCCTGGTATGCATGGCTCTCCCATCCTGTGTTGGTATGCATGGCTCTTCCGTCCTGTCCTGTATGCATGGCTCTTCCGTCCTGTCCTGTATGCATGGCTCCCATGTCCTGACCTGGTATGCGTGGCACTCCAATGCTGTCCTGGTATGCTTGGCTCCCCATCGCTGTCCTGGTATGCATGGCTCCTTATCTATCCTTGTATGTATGGCTCCTTATCCCCTATCCTTGTATGAATGGTTCCTATTAATAAAAACAAACAAAAAACATCCTACTCACCTTTCATGCGCCCTCGGGAGCGCTTCCTGTGTCGAGCAATCATGTATTAAGATAATGAATATTCCCTCCACGCCTATGGGAATGGAGAGGCGTGCATATTCATTACCTTAATGAGCAGGGCCATTTGATCGCTCGGCACAGGAAGAGCTGCGAGGGCGCCGGGATCAACGAGATACTGCAAGGGCGCAGGGATCAACGAGATGCAGCGAGGGCGCCGGGATCAACGAGACACTGTAAGGGTGCCGGGACCAATGAGATGATGCGAGAGCGCCGGGACCTACGGGATGCTGCGAGGGTGCTGGGACCAACGAGATGCTGCGAGGGCGCCGGGATCAACGAGATACTGCGAGGGCGCCGGGATCAACGAGATGCAGCGAGGGCGCCGGGATCAACAAGATACTGCAAGGGTGCCGGGACCAATGAGATGATGCGAGGGCGCCACGACCTACGGGATGCTGCGAGGGCGCTGGGACCAACAAGATGCTGCGAGGGCGCCGGGATCAACGAGATACTGCAAGGGCTCCGGGACCAATGAGATGCTGCTAGGGCGCCGGGACCAACAAAATGCTGCGAGGGCGCCGGGACCAACGAGATACTGCAAGGGCGCCGGGACCAACGAGATGCTGCAAGCGTGCTGGAACCAACGAGATGCTGCGAGGGCGCTGGGACCAACGAGATGCTGCGAGGGCGCTGGGACCAACGAGATGCTGCGAGGGCGCTGGGACCAACGAGATGCTGCGAGGGCGCTGGGACCAACGAGATGCTGCGAGGGCGTCGGGACCAATGAGATGCTGCTAGGGCATCGGCACCAACGAGATGCTGCGAGGGCGCGTAGGAGGGTGAGTAGGATGTCTTCTGGAAGTCTGTGGCTGTGGGTGTCACTGATCGCGCTATAAGAGAACTGAATATTCATTTCTTTTTAGCAGCAGCACAGGCTTTAGCTACAGCCACCGGCTCCTGCCTCTGTCACCTGCAGCTCCCCCTCCCTCGCCAGCTTTCTGGCACAATTGACTCGTGTATAAGACGAGGGGGGCGTTTTCAGCACAAAAAAATGTGCTGAAAAACTCGGCTTATACACGAGTATATGCGGTAATATGTGCTGCAGCAGACTCTTGGTTCGACGCTAAAGCCGTCACTCATGGGGTTCAGGTTAGAGAGCCAGAGGTGCCGCACATGAAGCGCTTGGGATCATAAAGTCAGAGGGATTAATACTTATCAGCTCTCGTGTGTAGTAAATTTTTGCATCCCCTCGAAATAGAAGGTGTTTTTTTTTTCTCTTCTTTTGTAATTCTTCTTGAAGGTGTATGAAGAAAATATAAATAAATAAATCAAGCTGCATACATTATTACATACAGACGAAAGGAGGAGTTGATCCAGTTTCCAGATTTTTTGGGGCCAATTTTTTTTTTTTTATTTGATAGAAGGTGCAAAAAATATGTACAAAAATCAATAAAAGGACAGCATAGCAGCAACGCGTTTCAGAGCTCTGACAAAGAAGTTCATGTGCGTTTGAAACGCGTTACTGCTATGCTGTTCTTTTATTGATTTTTGTACATATTTTTTTCACCTTCTCCTATTAAATAAAAAAAAAAATTGGGGGCGAACAAAAATTATGTAAGCTGGATCCACCCCTCCTTTTGTCCACATGTGATTGATTGCATCCTGTTCTATGGATCTCATGCCTCCAACCACCTAGGGCGTGGGTAAGCTGGTATTTCTTTATCTACTATTATTACATATACATACACCTGGTGAGGCTGGTGTACTTACTTTTAAACTCCATGTGGGAATGGCTATATAATCCTGATATTAAAGGGAGCAAGGAAACTTGAGCCGAACTTGTAAAATGCTATTTTAATGTTTTGTAAGTGCCAACCAATGACGTCCCAGATGTGCTCAATGGGAGACAAGTCCGAAGATGCTGCACGACCTGGTAGCACGTTTAGGCCACACAGGCTGCTTACAGAAGCACCAGCAACATGTGGCCTGATGTTATGTGGAAAAATGGCTCCTGGGACTCTTTAAAGAAATGTCCGAACCACTGATTCCATGAACAAATCAATGTAACATAGTAACATAGTTAGTAAAGCCGAAAAAAGACATTTGTCCATCCAGTTCAGCCTATATTCCATCATAATAAATCCCCAGATCTACGTCCTTCTACAGAACCTAATAATTGTATGATACAATATTGTTCTGCTCCAGGAAGACATCCAGGCCTCTCTTGAACCCCTCGACTGAGTTCGCCATCACCACCTCCTCAG
Source organism: Ranitomeya imitator (assembly GCF_032444005.1). Classification (NCBI taxonomy): domain Eukaryota; kingdom Metazoa; phylum Chordata; class Amphibia; order Anura; family Dendrobatidae; genus Ranitomeya; species Ranitomeya imitator. Next base: position 638,379,425 of record NC_091286.1, read on the forward strand.
GCAAGCAATTCCAGATTCTCACTGCCCTAACAGTAAAGAATCCTCTTCTATGTTGGTGGAAAAACCTTCTCTCCTCCAGACGCAAAGAATGCCCCCTTGTGCCCGTCACCTTCCTTGGTATAAACAGATCCTCAGCGAGATATTTGTATTGTCCCCTTATATACTTATACATGGTTATTAGATCGCCCCTCAGCCGTCTTTTTTCTAGACTAAATAATCCTAATTTCGCTAATCTATCTGGGTATTGTAGTTCTCCCATCCCCTTTATTAATTTTGTTGCCCTCCTTTATACTCTCTCTAGTTCCATTATATCCTTCCTGAGCACCGGTGCCCAAAACTGGACACAGTAGTCCATGTGCGGTCTAACTAGGGATTTGTACAGAGGCAGTATAATGCTCTCATCATGTGTATCCAGACCTCTTTTAATGCACCCCATGATCCTGTTTGCCTTGGCAGCTGCTGCCTGGCACTGGCTGCTCCAGGTAAGTTTATCATTAACTAGGATCCCCAAGTCCTTCTCCCTGTCAGATTTACCCAGTGGTTTCCCATTCAGTGTGTAATGGTGATATTGATTCCTTCTTCCCATGTGTATAACCTTACATTTATCATTGTTAAACCTCATCTGCCACCTTTCAGCCCAAGTTTCCAACTTATCCAGATCCATCTGTAGCAGAATACTATCTTCTCTTGTATTAACTGCTTTACATAGTTTTGTATCATCTGCAAATATCGATATTTTACTGTGTAAACCTTCTACCAGATCATTAATGAATATGTTGAAGAGAACAGGTCCCAATACTGACCCCTGCGGTACCCCACTGGTCACAGCGACCCAGTTAGAGACTATACCATTTATAACCACCCTCTGCTTTCTATCACTAAGCCAGTTACTAACCCATTTACACACATTTTCCCCCAGACCAAGCATTCTCATTTTGTGTACCAACCTCTTGTGCGGCACGGTATCAAACGCTTTGGAAAAATCGAGATATACCACGTCCAATGACTCACCGTGGTCCAGCCTATAGCTTACCTCTTCATAAAAACTGATTAGATTGGTTTGACAGGAGCGATTTCTCATAAACCCATGCTGATATGGAGTTAAACAGTTATTCTCATTGAGATAATCCAGAATAACATCCCTCAGAAACCCTTCAAATATTTTACCAACAATAGAGGTTAGACTTACTGGCCTATAATTTCCAGGTTCACTTTTAGAGCCCTTTTTGAATATTGGCACCACATTTGCTATGCGCCAGTCCTGCGGAACAGACCCTGTCGCTATAGAGTCCCTAAAAATAAGAAATAATGGTTTATCTATTACATTACTTAGTTCTCTTAGTACTCGTGGGTGTATGCCATCCGAACCCGGAGATTTATCTATTTTAATCTTATTTAGCCGGTTTCGCACCTCTTCTTGGGTTAGATTGGTGACCCTTAATATAGGGTTTTCATTGTTTCTTGGGATTTCACCTAGCATTTCATTTTCCACCGTGAATACCGTGGAGAAGAAGGTGTTTAATATGTTAGCTTTTTCCTCGTCATCTACAACCATTCTTTCCTCACTATTTTTTAAGAGGCCTACATTTTCAGTTTTTATTCTTTTACTATTGATATAGTTGAAGAACAGTTTGGGATTAGTTTTACTCTCCTTAGCAATGTGCTTCTCTGTTTCCTTTTTGGCAGCTTTAATTAGTTTTTTAGATAAAGTATTTTTCTCCCTATAGTTTTTTAGAGCTTCAATGGTGCCATCCTGCTTTAGTAGTGCAAATGCTTTCTTTTTACTGTTAATTAATGTTAATCAAATGTAATACTGAGCTGTTAGTGTACCTAGAATGAAGACTAGAGGGGTCCAGCTAGCGTACATTTTGGAGGACCTCTTCAGCAATTAGTCCCGCTTTTGTTTTGGATACAATGATAGCAGCATATTTTGGCTGGAGACTACTTGGGCAATGCCATGAAGAGGATTCATGAGGGAACATGCTAAATGCCCTGCAGCATCATCTGAGACGTCATTGGTCGGCAATTACATAAGGATCTGCCAGCAGCGGATCTTGATGATTTGCCCAAATGCATTCAGCGCAGCAGAACATTCTTCTAAGAAAACTAATAACAATCTCATGGATAACAGGACAAGGCTGTATGTGCGGGGATTTCTGCATATATCAACACAGATTATATGTCTATACTGTATATATCAAACATATCTTTCACATGTCTTTATTTACTTGTCATTGAAGATTGCAGAGTCGCCTTGCAAGGGTTTCCCAGAAATCTTTCTACAACCCCTGGCAAAAATTATGGAATCACCGGCCTTGGAGGATGTTCATTCAGTTGTTTAATTTTGTAGAATAAAAGCAGATCACAGACATGGCACAAAACTAAAGTCATTTCAAATAGCAACTTTCTGGCTTTAAGAAACACTAAAAGAAATCAAGAACAAAAAATGTGGTAGTCAGTAATAGTTACTTTTTTAACCAAGCATAGGGAAAAATTATGGAATCACTCAATTCTGAGGAAAAAATTATGGAATCATGAAAAACAAACAAACAAAAAAACACTCCAGCACATCACTAGTATTTTGTTGCACCACCTCTGGCTTTTATAACAGCTTGCAGTCTCTGAGGCATGGACTTAAAGGGAACCTGTCACCCCGTTTTTTGAGATTGAGATATAAATACTGTTAAATAGGGCCTACGCTGTGCGTTACTATAGTGTATGTAGTGTACCCTGATTCCCCACCTACGCTGCGCAATACATTACCAAAGTCTCCGTTTTCGCCTGTCAATCAGGCTGGTCAGGTCGGGTGGGCGTGTTCACAGCGCTGTTTCTTCCTCAGCTTTGCATCTCGGCTTTGGGAAAATGGCCGCCGCGATCTCTTGTGCGCACGCGCGGCATCCCGCGGCCATTTTCCTGAAGCCCCGTGCAGCAGAGCACTACATCTGCGCACGCGCGGCCCCAGGAAGATGGCCGCCCCCACCGATGACAGGGGGTGATAGCGCAGATCGCGCGCTCCTTGTTCACGTGCCCACAGTGGATTAGTCACCTCAACGTGCGGACACCACTACGCCACCAACGTAAAGCTGAGGAAGAAACAGCGCTGTGAACACGCCCACCCGACCTGACCAGCCTGATTGACAGGCGAAAACGGCGACTTTGGTAATGTATTGCGCAGCGTAGGTGGGGAATCGGTACACTACATACACTATAGTAACGCACAGCGCAGGCCCTATTTAACAGTATTTATATCTCAATCTCAAAAAACGGGGTGACAGGTTCCCTTTAATGAGCGTCACACAGGACTCTTCATCAAACTGCCTCCAACTTTCTCTGATTGCTGTTGCCAGATCAGCTTTGCAGGTTGGAGCCTTGTCATGGACCATTTTCTTCAACTTCCACCAAAGACTTTCAATTGGATTGTGATCCGGACTATTTGCAGGCCATGACATTGACCTTATGTGTCTTTCTTCAAGGAATGTTTGCACAGTTTTTGCTTTATGGCAGGATGCATTATCATCTTGAAAACTGATTTCATCATCCCCAAACATCCTTTCAATTGATGGGATAAGAAAAGTGTCCAAAATATCAACATAAACGTGTGCATTTATTGAAGATGTAATGACAGCCATCTCCCCAGTGCCTCTACCTGACATGCAGAACCATATCATCCATTACTGTGGAAATTTGCATGTTCTCTTCAGGCAGTCATCTTTATAAATCTCATTGGAACGACACCAAACAAAAGTTCCAGCATCACCTCCTTGCCCAATGCAGATTCGCGATTCATCACTGAATATGACTTTCATCCAGTCATCCACAGTCCACGATTGCTTTTCCTTAGCCCATTGTAACCTTGTTTTTTTTCTGTTTAGGTGTTAATGATGGCTTTTGTTTAGCTTTTCTGTATGTAAATCCCATTTCCTTTAGGCGGTTTCTTACAGTGCAGTCACAGACGCTGATTCCAGTTTCTACCCTTTCGTTCCTCATTTGTCTTGTTGTGCATTTCCTGTTTTGGAGACATATTGCTTTAAGTTTCCGGTCTTGACGCTTTGATGTCTTCCTTGGTCTACCAGTATGTTTGCCTTTAACAACCTTCCCATGTTGTTTATATTTGGTCCAGATTTTAGACACAGCTGACTGTGAACTACCAACATCTTTTGCAACATTGCGTGATGATTTACCGTATTTTTCGGACTATAAGACGCACCGGACCATAAGACGCACCCCAAATTTGGGGTGAAAATTGCAGAAAAAAAGATTTTTTATAACATGGGGGTCCGTCTTATTGTCCGAATTTACAGTATCTTATGGCGGTGGCAGAGCAGGGTCACAGGAGGCAAGGTGGGGTGATGCTGGGATGAGGAGGTGCTGGGATGAGGAGGTGCTGGGATGAGAAGGTGCTGGGATGAGAAGGTGCTGGGATGAGAAGGTGCTGGGATGAGAAGGTGCTGGGATCAGAAGGTGCTGGGATCAGGAGGTGCTGGGATCAGGAGGTGCTGGGATCAGGAGGTGCTGGGATCAGGAGGTGCAGTGAGAGGTATGGCGTGAGAGGGGTCCCTGGCGTACCATGCAGGCTTACCTAGGTGGCAGAGGTCCGGTGGCAGAGGTGCAGTGGCGGGGGTGTGGCAGCAGAGGAGGCGCAGGAAGCGGGGTCCCTTTCCCCGGTATGGTGATGCAGCAGGCCCGGTATGCAGCAGAGCCGGGTGAATCCTCTTGTTATCGGTGGGCGCGGCCATCTTCCTGAGGCCGCGCGTGTGCAGATGAAGCGCTCTGCTCCCGGGGCTTCAGGAAAATGGCCGCGGGAGGCCGCGCGTGCGCAGATGGAGATCGCGGCGGCCATTTTCCTGAAGCCCCGGGAAGCAGAGCGCTCCATCTGCGCACGCGCGGCCTCCGGAAAATGGCCGCCACCACCGATAACAAGAGGATTCACCCGGCTCTGCTGCATACCGGGCCTGCTGCATCACCATACCGGGGAAAGGGACCCTGCTTACTGCGCCTCCTCTGCCGCCACACCCCCGCAACTGCACCTCTGCCACCGCACCTCTGCCACCGCACCTCTGCCACCTAGGTAAGCCTGCATTGCGACTATTAGACGCACCCCCCATTTTCCCCCCTTTTTTTGGGGGGAAAAAGTGCGTCTTTTAGTCCGAAAAATACGGTACCCTCTTTTAAGAGTTTGATAATCCTCTCCTTTGTTTCAATTGACATCTCTCGTGTTGGAGCCATGATTTAATTAAGTGACCATTACTGACGAACACATTTTTTGTTCTTGATTTCTTTTAGTGTATCTTAAAGACAGAAAGTTGCCGTTTGAAATTACTTTAGTTTTGTGCCATGTCTGTGATCTGCTTTTTTTCTACAAAATTAAACAACTGAATGAACATCCTCCAAGGCCGGTGATTCCATAATTTTTGCCAGGGTTTGTATATGATGTCCCTCTTGGTGACTACTTCCACGTCTTCCATCACAGATCAGATGCGAATATTGTGCTTATTATGAATATTCCTTCGTGTGATCTATACGGTCAGGTGATGTGGGATTTATGCCGCTTCTATAAATAATAGTCATTTGTTCCTATGCAAATAATTTCCATTTATTTGGCTCCTGGTGTCGCCACCTGCTACTGGAGACAACGGCGTGTTTGTAGTAGTGTCGCCTTGCTTTCAACCTTTCTCTTTTCATCTCACTTGGTGTAAGGAAATATTTCTTTAGTTGTATGTGGAAGGAAAATGGGTTACATATCTGAGGCTGTCGCTTAGCCGGCTCTGACCTTGTGTAATCCCAGCGCCTCGAGGAACCTGCAGCGCCGTCACAGCATGGGAATAGCTGCTGTTACTGTGCACCATCGAACCCTGTGCACATTACTATCTGGAGTTTAAAAGGGGCCTGCACTAAATTCCCTTTAAAGCTGCATTACTGGGAATCATTAACCCTGTGATTTACTTTTACTGAACTCTGTAAAATTCTGTGCAATACGGATTTCTGAGTGGCGTATGGTGTATACCAGACCATGTATTGTAATGTTATGGGGTGTGTATAATTCTGCAATTCTGTCTAAATGCATAAAGCTGTAGGAGATTTTAAATCGGGACTAGCAAAGTTCCTTTATTTCCTTAAGTACAGTAATTTGTTTTAGTTTCCTGTGACCGGGTGTGCTAATGTCTCTTTTTGCAGTCAGGTCTGTTGCCTAGCAACCTGTCAACTTCCTGTCTCTTCCAGTAGTCACAGGAAGCTCTCTTTAAGGGATTGTTCTCAGCACAGACATGTATAACATATGTATGGTATAAGTCTTAGATCTCACCCCTATACTGTCTCGTGAATGTTGTGGTAGTGACCATACTTCCGCCGCTCTAGCCATTGATTTCTATAGCAACCATTTACAGTCACTCTTTATTCCAGTACAAATAACACATACCGTAAGTTGTAGAACTGCAATGTAAAGCAAAGGATACGAAACAGTTAAATCTTTTGTCCAGTTTGACCTTGCTTTCCGTGAACTGTCTCCTGCTGGCAGCCATCACTGGTGATGAGAGAAGACTTCTTCCAATCATCGCCTACTGACTAGATGGCAACGAGGGGAAATTGTGTGCATTTATATCACAGCTCTTGTATCATGCAGGAAATAAATCAATGCAAAGATATATGGGTCTTGCTCTGGCCATAGGTTTCTTAGCCTGGCCATAGGGTTCTTAGCCTTGCAATAGGGTTCTTTGCCGGGCTATAGGTTTCTTAGCCTGGCCATAGGTTTCTTAGCCTGGCCATAGGGTTCTTAGCCTGGCCATAGGGTTTTAGCCTGGCCATAGGGTTCTTCGCCTGGCCATAGGGTTCTTTGACTGGCCATAGGGTTCTTTGACTGGCTGTAGGGTTCTTCGCCTGGCCATAGGGTTCTTCGCCCGGCCATAGGGTTCTTAGCCTGACCATAGGGTTCTTCGCCTGGCTATAGAGTTCTTCGCCTGGCCATAGGTATTCTTTGCCTGGTCATAGGGTTCTTCTCCTGACCATAGGGTTGTTTGGCTGGCCATAAGGTTCTTTGGCTGGCCATAGGGTTCTTAGCCTAGCCATAGGGTTTATAGCCTTGTTGTGGTATAGTTCTTAGCCTGATCTTGTGGTTCTTAGACAGTTCGTTATATGGGTCTTCGCCGTATCATATGTTTCTTAGCATGGTCATACCGTTCTTCTAAATATTCCAAAGCTTTAACTACCTAATGAGTCCCACGTTGTTCTCAATATATTACTACGGTCAACCTTCAGTTATGATGTAAAGTTGTCGTATTGATTGGCTCAATTATGCTTTCACAGAGTTTATTTCAATTCTGATATCTACAATGGTCTTTATCAGGCATTGGAGTCATTGCTGATAGTCTCTTCCAGGCTCAGGAGGAGTTCAGGAATTTAAGGACAGAAAAGCAATATGTTACTCCTTTTTTATATAATTATCAAGATTCTTCCCAAGATCTACACCAGTGCCACCAGGGGTTCTACTGAATTCCTGAAACTATTTGCAGGGAAGTTTTACTAATATCTACATGTTCCTAGGTTGTCCCATGTAGGTATTTGCTATGGACAGATATGACACTGTTTTCGGTCATTTTGTTTTTTATAACCCTGGACAACCCTTTTAACTGTGGAATTTTAAGATTACGGCCCTTTATCTTACATTAATGAAATGCAGACCTGGTATAATTTAGTTCAGCCTTCCGTGTCTGCTATTATACATACATTAGACAGCAGTCGTAACGAGTCCTCATCCATGAAGGACGTTCAGAGTGAGGTCTCTCCGGAGGCCCCTGGAGTTCTGTGTGCAGCAGGTGTTTTCCCAGCGCAGACGATCTGGGAAAGTCACATTATAAAGCACAAGAAGAGGCATCATAAGGTATTATTGAGCCGCTAATTGCTTCTGTGCTAGACATCATGTAAAATAATGAGAAAAAACACAAGTTAAAGACGCATTTAAAAAAGCTGTAAAAAACGCACGTATTTTACGCAGTGTTGTTCCTGCCAAAACTCCTGTTTTTTGGTACAGAAAAATCTGCAAGAACTCAATGTGTGCACATAGGCTAAATAGTCTCTTGAGTAAATGGGGTATTTATGTGTTATTGTGGACTGGCTACGTTTCGTTATGAATTGGATGGAGTAGGATTGATAACTTGCTTGTCACTGGGGGTCCTGCTGTGGTGACCACTACTGTTCCCAAATTCCCCATATAAATAGAGCATTTGCTGCTCATGGTAACCACCATTCTGTTAATTGTCCATGAGATTACCGGAGATAGCGAATGCAGACAAAAGTGCAGATTACACAGTTTTCAAAGACCATGTGATCCACTTGGGATCACCAGACCCTTAAAGGGAATCTGTCAGTAGGATCAACCGTTCTAAGCCGTGTTTATGTGCATGTAGGTCATGGGAAGCTGAATATAATGATTCCATGATATCTGGGATCCGATGTCTTATTCCAGAGAAATCCACATTTTTCTACGTACCATATGTAAATGAGCTGTTAAGATCTATGGGCCGGACATAGATCTCCCTGAGAATCTGCCTCCAGAGCTTATTTTAAATAAAAGCAGGCATTACCAGTGTGAGACCTGTAGATCAGGAGAGCAGACTGGCAGTTGTAACATGGAAAGGTTGACCTTACTGACAGATTCTTTTTTTATATAGTCACTCGTTTCAATAACAAACTTTGCATAGTGCTTGTGAATATAAAAAAAATGTTGTAATATATCTTATCAAAGAAATCAGTTTTTTTCATTTATGAGCCACGTCTTTGGTGCAAAGTCAAAAATTATCTTTTTTTTCTCTTAAACTATTTTTGCAACCCTTTTAGCTCAAAAAGTTGCACGATTTACAAAGTGTCTCAAAAATTGCTCCAAAATACTGGTGTACTAAAAAAAAGTCACCTAGGCGGGCACTGGAGTAAAGTTGTGCCAAATTTTGCGACTTTTTCAAAACTTAAAAAGTCTCAATTGATGAATCGGATGAAAACGAAGCGCTAAACTTCACCCAAAAAGCGGAAAACAAACAAACACGTGAAATAAGACTTAAAGGCACATGCAGAATAATGAATTGTGTACAAACCTAAAAACGGCACAAATCAAGACAGAAAGCAAGTTCAAACACAACAATGAATCGGGACCAATGTTTTATTATATTTTTTAATTTTTTGTTTTATTCCACCGCAGCTTTCCTATTCCATGAGCACTAGTAAAGTGGGAGACCTTTCTTTACCCGACCGACCTGCAGCTGCGCCGACCGATAACAGCTCTATTGATTTTAGCCATTTACATTGCATCCATTTTCCAAAATGTTTCACTTTTTCTCCTTTATTATTACACCCTTAGGGTAAGTTCACACAGGATTTTTTTGCTGCGTTTTTTAATGCTAATTTTCAGCTGCTTTTTACAGTACCAGCAAAGCTTATGAGATTTCAGAAATCTCATGCGCACACATTGTTTTTTTGTGTGATCAGTATTTTGTGCTTTGCTGCGTTTTTTTGACATAGGGCATGTCACTTCTTTCAGCGTTTTTGCTGCGTTTTTTCACCCATTGACTTGAATGGGTGTTGAAAAAAACGCAGCAAAAACGCAGGTATCATTATTTGCTCCGTTTTGGCTGCTGAAAATCCAAGGACATTAGCCTGGAAAAGAGAAAAAAAACGCACCAAATACGCACCAAAAATGCTCCAAAAAATGCACCAAAAACGCACCTAAATTGGCATTAAAAAACGCAGCAAAAATACGCGGCAAAAAAGTCCTGTGTGAACTTACCCTTAGAGCTGCCTCCAGAAAATCATGTGGATGAAAAGCTGTGGGGGAAAAAAAAAGCTGCCTGTGTAGAAGGGAGTAGAGGGCGAAAGGGAGAAGGAGACAATTATAGTAATGTGACAGCATTCTTAGTGCAAAACGTCCATCGTACGGCACAATAACCTCCAATGGATTACTGCTAGCCGGGGGATTTGTCACATATTACTGTGCTGCCTCGGCTAGTATCCATGCTGCATAGCACTAAATAGAGCGTGGTGGTTACCATAAAGGGCATATTGCAAAAATATCTGTGTCACATCCCATAGAATTTATAGGAACTGTTTACTCTTTCTTTTTTTTTAGTTGATCCTTGAGTTCGTTCCATTAAAGGACTTTACTTGTAGATCAGAATAGATCAGTTCATGTATGAGGCTCGAGTCAAAAACGATCGCACACAGAAGACATGTGAGTTTGCCCTTAGACAACCCTTCTCCTTGTGGTCTACCAGTGCATTAACCAGTAAGTACCTTTCTCAAAGTGAACCTGTTACATGGCTCCCAATCCGTGTCCAATCTGTATGATCTCAGCCAGGTATGCTGCGGGATTTCAGTGAACAACATAACCGGGGTCCGAGGCTACGCTGTAGACTAGTCAAACAGTCTTGTCCTGGGTGACTTCCTCTTGCCCTGATTGACATGTCTCTGTCTATATGCCCAGTGACCATAATACCAAGGCTCTGAGAAAAGTTTAGAGCTCCCGGACTCCCAACAGTGGTTCACGGGCTGCCATAACCTCCACGTTTCCAAGTTTAGAGCTCCCGGACTCCAACAGTGGTTCACGGGCTGCCATAACCTCCACGTTTCCATAAGTTTACCCGTTAGTTATGCCAGGATACTCCATCATTAGCTGAAGAGACATAACCAGGCCCCTTTTACAAGTCCATGCCCACCATCATCCTCTCGATGACTTCCAGACGATGTTGGTGAGCATGGCCAGGCAAATTTGGCCTGGTGTGGGTCAGAATTCTTGGTGGCACACTTCACTTGACACTCATCCATAAAGACTCCACTCCGTGTGCCGCCGAAAAGGTTTCTTGCCCAGCGTGTGAAGCTTTAAATTGGTGCATGCCAATCAGATGATCCTCCTCAACATGATCGACTTGGCGCTTGTTGGAAGTGATGTATTCTGTGCCGCATCTTGTCCTTTCTGCATGGTACAATCTCGTTATTGCGATAATCCTGTTATTCCTCCATTCTGCTTCCGGCCCGGACCTGTGTCTCGTTATATCTGTGACTATTTATATATTGCAATTTCTACAGTTTATCTGCTAAGTGGCAGTGCAATTAATAGACAATTAAAACCTTGGTTTTCTTCATGAATAATTTCATGCCTTTATGCATGAAGCAATTTGAGGATTTAGTCATTTTCAAAATGTTTAAACACTGAAGCGTCGTGTGAAAAATAAGCCTGAAAAACCTAAGAGAAATTAAAGGAATATTCCATTTGGGCCGCCAGCGCTGCGCACCATTGATCGTTTCTCAATGGGATTCATGGGATGGGATTTGCTAACTAAATAGTTTTCTGATAAAGGAAGCGGCTCTAGCTATCTATTCATTCTTGAAGTTTTTCTCCTTTAAAGTATAGATTCTCATTCTTTTAATTCCAGGACATAATGGTTATATTTTTTTTTTTTACAAATTATCATATGCCTATTAAATGGTTATCACCATTTCTGCCTTTCATGGTTGAGATGGGAACAACTGCTTCTAGGTCCCGGCCATGGGCAGTGGACGGACAAGAATAACTGTTCTGAGCGATTTGCCTGACTCCGATAGTAGTGATTAGGAGTTATAGAAACAAGCGAGTTGCGATGGTGGCGTAACTCCTGAGTTGTGGAAACCGCGTAGCTCACTGTATTACGCTCTTGCTGTACAGTAGCTCCCATTAATTTCCGTGTGCTCGGTTGTTTCCGTAACCTCACCTCCTTCGGCCAGGACTTTAGAAGCCATGATTCCCATCTCCAACATGAAAGACAGAGATGGGAATAACCCTATAAACGGTAATGAGAAAAAAAAAGTTATCCATTCAACAGGGAAGCTTAGAAAATTGGGATAGTCCAAGTCCATTAACGTACTTTACGGCACTTCTAATTCTTGTGGATGTCATAGAGAGGGTACCCTGGTAGGGATCCTGCTTTATATAAGAGCAGCTCCTTTTAGACAGACCGCCTTCCTGTCTGTGTATTCCATGATTCCATTTATTTGAATGGTCCATGTGTAATACTAAACATCCCTGGCAATAGATTAGCAGACCTGTCACCTGATCAAAAGTGGCCAGTTTTTGCTCTTGTTTTACTTCTGAGTATTCCAGTTTTGTTTTGGTTTTTCAAATCCGCCATACGGTTCCAATGATATGGGGCTTTTTTATTTAGGGCTAATTTTTGTTATTTACAAGGGGGGCGTAGCTCACGTGATCCTCTGGGGCGTGTCTTAAGGCAGCTCTGCATAATTACCCTGTGAGCCACGCCTCCTTCTTAAAGACCATAAAAATTGGCACTAAATATAAAGGCCCATATCTCTGGAACCATATGGTGGAGTTAATGGAAAAAAAAGAAAAACACTCAGGGTGGGGAGGGGGCTTTCAGCAGGAATAAATTAAGAGCAAAAATTGGGCACTTTTAACCATGTGACAGGTCCTCTTTAAAGCCATGGCTCTACGGCAGATTTGGTTGGGTTACTGAATAGTTTTATGGATGTTTTTAAGACAGTTTAGTAGAGTTGAGATGATCACTTTGTGCAGCCCACAGTCCCCACAGTCCAGGTCAGTGCTCTCTGTTCAAGGGCAGGAGCTGCCCCCAATTTTCCTTACCTTCTTAATCTGAGGTTCATGATTAGCCAGGCTGGCGACTTGTTACCTGTACCAAGCCAGCAAATCACCTCCGCAGGAAACCTGGAAGCCCAGGAAATCTGAGCTCCTCCTGTCGAAGAACAGAGAGCATTGACTTGGACCGTAAACCAGGTATTGCCTACGCGATCTGCTCATCACTACAGTTAGGTTATGCTTTTCACATTATTGTTTTTAAGCTTGATGTGTCCCGAGAGGAGTAGTGTAGGATGCCCAGCATGAACCACATGATTTTTTTTTGTGCTATATGTGTCTGTAGCCACTTGTGAATGACTGCGTTTTAAGAGTTTTGCTAGCATGTGATAATATTTTATTGAATTTAGATGGTGAGAAATTATAGTACCGTACTTAAAATGCGCAGATAATTAAAGATGGACACGTCTGTATTATCTTTCTTTATGTTGGGATCTCTTTGAGCCCATTATCATGAATGCATGGCTATAATGAGCCGGGGAACCACCCATAGGTCCGCATATTGCACAGCGTGAATCAGGAAGGATTACGATACTAAGCGTACAGGTAATACTAATTTCAAAGTGACAAAACTCAATGAAGAGCAATTAGTACAGATGATGAAAGCATGGAATGCCCCTTTAAGACACCTTTCCTGCTGTAGATTCACCTGCAAAAACTAACAGCATATCGGATCACGTCTGGGATTATTTCACTGTTTAAATGTCACCTTCATGTTCTGCATTACAATGCGGGCACTCAGACAAGAAGACAATGTCAAATGCATAAAACATAGCAGGTCATTATTCTGGAAGCTAGACGTGGACTAATAAGAGCGGACTAATGGCCAGGAAGGCACGAGGACTGGCAGCTTTCCCACTTTGCGATAACAGCGCTGTGGTCTTCAGACTTCTTATTATCTTCCATCGCCAGACCAGGAAATAGTTTGGGATTTTTTTTTTGGTATAACGAAGGATAGTTTAGTAGGACATTAATTGCTTATGTGCAGTCCCTGAGTTAGGCCTCTTACAGGCTTCACTTTTTCTTGTACAGGTGCAATCCGTGTTGTTCACAGATACCACCCATACCTGCGGCAGTCTAAGGGGCTGTTTACATGTCTGATTTTTTTTTCTCCTCGGACTGAGTGGTAAGCGCAAAATCATGAAGACATGTCCGATATTGATCAGAGTGTCAAATCAAAATTTGCATTGCTAGTCTATGGGTCCGTGACAAAATCTAACAGCACTCAAATGACATCCAAGTGCGATTTGACTTTTCGACTTTAACGGACTGTTAGGCCACATTCACACATTCAGTATTTGGTCAGTATTTCATATCAGTATTTGTGAGCTAAAACCAGGAGTGGGTGATAAATACAGAAGTGGTGACGTGTTTCTATTATACCTTTCCTCTAATTGTCCCACTCCTGGTTTTGGTTTACAAATACTGATGTCAGGGCCGGCATCAGCCCCCGGCGCACCCGGGCAAGTGCCGGGGCCCTGAGCAGGCAGGGGGCCCACTCGCCGTCGGGGACACTGGCGCGCTATAGTGCTGGCCCCCGCGAGTGGACCCCCGCCTGCTCCGGGCCCCGGCACTTGCGATACTTACCTCTCCCGGTTCCAGCGCTGCAGCGTCTTCCATCCTCTGACTGTGACGTTCAGGTCAGAGGGCGCGATGATGTCAACAGTGCACTCCCTCTGCCTGAGCAGTCGCAGCACAGAAAGCAGGAAGACGCCGACGGTGAGGAGTCCAGAGCAGCGTCAAGCAACGAGAGGTGAGTATTTCATTTCTTTTTTATTAATATTTGGAGTAATATATGGGGCTAATTCTATATGGAATATCCTATGGGGCCAATAATATAGGGGGCATCTTGTGAAGCCAATTCTATAGGGAGCATTATATGAGGCCAATTTAATATGGAGCAGTAGATGGGGCCAATTACATATGGAGCAGTATATGGGGCCAATACTATATGAAGCATCTTATGGGACTAATTATATATGGAGCATTTTATATGGCCAATTATACATGGAGCATTATATGGGGCCCATTATACATGGAGCATCTTATGGGGCCAATTATTTTTGGAGCATTATATGGGACCCATTCTGTATGGAGCAATATATGGGACTCAGTATACTGTATGGGGCCGATCATATACTGTATGGAGCATTATATGAGGCCCATTATATATGGAGCAATAGATGGGGCCCATCATATACTATATGGAGAATTATATGTAGCTCACTATACTGTATGGAGCATTATATGGGGTCAATTCCGTATGGAGCAATATATGCGGCTCATTCTGTATGGAGCACTCTGGTGCCCATTATACTGTATGGAGCATTACTGTATATGAGGCTCATTATTCTGTATGGAGCATATTATTGGGCTCATTATTCTGTTTGGAGCAATATATGGGACTCATTAGTCTGTCTAGAGGACTATACTGTCCGGTTTCTGAGCTGATGTAGAATGCACAATAGATATCACTCATGTAATGTAAGGCTACGTTCACATTTGCGTTCTGCCGCATTGAACATGGGGGCGCATGGACATGCGTTGCATTGCGTTTTGTGACGCATGCGTCTTTTTTGGAGCACGCGTCTGGGCGCAGAGGATGCAGCAAGTTGCATTTTTTTTGCGTCCAAAATCATGCCAAAAAAGGACGCATGCGTCGCAAAACAATGCGTTTTGCATGCGTTTTGGTTTGCGTTGTGCGTTGCGTCGCCGACGCAGCACCGCACAACGCAAATGTGAACGTACCCTAAGAAGTGAAATCTTTGGCATTGTACTATACCTATATTTCTCTGCCGTACCCGTGCATTATGAATTGTGGTATGTGTTAAAGGGGCCCACCGGGACTCTTTCTCCCAGGGCCCATGAAAACCTGGAGCCGGCCCTGACTGATGTAATATACTGACTAAATAGTAAACATGTGAATGTGGCCTTAGTTAGAGAAGAGAAACTAGAGAAACATTTTTCTTGTACGTGGAAAAAAAAACCTGATGAAACTGATGGGTTTCTCTGACGGGTTTCTCTGATGGGTTTCTTTTTTTACAGCAAAATCACAGCTCTAAAATAGTTGTGTAACAGCAAGGGGCAAAAAAAATTGCAGAAATGTTTTTCTTATTCCACTTTTCAGAGAACTGCTGTCATGTGACACATGTCACCGTGTTTCCGTGTTTCTCCAGCTTTATCCTTCATCCAATTCAAGTGAAGGGATAGCTTGCAGTATGTATGGCGCTATGCCAGTTCTGGTGATCTGCAGCCTATTCGATCTGCCGATCAGTGGGGTTGACATACACAGAACACCACCAATCTGATATTTACTAGATGTCCTAAGTCATTGCAAAATATATTTTAAAGGGTTGTCCTCTACTTTTGTATCACCGACCTCTCCTTTCGATAGTTAATTGATGTAATGTCGGACCTCAACCGATCACTTCCAGCAGTAGCCGGATGTCAACAGTGTGCCGAACCCAACACCAGCTCCACACATTGCTTAGTGACGACTGCCAGATACTGCAGCTCAGGTCCTATTCTCTTTACTACGACCTGATCATGGAATAGTGAGCTATGGTGTCCCATTCCTTACACTAATCAGTGGGAGTCTGACACCTGGTAACCCCAACCAATCAATTGTTGTTACATATAGATAGGATATAAATATGAAATTAGTGGGTACCCCTATAAAATACAAAATTGTCTTGTGGTTTTCTATAGGAACATATTGTAATTGATGTCAAAGCTCTAGTGGTCCTTTAAATGCTCAGGTTGGAGGTCTTGCACTGAGCTCTAGGAGCTGCATTTATGTATGTGATAATGGGGTGGTCTAGAGCGCAAGTTCTCAACCTGGGGTACATGTCTCCCATTCTTTATCCAGCTTCTTGCATTGATAAATTTAGGATTTTTCAGGGGTTTGAATGATGTAACTTTAGATATATAGCCAAAACATTTACATATTGAGTTATTGGTGATCGGTGATAAAACCCAGAGAGAGTTTGATGAGCTCACAAATTTTCGCAGACAATTCCAAGTATATAAGCTTTCCTTTAAAAAACGCTATATGTAAAGGTGTTTTATCAGTACAGTGTTATCTTTGGGCAGGACCACGTTATCTTTGGGCAGGACCACGGTATCTTTGGGCAGGACCACGTTATCTTTGGGCAGGACCACGTTATCTTTGGGCACGACCACGTTATCTATGGGCAGGACCATGTTATCTTTGGACAGGACCATGTTATCTTTGGGCAGGACCACGTTATCTTTTGGGCAGGACCACGTTATCTTTTGGGCAGGACCACATTATTTTTGGGCAGGATCTTGCTATCTTTGGTGCAACTGACTAATCTCTAGTTGGCTGCTAGAAGTTCTAGAATCATACATGATCAGCAGGAAATTGAGCAGAGGATTTATCAGTGAAGATGTGTGTATATATGACCGTGACTATATAGTCTCAGTAACTGCAAACCCTTGAGTTATTGAGGGAAGTTGGTGAAAATTCCCCGCAGATGCCATGACCAATAGTGGACTAACGACTAGGCCTAATACCACGTTGGCTACATATCTTTATAAGCTTCAGTACTTTCTCTGCCTCCACAATATGGTTTAATTCTGGATTTTGTATAATAATAGCCTTGAGGTACCACCATATTAGTTATTTGTATTTTATTTGTAAGACTTGGGGTAAAAACACCGACTTAGTGGGTGAAGCAGAAAATGTCAGCCAACAAATGAAAGTCGGTTTAAATGAGAATCCCAATATGGTAGTGCTGCTGGAGGCGGTGGCAATGTTTGCTGAAGTATGGCTGGGAAAGGAGTCCCATAAGAACTTCATTATTACATGGGAACCTGTCATGTTGAAAATGGTATCGGACCTGCAGGCCGGAGGAGCTGATCAGATAGACATTTTTGTGAAAAAAAGTTTTGGTATACCTTGTCTTTTAATCATTGAAATCCCTGTTGTTTGCATGTACAGTATAAGAGTCCAGTGGGCGGTCCTAATCAGTGATTTACAGTCTTCCCTGTGTGATTGGACATGCAGAGATGGCTGTCAATCATGCCCATTTGACCCATATACATACAATGCATAATCTTAATTTTCCATGTAAAACTCAAGAGTAGTATACAGGTAGTCCCAGAATCTGGTTTGTGGTAGTGTCCATTATGACCTATCACAAGGGTAGGTCATCAGTAATAAAGTCTTAAATGAAGCTATTTAATGCCTGATGAGATATCGGAAGGCGAGACAAGTAAATCTTGGTAAATCAGTGGAAAAGGGTGACCTATCTCAATAGGTCTGGTATCCCCAAAAATTGAAGGGTCAGATTGAGACTCCAGTCCAATAGCTCATAATAATAATATTAATTATTATTATTATTTATTAATATAGCGTCATTCATTTCATGGTGTTTTACATGTGAAAAGGCGTATAAATAATAAAAAGCAAGTACAATAATCTTGAAAACAAGTCACTGACTGGTACAGGAGGAGAGAGGACCCTTCCCGCGAGGGCTCACAATCTACAAGGGATGGGTGAGGATACAGTAGGTGAGGGTAGAGCTGGTCATGAAGCGGTTTGGTAGTTACTGCAGGTTGTAGGCTTGTCGGAAAGAGGTGGGTCTTCAGGTTCCTTTTAAAGGTTTCCATGGTAGGCGAGAGTCTGATATGTTGTGGTAGAGAGTTCCAGAGTAGGGGTGATGCTCGGGAGAAATCTTGTATGCAATTGTATTAGGAGGAGATAAGAGGGAAGTAGAGAAGGAGATCAGGTGAGGATCGGAGGTTGCGTGCAGGAAAGTACCGGGAGACAAGGTCACAGATGTATGGAGGAGACAGGTTGTGGATGGCTTTGTATGACATGGTTAGGGTTTTGAACTGGAGTATCTGGGCAATGGGGAACCAGTGCAGGGACTGACAGACGGGAGAGGCCGGGGAATAGCGGTGGGACAAATTGATTAGTCAGGCAGCAGAGTTTAGGATAGATTAGAGTGTTGCGAGAGTGTTAGAGGAAGGCCACAGAGCAGGAGGTTGCAGTAGTCAAGGTGGGAGATGATGAGGGCATGCACTAGGGTTTTTGCAGATTCTTGGTTAAGGAATGTGCGGATCCGGGAAATATTTGAGTTTGTTAGCAGGAAGTGGAAAGGGCTTGGATATGTGGTTTGAAGGAGAAATCAGACTCAAGGGTTACCCCGAGGCAGCGAGCTTGCGGGACGAAGAGTGAGCAGCCATTGACTTTGAAAGCTAGGTCTGTTGGTAGGGTTGAGTGAGATGGGGGAAGGATGATGAATTCTATATTATCCATTGTAATTTTCAGAAATCTAGGAGAGAAGAAGGATGAAATAGCGGACAGACATTGTGAGATTCTGATTAGTAGGGAGGAGATATCTGGTCCAGAGATGTAGATCTGTGTGTCACCAGCATAGAGGTGATACTGAAAGCCGTGAGATTCTATGAGCTGTCCCAGGCTGAAGGTGTAGATGGAGAAGAGAAGGGGTCCTAGAACTAAAGCTTGGGGGACACTGACAGATAGCGAGCGAGATGAGGAGGTGGTGTGTGAGTGGGAGACGCTGAATGTCTGGTCTGTTACGTATGAAGATAATGAAGATGCCCAATTCCACCTGCTTTGAAGATATAGTGGCCCTCTTACCTCTTCGGTCCTTTTGGAGCTTCACAGGTTCAGGGTGGACCAACGGTATGTCCACACCTGGTGCCAAGCATCTCTATAATATTCATTACCTGAGTCCTTCACATCCATCTGAAAACAGTATAGATAAGAGCTCGCTCACACTGGCAAATAACACGACCGAGCGCTAACCAATGTTTTATTGCAGCATGCTGTTAGTGCATCCAAGAATCAGATCATGCACACCGATACAAGTCTATGGGTGCGTGAGAAACATCAGACTGCACTCGATTGTCATCTGACTGCAGTCTGACATCCGCGGACTCAGACAATGGAGAAGATGGAGAAATTAAGCCCTCCATATTTTCCTCACCTCTGCTGCGATTCTCGCATGTGAGAATCGTCACTTATTTGATGACCCAGCGACTCTCCACCCTGGGATTGGAAAATATCTTTACATGTCTGTGTATGAAATCCCTACTCGGTGCTCTCTGTTTGCCTTCTCTGCTCAGATCAAGGTTTCGTTCCTCCTCCCACCAAGGTGCCCTAGTAGAAAAGTCTTGAGAACCTCTAGGATAGGTAAGGCCTCTTCACACCTCTACCAGAGTTTACATTTGGAACATAAACCCGAGAAATTTCGTCTACATACAATGCCCCACTGTATGCCTCTAGATAGCTGATGGCTCACAATTTACTATATAGTAAAAAAACAAGGTGTTGTGATGCGTATTTGGCCTTTGGGTGCCAAGATGACACCTGTTGGGTCTATAGGGTTGTACAAATTCCTTATTGGCGCATAGAGTGGCGTGAGCGGAGTCTAAGGCTTCTTTCACACTTCCGTCTGCACGGGGCCATCACAAAGCGTTGGCGCAACGTACCGACGGACAGTGGTGATTTTCTGCACAACGTGGGCAGCGGACGCAGTGTTTCAACGCGTCCGCTGCCCATAGTAAACTCCCAGGGTGGAGGGGGTGGAGTTACGGCTGGGCATGCGCAGTTTAAAATGCAGGACATGACGTACGGAAAAACGTTCCCTTGAACGTTTTTTCGCTACTATGGTCCGCCAAATACCGACGCATCCAGTGCATGACGGACGTGACGTGTGGCCATATGTCGCCATCCGTCAGCATTAGAAGTCTATGGGAAAAAAACGCATCCTGCGGGCACATTTGCAGGATGCGTTTTTTTCCCAAAGCGAAGCATTGTGACGGATCTAAAAAGACGGAAATGTGAAAGTAGCTAAGAGTTACATTGGTCTTTATTGTTCCATCTCCCTCAATGACTCATACTTTATTCTCCATTTTTATCTATTTTCTGTTTTGGCAATAATAATTTTAATCCCTCTTTTCATAACGGTAAACATTTTACGGGAATCTCGAAAGCAAAAACTTCACATCTTTTTTTTCTGCCGTCATTTCTCCCCCTTCTGTCACCTTGTTTTAAAGGTCATATTACTAGACCGAGGTGGACTAGCTAGGTAATTAATTGTGATTGGCAGTGTTCTACAGCAGCGGGATATAATGGCCAATGTCATGACCAAAATAATTACGTTTTACCTTTCACCTCTTTAACTTGATCATTTTCTTGGAAGCTTTTTTTTTCCTTTTTTCTTTTTTTTTGTAGCTGCTGTAGATTTCAAGGGTTGTCATAAAAAAAAATAATAATCTTATGCAATAAATTTGGCTTGTACAAAAAATATGAAATAAAAATATAAGTTGTGTCTACGGAGAAGTAAAGTGATTTGAACCTCCCTGGTGCAGTTTGGTCCTCTGTGGCAAACAGACCAGGGCCATGGTCCCTTCTGCTCCACAATTTCTCAGCATGGGCATGCCGGGTGCTTCAGAGAACTTCTTTACAGCCATTCTGGAAAAATTCTGAATATTTAGCCTTGGACCATGTATAATCCAGAAGAAACCCTTTAGGCAGGTCTATGATCTGCTAATACTTCTAGCAAATGCCTTAAAAGCTATTTACACTTCTGGAGTTTTTTGTCCAGAAATTATTTATCCAGGACACTTACAATTTTTCACTATGGGCCGAAGAACGAAAAGTAAAGTAGTTGCTACCTACTTACTTACCTGCCTGTTGTTCCCGGCAGTGAGCTGTCTCTGACCACTTTTGCCGTAGGATTCTGCGGCTTCCTCTGACATCACGTTGATAGAGCAGCGGGTTCTCATCCCCTCTGCTCTGTCAACGGGGCATGACTGCTGACACCAAGTTGATTAACAGCTGGCTCCCTGCTGCCTATCTGCGGGGAGCCAGCTGTCACATCGACTGAGCAGCGGCTTCTCATCTATCTGTGGGGAGGCAGCTGTCAATCAGCATGATGTCACCAGTCACGCCCCGTCGACAGAGCAGCCCAGAAGAAGAAGATCTGCTTTATTAATGTGGAGCCGGTAGAACGCCATCAGGAGCTGTCGGAAACCGCTCTGTGTCGCCGCCGGGCTGATTGGGTTTCATTACAAACTTTGTATTGTTTGGCTATTAAAGGCTCTTTTTTATCCCACAATGGTAGCTGCACACTGTTAGTGAGCTTGTGACCACGTCAATTAGCTCAGAAAAAAAGACCTAAAACAATTACAAAGTCCCTATAAGAATGAGCTCACTGACGAATTTTCAGATCACTCATTGTGTAGCCAGAAATAAAAGGCAATCGGTGCAACAGATTTAATGAAACACAATTACGAGAATTATTATTAGCACAAAATACATGCATTCAAGATTAAAAAAATATATATTTCCCAAGGGTGTCCATATCCACCCTG
The DNA here is from genome assembly GCF_032444005.1 of Ranitomeya imitator. NCBI lineage: Eukaryota > Metazoa > Chordata > Amphibia > Anura > Dendrobatidae > Ranitomeya > Ranitomeya imitator. Next base: position 638,401,419 of record NC_091286.1, read on the forward strand.
AGCATGGGAAGCAATTATCTTTTTTTTCTTATATCAAACTATATTTTATACTGATGAAAATGACTTGTATAAAACATGTGCCAGGTGATTAGAAAGGTGGAAATTACTTGGCATTAGTCGCATGGGAGAAACAACGAGAACAAGAGGAGTACCAAGATGTTTTTTTTCAACTACCTGTTATAACGAGATTATGTCGTTTGTGTAGGAGGAGTATGACCATAATAATCTTTATTTATACATCAAGTTAACAAAGAAGTAAAATAACAAAAAAAAAAAAACCTATGAGCAAGAACACAAGGGTGCTTTCACACAGCATTCTGGCACCCGTTCATTGGCCCGGTCGGGGTTTACGGCATGTCTGAATCCCCTGCAAAACAGGATTCGGACGAATGCGCCGATTGGGCCGTAGACTATAATGGTGTCGACAGAGCGAACGAGCGCTGTGGCGTGCATAGTTTCGGCATGTACAGAAGGCGGACACTCAATGTAGTGGACTGCAACTAGATGTCCACCTACAATAGGCGTACCCGCTTGAAAATAATGCACGACAAAGCGCACATTCGCTTTGCCGACATCATTGTAGTCTATGTCCCTGTCGATGCATATGCCTAAATCCCGTTTTTCAGGGTGTCTGGACGTAATCCAAACGGGAAAAGCAAAGGGTGCCAGGACGCATCCTAAGAGATGTCCCTGCCCAAAGAGCTTACAATCTAAATGGAACGGAAGAGAGTTGGTATAGAACAGTTTTAACCGGTCATCCAGCAAGTACCTGAGACAATATTGATATAAATTTGAATGGCATTATAGGAAAAAGACATAAACAGCTTATTACCACCTCTGTCTTCTATATTGCCAGCTACGTAGCAAGCATTAGCACTGCCCATGCTTTACTAGAACCTGGCTATCACATGATATATTTTCTTTCTTTTATAACAGAGCACTTATGGCAGTTCTTAATTGGACAGGAAAGTGATGTGTAGCACAGCATGGGTGGGGTCGTCTTCCTCTGTAACTTGAGCTTCTATAAATGCCCAGTTACAGTGGGAAAATTGAACAGTAAAATTAAAGAAAGATGTGATACGTTCTCCAGAAATCTTTTATAATCTCTTGGAGGACAAATTATTCAAAAGTATTCAGTATAAAGTCTCTGTTGCAAAAAAAAAATCTGAAAAAAAAAGTATTTTTTTTTTCCAAATAAAAATGATTTTATTAAATGCATATATATGACAAAAACTTCAAATAATAGAAACGTAAACATTAAATCTAAAAAAAAGATACTAAACCAACAATTGGGTTTTTTTTTATACCTGCATCACAAAAAAATTGTATAAATTACACAGTCACTGCTAAGAACCCCCCCTCCCCAAAAGCCACTCTTGAGATATTCTACAATTTGACCTGCATAAAACAAAGCCACATAAAGATGTAAAAAGTTATGGCCGTTGAAGAAAAAATTGGCCGGACATTGAGGCTGTTTTAAGTTGGGTCATTAATGGATTAAAGTAGGAAATATAAGCAGCAAGGGAAACCAGGGAAAGAAATTCTACAGAAAGGGGGCAGCACAGGAGAGCATTCCTGCTGACTGAAGTGAGTGGATGTAATAAGGAGGGATGCGAGGTCTACGTGAAGAGCGCTGTAGAGTTTGATAATAGTGATGAGTGAATGTGCTTAGATAAGTCATTATTGGAGCATGCTCGGGTGCTGACCGAGTGTTTTCGAGTCCCCGCGGCTTCATGTCTCGTGGCTGTTCGACAGCAGCAACACAATCGGGGATTATTGCTACAGCCTGGCAAAGCATATTCTCACACAATTGAGTCCTGCACTCCGGCTCCCCAGCACTTCTGCTCTACTGTGGTCCAGTTCCAGTAGCAGGAATGGATGGAGCGAACGCAAAGTTCGCAGGATGTTCACGTAAGGCCCCCTTCACACGTCTGTTTTTTGTGTCCATATACAGTTCTTTTTTTAAGGATCAGAAATATGGACACACGCACACCTATTGCATTTAATGGTGGTGCGCACATGTCAAGTTTTTCACACAGACCGCGTGTCCATGTGAAAAACCCACATGTCAGTTTTTTACATGCACCACAGACAAAATGCGTGCCATACGGATGACATCCTTGTGTCATCAGTGTGACACATACCGATGCCTGGGAAAAGCAGTACAGTTCATGCTGTTCCCAGGTGCCGGGTGTTGAATGCAGCTCTTATCATTGTCGCCTGGTCACCCCGAGATCAGCGCGAGGAGGTGACAATGATGGTAGTTGTATTCAGCACCCACTGTGTACATCGTGTATTAAATAAGTAATTAAAAATGAAAAAACTGTGTGAGCTCCCGCTTAATTTTCATAAACAGCAGAGGGAAAGCCGACAGCTGGGGGTTGATAATCTGGGAAAGGGTCCAATATCCCAAAAGGTTCCAAGGCTATTATTGACAACTCACAGCTGTTTGCATAGCCTTTACTGGTTAATTTATGAGGGACCTTAGAAAAAAATTACATAATTTCTAACCAGTTGTGGGCTGATATTAATAACCTGGGAAGGGGCCATGGATATTAGCCTTCCTCCCAGGATAAGAACATCACTACTCAGATATGCCCAATCTGAGCCTGGGAGGGGGCCAGTATCCAATAATCCGATCGCCTCTGCTACACACAGGCGATGATCAGATTGCCTGTATGTAGCAGATATGCTCACTTGCTATGAGCGCCAACCACTGGGCGGTGCTCATAACAATCTGGCAATGACAACCACAGAGGTCTGCTGGAGACCTCTGGTTGTGATGCCGACCCATCGGTGACCCGTGATCATGTGACGGGGTCACCAATGGGCGGGATTAGTGACATGCTTTCGGCGTGATCATTTTAAGTGCCGCTGTCAGCAGTTGACAGCGGCATTTAACAGGTTAACAGCCGTGGGTTGATCGCAATTCCAACCCAGCTGTTAGAGGCACATGTCAGCTGTTCAAAACAACTGACATGTGCCAGAAAGATGTGGGCTCAGGGCTGGAGCCCACATCAAAGGGAGGGACACGACATGCGCAGTACTAGTACGGTGCATTTCATGAAGCGGTTAATAATGGGGTCTCTGAATGTAGTATGTGATTCGAATGTGAACAGAACCATACAGACGTTTTCAACCCCCCCAATCCTTAGTTAGTTCACTTAATCATGATTTTTCTGATGAAATATTGTTGGTCCCCGGGCTGTTCAAACTGGTGATTGTGTGAACACATGGGTTTTCAGGTGTACATTTGAGAGGCAGTGAAAGGGTTGGGAAAAAGAGGCGTCCATAACATTATAAACCAACCAATGCAAACCACAGACTGAGGCATCAGACACTCTATATACTAAAAGGGGACATTCTATTGGATGGATTGCATTGGATCGATCTATTGTATTGGATCAATCTATACATAATTAATGGGAGACTACAGTATGTAACAATAAATGATGCTATGCATATTAAGAGAGTATAATATATGATAAAGGATGGATTATACATTATAAGGGAGGACACTATAATATTGGAGGGTGCTGTAGATAATAAGGGAGTACTGAGTGTAATGTTGGATGACTCCATAAATAATTCTGGAGGATACTGTAACAATGAACTGCGCTATATGTAGGGGATGACAGTAACTGATGGATTATACATAATAAGGGAGGACACTATAAATAACTAGATGGTGGCCCGATTCTAATGCATCGGGTATTCTAGAATATGTATGTATATAGCAGCCACATAGTATATAGCACAGGCCACGTAGTATATAGGAGTACTACGTGGCCTGTGGTTTATACCATGTGGCTGCTATATACATACATACATACATATTCTAGATTACCCGATGTGTTAATATAGGCCACGCAGTAAATAACACAGCCCACATAGTATATAACACAGCCCACACAGTGTATAGCAGCCATGCAGTATATAGCAGCCACGCAGTATATAACACAGCCCACGTAGTATGTAACACTGGCCACGTAATATATAGCACAGCCCACATAGTATCTAACAGTGGCCACGTAGTATATAGCATGCAGTATAGAACACAGCCACGTAGTATATAACACTGCTCACGTAGTATATAGCAGCCATGAAGTATATAACGACGCAGCCCACGCAGTATAGAACACAGCCCACATAGTATCTAACACTGGCCAGGTAGTATATAGCAGCCACGCGGTATCTAACACAGCCCACGCAGTATTTAGCAGTGTGGGCACCATATCCCTGTTAAAAAAAAAAATAATTAAAATAAAAAATAGTTATATACTCACCCGCCGGCGGGATCCAGCGTAAATCCAGCAAACCTCTGGCGATGCGCGTGCGGCTGTTGCCATCTTGTGTTCCCAGGATGCATTGCGAAATTACCCAGATCACTTAGCGGTCTCGCAAGACCGCTAAGTCTTCTGGGTAATTTTGCAATGCATCTCTGGGAACGGAAGCTGGCGGCAGCCGCGCGCACATCGGCGGACGACGGAGGGTGAGAATAGCAGGTTTTTTGTTTTTTTATTATTTTTAACATTAGATCTTTTTACTATTGATGCTGCATAGGCAGCATCAATAGTAAAATCTTGGTCACACAGGGTTAATAGCAGCGGTAACGGAGTGAGTTACCCGCGGCACAACGCGGTCCATTATCGCTGGCATTAACTTTGTGTGAGCGGTGACTGGAGGGGAGTATGGAGCGGGGACTGACTGCGGGGAGTATGGAGCGGGCGCCGGGCACTGACTGCAGGGGAGTAGGGAGGGACTAATCGGACTGTGGCCGTCGCTGATTGGTCGCGGCAGCCATGACTGGCAGCTGACAAGACCAATCAGCGACTTGCATTTCCATGACAGACAGAGGCCGCAACCAATGAATATCCGAGCCAGACAGAAAGACAGAAGGACAGACGGAAGTGACCCTTAGACAATTATATAGTAGATAATGAATGGTGCTATACATAAATGAGGATGCTTTACAGACATGACTGTTACTACCATGATATCTCTGCAAGCAATACAGTATAAAAGAAGAAATGTTTGCATCAAGTGACTTACGGGTGATGTCTCACCTGATTTAGAATTGCTTTCTTTCTTTTCTTCACCGTTTGCACTTGTCCATCATAACATCTTTTTCCAGCAATGATTCATCTCTCAGAGTTTGCCACTTAACGTCTGCTGCTCTTCACTTTTCCAGCACATCTTTGCACTCCTTAGAAACAAGATCACATATATGTGCGCACTAAATAAAAAAATGTCCATGCTGGCTGCACCCCTAAATACAAATGTACACATCATTAATTATATACAGTATAATTAGCCACTGTGCAGTCAACCACTGAAAAAAAACTCCCCCAATTAAATTAGCCACTCCCCCAATTAAAGATATAAATTCATCAGCCAATAAGCATCCCCCATTGCATAAATAAGTCCATTACCCATTGCTCCCCACTATTAATTATCCACTGTGCTTCCCCCCCCTCAATTAATTGTCTATTGGGCCTCTCTTCTCCCAATTCATTAGCCTCTGTCCTCCTAGCCCCCCTAGTTCATTGTCCAAGAACTCACCTACTGCTGATCTTAGAAGGAGCCACTTCCAGGAGCCGCATGAGTCGGGATCCTGCTGTATATGAATCTCAGAATTGCACTGGCTCCATAATAGAGATGGTATCGGGCAGGAGGCGACACTACTAATTGAATATGGTAGGCTGCGGAAAGCCATCCCTGCCTATCTTTGCTCAAGATTATAATGGGGATAAAGTGGATATGGAGCCCCCCATAGATATGTGCTATGGACAGCAGCCCACCTTGCCTTCACTGTAATCCGTCACTCTACAGGATTTTACTTTAGTCTTCTGGTGACATTTTTTTCTGATTCTAGAAAAAATTTGGACACTATAAACCTGCAAAACCATTGTAAGACTAGATACAACGATGTGTAAAATGAGCTTTTTATAGTCCTTGTGTGTAAGACTTTTGCTTCCGTTACTGCTTGTTTTTTTATCTACGTTTTCAACTCTGACCACTATGACTTTATTAGAGGAGAGTTCATCTTTCTAGCCCCTCTTGCCAGGTAGACTTTATTATTTAGCAGCGTTAACCCATGAGATGTAATGTTTCATATTACTCTAGTGTCCAGGGGTGTAAGCTCTTGGGGGCCCTTCATGAGTGCCACATTTCATTTTAAAAAATTACTGAGCGTTTCAGTCGATTCTTAAATTGTCACTTTTATTTCAACAAACTTTATATACTGTACACAAATAATATAAGTGAGTATAAGACCCTTTGCAATATATGTTTTAAGCCTCTTGACCTCATCATTCACTCTGGAAAAACTGCTAAAATCCGTCTTGGTCAAAACATACAGTTGAGGCCAGAAATATTTGGACAGTGACACAAGTTTTGTTATTTTAGCTGTTTACAAAAACATGTTCAGAAATACAATTATATATATATAATATGGGCTGAAAGTGCACACTCAAAGGTGCAATATGATAGTTTCCACATCCAAATCAGAGAAAGGGTTTAGGAATCATAGCTCTGTAATGCATAGCGTCCTCTTTTTCAAGGGACCAAAAGTAATTGGACAATGGACTCTAAGGGCTGCAATTAACTCTGAAGGCGTCTCCCTCGTTAACCTGTAATCAATGAAGTAGTTAAAAGGTCAGGGGTGGATTCCAGGTGTGTGGTTTTGCATTTGGAAGCTGTTGCTGTGAGCAGACAACATGCGGTCAAAGGAACTCTCAATTGAGGTGAAGCAGAACATCCTGAGGCTGAAAAAAAAGAAAAAATCCATCAGAGAGATAGCAGACATGCTTGGAGTAGCAAAATCAACAGTTGGGTGCATTCTGAGAAAAAAGGAATTGACTGGTGAGCTTGGGAACTCAAAAAGGCCTGGGCGTCCACGGATGACAACAGTGGTGGATGATCGCCGCATACTTAATTTGGTGAAGAAGAACCCGTTCACAACATCAACTGAAGTCCAGAACACTCTCAGTGAAGTAGGTGTATCTGTCTCTAAGTCAACAGTAAAGAGAAGACTCCATGACAGTAAATACAAAGGGTTCACATCTACATGCAAACCATTCATCAATACCAAAAATAGACAGAAAAACACCTCAAGAAGCCAGCTCAGTTCTGGAAACGTATTCTATGGACAGATGAGACAAAGATCAACCTGTACCAGAATGATGGGAAGAAAAAAGTTTGGAGAAGAAAGGGAACGGCACATGATCCAAGGCACACCACATCCTCTGTAAAACATGGTGGAGGCAACGTGATGGCATGGGCATGCATGGCTTTCAATGGCACTGGGTCACTTGTGTTTATTGATGACATAAGAGCAGACAAGAGTAGCCGGATGAATTCTGAAGTGTACCGGGATATACTTTCAGCCCAGATTCAGCCAAATGCTGCAAAGTTGATTGGACGGCGCTTCATAGTACAGATGGACAATGACCCCAAGCATACAGCCAAAGCTACCCAGGAGTTCATGAGTGCCAAAAAGTGGAACATTCTGCAATGGCCAAGTCAATCTCCAGATCTAAACCCAATTGAGCATGCATTTCACTTGCTCAAATCCAGACTTAAGACGGAAAGACCCACAAACAAGCAAGACCTGAAGGCTGCGGCTGTAAAGGCCTGGCAAAGCATTAAGAAGGAGGAAACCCAGCGTTTGGGTTATGTTTATTTGTCCAATTACTTTTGACCTCCGAAAATGTGGAGTGTTTGTAAAGAAATGTGTACAATTCCTACATTTTCTATCAGATATTTTTGTTCAACCCTTCAAATTAAACGTTACAATCTGCACTTGAATTCTGTTGTAGAGGTTTCATTTCAAATCCAATGTGGTGGCATGCAGAGCCCAACTCGCGAAAATTGTGTCACTGTCCAAATATTTCTGGCCCTAACTGTATTGTCCAGCCTGCTGACTGAGTGATCAGGTTACAGCTACCTATTGATGCCTGTGGATAGGGCAATGGTGGTATCCAACCGTCCAGAAATTCCAGGACAGTCTGTAATAAATAGAGCAGTTTTTTGCCCTGTCCGTAAGAAAAATTTAAGGTTTCCGTGGTTTTTTAAAAAAAATTTTAAGCTGAAGAAATGTCCAGATTATTTTGACTGCAATTATCATAATTTTACAGTTTCCCCTGAATGCAGCTGATGTCTTCATATCAGAATTATGGGCTGTAGACATGTGTCACTTATAATTATAATGATTTACTGTGGTTTTCCAATGTGTCCGAAAAAAATATTGTCTGTCCAGAAAAAGTAAAAAGTTAAGTTGACAATGCTGAGGGCAAGAGAGGAGAGGTAGAAGGAGCAGATTGAGTGCTGGGGATTCAGATCTTGCTACTGCTAAAGTTACTAGTAAGTGTTTCATTTCATCCTAGAACTGGATTAACAGATGCATTGCTCATAACTGCTGCATAATGACCTCTATGTGGCTGCTGCTTATGAATATGTTCTTCAGACAGACAGGAGAGCAAGAGTTGCTCATGTCCTGTGGTTGCTGTGTATGGAAGTCTTCAAAGACCATAGAAAATTAAAAATTTAGCCTACAGAGAGGATTTTTTTATGAGTATTCAAGTCAAATGATGGCCAAAAATAATGTTTTTGCTAATTCTACAGTGTTGCCTGAAACGACAGGTACACCAATAATCTAAATGCCTTGACCGAGGCTTAGAAGCTTGTTAGAACCTTTTCCCTCCGATAACAAGTTCTCAGGACACATGGCTTCACAAATGTCTACCTCCAGGTACGTCTGTCTGTTGTCACAGTGCGATAGGATGGTGCCCCAGGATGTCATAGCGCCCTATTGTAAGGTCTGCTGGAGATTATGTGGACCCACTAGGTCACAGTTGGATTTGCCATAAGAACCAGTCTTAAAAACTACCAAGAGTTCTTTAACTTTGACAGCCACAAGACGTTTTAGGCATTTGCATAGGAAATTCCAAGGATGCTTCCCAGCTGGCATATGGTTGGGCAGAAGACTCCAGGACACAGAACCAAGGAGGTAGGCAAAAATCATAATCCAACAATGCATAGATTAAGTCAGGTTGAGTTTGGTTGAAAATGGTCAGGGCAGGCGGAAGACAGACAAGGTCAAATACACAATCTGGGTCAGTAACAGAAATCTTAGAAGCAGATGCCTATTGCAGAGCGAGAGCCATAAGGCCCTTCAAGTTTAGTCCAAGTGCCCTTAAAATTCAGGGCACCAGTAGATGGCAATGGCGTGACAACTGTAATACGAGGTGGGGAAAAGTGGCAGCCGGGAGGAATATAATGGATTGGGCAGACGTAAGCCCACAATTAGTGACACCAATATTTGACACACATATAAAATATTGTGACGCCCAAGAGACCGGGGTACCCAGCACCGGACCAATGGGGTCTGTCTCTTGAGGGGGGTGTCACGGGTGGCTTGACCCGGTGCTGTGGCCTCAGGCAATGCACAGTGTAAAGGGTATCGTGAGGGAACAGGCACTTACTTGATCAGCAGCAGGTTCTCCCAGCGGTGATTATCCCAATCCTGGATAGATGGCTATTGTCCAAATGAAAGACTGAGGCACTGAAACGTTTAACCAGTTTACTTTAACAAAAAAGGATTTACAACCAGTCCTGTCACCGGAGTCTGTATAGGAACTCTGAGTTACTTTGACCCTGCCGGGGTCTTCGCCTCTTATTGTACGCAATATCTGTGTGGCCCTGCTGCTGTATGTGAACTGGCTGCCGGCCCAATCTGTCCCCTCCGGGTCCTGGTTCGACGGGCAACCCGAGTCCTTTTATCGGTTTACCCCCTCTTGGAGTACCGCTGAACTCTGTGTCTGTTGCTGCGTCCGACCCTAGTGAAGCTGATATCACCTCACGTTTTTCCGGTTGCTGTATTATATGTAATGAATACAGCCACGGATCCGGTATCCGTCTTTGCGCCTGTTCTGGGTAGTGATTAATGCTACCCGGTTCTCACAATGTCCTTTTTCTCTATCCCTCTTCTCCTCAGGCCGGTGATTTAGGCCTGGTAACAGTCACAGGGCTGTTAGAGATTCAACTGTATGACCTCTCACTTTCAGCTCCTTAGCCCAACTGCCAGTTCTTCTCTCAGACCAGAGTGGATCAAGGGGAGTCTCTGGAGCTCCCCCTTCTGGCCGGAGGTGGTAGTGCAGTCTTGCTATTTTAGTATTTGCATTTACTGTCAGTAACTATTTTTGTGGCAAATACCCCTAGGGGTGCCACAATAGCATTATGGTTTTTTTTTTTTTAAATCAAACAGAAGACCTGATCCTAGTGGGAAAGGGGCCTTATGATGTTGGAAAGGTTGTACGTGGCTAAAAAAAAATTGGCAAGAAAAGATTAACTATTGGAGACAACTTGGCCATTGTGGTAGCCAGAATGATTTTTGTAGTTGGACATTAATCTTAAAAATGACAAATTTCTCAATGCATTAGTTTCCTAACTTGCTGGATTAGTCCAACCCTGGTTCTTATCCCCCATTATAAAGAATTATAATCATTGAAATACATTTTTCAAGGCTAAATGAAATATTTTCTATAATAAATACTTGTTTTATATAACATTAATATAAATGCAGGAACATGAGCAAATTTGTCTTTATCTACCTTTGACGTCTTTATCAGCCAAAGTGCATTCCTGACAAGCGGTGTTTTATCTACTATTTTATTAATTCATCTACATTTACCGTACATGTTTATTGCTAGAGGAACAGTGCTTCTGAGCTGTGTCCTTGAATGTGATTTCTTTTGTCCTTTTCCTGCAATTGTGATTGTTTTTTTTTTCATTCTATTCCACCCACGTTTTGTTGGCATTGTGTAGTTCCGACCTTCTTTTAGTCCATTGCCATATGGAACACAAGATAACATGGAAATGTATTTCACCTATTGTTGTCTTGGAGGCTGGGGTTCTTCTGTCGGATTTCTAAACCTACTGATGAGGTCCTCATCCTTTTTGTAGAAATAGATTAAATACTATTATTAATACACTGATTAATGGTCAAGTTGTTGCCGGGGTCCTTGAACACTCGAGTAAACAAGAAGAAAAAATTCTACCGGTATCTAATAACAAATGTGGGCAATCAACTTTTCTAATGAGATCAGTTATCAAAGAGCTCAGAAGGATACAACAAAGTAATTATTGACCACTTATACCGGTCATTCGAGCATGAAGAATCCCAGATACCAGGTATAAAATCTGCCTTAAAAACACTGTTTTGGGGTTTGTCCTCTAATAGTTGGTCAATCTATCACCTTTGCACTGAATCACTGGGGCTCTAGAGGTCTGGAGATGATTCCTCATCATCACTCAACCATGGTGAAAGGAGCTTGAATTGAAACTCAACTGTAGCTCTAGTCAAAGTCTACGGGAATTACTGAAGAAGCCAAATTCTGTGCTCAACCACCAAACTTCAACTCATACTTGCCACGGATTCTGGGCCTGATTCTTGTGAGTAGTGGGTCCATTAGCAAACAAACGTTAATCACCTATCCTGTGGCTAGGTGTTAAATGTAATTTGTGGGGGAAAAACTATATTTTAGTCTCGTTGTATGGCCACAAATGGCTTTGTGAGAGAGGTCTTTTTGGCAACCAAATTTTAAGAGACTTTTGTCCATTCCTAACTTTGACATCAACGTCAGATTGCTTCTTTCATAGTAAAAGACCTCATCAATACATATTTACAGTTGTTTTTTAGGATAGATCACATTGGTATGGCCCAATCTGCTGGAACCCACCGTTTTCAAGAACAAAGTGTCCCATTAACTGTTTTAATGAAGCGATGTCAGACACCTCTTTATTACAGCCATTGAACCCCCACTTGCAGGTTTGAGTCATGGATGGCGTACAAAAATATATGTAGCTCATAGTAACATAGTTAACAAGGCTGAAAAAAAGACATTTGTCCATCCAGTTCAGCCTATATTCCGTCAGAATAAATCCCCAGATCTACATCCTTCTAAAGAACCTAATTGTATTGACTGCTTTACATAGTTTTGCAAATATCGATATTTTACTGTGTAAACCTTCTACCAGATCGTTAATAAATATGTTGAAGAGAACAGGTCCCAATACTGACCCCTGCGGTACCCCACTGGTCACAGCGACCCAGTTAGAGACTATACCATTTATAACCACCCTCTGCTTTCTATCACTAAGCCAGTTACTAACCCATTTACACACATTTTCCCCCAGACCCAGCATTCTCATTTTGTGTACCAACCTCTTGTGCGGCACGGTATCAAACGCTTTGGAAAAATCAAGATATACCACATCCAATGACTCACCGTGGTCCAGCCTATAGCTTACCTCTTCATAAAAACTGATTAGATTGGTTTGACAGGAGCGATTTCTCATAAACCCATGCTGATATGGAGTTAAACAGTTATTCTCATTGAGATACTCCAGAATAACATCCCTCAGAAACCCTTCAAATATTTTACCAACAATAGAGGTTAGACGTACTGGCCTATAATTTCCAGGTTCACTTTTAGAGCCTTTTTTGAATATTGGTGCCACATTTACTATGCTCCAGTCCTGTGGAACAGACCCCGTCACTATAGAGTCCCTAAATATAAGAAATAATGACTTGTCTATTACATTGCTTAGTTCTCTTAGTACTCGTGGGTGTATGCCATCTATTTTAATCTTATTTAGCCAGTTTCACACCTCTTCTTGGGTTAGATTGGTGACCCTTAATATAGGGTTTTCTTAGTCTCTCGGCATTTCACCTAGCATTTTATTTTCCACTGTGAATAGTGTGGAGAAGAAGGTGTTTAATATATTAGCTTTTTCCTCGTCATTTACAACCATTCTCACAATTTTTTAAGGGGCCTATACTTCCACTTTTGATTATTTTACTATTGATATGGTTGAAGAACAGTTTTTGATTAGTTTTACTCTCTTTAGCAATGTGCTTTTCTGTTTCCTTTTTGGAAGCTTTAATTAGTTTTTTAGATAAAGTATTTTTCTCCGTATAGTTTTTTTTAGAGCTTCAATGGTGCCATCCTGCTTTAGTAGTTTTAGGGTATGTTCACACGTTCCTGATTTCCCTCCTTTTTTTTCAGGACTAAAAACCGCAGCTCTTGGCAGAAAACGCAGGTCCTTTTTTGGTGCTTTTTTGATGCGTTTTTTGATGCTTTTTTTATGCTTTTTTTATGCAGTTTTCTATGCAGAGTCTGTGTGTTTTCTAGGAAGTTTTTTAGGGTTAAAATGGCTGAAAATACCCTAACCCTACCCCTAACCCTACCCCTAGCCCTACCCCTAACCCTACCCCTAACCCTAACCCTATTCTAACCTTAGTGGAAAAAAAAAAAAATTCTTAATTTTTTTTATTGTCCCTACCTATGGGGGTGACAAAGGGGGGGGGGGGTCATTTACTATTTTTTTTATTTTGTTCACTGAGATAGGTTATATCTCAGTGATCAAAATGCACTTTGGAACGAATCTGCCGGCCGGCAGATTCGGCGGGCGCACTGCGCATGCGCCCGCCATTTTGCAAGATGGCGGCGCCCAGGGAGAAGACGGCCGAACGGACATCGGGAGGCCGGGTAAGTATAAGGGGGGGAGATTAGGGCACGGGGGGGCGTCGGAGCACGGGGGGGTGGCATGGGGGGGTGGGATTGGGGCACGGGGGGCAGCCACACTGCAGCGGTTCAGCACCACAAACAGCAGTAAAACCCGCAGATATATTTTTCATCTGCGGGTTTTACTGCGGGTTTGACCTCACAATGGAGGTCTATGGGTGCAGAACCGCTGCAGTTCCGCAAAAAGAAGTGACATGGTACTTCTTTTTTTACCGCGGCAATTCAGTGCGGCTTTTTTCGCGATTTTCCACAATGTGAGCACAGCAGTTCCTGTTTTCCATAGGGTACATTGTAATGTCAATGACTGCCTTCTGGACATCTGTCAAGTCAGCAGTCTTCCCCATGATTGTGGAGCCTACTGAAACAGACTGAGGGACCTTTTTAAACGCTTAGGAAGCCTTTGCAGGGTTTTTTTTAATTATTCTAATTTACTGAGATAAGGTTTTTTGGGTTTTCATTGGCTGTAAGCGATAATCATCAATATTAACATAAATATACACTTGGAATAGATCACTCTGTATTGACTCTCTATAATATACGAGTTTCACTTTTTGTATTGAAGACCTGAAATAAATTAACTTTTTGATGATATTCTAATTTTGTGAGAAGCACCTGAATTTCTTGGCCAGAGAGGATTCAAAGAGTTCTGGAGGACCCGTGCTGCAGTAAACAGACTACTTAATGATTTGACTGAGAACAATGTAATATTTAGTGTTCCTGTGGTGTCGCTGTGGAAATATTGAGCGCTTACTGCTCGGTCTCCTCTCAGATGAACCTTTTTGTGATCTGCATAGTGTCGAGAAACCCTTGTAAAGCAGGCCATACACGCGAGAGCTGTCGGCTGAACGCTCATTCATCTCTGCTTACTCCCCGTACACTCAAGCCCTCTGCTCAGCCAATGGTTTTCAATGCAAAGAGAGGAGAGTGACACTGCCAAAAACCTCTATCAGCAGCTTTTCTCACCTGAATCGGTCGGGAGTTGAAATTCCAACTTCCTTGTTATATTTTATATTATGTCTGGAGGACACCATAAACATCAAATAGTTCACCGGTACCCTGAAATCGCTGGGTTTGACAAACTTCTATTATGTTTGCTAGCTTAACTAGCAATTTTGAGAAACCCTTAAGGAAGATCTCAATATCTGTAACCCCATGTGATCTTGGCATAAGAAAAGCACAAAATAAAGCGCTAGTGGTGAGTGCCACTTGCAACCTTTAGGAAGATCCATCTCCCCCTTCACTGATTCGTTTTGAGAAGTACGACAAAACCTAATAAATAATCCCATACATACTGTAATTGCTGTTTTCTCGGCCTACAGCTACCTCTCCCAACCTGTCCATGCACAGGAGAGGTTGGTCTCTCTATGAGAGAGCCGCTCTAGAGGCTTCTCTTCTCACCAAGAATATAAGGATCAGCGGTCCAAAATCAGACATGCTGGATCCTAATCTCCCATGACATCATCTGTGAGGAGCCCCCATATATCTATATATATAATTGTCTAAGGGTCACTTCCGTCTGTCTGTCCTTCTGTCACGGTTATTCATTCACTGATTGGTCTCGGCAGCTGCCTGTCATGGCTGCCACGACCAATCAGTGACGAGCACAGTCCGATTAGTCCCTCCCCTACTCCCCTGCACTCACTGCCCGGCGCCCGCTCCGTAATCCCCTCCACTCACCGCTCACACAGGGTTAATGGCAGCGGTAACGGCCCGCGGTGTAAAGCACTCCGGTACCGCTGCTATTAACCCTGTGTGTCCCCAACTATTTACTATTGATGCTGCCTATGCAGCATCAATAGTAAAAATATGTCATGTTAAAAATAATAATAATTTTAAAAAACCTGCTATACTCACCCTCCGCTGCCTTTACCGCTCCTCGCCACGCTCCCGGGACTGCTCCATTGCAAGCGGCAGCTTCCGGTCCCAAGGCTGGTGTGCGACAAGGACCTGCCGTGACGTCACGATCATGTGACTGCGATGTCATCACAGGTCCTGCTCATACCAGCCCTGGGACCGGAAGCTGCCGCTTGCAATGGAGCGGTCCCGGGAGCGTGGCGAGGAGCGGTAAAGGCGGCGGATGGTGAGTATAGCAGGACTTCAACGGGCCTTCGGAAGGTGAGTGTATGTTTATTTTTTTTTAAGTCTCTACACTACGTGGCTCTGTGCTGGGCAATATACTACATGCGTGGGCAATATACTACGTGGCTCTGCTATATACTATGTGGCTGGGCAATAAACTACGTAACTGGGCAATATACTACGTGGCTCTGCTATATACTATGTGGCTGGGCAATATACTACGTGACTGGGCAATATACCGTACTACGTGGCTCTGCTATAACTACGTGGCTGGGCAATATACTACGTGGCTGGGCAATATACTACGTGGCTGGGCAATATGCTACGTGGCTGGGCAATATGCTATGTGACTGGGCAACATACTATGTGACTGGGCAATATACTACGTGACTGGGCAATATACTACGTGACTGGGCAATATACTACGTGGCTGTGCAATATACTACGTGGCTGGGCAATATACTATGTGACTGGGCAATATACTTTGTGGCTGGGCAATATACTACGTGGCTGGGCAATATACTATGTGACTGGGCAACATACTACGTGACTGGGCAACATACTATGTGGCTGGGCAATATACTACGTGGCTGGGCAATATACTACGTGGCTGGGCAATATACTACGTGGCTGGGCAATATACTACGTGGCTGGGCAATATACTACGTGGCTGTGCAATATACTACGTGGCTGGGCAATATACTACGTGGCTGGGCAATATACTACAGTACGTGACTGGGCAATATACTACGTGACTGGGCAATATACTACGTGGGCTGTGCAATATACAACGTGACTGGGCAATATACTACGTCGCTAGGCAATATAGTACGTGGACATGCATATTCTAGAATACCCGATGCGTTAGAATCGGGCCACCATCTAGTATATATATATAAGACTGTTGCCCAAGCCTGCTAATATTGGTGGGTTTGGCTGATAATCTAATGTGCACAGGGACCTTAAGAGAAGATCATCATTGTAATTGGAGAATGAAAATCTGAAACAACCTGGAGGCGACAATAAGATGTGTTTATTACAGTCTAAGTATTATGACGGGAGGATATTGAGAAGACAACCCTTAGTCCACAGTGAAGGCGGGCTGGAATCTGACAGTTTCCATGATAACACTACCCAGCTGTGCTAATGCTAATGGACATTATTGAATAAAGGATGATAAGATAACACCTAATTCAAGTATAATTTGGATCTCATATCCAGTTAAGTCCTTTTATATTAAAACTGGGATCGTTATATAGTAACTTCAGGGAAAGATAACTCTAATTAAAATGGTTCTCAGTGTTACCCTTGCATATTCCTGACTCCTTCCTTCAGTTAGATGATAGTATATTATTGTACCTATATGGTCCTTATGTGGCCACTGCTAGAACTACAGCACACGCTCTGCAGAGGTTGGGGTCAGTATGTAGGTTCTTCGGGGGCTGTGACAATTATATGAACACCATTGGGCTGTCATTAATAATAGCCCCTTCTGCATCCAATTTTTCAATTTTCTCCTCCTCTTCTTCCAAAACGGATAACTTTTATATTCTTGTGTCGACATAGCCGGATGATATGTATATATATATATTTTTTTTTTAATGGGAATAGTTGAAATTTTGGGTGACACCATTCATTTTACCATATAATGTTCTGGACAGCGAGAAAACAAAATCCACATACAATGGAAAAAAAATACAATTCCAACATTTTTTTAATGGTGTTTATAAGAATTTCTAAGTCTGTATGATCACGGAGATGCCAAAGTTCTAAAATATTTTTTTTTTTTTTTTTAGAGAGAAGTAAAAAAAAAAATGCGAGTTTGTGTTGCCATTATCAGAGACCCTTTTTTTTATTTTTCAATCAATGGATCTACTGGAGGATGTTTCTTCGCGCACCGAGCTGTAGTTCTTATTGGTTCCATTTTGGGATGCATATGATGTTTTAATTGTCTTTTTATTTGATTTTTTATTTTTATTTTTTTTTATATCGGAGCAGTAGCCAAAAATGTACATCTGACATTTCAGTTTTTTCATCCCTTGTCGTGCATTTAACCATGGTCTTCTATCAATCTCAGCAACGTTTTAGTGTGAAACATAGATGTGTGGAGTGTAGTTGCTACTCTCTCATTCATGGTGCTGATGGTTCCCATTAAATATTTATCTAATTTTAAACATTCAGAAAGTTTAATTCTCTTCTGTAATATGTGACTTGTTCAGATGATCTTAGACCATGTTGGCGTCTAACTTTCAGGAATGGGCTGCGACCTAAATTATAGAGTGTTTTGTAGAGACCTCCTGAATGTTCCCCTTTTTTGTAGGGTATAATTCTGTATAAATACCAGCAAAAAAAAAAAATTATTGCATCTTCAGTTACTTCTTCAGGAGGTTGTCTCTTCTTCTGCGTCCTGGCCATTCAATTTTTTGGGAAATAGGTGCAGTTCATTAAGAATGGCAGGACAATTTTTTAGATTTGAACGTACAGACGTGTTCTTAATTACAGCCACATCACTCAGAACCAACCTGTAAAAAACAGGTCCAGTTTATAATACGTTCAATAATATGCTAATAATAAATGTCAGATCAATATTATTAGGACATTTACGGCTATGAGAAAGGGCATGCTGTAGCCATACGTAGTAAAGGTAAAAACCAGGCTTCTCTGTCACAGTCTCATGGCTTCAGTATGTTAGTACTACTGGGGTCTACACGGAGGGGTGCATTTTCTAATTTATGTCATCCTAAAATAGGGGTAGGCAATCAGAGCAATCTAACCATAGAGTCTCATAGCAATACTTATGTTGGGGTCCTCATCTACTATGGCCATATTCAGCTGTAAGTCACAGTACAGTGATAACGTACACAGTGAGGTCACAGTACAGAGATAATAAACACAATGATGTCACAGTGC
Organism: Ranitomeya imitator; assembly: GCF_032444005.1. Taxonomy (NCBI): domain Eukaryota; kingdom Metazoa; phylum Chordata; class Amphibia; order Anura; family Dendrobatidae; genus Ranitomeya; species Ranitomeya imitator. The sequence goes on from NC_091286.1 coordinate 638,419,997, forward strand.
AGAGATAATAAACAGTGATGTCACAGTACAGGAATAATAAACACAGTGATGTCACAGTACAGGGATAATAAACACAGTGATGTCACAGTACAGAGATAATAAACACAATGATGTCACAGTGCAGAGATAATAAACAGTGATGTCACAGTACAGGAATAATAAACACAGTGATGTCACAGTACAGGGATAATAAACACAGTGATGTCAGAGTACAAGGATAATAAACACAGTGATGTCACAGTACAGGGATAATAAACACAGTGATGTCACAGCACAGGGATAATAAACACAGTGATGTCACAGTACAGAGATAATAAACACAGTGATGTCACAGCACAGGGATAATAAACACAGTGATGTCAGAGTACAAGGATAATAAACACAGTGATGTCACAGTACAGAGATAATAAACACAGTGATGTCACAGCACAGGGATAATAAACACAGTGATGTCAGAGTACAAGGATAATAAACAGTGATGTCACAGTACAGAGATAATAAACACAGTGATGTCACAGCACAGGGATAATAAACACAGTGATGTCACAGTACAGGGATAATAAACACAGTGATGTCACAGTACAGGGATAATAAACACAATGATGTCACAGTGCAGAGATAATAAACAGTGATGTCACAGTACAGGAATAATAAACACAGTGATGTCACAGTACAGGGATAATAAACACAGTGATGTCACAGTACAGGGATAATAAACACAGTGATGTCAGAGTACAAGGATAATAAACACAGTGATGTCACAGTACAGAGATAATAAACACAGTGATGTCACAGCACAGGGATAATAAACACAGTGATGTCAGAGTACAGGGATAAAAAAACAATGATGTCACAGTACAGGGATAATAAACAGTGATGTCACAGTACAGGAATAATAAACACAGTGATGTCACAGTACAGAGATAATAAACACAGAGATTTCACAGTACAGGGATAATAAACACAGTGATGTCACAGTACAGAGATAATAAACACAGAGATTTCACAGTACAGGGATAATAAACACAGAGATTTCACAGTACAGGGATAATAAACCGTGATGTCACAGTACAGAGATAATAAACACAGTGATGTCACAGTACAGGGATAATAAACACAGTGATGTCACAGTACAGGGATAATAAACACAATGATGTCACAGTGCAGAGATAATAAACAGTGATGTCACAGTACAGGAATAATAAACACAGTGATGTCACAGTACAGGGATAATAAACACAGTGATGTCACAGTACAGGGATAATAAACACAGTGATGTCAGAGTACAAGGATAATAAACACAGTGATGTCACAGTACAGAGATAATAAACACAGTGATGTCACAGCACAGGGATAATAAACACAGTGATGTCAGAGTACAGGGATAAAAAAACACAATGATGTCACAGTGCAGAGATAATAAACAGTGATGTCACAGTACAGGAATAATAAACACAGTGATGTCACAGTACATGGATAATAAACACAGAGATTTCACAGTACAGGGATAATAAACACAGAGATTTCACAGTACAGGGATAATAAACCGTGATGTCACAGTACAGAGATAATAAACACAATGATGTCACAGTACAGAGATAATAAACACAGTGATGTCACAGTACAGGGATAATAAACACAGTGATGTCACAGTACAGGGATAATAAACACAATGATGTCACAGTACCGGGATAATAAACACAGTGATGTCACAGTACCGGGATAATAAACACAGTGATGTCACAGTACAGGGATAATAAACACAGTGATGTCACAGTACAGGGATAATAAACACAGTGATGTCACAGTACAGGGATAATAAACACAGTGATGTCACAGTACAGGGATAATAAACACAGTGATGTCACAGTACCGGGATAATAAACACAGTGATGTCACAGTACAGAGATAATAAACAGTGATGTCACAGTACCGGAATAATAAACACAGAGATGTCACAGTACAGGGATAATAAACACAGTGATGTCATAGTACAGGGATAATAAACAGTGATGTCACAGTACAAGGATAATAAACACAGTGATGTCACAGTACAGGAATAATAAACACAGTGATGTCACAGTACAGGAATAATAAACACAGTGATGTCACAGTACAAGGATAATAAACACAGAGATTTCACAGTACAGGGATAATAAACACAGAGATTTCACAGTACAGGGATAATAAACCGTGATGTCACAGTACAGAGATAATAAACACAGTGATGTCACAGTACAGGGATAATAAACACTGTGATGTCACAGTATAGAGATAATAAACACAGAGATGTCACAGTACAGAGATAATAAACAGTGATGTCACAGTACAGGGATAATAAACACAGTGATGTCACAGTACAGAGATAATAAACACAGTGATGTCACAGTACAGGGATAATAAACACAGAAGTCACAGTACAGAGATAATAAACACAGTGATGTCACAGTACAGGGATAATAAACACAGTGATGTCACAGTACAGAGATAATAAACACAGTGATGTCACAGTAGAGGGATAATAAACACAGTGATGTCACAGTACAGAGATAATAAACACAATGATGTCACAGTACAGAGATAATAAACACAGTGATGTCACAGTACAGGGATAATAAACACAGTGATGTCACAGTACAGAGATAATAAACACAGTGATGTCACAGTACAGGGATAATAAACACAGATGTCACAGTACAGGGATAATAAACACAGTGATGTCACAGTAGAGGGATAATAAACACAGTGATGTCACAGTACAGAGTTAAACACAGTGATGTCACAGTACAGGGATAATAAACACAGTGATGTCACAGTACAGAGATAATAAACACAGTGATGTCGCAGTACAGAGATAATAAACACAGTGATGTCACAGCACAGGGATAATAAACACAGTGATGTCACAGTACAGGGATAATAAACACAATGATGTCACAGTGCAGAGATAATAAACAGTGATGTCACAGTACAGGAATAATAAACACAGAAGTCACAGTACAGAGATAATAAACACAGTGATGTCACAGTACAGGGATAATAAACACAGTGATGTCACAGTACAGAGATAATAAACACAGTGATGTCACAGTAGAGGGATAATAAACACAGTGATGTCACAGTACAGAGATAATAAACACAATGATGTCACAGTACAGAGATAATAAACACAGTGATGTCACAGTACAGGGATAATAAACACAGTGATGTCACAGTAGAGGGATAATAAACACAGTGATGTCACAGTACAGAGTTAAACACAGTGATGTCACAGTAGAGGGATAATAAACACAGTGATGTCACAGTACAGAGATAATAAACACAGTGATGTCGCAGTACAGAGATAATAAACACAGTGATGTCACAGTACAAGGATAATAAACACAGTGATGTCACAGTACAGGGATAATAAACACAGTGATGTCACAGTACAGGGATAATAAACACAGTGATGTCACAGTATAGGGATAATAAACACAGTGATGTCACAGTACAGGAATAATAAACACAGTGATATCACAGTACAGGGATAATAAACACAGTGATGTCACAGTACAGGGATAATAAACACAGTGATGTCACAGTATAGGGATAATAAAAACAGTGATGTCACAGTACCGGGATAATAAACACAGTGATGTCACAGTACAGAGATAATAAACAGTGATGTCACAGTACCGGAATAATAAACACAGAGATGTCACAGTACAGGGATAATAAACACAGTGATGTCATAGTACAGGGATAATAAACAGTGATGTCACAGTACAAGGATAATAAACACAGTGATGTCACAGTACAGGAATAATAAACACAGTGATGTCACAGTACAGGAATAATAAACACAGTGATGTCACAGTACAAGGATAATAAACACAGAGATTTCACAGTACAGGGATAATAAACACAGAGATTTCACAGTACAGGGATAATAAACCGTGATGTCACAGTACAGGGATAATAAACACTGTGATGTCACAGTATAGAGATAATAAACACAGAGATGTCACAGTACAGAGATAATAAACACAGTGATGTCACAGTACAGGGATAATAAACACAGTGATGTCACAGTACAGAGATAATAAACACAGTGATGTCACAGTACAGGGATAATAAACACAGATGTCACAGTACAGAGATAATAAACACAGTGATGTCACAGTACAGGGATAATAAACACAGTGATGTCACAGTACAGGGATAATAAACACAGTGATGTCACAGTACAGAGATAATAAACACAGTGATGTCACAGTAGAGGGATAATAAACACAGTGATGTCACAGTACAGAGATAATAAACACAATGATGTCACAGTACAGAGATAATAAACACAGTGATGTCACAGTACAGGGATAATAAACACAGTGATGTCACAGTACAGAGATAATAAACACAGTGATGTCACAGTACAGGGATAATAAACACAGATGTCACAGTACAGGGATAATAAACACAGTGATGTCACAGTAGAGGGATAATAAACACAGTGATGTCACAGTACAGAGTTAAACACAGTGATGTCACAGTACAGGGATAATAAACACAGTGATGTCACAGTACAGAGATAATAAACACAGTGATGTCGCAGTACAGAGATGATAAACACAGTGATGTCACAGTACAAGGATAATAAACACAGTGATGTCACAGTACAGGGATAATAAACACAGTGATGTCACAGTACAGGGATAATAAACACAGTGATGTCACAGTATAGGGATAATAAACACAGTGATGTCACAGTACAGGAATAATAAACACAGTGATATCACAGTACAGGGATAATAAACACAGTGATGTCACAGTACAGGGATAATAAACACAGTGATGTCACAGTATAGGGATAATAAAAACAGTGATGTCACAGTACCGGGATAATAAACACAGTGATGTCACAGTACAGAGATAATAAACAGTGATGTCACAGTACCGGAATAATAAACACAGAGATGTCACAGTACAGGGATAATAAACACAGTGATGTCATAGTACAGGGATAATAAACAGTGATGTCACAGTACAAGGATAATAAACACAGTGATGTCACAGTACAGGAATAATAAACACAGTGATGTCACAGTACAGGAATAATAAACACAGTGATGTCACAGTACAAGGATAATAAACACAGAGATTTCACAGTACAGGGATAATAAACACAGAGATTTCACAGTACAGGGATAATAAACCGTGATGTCACAGTACAGGGATAATAAACACTGTGATGTCACAGTATAGAGATAATAAACACAGAGATGTCACAGTACAGAGATAATAAACACAGTGATGTCACAGTACAGGGATAATAAACACAGTGATGTCACAGTACAGAGATAATAAACACAGTGATGTCACAGTACAGGGATAATAAACACAGATGTCACAGTACAGAGATAATAAACACAGTGATGTCATAGTACAGGGATAATAAACACAGTGATGTCACAGTACAGGGATAATAAACACAGTGATGTCACAGTACAGAGATAATAAATAGTGATGAGCGCATATGCTCGTTACTCGGGTTTCTCCAAGCATGCTCAGGTGGTCTCCGAGTATTTTGACGTGCTCGGAGATTTAGTTTATGTCGACGTAGCTTTATGATTTGCGGCTGCTAGACAGCTTGAGTACATGTGATTGTTGCTTAACAAACAGGCATTCCTCACATGTATTCAAGCTGTCTAGCAGCCGCAAATCATGCAGCTACGTCGACATAAACTAAATCTCCGAGCACCCGAAATGAGGAGTATACTCGCTCATCACTAGTAATAAACAGTGATGTCACAGTACAGAGATAATAAACGCAGTGATGTTATAGTATGGGAATAATACACACAGTGATGTCTCGGTACAGGGATAATGCACAAAGGAATGTCACTGTAGAGGGATAATAGACACAGTTATGTCATGGTACAGATATAATAAACCTGATCACACAATATAAAGCTAGTATACACAGTCATATCAGTCTTCGGGGATAATAAACACTGAAGTCACAGTATAGCAGGAAGGCACATGGTGATGTCACAGTATAGGAGAATGCACATGGGGATGTCACAGTATACATGGATAATACACAGTGCTGTTTCAGGCATTCTGGTATACTGAACACATGGTATCACAATACAGTGATAGTGAAAAAAGTAATGCTGCAGCGATGCGATAATTCACAAGTCAGCAATAACCATTATTACACTTAGAATGGAGCCACTTCCAATCTCGCATCGTCCACAGTTATCACTCACTGCCCCTTCTGAGTGGAGATGACCCCGTAGTTGCTGGAACCCATCACCACCTTACTAGCTGTGTCTGTGCTAATAAATAATCGCCACAATCTTTCCTCTTTTCTTGGGTATGGATGATTACATCATCAGATAGAATAGCGATAATAACTTATTTCTGTAATGAAATTGTGGTTAATTAGAACAATCCCATTGACGCGGCTCTGAAGGTGTAAGCGCTTCCATCAGTCCTCGTGCCAGTGGAGACTAGCAGAAGTCAGGATTGGCTGATGGCCAATGTAGAAATGATTTCAGGCTTAAAGAGGATATCCAGCGAGTAAATGGATGATACGAGAGATGTTACAAGCAGTATGAAAAATAATACAGTTTGATGTTTGAGTCTGGGGAGTATTATGCTCTTGTTCTGTGTCAGTACATTATAGGGCACCTCTGACACAAGGTAGCCGTCCGGTCAGGGTAAATGACGGAGGGATTCATTAGTCCTCATTCCTTGGCCTGAGTATGTTTTTATTACTTTGGGAGCACAGTTAATAGTGTAAAAGTATCACGTATCAATGATATTGTTTCCTTTATCAAGAGCAGGACTTCTCCAACCTGTTCTTCTGGGGCCAAATCTTATTGACCTTCGGATCTTGCCAGCCGGTGATATCCTTTGCCAAAAAGTCCTCATTGTGAATGTCTCCGCATCCTCGAAACAAAACGTAACAGCTGGCGCACTCCCTAATATAGGTCAATACTGGAAGAATGGGGGTGCTGAACCAGTGGCTTGAATGTGGTCACAAAAAACAAGGAGAAAAGAAGCCACTAAACAAATGTTCGCACACCACCTGGTATATATCAAAAAAGGAACAACTTTATTGGGTAACACAACAATAAAAACATTTAAAATCAATACAACGAAACTCCCCCCGTCAGGTCCATGAAGCTCCCAAATACCTGTATATATGCTGCATAAGACATATAGATGTGAAACAGGCTGAGTACGACCTAAAGTGTCATATAATGTCACGTAACACAATGCGATCAAAAACCGGGTATCCAAAAAGGGGTCTGAGTCCACATGACCCTAAGGAAATGAGCTGGGAGGGAGGGCGAAACAGAAACACACTCCCTGCCCCTATGTGTGAAAGCCCCTAAAAAGCCAAAATGACTCAAGGGTCCGGCGTGCCAATACCTGGAACATGTGATAGTGCCGCACTCACTCTGTAGGATGTGAGCAGGGATAACAATACCAGGGCACACGCAGCGAAAGACCCCTAGGACCCCGTAAAAGATCAAACCACAGCCATATAGTCACCTGATTAGAGACAACAAGCACGCAGCCACATAAGGAGCAGGACCGACGCGAGGGAGGACCCAACGCGTGTCGCGGTTGCACAGACCGCTTCGTCAGGGGAAGTGCTTACCCTGGGAAGAGTATGTCCTTAAATGCTGGTGCCGGTGATCAGACGCGCCGCACGTGTGCGCCGCCAAGGACCGGAAGTGACGTGTCCGGGACTGGGATGCCGCCCGCGCCTGCGCAGAGAGGGATGAGGGTTGAGAATGGGCAGACGTCTCTGCCCACACAGTTCCAATGCACACGCGCCGGAGGTGATCAGCAGTGCGCATCGCAACTAATGAGGATGGAACCCAGGTTATAGTAAGGGGGAGGAACCCTGGATCTGTAGTCACGGGTAAAGGGGGTGACCCTTATAGGAAACCCATTATACTAAGTGCGCCAAGCAGGATAAACAAATGGGAACACCTAACCCGCACGCCATCACTGTATAAGGAAGAAATATGATGATTAAGCATATGAAAAATACAACAATGCTGCACACCATTCTAGACGCCCGAACAAAACACACACATTAAAGATAGTATATTTACAGGATGCTATGGCCACTATATCACGTGACCAAAGACAGACCATAGCCATGATTCAAGATCCCATACCCAAGAAAAAAGTCATAGACCATAAGGGCCTCATAGTCCATCAGAACACAAGTCCTCAGCTAGAAACCCCCCTCTTTTAGTGCCACCTGCGATGACGTTTGGGTCCAAGAAGCAATCAGATGGGTTCCCTGGCCAATTGACCAGAATAATGTCCTGAAGAGCTGTGATCCAAATAACCACTTCAGCCCAGAAAGCCCGTAAAATGCAAATCCTCATTGATGCCATGAGGTGCTGTGGAATTAAGTGAATAGATCCACCGTGACTCAACTTGGAGGAGGCGCTTGTGCAGAGATCCACCTCTGCCTGAAGATCTAATCTTCTCCAGGCCCACTATCCTGGTATTGGCACAGCTGCCACCATGATGGAGCAAAAAGTGTGCGGCAAGTGGCCATAGCATCCTGTAAATATACTATCTTTAATGTGTGTGTTTTGTTCGGGCGTCTAGAATGGTGTGCAGCATTGTTGTATTTTTCATATGCTTAATCATCATATTTCTTCCTTATACAGTGATGGCGTGCGGGTTAGGTGTTCCCATTTGTTTATCCTGCTTGGCGCACTTAGTATAATGGGTTTCCTATAAGGGTCACCCCCTTTACCCGTGACTACAGATCCAGGGTTCCTCCCCCTTACTATAACCTGGGTTCCATCCTCATTAGTTGCGATGCGCACCGCTGATCACCTCCGGCGCGTGTGCATTGGAACTGTGTGGGCAGAGACGTCTGCCCATTCTCAACCCTCATCCCTCTCTGCGCAGGCGCGGGTGGCATCCCAGTCCCGGACACGTCACCTCCGGTCCTCGGCGGCGCACACGTGCGGCGCGGTCTGATCACCGGCACCAGCATTTAAGAACATACTCTTCCCAGGGTAAGCACTTCCCCTGACGAAGCGGTCTGTGCAACCGCGACACGCGTTGGGTCCTCCCTCGCGTCGGTCCTGCTCCTTATGTGGCTGCGTGCTTGTTGTCTCTAATCAGGTGACTATATGGCTGTGGTTTGATCTTTTACGGGGTCCTAGGGGTCTTTCGCTGCGTGTGCCCTGGTATTGTTATCCCTGCTCACATCCTACAGAGTGAGTGCGGCACTATCACATGTTCCAGGTATTGGCACGCCGGACCCTTGAGTCATTTTGGCTTTTTAGGGGCTTTCACACATAGGGGCAGGGAGTGTGTTTCTGTTTCGCCCTCCCTCCCAGCTCATTTCCTTAGGGTCATGTAGACTCAGACCCCTTTTTGGATACCCGGTTTTTGATCGCATTGTGTTACGTGACATTATATGACACTTTAGGTCGTACTCAGCCTGTTTCACATCTATATGTCTTATGCAGCATATATACAGGTATTTGGGAGCTTCATGGACCTGACGGGGGGAGTTTCGTTGTATTGATTTTAAATGTTTTTATTGTTGTGTTACCCAATAAAGTTGTTCCTTTTTTGATATATACCAGGTGGTGTGCGAACATTTGTTTAGTGGCTTCTTTTCTCCTTGTTTTTTGTCTCCGCATCCTCTGCACAATGGTGCCACAGTTCCCGAGTGTGTTCACAGTGTTGCCGGTACTTTCATGGTCTTGCCTTTTCTACAGAAAGAAGGCGGTTGCCGTTGCCATTTTCCTGTGCCCAAGAACGTGGTGATCTGTGATCAATTGCCTCTTCTAGGACTTTACTAGAACAATGTGGGCATATGGAGAGGGCATGCATAGACCGATCAAAAACCGGGACACTTGATTAATAAAAGCTGCCCAACTGTTTCAGAAACAACTTTTTTTTTAGTCTAGTATTCCCTAGTCAAATAATTTTTTAGCCCAAAATACCAAAAAATTTGTGGTCCTTCAGTTACCATCAAAATGCCTCCACACTGTGATCCTAAACGCTAGAAAAAAGGTGTAATTTTTTAATGAGAATGTATTAAAATACTCACCGACTTTTTCTCTATTGTCCAGCACCGTTCTGGTTATTTACTTGGCCCACATGGCCGCTCTTCAGCTTTGCAATCTCATACATGGTCTACTGATTGGAGTGATAGCTACTCTCCCAGTACAAGTCTATGAGGCTCAGACCCAGGCTCCATAGACCTACATTAAAAATGTAGCTTCCGAACGCCACTTGAACTTTTATTTGTGAAGTCATGGGGCCAAAAGAGGGCAGGAACGCCGCTGAAAACCGAGGGTCTATTAACAAATCAGTTGCCACCATAATTCATACTGACAGCCAAACTACAGTGAACGTCACAAAATCCAAATGCAAAGACATCACTTCCTATAAAAGCTCAATGCTGCCACCCCCTGTATACAGGGTCTGTCCATGGTTTAAAGTGACTTATCGACAAAGATCCCTATATTGAATCAAAGAGCCGACTTGGCCATAAAATACAAAAAAAAACAGGCGAAACCCATTGAGATAATAAGAACTGGAAAAACCTAAGTATAAGGCGAGCAAAAGCTGCGAATTGTACACTCTATGCACGTTTCGCTAGTTGCTTCTTCTGTGGCTTTGTGTATTTTTTTGTTTATTGTCTATTTGAAGGGAACCCGACAACAGGATCAACACCTATTAACGAATTAAATGTCTACATTTGTATTTTAATGATGATTTCATGCAACCATTTGCATTATTATTTCTCTGCATATTCTTTTGAATAGGACTAGCCCAGTAGTCCAAGGTGTCTGCTGCTTGCAGACTGGTCCTGCCTAATCTCCTGATAGCACGCCCACTAAGGCTTGAATTCACACTGTACATGCCCCTGAAGACTCGTAGCAAACACCTCTAGGACTAGTTTTTACAGCAGGCGTTTTAAATTATTTTATGGACCGGGATTTGTATTTTTTAGTGGTCAAAAGTAGAATAGCAATATAGAAATCACTCATTTCTGAAAAAGTAAAATCTTAATTTCAGCTCCCTTTATTTCACTAGATAGAATGGAATATATAATGAGAGGGTTTTTTTCTCGGGCATGTAGAATATCCCTTTAGGAAAGTGCTGTATTCATAATTAATGTATCAGGTTTTCCACAAGTGTTTCAGGTCAGGCAGCCATGGGACTGAGATTGTTTGAAGATTTATTTTCAGCGTATTTATATCCTTGAAAATCATGGCAAAGAGATTTATTATTTTATTGTGAGCTGCATAATGCGGCATTGTGTTAGGCTGCAGAGATTTATTGTTTATTGGAGGCACAAATACTGATTGTCGGAGTGAGCTGTTTTCTCTGGCGACAGGCGGGCAGGTCGGACTGACTCTTCTTAAGGCTGTTTCCTGAGAAAGTCACGTAAGCCGCCTCTCATCATAGAATTTTTATTTTTTCATTTGTATTCCTCTTTTTTTCGGAACAAAAACTTTGAACTGATAATACATTTGATTCTTCTCCCCGGTAGTACATTTGAGTGTCCTCGCAGTTTCACCGGCATTCCGGTCCATGACCCCATCTGTAACCTGCCGACTCATCGTGTAGAGCGGCGGCTACTCTACATAAAATTCAGCCTCGTTCTTAATCTGACAGATTTGCATTGAGAAAATTCCAAAAGTGGCCTCCACTCCACACAGAAACCACTGTGTAATTAACAGATGCAGTCACTTGGTCCTGCAGTGGACCTGTAGCGCCGCTGAAACCAGGAGAAAATGCCGACTGTTCTGTATTTTGCTGCCTTCATAACACACACATGATTGCTAACAATCTTGCAAAGAAAAATCACTAGAGTGGGGCTTAAAGTTTGGAGCCACCAACCCATCATCATGATTTTATGTGACTGAGGTTTAGCTGTATCAATGTCGTCTGTTTTTGGATTGAACGGGAATTGAGTCTAGCATGTGCCGTGAAGGGAGGTGTAGAGTACAGATGCAGATGGTCCAAGTCGTTTTACTACTCAATACTGGATCAGTAGGTAAAACGCCTCAGCACCGAAATGATGATGGAGAATGAAGATCTTGATACAATAAGTGAATATTTTACTTTGAACCCGTAAAAAAAGGTCCAACATTTCAACCAACAACAGTCTTTATCAAGGACATTTGTATTGTAAAGGAGCCCGGTATTAGGTAGATTGCGCTGTGTGTGGGCCAAAACCACAGGCCCCACTGAGCCGCATTGGCCTCATACCTGGCTCCACTACAGTACAAATGTCATTGATAGTAAGTGTTCACTTATTCCAAAAAGATCTTCGTTCTCCATCAGCATTTCGGTGCTGAGGTTTTCTGCCTACATTACCTCAGGACTGCGGTCCTTTCCTCAAGCCCGTACACTTCAAGAGCAGTAGTGATGGTCTTTCCTCCTCCAGAATCTAATACTGAATCATCCCATTTTGACATTGAACTGTCGGACATAACTTACTTTCGGTTTAGTGGTCCCAAACCTATTGATAAGTTCCCTTTACTGGTTCCATGATCCAATCTTGGCTAATTGCGTAATCTCAATTAACATTAATTGGATAGAGGTGTGAATTTCGTGGATGAGTCCACCACTGGCTCTTGTCTATGGAGATGACCCTGAACATGATGTCAGGAGTGTCTGCTTGTCATGGGTAGACTGTGCTATTATTTCTGATAAAATGATGGAAGCATCAATAAGTATAAATAAAAGGCCCCTTAAATAAAAAAATAATAATAATAATCCATCCCATAGGATACCCTTCAGACCATCCCACAGACATGAATTCATTTTACATGGGCTTCAAAAATTAACTCAAATTATACAGAATATACTTTATCCAAAATAATCTCTTTATCAGTGATTTAGGCCTATGCAACCGTATCCCTACCTGTTCTTCTTGACCTCCGGTAGTTGTCCACACGTGCGGCCACCTGTCCATTCAGTTTCCATTACCTGTTAGGGAACCTTCACTTTGACATTTCTATCAGACGTTTAGGAAATATACCTTGTGGATGTGCCGTCAATATCTATGGTGAAAAAAGAAAATCATAGAGTCTTAGAAGAAGCTAGGTGTACGTTCCAGTAGGAAATTTCTTGTGTCTCCATTGAACTTGACAAATCTTCAGATATCACATGGTTCCTGGATGCAGCAGCCCCAGTTATGGCAGATGTTTGGCACACAGTTTTCTGTGTTGATGTCATCAGTGCTATGTGTGAAGGGGGCTGGCTGACCGAGTCAACAACCATTGAAGAGAAGGGGGCTGGTATAGGTGTTCCTAATAATTTTTATTTGGTTTACACAATGAATTGAAGGTATCTAAAGATGACTACACTAGAGGTAGAAAGCATTAAAATTCTACGTATAAAATGTTGTAAAATGTTTAGTTATGTAGTTGTGAAATTGAAGTAACTGATCCAAATTTTTCTTCTTAGAGCCAAAATGGGTAAACAAAACAGCAAACTTGCCCCTGAGGTGATGGAAGATCTGGTGAAGAGCACAGAGTTTAATGAACATGAACTGAAACAATGGTATAAAGGTTTTCTTAAGGACTGCCCAAGTGGAAGACTCAACCTTGATGAGTTTCAGCAACTCTACGTAAAGGTAAGTTACTTCTATGTCTGAGTCACATTTCCTGATTTTCCCACCAGAGATGGACCAGTCATCTACTTGAGACACTTTTGGATCTAAATCATCTGATACCAAACAAGTGGCTTTTAAGATCCTCAAGGAGCTTTGTATACAACTGTCGACATACTTCATCTTCTACTTGAACGTCATTCTTCTTCTAGAAGTAGAACATTGAAGATGTTTTGTACAAATTTCTCATTTTAGTAAGATAAAATGTTCACACGCTTGATCAATCAAATTGACATTATCTAGATCAGGGGTCTCAAACTGCATTCCTCGAGGGCCTCAAACCATGCGTGTTTTCAAGATTTCCTTAGCATTGCACAAGGTGCTGGAATCATTATCTGTGCAGGTGATTAAATTACCACCTGTGGAATACAAGGAGATCCTGAAAACATGACCTGTTTGCGGCCCTCGAGGAATGCAGTTTGAGACCTCTGATCTAGATTATTTATCTTGTGTCCATGTAATACAGTTTTATATTTTTAAAAGGAGCTGTCGAGGAAAGGAAAAAAAAAAACAAGGCTGCTTTTTTCAAAAACGGTCTCATAGCTGTTTTCAGGTTTTGCGCGGTATTGGGGTATGTTCACATGAGGTTATTTCAGGCTTCCAAGCACTTTAGAAAACACCATTTTGTTTTTATCGTGACCCTCACATTTTTCTTGGTGTTTTCTGTAGACGTTTTGGCAGGCTTTTTTCATAATTTTTGGGTAAGTTTTTGGACCCTTTTTTGATGCCGAAACAATTAAAAAAAAAAGTTAAAAAAACAAACATTTACATCTATTGTAAGGTATGGAGCATATTCCTAGCAGAAAACTCCTGAAGCATGGTCGGCTCACTTTTTTCAACTGCTTGGCATTTTTGGAAACCTAACTGCTTTTGGAAGCAAATAAAAGATACTCAAAAGCCCGAACATATGAACAACAAGTTGTTTTTGTACGGCAATGATCAGTAAGAATGTTTCAAATGTTTTTTGAGTGATATATTAGGTGTTTTTTGAACGGACCTGCTCAAGTAATGTCTAGGAAAAATGTACTGTGAACATATCCTCAACGCTGATCACTTCAGTTGAATTGAGCTATGTTACAAGAGGCAGCCGCTGGACCTGTTTAGTGCTGTTTTTGGAAAAGAACAGTCATGGTTTTCTGTCACTGCAAAACCTCAGTAAGTCTAGGGCTCCATTGCAACTTTTGTTTGGCGTAAAATCTAATTTTCACAATGTTTCTCATCCATGTCGGAAATCTTATAATTGTCACACCGTTTTCTCCCTCGTAGCAAAACAGTAAAGTAAACAGACAGACATGATTTTACATCAAAACCAAAGAAATTAGCCGGAACATATGTTGGTATAAGTGCAATGTGTAGGTACACATTCCTACTATGGCCATATAAGATACAAAACCTAAGATAAAAACAAAAATTGAAAATACCCTGTAGAAAGTGAATAAATAGTAATAGTACATGTACCGTAAATAACATAGGTACCTAGTTGACACAGTTTTGATTAAAAAAGCATAAGAGCCATCCCACCGACAAGCTGTACCCAATCATAA
Source organism: Ranitomeya imitator (assembly GCF_032444005.1). Taxonomy (NCBI): domain Eukaryota; kingdom Metazoa; phylum Chordata; class Amphibia; order Anura; family Dendrobatidae; genus Ranitomeya; species Ranitomeya imitator. The sequence continues at coordinate 638,435,219 of NC_091286.1, forward strand.
CAGTCCCATCTCTAGTATTATACCTCATCATGTATCGGCAGACCTCAATGTACATGGTGGCAGAGCAGAACCAGGGCATGAGTGTTCAGACACCTGCCCATGAGAAGCTATATAGACAAAGTGCTCAGCCCAAAAACCATTCCCCTGTTTTTACAAAGTACAAAAAAATAAAGCAAAACCAAATAAAGGAGCTGGAACGTATGTTGGTATAAGTGCAATGTGTAGCTGTGCATTCACACTGTAGCCATCTAACACACAGACATGGCTTTACATCAGCCAGAAGTCATGTAGTTGTAGCTTTAAACTGCTCTATTTGGTTACGTGGCCTTCATAGAGAGGGGTTCTCCATTATGTGCCAAAATATTGAGCCACTCTGTAACTAGGTCTTCTGCTCTGTGGACCTGGCAAGTCCATGGGTTACGTGGATGGTCTTTCATTTTAGGGTAGTTGTGGGGTAAAATATGTGCCTGGAAAGTAGATATATATATCTAAACTATAACTTAATATAACTAATTGGCGGGTGTGAAGCTGCCTTCGTTTTTTTAAATGGAAGTGGTCTTCCTGAGATTGGCTAGATAAAGAAAAAAGTTAAATGTAAGCTATACACATAGGCAAAACTGTTGTTATCCCTAAAGGTAAAGAAAAAACCAAAATGGTCAATGAAACGGACAAAAGTAATTTTCTATTTAAATTTACTGAATATCAACTAATATAAATCAGACATTGCTTTTCAATTGTGGTTCAACAGAAAAATTATTTAAAAAAACAAACAAACAAACAAAAAAAAATGAAAGTGTTCGGGACAAAAATGATGATAGAAAGGATTGAAGATAATTTGACCATAGGGACATGTTAAATTAAGGTTTGCCCTGTACTTGGCATCATAGCTGTCTACAAACTTGTAATCAGTCTGTGTATTTGAAGAGTGAAAAGTAGTCACTGTGCTGTTTGGTATCATGGTGTGCATCACACTGAACATGGACCAAAGAAAGTTAGGCAGAGAGTTGTCTCGGGAGATTAGAAAAAAATTTACAGACCTGCAATGTTAAAGGTATATTGATTATGAAGACCTTGTGATTTTTCACAAAAACCCAAATATAACAGAAGTTACTCATACTCATGTGTTTTATAGATCATTGTAATGTTAAATAAAATGATCGTTACTCATTAAGCTGGCCGACTAGGCCATTCATAAGAACCACTGCTATTTAATAGTACATAACATTGAGAAACGTCTTGCGAAACCGGGATTACCCTGATAAAATTATTAATTAAACTAAAAAATCTCCTGTACAAGTCTCATTATAGGGGGACTATATATTGTATTTTTCTTTTGAATGTAGGTAGATACATTAGTAAGTAAACGAAGTGTCACTTTAAGTGTTTTGTCTTCTCGTGGGCGATATTTTGGCAGGGGTTCTGCATTCCGATGGTGTCCACAGCTATTTCTCACGATGAGTGATGACAAACCAGTCTTAGGCAACTCCATAGCTATCAAGCGGTAATTTACAAATGGGCTCTTAGTGGCTGTTCTGTAATTCTGAACATCTGCCATATCTATTCATAGACGCACAGATGGATCCATGGATCTCACCACAGAATAAATCATTATGGATATTTTAAGGTGCGGGTTATCCAGTTACCTCCGGAGTACTGCCCGCACTTTGCACTGCAGATAACGCATTTCAATTTGCATTACTTCAACCCCCTTAATAGCTTTTTTGTAGCTCTGTATAAATACGGTAGTTACTTTTAAAGCGGTATTCCAGTCTACCAAAATTTTTACCCATTCCCTGCATAGATGATAATTGCAAGATCAATGTGGATCCCACTGATAGGACCCCCATTAAGAGCAAAAATAAGTGACTTGTGAATCTATTGGTTCTTCTAAGGGGTCTAGTTACACTGTAATGATGGGCAGTCTGGCTCTCTTTGGTAATCTGGATCACTTTGCTCCGCTCACTAGAAAGATCCACCTCTTTTGGATCCTGAATGGATCCCTATTAAATGTGTTCACACCGGGTGAACACATGTTTAGGATGACATTAATGCATCCAAAACCCCACGGTCGAAACCACGCCCACTTAACAAAGCCTTTAAGAGAATTTAATAATGCACATCAATGTCAAAATGACTTGCGGTGCACATGTTCAATCCTTATCAGCTTCTTTAAACTGTTTTTAGGATTTGAAAATCGTGAAATGCCTAAAAGGCGACATACGCTTGGAAGTCGTTCACTACTTTATATATAGTTACTGAAAAAAAAAGCAAAGCTGTCCCAAAGCCTACAAAAAAAGTAAAAACTAAGTGATTCCGTCAGTGTATACAGTATAAGACGTTGTGTGCACATACGCTAAGACTGTGGCTAAGAGAACTTGAATGGAGAGGATGGTCACGCATGTGTGACTGGCTGCTCCATTCAACGTCTTCTGGCTGCCGACCCTCACAAATCAGCACAACGGTGCACTTATCTGAAGACTATTGCCAAGAGTAGTGGACAAACTGTATATGTGCCTTCTTCGTTATTCAAAGTCTATAGTACTGCTGAAGATAGGCCGATGTCGCTCTCTGTCATCATTGTCACTCTCGCAGTCAATTATTGGAGTGTGCATGGCCCCTGCCATTCGGCCGTTGAATTCTGCTCCTATTGGTTTGGACCCTGCACTGATTTCCAGAATGGAAGGATTTATATACCCATTTTTCCCTAGTTATCTCCACGTTTCAGGAACCGAGTGGCCCATTAAGCTCTGTATGCCAGGACTAGATAACTACAGCTCTGCTCTTCATTTTCTTGCTCAGTATTTTGATTTCCCCTTCCCCTCCTAAGCAACTCACTGCTTCCTCATTACTGAAATGGTATTAGTCAATTACGTAAATGCCTGTTCCAGGTTCTGTGGGTCCTGTATCCTGCATTCTCCATTGTGTAAGTCATTCACAAATCAAAGACATAATAAATATTTGATATAACATTTTATAATAGAAGAGAGTCGTTCATGTTACACTGCAGCTTGTAGAGAGCTAAGCCGGCCATACACATTAGACGGCTGTTAGCTGAACAATGATTTGGCTGATCGTTCAGCCGGCGGTCTTCTAAGTAGACTCTCCCATACACTTTAGTGCTCCTGTGATCTATATTAGAAAGTCGCCAACAGACATCTCTGCTTATCTCGGGATGAACAATGTAATTGGCAGTTCGAAATCGGACATGCTTGATCAACATCTTCCCTGACTATCAGTTGGCTAGCTTGACTCATGCACAGTAGACCGTTGGCCCAACCCATCGATATCGATGGGTTCAGCCAACATTAGTCTGATTTATATGGGGATCTTTAGAAGCATAAGGAAGCTGACGCTCCAACAGGTTGAGAAAACCATCTCCTAAAAGAACGTGGCTTTAAAAACCTGATTTAAAAAAATGCTGAAAATGAAAACAAACATACTAATTTATACAGCTATAATAGTATAGATCATATAATGGGTTCAAAAAAAGACCATAAATGAAATGTAATCAATCAAAATTTACTGTGTATCTAAGAAAAATCTTCCGTACCAGTTGGTCTGTGAGCATATCACTAGCTGTTTTTTTTTTTTGTAATCGGAATACATTTTGGTAATTTGTTATTTTTCTGCCTTTTGCACATTACTTATGTCTTTGACAACCATGACTTCATTCCAAGGACGTTGTGGTGTTTTTCTTACTCCACTTCAGACGTCTGACCACTTTCCGTCCTTTATTTTAAAAAAATCAAATAAAGCTTTGAAGGTGAAGGCTCTTATTTCACCCGACCACCAAAGATTCCGGTCTGTTTCCGCTGGTAAATTACCGTATATACTCGTGTATAAGCCGACCCGAGTATAAGCCGACCCCCTAATTTTGCCACAAAAAACTGGGAAAACTCAGTGACTCGATTATAAGCCTAGGGTGGAAAATGGAGCAGCTACCGGTTAATGTCAAAAATAAAAATAGATACCAATAAAAGTAAAATTAATTGAAACATCAGTAGGTTAAGTGTTTTTGAATATCCATATTGAATCAGGAGCCCCATATAACGCTCCATACAGTTCATTATTGCCCCATAGATGCTCCATATAAAGCTGTGCCCCATATACAATGCTCTGCACCGTTCATTTTTGTCTCATAGCTGTGCCATATAGTGCTCTGCACCGTTCATTATTGCCCCATAGCTGTGCCATATAGTGCTCTGCACCTTTCATTATTGCCCCATAGCTGTGCCATATAGTGCTCTGCACCGTTCATTATTGCCTCATAGCTGTGCCATATAGTGCTCTGCACCGTTCATTATTGCCCCATAGCTGTGCCATATAGTGCTCTGCACCGTTCATTATTGCCCCATAGCTGTGCCATATAGTGCTCTGCACCGTTCATTATTGCCCCATAGCTGTGCCATATAGTGCTCTGCACCGTTCATTTTTGTCCCATAGCTGTACCATATAGTGCTCTGCACCGTTCATTATTGCCCCATAGCTGTGCCATATAGTGCTCTGCACCATTCATTATTGCCCCATAGCTGTGCCATATAGTGCTCTGCACCGTTCATTATTGCCCCATAGCTGTGCCATATAGTGCTCTGCACCGTTCATTATTGCCCCATAGCTGTGCCATATAGTGCTCTGCACGTTCATTATTGCCCCATTGATGTACCATAGAAAGCTCTGCCATTGCTGCTGCTGCTGCTGCTGCAATAAAAAAAAAAAAGCCATACTCCCCTCTCTTGCTTGCAGCTCCCGGTGTCCGGTCCCGGCGTCTCTCCGCACTGACTGATCAGGCAGAGGGCGGCGCGCACACTATATGCGTCATCGCGCACTCTGACCTGCACAGTCAGAGCGGAGCGACGCCGGGAAGACAGTGCGGCGCCGGGAAGATGGAGCGACGCCCGGCGTGTGGACTGGGGATAGGTGAATATGTAATACTTACCTGCTCCCGGCGTCCCACTCCTTCTCCCGGACAGCTGGTCTTCGGTGCCGCAGCCTCTTCCTCTATCAGCGGTCACCGTTACCGCTGATTAGAGAAATGAATATGCGGCTCCACCCCTATGGGAGTGGAGTCCATATTCATTTTTCTAATGAGCGGTCCCACGTGACCGCTGAAGAGGGGAAGAACTGCAGCTCCCGAAGACCGTGGGACGGCAGGGGGAGCGCCAGGATCGCCGGGACTAGGTAAGTGTGCCTCAGCGCCCTCTCCCCCTCACCCGCCGACCCTGCCACCCACCGTGACTCGAGTATAAGCCGAGAGGGGCACTTTCAGCCCAAAAATTTGGGCTGAAAATCTCGGCTTAAACTCGAGTATATACGGTAATATTGTTATATGAATTATGATGAATGGAGCATGTACTGGGCAGTACGGTTGTGCGTACAGGAAAAGGGCACCATGGCAAACTACACCTTTTGGGTGGCTGGTGTACAACACCACGTCCCTTCCATAATGCTTGATTCCTCGCATATTTTGTAGGTTCTTAGGAGAGCGGATACATGCCCAAGTTCTTACCACTCATTTAAAATTCGGAATGAGAGACCAACCCATCAAGGAACCCGATAGTAGTAGCACAGTCTGTTTCTTTCGCACCTACACCTTTATTCTAAGGTTATTAGCCAATATACAGCGGGGAAAAAAGTATTTAGTCAGCACCAATTGTGCAAGTTCTCCCACTTAAAAAGATGAGAGAGGCCTGTTATTGGCATCATAGGTAGACCACAACTATGAGGGTCAAAATGAGAAAACAAATCCAGAAAATCACCTTGTCTGATTTGGCAACATTTATTTTGCAAATTATGTTGAAAAATAAGCATTTGGTCATTAACAAAAGTTCATCTCAATATTTTGTTAGATATCCTTTGTTGGCAATGACAGAGGTCAAACGTTTTCTATAAGTCTTCACAAGGTTAGCACACACTGTTGGTGGTATGTTGGCCAATTCCTCCAAGCAGATCTCCTCTAGAGCAGTGATGTTTCGAGCCTGTCGCTGGTCAACATGGACTTTCAACTCCCTCCAAAGGATTTCTATTGGTTGAGATCAGGAGACTGGCTATGCCACTCCAGGACCTTCATATACTTCTTACGAAGCCACTCCTTCGTTGCCCTGGCGGTGTGCTTGAGATCATTATCATGCTGAAATACACATCCATGTTTCGTCTTCAGTGCCCTTGCTGATGGAAGGAGGTTTGCGCTCAAAATCTCACGATATATGGCCCCCTTCATTCTTTCATGTACACGGATCAGTCACCCTGGTCCCTTTGCAGAGAAACAGCCCCAAAGCATGATGATGACACCCCCATGCTTCACAGTAGGTATGATGTTCTTTGGATTCAACTCAGCATTTTGTCTCCTCCAAACAAAACAAAGTTTTGTTTCCACTAAACAGTTCTACTTTGGTTTCATCAAACCATATAACATTCTCACAATACTCTTCTGGATAATCCAAATGATCTCTAACAAACATGTACTGGCTTAAGCATGGAACACGTCTGACACTGCAGGATCTGAGTCCCTGATGGCGTAGTGTGTTACTGATGGTAGCCTTTGTTTTGGTGGTCCCAGCTCTATTCAGGTTATTCACTAGGTCCCCCCGTTTGGGGACAGGTGTCTTTTATACTGATAACAAGTTCAAACAGGTGTCATTACTACAGGTAATGAGTGGAGGACAGAGGAGCCTCTTAAAGAAGTTACAGGTGTGTGAGAGCCAGAAATCTTGCATGTTTTTAGGTTTAGGTAACCAAATACTTATTTTCCACCATAATTTGCAAAATAAATCTTGCCAAATCAGACAAGGTCATTTTCTGGATTTGTTTTCTCATTTTGACTCTCATAGCTGTGGTCTACCTATGATGTCAATTACAGGCCGCTGTCATCTTTTTAAGTGGGAGAACTTGCACAATTGGTGGCTGACTAAATGCTTTTTTTCCCCACCGTAATCTTGTGTTTTTGTGGAAATAATGGAGGGAAGCATAAGCCAAAACATAACTGTGAACATCCACCAGTTTACTCGCATTGAATTTAGAAAAAAATAAAATGGGGACAGTGGAGCACTCTCTGAGTTTGGTAGAAATGAATGTTACACGGTCAGTGCATCGTTATTGAAAACAAGAACATGAAGACTCGACTCACATTGTAGATTGTTTCATTGAATTCTTACCTCTTCATCAGGGGCACAGATGTCAAATGCAGCAGAGTCACTCACCTTGTCTTTTTTTTCCACCAGTGTTGCAAATATTAAATAGTGCAAAAAGGAAAATGGTGGACAAAACCCATCAATAATTTGAGGAAGCAGGAAAGGGGGGGACCAACAGGAGGACTTTTCCTTGTTTTGTTTTTCAAAAGGGTTTTTCCAGGGTAAAAAAATATTATGAATTAGTAAATAGTAAATCTTAAAAATTACTGTTAGGGCACAGTCACATGGCTGTATAAATTGGACCAAGATAGGAACAGATTGACCGGCATCTCTCCCGACCCATGTGTGACATCTACATAGAAATGCAATGTGTCCCGGTTGGGATGGGAGAACCGGCGACCAGTCTGTGCACTGCGTTCCGGTCATGGTTCGATATATGTGGCCGCCTGACTTCGGCTGTAGTGTTATTAGGCCACGTCTTGATCCTATCGTAGTCGTTCCATACTGAGTCCGAGCAGTTTTATTTCTGGTCCTTTGCTCGACACAGGCACAGGTCAGTATTTCCTGTGTATAGATGGGGCTGGATGGATTCTTATTTTCAAAGATGAGCCAGCCCCTTGAGACAATAAGGATGGTTTAGCTATTAAAACACATTGTCAGCAGTCCCCTTTCTGCTATGGCCACGTACCGTCAAATGAAACATTGTCTTGTGTTGATCACCAGACCAGAAAATAAGCTGCCATGACCAAGGATAGAGCGGCCACCAGAAGGACCTCTGGTTTAATAGAATTATATTAGTAAGTTATATACAGCTAATCTATTTTTCCATGGATAACCCCTTTAAACTCTGTTTAGACTTAATGAATGATTAGTTGAACACAACAAGGATTGTTGGCTAAATACAAAAGTGAATGTTTTGGGCTGAAACTCACTTTTTGCTCTTCTCTACGTAACAATCCAGTAAGCAAAATGATTTCTATGAATATTTTATCATATTTTGGGAGAACATTGGTGTATTTTACTGCAGGTGTAGAGTAAACCATGTAGCTTTTGTATTCTGTCTGGTATAACACCGGCTAACGACAAATGACACAACGAACAGGAGGACTACAAGCAGCCGAAAGGTCAGACATTCTACATTGAACGGATTATATGCCTCCAAGAAACCAGTGGATGGCACTAACATTTTGGAAATGCTTAGGGCTGATTTAATTTTTTGGCGTGTTTTCCAATTTTTATCGAAATTGAATAGTTAATTCAGAAAAATATGAAATTCACCCTAAAATTTTTTTTAAGAAGTTATCATTGTTCAAGGATGATGTAGCCAAGTAGAGCAAAAGGGAAGAAACCATCCATACATTGTGTTCCAATCTTTGACCGATTTGTACGTTGTACGGATGTCTGAATGCACCCAATGCAGATCTACTAGTTATTGGTCTAGAGGTCTGATCCCAAGCGGTAATCAGACAGGTTCAATCAAAATGTCACACATTTACAAACCTATTTATGGCATTTTCTTCTGTGAAATCATTTAAACATTGATTAATGCTGTAAACTATTCACACTGTCACCAGTTCCTGAGATACCACAGATTAATATTTCTCATGGTTAAAAATTAGTGATGAGCGAGTATACTCGTTGCTCGGGTTTTCCCGAGTATGCTCGGGTAGTCTCCGAGTATTTGTGACTGCTCAGAAATTTAGTTTTTGTTGACCCAGCTGCATGATTTACAGCTGCTACCTAGGCTGAGTACATGTGGGGATTCCCTAGCAACCAGGCAACCCCCACATGTACTCAGGCTGGCTAGTAGCTATAAATCATTCAGCTGAGTCAACAAAAACTAAATCTCCGAGCACTGACAAATACTCGGAGACCACCCAAGCGTGCTCAGGAAAACCCGAAAAATCACTATTAAAAATGCTTTCTTGTCAATGGAGATTGAACCTTTTTCCAGATGGAAGGAGAACCCCACTGTGCTTCAAGAGCAATTTACATGGAACAGCTTTTCACCCTAATTTTTGTACGGGCAGTTTATATAATCTGCATTTTAGCCAGGTCCTATAACTAAATGTAACTATTTTATTCTTTCCTCATAACTTAGATCCTCTGTGTCCCTTATCAGTTTTGTGGCTCTTCTTTGTACCTTTTCTAACTCCAAGCCATCCGTTCTCAGGGCTGTGGGGTCGGTAATCTCAATTTCTAAGTCCCGACTCCACGTCTCGGACTCCACAGCACTGCCTGAGTACTGAGCGTGTACGTACATAAAGTGCAGCTCAGATTCACCTCAACTAGTGATGAGCGAACGTGCTGGGATAAGGTGTTATCGGGGCATGCTCGGGTGCTAACCAAGTGTCTTCGGCGTGCTCTAATAATATGTTGGCGTCCCCGCGGCTGCATGTGTCACGGCTGTTCAACAGCCACAACAAATGCAGGGATTACCTAACAAACAGGCAATCCCTCCATGTGTTGTGGCTGTCGAACAGCCATGGGGACTCGAACATATTATTTGAGCACGCCGAAGTCACTCGGTTAGCACCCGAGCATGCTCAGATAACGTTTGCGCATCACTAATCTCAACTAAAAGCCCAGATCTTTAGATCAAGAGCAGAACAGACCTTTATAGGACATTTCATAACTTTCCCAAATTCTTATAAAAAAATGTACATCACATACTTTACCCAACTTATTATATATTTTAGCAGTCGGGTCAATTAACACGGACTCCGACTCCGCCAAAATGGACACCGACTCTGACTTCACAGCCTTCTTTCTACGAACAGGTGCCCAGAACTGGATGAATATTCCAGATTAGGGCACAATAACGCTTTGTGATGTGGTACTATTACATCCCTGTCCATACCTCTTTTAATACATGGCGTTATCGTACTGGTTTTGATCTCTGATCTATATTCAGATCCTTCTCTTCAAGTGAATCTCCTAGTTTTTTTCCCCGGATTCATATGATGCATTCAGATTATTATTATTTGCTGGACTCAATTGCAGAAATAGAAACAGTTCTATGAATTCCATCTTGTAAATCATTAATAAGATAAATAATAGTCAATTACTGTTTGTTCTGACCATGCTCGAACCCTCTTTTTAATACATCCTGCATCCTTAGTATTATTTGAAATGTCCCTATAGCAATGGATAAGAAGTGGATGAATAATATATAAGTTGTAATTAAGACTTATAAAAGTGCCCACAAGAGAGACAGAAAATCTAACGAGAAGCTCTGACTTCATTGCTTCAGTAAACAGATTGCTCCGTCTAGTTTATTCAATGACGACGTAGTTGCGGCTCTCCACCTACGTAAATTAGCTGGGCTTCGGCTTCGAAATAAGAGATCTTATTGTATTTTCTGCTTTGTACTCTCAAGTCAGTGACTCATTCCCAAGACATCAGTTTTGCTCTTTCTCCGCTATCTCCGATTGTCACTCAATGCTGAGTCATTAAAAGAATAAAAAAGCTCAAACTCCCCAGGCTCAGGTATATAGGGGTGTAAAGGTACCATCTTGCTCGAGATTTCCCAAAGCTTCAAGACACCATACGTTGCACATGGCATTGTGTGGGCAGGAGCTACAAGTTAGCCACTGCCCAGGCAAGGGTATATGTGTTAAAGGGAGTCTGATCAAAAACATTGGCAAGTAGAGAGGGGACTGTGGTCTAGGGTGACGTTTTCTCCTTGTGGAGAGTCACAAGCCAAGCCTGGCATGTCATAGTGAGGAGACTTATAGGCCATGCAATGCTCCTCTGGGAAATTAAATATGCAAATGGTCTCTGAAGAGAGCTAGAAATTTAGCATCACCTATTGGAAGCGGCGATCCTAAAAGTCAATATTGACTTTAATGAGTCTTGTTGCTGGTTTAGGATAAAAGCCAAACCAGAATCTCAATTTGCAGATGGTGTTTCTGGTTGTTGCCCCTCATCAGTGCAAAGCATCACATCTGATTTGGCTAGGTGAGAGGATCTAGACTAGATACTGTACCTACTTTTTTGGCTACAGAGAGAGTCATCACTGCTGAGAAAATGAACATTGGTCCATTATGCAAATTACTCGGAAAGTGCTCTAATGGCAGCCCCAATCTCAGTATTTACCTAGCCGAATAATTCCTCCTTGACTGTGACTACTGGCTGAATTTTTCAATTTTGTCACCTTCTTCTGCATCGATATGAGATGTACCTTGAATGCCTAGTCCTAGGCATGTGCCACTATGTGACTGCAGACTTCATATCACGCACACGGTCAGGATTATCTGATGCCAGCGACGAAAGTGGGTAGTTTTCTTCCTGGCCGGGCTTCCCATGTGGCCTACCGTCACAGGTTCCTTGTAAAAAACCCTGAAGCAGAGAGTTGGGTGTGTCAGTTTGGTCTTGCAAGCGTGCAGAGCAGAAGGCTCTGCAAAGCTCCACCTGGGTGAGACAACACAGGCAAGCGCAGCTGAAAGGCCTGGCACCCTCAGCGTACACGGCGGTGCAGTCGCCCATGGCAACTGGTCTCGGACGTGGACTGTTTTCTTTCCCGGCTGCGATCCGGAGGATATCGTATGCTGTGTATTTCTGTGAGTTGGACATTAAAACACTTTTTGCTTTGAATTTTGCTGGGTCACTGCCTCATCCCTGCACAGCATGCATACCGCTGCATTACAAGGGTTATTCTCATCTTTGTGGCTGAATATTTTCAGATAGTGATTGTAAAAACAAGCGCTCTTTGGCATTTTCTGCTTATACAAATTTGTAGCCTTTCCTGAGATATTAACACTTTTGTGTACAGCTCACTGTCGAGGATAGCGACCATTGCTGGTGTTTAGCTTGCAAGCAGTGGGCTAAAGCTAACCGTGATTAGGCGGTAACATCACACTTTAAAACAGTGCTTACAACAATCTCAAGAAAAAAAAGCTTGTAAGCACTGTGGATGTTCTGCTGTGTAGCAGGGAGTGGTGGTCGGTCTCCAAGGCAATGAACTGTTAATAAAAGAAAAGTGTTCGTCTCAAGAATCGCTGAAAATTTTAATAATCTGTAAATTGCAAAATTGCTTGTATTTACAAGCTTTATCCAACAATACCCATTTCTGAAGATGGGAATAATCCTTTAAATACTGTGTCACTACTACTGTTGTGAATTATATCTGATAAAGTCTGCAGTACAGAGCTGAAATATGAGATATACTGCACTGATATTAATAATAAACTGACATTTATAAACCGCCCATGGAGTTTGGGCCTTCTTCAAATGTGAAAAACGCCGTCAATCGGTTTTTCTTACGGGTTTACCATACAGAACATCAGAGTGGCATCCGATTTTTTTTTTTACCAATACATTTCTATTATAAACCAAGGAAAGTGATTTTCATCATTTTTTAATGTAAATGCATAATAACGGATCAAACACGGATTTTGTGCCGATGTAAAAAAAAAAGGGACACAGGGATGAAAATCAGATGAAAATTAGAAAGAAATCGCCCGGTTTCTGAATGGAACTTGGACGATTTCTCATATCTGCTCATCTGTAGGGGCCCATAAGTTTATATGTCCAGTAACCTTCCATTTGAAATGAATCCAGCAAGCAAAAAAATGGATCCGTTTCAAATTAAAGAAAAAAAACAAATGACTCTTGATCCATTTTCCGTAGACTTCAATGTTAAAAATAGGATCCAGATAACTGATTGCTACTGTGGATCCTTTTCAAAATGGATGATTATTGGCCTTGTGAACTTGGCCTAACTCTTTTTTTAAAGGGAACCTGTCACCCCCAAAATCGAAGGTGAGCTAAGCCCACCGGCATCATGGGCTTATCTACAGCATTCAGTAATGCTGTAGATAAGCCCCCGATGTATCCTGAAAGATGAGAAAAAGAGGTTAGATTATACTCACCCAGGGGCGTTCCCGGTCCGGTTCTGGTCCGATGGGCGTCGTGGTCCGGTCCGGGGCCTCCCATCTTGTTACGATGACGTCCTCTTCTTGTCTTCCTGCTGCGGCTCCGGCGCAGGCGTACTTTGTCTACCCTGTTGAGGGCAGAGCAAAGTACTACAGTGTGCAGGCGCCGGGCCTCTCTGACCTTTCCTGGCACCTGCGCACTGCAGTACTTTGCTCTGCCCTCAACAGGTCAGACAAAGTATGCCTGCGCCCTAGCCGCAGTGTGAAGACAAGAAGAGGACGTCATCATAACAAGATGGGAGGCCCCGGACCGCAATGCCCATGGGAGGACCTGGACCGCCCCTAGGTGAGTATAATCTAACCTCTTTTTCTCATATTTCAGGTTACATTGGGAGCTTATCTACAGCGTTACAGAATGCTGTAGATAAGACCCTGATGCTGGTAGGCTTAGCTCACCTTTGATTTTGGGGGTAACAGGTTCCCTTTAAAGACATCGGAACAAGCATCTATCCTGTTGACATCCTGCACACGAGAGCGATGATGGGGTTTCTTTTTCTTTTTTTTTATCAGAGTACTAAATAATAAATCTACAAAACATAGGAAATAGTGATAATTCTGCAGTTTTGCATCCAAAGTAAACCATGACATTTTAAGAATAGATGTTAAAAAAAAAAAATACCCCAATCTCTGATAATCCCCCGGAGCACCATCGAATCCATTATCATCAAATGGAAAGAACATGGTGCCACATCAAACCTGACAAGAGAGGGCCGCCCACCAAAACTGTCAGCCTGGGCAGCACAGAGACCAGAGGTAACCCTGGATCTGCAGAGTTCCCAGACAGACTGGAGTATTTGTCATACGACCACAATAAGGCCGGGGTCATACTTGCGTGTGCAATGTGAGAGACTCACGCGAGTCTCTAGCATCAATACCCGGCACTGCCGCCGGCACTCGGGATCGGAGTGTGTGGCTGCATGTATTTCTATGCAGCTGAACGCTCCGGTCTGAACCGCCCGCAGCAGTGCCGGGTATGGATGCGAGAGACTCGCGCGAGTCTCTCGCATTGCACACGCAAGTATGACTCCGGCCCATTCCATACATTCCAGAGTGTAAGCAGCTTTTTTTTTTCTAATGTACAGTGGATGCAGAAAGTATTCAGACCCCTTTAAATGTTTCACTCTTCGTTGCAGCCATTTTGTAAACTCAAAAAGTTAATCTTTTTCTCATTAATGCATACTCTGCATCCCCATCTTGACTAGAAAAAAAAAAGAAATGTAGAAATTTTTGCAAATTTATTAAAAAAGAAAAACTGAAATATCACATGGTCATAAGTATTCAGTCCCTTTACTCAGACACTCATATTTAAGTCACATGATGTCCATTTCCTTGTGATTCTCATTGAGATGGTTCTACTCCTTCATTAGAGTCCAGCTGTGTTTAATTAAACTGATAGGACTTGATTTGGAAAGGCACACACCTGTCTATATAAGGCTGGTTTCACATTTGCGTTTAAAAACGCAACGTTTTAAACGCAAACGCATGTGGTGCAAAAACTGCATGTAAACGCGTGCAAACGCTGCATTATTTTGACGCATGCGTTTTTGCATGTGAAAAAAAACGCGGCGTTTTGACGCGTTTACATGCGTTTTTGCCTGCGTTTGCGGTTTTAAAACGCATACTGAGAAGTGTGTGACAGCTGCCAATCATCAAAATCAAGTAAAAAACCCACTATAAACAGAAATAGCTAGGGTTAGGGTTAGGGGTTGGATCCCTATGGATCCTAACCCTAGCCCTAAAGGGACCCTAACCCTAAAGGGATCCTAACCCTACCCCTAACCCTAGGGATCCTAACCCTAGGGATCCTAACCCTAACCCTAGGGATCCTAACCCTACCCCTAACCCTAAAGGGATCCTAACCCTTTAGGGTTAGGGTTAGGATCCCTTTAGGTTTAGGGTTAGGATCCCTTTAGGGTTAGGGTTAGGATCCCTTTAGGCTTAGGATCCCTAGGGGTAGGGTTAGGGTTAGGATCCCTTTAGGGTTAGGGTTAGGATCCCTTTAGGGTTAGGATCCCGTTAGGGTTAGGATCCCTTTATCACCTTTATGGTGGGGGGTGGCATATCAGTGTGTTTTCTGTTTTTTTCTATAAAAACGCATGCGTTTTTAACGCAACCAAACGCATGTGCTTAAAAACGCATGCATTTACATAGACAGCAATACATTTTTTTGCCGCAAAAAAAGCATGCGTTTTTTGCAGCAAAAAAACGCCGCTAGAAATTACTTCATGTTGCATTTCTGCAACACAACGCATGCATAGAAAAGACGCATGCGGTGGCAAAATGCATGCAAAAAAAGCATGCGTTTTTAATGTTAAGTATAGGAAAAAACGCATGAAACCAGCCTAAGACCTCACAGCTCACAGTGCAGACCAAATGAGGTCAAAGGAGTTCAGAGACAGAATTGTGGCAAGGCACAGATCTGGCCAAGGTTACAACAGAATTTCTGCAGTACTCAAGGTTCCTAAGAGCACAGTGGCCTCCATAATCCTTAAATGGAAGAAGTTTGGGACCACCAGAAGTCTTCCTAGACCTGGCTGCCAGCCAAACTGAGCAATTGTGGGAGAAGAGCCTTGGTGAGAGGTGTAAAGAAGAACCCCAAGATCACTGTGGCTAAACTCCAGAGATGCAATAGGGAGATGGAAGAAAGTTCCACAAAGTCAATTATCACTGCAGCCTCCACCAGTCAGGCCTTTATATCAGAGTGGCCCGATGAAAGCCTCTCCTCAGTGCAAGGCATATGAAAGCCTGCATAGAGTTTGCTAAAAACACATGAACGAATCCCAGACTATGAGAAATAAGATTCTCTGGTCTGATGAGGAGAAGATAGACCTTTTTGGTGATAATTCTGAGCGGTATGTGTGGAGAAAACCTGGCACTGCTCATCACCTGCCCAATACAATCCTAACAGTGAAAAATGAATGCGGCCAAGTACAGAGATATCCTGAATGAAAACCTCTTCCAGAGTGCTCTGGACCTCAGACTTGGCCGAAGGTTCACCTTCCAACAAGACAATGACCCTAAGCACACAGCTAAAATAACAAAGGAGTGGCTTCAGAACAACTCTGTGACCATTCTTGACCGGCCCAGCCAGAGCCCTGACCTAAACCCAATTGAGCATCTCTGGAGAGACCTGAAAATGGCTGTCCACCAACGTTCACCATCCAACCTGACGGAACTGGAGAGGATCTGCAAGGAAGAATGGCAGAGGATCCCCAAATCCAGGTGTGAAAAATTTGTTACATAATTTCCAAGAAGACTCATGGCTGTACTAGCTCAAAAGGGGCTTCTACTCCATACTGAGCAAAGGGTCTGAATACTTATGACCATGTGATATTTCAGTTTTTCTTTTTTTAGTAAATTTCCAAAAATGTCTACATTTCTGTTTTATTCAGTCAAGATGGGGTGCAGAGTGTACATTAATGAGAAAAAATGAACTTTTTTGAATTTGCCAAATGGCTGCAATGAAACAAAGAGTGAAAAATTTAAAGGAGTCTGAATACTTTCTGTGCCCACTGTAAATTAGCAAAACATCCAATAACAATTGCTAAAATTTTGCTACATTGTATGCCTACTTTTTTATGGGACCATTTAAACCACCGCCCTCACCCTTTCTCTAACCTGGAAGGGCAATTCAATGAACATTATGTTGATATATGAATAAACATGAACGCGAACATGGAATTGTATCCTGGTTCATATTAGGATGGATTCATATATATACTTTAATTTTATGCCCCTGGCTAAATCCACAGCAAAATCCTTTTCTTACATGTGAATTTTAATTGCTGCACAATTAATCATTTGCATTGCGAAGAATGAAATCTACAGCAAAATAAAATTTGGAGCACAATCCGCTTTTAGGACCGGCAGGTTTTATAGTGAATTTGTTTGTGGTGAAAAATGACACTTGTTAAATAGGCAATCCCATGAACAGAATTGGTGAGGGTCCAACTGCTAAAACGTTCACAAATTAAAAAGCTCCAGCATTAGTTAAAGGGAACCTGTCACCCCGTTTTTTCAATATGAGATAAAAATACCGTTAAATCGGGCCTGAGCTGTGTGTTACAATAGTATATGTTTGTCCCCTGATTCCCCACCTATGCTGCCGAAATACCTTACCAAAGTCGCCATTTTCGCCTGTCAATCAGGCTGGTCTGGTCAAAAGGGCGTGGTGAAATGGCTGCTTCTCCCCCAGCTCTTGCTTATCTTCCCGGCGTTGGCGTAGTGGTTCTCGCATGCGCAACAGCCGAAAAAGAGCGCGATCTGTGCTATTCCCCTGGTTATCGGTGGGGGCGGCCATCTTCCTGAGGCCGCGCGTGCGCAGATGAAGTGCTCTGCTGCCCGGGGCTTCAGGAAAATGGCCGCTGGACGCCGCGCGTGCGCAGATGGAGATCGCGGTGGCCATTTTCCTGAAGCCGAGTTGACCAGACCTTTTGACCAGACCAGCCTGATTGACAGGCGAAAATGGTGACTTTGGTAAGGTATTTCGGCAGCATAGGTGGGGAATCGGGACAAAAAATATACTATTGTAACACACAGCTCAGGCCCTATTTAACGGCATTTTTATCTCATACTGCAAAAACGGGGTGACAGGTTCCCTTTAAAAGACTATGCATACTTTTGGGGGACACTTTTTTATCAAAATGCATTTATTGTTTGTAATTGAGTTTTATTAAATATTTCGCCCCAATTTTATGCAGCTTCTATGCATCACAGTACATAGTAAGCAGTAGAATGCAATTTCTTCTGACTGCTGATGTCATAACTCTCATCTCTGCTCTCCTGAATAATATCTTTACCAAAATGAATTTCAGCTTTATAAGCATTCAGGAAAAGAGAGATGGGGCTGACAGACCAAGCCAGTTCCTTGACAAATTGTAAACTATGTACTGTCATACACAGAGGCTGTAGAAAATAAGCATTGCCAACATTTTTCAGATGAATCAATTACAAAAATATTTTTTTCTAAAGCCCCCAAAGGTGACTATAGCCTTTGACCACTGCAAAATCTTCACCTTATCTCCCATCATAGCAATGCTCCAGACTACCCACTGTGCAGGGAAACATATTGCCCAGTGCCCTCTGCTCTTTTGATCAGCAGGGGTCCTTGAAAAAAAAAATCAAACTCTAAAAACTCCCCAAGTTTAGCATCCTCTATATATATAATTGTCTAAGGGGTACTTCCGTCTTTCTGTCGGCAACTTCCGTCACGGATATTCATTCGCTGATTGGTCTCGCCAGCTGCCTGTCATGGCTGCCGCGACCAATCAATGATGGGCACAGTCCGATTAGTCCCTCCCTACTCCCCTGCAGTCACTGCCCGGCGGCCGCTCCATACTCCCCGCAGTCACGGCTCATACAGGGTTAATGCCAGCGGTAACGGACCGCGTTATGCCGCAGGTAACGCACTCCGTTACCGCCGCTATTAACCCTGTGTGACCAAGTTTTTACTATTGAGGCTGCCTATGCAGCCTCAATAGTAAAAACATCTAATGTTAAAAATAATAAAAGCAAAATAACAAATCCGACGCTCCAGTGACCGGTCCATGCAAGCGGCAGGTTCCGGTGCTAAGGTTGATGTGCGACAAGGAGTGGCCATGACGTCACGGTCATGTGACCGCGACGTCATCACACCCTCGGACCGGAAGCTGCCGCCTGAACCGAACACAGGCGACAGAACTACAAGGGGCCCCTCGGAGGGTGAGTATATGTTTATTTTTTATTTTTTAACCTGTGACATACGTGGCTGGGCAATATACATAGTAACATAGTAACATAGTTAGTAAGGCCGAAAAAAGACATTTGTCCATCCAGTTCAGCCTATATTCCATCATAATAAATCCCCAGATCTACGTCCTTCTACAGAACCTAATAATTGTATGATACAATATTGTTCTGCTCCAGGAAGACATCCAGGCCTCTCTTGAACCCCTCGACTGAGTTCGCCATCACCACCTTCTCAGGCAAGCAATTCCAGATTCTCACTGCCCTAACAGTAAAGAATCCTCTTCTATGTTGGTGGAAAAACCTTCTCTCCTCCAGACGCAAAGAATGCCCCCTTGTGCCCGTCACCTTCCTTGGTATAAACAGATCCTCAGCGAGATATTTGTATTGTCCCCTTATATACTTATACATGGTTATTAGATCGCCCCTCAGTCGTCTTTTTTCTAGACTAAATAATCCTAATTTCGCTAATCTATCTGGGTATTGTAGTTCTCCCATCCCCTTTATTAATTTTGTTGCCCTCCTTTGTACTCTCTCTAGTTCCATTATATCCTTCCTTAGCACCGGTGCCCAAAACTGGACACAGTACTCCATGTGCGGTCTAACTAGGGATTTGTACAGAGGCAGTATAATGCTCTCATCATGTGTATCCAGACCTCTTTTAATGCACCCCATGATCCTGTTTGCCTTGGCAGCTGCTGCCTGGCACTGGCTGCTCCAGGTAAGTTTATCATTAACTAGGATCCCCAAGTCCTTCTCCCTGTCAGATTTACCCAGTGGTTTCCCGTTCAGTGTGTAATGGTGATATTGATTCCCTCTTCCCATGTGTATAACCTTACATTTATCATTGTTAAACCTCATCTGCCACCTTTCAGCCCAAGTTTCCAACTTATCCAGATCCATCTGTAGCAGAATACTATCTTCTCTTGTATTAACTGCTTTACATAGTTTTGTATCATCTGCAAATATCGATATTTTACTGTGTAAACCTTCTACCAGATCATTAATGAATATGTTGAAGAGAACAGGTCCCAATACTGACCCCTGCGGTACCCCACTGGTCACAGCGACCCAGTTAGAGACTATACCATTTATAACCACCCTCTGCTTTCTATCACTAAGCCAGTTACTAACCCATTTACACACATGTTCCCCCAGACCAAGCATTCTCATTTTGTGTACCAACCTCTTGTGCGGCACGGTATCAAACGCTTTGGAAAAATCGAGATATACCACGTCCAATGACTCACCGTGGTCCAGCCTATAGCTTACCTCTTCATAAAAACTGATTAGATTGGTGGCTGGGCAATATACTACGTGGTTCTGTGCTGTATACTACGTCGCTGTGGAATATGCTACGTGGCTCTGTGCTGTATACTACGCAACTGGGCAATATACTACGTAACTGGGCAATATACTACGTGGCTGGGCAATATACTACGTGGGCTGAGCAATATACTACGTGGCTGGGCAATATACTACGTGACTGGGCAATATACTACGTGGCTGGGCAATATACTACGTGGCTGGGCAATATACTACGTGGCTCTGTGCTGTATACTATGTCTCTGTGGAATATACTACGTCAAAGGGCAATATACTACGTCGCTGGGCAATATACTACGTAACTGGGCAATATACTACGTCACTGGGCAATATACTATGTCGCTGTGCAATATACTACGCAACTGGGCAATATACTACGTCACTGGGCAATATACTCTAGACATGCATATTCTAGAATACCCGATGCGTTAGAATCGGGCCACCATCTAGTGGAGAAATAAAAGTTTCTCCACCTTGACCATTCTGTTAGTCCATAAACATGCAGCACAATCTTGGTAAGAAGTACACTTCATGAGCACGTGAAGTGGCCATTTCAGTGATGAGAGGAGACATCTTGGTACTGACGGCTTCTTCATGGCTTTAAGCTGAATAACACCCGTGTTAAAAACTCTTTGAAAGGGAAGTTTCTTCCAGCAAAGATGAAAAGTCTTCCATCACTGGCTGACGCTTCCCTGTAAATAGTTCCTACTGACTGTATATTATTACTATATTTCTTTGTTCTTTTTTTTTTTTTTTCCAAGTTGAACTTATATGCTAAATATTGTGGCTTGGAACACTGTAGGGATAGAAGTATTGGGTCACACCTCTTAATCACTAAATTCAAGTTTTGAATCCAGAGCCATTGTCCCCTTGTGTAACATTTGACTCTTTGTTCCACACTGTATAACATTCGGCTTTTTGCCCCCGCTGTATAACATTTGACCCTTTGCCCACCGTTGTATAACATTCAATCCTTTCCTCCCCTGCTGTATAAGGCTACGTTCACATTTGTGTTGTGCGGGGCTGCGTCGGCGACGCAACGCACAACGCAAACAAAAACGCATGCAAAACGCATTGTTTTGTGACGCATGCGTCCTTTTTTGGCATGATTTTGGACGCAAAAAAATGCAACTTGCTGCGTCCTCTGCGCCCTGACGCTTGCGGCAAAAAAGACGCATGCGTCACAAAACGCAAGACAACGCATGTCCATGCGCCCCCATGTTAAATATAGGGGCACATGACGCATGTGTCGCCGCGGCTGCGCCCGACGCAGCCCCGCAAAACGCTAATGTGAACGTACCCTAACCCTTTGCCCTCTGCTGTATTATAACATTCAGCCCTGTGCCACCCGCTGTATAACATTCGGCTCTTTAGCTCCCTGCTGTGTAACATTCGGCCCTTTGCCTCCCCGCTGTATAATATTTGGCACCTTACCCCTGCAGTATAACACTTAACATTTAGCCTTGTGTCCCCCCGTTGTATAACATTCAGCCCTGTCCCACCCCGTCCACTGTATAACATTTGGCTCTTTGTCTCCCCGCTGTATAGCATTTGCCCCTCCCCCGCTGTATAACATTTGGCCCTTTGCCTCACCCGCTGTATAACATTTGGCCCTTTGCCTCACCCGCTGTATAACATTTGGCCCTTTGCCTCACCTGCTGTATAACATTTGACCTTTTGCCTCACCCGCTGTATAACATTTGGCCCTTTGCCTCACCCGCTGTATAACATTTGACACTTTGCCTCACCCGCTGTATAACATTTGACACTTTGCCTCACCTGCTGTATAACATTTGGCCCTTTGCCTCGCCTGCTGTATAACATTTGGCCCTTTGCCTCACCCGCTGTATAACATTTGACCCTTTGCCTCGCCTGCTGTATAACATTTGGCCCTTTGCCTCACCCGCACTATAACATTTAGCCTTTTGCCCCCCCCCCCCAGCACTGTATAACACTCGGCCCTTTGCCCCCGCCACTGTGTAACATTTGGCTCTTTGGCCACCCACTGCTGTATAACATTTGGCCCTTTGGCCCACCCACTGCTGTATAACATTCGGCCCTCCCCCGACCACTAATGTATAACTTTCGGCCCTTTGCCTCCCCCACTGCTGTATAACATTCGGCCCTTCACCCAACTATTCAATAACACATTTCTCTGAAACATACACCAAAATATCTAAGTAAAGATATGGATATACTCACTATTAGAGTACCCGTACACAGGTGGCATTAGCTTGGGGTAGAAAATCCTGATGACAGGTTCTTTTCAATTTATACTGTCAGTTTGGAGAAGAGATCGTTGCCTTCTACAAACAAGGAAAATGATAAAAAAAGATAGAAAGCAAAGGAATTGTGTGTTCCTAGAGATACAGCTAGTAGTATAGTCTACAAGCTTTTGAATAAAGGAGCACTGGCTGCAGTACCTGAATGTGGCAGAAAGAAGCAGCTGCCAGCAAACTCTTGATGAGGCAGATGGTCAAAAACCTTCAAATGACTGTAAAAGGTCCTGCAATAAGGTTTGGTGGCAGCAGGCGCTGAGGTTTGACTTTGCACATAAGGCGCATACTAAATTTCGAAGCTCTCCATAACCGAACTACAAGACATACATCTGTACTGATCCAAAACCACATAAATAAACTACAGACATTTTAGTATCTGGTTCTGTGAAGTACTTAAACAAAACTGGAGCTTATCATGCCTGTCTATCAGCGGCATATCTGGAAGAGGAAGAATGAAGCACATGCTACCTACAGCGAAGCATGGTGAAAGCTCCATTATGCCTACTTTCAAGTATGGCAATTGCTTGGTGATGCCTAAAGTCAAGCATGAGGGTGGATTAGTGATGCCTACAGTGAATCATGAAAGTGGTTCAATGTCTACAGTGGAGCATGGCAGAGGCTCTTGGTGATACCTATAAGAAAGAATGGAGGTGGCACAGTGATGGCCAAAGTGAAGGGGCTTGGTGATACCTTCAGTGAATCATGGCTTTGTGATCTTCTGGGGTGCATTGTTTCCTCTGGCATTGAAAACCTGCACCATGTGGAGGGCAAGATGGATTCAACCAGGAGATTGTAAAACGAAAAACGTCATGCCTTCTTTCACGAAGCTAAAGCTTGTGCATACCTCAAATTCCACTAAGACTTGGTTTCTGAAGAATTCCAGGAAGGTTCAGTAGTCACCTTATTTGACCCCTTAGAAAATGTTTGGGGGGATTTGAAGAAAACGGCTGCAGCACACAAACCCTAGAATATTAGTGAGCCGGAAGCCATTTACCAAGAGAAAGAGAGTGGTTCTCTACTAAGTAATAAAGATGCTTGTCATGAAGAGGTGAATAGTTCCAAGACTGTAGTAGTTTGTAAAAGTGGAATTTTGGGTATATTTTGGAGAGACCACTTTTTATATTAGTTCTGTTAAGCTACGTTGTTGTATTTTATGGATTTATTCATATTTGAAAGTTTGTACATTTTTGTAAATCTTGTTATGTAGGTCTTCACTTTTTCTATCCTTAAGCAAAGTAAAAAAAAAAATCTGAGGCCTAAAAAAGAACAGTACAAAAGATGACTCAAAATGGAGAACTGGTAGGTCAGTGTTATACAATAAGCCATTGATTTCCCTCCTGTTATGAAGTGACCTTTTATCTCTGCGCTTTTGTGAGGGTGTGAAGCAGCGCACTCGTCTCCGCAGCCTCCGTGTGCCCCTCTTCTTTGTCTCTGGCTGAATTCCTTTTTTAAATATTTATGACGCCTCTCCTTCCGGCTCTGTATGAAGATGTACATCATGTTCCAGATTCCAAATGTGGGCTGGCAATTTATTTTCTTTTTTAGCCACAAAAAAGCAGCTCTTCTGCCACGCTCTTGTATATTCACAGGCGACGACGTATTATTCTGAAGTCTTCAGAAATTGTTTAGGTAAACGGTAAATTTGGCAGGAGCGCTCATCTGTGTACTTTTCTATCCAGCTTCATTACTATAGTTGTAGGCGTTGTTGTGTTATTGGGGGTACTGGTACTTTGCAGGCAATGGCATATGTGCTATGGAGAAAAATGATGACACTGCTATCCAGCCCGTAGTGAGGGGAGCCTTGCCATATTAGTGAAGATCAACGTTCCCTCTAACGGTACGTCACGTACGGTCACAGGGGGGTTGTTTTATACGAATTTTGATGTGGATTCCACTCCAAAATCCACATGAAAACCTCTTCAAATACTCCTTGAGTAAACTTCCAGTTGAAATAGTTTTTGATGTAGAGTTTAGAGCAGAATTTGCTTCAAAATCTTTTTTTTTAAGAGTTGGAAGGGACCTCAAGGGTCATAATGTCCATCCACCCCTGCTCAATGCAGGATTCACTCTGTTTGAAGACTTCCAATTTAAGGAGAACTCACCACCTCTCGTGGCAACCTGTTCCACTCATTGATCATCCTCAAAGTTTTGTAGACTTTGGAGTTAGTAAATGGAGCAGTTAGACCTTAACTAAGGGATAGGGTAGTTACTGGGTTTGTCATAACATCACTTGAGTCTAGGGCAAATTTGAGGTATCCTGGATCAAAATTGGGTAGTTTTTATGTAAACCCTGTGAAAAGTGGGTGTTTAAAGAGTGGGTGTTACTTGATGAGGATTGGGATGTGAATTTTGGGCAGGACTTTATTCCGCCCTACACAAATTTTGGTAAATATGGTACCATTCTTGGTTGTCTAGGGTAGTTATTGGGGTTAATGACACCATTTCTGGTGGCCTTGGGCAGTGCAATAAGTGTTGTCTCCATCCCCAGTGCTCTATAAGGAGCTGATTCCAGTTTCCAGGTGGTATAGGTCAGAATATAAAATTTTGATGTTCATATCCCTGGCGATATAGAGGTAAATTATGAACACCCTGCAAGGAGAGAACGTACAGAGTCTGGTTAGCATTATTTCAGCACAGCTGAAGAAAATGCCTCAGGGTCCTGGTACAAGAAAGACCAATATTGGAGATGTTCTTCTCTGTGAAAACTCCGGTTGAGGAGAAGAAGTTTATGTAGTGTTCGCTTATTGTTACCTATTAATAGACATTGCCTCTGGAATGAGAAGACCTGTGATGATAAGGATAGCATGCAAGTAAACTCCTCACTGGCTGTGTAGAAACGAGATTAAATTCGGAAAGCTCCTGATTAGAACTGCACTCAACATGAACGAAGGGTCACTTAGATACCGCAGTGAGGCTTTTGTCACTTCGCTTGTCACATCATGTAAGAAGTTAGCCAAAGGATTCAACTGCATTCACACCGGCCGATAATCAGGAACGATCGTTTCTAGGCTTCGTGTCCCAATTATTGGCCTGTCTAAACAGGCTGCCAATGACCTGACGATCAAATAAAACGTTCATTCGTCAGTTGAAAAGATTAAAGGGAGCTTGTCACTAGTTATTCACAGTCAAAGCCACCACTTTTAACTACTCATATAACATAGTCCACCAATCTGCACATAAGCCACTAACTCCCCCTGCATATCCCCAAAAATGCCTTTTTCAATTAACCCTCGCCATATGCTAATCAACACCGTCTGGTCTTTTGCATCTTCAAAACTCCTGAAATGCGCCTGTGGCGGCACTGACTTTATTTCAGTTTAATAGGCGCCGGAACATTATAGGACTTTGCGCTGCAGGTTAAAGTGTGCCTGTTCTTCCACTGCACAAATGTCGGATTCGTCATCCACATCATTCGAGGTAGGGGGATGGCAATTTTGCCGATAAAGAAGGCCAATACTAAAGACCAGTGAATCCCATGGGAGCGGACTTAGTGGCTTCTATTCAGGTTGATGGACTGTGGTAAGGGTGGTGGCTTTAGTTTATATTTGGAAAATGGTGACAGGTACCTATTTAAAAATCATCGTTCTCTACAGCACATCACTCTGTGTAAACAGGACATGTGCTGCCGAGGTCAATAGTATTTTATACACACTGAATAATTGTATTAATAATCGTTCTGTGTTCGTGGAACAATTTCAGTGTTATCCTTATCTGTATTAAAGAGGTTGTCTGGCCTTTGGGGTACAAGCCTACAGTCACTCTAGGTGACTGCAGACTTGTGAATCCACACAGTGCATACACTGCACACTGTGAAGATTCCCTGGTGCCAGCGTCAGGAGCGGGCGGGTATGTGATTTGCATACTCCCGGGCCACATTCCGACTAGCTCAATACACTTCTATGGAGCAAGGCTGTGCTCGTCTAGTCAGCACTTGACATCAGTCACATGCCTTCCACCGGCATCGGGTAATCCTCACAGCGTGCAGTGAGTGCACTGTGAGGAATTACAGGTCTGCAGTCTCAATGACTGACTTTAGACTTGTACCCTAAGACCAAACCACCGCTTAAATGCAACCTGAAGAGCTTTACTTCCTAATTGTGTCTCTGTAGAGAAGTGATAGGAACAGGAAAACTGCGACATCAAGAAAAAAGCCTCTGTTCAGCCTTCAGTATCCTCAGGGGTGGAGATCCAGGAACCTTTTCTTATGTTATCACCTTCTTTACCAGTTAGACATTATATGTGCCTTCTGATCATCACATATATGTGATATTTCTACTAAAGCATTTAATCTCGCCCCTGCTTCTAAATCAGAACATTTTTCAATATTTGACAGTTCTGGTTAATATTTGATGATCTGAGCGTGTAGATATGAACGATGTGCTTTCGCAACCATTATTTTTCAGAGCTTTTTGTAATGTTTCAATGTAAATTGCTGCGGAATATGTTGGCGCTATATAAATAAAATCATTATTACAAATTATTAGTAAACTGTGCATAAATTGCATGGAGGCACGTATATTATTGGGTCACAGAAACTCATTTTTAATATTATTTAGGTTTTATTTCTGTTTGTCAAAAGCGTAAAAATTATCAAAATAATATTAAAAATTTTATTGGGGGTTTTTTTTCCCACCAAAATGTCCTATTGTAGAGTTTCCATGGAAGTTTATATAAAAAAAAAATAGAAGTAATTAGAATGTATAATTTATTTATAATTTAATGACAACATTTTAATTAATAGGTAAGGGGATAACTATATTCTATTCCTTGCAAATGGAAAATGGTACGTTACCCTTAGCAGAAAAGAGCCGCCCTGATCGTAACGCAGCTTTTCCATCACGTGCATGAGCAGTTTTAATATGGAAAATAATGTCAGGTACTTCATTAAATGAGGAGTCTATCTCAGAAAAAAAAAGAAATTGGATCGGACCTAGGAACTTGGATTAAATTAACGGAAAAACGCTTAGTGATCAGTGTGAAGAGGATTATTGGTCTTGGCTGCGCAGT
This sequence comes from Ranitomeya imitator, assembly GCF_032444005.1. Classification (NCBI taxonomy): domain Eukaryota; kingdom Metazoa; phylum Chordata; class Amphibia; order Anura; family Dendrobatidae; genus Ranitomeya; species Ranitomeya imitator. The sequence continues at coordinate 638,462,618 of NC_091286.1, forward strand.
GGACTTTGAAGTTGCTTGTTGGTCAAAGATTTGTTTTTCCAGCGGCCAGCTGGTTTATTTTGGCACCAAGTCTTTTCCTGAAGATGTGGATGTTTGTGGGCTTTATTATAAATTGTTGGTGGCATCTGAGATTACGTTTCCTAATGTACCCACCATTGACTTCATGCCAGTGGTGGGTGCTCCTCCTACATGCATGTATTGCTTCCATGCGTATCAGCAGCGTACACTTTTATGAGCATTTTCTCGTAATATTCTTTTTTTTTAAATCCTTTCTTACTTCACGTACAAATTTAGAGATTAAAAACATCCTTGAAAAAATAGGGCAAAAAATCTTCGGGACGAACCTTATGCGTTTCGAACAATTCAGTTATTTTTCCTAGTACGACGTGATACAATTGCTATTTAATCTGTGAGCAGCATAATATAGGGCAAGGGAGCCTGATTCCAGGGATGTGTCAATTATTAGGCTGTGTGTTGTTGTTTCAATACAATCAGTGTTTTACCAGTAGGAGATTATCACTACCTGACTAGGTCTCAAGTGCCAGGCAGTCCAGCTAATCTGTGCAACCACGCCCTCACCACTGATTGGCAGCTTGCTCACAGTGTACAAATGAAGCTGCCAATCAGGTGTGTGGGCGGGGTTATATAGAGCTCCCCATTTGAGCACTGCTAGGTCTACAGCAGGGAAGATAGGGATTTTTTCAAAACTGTGCAGCGCATCAGGATGTAAAATGTTGCATAGCATACTTTGAAATGTATAGGCATCCCTGTAATGCCCAGAGGTCAGTAATTCTTCAGAGAATGAGCCACTCGCGGAATCAGCCTAACATACTCCATTTGGCCTAAAAATCCTATAGAAGAGATTTCATCAAAAGTTGTACAAAACCTTCTATCTTGGGGAGAACATTGTAATTGGGCATCACATACAGCACCATATGGTAGCACATAAAGTACCTATAGCTCTGTGTGTCATAATTTTGGCCTTAAAGGGGTTGTCCACTTTTTCAAGATTTTTTTTAGTTAAATGCATGTATTTGGGGCTACAAAATAATAATTTTGGGGATTAGATTTAATTAAAAAAAAGCACCGTATTTCTTTAACAGGTTCTATCTTTCTCTGCACATGGGTCCGTTTTGGTAAATCGGCTGTGAGGAGCTCAGAAGAGACAGATAAGGGTTACAAACTCCCCATCAGACCATCAGAATGAACTCGCTTACAGATTTTCCATTAAAGGGGTATTCCCATCTCCCAGATCCTATCCCAATATTTAGAGGGTTTAATAATAATAATATTAACAAATACCTCCATATACAAATGTACAACACCTGGCAAAAATTATGGAATCACCGGCCATGGAGGATGTTCATTCAGTTGTTTAATTTTGTAGAAAAAAAAGCAGATCACAGACATGACACAAAACTAAAGTCATTTCAAATGGCAACTTTCTGGCTTTAAGAAACACTAAAAGAAATCAAGAACAAAAAAAGTGATAGTCAGTAATGGTTACTTTTTTTAACCAAGCATAGGGAAAAAATTATGGAATCGCTCAATTCTGAGGAAAAAGTTATGGAATCATCTTGTAAATTTTCATACCCAAAAAGAACACCTGCATCAGATTAGATCTGCTCGTTAGTCTGCATCTAAAAAGGAGTGATCGCACCTTGGAGAGCTGTTGCACCAAGTGGACTGACATGAATCATGGCTCCAACACGAGAGATGTCAATTGAAACAAAGGAGAGGGTTATCAAACTCTTAAAAGAGGGTAAATCATCACGCAATGTTGCAAAAGATGTTGGTTGTTCAGTCAGCTGTGTCTAAAATCTGGACCAAATACAAACAACATGGGAAGGTTGTTAACCCCTTTACCCCCAAGGGTGGTTTGCACGTTATGGACCGGGTCAATTTTTACAATTCTGACCACTGTCCCTTTATGAGGTTATAACTCTGGAACGCTTCAACGGATCCCGGTGATTCTGACATTGTTTTCTCGTGACATATTGTACTTCATGATAGTGGTAAAATTTCTTTGATATTACCTGCGTTTATTTGTGAAAAAAATGGAAATTTGGCTAAAATTTTGAAAATTTCGCAATTTTCCAACTTTGAATTTTTATGCAATTAAATCACAGAGATATGTCACACAAAATACTTAATAAGTAACATTTCCCACATGTCTACTTTACATCAGCACAATTTTGGAACCAAAAATTTTTTTTTGTTAGGGAGTTATAAGGGTTAAAAGTTGACCAGCAATTTCTCATTTTTACAACACCATTTTATTTTAGGGACCACATCTCATTTGAAGTCATTTTGAGGGGTCTATATGATAGAAAATACCCAAGTGTGACACCATTCTAAAAACTGCACCCCTCAAGGTTCTCAAAACCACATTCAAGAAGTTTATTAACCCTTCAGGTGCTTCACAGGAATTTTTGGAATGTTTAAATAAAAATTAACATTTAACTTTTTTTCACAAAAAATTTACTTCAGCTCCAATTTGTTTTATTTTGCCAAGGGTAACAGGAGAAAATGGACCCCAAAAGTTGTTGTACAATTTGTCCTGAGTACGCTGATACCCCATATGTGGGGGTTAACCACAGTTTGTGCGCATGGCAGAGCTCGGAAGGGAAGGAGCGCCATTTGACTTTTCAATGCAAAGTTGACTGGAATTGAGATGGGACGCCATGTTGCGTTTGGAGAGCCACTGATGTGCCTAAACATTGAAACCCCCCACAAGTGACACCATTTTGGAAAGTAGACCCCCTAAGGAACTTATCTAGAGGTGTGGTGAGCACTTTGACCCACCAAGTGCTTCACAGAAGTTAATAATGCAGAACCGTAAAAATAAAAAATCATTTTTTTTCACAAACATTATCTTTTCGCCCCAAATTTTTTATTTTCCCAATGGTAAGAGAAGAAATTGGACCACAAAAGTTGTGGCACAATTTGTCCTGAGTACTCTGATACCCCATATGTGGGGGTAAACCATTGTTTGGGCGCATGGGAGAGCTCGGAAGGGAAGGAGCGCCGTTTGACCTTTCAATGCAAAATTGACAGGAATTGAGATGAGACGCCATGTTGCGTTTGGAGAGCCACTGATGTGCCTAAACATTGAAACCCCCCACAAGTGACACCATTTTGGAAATTAGACCCCCTAAGGAACTTATCTAGAGGTGTGGTGAGCACTTTGACCCACCAAGTGCTTCACAGAAGTTTATAATGCAGAGCCGTAAAAATAAAAAATCATTTTTTTTTCACAAAAATTATCTTTTCGCCCCCAATTTTTTATTTTCCCAATGGTAAGAGAAGAAATTGGACCACAAAAGTTGTGGCACAATTTGTCCTGAGTACTCTGATACCCCATATGTGGGGGTAAACCATTGTTTGGGCGCATGGGAGAGCTCGGAAGGGAAGGAGCGCCGTTTGACCTTTCAATGCAAAATTGACAGGAATTGAGATTGGACGCCATGTTGCGTTTGGAGAGCCACTGATGTACCTAAACATTGAAACCCCCCACAAGTGACACCATTTTGAAAAGTAGACCCCCTAAGGAACTTATCTAGATGTGTGGTGAGCACTTTGACCCAATAAGAGCTTCACAGAAGTTTATAATGCAGAGCCGTAAAAATAAAACAACATTTTTTTCCCACAAAAATAATTTTTTAGCCCCCAGTTTTGTATTTTCCTGAGGGTAACAGGAGAAATTGGACCCCAAAAGTTGTTGTGCAATTTGTCCTGAGTGCGCTGATACCCTATATGTGGGGGAGAACCAGCGTTTGGGCGCATGGGAGGGCTCGGAAGGGAAGGAGCGCCATTTGGAATGCAGACTTAAATGGAATGGTCTGCAGGCGTCACATTGCGTTTGCAGAGCCCCTAATATACCTAAACAGTAGAAACCCCCACAAGTGACCCCATGTTGGAAACTAGACCCCCCCACGAACTTATCTAGATGTGTTGTGAGAACTTTGAGCCCCCAAGTGTTTCACTACAGTTTATAACGCAGAGCCGTGAAAATAAAAAATCTCTTTTTTTCCCACAAAAATTATTTTTTAGCCCCCAGTTTTGTATTTTCCCAAGGGTAACAGGAGAAATTGGACCCCAAAAGTTGTTGTCCAATTTGTCCTGAGTACGCTGATACCCCATATGTTGGGGTAAACTCCTGTTTGGGCACACGGGAGAGCTCGGAAGGGAAGGAGCACTGTTTTACTTTTTCAATGCAGAATTGGATGGAATTGAGATCGGTCGCCATGTCGCGTTTGGAGATCCCCCTGATGTGCCTAAATAGTGGAAACCCCACAATTATAACTGAAACCCTAATCCAAACACACCCCTAACCCTAATCCCAACGGTAACCCTAACCACACCTCTAACCCAGACACACCCCTAATCCTAATCCCAATCGCAAATGTAATCCAAACCCTAACCCTAACTTTAGCCCCAACCCTAACTGTAGCCTTAACCCTAACCCTAGCCCTTACCCTAGCCCTAACCCTAGCCCCAACCCTAACCCTAGCCCTAACCCTAACCCTAACCCTAGTCCCAACCCTAACCCTAACCCTAGCCCTAACCCTAGCCCTAACCCTAGCCCTAGCCCTAACCCTAACCCTAGCCCTAACCCTAGCCCTAACCCTAGCCCTAATCCTAGCCCTAACCCTAGCCCTAGCCCTAACCCTAGCCCTAACCCTAGCCCTAGCCCTAACCCTAACCCTAGCCCTAACCCTAACCCTAGCCCTAACCCTAATGGGAAAATGGAAATAAATACATTTTTTTCATTTACTTTTATAGCGGGTTTTTTAGCGGATTTTTATGATTGGCAGCCGTCACACACTGAAAGACGCTTTTTATTGCAAAAAATATTTTTTGCGTTACCACATTTTGAGAGCTATAATTTTTCCATATTTGAGTCCACAGAGTCATGTGAGGTCTTGTTTTTTGCGGGACGAGTTGACATTTTTATTGGTAACATTTTCGGGCACGTGACATTTTTTGATCGCTTTTTATTCCGATTTTTGTGAGGCAGAATGACCAAAAACCAGCTATTCATGAATTTCTTTTGGGGAAGGCGTTTATACCGTTCCGCGTTTGGTAAAATTGATAAAGCAGTTTTAATCTTCGGTTCAGTACGATTACAGCGACACCTCATTTATATCATTTTTTTATGTTTTGGCGCTTTTATACAATAAAAACTATTTTATAGAAAAAAATAATTATTTTTGCATCGCTTTATTCTGAGGACTATAACTTTTTTATTTTTTTGCTGTTGTCACTGTATGGTGGCTCGTTTTTTGCGGGACAAGATGACGCTTTCAGCGGTACCATGGTTATTTATATCCGTCTTTTTGATCGCGTGTTATTCCACTTTATGTTTGGCGGTATGATAATAAAGCGTTGTTTTTTGCCTCGTTTTTTTTTTTTTTTTCTTACGGTGTTTACTGAAGGGGTTAACTAGTGGGCCAGTTTTATAGGTCGGGTCGTTACGGACGCGGAGATACTAAATATGTGTACTTTTATTGTTTTGTTTTTTTTATTTAGATAAAGAAATGTATTTATGGGAATAATATATTTTTTTTTTTTTCATTATTTAGGATTTTTTTTTTTTTTTTTTTTTTACACACTTGGAAATTTTTTTTTTTACTTTTTTACTTTGCCCCAGGGGGGGACAATACAGATCGGTGATCTGCCAGTTTGCACAGCACTCTGACAGATCACCGATCTGTCTGAGAGCAGTGCAGCGTTACCAAGTGCCTGCTCTGAGCAGGCACTTGGTAAGCCACCTCCCTCCCTGCAGGACCCGGATCCGCGGCCATTTTGGATCCGGGACTTACTGCAGGGAGGGAGGTAGGAGACCCCCGGAGCAACGCGATCACATCGCGTTGCTGCGGGGGTCTCAGGGAAGCCCGCAGGGAGCCCCCTCCCTGCGCGATGCTTCCCTGCACCGCCGGCACATCGCGATCATCTTTGATCGCGGTGTGCCGGGGGTTAATGTGCCGGGGGCGGTCCGTGACCGCTCCTGGCACATAGTGCCGGATGTCAGCTGCGATAAGCAGCTGACACCCGGCCGCGATCGGCGGCGCTCCCCCCGTGAGCGCGGCCGATCGCGCTGGACGTAATATTCCGTCCTTGGGAATTAAGGCCCACCCCACATGGACGGAATATTACGTCCAATGGCAGAAAGGGGTTAAAGGCAAACATACTGGTAAACCAAGGAAGACATCAAAGAGTCAAGACCGGAAACTTAAAGCAGTATGTCTCCAAAACAGGAAATGCACAACAAAACAAATGAGGAACGAATTGGATGGAAACTGGAGTCAACGTCTGTGACCGAACTGTAAGAAACCGCCTCAAGGAAATGGGATTTTCATACAGAAAAGCTAAACGAAAGCCATCATTAACGCCTAAACAGAAAAAAACAAGGTTACAATGGGCTAAGGAAAAGCAATCGTGGACTGTGGATGACTGGATGAAAGTCATATTCAGTGATGGATCACGAATCTGCATTGGGCAAGGTGATGATGCTGGAACTTTTGTTTGGTGCCGTTCCAGAGAGATTTATAAAGATGACTGCCTGAAGAGAACATGCAAATATCAACAGTCATTGATGATATGGGGCTGCATGTCAGGTAAAGTCACAGGGGAGATGGCTGTCATTAAATCTTCAATAAATGCGCACGTTTATGTTGATATTTTGAACACTTTTCTTATCCCATCAATTGAAAGGATGTTTGGGGATGATGAAATCATTTTTCAAGATGACAATGGATGCCCTCCCTTTGCCAAATACAAAGGGGGGTTGCATGATAACACAGCCTTTCCCCCCCCCCCCTCCTTTTCACCCTCTTTTCTGGCCTTAGATTATTGTGGTATTTATGTTTCAAGTGGTATAGCTTGTAAAGGGTTAATTATTTTAGTAAGCTGTGCTAGGCACGAGCAGGTTCCTTCTGGTTTTATCTGGTATGCTTTCCTGCACTTTTTGGATGGTTTGATTGGTTTAAACAATAAGTGCGGGAAGAATTTCCTCTATAAAAGTCAGCTGATTCAACGGCTTGTTGCCAGTCACCTGATGAAGATTGAAGTTCCCTCCCTCCCTCCCTTAAGTTACGCTTATTTGTTATTTATAACTGTCGTGTCATTTATTTGTGGGAAAGTCGCCCGTTGATTTCGGGTGGATTGGGTAATGTGTTTGGATTTAAGTCAGTTTATTCAATATTCAATGGTTTATGCTTTATTCCTCGGATTAAAATACAATTTTACATGTAACTCAAAATAAACGCCACGGCCATTTTCTTCCAACCAAATTTTCTTGTGTCGTGTGTTTTTTATTGGGGATGTTTAATGGGGCTTGTGTTACCATGCATCCTGCCATAGAGCAAAAACTGTGCAAACATTCCTTGAAAATAGACAAATAAGGTCAATGTCATGGCCTGCAAATAGTCCGGATCACAATCCAATTGAAAGTCTTTGGTGGAAGTTGAAGAAAATGGTCCATGACAAGGCTCCAACCTGCAAAGCTGATCTGGCAACAGCAATCAGAGAAAGTTGGAGACAGATTGATGAAGAGTCCTGTTTGACACTCATTAAGTCCATTCCTCAGAGACGGCAAACTGTTAGAAAAGCCAGAGGTGGTGCAACAAAATACTAGTGATGTGCTGGAGTGTTTTTTTGTTTGTTTGTTTTTCATGATTCCATAATTTTTTCCTCAAAATTGAATGATTCCATAATTTTTCCCCTATGCTTGGTTAAAAAAAAGTAACTATTACTGACTACCACATTTTTTGTTCTTGATTTCTTTTATTGTTTCTTAAACCCAGAAAGTTGCCATTTGAAATGACTTTAGTTTTGTGTCATGTCTGTGATCTGCTTTTTTTCTACAAAGTTAAACAACTGAATGAACATCCTCCAAGGCCGGTGATTCCATAATTTTTGCCAGGGGTTGTAGTATAGTTCTCATGATAACTTATGTTGCTTACCCCATGTGCAGGGCATTGCAGTAGCTTAGATCTCCATTGTTACGACCACTAGCAACTAACTCACTTTATAAATGGTTGTAACCATGGATACCTAAGCTACAGCAATGCCCTGTACATGGAGTAAGCGGCATAGCTTATCCGGAGAACTATACTATACTTCTTATTGGCGATATTAGATGATTTAAGTAATAAAAGAGTAATAATTGTCCTCAAAGGTGGGTAGTGAAGCGAGTTATCATTAGTGATTATTTTCTATATATTGTAACGGTAAAGGATAAAGAGGGATTGTGTCCCGGAGATGTGCGCCGTCCTGCCCATGGTACGGGGGGATTATTACAGCTTTATCACCGCAGCCATTCCACGTAACAGGAACAGAGTCATTCTTCTGTTGCTATATAAAGCCCCTCTCCGCTCTGCTGTAACTAAATATATAATTCAATAGAATTGGGATTTGAGTCCCCGTTCCCGACGCACTAACGAGACAGCGTTCCTAAGCAACAGACCCACGTGTAGAAACACAGGGAAAAAAAATCATCACGCTGTGTCCAAAAAGAGAGCAAAACAAGGCGAGGTTTATAAATGGCTGCGGTACGGAATCGTTCCTCATATCCAGGGAGCTCCTCCGAGTGCACCCGTCAGCGCGGATTCTCATCTCCTCCGTCCACTGCCTTATGTACATACGCATAGATGAGCTGCCGGCCGCACCCTCTGTGTTATGGATTTATCTATAGATTCTGCCCGACGTCAATGGCTGAAGCGTGGAAAGAGATGAAATACAGCAGCGAGGGTGCGAAATACCTCCATCATGACAGGAGAAATGCACTGGCAGAACAGAGCGGAGTATGTTACGCTATAGGGACACAGGTATTGGGACACTTAACGTCTCACCTCCAGGAGTTTTTGTATGTCCCATTCTTCATAGACATTAATATGCAGGTATAACAGCTCTCGCTCTTCTGGGAAGACTTTCTACACCATTTTGGGAATTTTTGCCAGAAGAACATCTGTGAGATGTGATCCTGATGTTGAGGAGAGGTCGAGCTCATAATCTCCATTTTAGCTCATCCCAAAGGTGTTGAAGTGAGGTCTCTATGAGGCCGGTTATGTTCTTTCACCAAATCACTCAACCACGTTTTTATAGACCTTTTGCACCGGTCAAAGTCATGGGGATCAGAAAAGAGCCTTCACCCAACTGTGTTGGTAGCTACAGTAATCCAAAATGTCCTGCACTGATTCATTAAGATTTCCCTTCACTGTAATTAAGGAGCTGTGGCCGATCCCATGAAAACCAAACGCATATAATTATCCTTCCTCCACCGAACAGTACAGCTGGCACAATGCTGGCTAACGTTCTCCTGGCATTCACCAATCCCAGACTCCTCCATCAGATGCCAGTTGTGATCCTTCATCCCCACGTTCCCACTGCTCTAGAGTTCAGTAGTTGCAGCTTTACCCCACTCCATTCATCGGACACTTGGCATTGTGCTTGGTGATGTAAGGCTGCATGCCCCAAAGCATTTACTGTACTCACAAGATTTCAATGAGTAAACACAGTAAAAACAGTATCTAATACTCAGTCCTGAAGGTGGGCGTATTATACACTTGCCCAATTTAAGTTTCGCCTACTCTGCTTCATCCGGGGTATGTCTATATCACGAATTGACCCTATCGATATATACCATTTGGAGTCTGTAAAAAAAAATCTGAATTCCACAGTATGTGTTATCTACAGTGGCACTATGTGAACATAAATCAGCATCTCAAACATTAATGATAAATTAACACCGAATAAATGCCGAGAAGAAAAAGCAAAATAATTACAAATAGTTTCCAATTATAGTAAGAGTGCCTATTTCTGTGGCCTGGAGAAGTTTAATTGAAATGGCTGAAACACCGTTCCACAAGAAACCAATACAAAGGAAATGCAGAAAAAAATGAATCTCACTTAAAGGGGTTGGCCACTACTCGGACAACATTTTCTCAGTTGCTATATTTCCTTTTGCAAAATAAAAGCAGCCTATGCTCTCCTCCGGTGCCGGCACCGTTCATGCCATGTGCACGCCGGGACTCATAGGACTTTGTCACGTGAACCCTGCAGCCAATCAGCTGCCACTTCACACTCATGAAACTGAGGAAGAAGTGAGAGCCGCTGCCGGTTTCTGACTTCTTTCGAATGTCAGTTGTATCCGAAGGAAGTGAGACTGATTGGCTGCAGGGATCACATGACATAACAACATTTCTCGAGACCTGGCGCACACATTACCGGATCGGCACCAGATGTTTTTATTTTATAAAGGGGAATATAGCGATTGAGAAAGGGTTGTTTGAGTCATGGGCAGCACCTTTGGCCCTTGGAGGGGGTTCCTCTGGTCCCTTTTGGCTGCTGTCCCCCCTATAACCAGTGATGATATGAGGATTATAGAGGGTCTCCTGTTCTGTAGGTTTTCGACTGATTCTATTTTTTGCGGGTTTTTTTGTCGCTGGTTTAATTTAAGGCATGCTCCATGTTGACTAAAAGATTTCACGCTGCCTCTGGAAATGAAACAGGAGGCAGGTTTGTGATCCCAGACATGGATCAATTTGATTCACTGCTGGAGGCCAAGCTGTGTTAAAACATGGAGCGATATTTTGAATAATTACTTTAGGATTCCTTTTAGGAGCTTTTTTTGTTTTTCCGTTTTTTTGTCCTCGCTCTGCTCTGGATGTGCACATTGAGTAACCCGGTGTAGGACGTATATGTGTCGCCTTGCACCATGCTCTACACACAAAGCGTTCCCAGTTTGCAGTAACTGGAGCATTACCTATGGTGGGTATAGAGTCCCCAATATCATTTATTAGGTACCGTATTTCTCCTGACCCATAAAAAATCTGTGTGAGGGTCACGGACATAAAGAAGTTGGTAACAACTCTGCAAGAAGGTTAAAGATGGAATCGTAGAATGTTAGAGTTGGAAGGGACCTTCAAAAAAGCTCCAGCGGCCGCTGTGACAATAATATGATTACTCATTTTGGTTTTTTTTATGTTAATAAAGATAATGATATGAAAATAAAAATGCAAAAAAAATACATGTAGCACAAAAACCTGATTTAAACAATGTCATTTTCTGATGACAATTTCCATTTAAGTCTTATTCTCACCCCTGTGAGCTGCAGCTGTCTGATAATGAGGCTTTGTCTCACACTGCTAGGATCTGAGAGGTAGCAGCACCACATGCGCAGCTTTCTCCATTCACTTCTATAAGAGCAGTCATGATTGGACATTTTTTGCACCCTGTACCTGCCACTAAAGGGAGCCTCTTGCACATAAATTTCTGCAGTCCTTAAAGGGGTTGTCCAGACTTGGGGCTCAGGTCTGCAGGCACTTTATCTGCCTACAGACTTGTGAATCCTCACAGTGTGCACAGTGCTCACTGTCAGGATTTTCTAGCTTACAGAGGTCACATGCCAACTAAACGTGCACGGCTTTGCTAAATACAAATGAATTGAGTGAGGCCGGACACATCTAGTCGGAATGTGGATGGAGGTATGCGAGTCACATGACTGACTGCTTCCAGCATCGGTGAATTCTGACAGTGCGCTCTGTGAGGATTAACAAGTCTGCAGTCATAAAGTGACTGCAGACTTGATCCCCAAGGTCTGACAACCCCTATAATAAAACGTAAATCTATTGCATTAGCTCTTCTAGTGGTGGCTGCATATAAACAACATTTTTATCATTTGATTCAGTGACAACAAGCAGCAAGAGCAGCTCACTGTTCAGCCCTTTTTTACCACCAGGCCAGTTATCATTCTAACAACATGAGGAGCTGCCTTTATGGTAGGTAGAGCACTGTCTTTTCAAACGTAACGTGGACCTGTCACAGATTTCACAATACCAACTGCATGCATTAATAAACATTTTGGACCTGATGTGGTTGGTGTACTTACTATGAAAAATCTATAGCAGAAAGGCTGTAACTAGCATTTTTGGAAAGTGTTCCCTTAAATATTGGGGCAGGAAAACAAATTATGATAGCCATTCTGACATGGATTTTTCCTATGTAAGTACACTGGCCTCTTCAGGTGCAATGTATTTCTCAGGAGCCTTCGCCTTGATGCTGTACATAGTGGGGTTTGTAGTGCTGGTATACGGATTGCAATGAAGGATGTAATTTACTGATGACATAAAGTGACATGTGTCACCCAGCATGTGCCTCTCAGTTTACATTTTTTTAGCTCTTTCATTTTATGGGACCGCAAAGGGCACTATTCTGTACCCCAAAAATGAAGTACAGAGATAATATTGTGATCATTTATAGCAACGATACATCGTATCTATATTCATTTTGCACTAGGTTATGTAAACATTCACATCCCTTCATAAGATCCTGCCCCACAATCAGCTAATGGAACGTAATTTGGGGGAAAACGCTGCCGCTTGGCACCCACTCGTCTATTATTTTAGGAGGCTCTTTGCTCGGCATGTCGTCGGCTATCCCTTTGTTCAGCACAACACTTAAGATGACCCTTTAGCAATTTATTCCAGACCCTTCTGCACTGATACGTTCACTCTGTCTCCTGTAAAACCTGCAGGGGTTTGATGTATTGTAATAGTGCCAGACTACATCATGTCAGATCTGAGACTCGGGCACTAAAGCTTTTCAGATGACTTGCAGAACTAGGTGATGTGCGCTCTTCATTTCGCGCTATTTTTGCATTTTTGTAGAAGGTGAAGAAATTCAGGCAAAAAAAGTTCACCAGTAAAATAAACGATCAAAATACCATCCCTGGTACAGTGTATTCTTTATTACAATTCAAATTGTAAGCATTCGTGAAAAAATAAATTTTGTTTAGAAGGACATCTATTGGATCTCTCTCTCCTCCATTCCTTCATTAAAGAGGCCTGAGATTGATTAATGTGATTAGTGTGAGACCTTGTGAGGAACTGATGCCTAGGTTCTATGAAGTGTCAAATGTTGTCCATAATTATACTTTCTTCTTTTTGATGGTAACTTTATGTGCGGAGGATCTAAATTCCAATTTTTGTAAGCTTTTCTGTTTTTAAACCGGAAAATTCCACCAGACATGGAGATTCATGCTGACCACGGACAGCATCACCCAGACACTGGCAGTCATGTATGTTTTAGTTTGAACTGTAATTCAAGGACTATGCATTTCAGTAGACTAATCCACCAGGCCTGTCCTCGATGACTTCTCCCCACCCTGCTCTCCTGGACTCGGAGATAGACCTGTCAGTTTAGGGCAGTGTTTCCCAAACTGCTTCTCAAGGTCCAAAACACATCATGTTTTCAGGATTTCCTTAGCATTGCACAGGGGAGATAACTTTTTGGCAATTTCTGATGCCTTAATAATAATTTTATCACATGTGCAATACTAAGGAAATCGTTAAAATATAACGTGTTGGTGGCTGTGAAGACTGGAGTTTGGGAAAAACTAGTCTAGGGAAATGGGGCAAGAAGAAGCTACAGGAAATCTGCCTCTTGGAGTAGTTATCTATGATGCATTGTCTTCAGACAGCTTTCGGAAATATATCCCTGGCTGCCATTTAAATGACCGATCAGAATCCCACAATAATTGGGTCTACAAAGGCTGCACCTGTCCAACTAATTAGATGCCATGATCGCTGTTCATCACATCATCTAAGAAGTCAAATCGATGCGATTACAGTTGGCTCTAATCAAAGCATTTACCACTGAATGTCTGCTATGTAAAACATCTGGCACCCTCTCCTGCCGTACATATACCATGGAAGTGAACAGACACCAGCCCAGGAGCGGCACTGTTGGCACTGAGAACCTCCAGTTCACCGACTCGTAAGAGTTTGATGACTTTCCCACGTTGGCAATATGCCACTGGTGTCATGCACATCAAATTGCTTAATATCCAGGACTAGGGTTTACGTACCATGAATATTGAATATTCGCCTGCTGTGAAGACCCCTCAAGAGAGGGGTCCCAGTCTAAGTTGACACTATCCTTTTTTATACTCTGTGGCAAGAGCATGCACTCCACCACCTGAACTACTTTATTGGCAAGTAACAAGGTGAGAAATCAGACCCAGTTATTGTAAAAAGAGCATGAAGGGGAAACAAGCACAGTTCCCTTTAGTCTAATTTTACAAAACCTCCCCAATAATAGGGGCTTATTTCAGTCTTTTCTGTAAGACCCTCTGTCTTTTTTCTAAAATTCTTTTGGTATCTCTTAATTGTCCTAATTACCATGATTATTGCCAGGAATCTTCATCGTTGTCATCGAATATCTACTTACTGAGAACATCAAGTTGATAATAGGATTTTTGTTCAACCAGGCATGTTCCGATTGATGCCAAGAAGCATCTAAGTTCTCTTTTATATGCCTTATTTCCATCTTTAGGATTTATATAAACGAGGACTTAATTTGCTTTGCTTTTGTCAGTGGTTGTGTTCATGGGGTTGGCATGTTGGCATCTGCTCTCCTGAACACCATCTGGACGCTAACCCCAATAAACCATACTACTTACATAATTCCTACTGCTGCTCTGCAGCTTCATTTACTTTCTATTTTTACATGTCTTCTGTCTACTGAGGTTCTCGTCTCCTTGATCAGTACCTGAAGCCGTCGTCTGATATCAGTGTCATGGCTGTGAGCTGGCGCTCTCTTCTCTCTCGGATTACATAAGACCTTAGAAGGAATCTTAGCAGAATGTTGCTGACTTGGCTTGAATGTAAAGTTACACTGCCTACGTTTTTCATAAATCTAGTTGAAAATGTTGTGGACCCCCAAAAATATTTTTTACGCAGAGTGGCAACTAAAATACTGGAATGGGCACCACCATATAACAACACAAGAAGCAACATACCGTAATTAATTTTCAGTGACCCTTTTAAGAACACTTTACCAATTTTCTCAGGACTTGATCGGTCCCTAAATGGGTTTTTCACTGTGGACAATTTCTTTTGGTTGGATGTTTTATCCAATATTTTTCCATGATCTCCAGAGATCAGTGGTAAAGTGCTGTGGCTGATAGATGCAGGTCCCAAATAGTTAATCTCCACCCTATAAGGTGAGTAGTGTATATTTGAGTATAGGTTTTCAAAACCAAACCCCAGTTAATAGTAATCAAGCGATGGATAGTAGTTCTGTGTAGACAATCTTCCACCATAAAAAAAAAATATTTATAATATTTTGCAAATGAGTGGGCCACCCTTGACCCGGGGCCCCGAGGACAGCTACTAGAGCTATTGTTAGGACTTTAATATAGTAGCAAGGCATCCAATGAACTGGCAAAAAAGTTACTAAAAGGGATCCTTTTCCAGTAGCTAATGCATCTTTCTTTGTCGGAGAAGTGCAATTTATCCCATTGTGAACAATGAATGGAACAAAAGCCTAATGGTCTTGATGGGAGCATAAGTCTGAGAATTGTTCTCCTTAAGTAGCTGATGATAAAATTGCTTTGCTGGTGAGATTTATAAGATTATCATGGAGAGTCACAATCTTAAATTTACTAGTATGGACTGGACACTGTTCTACACCTCTAAGGCGCCATCTTCTCAGTGCTGGTCATAATGAAAGACTACTGGGCAGCACGGTGGCTCAGTGGTTAGCACTGCAGCCTTGCAGTGCCTGAGTCCTGGGCTCAAATCCCACCAAGGACAACATCTGCAGGGAGTTTATATGTCCTCCCTGTGTTTGCGTGGGTTTCCTCCGGGTTCTCTGGTTTCCTCCCACACTCCAAAGACTTCCTGATTGGTTAATCTAGATTGCGAGTGGAATTAATAATGCTATATAAGTGAGTAAATAAAATAAATACTATGGGGCAATCCAGATGATTTATAAAATTGGCAAAGTGTCTCCTACAATACCAAGATCTCCTTTGTTGCTGCTCGGCCATACATAGTTACTTAGTTGACCTCACTTTAGGACCTATGTTTGCTAAAGCTAACAATGCCCATGCCAAACATACTCGTAGAGCTCCATCTCTCAGAAAAAAAGTGTTACTTTGTCCTCCATCAGGCTGATATACAGTACCGAGCAAAAGTTTTAGGCAGGTGTGGAAAAAGATGAGTTTCTTTTTATCAGTTTATTGGATTTCTTCAAACTTACATCCGTAGAAGATTTGGAGTTAGTTCTCCAAGATGCTTGGAACAACCTCACTGCCGAGTTCCTTCAAAAACTGTGTACAAGTGTTATATGTCGGTTGACCTTATAAATCCTTACTGTGTTTCCTCCCAACATAAGCCGCAAACATCATCTGAAAAAGACTTTACCGATACCTTCATTTGGTGGGACATCTTTCTACCCTTAGATGTTGCTGCTGGACAATCATGGGGTCTAATCTTTACTTTAACTTTTAGAAGTGAGAAGATGGATTAATTGACAAAACGATCACTACTTTGATCCAAGACACTATTTGAATGTTATGATTTACAAAATAATAATGTTCTATCTTACCTTAAAGGTCCACATGCACATTACACTAACATCAGCGGGATCGGTCGACAGTTTAATGTATATTGGGGCTCCCGACTCTTACCTAACAGATGATCTAGGAGGAGAGAAGGATCTGGCCTGTTGGATTTCCAACAACCTACCCTTTTATTTTCCAATAGATAATCCTCTGCCTCAGGATTTTGACATTGGCTCTCCAAGAATACAGGAGTACTTACCCTAGTCAAAGGTTCCTGTGTATAGGGGAGTCAGGGGATATTGCACATAGGGGAGTCAGGGGGGGATACCTGGTGTCTCACAGCTATTTAATGTGTATGAGGGCCTTAGTAAGAAGTACTGCCCCATTTACTCTTTCATAGGGCCATAACACTTGGTAGATCACCGAGGGTCCATTCTTGAGATTGGATATAATCAGACCCACAGATGTAACCAACGTTATCTACTGTCAAATTTGGGAGTGATCTTGAGCTGAAGCCTATCTATCTATATATAATACGTTCAGAATGTTTAGGAAGTCGGGTAAATTTACACCTAGGGTAGAAATGAGCAAGTACATTTTTCAAATTAATACAAAAATTTGGTAGGAATTTCTCCAAACATTTGAATTTGCACAATGAAAGTTTTTCGGGATTCAATTTAGAGGAATCCAGCAAAATGGCACGTAGCCATTTTTCTGGATTTTTTTGACAGACGGAAAGGGGTTACAACAACAAGAAACAACTGTTATAAGCGCGACATCCTTTCCGCCTCATGATCACTTTAGGCCAATGACAGGCCTCCGATCGGCTTCAGTGCTGGAATGGAGAAATAAGAGATCGCCAGTGGAAGAGCTGCACAGTCAGCATAAGAGGTGTAAGAACAGGCGAGAAAGGAACAGTTTGTTGGGTTTTTTACCTCTTTTCTCCCCTTCTTTTCAACCGAACTGAATCCGCCAGTCAAATGTGAGCAAATGTACCTGAACTCGATTTTATACGTAAGTGGAGAACCAAGTAAATGAAGAACTGTGATAAATTTTAGTCTGCCGTTTGCTTGCAGTCAGATGTGACTCTTACCGGCTATTTGGATTCCAAGCTCAGAGATGACACTGAACCAGCAGGGACATATAAGGTCTTAAAGGGACTCTGTCACCAGGTTTCTGCTACCTCTTCTGAGAGCAGCAAAATGTAGGAAAAGAGCGATGTATCACTTAGCTTACTGGGCGCAGCAGTTGTGATACAATCAGTGCTTTTAGATGTAGCATGTGTACACTGTATATTGCCGGTAAGCTGCTTATCAGAGAAGAAGGGAGCGCAGTCGGACCATGGCTCACAGGAGCTACAGTCCAGGCATTGATAATCTCCTGGTGATAAAATATTAACCGTATTGAAACGGCACACTGTCTAATAAGTGGCACACCCCTGAAATCTGTTGCTCAGCCCCTACGTCCTGCCGTCCTCAGATTATATAGAAAAAAACTGGTGTCCGATTCCCTTTAAGGCTCATTCAGAAGTCTGTTTTTCACTTACAAGTTCTATTTGTGTTTTTCACGATAGAACTCCCTACCTGGTAAAGTCTATGGGGCTTTTCACATGTCCAATTTTTTTTGCGGTTCGAGTGGTCTGCGCAAAATGATGGGGACATGTCAAATATTGATCCGAGTGTCTGATCAAAATTGACTGGTAGATAGGAAAAGACTGAGAAACTTGTTTGTTTTCTTTCTCATTCGAGAAAACCTGACGAAACTCGGGGCCAAACTCAGATGAAACGCTGATGAAACTCAATCTATGTTTTTCTCATATATATAAAAATAATGAGCCCTTACATTCCGACCATCAAAATTCTGAATGTACCTTTTAGATGTGACAGGAAGACATGATGTAACCCAAGATCAATGCAAGAGAATTGTACCAAAGCACCTAGGTTGATGTTCATCTTCAGATCCTCATATCACCATGAAAACAGATACAGTTCCTGCACCCGTCATTTCCACCCCACTGGATCTAATGAAGTTATTTTGCTTTGTGCTCTCACCGCACAGTCAATGGCTTGAGTCTTGCTCCGTTACTTAATTTGCACTGACCATATGTTTTCTGCACCGGTAGCTCAGCTGACATGCTCCGCTGCTCCTTCCATGCTGACAGCAAATGAGGAAATAAGACTTACTCCTCAGTGCAGCTTTAATCACTACGCCAGATGTCAGAGGAGGTCATAGGAATCTGAAGCAATGGGGCTGACCCACAAGTCTTCGAAATATTCCGCTTTTTTTTTTCCATCTGTTGCATGTAAAGATTAAGGCCAGGGTCCGACATTGGCCTCTCGGTAGGGATTGCATAATTATGCTCTAAGACAAATATATAGCATCGAGCATTTATCATTTTCCATGTACATACATGATGGGTCAAAATGCTTTGGACCTTAGGGTTACTTAAGGTAATAGATTTGTCTTAATTGCTTCCACTTTAGTAGCCCCCCCCCCATCCAGATATCGATTGATAAGACCGGCTAATGCTTGATGACCACAGCGTGGCGTTCATTGCTTAGATCTCATTAAAGAACAGCTGCGATTGAAAATCAATTAATTTACTGCAAACGAAGGTCTCAACTCCCAAAGCCTCATCGAAGAAAAAAAAATTGTTTTATATTTCCTTTTCTTTTTATGGGTTTGCATTTATTAAGCCGGTCTGCATAGGAGAACCTTGTTAGTCGTCATCTTGGAGGAGATTTTGTGTTTCCTTCGGGAACAAGGAGTTGTGGTTTGTGGAAAACTAATTGTAGATCTGTTGGTTTTATTAATTAGCAACTATCGGGGGAGTTTGGGGGATTTCACCTCCACCCTGTTGTTGAACTAGAGACAGAATGATGAGAGCAATATAGAAGACGCTAATCCTCATGGCACTTGGTTCATTAGGGGCATCAGTGTATACATCAGCACGGAGTCCCTATGGCAATGTACTATGTAGTGGTAGTGCCGGTGCACCGCCATGTGGATACTACTTTGCCTCCCGATCAATTACAAAGGTAATTTTGAAGAACTGAGCCAGGGGAAACCATTACTGTGGACTCCACAATTTCCATGACTCCGATTCCACCAAAATGGGCTCCGACTCCATGACTGTGATGCCGACTCCACGACTGTGATGCCGACTCCACAGCCCTGACAGAACTGTGGAGTTGGTAAGCCAAACCTCCGACTCCTCAATTTCCATGACTCCGACTCCACGAAAATGGGCTCTGACTAAAGGTACCGTCACATTAAGTGACGCTGCAGCGATATAGACAACGAGCCGATTGCTGCAGCGTCGCTGTTTAGGTCGCTAGGAGACGTCAAACACCGGCAACAGCTGAACGATGCAGGAGCGATCCAGTGACGCACTTATCGTTCTCGCCGGTTGTTAGCTCCATGAAGAAACATTGCTGGCATCGTTGCTTTTGCTGTCAAACATGACGAATCACGCCGACCTGATGACCAAATAAAGTTCTGGACTTCTAGCTCCGACCAGCGATGCCACAGCGGGATCCTGATCGCTGCTGCGTGTCAAACACAACGAGATCGCTATCCAGGACGCTGCAACGTCACGGATCGTTGTCGTTCTGGTTGGAAAGTTGCTCGGTGTGACGGTACCTTTAGACTCCACTTCTCCGACTCCACAGTCCTGGGGGAAACTGCAGAATCACTTATTGTAATTGGTGGTTCCTCTTTTTATTGCATATTGAGGTGGTATCTGTCATTGTAATTCTGTTTTTGATAATAATGAGACTTCTGAAAAGTTTTCTGTAAAGAACAGGACATATAGGCCTGATTTTTATCATTTTCATTTTTTTTCCCCAAGTCCATTTTTATCAATTTATGAATTTTGCCCTTAATCAATAATATTTTGTATTTTTGTCTTTAACCTGTTTTGGATGTTCTGTTAAAATGGCTCAAAAATTGCTATAAAATTTTCAGGTGTACATAAAATCATAGGTACTGGAGTACATTACGGAAAAAAATGACCGACTATTTAAAAACTTGCAATTGATGAATCTCTCTACAACATATAAAAACCCCAAATCCTGATCACAACGAAGAATAGAAAACAAAACAGGCAAATATATAATATAGACAAAAGGCAGGGAGCCAGCACACGGAGGAAATGCAGGAAGCACGGATCTCCGTCCTGACGTGACGTGAAGAATATCCAAGAAAACGAAAAGATGATCCAGCTTCCAAATAAAATATAAAAGTTTAATCCAACATATTAAAATAAGGAGACAACTCCTGGGACGGCATCATACACTTAGTAAGGCGAGCGACGCGTTTCGACCAAGCGGTCTTTATCACAGCTGTGATTTGCATCTTTATATCTGACAACCATTTGCTTCCAGTTTGTTAAAATCACCAGGAAAATGGCATTACAACAACCAGACAGAAGAATCACACTTTTAGACAAAAAAAGTGCAAAACTTGTGGTCACCACTGTATATGTTTGCATATTTCATATGCATGTGTGTATATATGTGTATGCATGTGTGTATGTACTGTGTATATATATATATATATATATATATATATATATATATATATACGGTATATATATGTACATATTATTAGTATTATTTATTATTATTATAGCACCATTTATTCCATGGCGATTTACATGTGAGGAGGGGTATACATAATAAAACCAAGTACAATAATCTTAAACAATACAGGTCACAAGTGGTACAGGAGGAGAGAGGACCCTGCCCGAGAGGGCTCACAATCTACAAGGGATGGGTGAGGATACAGTAGGTGAGGATAGAGCTGGTCGTGCAATGGTTTGGTGGATCGGTGGTTACTGCAGGTTGTAGGCTTGTCAAAAGAGGTAGGTCTTCAGGTTGCTTTTGAAGGTTTCCATGGTTGGCGTGAGTCTGATGTATTGGGGTAGAGAGTTCCAGAGTAGGAGGGATTCGCGGGACAAATCTTGTTTGCGATTGTGGGAAGAGGAGATAAGAGGGGAGTAGAGAAGGAGATCTTGTGAGGATAGGAGTTGCGTGCGGGTAAGTACTGGGAGACGAGGTCACAGATGTATGGAGGAGACAGGTTGTTGATGGCTTTGTACGTCATGGTTAGGGTTTTGAACTGAAGTCTCTGGGTATAGGGGAGCCAATGAAGGGATTGACAGAGGGGAGAGGCCGGAGAATAGCGGGGGTATAAGTTGACTAGTCGGGCAGCCGGGTTTAGAGTAGATTGGAGGGGTGTGAGAGTGTTAGAGGGGAGGCCACAGAGCAGGAGGTTGCAGTAGTCAAGGTGGGAAATGATGAGGGCATGGACTAGGGTTTTTGCAGATTCTTGGTTGAATTTTTGAGTTGAAGTCGGCAGGAAGTAGAAAGGGCTTGTATATGTGGTTTGAAGGAGAGATCAGAATCAAGGATTACCCCTAGGCAGCGAGCTTGTGGAACTGGGGAGAATGAGCAGCCATTTACTTTAACCCCTTCATGACCTTGGGATTTTTTGTTTTTCTGTGTTCGTTTTTCACTCCCCTCATTCCCAGAGCCATAACTTTTTTATTTTTCCGTCAATTTGGCCATGTGAGGGCTTATTTTTTGCGGGACGAGTTGTACTTTTGAACGACATCATTGGTTTTAGCATGTCGTGTACTAGAAAACGGGAAAAAAATTCCAAGTGCGGTGAAATTGCAAAAAAAGTGCAATCCCACACTTTTTTTTTGTTTGGCTTTTTTGCTAGGTTCACTAAATGCTAAAACTGACCTGCCATTATGATTCTCCAGGTCAGTACGAGTTCATAGACACCTAACATGACTAGGTTATTTTTTATCTAAGTGGTGAAAAAAAATTCCAAACTTTGCTAAAAAAAAAAAAATTTGCGCCATTTTCTGATACTCGTAGCGTCTCCATTTTTCGTGATCTGGGGTCGGTTGAGGGCTTATTTTTTGCGTGCCGAGATGATGTTTTTAATGATAGCATTTTGGTGCAGATACGTTCTTTTGATCGCCCGTTATTGCATTTTAATGCAATGTCATGGCGACCTAAAAAACGTAATTCTGGCGTTTCGAATTTTTTTCTCGCTACGCCGTTTAGCGATCTGGTTAATGCTTTTTTTAATTGATAGATTGGGCGATTCTGAGCGTGGCGATACCAAATATGTGTAGACTTGATTTTTTTTTTTTTTATTGATTTATTTTGATTGGGGCGAAAGGGGGGTGATTTAAACTTTTATATTTTTTTTATTTTTTTCACATTTTTTTTAACTTTTTTTTTTTACTTTTGCCATGCTTCAATAGCCTCCATGGGAGGCTAGAAGCAGGCACAACGCGATCGGCTCTGCTACATAGCAGCGATCTGCTGATCAAAACAGCTGACATGTCCCGGCTTTGATGCGGGCTCACCGCGGAGCCCTGCATCAAAGCAGGGGATCTGACCTCGGACGTACTATCCCGTCCGAGGTCAGATAGGGGTTAATGGACAGGTCTGTTGGGGGAGTCGAGTGAGATGGGGGAAAGATGATGAATTTCTGTTTATTTTTTTATGTTAATGTACACTGCTCAAAAAAATAAAAGGAACACTAAGGGTATGTGCACATGTAGATGGAACCTCTGCGGATTTTTCTGCACCTGTTTTGAGAAATCCGCAGGTAAAAAGCACTACGTTTTACCTGCGGATTTACCGTGGATTTTATGCAGTTTTTGTGCGGATTCCACCTGCAGTTTTACACCTGCTGATTCCTATAATGGAGCAGGTGTAAACCGCTACGGAATCCACACAAAGAATGAACATGCTGCGGAATAAACAACGCAGCATTTCCGCGCGTTTTTTTCCGCAGCATGTGCACTGCGGATTTTGTTTTCCATAGGTTTACACGGTACTGTAAACTCATGGAAAACAGCTGCGAATCCGCAGCGTCACAACCGCTGCGGATCCGCAGCAAAATTCGCAACCTGTGCACATACCCTTAAACAACAGAATATAACTCCAAGTAAATCATACTTCCGTGAAATCAAACCGTCCACTTAGGAAGCAACACTAATTGACAATCAATTTCACATGCTGTTGTGCAAATGTAATAGACAACAGATGGGAATTATTGGCAATTATCAAGACACACTCAATAAAGGAGTGGTTCTGCAGGTGGGGACCACAGACCACATCTCAGTACCAATGCTTTCTGGCTGATGTTTTGGTCACTTTTGAATGTTGGTTGTGCTTTCACACTCGTGGTAGCATGAGACGGACTCTACAACCCACACAAGTGGCTCAGGTAGTGCATCTCATCCAGGATGGCACATCAATGCGAGCTGTGGCAAGAAGGTTTACTGTGTCTGTCAGCATAGTGTCCAGAGGCTGGAAGCGCTACCAGGAGACAGGCTAGTATACCAGGAGATGTGGAGGGGGCCGAAGGAGGGAAACAACCCAGCAGCAGGACCGCTACCTCAGCCTTTGTGCAAGGACGAACAGGATGAGCACTGCCAGAGCCCTGCAAAATGATCTCCAGCAGGCCACATATGTGCATGTGTCTGCACAAACGGTTAGAAACAGACTCCATGAGGATGGTCTGAGTGCTCGACGTCCACAGATGGGGGTTGTGCTCACAGCTCAACACCATGCAGGTCGCTTGGCATTTGCCACAGAACACCAGAATTGGCAAATTCGCCACTGGCGCCCTGTGCTCTTCACAGATAAAAACAAGTTTACATTGAGCACATGTGACAGACGTGACAGAGCCTGGAGACGCCGTGGAGAGCGATCTGCTGCCTGCAGCATCCTTCAGCATGACTGGTTTGGCAGTGGGTCAGTAATGGTGTTGGGTGGCATTTCCTTGAAGGGCCGCACAGCCCTCCCTGTGCTTGCCAGTGGTAGGCTGACTGCCATTAGGTACCGAGATGAGATCCTCAGACTCCTTGTAAGACCATATTCTGGTGCGGTTGGCCCTGGGTTCCTCCTAATGCAGGACAATGCCAGACCTCATGTGGTTGGAGTATGTCAGCAGTTGCTGCAAGATGAAGGCATTGAAGCTATGGACTGGCCCGCCCGTTCCCCAGACCTGAATCCGATTGAACACATCTGGGACATCATGTCTCGCACCATCCACCAACGTCACGTTGCACCACAGACTGTCCAGGAGTTGGCGGATGCTTTAGTCCAGGTCTTGGAGGAGATCCCTCAGGAGACCATCCGCCGCCTCATCGGGAGCATGCTCAGGCATGGAGGTCATACAGACACGTGGAGGCCACACACACTACAGAGCATCATTTCCTTGTTTTGAGGCATTTCCACTGAAGTTGGATCAGCTTGTAATTTGATTTTCTCCTTTGATTTTGAGTATCATTCCAAATGCAGGCCTCAGTGAGGTATTAATTTTGATTTACATTGATAATTGTTATGTTTTATTGTTCTCAACTCTTTCCACTATGTGTTTTCCCTGGCATATACATTGTACGGAAGCCAAAATGATGATGTTAACAAGGCCTTAGGTAATGCAGCCAGCATCTGTTTCTCGTATCTCACTTTACTTCCAGAACCTTTAATATGCAGTATTTTGGCTGAAATAAGAAGCCACGTTGTCTTGTCTAATCAGGACGGTGATGGCGGGAGTTGCCAATGTCGGTAAATCATTATTGTTAGGCATTTCAAAAAATTTGCCATCAGATGCTGAATCCCGCCATGCCAGCAGAGACTTTCTCCACACTATTACATATCGTCTTCGGCCTGTGTGAGATGAAAGGCCTAGAAACACGTAGAAGTGGCGGCTTTGTGATTTAACCCCATCCCCGAACCAGCAGGATGCTCTGACAGTAAAGTGTTCAAGATTCCCGGAAAGAGAAAAGGAACAGCGTAAATTGAATTGTGATGAGTCTTGCGGGAAGAATGCTGATAATTTCATATCACCTTCTTCAGGAATCAGTGGGGAACCCTGCTATAAAGATTTGTTTAATGCGCGTCATTTCGAGGGACACCGGCTCGGGGCAGTCATTTCATCAAGGTGTATATAAAAGAGAAATAAAAAATAATCTCTCAATTTTAAAAAAGATACCAAAATGAATATATATTTAAAGAGAACATATCATCAGGTGAAAAGTAGTCAGATTTTGCTCTAATCTTATTCCCGCTCCTCCCCTATATGTTCTGTTTTCATTTTTTACATCTGCCATACGGTTCCAGAGTGATGGGACCTTTTATTAAGTGCAAATTTTTTTATGGTCTGGTCAGTTTTGACTGGGTTACTGGTCCTCTTTTCGGGCTCTAATGGGGTTGTCTCGGATTATTATATTATTGACGAATGGTATCCATAGGATATCAGATTGGCATTAGTCCCAAGGCTATTCACTTGAATAGAAGGTGCCATACCTGGGAGCGACCACTACAGTGTTTACCTTTAGCCACCCGTGGAGGTCTTACATCGGGAATACCCACCTTTGTGATATTGATGAACTGAACTCCTGAATTTGGTGTTGTCTTTCGTTTGTTCCCACACCTTTCTAAACCGCAGATAGGCCCTCTCTTCTTGTATATAAATCTAGTCCTTGTTAGCCAATGGGGCATGGTCATGAATTATTACGACACAAAAAATAGTCGGTGACCACTCCTACTTGGCTAGTAAGGCTACATTTATACATAAGGAAGAGGAGGACATATCTCAGCCAGAACAAAAGAAAACCATTGCTGGATTCAAGAAAACAGCGTCATTTCCACCTGGTACAAAAATGATATATTTATAGCAAGTGACAAGTATTCTTTAACAGGACTTCCTCCCATCAGTTAGGATTTCTAACCTGCCATAGCACATACCTGAAAGGGTTGTCGGATTTGGACAATGCCATTTTGTTAGAACCGTGTCGAAATTTTTAGATCCTCAATGATCAACCATAATCTTTAGAGAGAAGTGTTCAACTTTTCTGCAGCGCCACCATGAGGTAAATGAAGAATTACATTGTGTCTGCTGGAATCAATGGGTTGTTTGGGTAATATGTGAACATTCTGGGTCCTCCATGGTCTTTGTACCCATATAACTCTTTAACCCAAAGGTTATGATTCTATATTTTGTAGATCTATTTCTTTGCGTTGTATCAATATTCGACTTGACACTGATTCCATTAAGTGATGTTTGGCCAGGAATACAAGGAGTCTTTTTACCGGATCTAAGAGGTTGCTCTAGCCTTCAACCTTTAACCCTTGTTCAGGGATCTGGACTTACATATGAGCCCGCAAGTTGGAGCTGCAGAGTCAGCTGCTGGCCGGTGGTACAGGCTGGCAGAAATAATTATCCGATAGCCAGATCACAACCATGAGGTCGGTGAAGGGACAAAACGTAAGACAAGAGAGTAGTCAAAAAATGAACCGAGGTTAAAATCAGGACTGTCCACTGGGAATACATGCAAGATACACAAAAGTTGACTTAAGCGCGTCAAATTATAACTGGCAGAGGACAGCAGGATTTCAGGAACTTATATTGCTTACGTCAAGTCATTTTAAGGCTTTTGTAGTAGAGGGACTTGTCCAAGGTCCTGATATTCTGGGCATCCACTTACTCCACGTACAGGAGTGTAAATAAGTCCTTAATTTAAAGACATGCGTAATGGTTCGCCAAAAAGGGTCACTTTGCCATCAAAACGATAGACCCCATTTGGTTCAATTGGTCAACGTTTGGCTGTTGTACGACAGAATTGTCACAATGGGATGTCTTTCATTTTAAAGAAAACGCGTGATACTAGTGAACGGAGACTAAAGCGGCAAACAGAGGTGGCGGAGTTTTCTTTTCTACGTGTATGTAAATAAATTTTACAACATATGAGAATGTCGAATTCTTTGTCAGTTTTCATTGCTTATCATTTTCAGAACCTCTTCATGCGGTCAGTGAGTTAAGACACTTCAAGGCCTTTCGTGTTGATTAATAACCAAAAAAACTGAAACACGTAACAAACCATGCACCTCTTTGAGCAGGACAAAGCTTCAGTCCCTCAATGTGAAAGAAATCCTCACTGTTCATTACTTGCAAGCAGAGATCGTAAAAATGCTGTGTAATTGAAATGCAAAACTACCTCAGGGATGGGTCATATCTGCATGAAGAATTCTCTTTTGTCATCGGAGTAGAAAAATTAAATGTTAAGTCTTGTGATGTGTTGGACAGCAACACCTTCTGACAAACCCCATTGAATTTAACAGACAAAGGGAATCAGACACTTGTGAATATGCAAAAAAGACGGTCGTGCTCTATTAGAAATGAAATCCAAAATAAAGTAGCGTTTCGGTCTAAAACTCAGACCTTTATCAGACGGATTGCTGATATCGGAGAAGTGAAAAACGTGACGCTGTGTCAGAAACGGGTTGCGACCCAATTGATGTGTGCAGATAAATTGTATCGCTACCCGTTTCTGACGCAGCGCCATATTTTTCACCTCCTCGATATCCACAATCTTTGCGATAAAGGCCTGAGTTTTAGACTGAAACGTTACTTTATTTTCCATTACATGTCTAAGAAAGCACTACCTTCTTTTCGCATACTCGAGTGCCGGATACCCTTTGTTCTTGAAGCATATAGAGTGGCATCCCATCCGAGCACTCGCCCACTCAGTTATGTATATCTTGGTCCCGTTGAATTTAATGGGGTCTGTCAGGATTCCGTCATGACATCTGTCATTTTACCACAAGGTAGAGGGAGGGAACGATGGATAGGTTACATTTATGATACCGCTCTATATAAAGCCCCTTAATCACGAATATTTGATAATCCGACTCCTTTTAGCATTTCTTAATACCGGATTAAAGGAATGGTAGATTAATATCTCTTGAAGAATTGATTTCTGACATTTGAACTTCTTTTTAATGTTTCTGTGTGTGCAGAATAACTGTATACAGCATTGAGAGGTCACAGAGACCTTGGTGCCAGTGCCTGGTTTTATTTTTATTATTATATACTCCAGGCCAAATCCTGGCAGCGCTCAGCAGTGCTCCGTGCCAGGATATCAGCAGAAAAACCTGTCTTTTGGGGCTGACGTGGGCATTGAAGGAACCCGAGCCTGTGTGGTAACCTTGCAGTATAATGAACGGCTGTTCAGCTCCCGTATCCCCCCCCCCCCGTGTTTCCACACTACTAGTATATTTGGATGGAGAACATCCCCCACCCCTCTAGCAAAACAGGATCCCATGAATTGTATACAAGATATTACTATTACCTCCGGTTGCACAATCGGGTCATTTAAGGTGTGAAGTGTTTTGTTTCCCTGTATTTTCCATCATTTGTTACACAGATGAAGCAGAGCTGAATTTGTCAATGCAGCAAGGTGGGGCATCTCACATGTTTATTTTGGCACACTTTTAACACTTCCTATTTTGTCTGCTGTGGTTTTAATACAAGGTTGCACAACTTACAGCTTTATCCCGACTCTTTGAGAACTTAGGTGGCAAATACAACTTTGCTTAATTTCTAAATTAAAAAGTTTAAAGGGATTGTACGGCCTTGGGGTAAAAGTCTGCCATTTAATCTGTGTGACTGCAGATTTATGGATCGTCACAGCGTGCATAACAGTGTCAGGAGCGAGTGGTTATGTGACTGCAAGTATTCAATTTGTATTCTTCCGGCCACATACCGACTAGACATGTCCGGCTTCGCTCAGTTCACTTGCATTGAGCGAGGCTATGCACGTCTTGTATGCATGTGAAAGTGTATGTGCAAACCATATATTAGCGGTTGCGCACCAGTACTAGAGGATCCCGACTGTGCTCTGCAAGGGTACAAAAGTCTGCAGTCTTAGTGACTGCAGACTTGTACCCTAAGGCCAGACAACCCCTTTAATCCTGCATTTTCTGACAACTTGATCTTATTTGACAAGTAGTCTGATAAATGTACAATTTGAAAATCAATTTATTTATAAATTGTTATCTTATCCCCCCCCCCAAAAAAAAAAAAAAAAATCCTAACTTCCGGCCACTTCAACCTAGGTCTGACAGTGGTCTCGTGGCAGCGCTGAAATGGTTAACACAGACAGACTTGATGTAAGCCACTCTCGTTAACCCAGATGTCAGGATTTTCTCTGGGCTTCATGCTTTAAGCCTTGTACAGAGATCTGGACCTGTACATGAATCCCTGTGTTGGGGCTACAGAGTCAGCTGCTGGCCTATGGTGGACCCCTGTGTTGGGGCTGCAGAGTCAGCTGCTGGCCTATGGTGGACCCTTGTGTTGGGGCTACGGAGTCAGCTGCTGGCCTATGGTGGACCCCTGTGTTGGGGCTACAGAGTCAGCTGCTGGCCTATGGTGGACCCCTGTGTTGGGGCTACGGAGTCAGCTGCTGGCCTATGGTGGACCCCTGGGTTGGGGCTACAGAGTCAGCTGCTGGCCTATGGTGAACCCCTGTGTTGGGGCTACGGAGTCAGCTGCTGGCCTATGGTGGACCCCTGGGTTGGGGCAATAGAGTCAGCTGCTCGCCTATGGTGGACCCCTGGGTTGGGGCAACAGAGTCAGCTGCTCGCCTATGGTGGACCCCTGGGTTGGGGCTACAGAGTCAGCTGCTGGCCTGTGGTGCAGGTTGGCAGAAAGAATGGTTCAGTAGCCAGATTAGAACCAAGAAGTCAGTGCAGGGACAAAACAAAAGGCAGAAGCGTAGTAGAAAAACAAGCCAAGGTCAAAATCTGGAATGTCCAGTGGGAATACAAGAAAGATATACAGAAGTTCGCTGAAGCTAGTCAAATTATAACTGTCAGTGGTCCGCAGGATATCAGGAGTTTATATAGCTTGCAGCCAAGCTCACGCCACAGAGCACAGAGCAAATACTGACAGAAGTAAACTCTCCATCTCCCAGCCCAGACTGGACTACAAGTCTAGGGGACACAACTAGAGTTGTCGCCTGCAACATGACTGACACTGTCTGATGACAGAAGCAAAGAAAGGAAGGGCAGGCACTAAAACAGATGTCACATCCACTTTCTCTTTTCTGTGTAACTTGTGGTCCACTGCCTGTTGCCAAGTGCAATCCATCTCCAGCAGCATAAACACCGATAGATTACAGCTGGTGGGGTTTGGAGGTTGTCTCGCTGTTCCTGTTCTCCGGTTTATCACACTATACACAGGCATAACAGAGTGGCAGGCTGTCTGTTCAGTACTTTCGAGCTATTGGACAGTGGTAAGAGAAAAGCATGCTGGGAGGTTAGGGAAGGGAAGTTCCAGCTCCTATGGTGCTGGCATAAGAATGCTGATGAAGAGAAACCACCCACATAAAAAGTGTGGGTGGCAAGTCACAGTTAATGGGAATCTTGGACAGTTCCTGGACATTTCAGACCTGTATGTGCACCAAAAGCAAGTTTTATTTGTGTAACCTGAGGACATTTATCGGTTTTGCTCAGAGTGTTCCTTGAAACCTTTATGATAAATGCATTTGTGTGGTCATCCCTCTAACCCCAGATACGTTGTACCTAAGGATGAGCAATATGTGCAGTGTGAAACTAAAAGTTTATAAAGAAAACTCTTTGCAGAGAAGTGGAACGTGATCTCAGCATGCCGAGCATGGACTGAATGTTTTGTTCTCCCACGTATTAGGCTAGGCCGTTACTTACTCTGTTTATTTGCAAAGTAAATACCAAGGTACTGGCACGCTTCCACCCATACACCCTTTGTAGTGCGGACGCGGTCATGTGACTCAAGCGAGAAGTGCCAGATTTCTCTGTACTGTACAGGATCAGTTATGCATGCACAGATTGGGAGAAATGCTGTACAGTGACATTTCCTATATTACAAGCTAATTAAATTCACCAAAATAACGGGAAACTAAAGAAAAAAATCTCATCATGTAAGTGACCCGTGGTGTGCAAAAATCAGCTTTCACAGTGCCGTAGCATGGCAGGGCACACAACTGCTATGTGGACTAGCAACATAAAGGTGCCCATTATTAAAATGCTTCTCATGCCAGAACAACTACCTACGGTCTCCACTAGGGGGAGCTCATTCACTTGCATTGAGGACTAGCTGTATACATCTTTGTCTTTAGCTCCCCCTAGTGGTAGCTGCAGAACAGAATCTCACAGCCAGAAAAATGCAGTAATTATAAAATCTACAGCCTTCAGTTATACACTTGCGGCTCGAGCTTTGAAATATGTATATTTTTCAGGGATTGTGGAGCCTCAGCATTGTAAGCAGAATGAATATGTAATTGCTGCAATTAAAAGATTATTGTCGCTCAGATGCCCTTATGCCCCCTGAGTAGGTACATTACGGTGATTGCTGCCGGGATAAACAGGCGTTTCCAGCCCTCGGTCACATTGTATCCGTCGGTAGGAGGGCAGCGACGTTCCATTGTCCTCTGTGAGATGGGCGGGGAGCGGTGTTCATTAAATAATACAATCTGTCATAATAATAATTTAGGTTACAATGTGTCACACAACATTTACTGATCCCGTCTGACACAATGAAAGATAATGAAAAAATGGGTTTCTGCTGGGACGGCAAACAGAGCCTTGTGTTTTCCCTGGAATCGTTAATTGCCAATTAAGTTTTATATAGCGGCTCATACACACATCCCATTACTGGTATAGGGTCACTTCCCATACTGAGGGGGATGATAACGTTTGATCCACTAGGGGCCATTTGGGAAAAAAAGTTATCTTAATGAGCTCGTTTTTATAATAAAGAAAAAAAAATTCCTTCCTTTGTCTATTGCAAACTTTTTACTATTTTTTTCGACTTGTTTTATAGTTGTATTTATTTCATGAAAGTTGCACACAGGGGTCAATAGCAAGTAATTCTGTCTAGGTAAAGAGTAACCCCCATAAAATGATCCAAAGTGATCAGGGGGATTGCCCAGGTAGCAAATCGACTGGTACGACTCACATATAATTCCTAGCAGGGGCGCAGAATCGCACCCAGGCCCTGGAGCCTATGAGAACCCCAAAAGTCCCTTATAGGGACCCCACAAGTCCCTTATGCCTATATAAAAAGAACAATGCTATTAAAGACTTGCAATAATTGGGGGGTACACTGTTGAAGTTTTTGGATTGTGATCCATGATCTTCAAGTTATGTCACTGATTCCTAGGTGCTACATACTTGTAAAACATGTACCAAAAGAAACAGACCAAGAGCTATAAGAATAATTACAGTGCACACTATTGGGTGTCAGAACAAAAATACGTTCAAAATGAAAGCTTTTAAGCAAAATGCAAGGGGAAAAAATGGTTAAAACATTTTTAAAAAGCATCAATGTGCTATAAACAGACATCAAAGTGGCCAGAATTACCCCCCACCTCCTAAAGACAAAGGTCCCTGGCCTGCAAAAAAAATAATATATAGGTACCACACAGCATAAAGTGCCCTTATGTACTGTAACAAGGTATATGTATGTATAAAAGCGGATCTCCCAAAAACAGGAATCGTACAACATCTAATATCAAGCAATAAAGTGTATAAGTGCAAAAAATAAATACCCTAGGGGAAGTAGAGGGTCTGTATGTGCCCATGTGTGTTGCCCCTGAGGAAGCCTTATGTGATGTGGCGAAACACGTGGAACAAACCCCCTTCTTCTCCTAGGGTCTGGCATTTATTTTTTGCACTAATACACTTTATTGCTTGATGTTGGATTTTGTACAATTCCTGGTTTTGGGAAATCCACTTTTATACATTCAAATACCTTGTTATACTACAAAGCAACACTTTATGCTATGTGGTACAAATATATAATTTTCTTTGCCAGGGACTTTTGTGTATAGCAGGTAGAGGGTAATTTTGGCCACTTATGGTGAGCCAGTTTGATTTCTGTTTATAGCACAATGATGCTTTTTAAAAAATAAAAAAAAAATAAAAATTTGCAGGATCCTGTTTTCTCCAAAATCGATGGATTTCCACAGGAGCTAAATGACGGAAGTGTGAAAGAGGCCTTACGAGGTGGAATCTTCTCCGTCCTTCTGAAATCCGTAGATCCCCTTTCCCTTCCCATAGAGTCTCCTAAAATGATTTGAAGCCTTCTAAATGTGCTGGAACAGTTACAGTAATAGTATTTCCAGATGGCTCCTACATTCCCATGGTGCCCTCGATCTACCTGCAGACCATATTTCTGAGAAGATGGGACCCTTTCCATGTGATGAATCGTACCATCAGATGCTCACTAATTGGGACAGGAGTGCTTAATGCTTGATCACCCACCACATTAACCGTCCCAGAGGAGAAGAGTTTATTAGAAGTCTTGATTTAGATTCTTCTCCACTTGAGAATGTTCAGAGCCTTGGCAAAAACCTGAGCTGAGCCCCCTTTCCGGAGAGACCCCAGAGTAACCGAACGAGCAGTCTCTATTGATACATACAGTATGTTCTAGATTAAATGGATTTTTCATGAAGACAACCCTTATCCACTTGGCTTAGTAAGGTACGGACATTATGAAGGAGAATATGGGACCTGCGTTATGATCTTGCATTGATGGACTCAAGTCTGTGCATTATATGCATCTGAAGTCTTGGGATGTAATACTACATTTTCCCACTAGTGGCTGCTGCAGGAGAACAGTCCTGGAGTTTCGCTGGGAAAATTAGCTGTTAGCCAGGCGCCGACGATCAGCTAATCAGCTGGTCATCTATTCAGATGCAATATAAGAGAGAAATTTTCAGCAGCTTCTTACTGAAGCAAATTTACACTGGATTCCTACTATCCCAGATCTCTAATTTTCCCATTCAAGTAAGAGAAGTGAAACAGACTAAAAGCGTTCGATGATCCTGCTTTGTTGGATCTGACCTTTTTTTTTTTCTATTAGTAAACGAACGGAAAAAAAAATCATTGCGGATTTGATTTTTTTCTTGTCCTTTTATCAGTTGTACAGTTCACTCTCGGTGGAATTGCACAGGGAGAGCGGGATTGATTTGGTGGCAGGGCTGTGATTGTTTTCCGTTTCTGCTGAATACTGTATAGTAAATAAGTCTAGTAAATCCCGTCGCTGTGCTTCATGAATTCTCAAACTCCAATAACCAAACCTGCCGTTTCTTTTTCACCTTTTTTTTCTTCATTATTTTGTAGTCTGCCTCAATATCTCTGGCAGCTGTCTGTGAACTGAATGTAAATCCTGTCCTGGTAACCAGATTGGCGTGTGACTTGGGGACCCAAATAGTAATTTGAGGAAGAATCTTGATTTATTTTAGGGGGAAATGTTTTATTACACGTTGCCTATTACATTTGCTGAACGACCTTCAAAGGAAAAAGCCACTCCGTATATCTTCTATATGTCCTAGTAGATCACATGGACGAAGATGGTCAACCTCTACGATTACGTGCTATCCTGCTACTCTATCCACTCATCAGTAGAACACTACTTACCGTATTTACCCCCAACGTACAGTATCTATATCCCCAGCCAGTCCTCTAGCCCACGATATTCTTCACCATTACCCTGTATCATCCTTATCTCTTTATCCACCCTTATCCACTCTTTTGTCCTCTTTGACCTTCCCTCTATCTACTTTTCGCCTCTACTCATTTCTTCACTGTTCTTTCTTCTATTAACATTTGTCTTCAATTCATTTTTCCAGTTCTTTTCTCTCTTTGCCCAGTCTCCACATTATCTCAGCTCCCTCCCCGCATCTCTCTAATGTTATCTATTTTTGTTCATCCACTCCATTGTCTCACACACTACCATTTTCATCCTCTCCATGCGCGCCTCCATTCTTCCTCCTGTGAAGTATAGCGTGGCACTACCGTGAGGTGCTCAAATAGGTTACCAAAACCAATGTGCAGTCAAATAAAGAACTTGGCCCTCAACTTAGTATGTCATTGCAAAATGATTTTTTTTATTGTTGCAGTCTGTATAAACGTTCATCAGTCCGACTGCTTGTCACAGAAGGATTAAGGTGTAGAATCGTACACACAGGATTGGAGTAATGGGCTCCTCAAAAATGTTTATGAAGTTCGGTAAAGGA
The DNA here is from genome assembly GCF_032444005.1 of Ranitomeya imitator. Classification (NCBI taxonomy): domain Eukaryota; kingdom Metazoa; phylum Chordata; class Amphibia; order Anura; family Dendrobatidae; genus Ranitomeya; species Ranitomeya imitator. Next base: position 638,497,846 of record NC_091286.1, read on the forward strand.
GTTGCTTCTATCAAAATTCACGTGTTGAGAATAGATATAACTGTAGCAAGATAGCATATGGTAGACCTTAAGGTACCTTCACACATAACGATTTCGTTAACGATATCGTTGCAACGTTACGCTTTTTGTGACGTAGCAACGATCACGCTAACGATCTCGTTATGTGTGACAGCGACCAACGATCAGGCCCCTGCTGGGAGATCGTTGGTCGCTGGGGAATGATCAGGACCTTTTTTTGGTCGCTGATCAACCGCTGTCATCGCTGGATCGGCGTGTGTGACGCCGATCCAGAGATGTGTTCACTTGTAACCAGGGTAAATATCGGGTTACTAAGTGCAGGGCCGCGCTCAGTAACCTGATATTTACCCTGGTTACCATTGTAAAAGTAAAAAAAAAAAAAAACACTACATACTCACATTTCGATGTCTGTCACGTCCCCCGGCGTCAGCTTCCCTGCATTGACTGTCAGCGCCGGCCGTAAAGCAGAGCACAGCGGTCCCTGCTGTGGAAATAAGGCGAGGGCACAGTCCACCTTTCCACAGCAGGGACCCCTCATACGGAGTACATTAAGCCCCTGTGGCACCAGGACTGTAATCTTATTATAGGCGCATTCTATGACAGTACTAAGACAGCAACCCAATAAGGTCTACCATATGCTATCTTGCTACAGTTATATGCCAAGAGTGTGCAAAGCAGTCATCAAAGCAAAATGTGGCTACTTTGAAGAACCTAGAATATTAGACATAATTTCAGTTGTTTCACACTTTTTTGTTAAGTATATAATTCCACATGTGTTAATTCATAGTTTTGATACCTTCAGTGTGAATGTACAATTTTCATAGTCGATAAAATGCAGAAAAATCTTTAAATGAGAAGGTGTGTCCAAACGTTTGGTCTGTACTGTATATCTATTCTCTACACATGACTTCTGATAGAAGCAACTCCTTTACCAAACTTCATAAACATTTTTGAGGAGCCCATTACTCCAATCCTGTGTATACAATTCTACACCTTAATCCTTCTGTGACAAGCAGTCGGACTGATGAAGGTCTAGATAAGACCGAAATATTTATACAGACTGCAACAATAAAAAAAATCCTTTTGCAATGACATTCTAAGTTGAGTGCCAAGTTCTTTATTTTACTCCATTCTTCCTCCTGTCTTGCCCTTTTTATTTCTCTCCACCCATCAGTTCTGCCCATTGTTTGACTTCTCATCTATTACGGTATATATAATTACTATTCATCCTCCCTGTCTTCTCCATTATCTATAACCACTCGGTGCCATTACCTCCCCGCAATTGTTTATATGTAGCCTTTTTTATTCTTAGTCTAATATTCTACCTCTTCATCCTGTCTGCTAACACTTCAGTCTACGCTTCCACCATATCTGTTTTCCTTTCTTTTCTATGTTGCCGTTATCAATCCTTCCATCCTGGGCATTATCTCCCACTATACTATTTACCACTTCTTCATTCTCTATCCCTTCTCTGCCCTTCCACCATTGCGTCTGTCTGCCCAACCTGTTCAGGCCACCAAGTTCTCTATCATTTGTCTACACAACCACATCCTCCACCATTGCCTCTAACCACTCATCCATTACTTCTGTTCTCCCAACAATGCTCTGCACTATTACCGGTGTCCACTCAGTCAAATTCTCTTATCATCACACCTGTACACCCACTGCCTCTAAACTCTCCTCCATTACCTGTACGCACCCAACTCTATCTTCCACCTTTGCTTCTACCCTTTCCATCATTACCCCAGTACATCCAACCATATGGTGTTCCATTGCCTCTTAACCTCTGTGCACCCAACATCTTTTCTACCGTTGCCTCTAACCTTAACTCCATCCACACAACAATATTCTCTACTATTCCCTCTAACATCATTACCTTTGGGTACCCTACCATATTCTTCACCATTGCCTCTAACCCAAGAGTACGCAACATTTTTTTGGTCCAAGGGCCACAGTGCCATACTGAACTAATCCCAATGGGTGCAAAAAATATAAAGAGGTACTTACATGAATACATCACCAGAACCACCATGAGTACATTAGTAATGCATCACCAGAACCAAGTTTTGAGTATTTGAGGAGCATTTGGAGAGATGCTGCTCAGTTTCTGCTCCAAAAAATAATCTCGCCAAATCCTCCTCATAATCTCAAAACTCAAAATTTTGAGGATTTCTAAGTTTGTCACCCAAATTCTCCAATTTTTTTTACTCCTGGACACCCAATGATATACTCCATCACCTTTGTACTCCCATCCATTTCCTTTGTCCACCTAAGTACAGTATATTTCCTTTTTGTCCATAGTGAGGAGTTTTACCGCTGCGCTAGGGACTTATTTTATAGTATTGTGAACCATCAGTTGTTGGTGATATCTATCCGTGATGTGTGTCTTTCACCGATCACACGCTAGAATACGGGAGGAAAAACTGCTTGCAGACATATTTTCTCGGCTTCATTTTGTGAAGTTTGTCATAAAGCAGCAGCTAGAAGACCAGAATTATTAAATCCATGTAGACTTTTCTACAGAAAACCCTAAAGCCCTTTATCTAATGTTGACACTATTAGGAGCTGAATTTTTTTATTTTTTTTATTTTTTTAGTCTAAAAATGAAATGTAGGCACTTCTGATAAATGTGGATTAGACGTTCTACCGTATATTAGATATAGTTGGGAATATGGCAAGATCATGACTACATTATGTGGATTTAGCTACTTCCCCTGGAAAGTCATTACATACTTGACATGAAGTTTGGTGGCAAAAGAGCAAAGAAAAAAAAGGAAAATTTCTGTCACACGTACTTTTATAAAATTGTGCAATTTGTGCCAAAAACTGGTGGAAAACGACTAATAAATGTATAATAATGAGGACCAAAGAAATGTAGAACGATTGACAAAGTTGTGAAAAATATCACAGAATTGATTAATCTTCCCACAGAAAAGCAAACTCTCAGAGCTGAAGATCGGCGCATGCGCAGTGTCAATCTTTGTACACTGTTTTGGACAAAGTAATCAATTTCGGTCTGTTCTTCCTCCAGTCTAGATGACACGGCATGAGCTTGAGATTGAATGTACACAATGCAAAATGGATTACTTTTCCCAACGAAGAGCCAACACTGCGCATGCGCCGGTTTCCAGCTAAGATGTCAGTTATCCATTGTAATGAATTTTAGTCTGTTCTCCCTCCAGTCTAGATGGCCTCTAATGAGCTTTGAGGTTGGCTCTGCCCAGAGCAAAATTGATTACTTTTCCCACACAAGAGCCAACACTATGCGCATGCGCCAGTTTTCAACTCTTCTACAGAAAACACTAATTTTTGGGCAGTCTTTAGGTAATGTTGCAGGTGCCTACATGTCAGTCAAAGGGCCAGTAGTGGGCTTAGCAAAGACACTGACCAGGACACTGAGACGCTCTGGATTCACTCAGTGGGTCCCTTCGCTTTCACCTGCCTATGGCACTTGAGTAAATTATGGAGGGCTACAATTAACTAATGGATATAGATCTAGTAAACATTTTCTGGTTGCAAATTTTGATGGTAGCTCATTGTAGGGGAAAATGATGACATACACACCAGTAAGCCTCACAATCCGCTAATCAGCACTAAGTGGAGAAGGGGGACTAGGATAATGAACTGGAGCCAAAAAATGTACAATTTACATTACAAAATGGTGTCCCTGTTGGGCTGCAGTTACATGTGGACATTGGATATCGATTGCATAGAAACACACTTGATTTTGATGCATAACTTTCATTGACTTCATCTCCGGCCGGCCCAGTGTGCAGGAAGCTGTAGAGCCAGAGCTCGGGGTTAGAGCTAAATGTGGCTCCATGATTTATGAGCGGCCTATATAGAATATGGCGCAGTGATGACGTCCCGGATGCTTCATTTCACCTGCTGTTCTACTTTATTCCACTGTTCTGCTCAGTTTTTCCTGACGTTACATGTTCTTGCCATTTTTTTTTTGTAAGTTGTCTTGTCCCTGAGTCAGCAAATGGCAGACATCCAATGCAGGATCCATAGGGACCCGGAGTAACCTGCTGCTATGTAGTCTCTTCATGCTGTATATCATGTCCTATACGTCAGGCCTGCCCTACAATATGGAGACGTGCATAAGAAACAGCTCCCATCAAGACCAGGAATACTTTTCTAAAATGGAAAGACTGGTCAGTGTGATCTATTGTAAATAAATCTGACATATTGGTGAAGAAAAATGATATGGATACCTTCAGTGACATTTTTTTTTGCATAAATGCCTGGATTTAGGGCTGAAAATTATTTTTGCGTTTGGGTTTTATTACATTTGCAGTTTGGCTTCTTTTTTTTTTCCTACAGGCTCTTTGTATCTCTGCACATTGCGGACTGCAGAATAAGTTAATTAAGAATCCTTCAGTGAGCTCTTTCTTTTGAAATTCTTTTTTTATTCACTTTATCTGTATTGAGACAGGTATTTTTTTCTTCTGACACATTGTTCCAAATCCTCTGCTTAGCAATAAGGAAACGTACTGCATCCAGTGTATACAGGTCCTTCTCAAAAAATTAGCATATAGTGTTAAATTTCATTATTTACCATAATGTAATGATTACAATTAAACTTTCATATATTATAGATTCATTATCCACCAACTGAAATTTGTCAGGTCTTTTATTGTTTTAATACTGATGATTTTGGCATACAACTCCTGATAACCCAAAAAACCTGTCTCAATAAATTAGCATATTTCACCCATCCAATCAAATAAAAGTGTTTTTTAATAACAAACAAAAAAACCAACAAATAATAATGTTCAGTTATGCACTCAATACTTGGTCGGGAATCCTTTGGCAGAAATGACTGCTTCAATGCGGCGTGGCATGGAGGCAATCAGCCTGTGACACTGCTGAGATGTTATGGAGGCCCAGGATGCTTCAATAGCGGCCTTAAGCTCATCCAGAGTGTTGGGTCTTGCGTCTCTCAACTTTCTCTTCACAATATCCCACAGATTCTCTATGGGGTTCAGGTCAGGAGAGTTGGCAGGCCAATTGAGCACAGTAATACCATGGTCAGTAAACCATTTACCAGTGGTTTTGGCACTGTGAGCAGGTGCCAGGTCGTGCTGAAAAATGAAATCTTCATCTCCATAAAGCATTTCAGCCGATGGAAGCATGAAGTGCTCCAAAATCTCCTGATAGCTAGCTGCATTGACCCTGCCCTTGATGAAACACAGTGGACCAACACCAGCAGCTGACATGGCACCCCACACCATCACTGACTGTGGGTACTTGACACTGGACTTCAGGCATTTTGGCATTTCCTTCTCCCCAGTCTTCCTCCAGACTCTGGCACCTTGATTTCCGAATGACATGCAAAATTTGCTTTCATCAGAAAAAAGTACTTGGGACCACTTAGCAACAGTCCAGTGCTGCTTCTCTGTAGCCCAGGTCAGGCGCCTCTGCCGCTGTTTATGGTTCAAAAGTGGCTTTACCTGGGGAATGCGGCACCTGTAGCCCATTTCCTGCACACGCCTGTGCACGGTGGCTCTGGATGTTTCCACACCAGACTCAGTCCACTGCTTCCTCAGGTTCCCCAAGGTCTGGAATCGGTCCTTCTCCACAATCTTCCTCAGGGTCCGGTCTCCTCTTCTCGTTGTACAGCGTTTTCTGCCACATTGTTTCCTTCCAACAGACTTACCATTGAGGTGCCTTGATACAGCACTCTGGGAACAGCCTATTTGTTGAGAAATTTCTTTCTGGGTCTTACCCTCTTGCTTGAGGGTGTCAATGATGGCCTTCTTGACATCTGTCAGGTCGCTAGTCTTACCCATGATGGGGGTTTTGAGTAATGAACCAGGCAGGGAGTTTATAAAAGCCTCAGGTATCTTTTGCATGTGTTTAGAGTTAATTAGTTGATTCAGAAGATTAGGGTAATAGGTCGTTTAGAGAACCTTTTCTTGATATGCTAATTTATTGAGACAGGTTTTTTGGGTTATCAGGAGTTGTATGCCAAAATCATCAGTATTAAAACAATAAAAGACCTGACAAATTTCAGTTGGTGGATAATGAATCTATAATATATGAAAGTTTAATTGTAATCATTACATTATGGTAAATAATGAAATTTAACACTATATGCTAATTTTTTGAGAAGGACCTGTACATGTGCTGTATGCAGTAAGCTCCGGAGCTCCCCCTAGTGGTGGCCAGAATTGTATCTTGTAACTTTACGGGTGGATCGGTGCAGCAGGAAAACCTTGTGTGACTGGCGCCTTACATTATATCTTATACTTATGTTTCATAGATTTTTTTTTTCTGTCTTCTTCCCAGTTTTTCCCATACGGAGACGCATCAAAGTTTGCCCAGCACGCATTCAGAACCTTTGATAAAAACGGAGATGGGACCATCGACTTCAGAGAGTTCATCTGCGCACTGTCCATCACTTCAAGGGGAAGCTTCGAACAGAAACTAAATTGGGCTTTCAATATGTATGACCTGGACGGAGATGGTAAAATTACCAGGGTGGAGATGCTGGAGATCATAGAGGTGAGTGATTGTCCGCCGAGCTTCGTTAGGACTCACGTCACCACCCTACGCAGCAAAGCACGGGCAGCGTAGATGAAAGCTTTTATGGAGGGCAATTAACACAGCACAAAGCTGGATGGATGTGTCAGAGGGGCATTGTCTCCGGCTACATGGCAGAACGTGATAACACCGCCCGGCTATGGATGGTTAGGGGTTGTGTTATAATGCCATCCAGCTTCTCTCCCCCACTGAGGCTCTAGTGTGACAGTAACCTCCCCTACCTTTATAGCAGTGACTGTAATTTTACATAGGACTGTCAATAAAAGGGCACTTGTCAGCTCTCCTGACATATCTTTTATTAGTAAACAATTATTTACCTCTTCATATCACAATTCCCGAGCACCCTTTCTTATAACTGGAATGTGTCATTCCCCTGTTATTCCTCCTCAAAATTTATGGAGAAATTGACAATTAATACCAGTATGAGGACATGTCCCTACACAGAGAGACTCGGTCCAATCAGTAACCAGTTTGTGGGTGTGTCCCTACACAGAAAGACTCGGTCCAATCAGTAACCAGTTTGTGGGTGTGTCCCTACACAGAGAGACTCGGTCCAATCAGTAACCAGTTTGTGGGTGTGTCCCTACACAGAGAGACTCGGTCCAATCAGTAACCAGTGTGTGGGTGTGTCCCTACACAGAAAGACTCAGTCCAATCAGTAACCAGTTTGTGGGTGTGTCCCTACACAGAGAGACTCGGTCCAATCAGTAACCAGTTTGTGGGTGTGTCCCTACACAGAGTGACTCTGTCCCAATCAGTAACCAGTTTGTGGGTGTGTCCCTACACAGAGAGACTCGGTCCAATCAGTAACCAGTTTGTGGGTGTGTCCCTACACAGAGTGACTCTGTCCCAATCAGTAACCAGTTTGTGGGTGTGTCCCTACACAGAGAGACTCGGTCCAATCAGTAACCAGTTTGTGGGTGTGTCCCTACACAGAGAGACTCGGTCCAATCAGTAACCAGTTTGTGGGTGTGTCACTACACAGAGTGACTGTCCAATCAGTGACCAGTTTGTGGGTATGTCACTACACAGAGTGACTGTCCAATCAGTGACCAGTTTGTGGGTGTGTCCTTATGCAGAGTGACTAAATCCAATCAGTAACCAGTTTGTGGGTGTGTCACTACACAGAGTGACTGTCCAATCAGTGACCAGTTTGTGGGTGTGTCCCTACAGAGAGTGACTGTCCAATCAGTGACCAGTTTGTGGGTGTGTCCCTACACGGAGTGACTCTGTCCCAATCATTAACCAGTTTGTGGGTGGACAGAGTCACTCTGTGTAAGGAAACAATCAGTGACCAGTTTGTGGGTGTGTCCCTACACGGAGTGACTCTGTCCCAATCATTAACCAGTTTGTGGGTGGACAGAGTCACTCTGTGTAAGGAAACAATCAGTGACCAGTTTGTGGGTGTGTCCTTATGCAGAGTGACTAAATCCAATCAGTAACCAGTTTGTGGGTGTGTCACTACACAGAGTGACTGTCCAATCAGTGACCATTTTGTGGGTGTGTCACTACACAGAGTGACTGTCCAATCAGTGACCAGTTTGTGGGTGTGTCACTACACAGAGTGACTGTCCAATCAGTGACCAGTTTGTGGGTGTGTCCTTATGCAGAGTGACTAAATCCAATCAGTTACCAGTTTTTGGGTGAGTGCCTACATAGAGTAACGCTGTCCAATCAGTAACAAGTTAGAGGGTGTGTCCGTACAAAGAGTAACTTTGAAGAGGAGAAATGTTAACATCCAGATTTCAATATAATCAGAATTTTCTGGGAGTAATAACAGAAATGGCACAACGTAGAATTATAAGAAAACATGATCCAAATGTAGGTTTTTTTTAATGGAGAATACAAGTCTTTACTAAAACGGACCTATCAGGAGAGGTGACACGTCCCCTTTAAGCATCTGCCCTATGTAAAATTAGGAGCAAACAGCTCTTCTTTAATCTGCTTTTCCAAAGAACCACACGACAAACCCAGCTCTGCTATATCAGTAGCTTATTCCAGCAATTAGTGTGTGTTATTTTGCAATTGTCAGTGCTGTAACCAAAGGCCGGGGGGCGAGCGAAACGAGATAAGAGCATAGCTTTATACAGAAGAAGTAGCTCGTTGTCATAATATTGTGTTCATACATTCCTAACCTCATGAATAATGGACGCGCAGCAGAAAGGGACACGCACGGAGCGCTGCAGCTGAAGGGTACGATGCATCTGGTATGGCCACACTTTCACATCGGCAGATGATGATATGGGAGACTGTGAGGCATCACAAGGGCGGGCATCATAGGGCGAGAGGGGTATCAGGTCAATACCCCATTACATTCTTAAGCCGTACAGACAGAGCTGTCATTGAAAAGAATGCAATGTGTACAAGAGATGAAGGGAGATGCACCAAATTCATTAAGAGGCGTGTGCTTCATAAAGGGGTTGTCCAGGCTTGGGGTTCAAGTCTATAGTCACTCTGTGTGACTGCAGACTCGTGAATCCTCTCAGCGTGCGGTGTGCATGCTGTCCGGATTCTCCAGGAGTGGACGGAGAATGATTTGCATACACGCAGTCATGTGCCGACTAGACTTCGCGGCCTTTATCAATACAAGTGAGTTGAGTGAGTCCGAACATGTCTAGTTGGAATGTGGCCACCAGTATGTGTCACATGACCGCCCGCATCCAGCGTCATCACAGGACTCTGTGTGCTGTGAGGATTCACAAGTCTGCAGTCACATACAGTGACTTCAGCCTTGAGCCCCAAGTCTGTACACCCCTTTTAATGAATGCGGCATATATTTCAGCTGCCGAGCACCCCTGCCAGAAATGTTACTCCAGTCACAGGCTGGAGTGCTCTGCTGTTGGAATTCACAGCAGGTTTATGTCATAAATTATGATAATTTTGTCACCTTTGCTCGACTACACCCCTCCTGGCCAAAAAGTTGCCGACACTTTCTTAAAAATTTTAAAAAAATGAAGAATTTTTGCACAACTATAAGTTGACCAAAAATTTGTTCTGTTTTTTTTTTTATCTTATTTTTTTTCCTGCCGTTTACATTATGTTTGGAGTGGATTCCCTGAGGAAAGTTTTTCAATGAATTGACGTCACATTTTTTTTCCAAGGCAAGATTTTCAGATCCAAATTGTAAGAAAGAAACTATATGAATAGCGCTATAGATTCCCCACTGAAATCAGTAGGACTCGTGTTCGAAGAGCATTTGAAGCAGTTTTTGATGTGGATTTTGGAGCTGATCCACTTTGTGGTGTTTTCGTTTGGTTTTTGGACTCCTGGTATTTTTCCCGTACACGACCTGCTCTTCATGTGGCATCTATTTACAGTGCTTTCCCATAGGCTTCTATGTAGGGAAAAAAAGGCACAAAAACAGCACATGTAAAAAATGCATGAAAATCATTAGGCCGTGTTCCTATGTAGAGGGAATATACTGTACGGTTATTTTAGTGCTGAAAATCTGTTGCGTTTAACTGTTCAAGCAAAGTAGATGTGAAAATTCATGCCCACTGTGTTTTTTAAAGATGCCGGTGAATTGTGTAATTTTGGGGGTGCTTTTTTTTTCTCTTTAGGCTTCTATGGGGAGCCTGGAAAAAAATCATGTAAAAAAAAAAAGCATGTAAAAAAGGCAGCTGTATTTTTAAGCGCTGATTCAAACCTTTTCTGTGCTTAAAAAAAATTGCATTAAAAACATTGCTTCAAACCTGCACCAAAAATGCATCAAATAAAGTGGAAAACAAACTAAAAAATGGCATAATCATCTAAGACAAAAGTTTCTCCGCCTTTCTGACCGTCCATGAAAACTACATCAGAGTGCGGTCTGAATTTTTCATGGACCCATTGAATTGCATTGTCAAATTTTGACCTTCGGATTAAAATCAGACTTGTCTCCGATATTTTCCGTTGATCACTTGGTCCAAGGAAAGAATCGGACAAATGCACAGCCCCATAGAATATCATAGGCACGAGTGTTATTAGTGAAAACCATGGATACTGCTGGTACGTGAAAACCGGACTGTGTTTGAGCCCTAAAACTGATAATTGGGGGTCTCCCTGATGAAACCCTGACCGATCACACATCGATACCATATCTCGTGCAATTGTCACAATAAGTTTGATAGTAAAACCCCTGTTAACTCATTATTACATTTCCATGTTGCCCTTTTTTTCCACACATCGTTGAGGAAGGTGAAACACAAGTTCTGTGCGCACCATGTGTTTAACATTGGGGGCGCTGTATGTAGGACCCCCAGTGTTTTAGCACATATTTCTCAAATAACCCACAAAATTAAAATTGGAAACCATACATGTAATTATGTAATTGATTAGACTCTGTTCACACTTGTGTTACTAGCGCATATGAACTGGGATTAAACTGGACCTACACACAAGTGGCTGAAACCCATTGAAACGGGATCAGTCGACGTTGATCTATAAGGAAAACTTGGATCAGACATGTTGGATTTCAGCATGCCCCGTCCTTTGTTTCTGCAGAACAAGAGCGGCGCCTGGCATTGCCTTATTTATATAAGCATGCATGCTCATCCAGGCTTAGTGTGCATGCGCATAGTGAATTGGGGTGAATGGCAGCTTGAAATAGCGTTATTGGAGTATCTGACTCGCCCCGTATTTTCCATCTGATGTCTCCATACAACGTTAAAGCCTAAAACTGAACGGACTTGTAACCGAGATGATTTATTATTCTGGTGCCGCATCAGTTTCTTACATAAGCTGCATAACTGAAGGTCAAGACAGAGCCTTGAGGAGCTTTTATTTTCTTGCTCTTCTGGGCATTTTCAGTTAATTCGTAAACCTACAAATACAGATTTTTTTTTTTTGCCATGAATAAATTATTTTGGACTGACCCAGTTTATTATCCGCCAGACTCCTGGTACCGCAGTGCAGCGATTTGTGACATTTACAGTTATGGTTGTGACTGTGATGCTGAGTCACTTCTCACGGCCAAGCCGTGAGATGGGATAGTCCAGGAGTCCGAGGTCAAAATCCAGGAAAGTATGTCATATACAGAAGGAATAGACAAAGGTGTAGTGCGGTAACGTTTGAAGGTCAGAATGCCAAGATGATTGCGGGCCAGAGCAGAAAGGGTTAAACAGAAGGATGGTCAGAACGAGGGCCAAGGTCAGGCAACAAAAGATCTATAAACAACGCCAGGCACAGAGAGACAAACCACACAGTAGCTGAATGTATATCTGGTAGAGATCTGGGACTAACAGCCTAGTTATGTAGCCTTACAATTACCTGGGACAATGAACACCTGGATACAGCCCAGCATCTCCTAGTCTCAGATTGGACAGACGGACGAACTGTCAATCAACACACTAACAGTTCAGCACACCCCTGCACCAGACTGGATGACTGAGCTGTCAATCAAACTGCTGACAGCTTCAGCATGCCACTGTATCAGATTGGGTGGTTGAGCCGTCAGCAACTGCATCCCAGACACACTGAGGGGTGGAAGTGAGGTCAGGTTTAGGACTCTTCTTTTCAAGACATGATGTACATGGAATCCGGGCTGCGAATGACCCTTATCTGCTGGCCAAAGTGGCTATAAAGAATGGAGAAGATTGACTAAGCTAAATTCTCCCGACTTCTGCCTGAAAATACGTAAAGAAATAAGCAGTATATTAGTGATGAGTGAGTGTACTCCTGGCTCGGGTTTTCCCGAGCACGCTCGGGTGGTCTCCGAGTATTTATGACTCGGAGATTAAGTTTTCATCACGTCAGCAGCATAATTTGCGGCTACTAGACAGCTTGAACACATGTGGGGATTCCCTAGCAACCAGGCAACCCCCACATGTACTCATGCTGGCTAGTAGCTGTAAATCATTAAACTGCAGCGATGAAAACTAAATCTCCTAACACTAGCAAATACTCGGAGACCACCCGAGCGTGCTCTGGAAAACCGGAGCAACGAGTATACTCGTTCTTCACTACAGTATATAAATATATTACAGTATGTTCTTTAAAGGGTTAATCCTGAATATAGATTGGTATTGTTAGAAAGTGCTTGTAAAACAAATTTTTTTACAATTTTTTTTTTAAACTTTGCAGTGGTTCTTGAAATATTACCATTTTTATCTTGTATATAGCTCGTTGCCTTGGAGACCGACCACCTCCGATAAACTGCAAAACGTGCAGTGCTTAACCCCTTCAAGACATGCGCCGTACATGTACTGCCCATATCGTGTCTCTCCCCTTTGATGTGGGCTCTGGCGCTATTATCTATCTTATCTATCTATTAGCTATCTATTATATCATCTATCTGTCTATTATCTATCTATATATCTATTATCTATCTATCTATCTATACCTGTGTGTAAACATTATTCTTTCAATGGAGTAGGTAAATGAAGAGGTTGGACAAGAAATGACAGCACAATTCTTTTTTCTTGTTAAATAATAGATCTTTATTTAGCTTACAAAAACTCACACAAATCTGCATGAAAAAAACGCATGAAAATCCGCACCAAAAACGCATCAAATCCGTGTGGACTTTTACCTGCGTTTTCTGCCAAGAGATGCTGAATCTGCAAATCTGCAACGTGTGCACACAACATTTAAAATTGCATCAGACGTAGAGTTCAGCAAATGTCCCAAAATTCAATTTCCTTCCGGGAGATTCGATTTCCATGGAATAAGTTTGGTGCAAATCTAATCTCAATCATACGGAGCGTTTTCACCCCAAATCTTCACAAAGTACTGTTGGTACGAAAAGTATTCAGACCCCTTAAGCTTTCACTCTTTGTTTCATTGCAGCCATTTGGTAAATTCAAAAAAAGTTCTTTTTTTTCTCATTAATGTACACTCTGCACCCCATCTTGACTGAAGAAAAAACAGAAATGTAGAATTTTTTGCAAATTTATTAAAAAAGAAAAACTGAAACATCACATGGTCATAAGTATTCAGACCCTTGGCTCAGTATTGAGTAGAAGCACCTTTTGAGCTCGTACAGTCATGAGTCTTCTTGGGAATGATGCAACAAGTTTTTCACACCTGGATTTGGGGATTCTCTGCCATTCTTCCCTGCAGATCCTCTCCACTTCCGTCAGGTTGGATGGGGAACGTTGGTGGACAGCCATTTTCAGGTCTCAGTCAAGAATGGTTACAGAGTTGTTCTGAAGCCACTTCTTAGTTACCGTATATACTCGAGTATAAGCCGAGATTTTCAGCCCAAATTTTTGGGCTGAAAGTGCCCCTCTCGGCTTATACTTGAGTCACGGTAGCGGTGGGGTCGGCGGGTGAGAGGGCGCTGAGGTATACTTACCTAGTCCCAGCGATCCTCGCGCTGTCCCTGCCGTCCCACGGTCTTCTGTGCTGCAGCTTCTTCCCCTCTTCAGCGGTCACGTGGGACCGCTCATTAGAGAAATGAATAAGCGGCTCCACCTCCCATAGGGGTGGAGCCGCCTATTCATTTCTCTAATCAGCGGTGCGGGGACCGCTGATAGAGGAAGAAGCTGCGGCACCGAAGACAGCTGTCCGGGAGAAGGAGCCGGACGCCGGGACCAGGTAAGTATGTAATATTCACCTGTCCGCGTTCCAGCCGCCGGGCGCCGCTCCATCTTCCCGGCGTCTATCTGCGCTCTGACTGTTCAGGTCAGAGGGCGCGATGACGCATATAGTGTGCGCGGCGCCCTCTGCCTGATCAGTCAGAGCGGGGAGACGCCGGGACCGGACGCTGGGAGCTGCAATCCAGGGATTCAAACCAGGGATTCAAGCTTCAGGAGGCTAATTTGCATATTCCAGGTGCCTTCTGGGAGAAGCGAAGTCTCCCTAAGCTAGAAGATCGTTGGGTACAGCCGGGACCAGCTGCTTCGAAAGCATCACCAAACCAGGGATTCAAGCTTCAGGAGGCTAATTTGCATATTCCAGGTGCCTTCTGGGAGAAGCGAAGTCTCCCTAAGCTAGAAGATCGTTGGGTACAGCCGGGACCAGCTGCTTCGAAAGCATCACCAAACCAGGGATTCAAGCTTCAGGAGGCTAATTTGCATATTCCAGGTGCCTTCTGGGAGAAGCGAAGTCTCCCTAAGCTAGAAGATCGTTGGGTACAGCCGGGACCAGCTGCTTCGAAAGCATCACCAAACCAGGGATTCAAGCTTCAGGAGGCTAATTTGCATATTCCAGGTGCCTTCTGGGAGAAGCGAAGTCTCCCTAAGCTAGAAGATCGTTGGGTACAGCCGGGACCAGCTGCTTCGAAAGCATCACCAAACCAGGGATTCAAGCTTCAGGAGGCTAATTTGCATATTCCAGGTGCCTTCTGGGAGAAGCGAAGTCTCCCTAAGCTAGAAGATCGTTGGGTACAGCCGGGACCAGCTGCTTCGAAAGCATCACCAAACCAGGGATTCAAGCTTCAGGAGGCTAATTTGCATATTCCAGGTGCCTTCTGGGAGAAGCGAAGTCTCCCTAAGCTAGAAGATCGTTGGGTACAGCCGGGACCAGCTGCTTCGAAAGCATCACCAAACCAGGGATTCAAGCTTCAGGAGGCTAATTTGCATATTCCAGGTGCCTTCTGGGAGAAGCGAAGTCTCCCTAAGCTAGAAGATCGTTGGGTACAGCCGGGACCAGCTGCTTCGAAAGCATCACCAAACCAGGGATTCAAGCTTCAGGAGGCTAATTTGCATATTCCAGGTGCCTTCTGGGAGAAGCGAAGTCTCCCTAAGCTAGAAGATCGTTGGGTACAGCCGGGACCAGCTGCTTCGAAAGCATCACCAAACCAGGGATTCAAGCTTCAGGAGGCTAATTTGCATATTCCAGGTGCCTTCTGGGAGAAGCGAAGTCTCCCTAAGCTAGAAGATCGTTGGGTACAGCCGGGACCAGCTGCTTCGAAAGCATCACCAAACCAGGGATTCAAGCTTCAGGAGGCTAATTTGCATATTCCAGGTGCCTTCTGGGAGAAGCGAAGTCTCCCTAAGCTAGAAGATCGTTGGGTACAGCCGGGACCAGCTGCTTCGAAAGCATCACCAAACCAGGGATTCAAGCTTCAGGAGGCTAATTTGCATATTCCAGGTGCCTTCTGGGAGAAGCGAAGTCTCCCTAAGCTAGAAGATCGTTGGGTACAGCCGGGACCAGCTGCTTCGAAAGCATCACCAAACCAGGGATTCAAGCTTCAGGAGGCTAATTTGCATATTCCAGGTGCCTTCTGGGAGAAGCGAAGTCTCCCTAAGCTAGAAGATCGTTGGGTACAGCCGGGACCAGCTGCTTCGAAAGCATCACCAAACCAGGGATTCAAGCTTCAGGAGGCTAATTTGCATATTCCAGGTGCCTTCTGGGAGAAGCGAAGTCTCCCTAAGCTAGAAGATCGTTGGGTACAGCCGGGACCAGCTGCTTCGAAAGCATCACCAAACCAGGGATTCAAGCTTCAGGAGGCTAATTTGCATATTCCAGGTGCCTTCTGGGAGAAGCGAAGTCTCCCTAAGCTAGAAGATCGTTGGGTACAGCCGGGACCAGCTGCTTCGAAAGCATCACCAAACCAGGGATTCAAGCTTCAGGAGGCTAATTTGCATATTCCAGGTGCCTTCTGGGAGAAGCGAAGTCTCCCTAAGCTAGAAGATCGTTGGGTACAGCCGGGACCAGCTGCTTCGAAAGCATCACCAAACCAGGGATTCAAGCTTCAGGAGGCTAATTTGCATATTCCAGGTGCCTTCTGGGAGAAGCGAAGTCTCCCTAAGCTAGAAGATCGTTGGGTACAGCCGGGACCAGCTGCTTCGAAAGCATCACCAAACCGCGCGCCTTACGGCGCGCGAATTTTTGCCTATAGGACATTATTGCAAGAGAGCTTGGCTGAGTAGATTACACAAGAAGGAAAACACACAGCAAGTCAGCAGGATCTAGGAGCAACATGGCAGATGTGACAACCTACATGGTGAGCTGCAGCATGTGCTACATGTTCACAGATCGACCAGAAGAAGAATCCAATTTCACCTGTCAGAAGTGTAGACTAGTGGCCCTTTTAGAAGAAAAGGTGCGGGCTCTGGAAGAAAGAATAGCAACTTTGAAACTCATCAAAGAGAATGAAGACTTTCTAGACAGAACAGAAGCATCTCTACTGGTCACAGAAGGTGCAAAAAGTGTCAGAGAACCTCCAAAAGCAGATGAGTGGAAGCATGTGACCAAAAGAAGCAAGAAGACCATGGAGAAATCACCAACCACACAACTGAAGAACCGATATCAAATCTTTGTAGAGGATGAAGATGGCACACCTAAGAATGAAGCAATACCAGCAAGCAAAAAAGAAAAGGGCACACAGCAACAAGTGACAGCAAAAAGTACAGCCAAGAAGCAACGAAGAGTGGTGGTGGTGGGAGACTCACTACTGAGAGGCACCGAAGCAGCCATCTGCAGACCGGACATAACTGCAAGAGAAGTATGCTGCCTTCCAGGTGCGATGATCAAGGATGTGACCGATAGGATACCAAAGCTCTTCAGCTCCAAGGACGTCCACCCATTTCTTCTGATACATGTTGGCACCAATGACACGGCAAGGAAGGACCTACCGACAATTTGCAAGGACTTTGAAGAGTTGGGGAAGAAAGTAAAGGAACTGGATGCACAGGTAGTTTTTTCTTCTATCCTTCCAGTAGACGGGCATGGCACCAGGAGATGGAACAGGATCCTTGATGCAAACAACTGGCTAAGACGATGGTGCAGACAACAAGGATTTGGATTCCTGGACCACGGTGTGAATTACTGGTATGATGGACTCCTCGCCAGAGACGGACTACACCTCAACAAACCTGGGAAACACACATTCGCCAGAAGACTCGCTACACTCATCAGGAGGGCGTTAAACTAGAAGAAGAGGGGACGGGAAGAAAAACATTAGACTCGAACAAAGACGACCCAGGAAAACATACTCAGAAGGGAGGTAAGAACATTTCTAAAACAATCCACAGTGAGGAGATTGGAACAAAACAAAATCCTCTAAACTGCATGCTCGCAAACGCCAGAAGCCTGACAAACAAGATGGAAGAACTAGAAGCAGAAATATCTACAGGTAACTTTGACATAGTGGGAATAACCGAGACATGGTTAGATGAAAGCTATGACTGGGCAGTTAACTTACAGGGTTACAGTCTGTTTAGAAAGGATCGTAAAAATCGGAGAGGAGGAGGGGTTTGTCTCTATGTAAAGTCTTGTCTAAAGTCCACTTTAAGGGAGGATATTAGCGAAGGGAATGAGGATGTCGAGTCCATATGGGTTGAAATTCATGGAGGGAAAAATGGTAACAAAATTGTCATTGGGGTCTGTTACAAACCCCCAAATATAACAGAAAGCATGGAAAGTCTACTTCTAAAGCAGATAGATGAAGCTGCAACCCATAATGAGGTCCTGGTTATGGGGGACTTTAACTACCCGGATATTAACTGGGAAACAGAAACCTGTGAAACCCATAAAGGCAACAGGTTTCTGCTAATAACCAAGAAAAATTATCTTTCACAATTGGTGCAGAATCCAACCAGAGGAGCAGCACTTTTAGACCTAATACTATCTAATAGACCTGACAGAATAACAAATCTGCAGGTGGTTGGGCATTTAGGAAATAGCGACCACAATATTGTGCAGTTTCACCTGTCTTTCACTAGGGGGACTTGTCAGGGAGTCACAAAAACATTGAACTTTAGGAAGGCAAAGTTTGACCAGCTTAGAGATGCCCTTAATCTGGTAGACTGGGACAATATCCTCAGAAATGACAATACAGATAATAAATGGGAAATGTTTAAGAACATCCTAAATAGGCAGTGTAAGCGGTTTATACCTTGTGGGAATAAAAGGACTAGAAATAGGAAAAACCCAATGTGGCTAAACAAAGAAGTAAGACAGGCAATTAACAGTAAAAAGAAAGCATTTGCACTACTAAAGCAGGATGGCACCATTGAAGCTCTAAAAAACTATAGGGAGAAAAATACTTTATCTAAAAAACTAATTAAAGCTGCCAAAAAGTAAACAGAGAAGCACATTGCTAAGGAGAGTAAAACTAATCCCAAACTGTTCTTCAACTATATCAATAGTAAAAGAATAAAAACTGAAAATGTAGGCCCCTTAAAAAATAGTGAGGAAAGAATGGTTGTAGATGACGAGGAAAAAGCTAACATATTAAACACCTTCTTCTCCACGGTATTCACGGTGGAAAATGAAATGCTAGGTGAAATCCCAAGAAACAATGAAAACCCTATATTAAGGGTCACCAATCTAACCCAAGAAGAGGTGCGAAACCGGCTAAATAAGATTAAAATAGATAAATCTCCGGGTCCGGATGGCATACACCCACGAGTGCTAAGAGAACTAAGTAATGTAATAGATAAACCATTATTTCTTATTTTTAGTGACTCTATAGCGACAGGGTCTGTTCCGCAGGACTGGCGCATAGCAAATGTGGTGCCAATATTCAAAAAGGGCTCTAAAAGTGAACCTGGAAATTATAGGCCAGTAAGTCTAACCTCTATTGTTGGTAAAATATTTGAAGGGTTTCTGAGGGATGTTATTCTGGATTATCTCAATGAGAATAACTGTTTAACTCCATATCAGCATGGGTTTATGAGAAATCGCTCCTGTCAAACCAATCTAATCAGTTTTTATGAAGAGGTAAGCTATAGACTGGACCACGGTGAGTCATTGGACGTGGTATATCTCGATTTTTCCAAAGCGTTTGATACCGTGCCGCACAAGAGGTTGGTACACAAAATGAGAATGCTTGGTCTGGGGGAAAATGTGTGTAAATGGGTTAGTAACTGGCTTAGTGATAGAAAGCAGAGGGTGGTTATAAATGGTATAGTCTCTAACTGGGTCGCTGTGACCAGTGGGGTACCGCAGGGGTCAGTATTGGGACCTGTTCTCTTCAACATATTCATTAATGATCTGGTAGAAGGTTTACACAGTAAAATATCGATATTTGCAGATGATACAAAACTATGTAAAGCAGTTAATACAAGAGAAGATAGTATTCTGCTACAGATGGATCTGGATAAGTTGGAAACTTGGGCTGAAAGGTGGCAGATGAGGTTTAACAATGATAAATGTAAGGTTATACACATGGGAAGAGGGAATCAATATCACCATTACACACTGAACGGGAAACCACTGGGTAAATCTGACAGGGAGAAGGACTTGGGGATCCTAGTTAATGATAAACTTACCTGGAGCAGCCAGTGCCAGGCAGCAGCTGCCAAGGCAAACAGGATCATGGGGTGCATTAAAAGAGGTCTAGATACACATGATGAGAGCATTATACTGCCTCTGTACAAATCCCTAGTTAGACCGCACATGGAGTACTGTGTCCAGTTTTGGGCACCGGTGCTCAGGAAGGATATAATGGAACTAGAGAGAGTACAAAGGAGGGCAACAAAATTAATAAAGGGGATGGGAGAACTACAATACCCAGATAGATTAGCGAAATTAGGATTATTTAGTCTAGAAAAAAGACGACTGAGGGGCAATCTAATAACCATGTATAAGTATATAAGGGGACAATACAAATATCTCGCTGAGGATCTGTTTATACCAAGGAAGGTGACGGGCACAAGGGGGCATTCTTTGCGTCTGGAGGAGAGAAGGTTTTTCCACCAACATAGAAGAGGATTCTTTACTGTTAGGGCAGTGAGAATCTGGAATTGCTTGCCTGAGGAGGTGGTGATGGCGAACTCAGTCGAGGGGTTCAAGAGAGGCCTGGATGTCTTCCTGGAGCAGAACAATATTGTATCATACAATTATTAGGTTCTGTAGAAGGACGTAGATCTGGGTATTTATTATGATGGAATATAGGCTGAACTGGATGGACAAATGTCTTTTTTCGGCCTTACTAACTATGTTACTATGTTACTATGTTACAATCAAGAGAGGTGAGTATGGCTTTTTTTTTTTTCATTGCAGCAGCAGCAGCGGCGGCACAGATTTATACCGAGCATCTATGGGGCAGTATGAACGGTGCAGAGCACTATATGGGGCAGATATGGAGCAATATGAACGGTGCAGAGCACTATATGGGGCAGATATGGGGCAATATGAACAGTGCAGAGCACTATATGGGGCAGATATGGGGCAATATGAACAGTGCAGAGCACTATATGGGGCAGATATGGGGCAATATGAACAGTGCAGAGCACTATATGGGGCAGATATGGGGCAATATGAACGGTGCAGAGCACTATATGGGGCAGATATGGGGCAATATGAACAGTGCAGAGCACGATATGGGGCAATATGAACAGTGCAGAGCACTATATGGGGCAGATATGGGGCAATATGAACGGTGCAGAGCACTATATGGCAGTGCTATGGGGAAATATGAACGGTGCAGAGCACTATATGGCAGAGCTATGGGGAAATATGAACGGTGCAGAGCACTATATGGCAGAGCTATGGGGAAATATGAACGGTGCAGAGCACTATATGGCACAGCTATGGGGCAATAATGATCTATTTTTATTTTTGAAATTCACCGGTAAATGCTGCATTTCCACCCTAGGCTTATATTCGAGTCAATAAGTTTTCCCAGTTTTTTGTGGCAAAATTAGGGGGGTCGGCTTATACTCGGGTCGGCTTATACTCGAGTATATACGGTATTTTAGCTGTGTGCTTGGGGTCATTGTCTTGTTGGAAGGTGAACCTTCGGCCAAGTCTGAGAACCAGAGCACTCTGGAAGAGGTTTTCATTCAGGATATCTCTGTACTTGGCTGCATTCATGTTTCCTTCAATGACAGCGTCCTGTCCCTGCAGCTGAAAAACACCCCCATAGCATGATGCTGCCACCACCATGTTTCACTGTTGGGATTGTATTGGGCAGCTGATGAGCAGTGCCTGGTTTTCTCCACACATACTGCTTAGAATTATCACCAAAATGTCTATCTTCATCTCATTAAACAAGAGAATCTTATTTCTCATAGTCTGGGAGTCCTTCATGTGTTTTTTAGCAAACTCTATGCGGGTTTTCATACTTCTTGCAGTGAGGAGAGGCTTCCGTCGGGTCACTCTGCTATAAAGGCCTGACTGGTGGAGGGCTGCAGTGATAGTTGACTTTGTGGAACTTTCTCCCATCTCCTTACTGCATCTCTGGAGCTCAGCCACAGTGATCTTGGGGTTCTTCTTTACCTCTCACACCAAGGCTCTTCTCCCACGATTGCTCAGTTTCACTGGACGGCCAGGTCTAGGAAGACTTCTGGTGGTCCCAAACGTCTTCTATTTAAGGATTATGGAGGAAACTGTGCTCTTAGGAACCTTGATTACTCCAGAAATTCTGTTGTAAGCTTGGCCAGATCTGTACGTTGCCACAATTCTGCCTCTGAGCTCCTTGGCCAGTTCCTTTGACCTCATGATTCCCATTTGGTCTGACATGCACTGTGAGCTGTGATGTGTTATATAGGTGTGTGCCTTTACAAATCATGGCCTATCAGTTTAATTAAACACAGCTGGACTCCAGTGAAGGACTAGAACCGTCACATGGAAATGGACAGCATGTGACTTAAATATGAGTGTCTGAGCACAGGGTCTGAGTACTTATGACCATGTGATATTTATTTTTTTAATCAAATAGATTTTTATCTAATATATAAAGCTGAATGTGTGTGTGTATGTATGTATGTATGTCCGGGATTGGCATCTGCACCGTCGCAGTTACAGCCACAAAATTTTGCACAGTCACACGTCTGGACCCCGAGAGCGTCATAGGCTATGTTGTGAGGTGAAATTTTAACCCCTCGCTTTCTAATTCACCAAACAATTTTGCCCCTATCTACATAATGGGGAAAAGTGAAAGGAAAAGTGTTGGAGGCAAATTGACAGCTGCCAGATGTGAACAAGGGGGACTTAAAGAGTGGGAGCGATGGCGCCAAAGAATATATACCGTACAGTTGCTAAAGTGGGGCCCCGTCATGCGATACTCACCACACACGGGGATATGAACACACACACAAAATGCGCCACACACTACCTCGTGCTTGAACACATATACCACCATCAGCACACATTTCACCACACATACACCAACCTCGCCACATAAAAGTTGAAACACAAAAGTCGCCGCTCAAAACTCGCCACGCGCAAAACTCGCCACATGCAAAACTAGGCTCACGCAAAACTCGCCACACGTGCAAAACTCACCTCATGGAAAACTCGCTACAGGTGGAAAAATTGCACACGCGGAAAAATTGCCACATGCACAAAAGTTGCAACACATGCAAAAGTTGCCTCACACAAAACTTGCACATACTCAAAACGCACCACACGTAAAACTCGCCACGCGCAAAACTCGCCATGCGTAAATCTAGCTGCACACAACTTGCTACACTAACCTGTCACATGCAACTCGACACACAAAAAGTTGCTACATGAATGTTGCCACACAAAACTCATCTCACAAAAGTCGCTACATGCATGTCGCCACACGCAACTCAACACACACAACTTGACACATGAAACTTGCCCTAAAACACACAAAAGTCTGGTATTATCCTTCAAAAATAAAAATCTGATTAATAAGCAGACAAACTACAAGTGCAACAAATGTACCATATAGGAAATACGGCAGCTGTCAGTCACATGACCTGTCTATTATGTGTATGCGTGAGCTAATATATACTGCCAGGGGGGAGGGCTTCCTGTTGGCTGGGGATTTATCAGGCTGCTAATTTAGCTTACAAATACTGAGGTAAAAATACTGACCAAATAACGTGTGAACGCGGTCTAATACAGGAGGAGATGACACACAGATATATACTATATACAGGAGGAGATGACACACAGGTATATACTATATACAGGAGAGATGACACACAGGTATATACTATATACAGGAGGAGATGACACACAGGTATATACTATATACAGGAGGAGATGACACACAGGTATATACTATATACAGGAGAAGATGACACACAGGTATATACTATATACAGGAGCAGATGACACACATGTATATACTATATACAGGAGGAGATGACACACGTATATACTATATACAGGAGGAGATGACATACAGGTATATACTACATACAGGAGGAGATGAGACACAGGTATATACTATATACAGGAGGAGATGACACACACATATATACTATATACAGGGGAGATGACACACAGGTATATACTATATACAGGAGAAGATGGCATACAGGTATATACTATATACAGGAGGACATGACACACAGGTATATACAGGAGGAGATGACATACAGGTATATACTATATACAGGGTGGCGCAGTGGTTAGCACAGCAGCCTTGCAGCGCTGGAGTCCTGGGTTCAAACCCCACCAAGGACAACATCTGCAAAGAGTTTGTATGTTCTCTCCGTGTTTGCGTGGGTTTCCTCCGGGCACTCCGGTTTCCTCCCACATTCCAAAGACATACTGATAGTGAATTTAGATTGTGAGCCCCATCGGGGACAGTGATGATAATGTGTGCAAAAATGTAAAGCACTGCGGAATATGTTAGCGCTATATAAAAATAAAGATTATTATTATTATTATATACAGGGGAGATGACATACAGGTGTATACTATATATAAGGGAGATGACAAACATGTATATACTGAGGGGAAAATGAGAGGTGTGAGGTGAAAATGAAAAGGTCTGAGTGCAAAATGAGAGGAGTGAGGGAAAATTGTGGAGTGATCGGAAAATGACAGATGTGAGGTCGAAATGACAAGTGTTAGGGGGGAATGCGAGGAGTGAGGGGGAAAATAAGAGGAGTGAGGGGGAAAATGAGAGGTGTAAGGGAGAAAATGAGAGGCATGATGGGAAAATAAGAGAAGTGAGGTGCTATAACTAACCACAGATATTTACTATGCCCAGGCTCTTTAGCTAGTTGATTTATAAAAATGCAATAAGCATTTAACAATAACACATGTATTTTTCAATTCCCCCCCCAGCATTAACCCCCCTTTACCCATCCCACCCCCCTTCATCCCCTTCCCTCCCCCCTTTCCCACGTAGACAGTTCACGTCCTTCTTTTAACATGTCTTGTAGCATTATATACTTTAGTATAATATAATGTCCTTCACTATGAATTTATATACCATTATTTTATAGGCGAAACCTCCTCAGGCCTATTTTCCCTTAATCTCCTCCTAACCCAATTCCTCTTTCATCCAGTGACCATGTGATATTTCAGATTATCTTTTTTATTAAGTTTGCAAAAATTTCTACATTTCTGGGGTTTTTTTCAGTAAAGATGGGGGGCAAAGTGTACATTAATGAGAAAAAAAAATGAAATTTACCAAATGGCTGCAATGAAACAAAAAGTGAAAAATTTAAAAGGGTCTGAATACTTTCTGTACCCACTGTACATGCAGTTTTCTCGATTTTTAATGGATTACACCCAACCCATATAATCATAGAATGTTAGAGTTAGAAGGGACGTCCAGGGTCATCGTGTCCAACTCCCTGCTCAATGCAGGATTCACTAAACCATCTCAGACAGATGTCTGTCCAGCCTCTGTTTGAAGCCTTCCATTGAATTGTCGATACACAAGAGCTAGTGAGGGAAATATCCTCAATCCACAGAACTTATATTCACCACATATTACTTATTACGGGGTCTGATAACTGACATTAACCAGTAACATGTTGGACTAATTTTTCCTATGGCATAGGTGTCTATAGCCCTTAGGGCAATGTTACTGTTTTGAATGTTTTTGCATAAAAAGTAGCACACGTGAATTCCTCCAACTTTGTGATATATTTTAACAGTGGCATGTTCCACCTGCATTAGTTTCCCTTTCTCTGTAAATGTTTAGAAACCTTCATCAGTCTCCAAAAAATCAATCTATAATAATAACATAAATAGAAGACAGGATCAGGAGGGGAAGAGGGGGATGCAGCTGCAGTTTTTGCTTAATGTGTTAGTGAAACGGAATGAGTGGCCGAGGGGAAAATAAATATTTACAGAAATTGTTTTTTCACTACATTTCCAATTTATTACCCAATGCACTATCATAGTGCAATCAATTACAGACCAAGAAATGTAATCATAATTCAACTGCCTCTGTTAACCAGGTCAAGAATGGACCATTTTCTCCCTTTTTTTACGACCAGGCATGGTTTTTCGGGGGTGTTTTGACACTTTTTGTTTTAAGAATTTTTAAAAAATGTTCTCGTTCGTTTATTGAAATTATTTCCTGGTTATTTTTTTATATATTGGGCCTAACTTTTATGTCATTTATATATAAAATCAGATTTATGGGTGTTTTTTGCTTAAAAAAAATTTGATCTTTTTAAAAAAAATAAGACCACAAAGGGCCACTAAAATAAATTTTAAATTGTTTTTCTGTGTTTCCCCTTTTCATAATACTTTTATACATTGTTTATATGTTTTGGGGTTTTTTTCAGCAGGGGCAGGGCTAGAAACAGTGGTTTGGATTGACTTTCTTTTTTTCTTGCTTTTACTTTATTTTTATTTTTTATTCTATTTATTTAACATATTGTACCCCTCAAACTGCCATAGAAGGCATAAATCAATAGAGTCTGGCGACGATGCACTTGAAACCTTCCAGTTTATATGATAGCAGTGAATGACAGCAAAAAGACTAAACACAGCAACAATTGCTAACAGTATATCAATAGGCAGATGTAAAACGAACAGATAGCTGGTGTTGAAAGTCTGAAAGATTATACTACAGCGTACAGATCTTTCACATATAACCTTACTATAAAGAAATGATGAATATTAGTCTTTATTTCTATCTGACATATAAATATAAATAAATTATCAGGACGTGTGCTATATTGGTCCTGATAGGAGTTTTGCTAAATAGACCAGCAAATAGCACAGTGGAATTCTATCATTATTTTAGCAATTTATTAAAAGTTTATATTTTATCGTAGTAATCCACTTTGGTCAGTGATTTTTAGAATTTGTGGATATTTTCTGTGATATATCGGTAAACACCCAGCAACTCCTGCTGGGTCCGGAGAAGGAAGTAATGTCAGTGCTTCTTATACTTGTATACACAGCACTTGTTCAGCGCTGTGTACATAACTGTAAGAAAAGCAGAGAGGGTAATAAACCATCTCTGCCTTCTCTATGGAAAGTCTATGGAGAATCCGGTCGTGTTTGACAGCCTTCTCCCCGCTCCCGCAGCTGCTGACTGTGCAGCGATGTTTAAAACGTAAATGTGACTGCTAGGTCCGGAGAAGGAAGCAATGTCAGTGCTTCTTATACTTGTATACACAGCACTCATTCAGCGCTGTGTATATAAAGTTTAAAACGTAAATGTGACGCCTTTCTCCATTATGCATGTCCCTAGTGTACCCGAAATTGTTAATCTCTTTTCTTTTCTTCGTTCCCCAGGCTATCTATAAAATGGTGGGCACTGTGATAATGATGAAAATGAACGAAGACGGCCTGACGCCCGAGCAGCGGGTAGACAAGATCTTCAGCAAGATGGATAAGAACAAAGACGACCAAATCACACTGGATGAATTCAAAGAAGCCGCAAAGAGCGACCCTTCCATCGTATTACTGCTCCAGTGTGACATTCAAAAATGAGTAATCACTCTGACGCGTTTCGGACTGCACAAAACGAAAAAAAAAAATGTCAATGTTCCATTCAGTTTGCAGCTATTTCCACGACGAAAACAGAAAAAAAAAACACAAAAATAACAAAAAAACAAAAATAATTGCTTGGACTACCTATAAATGGACTTGCTTCTTGTGTTTGAGACACTTGTGTGCATGAGAATGTCATTTGCTAAAAGAATTTTAAAAAGTATATACAATATCTATATTAAAAAGAAACAAACATATAAAAAAAAACAGGAAAAAAAATTGACTGCCACAAATGTGAAGTGTGCAATGTAATTTCATAAGTCCCTGAAGCCTGTGCATCAGTAACGTACCGCATATTGATACTATTTATTGTTTTACTGATGCTAGCTGTGTGTCTCTTTTTACGTGTTCGTGGTAGTGACACTGATTGCCATGGCGATGTTACTGTTCCGACTAGCGCATCTCACCCGCTGTAAAGTAGTCCCGGGCAGGCGGAGGGACATGACTTCGGCTCATGGATCTACCCCGTCCCTTTCACACATGTGCTTGTGATGTCGGTGAATATATGTGTAATTCATTTGCATGCCTCTTAGGTTTGCCTTAATTCTTACCTCATTTGCGCCCTAAAACAAATCGGGAAAGAATCGCATCAAGAGCAACGGAGAGTGAACAAAAGCAAGTCCCACCGAAACCCTCCCAAAATTCATTCAGAGAACTATATATAAATATATATATATATAGATGTATGTACATATAAGTTCCGCCAAGATGATATATGTATGTTTTGTGTATATAAATACTATATACATAGGTACTCGTACATGAGATGCATATACGAAGATATATAAAGGTGACCTGTTGTTTCAATGGGATTGAAAGCAGTATCAATTTCTTAGAAAAGTAGATTGATTTCTGAATTTTCAAAAGAGGTTGCAATATATGTCCCCAAATAAATAATTTATACCATTTGACTCTTTCCCAGGTGATGTCTAGAATTTTGTATGCAGAACTGTAACTACTGTCCTTCATGCATCGAGTTGTCAGAGTTGTAGTTCAGGTCCTCATCTTATCAGCACAGACTAAGCCTCCTATGTGAATGATCCCATGTGTCTGAAGCTCTCAGGGGCTATTGTGTGCTTGGACTGACAAATTTCTCCTTAGCCCTACACTCCCTGACAGAAGTTATGTCGCTTATCCATGTTATGTAAATAAAAGCTCTGAATGGTCAGATTTTGGCAAGACAAAAGTTTTGTCGCCCACAGAAAGTAATGTTGTCTTGCCAAAATCTGACCATTCTGTGTCCACTAACTGATCAATATTTCTGCATTGATGCCAATTTATTTTCTTAACCTAAACCACATTTCGGAGGGTTTCAGCTTTCAAAAGAATAATTTATACAACCAATGGATGAAGTTAACGTCAGGTTATAAGCTTTTATTTACATAACATGGATAAGCGACATAACTAGATAGAAAAATATTTAGAATTGAGAGTCCTCAGTGGTTGATACCTTTTAATGGCTAACTGAAAAGATGGTAACAAATTGCAAGCTTTCGAGAATGCACAGGTCTCATCAGGCAAAAATGCCCGATTACAATACATTTTTCCAGACCCCCCACTACTGTGTTTCAGGCAGCCCCCAAATCTAAGAAGCATCATTGTGAAGAGCTCTCTGTCCTCTCCAACAGCTGCAGGTACCTTTCCTTGCAATCAGAAAAAATGTAAAACCTGTCCATTTATAATGACCATGGACAAGATAAAGATCCCCAATTCACATCAGGACTACAAGATACCAGGTACTTTCAGCTGCGACACTTCTAATGTGGTGTACCTAATTATTTGTACTAAATGTCCAACTGTGGGTCTGAATGTGGGGGAGACAGGGCAAAAGCTTAGAACAAGGATAAATTCTCACCGCCATACAATAAGAGAAAAAAGAATGGATCTACCTGTGGCAAAACATTTTTGTCTCCCAAATCATAACATTATGGACATGAAATTACTTGTGTTAAAAGGTAGCTTCAAATCTAAGAGAGACAGAAGAGTATGGGAAATATAAACTGATGACGACCTTTGATAGTCTCACTGCAGGATTGAATGTGTCGCATGGATTTATGTCTTTTTACATCAACAAAGGAACTTGCCCCTCAGACTATGAGGGGTCATCACAACAGAACCAGACCCCATTCAGAGGACAATAAAACATTCCTTATCTAAGAACTGGCCCAATATTTATGGACATAACTGTTTATCACTCATGGTAATTCTGCTTCATGTCACCTGTCTTATCCATGGTTGTTTTTTTTCTGTGCTATGTTGTGCATAAATATGTGATTCTTCAGAATTTCTTTTAATCTTTGCCTGATGAAGAGACCTGTGTAGTCTTGAAAGCTTGCAATTTGTTACCATCTTTTCAGTTAGCCATTAAGGCTATGTGCACACGTAGTCTGGGTCTACTGCGGATTTTTCCGCAGTGGATTCCAGCAGATTTGATAAATCCACAGTGGAAAATTGAACTGTAAACGCAGGGGAAACTGCTGCGGATCCGCAGCTGCAGAAACGCTGCGGTCTCGCAGCAAAATCCGCATCGTGTGCACATAGCCTAAAAGGTATCAACCACTGAGTACTCTCAATTCTAAATATTTTTATAACTTCTGTCAGGGAGTGTATGTATTCTGGTGTTGCCCCTGAATCCCCTCGAGGAGACTATTGCCAACCAACCTTGCAGTGCACAGTGGAATTTACACACTGCCTCTGACGCTGCTGGTCTTCAAACTCTCCAGGGCCTTACACTTGCACGTGTATCTTTTCAGCAGGGCTGTAGAGTTGGTAAGCCAATCCTCACACTCAGACTCCTCAATTTCCCCGACTCCAACTCCACAGTATTGAAGAATGCATCAGAGCAGCTAACCTCTCCAACCATGAGCTTAGACGAAAAGAAAACTAAAACATAAGGCACATAGAAAGAACACACACTGGACTATTAATTAATGCATAGTTTATTGAAAGTTTAAATATGCTTTAAGAAGTTCTTGCCTTTATTCTGGTTTCCTGCTCACTCTAGCAGTTCTGAGATGACTGCAGCCATTCCTTCCCAGTACCTTTTTCCTCTGATCTTTATAGAATGAGCTTCACTACTGAGCATGTACATAAAGTGCAGCACAGATTCATCTCATCTATGACTCCACAGCCCTGCCTCACTACTGAGCATGTACATAAAGTGCAGCACAGATTCATCTCATCTATGACTCCACAGCCCTGCCTCACTACTGAGCATGTACATAAAGTGCAGCACAGATTCAACTCATCTATGACTCCACAGCACTGGTTACTACTGAGCATGTACATAAAGTGCAGCACAGATTCATCCCAACTAAAAGCCCAGATCCTTAGATCAGGAACAGAACAGACGTTTATAGGACATTTCATAACTTTCCCATATTCTTATGAAAAAAATCTGAGCACATCCTTCACTGAAGTACTGTACCCAATTTATTATATATTTTCAGAGTTGGTCCATGTTATACTCCCCCAAAGTGGACTCTGACTCCATGGCACTGCTTTTCAGAATCCTGCTCATAATTTGGGCAGCATGAATCTCCTTTTGATTGAACATTGATTATCTTACAGTGACACCTGCTTTTTAGTGCGGATCCTCTACAAAAAAAAAACGCTTTAAAAAATCTTGGACATTCTTTCCTAAATATTTATATGGTAAATACACTTTGCTATTTCCTGAAGCTGTTTCTCTTATAAGGGTATGTCCTCACAGAGTCTTTTTGTTGAGTGTTTGGAGTGGAAGCTCTCCAAGATCCTCCTCAAAAACTAAAAACTTCCTAAAAAACTGTGTTCAGCTCAGTTTCTGTGCCCAAAACTCAGTGTGTCAAAAAAACTGACGGTCACATCCAAATACAAATCAGGTCTGAACAGGTGCTTATCTAGAGTCGCCAACTCACATACAATGAAACCGATAAGGCAGCACTCTGTAGCGCCATAGCATGCAAACATAAAACATGAATATTGAATTGCTTAGCTCATAAATTGGCCAATTCATGTGTACCAGGGCAGCCACGTTAAGGCGATTCTGTTTCATTGTATGTGAGTTGGCAACTCTAGGTGAGCACCTGTTCAGACCTAATTTATGTTCAGATGTGCTGATCAGTTTTTTTTAATATTTGTATTAGCCTTCTGATTGAGCACTTCGCCCCTTAGCCTTAGGTGTTTTTAATTGCAGCAGGATTCTACCCCTCCACAGAGATGTAGACTTCAGTTAAAGAAAGGATTAACATTAGGTTTCCAGAGAGATATAGACTGTCTAAGAGAGGATGGCATTAGGTCCTGGCATCGAGAATCGCTGTATCGTGGCTGCCAGGTACACATGAATTGGCCAATTTATGCGCTAAGTATTCTCAATTTTTCATATTTCTAGTGCAGTAATGCAATTCAATTTTCATGTTTTATGTTTGCATGCTATGGCGCTAAAGAGTGCTGCCTTATCTGTTTCAAAACTCAGTGTGAACAAACCCTTAGGCTGCATACACAGGCAGTGGTCATGCTGCGACTTAACCTCAACAGCTTGTGCCACTGCAGTCTTTTCAATGTTTCCTTGCGCAACCAATTAATCTTGCAGGGAAACGACTGTGTCATGTGAAAAGCGGTGCAACCGCCTGTACTGCTCTTGCGACTGGAAGTGCTGGGAAATAGTAGAAAGACTGCAGCAGCGCAGGACTATTGTGGTTAAAAGCTGCAGCATGACCACTGCGTGTGAACACAGCCTAAAATTTTTGTGAATTTGTCTGCCTCAAAAAATTCTATGCAGACATAGCGTATGTGTGCTGGAAGCCAGAAACACAGCCATAAGTAAGAATATGAGCTATATGAGTCAAAACTGTGATGTTTTAAAAAGAAAGTTGTCAGAAAAGCATCATAATTTGTGTGTGGGGAAGTGTAGCCACAGACTGCCCACAGTGCCCTTGCTGTATTTTGCCAAAGAGCCAAAAATGGGTGCGCGAGCATCAGAACTTAATTAATGGAATAAGATGGCCCGGTCTGATCAATCATGTCTCCTACATCACATGGATGGCTGGGTTTGAGCCCTTCACATATCGGGTAGAGATAGCACAAGGATGCACATTGAGAAGATGAAATGCCAGTGGAGTGGTGTGATGCCTGTGTGATGGGGCAACATTCTTCTGAGAAACCCTGGGTCCTGAGATTCATGTGTACGTGATGCATACCACAAAAATCTTGTACCTCCCTTCATGGCAGCACAATTCCCCATTGGCAGTGCTGTTTTTCAGTAGGATAATGTCCAGGCCACACTGGAAAAATTGGTTTAAGGAACATGACAACAAATTCAAGGTGATGACTTGTCTCCAAATTCTCCACATCTCAATCTAATTGATCATCCATGAGATTTGCTGGAAAAAAGAAGTCTGGTCCATGGAGGTCACAGCGAGCAACACACAGGATTTCGGGGATCTGCTGCTAATTTCTTAGTGCCAGAAACCACACTGACTTTCAGAGGTCTTACAGAGACCGTATCTCAATGGGTCAGAGCAGAAGTGGCAGCACAAGGTTGCTCCACACAATTTTTGTTGAAAAATCTCCCGCTATGGATTTTAGGGTCTATATGAAGTTTAC
Organism: Ranitomeya imitator; assembly: GCF_032444005.1. Classification (NCBI taxonomy): domain Eukaryota; kingdom Metazoa; phylum Chordata; class Amphibia; order Anura; family Dendrobatidae; genus Ranitomeya; species Ranitomeya imitator. The sequence goes on from NC_091286.1 coordinate 638,530,540, forward strand.
AATGAGGTCAATAACATCTGTTGTTGGGAGGAGAAAGTGGAAGGCCACCGGTAGGCCGTCATGGTATGGGTCCATACCACTGCTAAGCTGTAGAGTGGCACCATCATACTTCATTGGAACGCCATTGTCAAATTTATGTCATGTGAAGGCAAATGGCTGTCAGCACATGTAAAGAAGCTATTTTCAGCCGCAGGTTAGAAACCACTAATTTCTGATAATAAAATGACAGCAAAAAGAGGAGCAACCTTTTGCCAAACCAGTGCCATACTTATCTATTGGCCTTGTCTTCTGGTATTGCAGTACTTCAGTGGGACTAAGCAGTAAGATTGTGAGCACCATGTATTGGAGCGACACCGTTTCTGTAGAAAAACAAAAATCAAAAGTTGCTAATCCCAGACAATCCTTTTAACAAGGGCAGCGATTTCTACCGTAAAATGGGAGCTGCTAATTCGGTGATTGGTTGATTGGTGCTAGGATGTGTGGTCTCTTTCAACCGTCATTATCAATAAATTATGTTATTCAAGCTGTGAATTGGATATTTTTAGAATTTTCCGTCTGCAGATCCCAGGATAATATTATTGTTATTGTAAAAAATGATGGGTCCCGTCACCCGGGTGCTGAACCCGTAGCCGTCCCGGTCCCATCGCTATTCTCTCCTGTGGTTATTGCATCCTTAGGCACTTTGTGTTACGTAGTGATTTATCATTGCAGCCAACGATCCGGCCTCTTTATTCATAGACGTACACTTCTATATTAGTGATGCTAATGGTAGATACACAGAAGAGAGTGGATGAAGCTAATCGTCGAGAATCATTCATGTCAAGCAACTGGGGATGCCACCTGGTCAATATTTAATGAACTCTGCCAGAAAACATGTCATGATTGTTTCAAAGGTTTGAATAGAAAGTAAAGCCAAAAAAATAAGACTCACAATTATTTGGTTTTTGACCGCGGAGGCTACAGCTAGGTTTTGGACTAAGTCCAAAGTAAGCTCCATTAGGAGCCTTCAGATGACCTGTCACATTGCTTAGTTATCAGGCGATGCTTAATATTCAGCTTCTACTATAATGAATGAAAAACAGACCACATTCAGATGACAAATGGATGGTATCTGATGGTATACGAGTGCTATCCTTTTTTTTATTGACTTAAATGGGCAGTTTTGAACCCCTAAAAAGATAAAAATTGGCCAGATCACTAGTTTTTACGGATGAGTATGGCCCTAATTCACCAACGTTGTCTAACCTGGAGCAATTTGCTCTTTATTAGTGGATTTACTCCTTATTCTCTTATTAGTGATGAGCGAGTGTGCGCGTGTAAGGTGTTATCCGCACATGCTCGGGTGCTAATCAGGTGTCTTCGACATGCTCGAAAAATATGTTCCCACGGCTGCATGTCTCACAGCTGTTAGACAGCCGCAACACCTGCAAGGATTGCCTATCAAACAGGGAATCCATGCAAGTGTGGCAGCTGCGCCGTCTCAAACATACTGTACTATTTGAGCTTGCCGAAGACAGTCGGTTAGCTCCCGAGCATGCTCGTTCATCACTGTTCTCTATACATTTTCAACTACTTTTTAAGTTTTCTTTCTTTTTGAACTCTTTATTTTTATTTTTCCTTGACAACTTTGTTTATCCACATGTTTTAGACAGATTAATGAAATGTGACTTTTAACAAATGTCGCATTTTTTGGGGCACAGCTTATTCCATTGTCCTCCATGAGTAATTTTTTTGAAGGAAATTTCAACTTGGTGCATTTTTGCGACTTTTTGGTGCTAAAAAGTCACAAAAACTGCTTGTTTAAAGGCAAAAATAAGGAAGATTTTTGATTTTGCACCAAATTTTTATCAAATTTGGTGCAAAAATACATCAGTGAATACTTCAAGAAAAAAAAAGAAAAGAGGACTTCAATAAATAGCAAATGATTAATTGGACCCTAATTGTTTTATCTATTAAAAAAAAAAATGAGCAGAAGCTGGCCTTTCGGCAACAAACATTGAACCTTTTACATTCTTAAAGGACCCGATCAGTAGCTGTAGTGTAAGTTCACAAGGGTTGGAGGGGGCGGTCACCTAGTATTATATGAGGCTTAGATAAGGCGCCAGTCACACAGATGTACACCATGTCCGTCATACAGCCTGTTAGTTATGTCCATACTATTAGATCAGGTGGTAAGGAAAGCTTTTTTCTTAAGGCTTGGACATGCTGTGAATTTTTGGCAGTAAAGATTTAGCAGAGAAATTGTTGCGGCTGTTGCAGAAATGCAGCAGCTTTATCGCACATTCTACCCTCTGTATTGAAGAAATTTGTGCTGGTCAATTTTCACTGCAGACCAGTTTTATATATTCCATAAAATCCAACACACAATGCTGGCACTGTAATAGAGGTTTTTTAATGCAATTCCATGGTAGAAAACCCACAGTGTATTCATCCCATGTGTACTTACCCCAAAGGTCAGAAACCCAATTACAGCATTGGACAAGATAGTGCTAGGCAAATACAAACATGCCATCTGAGTCCCAAAGAGATTTTACAGCACTGAGAAAGTTAAAATAATAATGCTTTATGCCAATTCGGCTGCAAGTGCACAGAGGGTAGTGCAATCTGCTAAGTGCATCACTCCTTTACATTATTCTCTGCCTTTTGCCACCTATATGTGCTTGATTTACATCTTAACAGCCAAACTATGCCACAATTATAAAAAGTACTCAACAGATGCCAATGACGCACACAGGGAAGGCATCCAGAAGAGCAATAATCCTCAGAATTAGTTTGGGTTCTTACATTGAAACCACTTTTGAACAGGAACAAGATAGATGTGGGTGGATCATTTCACGGGACTCCAGTCCATTTGCGAGCTCCATGGTCTCTGGAGACCTGTGAATCTTTTAACTTCCAGGATCACCAGTGAGTCTTTTGATTAGCCAGGGCTGGCACAACCTCATCTGAACACCATGCAACAATGATGATGTCGCGCCAGCCCTGGCTAAAAAAAAAAGTACTAGAGATCCCGGAAGGTAAGAGATTCGCGAACCTCCTGCCCAGCCACCAGAAACTACTGACCTGACAGATGGAAAATACTGGGGATCCCAGAATGTTAAGAGATTCACGAGCCTCTTGCCCAGCCACCAAAAACCACTGTCATGACAGATGGAAAGTACTGGGGATCCCAGAAGGTTAAGAGATTCACGAGCCTCTTGCCCAGCCACCAATAACCACTGACATGACAGATGGAAAGTACTGGGGATCCCAGAAGGTTAAGAGATTCACGAGCCTCTTGCCCAGCCACCAAAAATCACTGACCTGACAGATGGAAAATACTGGGGATCCAAGAAGGTTAAGAGATTCACAAGCCTCCTGCCCAGCCACCAGAAACTACTGACGTGACAGATGGATCAGAGGCCTACAGATTATCTGTTGGTCATCTGTAAGCAGCTTCCTTTTTATTTTTAAAATGTTGAAATAAATTTTCTCAATTTTAAATCCGGAGCTGGATACCTTCTTTTTCTTCATAGACAAGTTTTTAGCATTGAGCAGAGACGCTCTTTCCATGCTCAGATCTCCCTCTGACCACAAGGAATCTATCTACAAGGGTGAGCTGAAATACCTACTCTTTTAGTAGAAACAGTGCCTTGCGAAAGTATTCAGCTCCCTGGAACTTTTCAACCTTTTCCCACATATCATGCTTCAAACATAAAGATACCAAATATATATTTTGTGTGAAGAATCAACAACAAGTGGAACACAATTGTGAAGTTGAACGAAATTTATTGGTTATTTTAAATTTTTGTGGAAATTCAAAAACTGAAAAGTGGGGCGTGCAATATTATTCGGCCTCTTTACTTTCAGTGCAGCAAACTCACTCCAGAAGTTCATTGTGGATCTCTGAATGATCCAATGTTGACCTAAATGCCTAATAATGATAAATATAATCCACCTGTGTGTAATCAAGTCTCTATTCTTGATGTTGCTAGAGCTAAGACCTTAGAATAAAGCCATAGCTTTAAGAACTGGAGACAGGCAGAAGGATTTGCCTGCATTGCACCATGAGCTGCATGGAATCTGCACGTACATGCTGGGACTTACTCCTTGACTCATTAACATTGTGCACGGTACGTTGAACTCTGCTGCAGCAGTCAGACTCCTCTGGCACAATATGTGAAGACTCAAGTACAATGAAATGCTACAGATTCAAGTTGGCTAGATTGCTCCTTCTTAACCCTGTCAACAGACATGACAAAAGCTAAGCTTCAATTTGACTCTGCCCAGCAAAGGAAGGAGCCGAATGACCAAGTCCGTTTATAGAGAGGTATTTTTTTCCACTAGTAAACAGAGTGTAGAGCAGGTAAATGTCAATCAGAAGAGATCAATAGATCAGTATAGGCCTTCATGGTTCAAAAAAAGGTTAATGGAAATTTTAAGTAAAGGAAATGTAGAAAAATCACATGTGTGAGCGTCTCAAGGCGTGAAATGCAAAACATGACTTAAAAGGGACCTCCACTATTTTTTATAGGTTAGAAATTGTGTCGGCATTGTGCAAAAATAACAAATTATATATACTCATCGATCAACCTGCTGTTACTGATCTCATACTACTGCCTGGCTACGTTGCTAGAAAAAGTAGTGCGCAAACCCTTTCTATGTTTGTTGGTGACAACAGAACTATTTTGTTTCCTGGTTGTCAGCTAATGAGGAGGTGCCAGAAAGAGCTTGACGCTAATGTGGACATGATCTTCGTGATGCTGGAGATATGTTGCACCTCAATCTTGACTGAAGTAGCGAACAGGAGCTAAGACAACATTGTTCGCTGGCATAGGAGGTTTGTGTGAAGTTAACTCACATCTGAAGCCCCAAGGAAGTCAATGCTGACCTGTGAGGGAAAGCAGCAGACTGTTCAAGTTGTCTTCTTGAAAATTGAAGAAATAGTGTTCTGCCTCTTCCTGATGGTAAATCTGACAGGGAGAAGGACTTGGGGATCCTAGTTAATGATAAACTTACCTGGAGCAGCCAGTGCCAGGCAGCAGCTGCCAAGGCAAACAGGATCATGGGGTGCATTAAAAGAAGTCTGGATACACATGATGAGAGCATTATACTGCCTCTGTACAAATCCCTAGTTAGACCGCACATGGAGTACTGTGTCCAGTTTTGGGCACCGGTGCTCAGGAAGGATATAATGGAACTAGAGAGAGTACAAAGGAGGGCAACAAAATTAATAAAGGGGATGGGAGAACTACAATACCCAGATAGATTAGCGAAATTAGGATTATTTAGTCTAGAAAAAAGACGACTGAGGGGCGATCTAATAACTATGTATAAGTATATAAGGGGACAATACAAATATCTCGCTGAGGATCTGTTTATACCAAGGAAGGTGACGGGCACAAGGGGGCATTCTTTGCGTCCGGAGGATAGAAAGTTTTTCCACCAACATAGAAGAGGATTCTTTACTGTTAGGGCGGTGAGATTCTGGAATTGCTTGCCTGAGGAGGTGGTGATGGCGAACTCAGTCGAGGGGTTCAAGAGAGGCCTGGATGTCTTCCTGGAGCAGAACAATATTGTATCATACAATTATTAGGTTCTGTAGAAGGACGTAGATCTGGGGATTTATGATGGAATATAGGCTGAACTGGATGGACAAATGTCTTTTTTCGGCCTTACTAACTATGTTACTATGTTACTATGGCTGCAAATCCCAAGCATTCTAATTATCAACTTTTTAGATAACTGTGTGACTCGTACTTACACCACCAAGCATCCACAGACAGTTTAACTCGATCGGCACTGCAATTGTAGAAAGACCAGGAGAAATGGTGCTGTTTTCTTTCAAAATCTTGTATTAATTATAATGAACAGTAGGTAAAAAGGAGTAGTCTGTATAGGGCAGTACACAGGCATCTTGAGTAATGGCTGCTGTAGACTAAACTGAGGAAGAAGGGAGGAGCAACCTAATACAGAGCCCAACTACCGGAGGGACATAGGAACAACCTTCACACAATCTAATTCTGCCTAGCAGACAGGGAATTTTGCTGATTGGAGGAAAATACTCAACACAGAGAAATATACATTACAGGTTATTCCCATTTCTGGGACACAGCAAACAGTGCTACCTAGTGGGAACTGCAACCACCAAGCTTGTGTTTGAATGTGATGCCATGTTGACCTGTAAAATTTGCTTAGCAAAGGCCATGTGAATCAGAGGAGCATCATTGATCTGGAGGCCTGAGAAAGTTGGCTCGCTGGTGCATTAGTGACCTGTGAGGCAGAATGGCTTGTCTATTGCAGAGGAGACTGTAGGCTCATAAACAAATTATGCGATGGAAGGTCTCCAGAGACACTCCACAGTTAGTCACCTGGTTCCATTTTGGGAGACCCATAGCTGACCCATTGGTGATGGCTGACATTACAATGGGAGGACTAAAGACTGTCTGAGAGTAGATCCTGAGCTGACCATTGAAAATACATGATGAAGAGTAGTGGTGTGTAGTAGTGAAGCTGTGGAAGAAAGTAGCATGCCGAACTGTTAGAATAGAAAGTGCCCTGAAGCAGTGAGATACAGAGCCCTGGAGGACACACTGGAGGGGTAGGTCATGCTGGACTCATACATGGGGCAACCTATAGCTGAGTGGATGGGGTTTGTGAGGCATTCACATCTGGAAAAAAAAGTATGTAGTGAAATGTTAGCCACTGTACTGTCTGGTCTTGAAGCATAGTGAACCAAGTGGAGAGTATGGAGCTGTTCTATTCAGCCACCACCAGAGCTGATAACAGCTGATCTATGAGGTGTCCATGTGTTGTTTCCCCGCTACTGATTAGGTCAGACAACCCCATAAACACAAAGAAGCTCCGAAACATCCATCTGAATGCACAAGGTAGGGCCAACCAAAGGTGAGATCATCAATGTATCTTCCATGAAAGCCTAATTTTTCTAGCTACAGTTATTATGCATCCTTTATATTGGCTATATGTTTCTATATTTATTATACTTGCTTGTATAGCACAATCATATTTTGCAGCACTTAACAGACATTATTATTGTCCCCATTGGAGCATGGAAGGAAACCCACGCAAACATGAGAACATATAAACTCCTTGCAGATGTTGTTCTTACTGGGATTAGACCCTAGGACACCACTGTTGAAAAGGAACAGTGCTAACCACTGTATTCATATAAAACCTTGTAGTCTCTACATCATCAGTAAAATTTCTATTTCTTCTCTAGAGGGGCTCCGATTTTTCACCTGTCCTCCAATCATTACATTTTTTATGCTTAGCAGATGAGGGGTCTGCCACATGTGTGGTAAATTGGCTTTATAGTGAAGCATCTGGCCTCATAGCTGGGGACTCAGATGTTGCCGGAGACTGGCGTTAAAAAAAAGCACATCATCGTGGTCAGTATTACAGGACTGTACAGCACCAGATGACCACATTACCCCCTTACTGTGCTGTGTATGAATGAGAAAATTAAACATTGAGGATGTAAAATGTGAATATTCCACTTCCAGCAGTAACATGAGTGGACATAATTTCACTATAAGTGAAAAAAAATCGACAAACATATTTACAAAGTTTTAAATCAAATTTCACTGTGCAATAAGTAATCGATGAGTCAACCCCTTTATAAAAAGACAGTGCCCCATTTATCGACTGATCACAATGAATATGGCTTCTTTTAAGGGGTTTTCCTGTAAAATGTATTTTTGAGGTCTAGCAGCTTGCACACCTTGAATATAACAAACTCAGCAGTTTCTCACTCATCTCTGCCCCAGAATGAACCTCTGAGTCCTATGATTTTCTGTAGTCCACATGGACGTGTGCCTTCTTCCCTATCAGAAGGTTCATATTTCCTAAAAGAGCACCTTTACGGGGGTTGTACTGATGGGACAACCACTTTAACATTATTACATAACGTGAACATAGCAAGCAATTTTACTGCAATTGTGAATGGAACTGTAGTTATGTATTGGACTTTACCCAAGAGAAGATTTGCACAGATATCCTTAAAGAGAGTCTATCATCAAAAATGACCTATTTTTTAAAATCAGGTTTTTCTTACATGTATTTTTTTATTTTTAATGGCCATCTTTTTTTCTATTTCATGAACTTTATTAAAAAAAAAAATAGCAATCTTGCAATTTTCACACTGGGCACTGGGAGTTTCTTCATACTAATACTACCTCTTCTTTCAGGAAGAGCGTTCAACAGGCTCATTATCATCAGAGACAGGATCACGACAGGTAACACTGATAACCCAGGAGCCACCAATCACAATAGACAATGTCACAGCTTCTCCTGCTCCCTCTCTATTCATCATGACATTTGCACACTCTCATTAGACACTTCAATACAAAAGATTGTTGAGTGATCTGACCATTGTGGCTATGTACATGTGTTGTTTCCTAAAACAATAGGAAGTTAAAGTCTAAGAAAGCCTCAGTGGCCAGGGTGAAAATTGCAAGATTTCTTTTTAATTTTTAATAAAGATTGTGACATGTAAACAAATGCCAAAAATGTTTAAAACATTAATTTAACATAAAAACCTGATGTAAAAATAGGTCAATTTCTGATGACATATTCCCTTTAACCCCTGTTACCCCCAAGGGTGGTTTGCACGTTAATGACCGGGCCAATTTATACAATTCTGACCACTGTCCCTTTATGAGGTTGGAACGCTTCAATGGATCCCGGTGAATCTGACATTGTTTTCTCGTGACATATTGTTCTTCATGATAGTGGTAAAATTTATTTGATATTACTTTCGTTTATTTGTGAAAAAAAAAACGGAAATTTTGCCAAAATTTTTAACATATCACGATTTTCCAACTTTGAATTTTCATGCCCTTAAATGACAAGAGATATGTCACACAAAATACTTAATAAGTAAACCTATAGGGGGGGGCAAACGAAATCAATACTCCGCCATAATATATATATATAAGAAAACCAATGAAAGATGGACACCCGAGCTAAAATAAACAATTTTTATTGAAGACAAAAATCTAAAAAAGTATATAAATACAACAATACAGACAACAATAGAACAGATGCAATGAAAAAAGAAAGGCAACACTAGTGCCACGCACAAGAAAAAATAATCAGGTAAACTTTACACAGGATACATATAAATATATGCCTATAAATAATCAAAGTAGGTGAGCTGATTACTCCACATGCGTACAGATCCAAGATAATAATTGTGCCTATAGCTAATAGAGCATAGGAGCAGCTACATCAACATTAAAAGGCTCCATGGCGTACCACATCAAAAAAGGGGGGGGTCCAGAGTATACACATACAAGCAATTACTTTCATATAAACCTAGCACCATCAGGAAACCCATATAGCCTATTGGAAATAGTATGAACCAATATTATACCGGGGACGTCCCATAGATATACAGTGGGTAAAGCCAGGCTAGATCCCGGATGGTAGCAAAGGATAGAGGTGGAGAGTAAGAAATAATAAAAGATTGAAAACACTGAACCAACCTGTTACTTGTGCGTGGTAAGAGGGGCCCCAACGCACGTTTCGCATACGTTGCTTCCTCGGGGGGCGCTAGTGAGGTCTTTTTATATTGGGCTGCAGACTGCTGAGCGGTAATGGTGGCGCTTGCCCTGGCATAGCAATGGCCGGAAGTGGCGGAGTCGGCGTCCCACGTCACACCGCCGCGCCCCGCACTGACGCGTCAGTGGAAGGGGCCAGCCATGCGACGCTGGAAGGACGCGTATCCACGGCAACCAGGTCACGCCAGCCGTGAGAAGCGCACACCGCTCTGAAAGCTCCAGGAGGCAGGCAAGTACAGACGACTGATAAGAACAAGAAGCAGACAGGGGGAGTGCACATACCTGACCGGCTAGTGGAGTGACGCGGTGAGAAGGAAAGTGAAATATACAAAATACTTAATAAGTAACATTTCACACATGTCTACTTTACATCAGCACAATTTTGGAACCAAACTTTTTTATTGTTACGCAGTTATAAGGGTTAAAAGTTGACCAGTGATTTCTCATTTTTACAACACGATTTTTTTTAGGGACCACATCACATTTTAAGTCTTTTTGAGGGGTTTATATGGTAGAAAATACCCAAAAGTGACACCATTCTAAAAACTGCACCCATCAAGGTGCTCAAAACCACATTTAAGAAGTTTAGTTTCGGATCCAATTTGTTTTATTTTACCAAGGACCCCAAAAGTTGTTGTACAATTTGTCCTGAGTATGCCGATACCCCATATATGGGGGTAAACCACTGTTTGGGAACATGGCAGAGCTCGGCAGGGCCGGCTCCAGGTTTCTGAGAACCCTAGGCGAAAGAGTCTCAGTGGGCCCCCCCTTTAACACATACCACGATTCGTGATCGCATATAACACAGCCATGTAGTATATAACACAGCCCATGTAGTATATAACACAGCCACGTAGCATGTAACACAGCCATGTAGTATATAACAGCCCACGTAGCATATAACACAGCCACGTAGTATATAGCACAGCCCACGTAGCATATAACAGCCCATATAGTATATAGCACAGCCACATATTATACAACAGCCCACATAGTATATAACACGGCCCACGTAGTATATAGAACAGCCATGTAGTATATAGCACAGTCCACGTAGCATATAACAGCCCATATAGTATATAGCACAGCCACATAGTATATAACATGGCCCACATAGTATATAGAACAGCCATGTAGTATATAGCACAGCCCACGCAGCATATAACAGCCCATAGAGTATATAGCACAGCCACATAGTATATAACATGGCCCACGTAGTATATAGAACAGCCATGTAGGATATAGCACAGCCCACGCAGCATATAACAGCCCAAATAGTATATAGCACAGCCCATGTAGTATATAACACAGCCATGTAGTATATAGCACAGACATGTAGTATATAATACAGCCACGTAGTATATAGAACAGCCATGTAGTATAAAACACAGCCCACGCAACATATAACAGCCCATATAGTATATAGCACAGCCACATAGTATATAACACGGCCCATGTAGTATATAGAACAGCCATGTAGTATAAAACACAGCCCACGCAGCATATAACAGCCCATATAGTATATAGCACAGCCAAATAGTATATAACACTGCCCACATAGTATATAGAACAGCCATGTAGTATAAAACACAGCCCACGCAGCATATAACAGCCCAAATAGTATATAGCACAGCCCATGTAGTATATAACACAGCCATGTAGTATATAGCACAGACATGTAGTATGCAGCACAGCCCCCTTCCCCCCAAGAATGGCCCCATAGTCCAGTACTCACTGCTATAGTTACAAAAAAAACACTCCTCACCTCTCAACGTGCCCGCACTGCTCCCTGCTCCGGTCTCGGCGGCTGCCGCTGCACTGCCTGACACACACCGAGTGCGCGATTACGTCATCCCGCAACAGCAGTGTCAGAGGCAGAGTGGGGAATGATGGGAGAGGGAGCGCCAGGTGACGATCTCTCCTCCATCATTTACTTTGAACTTTACCGGCAGACGCCGGTATAGTTCAATGCGGTGGCGCGGGAGTTGGTGCTGGTGACAGGCGGGCCCCCCTGCCTCACAGAGGCCCCATAGCGGCTGCATGATGTGCTGCTAGCTGAGGACCCCTGGGGGAGTGGGGGCTCTAGGCAGCTGCCTGCCCCTAACACTGGCCCTGAATGGGCCCCCCTGTCTCGCCAGGGCCCCGGCATTTGCCCGGGTACGCCAGGTGGTGATGCCGGCCCTGGAGCTCAGAATGGAAGGAGCGCCGTTTGACTTTTCAATGCAAAATTGGCTGGAATTGAGATAGGACGCCATGTCGCATTTGGAGAGCCCCTGATGTGCCTAAACAGTGGAAACCCCCCCACAAGTGACACCATTTTGGAAAGTAGATCCCCTAAGGCAGAGGTCCCCAACTCCAGTCCTCAAGGCCCACCAACAGGTCATGTTTTCAGGATTTCCTTTGCATTGCACAGGTGATGCAATTATTACCTGGGCAAGACTAAGGAAATCTTGAAAACATGACATGTTGGTGGGCCTTGAGGACTGGAGTTGGGGACCCCTGCCCTAAGGAACTTATCTAGATGTGTGGTGAGCATCTGAACCCCTAAGTGCTTCACAGAAGTTTATAATGCAGAGCCGTAAAAATAAAAAATCATATTTTTTTCACAAAAATGATCTTTTCGCCCCCAATTTTTTATTTTCTCAAGGGTAATAAAATAAATTGTACCCCAAAAGTTGTTTTGCAATTTGTCCTGAGTACGCTGATACCCCATATGTGGGGGGAACCACCGTTTGGGTGTATGGCAGAGCTCAGAAGGGAAGGAGCGCTGTTTTGGAATGCAGACTTTGATGGAATGGTCAACGGGCATCACGTTATATTTGCAGAGCCCCTGATGTACCTAAACAGTGGAAACCCCCCACAATTACAGTGCAACACCGTAGTTGTAATCAGGGGTTAGGGGCCCACTCAGATGTCTTGTCCCCCCTGAGCTGAACTCCTAGCTACGCCTCTGCCTCAAGTCCCTGTGTCAACTAGAACAGTTTGTAGGATTCTGTCTTGAAATGGCCTCCATGGTCAAATCAGTGCCCAGAAGCCAGCACTAAACAAAAGGCAAATAAAAAACCGTGTGGCATTTGCAAAGTCCCACAGCCTGCTAAACAGATGGACGCTGGAAAAGTGGCAGAAGATGGATTTCTCTGATGAATCTTCCGTAGAATTACACCACAGCTAAAGCAAATATTGCTGGAGACCTTCCTTTAGCCCGTATGGATCCAAAATACACCCAGAAAACAGTTAAATTTTGGTGGTGGAAAGATCTTGGTCTGGGGTTTCATTCAGTATGGGGGTGTGCAAAACATTTGCGAGTGGAAGGCAATATCAATAGCCTAAAATATCAAGAAGTATTACCGTATATACTCGAGTATAAGCCGACCCGAGTATAAGCCGACCCCCCTAATTTTGCCACAAAAAACTGGGAAAACTTATTGACTCGAGTATAAGCCTAGGGTGGAAATGCAGCATTTACCGGTGAATTTCAAAAATAAAAATAGATCATTATTTCCCCATAGCTGTGCCATACAGTGCTCTGCACCGTTCATATTTCCCCATAGCTGTGCCATATACGGTGCTCTGCACCGTTCATTGTGCCCCATAGATGTGCCATATACGGTGCTCTGCACCGTTCATTGTGCCCCATAGATATGCCATATACAGTGCTCTGCACCGTTCACTGTGCCCCATAGATGTGCCATATACGGTGCTCTGCACCGTTCACTGTGCCCCATAGATGTGCCATATACGGTGCTCCGCACCGTTCACTGTGCCCCATAGATGTGCCATATACGGTGCTCCGCACCGTTCACTGTGCCCCATAGATGTGCCATATACGGTGCTCCGCACCGTTCACTGTGCCCCATAGATGTGCCATATACGGTGCCCTGCACCGTTCACTGTGCCCCATAGATGTGCCATATACGGTGCCCTGCACCGTTCACTGTGCCCCATAGATGTGCCATATACGGTGCCCTGCACCGTTCACTGTGCCCCATAGATGTGCCATATACGGTGCTCCGCACCGTTCACTGTGCCCCATAGATGTGCCATATACGGTGCTCCGCACCGTTCACTGTGCCCCATAGATGTGCCATATACGGTGCTCCGCACCGTTCACTGTGCCCCATAGATGTGCCATATACGGTGCTCCGCACCGTTCACTGTGCCCCATAGATGTGCCATATACGGTGCTCCGCACCGTTCACTGTGCCCCATAGATGTGCCATATACGGTGCTCCGCACCGTTCACTGTGCCCCATAGATGTGCCATATACGGTGCTCCGCACCGTTCACTGTGCCCCATAGATGTGCCATATACGGTGCTCCGCACCGTTCACTGTGCCCCATAGATGTGCCATATACGGTGCTCCGCACCGTTCACTGTGCCCCATAGATGTGCCATATACGGTGCTCCGCACCGTTCACTGTGCCCCATAGATGTGCCATATACGGTGCTCCGCACCGTTCACTGTGCCCCATAGATGTGCCATATACGGTGCTCCGCACCGTTCACTGTGCCCCATAGATGTGCCATATACGGTGCTCCGCACCGTTCACTGTGCCCCATAGATGTGCCATATACGGTGCCCTGCACCGTTCACTGTGCCCCATAGATGTGCCATATACGGTGCTCTGCACCGTTCACTGTGCCCCATAGATGTGCCATATACGGTGCCCTGCACCGTTCACTGTGCCCCATAGATGTGCCATATACGGTGCTCTGCACCGTTCACTGTGCCCCATAGATGTGCCATATACGGTGCTCTGCACCGTTCACTGTGCCCCATAGATGCTCCACATAAATCTCTGCCGCCGCTGCTGCTGCTGCTGCAATAAAAAAAAAAAAACACATACTCACCTCCCTTGATTGCAGCTCCCGGCGTCTCGTTCCGGCGCCTCCATCTTCCCGGCGTCTCTGCTCTGACTGATCAGGCAGAGGGCGCCGCGCACACTATATGCGTCATCGCGCCCTCTGCCTGAACAGTCAGAGCGCAGACGCCGGGAAGATGGAGGCGCCGGCCGGGAAGATGGAGCGACGCTCGGCGGCTGGAACGAGGACAGGTGAATATGCTATACTTACCTAGTCCTGGCGATCCTCGCGCTGTCCCTCTGCCTGGTCTTCGGTGCCGCAGCTTCTTTCTCTATCAGCGGTCACCGGCACCGCTGATTAGAGGAATGAATAGGCGGCTCCACCCCTATGGGAGGTGGAGCCGCTTATTCATTTCTGTAATGAGCGGTCCCACGTGACTGCTGAAGAGGGGAAGAAGCTGCAGCACAGAAGACCGTGGGACGGCAGGGACAGCGCGAGGATCGCTGGGACTAGGTAAGTATACCTCAGCGCCCTCACCCCCTCACCCGCCGACCCTGCCACCCACCTTGACTCGAGTATAAGCCGAGAGGGGCACTTTCAGCCCAAAATTTTGGGCTGAAAATCTCGGCTTATACTCGAGTATATACGGTAGCTACCTCTTATATTCCAAATCATAAAAGGGGTCAAATTCTGCAGCAGGATGGTGCTCCATCTCTACAACAAAGTTCCTCCAGGCAAAAAAGATCAAGGTACTCAAGGAGTGGCCAGCCCAGTCACCAGACATGAACATCATTGAGGATGAAAGAGGAAGCTGGGAAGACAAAACCAAAGAATCTAGATGAACTCTGGGAGGCATGTAAGACCATTCTTTGCTATTCCTGATGACTTCATTAATAAATTGTATGAATCATTGTTGAACCGCATGGATGCAGTCCTTCAAGCTCATGGAAGTCACACAAAATATTAAATATGACTCTAATAGCACCACAACTTTATTCACCAGTGTTATTCAACATATATTTGTATTTTAAGTTAATTATTTGTTTGAATATCATATTACTTTTTGTGGGCGACAAAACTTTTGTCTTGCCAAAATCTGACCATTCTGTGTCCATTTATTAATTAATATTTCTGCATTGATGCCAATTTATTTTCTTAACCTAAACCACATTTCAGAGGGTTTCAGCTTTCAAAAGAATAATTTATACAACCAATGGATGAATTTAACGTCAGGTTATAAGCTTTTATTTGCATAACATGGATAAGCGACATAACTTCTGTCAGGGAGTGTAGATGTGTTGTGAGAACTTACCGTAAGTTTATAACGCAGAGCCATGAAAATAAATAATAATTTTTTTCCACAAAAATGATTTCTAGCCCCCAGTTTTGTATTTTCCCAAAGGTAACAGGAGAAATTGGACCCCAAAAGTTGTTGTCCAATTTGTCCTGAGTACGCCGATACCCCATATGTGGGAGAAAACAACTGTTTGGGCACACGTCGGGGCTCGGAAGGGAAGTAGTGACGTTTTGAAATGCAGACTTTGATGGAATGGTCTGCGGGCGTCAAGCTGCGCTTGCAGAGCCTCTGATGAACCTAAACAGTAGAATCCCCAGACAAGTGACCACATATTGGAAACTAGACCCCCCAAGGAACTTATCTAGATGTGTTGTGAGAACTTTGAACCCACAAGTCTTTCACTAAAGTTTATAACGGAGAGCAGTGAAAATAAAAAATCATTTTTTTACCACAAAAAATATTTTTTAGCCCCCAAATTTTTATTTTCACAAGGGTAGCAGGAAAAATTGGACTGCAAAATTTATTGTCCAATTTGTCCTGAGTACACTGATACCCCATATGTGGGGGTAAACCCCTGTTTGAGCGCACAGCAGAGCTCGGAAGGGAAGGAGCACTGTTTTACTTTTTCAACATAGAATTGGCTGGAATTGAGATCGGACACCATGTGGCATTTGGAGAGCCCCTGATGTGCCTAAACAGTGGAGACCCCAAATTCTAACTCCAACCCTAACCCCAACACACCCCTAACCCTAATCCCTACCCTAACCACACCTCTAACCCAGACACACCTATAACCCTAATCTCAACCATCACCCTAACCACACCCCTAACCCGAACACACCCCTAACCTTAATCCCAAACCTAACCACGCCCCTAACCGCAACACACCCTTAACCCTAATCTCAACCCTAACCATAACCCTAAAGGAAATAATGGTGTGCACTCAGGACAGAGGTAAGTAGGTGCTGGTAAAACAGACCGTGTGGTCCAAAACAGTCCAATATCAAAAATTACCGCACACTTGAAGCTGGTATGATGCAAATATATAACAAGTTTATTGTGTTCACAAAACAGGTTGCCACAAAAAGAAAACAAAAAGTGCAGATAGAAACCCAACGTTTCGACCCTCCCGGGCCTTATTCATGGGGTTACTTAATGCACGCTAGGATACATATGTAGGTGGCAGGCATAGGGTAGGAGGGCAAGTCCCTTGGTATATAAGCTGTCGCTTAACCTGGAACAGGCTGGGAATATGCTGTTTTGTAATGCAAAGCGATAGTGGCACACAGAGGCTGTGACATCCATAGTGGGCCTGTGTATAGCTGGATGACCCGTGCGGGCAGCACTCCTGAGGCTTGTAGTGACGTGAATGGAGGGTGCTGGATGAGCGGCGCTCCTGCGCCCTGCTGCTGTGGCTTTGCATTACAAAACAGCATATTCCCAGCCTGTTCCAGGTTAAGCGACAGCTTATATATCAAGGGACTTGCCCTCCTACCCTATGCCTGCCACCTACATATGTATCCTAGCGTGCATTAAGTAACCCCATGAATAAGGCCCGGGAGGGTCGAAACGTTGGGTTTCTATCTGCACTTTTTGTTTTCTTTTTGTGGCAACCTGTTTTGTGAACACAATAAACTTGTTATATATTTGCATCATACCAGCTTCAAGTGTGCGGTAATTTTTGATATCTAACCATAACCCTAACCACACCCCTAACCCTGACACACCCCTAACCCTAAACCCAACCCTAATCCCAACAGTAAATGTAATCCAAACCCTAACCCCAACTGTAGCCCCAACCCTAACTTTAGCCCAAACCCTAACCCTATATTTAGCCCTAAACCTAATGGGAAAAAGGAGATAAATACATTTTTTTTATTTTATTATTTTTCCCTAACTAAAGGGGGTGATATGTTTGGCAGCTGTTACACACTAAAAGACACTTTTTATTGCAAAAAAATTGTTTTTGCATCACCACATTTTGAGAGCTATAATTATTCCATATTTTGGTCTACAGAGTCATGTGAGGTCTTGTTTTTTGGTTGATGTTTTTATTGGTACCATTTTCGGACACTTGACATTTTTGATCACTTATTATTCTGCTTTTTGTGAGGCAGAATTAACAAAAACAAGCAATTCCTGAATTGAGAGAGAGAGAGAGAGAGAGAAAACTGAACCTGCCGGATCGTGCCTGAAACCAAAAACCTGATGTGTGAAAGCAGCCTTAATGTATAACGTGTAATGTGCTGTATATGCTATGTAGCTGCATTTGTACATAGTTAGATTAGAGAAAGAAGGAGTTAAAAAGGGGGCAGGTCCACCAGGCTTACATGAGAAGGATTTCCTGTTTTTGCAGCAGAGCCCGGGCAGGCTGGCCCGAGGCAGGACGTGCTTCACTTACAGGAGCAGGGGGTACCCCGATTCAGGGGAACAGTAGCTGTCAAGGACTACTGGGCAGTGTGGACGGGCCCTAGTGTTGAGGGATCGTCCCCAGAAGGACTTTCATGGCTTCCAAACCCAGGCGGGAGCCGTTGATTCTGAATATCTCGTTGAAGACACAGGGATTGCACATGAAGCATTACTTTATTTTCCTCATGTGCATGAAATTTTATAACGGACAGAATCGTGAACTGTGGTGAATCTGAGGACATGTTACCAGCACAGAGAGCAATCCTGTGATACAGGTAGCTAACTGTGCTGCAGGACCGGGACTTTATCTGTCTTTCTATGTGCAAGGGGCTGGGGTGCTCACTGACTGTGCCTTATTTGGCTCACCCATGACTACCACCCCGTGCCCCCTTGTTATGTACAGTACCTGGCTGCAGCCACTATTCTGTCTACGGAGTTGTGCTGTGAAGCTCCGTAACTGAGCAGTTCTGGCTGACACCATGAACAGGTGATCGGTGCGAGTGCCGGTTGTCATACCTCATCGATCAGATATTGATGACTGATTCCAAGGATAGGCCATCAATGTTAAAGTCTAGGACATCCCACTGCAGTATTCATTACTTCATTCAGTTTCAGACCCCGTGATATGCAGTTTGAAGCCTGTTTGGTGTAGATTTGCTGCGTGAACATACCCTGGGGGGCATCAAAAGATCCTACTGGCACATATAATGACACCAGTAATATAAATATTACATGGCAAGTGGGGGGTCCCGGTACAGATTTTGGTAGACGCACAATCAGTGCCATACAGATTGCAGATTACTTGCCCTCAGCAGCCAGTATGGTATTTTCTGGGGTGACATTACATAAGATAAGCCGCCTATACATCCCAAACAGCAAAGCAATTACACAACACAAGATGAAAAGAAGAAAAAGAAATACTGCATGTATCCAAAACTGACTACAGCAGAAAAATGGGTCATATGAAGAATAATTAAGAAACTACACAAGGAATTAGGAGAAGCACTTCCCTGGAGAAGGATTCTGAATTACTTACCTAAGGATGTTCATTAATATTCTGATTCATTATGTTTTTATCTGCTGGACTAGGTCCGTCTATAAAATGTAAAGGAAAAGAGAGAGAGATACATGACCTTATGTAGCAGACAAGATCTGCTATTACTCCTGACAAACTAGGAACTGCTTCCCCTTTTTGCTTGACATTGCCCCCTGCTATGCTGGACTGGTCCCAAACATTTAACAGTTTCCCATTCTGTTCCTATACTGTACACTAATAAAGCTTGTCACTGCCTATCTGCCCTAATGTTCCTCTCTGGTCACTAACTAAACACTAGACCATGTTCTTTACAGTCCCTACCCCTAAGCTGAGTGTACCAGGTTACCAATACAGTACCACACAGCAACATCAGTACTTATAACACTCTATGTATTCTACATTATACCATCAAAACACAATACAACTGCATGTTAATGATCACACTACAATTGTTGTCTTCAGGAGCAGCTATCTCACAATCTCTATCACACCCTAAAGGTACCGTCACATTTAGCGACGCTGCAGCGATATAGACAACGATCCGAACGCTGCAGCGTCGCTGTTTAGGTCGCTAGGAGACGTCAAACACCGGCAACAGTTGAGCGATGCAGGAGCGATCCAGTGACGCACTTATCGTTCTCACTGGTTGTTCGCTCCATTGAAAACCATTGCAGGCATCGTTGCTTTTGCCGTCAAACATGACGAATCACGCCGACCTGACGATCAAATAAAGTTCCGGACTTTCAGCGACGACCAGCGATATCACAGCAGGATCCTGATCGCTGCTGCGTGTAAAACACAACGAGATCGCTATCCAGGACGCTGCAACGTCACGGATCGCTGTCGTTCTCGTTGGAAAGTTGTTCAGTGTGAAGGTACCTTTACAGTGGAAAAAAACCCTCCACAATTTTCAGTTTTGAACTATTTTCTTAGCCACTAATAAATATATATATATATATATATATATATATATATATATATATATACTAGCTGAAGAGCCCGGTGTTGCCTGGGCATAGTACCTAATTGTGGTTAGTTATAACAAATTACAATGAATATATTGCACATAAAAACATTTCACATCATATACTCAACACTACAGATTTGCAACAGAAATTAACTAAACGATTACTCAAGTATTGATAGTATTTTATTTTCAACTCATTCAAGAGCCTTTTGGATAAACAACATTTTTGGTTTTAACTTCCGGTGCAAAGATGAACAGATGTTTGGCAGTTCCAACTCTTGAACAGGACACGTAAAGATGACCATGAGAAAAGCATGGAGATTGCAAATCGATCTCTACTACTATCAAGGACTGTCCCTGAGCCTTGTTAATGGACATTGCAAATGCCAGTCGTAGTGGAAACTGGAGGCGTTTAAAATCAAAAGGCAAATCAAATGGATTGAGTGGAATTTTTGGAATGAAAAGGTCCTCTCCTTTGGCACATCCTGTTGCTGAGCTGTGTACCTAATCCTATCTTATGTGATACTGTCTCCTGAGCTGTGTATCTAATCCTATCCTGTGTGTTACTGTCTGCTGAGCTATGTATCTAATCCTACCCTGTGTAATACTGTCTCCTGGGCTGTGTCTAATCCCGTGTGTTTGTGTGTTACTGTCTGCTGAGCTGTGTATCTAATCCTATCCTGTGTGATACTGTCTGCGGAGCCATGTATCTAATCCTATCTTGTCTGATACTGGGTTCCCCCTGCAGTCTGTGTCTGAGGGTGGTCTGTGTCGGCACAGTAATAAATTATTACTAAGTTATTTCCAGCTTTACAGAAGGACATAACACCATAGAAATGATAACAATAATAGGCCTCAACTGTCTACAAGGAAAACTGTTGCTCATAGCAATCAATCACAGCTCAGCTTCTTATAAACAGCTCTGGTGACATGAAAGATGCTTAGTGATTAGTTGCCAATACATACACACACAGACACATATATATGTATATATATATATATATATATATATATACCGTATATACTCGAGTATAAGCCGACCCGAGTATAAGCCGACCCCCCTAATTTTGCCACAAAAAACTGGGAAAACTTATTGACTCGAGTATAAGCCTAGGGTGGAAATGCAGCATTTACCGGTGAATTTCAAAAATAAAAATAGATCATTATTTCCCCATAGCTGTGCCATATAGTGCTCTGCACCGTTCATATTTCCCCATAGGTGTGAACCATATAGTGCTCTGCACCGTTCATTGTGCCCCCTAGCTGTGCCATATACGGTGCTCTGCACCGTTCATTGTGCCCCCTAGATGTGCCATATACGGTGCTCTGCACTGTTCACTGTGCCCCATAGCTGTGCCATATACGGTGCTCTGCACCGTTCACTGTGCCCCATAGCTGTGCTGTGCCATATACGGTGCTCTGCACCGTTCACTGTGCCCCATAGCTGTGCCATATACGGTGCTCTGCACCGTTCACTGTGCCCCATAGCTGTGCTGTGCCATATACGGTGCTCTGCACCGTTCACTGTGCCCCATAGCTGTGCTGTGCCATATACGGTGCTCTGCACCGTTCACTGTGCCCCATAGCTGTGCTGTGCCATATACGGTGCTCTGCACCGTTCACTGTGCCCCATAGCTGTGCTGTGCCATATACGGTGCTCTGCACCGTTCACTGTGCCCCATAGCTGTGCTGTGCCATATACGGTGCTCTGCACCGTTCACTGTGCCCCATAGCTGTGCTGTGCCATATACGGTGCTCTGCACCGTTCACTGTGCCCCATAGCTGTGCTGTGCCATATACGGTGCTCTGCACCGTTCACTGTGCCCCAT
Source organism: Ranitomeya imitator (assembly GCF_032444005.1). Lineage (NCBI taxonomy): Eukaryota > Metazoa > Chordata > Amphibia > Anura > Dendrobatidae > Ranitomeya > Ranitomeya imitator. The sequence continues at coordinate 638,552,442 of NC_091286.1, forward strand.
AGCTGTGCTGTGCCATATACGGTGCTCTGCACCGTTCACTGTGCCCCATAGCTGTGCTGTGCCATATACGGTGCTCTGCACCGTTCACTGTGCCCCATAGCTGTGCTGTGCCATATACGGTGCTCTGCACCGTTCACTGTGCCCCATAGCTGTGCTGTGCCATATACGGTGCTCTGCACCGTTCACTGTGCCCCATAGCTGTGCTGTGCCATATACGGTGCTCTGCACCGTTCACTGTGCCCCATAGATGTTCCACATAAATTTGTGCCGCCGCAATAAAGAAAAAAAAACACATACTCACCTCCCTTGATTGCAGCTCCCGGCGTCTCGTTCCGGCGCCTCCATCTTCCCGGCGTCTCTGCTCTGACTGATCAGGCAGAGGGCGCCGCGCACACTATATGCGTCATCGCGCCCTCTGCCTGATCAGAGAGCGCAGACGCCGGGAAGATGGAGGCGCCGGCCGGGAAGATGGAGCGGCGCCCGGCGGCTGGAACGAGGACAGGTGAATATAACATACTCACCTAGTCCTGGCGATCCTCGCGCTGTCCCCTCCTGTCTTCGGTGCCGCAGCTTCTTTCTCTATCAGCGGTCACCGGCACCGCTGATTAGAGAAATGAATAAGCGGCTCCGCCCCTATGGGAGGTGGAGCCGCTTATTCATTTCTGTAATGAGCGGTCCCACGTGACCGCTGAAGAGAGGAAGAAACTGCAGCGCCGAAGCCCGTGGGACGGCAGGGACAGCGCGAGGATCGCTGGGACTAGGTAAGTATACCTCAGCGCCCTCACCCCCTCACCTGCCGACCCCACCGCTACCGTGACTCGAGTATAAGCCGAGGGGGGCACTTTCAGCCCAAAAATTTGGGCTGAAAATCTCGGCTTATACTCGAGTATATACGGTATATATATATATATACAGTGGGGCAAAAAAGTATTTAGTCAGTCAGCAATAGTGCAAGTTCCACCACTTAAAAAGATGAGAGGCGTCTGTAATTTACATCATAGGTAGACCTCAACTATGGGAGACAGAGAAAAAAAATCCAGAAAATCACATTGTCTGTTTTTTTTAACATTTTATTTGCATATTATGGTGGAAAATAAGTATTTGGTCAGAAACAAACAATCAAGATTTCTGGCTCTCACAGACCTGTAACTTCTTCTTTAAGAGTCTCCTCTTTCCTCCACTCATTACCTGTAGTAATGGCACCTGTTTAAACTTGTTATCAGTATAAAAAGACACCTGTGCACACCCTCAAACAGTCTGACTCCAAACTCCACTATGGTGAAGACCAAAGAGCTGTCAAAGGACACCAGAAACAAAATTATAGCTCTGCACCAGGCTGGGAAGACTGAATCTGCAATAGCCAACCAGCTTGGAGTGAAGAAATCAACAGTGGGAGCAATAATTAGAAAATGGAAGACATACAAGACCACTGATAATCTCCCTCGATCTGGGGCTCCACGCAAAATCCCACCCCGTGGGGTCAGAATGATCACAAGAACGGTGAGCAAAAATCCCAGAACCACGCGGGGGGACCTAGTGAATAAACTGCAGAGAGCTGGGACCAATGTAACAAGGCCTACCATAAGTAACACACTACGCCACCATGGACTCAGATCCTGCAGTGCCAGACGTGTCCCACTGCTTAAGCCACTACATGTCCGGGCCCGTCTGAAGTTTGCTAGAGAGCATTTGGATGATCCAGAGGAGTTTTGGGAGAATGTCCTATGGTCTGATGAAACCAAACTGGAACTGTTTGGTAGAAACACAACTTGTCGTGTTTGGAGGAAAAAGAATACTGAGTTGCATCCACCAAACACCATACCTACTGTAAAGCATGGTGGTGGAAACATCATGCTTTGGGGCTGTTTCTCTGCAAAGGGGCCAGGACGACTGATCCGGGTACATGAAAGAATGAATGGGGCCATGTATCGTGAGATTTTGAGTGCAAACCCCCTTCCATCAGCAAGGGCATTGAAGATGAAACGTGGCTGGGTCTTTCAACATGACAATGATCCAAAGCACACCGCCAGGGCAACGAAGGAGTGGCTTTGTAAGAAGCATTTCAAGGTCCTGGAGTGGCCTAGCCAGTCTCCAGATCTCAACCCTATAGAAAACCTTTGGAGGGAGTTGAAAGTCCGTGTTGCCAATCGAAAAGCCAAAAACATCACTGCTCTAGAGGAGATCTGCATGGAGGAATGGGCCAACATACCAACAACAGTGTGTGGCAACCTTGTGAAGACTTACAGAAAACGTTTGACCTCTGTCATTGCCAACAAAGGATATATTACAAAGTATTGAGATGAAATTTTGTTTCTGACCAAATACTTATTTTCCACCATAATATGCAAATCAAATGTTAAAAAAACAGACAATGTGATTTTCTGGATTTTTTTTTCTCAGTTTGTCTCCCATAGTTGAGGTCTACCTATGATGTAAATTACAGACGCCTCTCATCTTTTTAAGTGGTGGAACTTGCACTATTGCTGACTGACTAAATACTTTTTTGCCCCACTGTATATATATATATATATATATAAATATATATATATATATATATATATATATATATATATATATATACAGTACAGACCAAAAGTTTGGACACACCTTCTCATTTAAAGATTTTTCTGGATTTTCATTACTATGAAAATTGTAAATTCACACTGAAGGCATCAAAACTATGAATTAACACATATGGAATTATATACTTAACAAAAAAGTGTGAAACAACTGAAAATATGTCTTATATTCTAGGTTCTTCAAAGTAGCCACCTTTTGCTTTGATGATTGGTTTGCACACTCTTGACATTCTCTTCATGAGCTTCAAGAGGTAGTCACCGGGAATGGTCTTCCAACAATATTGAAGGAGTTCCCAGAGATGCTTAGCACTTGTTGGCCCTTTTGCCTTCACCCTGCGGTCCAGCTCACCCCAAACCATCTCGATTGGGTTCTGGTCGTGTGACAGTGGAGGCCAGGTCATCTGGTGTAGCACCCCATCACTCTCCTTCTTGGTCAAAAAGCCCTTACACAGCCTGGAGGTTTGTTTGGGGTCATTGTCCTGTTGAAAAATAAATGATGGTCCAACTAAACGCAAACCGGAAGGAATAGCATGCCACTGCAAGATGCTGTGGTAGCCATGCTGGTTCAGTATGCCTTCAATTTTGAATAAATCCCCAACAGTGTCACCAGCAAAGCACCCCCACACCATCTCACCTCCTCCTCCATGCTTCACGGATGGAAACAAGCATATAGAGTCCATCTGTTCACCTTTTCTGCGTCGCAAAGACACGGTGGGTGGAACCAAAGATCTCAAATTTGGACTCATCAGACCAAAGCACAGATTTCCACTGGTCTAATGTCCATTCCTTGTGTTCTTTAGCCCAAACAAGTCTCTTCTGCTTGTTGCCTGTCCTTAGCAGTGGTTTCCTAGCAGCTATTTTACCATGAAGGCCTGCTGCACAAAGTCTCCTCTTAACAGTTGTTGTAGAGTTGTGTCTGCTGCTAGAACACCGTGTGGCATTGACTTGGTCTCTAATCTGAGCTGCTGTTAACCTGCGATTTCTGAGGCTGGTGACTCGGATAAACTTATCCTGAGAAGCAGAGGTGACTCTTGGTCTTCCTTTCCTAAGGCGGTCCTCATGTGAGCCAGTTTCTTTGTAGCGCTTGATGGTTTTTGCAACTGCACTTGGGGACACTTTCAAAGTTTTCCCAATTTTTCGGACTGACTGACTGACCTTCATTATTTCTTAAAGTAATGATGGCAACTCGTTTTTCTTTACTTAGCTGCTTTTTTTCTTGCCATAATACAAATTCTAACAGTCTATTCAGTAGGACTATCAGCTGTGTATCCACCAGACTTCTGATCAACACAACTGATGGTCCCAACCCCATTTATAAGGCAAGAAATCCCACTTATTAAACCTGACAGGGCACACCTGTGAAGTGAAAACCATTTCCGGTGACTACCTCTTGAAGCTCATCAAGAGAATGCCAAGAGTGTGCAAAGTAGTCATCAAAGCAAAAGGTGGCTACTTTGAAGAACCTACAATATAAGACATCATTTCAGTCATGTGTTAATTCATAGTTTTGATGCCTTCAGTGTAAATGTACAATTTTCATAGTAATGAAAATACAGAAAAATCTTTAAAAGAGAAGGTGTATCCAAACTTTTGGTCTGTACTGTATATATATAAGAGGTAGTCACCGGGAATGGTTTTCACTTCACTGGTGTGCCCTGTCAGGTTTATTTAGTTGGATTTCTTGCCTTATAAATGTGATTGGGACCATCAGTTGTGTTGTGCAGAAGTCTGGTGGATACACAGCTGATAGTCCTACTGAATAGACTGTTAGAATTTGTATTATGGCAAGGAAAAAGCAGCTAAAGAAAGAAAAATGAGTGGCCATCATTACTTTAAGAAATAAAGGTCAGTCAGTCCGAAAAATTGGGCAAACTTTGAAAGTGTCCCCAAGTGCAGTGGCAAAAACCATCAAGTGCTACAAAGAAACTGGCTCACATGAGGACTGCCCCAGGAAAGAAAGACCAAGTATCACCTCTGCTTCTGAGGATAAGTTTATCCGAGTCACCAGCCTCAGAAATCGCAGGTTAACAGCAGCTCAGATTAGAGACCAGGTCAATGCCACACAGAGTTCTAGCAGCAGACACATCTCTACAACAACTGTTAAGAGGAAACTTTGTGCAGCAGGCCTTCATGGTAAAATAGGTGCTAGGAAACCCCTGCTAAGGACAGGCAACAAGCAGAAGAGACTTGTTTGGACTAAAGAACACAAGGAATGGACAATAGACCAGTGGAAATCTGTGCTTTGGTCTGAAGAGTTCAAATTTGAGATCTTTGGTTCCAACCTCTGTGTCTTTGTGCGACGCAGAAAAGGTGAACGGATGGACTCTACATGCCTGGTTCCCACTGTGAAGCATGGAGGAGGAGGTGTGATGTGTGGGGGTGCTTTGCTGCTAACACAATTGGGGATTTATTCAAAATTGAAGGCATACTGAACCAGCATGTGTAACGAATGGAAATGGAGCCACAGATGTAGAAGTTCACATTCGTATATATTAAGGTTTGATGTGGAACCACTAGACCACAGTCCGGGAGGCTCCGAAGGGGGCGTTACTGCGTGAGCCCCAGACACCCGTAGTAAGTCCCCTCGAACAGGGACAGAATGGAATGCCTGAAGGACACGGGTGCTACCTTCAGTTAGACCCCGTACTCGTGGCGGCTGTCCCAGCAGAACAGTTGGACCAGCAAGGTTAGCGGGTATTGCAGAGTAAACTGGAGGATACCAGGTGTAGAAGCTGGAGCCGGAGGTTCTGGCGTGTCCGGAAGTGGGGTTGGCGGACTGGCAGGACTAGACAGGTCTAGCGTAGATACTGCGGATGCAGTCCAGAATAGCCGGGTAACTGGTAGCAGAAGATCTGTGGAGACAGACAGAATAAGCGAAGTTCCTTGCAGATATCTCAGAAGCAGAAGTGCAAGATAACAAGAACTGGAAGTTAGCAACAGCAGATACTTGTTGCTCCAGCGCCCTCCCTATGGTGGAAGGGCTAGAAATAATAGACAAACACATGCCATTGGTTAGAAGCAACATTTGGAAAATGCACACTGTCTCTTTAAGAGACCGGGAGCGAGCACCCGTGAGACCTAAGAACCCTGCCAGGGAACCTGCCGGCCGCACGCCAGGAAGCAGGAGAGGAAGGAGGGGTGGGGGCTGCATCCAGACAGCGTGAAGCCAGTACAGAGCGAAAGTCCCGACGGAGACCCCCTGGAGGTACAGTAAACAAACCGGGTGTAACAGTATCCCCCTCTTTACGCCCCCTCTTTTTCAAGCCTGCGTAGAATTTTTTCAGAAGAAGAGGAGCACAGATATTCTCTCTAGGCTCCCATGACCTCTCCTCTGGACCGAAGCCCCTCCAATCCACCAAAAAATAGCTCTTACCCCTTATCCTTTTAGTGGCCAAGATATTCTCTACCTCTAAAACATCCTCCTCACTCACGGGATCCGGAGTGGAACCAGGATCTTTAAAAAATGAACTCAAAAGTACGGGTTTGAGGAGGGAAACATGAAAAGAATTAAGCACACGTAAGTAAGCCGGCAGTTTCAATTTGTACGAGACTGCGTTAATCCGTTTCAAGACTTCAAAAGGACCGATGAAGCGCGGGATCCAGTTTGTAAGAGGGCATCTTCAGACGAATATATTTGGAGGAGAGTCATACCTTATCCCCTGGCCGGAAGAAAGGAGCCTCCAAACGTCTTTTATCCGCATGCTTCTTCATACATAGAGAAGCTCTCTCTAAGGCATCCTTGGTGTCCCTCCATACTTTCGAGAATTCCTCTGTAAAGGTATCAGCTGCAGGAATGCCAGAAGACCCAGAGATGGGAAGCGGAATCCTGGGTTGGAGCCCAAACACAATCTGAAAGGGAGATTTACCAGAAGACTCACTTGATTGTTGTACGAGAATTCTGCCCAAGGCAGCAACTTGATCCAGTCATCATGATGTACGTTGACGAAGTGGCGCAAGAATCCTGTCAGAATTTGATTGGTCCTCTCTCAGCTCCACTTGTACAGACTTAAAAAGTGCTCTCCAGAATTTGGAGGTGAACTGGACATCCCTGTCAGATACGATATGGAGAGGAAACCCGTGAAGACGGAAGATATGTTGAATAAAATGATCAGCGAGCTCAGAAGCAGACAGGAGACCAAGTAACGGAATAAAATGAGCCATCTTTGAAAAACGATCCACCACGACCCAGATGACCGAACAGCCGGAGGAGACGCGAAGATCGGTAATGAAGTCCATTGCGATGTGCTGCCAGGGTACTGAAGGAACAAACAGAGGTAATAACCGCCCGGAGGGCAAACGCTTATCAGTCTTGTTGCGAGCACACGAAGGACAGGCAGCAACATATTCTTGAACATCTTTGCCCATGGTAGGCCACCAGTAGTAACGGGAGATGAGAGTCTTCCTTTGTCCGGCATGACCGGCCAATTTAGAAGAATGACCCCACCGAAGAACTCGTTTACGATCTGAAGTAGATTTTACCTGGAGGGAGTCGAGCAAGATTAACTGCGGCCACCGATACTAATCTGGACGGTTCAATGATGTGTTGCGGTCCTTCCACAAAATCTGGAGGCAAAAACGCTCTGGAAAGTGCATCAGCTTTAATGTTCTTATCAGCTGGTTGGAAATGAAGAACAAAGTTAAATCGAGCAAAAAACAAGGTCCACCGGGCTTGACGAGGGTTCAGTCTCTGAGCAGATTGAAGATAAGCAAGATTCTTATGATCTGTGAAAATGATGACCTGATGAGCAGCACCCTCAAGAAGATGACGCCACTCCTGCAGAGCTAACTTGATAGCCAATAATTCATGATCTTCTACAGAGTAATTCCTCTCTGAAACAGAAAAGACTTTCGAGAAAAATCCACAAGTGACCATCCGGCCGGACAACGACTTCTGGGTGAGAACTACGCAAGCACCTATGGAGGAAGCGTCTACCTCAAGCAAAAATTGTTTTTCGGAATCTGGCCGATGAAGTACGGGTGCGGAGGAGAAGGCCTGCTTTAAGGAAGTAAAAGCCTCCTCAGCCTCAGGTGTCTATCCCTTGGCATTCGCGCCTTTCCGGGTCAAAGCCGAAATGGGTGCTACTCGAGTGGAAAAATTTGGAATGAACAAGCGATAATAGTTGGCGAACCCTAGGAACCGTTTTATTGCCTTCAAACCGCATGGGCGGGGCCATTTTAGAATGGCAGATACCTTCTCAGGATTCAGCTTTAAACCTGTAGACGAGACAATATAACCCAGGAAAGGCAGAGAGGATTGTTCAAAGAGACACTTTTCAATTTTAGCATAAAGTCTGTTCTCCCTGAGTCTCTGTAAGACCATATGTACTTGTCTCCAGTGGGAAGCTAAATCAGCAGAGAAGATCAGAATGTCGTCCAGGTAAACAACAACACAAGAATAAAGCAGATCTCTGAAAATGTCATTTACAAATTCCTGAAACACTGCTGGTGCATTACTTAGCCCAAATGGCATTACCAGGTATTCGTAGTGTCCATCCCGGGTGTTAAAGGCGGTCTTCCATTCGTCTCCCTTACGAATGCGTATCAGATTGTAAGCCTCTCTGAGATCCAGTTTGGTGAAAATTTTAGACCCCCCTAAGACGATCAAACAATTCTGATATTAACGGCAACGGATACCTGTTCTTTACTGTAATCTGTTTCAGACCCCTGTAATCAATACAGGGTCGTAGAGATCCATCCTTTTTCTTTACAAAGAAGAATCCAGCTCCAGCAGGCGAGGACGACTTCCGGATGAATCCTCTGTCCAGGTTCTCCAGAATGTGTTCAGACATGGACTGAGTCTCTGCTTGAGAAAGAGGATAAATCCGTCCACGTGGAGGAGAAGCTCCGGTAAGCAGATCAATGGGGCAATCATACGACCTGTGTGGAGGCAATCTCTCTGCCTCTTTTTTCCCGAAGACATCAGCGAAGGACCAGTAAGGAGACGGTAAACCTGGCAGGGTTTTAGGTTGTACTGGAGGAAGAGCAGAACGAACTGGAATGATACATCGATCAAAGCAAGAATCTCCCCAGCGCAGGATCTCTCCCGTCCTCCAATTTAGAACAGGTTCATGCATCCGGAACCAGGGTAGACCTAGAAGCAAGGGGTGAGACAAATCTGGCAACACATAAAAACAGATTCTTTCAGAATGGGTTAGACCTACCCGGAGTTCCAAAGGCACCGTCTGGAACCATATGGACTCCAACAGGGGTCTGCAATCCACAGATGTCACTTGCAACGGTTCCGATAAACGCTGGACTGGAATCTGATAACGATCCACAACCGCCTGCCGAATAAGGTTCCCCACGGCACCAGAATCCAGGTGACAGAACTCCGAAAATCTTGTTTTGCCGATGGCCACAGAGACTGTTATTTGCAAAGCTGGAGAGAGATGATCCTTACCTAGGGTAGCCTCTCCTACAGACCCTAGGCACTGGAGTTTCCCTGTCTCTTAGGACAGGAGCGGATATAATGCTTGGCACTGCCACAGTAGAAACAGCTCCCCTCCAGGCGACGCGCCTCCTGGCGACGGTTGACCAGATTTACACGGTCCACCTCCATAGCCACAGCAGCGGGAGACAAAGTTGGAGAGTTCGCAGATTTAGGAGCACAAGCAACCTGGTGATTGGATTCTCTTTCACGTCTGATCTCGTTGGAGCGTTCTTGAAACCGTAGATCAACCCGAGCTGCCAGGGAAATCAGGTCATCCAGAACTGTAGGCAAGTCTCGTCCCGCCAACTCATCCTTAACTCGTCCAGAGAGTCCCTGCCAGAAGGTAACCACCAAAGCCTCATTGTTCCAGGAAAGTTCAGATGAAAGAGTACGGAACTGCACCGCATACTGAGCCACCGTAAGAGCCTCCTGTCGTAGTCGAAGCAGAGCAGAAGCTGTCGATGTAGTACAATCAGGTTCGTCAAAGGTCTTGCGAAATGCCTCTAGAAAAGACTGGAGATTAGTAACCAACGGATCCACCCTCTCCCACAGCGGATTCATCCAGGCGAGCACCTCTCCATCAAGGTGGGACATGATGAAGCCAACTTTGGCCAAATCAGAAGCAAACCTATGCCCCAATAGTTCGAAGTGCAGTGTGCACTGATTTATGAACCCTCGACACAAAACGGGGTCGCCTCGGAAGTGGGTGGGAGCCACTAAGCGAGAATCCTTACTTGCTGTGCAGTTTGATACCTGGACTCAGGAGGCAGGAGCAGGTGCAATCGAAGAAGCCAGACTATCCAGGCGAGCAGATACATTATGCAGGAAAGGCATGATCTTATCCTGTTGCTCCTTCAGCTGGGAGATCTCCTGAGGTAACTCCATGACTGGTGATTTCTGGGATCCAGCGGGTTCCATGGCCGGAGCAATCATTAACGAATGGAAATGGAGAAGCGCAAGATAACAAGAACCGGAAGTTAGCAACAGTAGATACTTGTTGCTCCGGCGCCCTCCCTATGGTGGAAGGGCTAGAAATAATAGACAAACACACGCCATTGGATAGAAGCAACATTTGGAAAATGCACACTGTCTCTTTAGGAGACCGGGGGCGAGCGCGCGTGCGACCTAAGAACCCTGCCAGGGAACCTGCTGGCCGCACGCCAGGAAGCAGAAGAGGAAGAAGGGGTGGGGGCTGCATCCAGACAGTGTGAAACCAGTACAGAGGGATGGAGACCCCCTGGAGGTACAGTAAACAGACCGGGTGTAACACATGGCTACCACAGCATCTTGCAGCAGCATGCTATTCCATCTGTTTTGCATTTAGTTGGACCATCATTTATTTTTCAACAGGACAATGACCCCAAACACACCTCCAGGCTGTGTAAGGGCTATTTGACCAAGAAGGAGACTGATGGGGTGCTACGCCAGATGACCTGGCCTCCACAGTCACCAGACCTGAACCCAATCGAGATGGTTTGGGGTGAGCTGGACCGCAGAGTAAAGGCAAAAGGGCCAACAAGTGCTAAGCATCTCTGGGAACTCCTTCAAGATTGTTGGAAGACCATTCCCGGTGACTACCTCTTGAAGCTCATCAAGAGAATGCCAAGAGTGTGCAAAGCAGTCATCAAAGCAAAATGTGGCTTTGAAGAACCTAGAATCAATGTGAATATTTTTCTGACCAGCAGAAGAGAAACTGAGCTGCACCCGGTATATCAATCTTCACAGGCAGTAGCAACATAGGAGGAGTCTCGGCATAAACTTCAAACTACAAGTCTCTGTACTCGCAATGCCGGGCGGTGCTTAGCATATAAAGTGGTTAGAAATCCAGGAATGCCAAGTAACAAAAGATGCAGCACTCACCCGAATCTTGCTGAAGATAATGTCCTTTATTCGCTTTAAACGGTGTTAGACATAATGCGGAGAGGCGGCAGGAAGGAGGACTAGGTGCGGGGGAGAGAAAGGACGGACTTCCTAGTCCTCCTTCCTGCCGCCTCTCCGCATTATGTCTAACACCGTTTAAAGTGAATAAAGGACATTATCTTCAGCAAGATTCGGGTGAGTGCTGCATCTTTTGTTACTTGGCATTCGTGAATATTTTTCTGCCCAATGATGACAGAAGTATTCTAGGTGTGATACCTTTATTGGCTAACCAGAAAATAATATGTTTGCAAGCTTTCAGAGCACAAAGGCTCCTTCTCCAGGCAGAATTACCATGAAGAAATTAAAATATTTTCTTAGCTGAAGGTTTGTACGTGCAAAGTTTTGATCGCTTTTTGGGAAATATGAAAAATTACATTTCTACTATTTTTTGTATGTTTTATAATAATAGTAATAATAATGCTTTTATTTATATAGCACCAACATATTCTGCAGCACTTTACAATGAAGCAGGGATGTGTGCAGACAATATATAAAATACAAGTATCATGATATGTGAAGAACTTGGGATCATAAAACCCCCTCTTTGTCCAGCAGTGACAGGAAATCAGGCTCAGCAGGAAGCCCACATTCTCAATGCCTCAAGGTGTAAGTTAGCACCTAGCTCAGCAGAGGGGGGCCAAGCCTCAAATGCTGTGAGTGACAGATCTCACACCATACAGCTCAGAGAAGGGTAAAGGCTTGCTTACAGTATAGATTCCTGCTGAAGCTGCAAACACCTTGAAGAAGAATCCAGAAACATAATTCCTTATGTAGTTATGGAGATACTATATGTCCTAGCCATACATTGTGTATATTTCTGAGATCTCCAGAACATGGTGAACACCCGCCTAGGTCTTGACCCATTCTAGCACCCAAGAGTATGGAAATACATATAACTTGAAATCAGATAGCAAAGCTGTGCTTGGTCTGAACATGTAGCAGGGATTTGGTCACATCCAATTACAACAAAACCACCTCCCTAGGACTGTCCATTAAGGAATTATGACCCATCTTAGGTTCTGGAGTTTTTAGCTGTTAGAGGCAAGTGTAGGAGATTTAGATTCAGCCCAGAGGGCAGGAGGGGAGTGAACAAAAAGGAATAAAGGATAATGTGAGGCCATTTGGTCTCTCTTTTTGTTATGCATGCGGTCCACTTCCAACGGAGGGTTGTGTCCCTTAAAGTGCTGTGAAGGACCTAGGAGCCAGCTGGCAGCCCATGCCCCCTGCGGCCCAGCGCAAACATGGTCTACCATTGAACGGGTAATGGACATGATCCAGCAGCTTATGCTTTTGTGCTACCACAATCTGTATTTGCATATTTGACCTTTGAATATGTATAACCATCGTGTATATTTTGTATTGTATAGTGTGCCGTTAAGGTGATTAAATATATAATTAACCTTGGGCTGCTCTTATATCTCAATCCACAAATCTACACATCCATTTCTTGGCTTAACTTTCCATGCTACCGGGGCTGGTTTCTGGTCCCATATAATCCCGTTAATGGACTGCTTTATATCTAATGAGGAACTGGTGGCAGTCCTACCTGGCTGGCAGAACTCTGTTTCATTGGTGCTAGTGAAATGGGCCGGTCAGCATGTCAGAGTTGTGGGCGAGTGCGGTGCCACGTCAGTGACTGCATGGGCCACCTCCTCTCACTACCCATGTCTCCCTGTACCTGTGTGTAAAACCATACCAAGCTGACTTTACATGTCCCCAGGGGGTGCAGAATGTCATGTTGGTGAAAGTGGGCAGACCTCATATGTGATACATCTGACGCAACAGTGATGTCAGGTGAAGAGGCGAGGTGAAGGTTCTTCACCACATAATTCTCCAAGAGTGAGGAGCCTGCTGCTCACAAGCTTACAATCTATGATTATCATGCAGATGAAATAAATTTATACATGAATAGATCAGACAGTTCAGGACATTTCGGTACTAAATATCCTTATTTTTTATTTTTCATTTTGAAATGTGAAAAGTGATTGAAACTTTTTTCTTAATTTTTAAACCTTTATTTTTCCGTTATCCTTTTGCCTTGAGGGACATAAACGTGCGATCATTTAATTGCTTGTTCTAGGCAGTGCGATACTACAGTATTTCAGTATATAGTGAAAATCAGAGGTTCCTCTGAAGGCCAGGCTTAACAAGGATTATCAAGATGGCAGCGATAAGTCTTCATTAAGCACCAAAGCTGCAATGGCGACCCATCAGCAAGCTGTGATTTTGTCACAGGGCATGAGTTTCAGAACAGAACATTTGCATGGCGAGATCATTCCACTGCTGTCAGAAATTGATGGCGGCATTTACTCAGTCAAGTGAATAAACAGCAGCGATTGATGTTAGCTCTGATCGCTTCTCTTAGAGACCGGTCCAGACTGTATAGCGCAGAGTGCACCTGCCGTGTAAGGAGCAGGCTCAGCTTCTGAGCCCGCTGCATGTATCTGCACCAGATATTTAACTCCTCTGGGCACTTTCTCTCCACCATACAGTATATGGTCACACAGTATATAAATAAAAGTACCTACTTACAAACAACGCACAATATGGCAACCAAATAATAATGCCGAAATAAGCATTGCCGCCACCATAAGCCACAAAAAAACAGATTGCATAAAAGATAATATAACCATATTGTGCAGAAATAACAGCGCTATACATGGTGTAATAGAAAAAAAAATGCTACTTGTCTATTAAACATCACAATACTAGAGGTATGGTGGCCACAAGCCTCGGGTACTAGGCTAACGGTGGTGCTCCCTTGGGCAGCTCGTGTGTCCTGGGCAACCCCAAAGGCCAGCGAAGCAACCAAAAGTAATGTCAACTGAAAAAGTGCAAGCTTCTGAAATATACTCAATACGCCGGCCATGAAGGGTTAAGTGCGATGCGTGTAAGGAGCCCACTGTAGGTGAATAAAGTCGCTTATTTGACCTCCTGACTTGCATATGTCGCTGCTGAGGATGGCTGATACTGTTGCCTCTGATGCCAGTTATTGCTTGTGGCATAAAGCATCACATGAGCCGGTTCAGCTAGCAGGAGAGGCGGCAGATTTCCAACAAGCTGACAAAGGCTTTCTTAAAGAAGACTGCCGGAGGGGATCTGGCTGTAAGGAGCTGCCAATTCTTATTTTCATAGTTTTCTTCTAAGCTTCTTCCAGTAGGAAATAGAAAACGATCTGAAAAACACCTTAAAGAAGTCACCTGAAACTAACAATAAGGTATGAATGAATGTGCAGAAACAGCGCCACTCTTGTCGCTAGGCTGTATCTGGAACTGCAGGTCTATCTTGTGCGGCAACACCTGGAACAGGCCATGGATAAATGTGGCGCTGTACTTGAAATATAGCTGATATCTTAAATATACTATGTTCATACACAATCATACATATATAATTTTATACATAATACACCCCTATGTACTGTACATAGAAATAATAGCGACTACTGTTGAGCGATACCGTCCGATACTTGAAAGTATCGGCATCGGATAGTATCGGCCGATACCCGAAAAGTATCGGATATCGCCGATACCGATATCCGATACCAATACAAGTCAATGGGACACCAAGTATCGGAAGGTATCCTGATGGTTCCCAGGGTCTGAAGGAGAGGAAACTCTCCTTCAGGCCCTGGTATCCATATTAATGTGTAAAATAAAGAATTAAAATAAAAAATATTGATATGCTCACCTCTCCGGAGGCCCCTGGACATCACCGCTGGTAACCGGCAGCCTTCTTTGCTTAAAATGAGCGCGTTTAGGACCTGAGAATGACGTCACGGCTTCTGATTAGTCGCGTGCCGCTCATGTGACCGCCACGCGACCAATCACAAGCCGCGACGTCATTCTCAGGTCCTAAATTCCTAGAATGAGGAGTTTAGGGCCTGAGAATGACGTCGCGGCTTCTGATTGGTCGCGTGGCGGTCACATGAGCGGCACGCGACCAATCAGAAGCCGTGACGTCATGGAAGTCCCTAAACGCGCTCATTTTAAACAAAGAAGGCTGCCGGTTACCAGCGGTGATGTCCAGGGGCCTCCGGAGAGGTAAGTATATCAATAATTTTTAATTTTAATTCTTTATTTTACACCTTAATATGGATCCGATACCGATTCCCGATATCACAAAAATATCGGAACTCGGTATCGGAATTCCGATACCGCAAGTATCGGCCGATACCCGATACTTGCGGTATCGGAATGCTCAACACTAATAGCGACACATGCAGTAAACATAAATAACACAATCATGTATTGTACATTATAATACCGCTCTGTGCAGCACACAAATAACACGATCATATACTGTACGCATGCATAACACTATAATATAGTGTACACAGAAATATTGCTATTCACTGAACACATAAATAACACTGTCATACTGTACATAAAAATAATACCGTTATATTATGTAAACAATAATTGCATCATATATACTACAGTGGGTAAGGGTATGGAAAGTATTCAGACCCCTTTAAATGTTTCACTCTGTTTCATTGCAGCCATTTGGTAAATTCTAAAAAGTTCATTTTTCTTTCACATTAATCTACACCCCATCTTGACTGAAAAAAAACAGAAATGTAGTAATTTTTGCAAATTTATTAAAAAAGAAAAACTGAAATATCACATGGTCATAAGTATTCGGGCACTTTGCTCAGACACTCATATTTAAGTCGCATGCTGTGCATTTCCTTGTGATTCTCCTTGAGATGGTTCTACTCCTTCATTGGAGTCCAGCTGTGTTTAATTAAACTGATAGGACTTTATTTAGAAAGGCGCACACCTGTCTATATAAGACCTCACAGCTCACAGTGCATGTCAGACCAAATGAGAATCATGAGGTCAAAGGAACTGGCCAAGGAGCTCAGAGACAAAATTGTGGCAAGGTACAACAGAATTTCTGCAGTACTCAAGGTTCCTAAGAGCACAGTGGCCTCCATAATCCTTAAATGGAAGTTTGGAACCACCAGAAGTCTTCCTAGACCTGGCCATCCAGTCAAACTGAGCAATAGTGGGAGAAGCGCCTTAGTGAGCGAGGAAAAGAACCCCAAGATCACTGTGGCTGAGCTCCAGAGATGCAGTAGGGAGATGGGAGAAAGTTCCACAAAGTCAACTATCACTGCAGCCCTCCACCATTCAGGCCTTTATAGCAGAGTGGCCCAACGGAAGCCTCTCCTCAGTACAAGACATATGAAAGCCTGCATAGAGCTTGCTATAAAACACATGAAGGACTCCCAGGCTATGAGAAATAAGATTCTCTGGTCTGATGAGACGAAGATAGACCTTTTTGGTGATAATTATAAGCAGTATGTGTGGAGAAAACCAGGCACTGCTCTGTTGTGAATTCTGCTCTTGGGCTCCCTCCGGTGGTTATGAGTGGTAGTGCTGCTGTCTTTGGATCGCAGCATTTATCAGGTGTGTTCACTTTTTGCAATTTGGACTCAGCTATTTAGTCCTGCTTGATCCTTTAGTCAGTGCCAGTTGTCCATTGTTTTTGGAGGATTCACATCCCTTACTGGTCTCTCCTGTTTGCTGTGCTTTTCAACAAAGATAATTCCTGGCTTTGTTTTTGCTGTCCACATGCTGTGGGCCTTATAGTTCAGTGCATTTTCATGTTTTGTCTTGTCCAGCTTGTCTGTGTAAGGATTTTTTGCAGCCAAGCGGCATCTCTGGAGATGCAGATATACCCTCCATGTCTTTAGTCAGATGTGGAGTTTTGTATTTTCTGTGGTGGATATTTTCTAGTGTTTTAATACTGACCGCATAGTTCTCTGTCCTATTCTTTCTTTTTAGCTAGTAAGGCCTCCTTTGCTAATCCTGATTTCAGTCTGCGTTTGTCATTTCCCTCTCCTCTCACAGTCAATATTTGTGGGGGGCTGTCTATCCTTTGGGGATTTTCTCTGAGGCAAGATAGTTTTTCCGTTTCTATCTTTAGGGGAAGTTAGTACTTAGGCTGTGTCGAGGTGCCTAGGGAGTGTTAGGTACATCCCACGGCTATTTCTAGTTGCGCTGCTAAGTTCAGGGTTTGCGGTCAGTACAGGTACCACCTGCTCCAGAGTACGTCACATGCTGCTCCTAGGCCACCAGATCATAACACTGCTCATCACTTGCCGAATACAATCCCAATAGTGAAACATGGTGGTGGCAGCATCATGCTATGGGGGTGTTTTTCAGCTGCAGGGACAGGACGACTGGTTGTCGTTGAAGGAAACATGAATGCGACCAAGTACAGAGATATCCTGGATGAAAACCTCTTCCAGAGTGCTCTGGACCTCAGACTTGGCCGATTGTTCACTTTCTAACAAGATAATGACCTTAAGCATACAGCTAAAATAACAAAGGAGTGGCTTCAGAACAACTCTGTGACCATTCTTGACTGGCCCAGCTAGAGCCCTGACCTAAACCCAATTGAGCATCTCTGGAGAGACCTGAAAATGGCTGTCCACTGACGTTCACCATCCAACCTGACGGAACTGGAGAGGATCTGCAAGGAAGAATGGCAGAGGATCCCCAAATCCAGGTGTGAAAAACTTGTTGCATCATTCCCAAGAAGACTCATGGCTGTACTAGCTCGAAAGGCGCTTCTACTCAATACTGAGCAAAGGGGCTGAATACTTATGACCATGTGATATTTCAGTTTTTCTTTTTTAATAAATTTGCAAAAATTACTACATTTATGTTTTTTTTCAGTCAAGATGGGGGGCAGAGTGCACATTAATGAGAAAAAATGCCCTTTTTTTGAATTTACCAAATGGCTGCAATGAAACAAAGAGTGGAAAATTTAAAGGAGTCTGAATACTTTGCGTACCCACTTTATATTGTACACATAAATAACACTGTATAAAGAAAATACTGTTCCATATTGTACATATTACATAATTTACTGTAGATAATGCAGCTAAATAATGAACACAAATTCCATATATAGAAATAATACCACTGTATAGTGTACATATGATATAACATACTGTAGGTAATAATAATACCGCTAATGCACACAAATAATATCATATACTCTACATAAATAATAATACAATTTTGCAGCAATGTGGGACTATCTTATAACAGAGATGTTAGTATTTTTGGGCACTGCACCTGCTGATCTAAACAAAAGGGGCAATATAACAGTGGTGTAAAACATGAGGGGTAATTTGGAATAATCTAGAGACGATGTCAGATTATACCAGTAGATTAAATATTATTGCAAACTTCCTACGTCACGTACGAACGAACCATCACAGCAACCCTGGAAAATTCTACATTTCCTTGGCAGTCCTCCACTTTAGCATAAAAAATCTTCGAAATCTCATGAAAATGGAATAAACGCTGTCCAGCTCCCTGCACATGAGTAATGACAGGCACTCGCTGTAAAAACATTACTCGGTACCCAGGAAATGCAATTACAGCAACGCTTAGTCAAATTAGGCCGGGCAAGTGATTAACATACATGTAATGAACAAATCACAGTTCCTATGATTTATTTCAAACAAAAAAAGAGGAAGCGATTGAATCTGGGACTAATCAACAAATGTTGTGATAGCCTCAAATCCCAGCGATCATAACACAGATTAGCTGCCAGCCAGACACGTTCTAGCAGACCGCTCCTCCACATCAGAGCAGCAAAGGCAAAAAGCTGCAGCATCTGTTCCATCATTCTCAGGCTTTGAGGACCCCCGGTGGCCAAGTCCATCGAGATGCAGGCTCCCACCAAATGTTCTGCTGCTTGGACAAATCTGATAAAACGGATTTCAGCTTCCTGTACATCACCAGCAAATTGTATGACACTAGGTTTTAGCCTGGGAGAGGAATGTCTGATAAACTAAAAAAAGGTCGACTTCCAAACAAGGAAAGGTGGCCTTGTTGTGGCTGGTGGGCACGCACACATTGGGTAATTTGTGCACTAAGTATCTCAATATTAGGGAGGAGCGAACCCAAACTGGAAACCCATTATGCTCTCATTAGATAAGACAAAACGGGAGTGAGGGACAGGCAGGGACAGTTTTAGGTAAAGTGGGGCCATGGGCAAAAGTTTAAAATGGGGCCCCAAATTCTCACATATTGCACCATCACACAGAAGCATTTTGGTTGTATTTACCCGCGCTGAGATCAGGCCGCTAAACGAGTGTTATCGACAGTATTGAAGTCATTCGGCACTTATTTCCCGGCCTCTTTACACTGGCTGAGGAAGAATGATGGGGACAGAACGATCACTAGTAGATCAATCTGTCCCCATACAGTATCATGTTATCAGCAGCACAACTACAGTTTACACCAGGTGATGTGCTGCTGAGAACAATTTCTGTTACGGCATAAACAATCCAATTACTCGATGAATAGGCAGCATTTTTCTTGTTTAGTATAATACACCCCATAGTCCTATACATAGTATAATACATCACATAGTCTTCCATAGTCTATCCATACACTCTCCATAGTCCTCCATATATTATAATACACTCTCCAGAGTCATCCACAAAGCTTAATGTAGCCTTCTCAGAGTATAATGCAGCCCCCTCATAGAAAACACAATACTCACCTCTCCTCCTCATTGCCCTCTAATCCAGGCTCTGCTCCGGTCCCAGCAGCAGCACTGCCCAGCACACAGCATGGTGCATGATGAAGTGACATCATCGCGCACCCGCTGTGTCAGAGCAAGTTGCCCGTATTGTTACCAGTGCAGATTACCTGGTGGCCACCCTGATGGATCCAGGCAACAAGGACAACGTACCACCATTACTTCCGTCACTTGATAGAAATTGCAAAATGCGCTAATAAAAGCACACACACTAGTAAAACAAACTAAGGCGGGGGTTCAGTGGAAAAACAAGGCAGAGGCGGAGGAGGAAGTCGCTAATGCAGTTGGGGCAACATTCGCACCTCAGAAGGCAGGGTTAGCATGGCTGAAATGTGGCAAAACTTTTTCAGCACGCCACAACATCCGGCACCACCATCTGAAAAGGTCCATATTAGTAGGGGGCAGCGTTACAACATGGTGGAAGAGTACATGTCCACACGTCTCCACATATTAACAGATGGGTCTGCCCCATTTATCTTCTGGGTGTGCAAATTGGACACTTGCCAATTGAGCTTGCCCTTTATGCCTTGGAAGTGCTATCCTGCCCTGCAAAAAATGTATTGACAGAGAATGCGGGCAGGGTCCTCTCTCCTCCTGTACCAGTTGTGACTTGTATTGTTCAAGATTATTGTACTTGTTTTATTATGTATACCCCTCCTCACATGTAAAGCGCCATGGAATAAATGGCGCTATAATAAATAATAATAATAATGTGTGTTTAGCATAGGAGAGGGTGTGATCATGTGCTCAGAGAAAGATGCAACAGTCTGTCCACAGCCAACGTGGGGAAGCTAACATTCCTTAAAATAAACCAGGCATGGATCTCACAGGACTTGTCCATACCTTTGGATGACTAGACAACTATAGCAGCTGCACCTGGCCAGTCTTCAACTCTATTTGCCATTTGTTTCATTCTACCCAAATATAAAACACAAAGAAATGTGTTGGCTACCTCCTCCTCTTTCACCTATACAGCCACGTTGACCTCCTCTTCCAGTTGGACCTCGGCCCCCTGGTTATAGATTATTTTATTTTGCACGCATTCTATGTTCTTTGAAGTAACTTAACTAAAAACAAATGTTGGATTCCTCCTTCCTTGCCTCTTCCACCTACACCGCTACATCCATCTCTTCCTCCACTTGGACTTATGCCTCGTGGTTCTAGATAGATAGTTTTAGATTTGTAAATACTTTCTTTTCCATTTGTCAGCCGAGGAGAAAGAGGAAGGCACTGACCCCAGGCACCTGAATTTAACCACTGAGGGTGTGGCCAGACGCCCCTTCCTCTTTCTTCCCGTTGGTCAGTTGGGCGTCCCAATTATTGCATCACCTGGAGTAGTGGGAGGGGGGAATTGGGCACTGCACAGAGTTTACTTATCGCTTTTCCATAGGGGCTTCGCAGTGAGAGGCACAATCCTTAATCAGTACCGTGCCTGCCAGACTGCAGAGACCCGTGTGTCGTAAACAGTGCCTTCCCCCCTCCCACCAATTCCGTAATGAAAACACTGACAGGCCTGGATGGGTTGAACAGGTCGGTCACAGTTTATTCATTTGATAAGCAGAGTGAGGCAATTACAATTCGCAATGGACTCATCGTTGAAGGCCCCGTCTGTGACCGCCAGGTGAGCAAGCCAATGAGTGGTTACAAACCTTTGCCCCCCCCTCTACCGCCACAGATTATGTGTATGACTTACACAGGACTCCAACCCCCACACATCATTAGGGCCTGTTCAACTCCAACCTGCAAGCCAGAAAAATATGTTGAGCCCGATGTCCGTGAGGTGAATGCCATCTGGTCTCAGTAGAGCCGAGTTATCTCCTTCCAGCTCGTGGTGCCATATTTTCCCTTTACAAGTTTCGCCATCTGTGCGTTGATCTTTCTTGATTTAATGGCTTTTGCGTCCTTAGCTCTGTGTCAGACTGCTCGTGGCACTATCTCCGACCACACCAACACCATATCCGGTAATAAACAGGAAAAACGTTCTATGTATGTTGACATCACTGTAAAAAACTCAGCATTTTTTCACTTTCCTGGATCATTGCCTCCAGCACGTAACACTAGTATGATCGGCCCTTTGGGCCTCTTAGCGATGTTGACTATTTCCAGGAACACATGTTGCCATTGGAGACCTCTGATACCTCTCCAGTTGAATGTTAGTCCCGGGGAGCCTAGATCTTTTCCACCCGGCCAAAGTTCGGCTTTTACTCGCCCAGTAGACATAAGAATGTCTTAATACCCAAACTGCGGGCTTACAGACGCCTGTAAGAGACAAGATGTGTAAAGGTACCATCACATTAAGCGAAGCTGCAGCGATATAGACGACGATGCCGATCGCTGCAGCGTCGCTGTTAAGTCGTTGTGTGGTCGCTGGAGAGCTGTCACACAGACAGCTCTCCAGCGACCAACGATGCCGAAGTCCCCGGGTAACCAGGGTAGACATCGGGTTACTAAGCGCAGGGCCGCGATTAGTAACCCGATATTTACCCTGGTTACCATTGTAAATGAAAAAAAACTACATACTTACATTCCGGTGTCTGTCGCGTCCCCCGGCGTTCTGCTTCCCTGCACTGTGTAAGCGCCAGCCGTAAAGCAGAGCGGTGATATCACCGCTGTGCTCTGCTTTACGGCCGGCCGGCGCTGACACAGTGCAGGGAAGTTGACGCCGGCGGACGCGACAGACACCGGAATGTAAGTATGTAGTTTTTTTTTTTTTACATTTACAATGGTAACCAGGGTAAATATCGGGTTACTAAGCGCGGCCTTGCGCTTAGTAACCCGATGTTTACCCTGGTTACAAGTGAACACATCGCTGGATCGGCGTCACACACGCCGATTCAGCGATGTCAGCGGGTTATCCAGCGACGAAACAAAGTTCTGGCCTTCTAGCTCCGACCAGCGATGTCACAGCCTTGCTGAAAGACGCGAACATCACGGAAGCTTCATCTGGGGGATTGCGCTGTTAACCGATTTGCCTTATGGGGTTAGCCGATATTTTACAGGTTCTTTTTTAAGAATTAAGCCTAATGGTGAGATTCTTAATATTTTTGAACGGCAATGATTGAAAAGGGGCCCACATTCTAGATAGTTTAAGCTATTGCTAGATCTGTAGATGTAATATTTTGGGGAATTCACACGCAGATTTTAGGTTACTGGATATTTTTAGTGTTTGAATGAATTTGCAGGGGATGAAAAAAAAGTATGTAAAGCCAGAGTTTGATTGACGAATGTTATATTCTGGATAGAAATATGCCAAGCCCATTAATAATCTAATTTTCCTGACGTCTGAGCTCTTCCCCAGGGACACGTATTTCACTGTCCATTGAGCCCACTTTGGGAACCCATATTCCACCGTCCCCTGAGTCCACCTCAGGGACCTGTGTTCCACCATCTGCTGAGCCTACCTCAGGGACCCGTATTGAGTTCGCTAGAATGAAAACACAAACCGTTATCTGATTTTGGTCGAGTGACTCCAGTTGATGGAGGAACTCCGGCTCCTGAGAAGTAAAAGCCTCGTTCGGCATTGATTCATCATTGAATTATCATTGTTGTAGTTTCTGCCTCATTCGGCATTGATTCAAGTAACTGTCTCGTTCGGCATTGATTCAAGTAACTGCCTCCTTCGGCATTGATTTTGCAATGCTCACCATTGTGTTATTCAGGAGTGATATCCTATGATGGAGGAACTCAGACTCCCACTAGGGTGATGGTATGGTTATAGCGTGGGCCCGGGGAGATTGAGAAGCGTCTGGGAGAAAATTCTCCCCGGCTGTCAGTGATTGAGCATGTAACCTCAGGCATCTTTCGTGTGCTCGCGACTGCCTATTGTGACACTCGGATGCGTCAGCCCACTGATATTGATGGCGAGCGCCATCTAGCGGAACGAGATCTGTGGCAGCTCCTATGAGATCCGTGTCTGCTGTGGTATCATGATGAACGTCTCTTGGAGGGATAGTGGGAATGATGATGGGAATCACCTGAAGAGAGGTGGGAGGTCCTGCGGCATCTATGCCTGGGACTGCTGTCGCTATAGGGAGTGTCAGGGGTAGTCAGGTCAGCAATGAGGGGGTTCATAAATTGTGTTCAGGGGCTTGCCGCGGGTATCGGTGTGCTGTGTAATATGGGAGGTGGCGCTCCGTTACTATAAACGATATTATGCGCCGTGAGTGGGAGGGCAGTGGTTAATGTACCGTCTTTATTGGCTACTGTTTGGGCAGTCATTGGGGGTATTGGAAGTCCATCAGTGTTTGGTGCAATTACATTAGATTATTATTGCTGGCTTGCTGCTGCTGCAGAGCGCATGGATCGGACCGAACAACTCACTCTGCAGCGTAATGGAGGGACCTCGATCCTGTCTCTGCATCCCCACATGCAGGCAGGGCTGTGCGCCGCCGACTAAGCCATTCAGAGTCCAGATCGCTGACATGGAGACCCGATGTCGTCATGACAGCATCCGAGTCTTTAGACCTGAAAGACTTGAGAGCAGGAAGTCTCTCAGGTCAGTGTAATAGAAGCTACAGCGCTGATAGCTTCTATAGCATGCTGATCTGCATGCTATAGAAGCGATCAGCATGCACAAAATGAGTGTCCCATAGAGGGACACAGTGTAAAACTAAGAATAAATGTAAAAAAAAAATTTAAATTGTAAAAATATTAATTAAAAAAATCTATATTTATTCCATCAATAAATATTAGAATAAAAAAATCCAAACAATAAAAGTACACATATTTGGTATCGCCGCTTCTGTAACGAACCAACCTATAAAACTGTCCCACTAGTTAACCCCTTTAGTGAAAAGCCAAAAAAAACCAATGCTTATACCGCTGAATAAAAAGTGGAATAACACGTGATCAAAAAGATGGAAATAAACGTGGTACCGCTGAAAAAGTCATCTTGTCCTTCAAAAAACGAGCCACCATACAGCATAATCAGTGCTACAGCATAATCAGTCCTACAAAAAGCAAGACCTCATGTGACTGCAGGCCAAAATATGGAAAAATTATAGCTCTCAAAATGTGGTGATGGTAAAAACTATTTTTTGCAATAAAAAGGATCTTTTAGTGTGTGACAGCCGCCAAAAATAAAAACTCGCTATAAAAACCCGCTATAAATAGTAAATCAAACCCCCCTTTATCACCCCCTTAGTTAGAGAAAAATAAAACAAATTTATTTCCATTTTCTCATTAGGGTTGGAGTTGGGGTTAAAGTTAGGGATAGGGCTAAAGTTAGGGTTACGATTGGGATTAGGGGTGTGTTGGGGTTAGGAATGGAGTTAGAATTGGGGGGTTTCCACTGTTTAAGCACATCAGGGGCTCGCCAAACACAACATGGCATCTGATCTCAATTCCAGCCAAATTTGTATTGAAAAGTCAAACGGCGCTCCTTCCCCCTTCCGAGCTCTGCCATGCACCCAAACAGTGGTTTACCCCCACATATGGAGTATCAGCATACTCAGGACAAATTGCACAACTTTTAGGGTCCAATTTCTCCTGTTACCCTTGAGAAAATAAAAAATTGGGGGTGAAAAGGTTTTTGTGAAAAAAATGATTTTTTATTTTTACGGCTTTACATTATAAACTTCTGTGAAGCACTTAGGGGTTCAAAGTGCTCACTACACATCTAGATAAGTTCATTAGGGGGTCTACTTTTCAAAATGGTGTCACTTGTGGCATCTGATCTCAATTCCAGCCAATTTTGCATTGAAAAGTCAAATGGCGCTCCTCCCCTTCCGAGCTCTGCATGCGCCAAAACAATAGTTTACCCCCACATATGGGCTATCGGCATACTCAGGACAAATTGTACAACTTTTGGGGTCCAATTTCTCCTATTACCCTTGGTAAAATAAAACAAATTGGATCGGAATTAATTTTTCTGTGAAAAAAAGTTAAGTTAATTTTTTTTCAAACATTCCAAAAATTCCTGTGAAGCACCTGAACGGTTAATAAACTTTTAAAAAAAATTTTGAGCACATTGAGGGGTGCAGTTTTTAGAATGGTTTCACTTTTTTGTATTTTCTATCATATAGACCCCTTAAAGTGACTTCAAATGTGATGTGGTCCCTAAAAAAAATGGTGTTGTAAAAATGAGAAATCGCTGGTCAATTTTTATAACTCCCTAACAAAAAAATTTTTGTTCCAAAATTGTGCTGATGTAAAGCAGACATGTGGGAAATGTTACTTATGAACTATTTTGTGTAACATATCTGTGATTTAAGGGCATGAAAATTCAAAGTTGGAAAATTGCGAACTTTCAATTCGTTGCTCTGCCCTTCGGCCTTGCCACCGCTCCCAGTGTATTCACCAAGGTCATGGCGGCCGCCGTGGCCATCCTTCACACCCGAGGCGTGGTGGTGCTACCGTATCTGGCCAGGTAGTATATAGGCTTATTCTGATTTCATGTAGGATATTAAGAAAAACATGCATGTGTGTTTTTATATAGTGTATGGAAGCTTCCAATTTCAACTGTACATACATATATACAATATACATATATATATCTACTATATAATGGTCTAAGGGTCACTTCCGTCTTTCTGTCTGTCCTTCTGTCTGTCACGGATATTCATTGGTCGCGGCCTCTGTCATCCAAATGCAAGTCGCTGATTGGTCTCGCCAGCTGCCTGTCATGGCTGCCGCGACCAATCAGCGACGGCCACAGTCTGATTAGTCCCTCCCTACTCCCCTGCAGTCAGTGACCGGCACCCGCTCCATACTCCCCTCCAGTCACCGCTCACACAGGGTTAATGCCAGCGGTAACAGACCGCGTTATGCCGAGGGTAACTCACTCCGTTACCGCCGCTATTAACCCTGTGTGACCAAGTTTTTACAATTGATGCTGCCTAAGCAGCATCAATAGTAAAAAGATCTAATATTAAAAATAAAAAAAAACAAATAACCTGCTATTCTCACCTTCCGTAGTCTGACGATGCGCTTGCGCCTGCCGCCAGCTTCCGTTCCCAGAGATGCATTGCGAAATTACCCAGAAGACTTAGCGGTCTCACGAGATCGCTAAGTGAACTGGGTAATTTCACAATGCATCCTGAGAACGAAAGATGGCGGCAGCCGCGCGCGCATTGCCAGAGGTTCGTTGGATCTACGTGGGATCCCGGCAGGTAAGTATATAACTATTTTTTATTTATTTTTAACAGGGATATGGTGCCCACACTGCTAAATACTACGTGGGCTGTTAGATACCGCGTGGCTGCTATATACTACATAGGCAGTGTTATATACTACGTGGGCTGTGGTATATACTATGTGGGCTGCGTTATATACTAATGGCTGCTATATACTACGTGGGCAGTGTTATATACTATGTGGCTGTGTTCTATACTGCGTGCTATATATATATATATATATACACATACATACACACACATGCATATATATACAGTGCCTTGCGAAAGTATTCGGCTCCCTGGAACTTTTCAACCTTTTCCCACATATCATGCTTCAAACATAAAGATACCAAATGTAAATTTTTGGTGAAGAATCAACAAGTGGAACAATTGTGAAGTTGAACGAAATGTATTGGTTATTTTTTTATTTTTGTGGAATTCAAAAACTGAAAAGTGGGGTGTGCAATATCATTCGGCCCCTTTAATTTAAAACTTTGTTGCACCACCTTTTGCTGCGGTTACAGCTGCAAGTCGCTTGGGGTATGTCTCTATCAGTTTTGTATATCGAGAGACTGAAATTCTTGCCCATTCTTCCTTGGCAAACAGCTTGAGCTCAGTGAGGTTTTACTTGGCCATTCTAACAACTGGATACGTTTATTTGTGAACCATTCCATTGTAGATTTTGTTTGGGATCAATGTCTTGTTGGAAGACAAATCTCCGTCGCAGTCCTTCTGCAGACTCCAACAGGTTTTCTTCAAGAATGGTCCTGTATTTGGCTCCATCCATCTTCCCATCAATTTTAACCACCTTCCCTGTCCCTGGTGAAGAAAAGCAGGCCAAAACCATGATGCTGCCACCACGTTTGACAGTGGGGATGGTGTGTTCAGGGTGATGAGCTGTGTTGCCTTCATGCCAAAACGTTTGATTTTGGTTTCATCTGACCAGAGCACTTTCTCCCACATGTTTGGTGTGTCTCCCAGGTGGCTTGTTGCAAACTTTAAACAACACTTTTTATGGATATCTTTGAGAAATGGCTTTCTTCTTGCCACTCTTCCATAAAGGCCAGATTTGTGCAGGGTACGACTGATTGTTGTCGTATGGACAGACTGTCCCACCTCAGCTGTAGATCTCCACAGTTCATCCAGAGTGATCATGGGCGTCTTGGCTGCATCTCTGATCAGTCTTCTCCTTGGGGGCGGCACATGTTGCCGAGATCTGAATCTGAGCATTTGCCACCCCCGGCACCCATTTTCCCAGAGCCACCGCATCGCAGCAACAGAGCTGCAGGTGCTTCGACAAAATGCTGGCGCAGTCCCGCCACCACCACAGAGCCCCACTACAACACAGAGTATCGCCACTGCCGCACCAGCCTGGGAAGGTAGGCTGCATCAGGATTGCCGCCACAGGATTTATAACAGGATTTTTGGTTGCTTACCGTAAAATCTGTTTCTTGAAGCCTCCATTGGGGGACACAGGAACCATGGGGTGTATGCTGCTGCCACTAGGAGGCTGACACTATGCAAATAAAAAAGTTAGCTCCTCCTCTGCAGTGTACTCTTCAGTTAGTGAGAAAGCAGTAGGAGAAAGGAAAAAGGTTGAAAAACCATAACCACAAACTTGAGAACTGTAAACGTGAGAACAGTCATAGAACAGATAACAACAGAAACATTGGGAGGGAGCTGTGTCCCCCAATGGAGGCTTCAAGAAACAGATTTTACGGTAAGCAACCAAAAATCCTGTTTTCTTTATCGCCTCTCATTGGGGGACACAGGAACCATGGGACGTCCCAAAGCAGTCCCTAGGGCGGGAAAAACAGACTTCCATCAGGCCAGAGGACTCACCACTGCCGCCTGCAAGATCCTCTGCCTAGGCTGGCGTCCGCCAAAGCGTAGGTATGGACCTTGTCAAATTTGGCGAACGTCTGGATGGAAGACCAAGTTGCCGCTTGCAAAGCTGTAGGGCGGAAGCCCTGTGGTGCACCGCCCAGGAGGCGCCGACTGCCCGGGTAGAGTGAGCCTTAATCCCAGGAGGGGGCACTCTGTACTTAACCCGGTAAGCCTCCGGAATTGCAGTTCTGATCCAGCGAGCAATAGTCGCCTTGGAAGCAGGTTGGCCTCTGCGCGGGCCATCAGGATAGTCGAAAAGAGAATCAGTCTCTCGGAAAGTGGACGTTCTATCCAGGTAGATCCCCACTGCCCTGACGAGGTCCAGCTTGTTCAACTATCGCTCCAAAGAATGAGTCGGAGCTGGACAAAAGGAAGGTAGAACGATGTCCTCGTTGAGGTGGAAGAGGCTGAGGCCTGAGGACCACCTTGTCCTGGTAGATGACTAAGAACGGAGGACGGCAAGAAAGAGCCGCCAACTCGGAAACGCAGTGGATAGAAGTGATGGCCACAAGAAAGGCCACCTTCCAAGATAGGAATCTCCCTGAGGGGCTCACAGGGGGAAACCCTCAGAACGTCCAGTACCAGGTTTAAATCCCATGAATCCACAGGGGTCCTGTACGGAGGAACAGCGTGGGCCACTCCTTGAGGAAAGGTCTTAACCTGTGGTCGGGAAGCTAAAGTCTTCTGAAAAACAAAAGGATGGAAAGCGCAGAGACCTGGCCCTTCAGGGAACTAAGGGCCAGGCCCGAATCCAGTCCTGCCTGAAGAAAAGCAAAAATGGAAGGCAGGGAAAAAGGACATAGATGAAACACGGTTGGACTCGCACCAATGGAAGTAAGCCTTCCAGGTACAATAGAAGATCCTGGAAGGCGAAGGCTTCCGAGCCTGAATCATGGTGTGAATCACCCGTCCAAAAGGCCGGACGGTCCTAGAACTGCGGTCTCAAAAACCACGCCGTTAAAAGGAGCGACCGAGAATTCGGGTGTCAGATCGGACCCTGAGACCGCAGATCGGGCCTGTCTGGAAGGCGCCAGGGAGCGTCCGCGAGAAGTTGACGAGCTCCGCGAACCAAGCTCTCCTGGGCCAATTCGGGGCGATCAGAATGACCGGCACCCCTTCCGCTTTGATCTTCTTCAACAGTCTGGGAAGGAATGGAAGGGGTGGGAACAGGTAGGGCAGCACGAACTGTGACCAAGGAATGGCCAGAGCGTCGACGCCCACTGCGAGAATCGCGAGACCTGGAGATGAACTGCGGAACCTTCTTGTTCATTCGAGACGCAGTGAGATCCACGTCCGGAGTCCCCCATCGAAGACAAATCTGATGGAAGACCTCCGGATGCAAGGACCATTCCCCTGCCGCGAGGCCCTCGCGGCTGAGGAAATCGGCGGCCCAATTGTCCACGCCGGGGATATGCACCGCGGATAGCACCGGAACTGTTGCCACTGCCCAGAGGAGGATCTTGGATACCTCGGCCAAGGAGCTCCGAGGCCCCCCTTGATGGTTGACATATGCCACCGCCGTGGCATTGTCCGTCTGGATTCGAATTGGAATACCCCTGAGAATCCTTTTCCAGTGACGAAGGGACAGAAAAATGGCCCGGATCTCGAGGACAATGATCAGCAAGGTTGCCCCCTGCACCGACCAGCGGCCCCGTACAGTCAGGTGGCGAAACACCGCACCCCAGCCGAGCAGTCTGGCGTCCGTCATCAACACCTGCCAGGGACTGGAAGGATCTCTTGTCTTCGGGAAGAAAGACCTTCCTCTGATGAGTGTCGAAGAGCACGCCCAGAAAGATGATGTGTTGAGGAATAAGGCAGGGCTACTTCCGGTTGACCGGCCACCCGAAACGGGCTAGGGCGTCGACGATGGACAGGCTTTCCTGAGCCTGAGAAAAGGACAGAGCCTTGATGAGGATGTCGTCGAGGTATGGAAACAGAACCAGGCCTCTGACCCTCAAGATGGCCGTCAGCGCCGCCATGATCTTCATGAAAACTCTTGGGGAGGTTGCAAGACCGAACGGCAGGGCGACAAACTGAAAATGTTCCTGAAGCACTGCAAACCGCAGGTCTCGGTGATGTCCCGGAAATATCGGAACGTGGAGGTAGGCGTCCTGAATATCTATGGAACACAGAAATTCCTGAGCCTCCATGGAAGCAATTACTGAACGAAGGGATTCAATCCTGAAGTGCTTCAGACGAACTCTCCTGTTCAGTAATTTGAGGTCCAGAATGGGACGCACCCTGCTGTCTTTTTTTTTTTTTTTTCGGTACCACAAAAAGGTTGGAATAGAAACCTGTGAACCGCTCTTTTTCTGGGACGGGAACAATTACCCCGGCTTTGAGGAGAGAAGTGATGGCTGCGAAGAAACCTGGAACTAGAGCGGGATCTCTTGGAGTTCGGGATTCTAAGAATCGATCCCGGGGTCGAGAAACGTACTCTATCTTGTATCCGAGGATACAACTTCTCTGACCCATGCGTCCTCTACTTAGGAGATCCAGACGTCCCTGAAGAAGAGGAGACGGCCGCCCAGCCGGGGAGGTGGGATGTCGACTAGCAGAAAGTCAGGCCGAGGTGGTTCTTCCAGTCCTGGAGGGCCTACCCTGGGAGTAGCGAGGACGCCAGGAAGGAGTGGGCCTATAGGATGCCGCCTTCTTCTCTTGGCGTGCCTGCGGCCTTTGATGCTGCTGGGAGAAGGAGTTTGATGCTGCGAAGCGACGAAAAGGCTGAAATTGACGTCTAAAGGAGAGGCGACGAGGCTTGGCCTGGGGAAGAAGGGAGCCTGTGCCCCCAGTAGCGTCCTTAATGATTTGGTCCAGTTTAGAACCAAAAAGGACGAGACCCCTGAAAAGGCAGGCTGGTAAGGGACTTTTTAGAGGACAAATCCGCCTGCCAGGCCTTAAGCCAAACGGTCCGGCGGATGGCAACCGCATTGCTGGACGCCTGAACCGCACAAGACGCGGCGTCCAGATAGGCTGAGACCAGATATTCACCTGCGTGAGAAATCTGGTTGGCAAGTCCCGCCAGCTGTCTGGAAGGAACCCCGTTCAGAATGCCCTGACGTAGCTGTTTGGCCCATTTGGATATGGATTTAGAAACCCAAGTGGAAGCAAAGGCCGGGCAAAGACTGGCTGCGGCAGCTTCAAAGGCTGACTTCACGAAAGATTCTAAGACTATCCTTAGAATCCTTCAGAGATGTTCCGCCGGACAGTGGGAGGACCGTGTCGGTGGATAGTCTAGAAACCGGAGGATCAGGGAGAAGCCGTCCAATTAGCGGTGAGCTCTGGAGAAAAGGGATATAAAACGCCAAGTCGCTTTCCTCTCTGAAAGCGTCTGGTCGGGTTCTCTCTCTCTGTGGTCATAATCTCCTCGAATTCCGGGTGAGGAGCGAAAAACTTGGAAGGTGGTTTAGCCCATCTAAACGAAACCGCCTAGTCTGCGGGTTCCGTAGAGGACTCCTTGATGCCACAAAGGTTAGATTTATCGCTCCAATGAGATTCTGAACCATCCCTCATGGTAGCGATCTGGTTGGAATCCAACTCCGAAACATGCTCCGAAGGCGCATCAGAGAACGCCTCGACTGACTCAGGGAAGGAGGATCGGGAGGATCCCGACCGCAGAGGAGGACCGAGTGGCGAGATGGAGCGAGAAGAGGACTCAGACCGGCGTTCCTGTCTGGACCTTTGCGGCTAGCAATGGAGGGCTCGGACGGAGCTTCCTGCGACCCGCTGGCTACTGCAAGGTCTGCAGGTGTAACTGATCCAGCACGGACACCAAAGTTTGAGACGCCAGAGTTAGATCGGCCACCGATTGGGACAGAGAGGAAGCCCAGCCTGGGATGGGTGAATCACTCTCGGGCGGATCGGCCGGGGGATCTTGGGAGCGGTGGGAACAATCGGGTTGCTCCAGAGCCTGACAGAGCGGAGGCAGAAGAGGAAGAAGTAGGAGGACCCCCTTAGAGTTAGACATTTGCAGAGGTCCCTGAAGAAAATGCCAGAGGGTTAGGGGACAGTGGGGCAGAGGGGGTGTCAGTCTGCAGTGCAGAGCTACTCACGGCAGACGAAAAGCAGATACCAGGATGCTGTAGGCCTGTAGGAAGATGCTGTGGATCTCCGGTGCAGATGGTGTGCTGTGCCCCCAGAAAGGATCGCTCTGGGGAGTTCTCCGGCGCAGGTGTGTGGCAAGATAGAGAAAAAACTCGTGCCCTGAGTGTCCGGCAGCCGGCGTGGAGGAAGGGGCGGAGCCAGTCGAGATGGTGCCGGTGGGTGGGGAAAAGCAGGGCACAGATTGTCGGGCGGGAGAAAGCCCGCCCGATGAAAAAGGAAGTGGGCGGAGCGCGGCACCGGAAGTAGGCCCCGGGAAAAGCCGGGGCCTATATTAGAAGCCGGTGCCCGCTGAGAAGAACCCCCGCGGCTCAGACACTGCCCGGCAGAGCGGCGCGGAAGCCGCCGCATGAAGGAGAGAGCGCTGCCGCCGGTTAAGAGTCGCCAGAGTAGGCCCCGGAAAAGCCGGGGCCTAAATTAGGAGCCGGTGACCGGAGAGAAGATCCCTGCGGCGCAGACGCTGCCCGGCAGAGCGGCGCGGCATCCTCCGCATTTAAGAGAGGGAGCGCTGCCGCCGGTGAAGAGTCGCCGGAGTAGGCCCCGGAAAAGCCGGGGCCTAAATTAGGAGCCGGTGACCGGAGAGAAGATCCCTGCGGCGCAGACGCTGCCCGGCAGAGCGGCGCGGCATCCTCCGCATTTAAGAGAGGGAGCGCTGCCGCCGGTGAAGAGTCGCCGGAGTAGGCCCCGGAAAAGCCGGGGCCTAAATTAGGCGCCGGCGACCGCCGGAAGCAACGGTGCTGGCTGTGGAGGTGAGCGACGCCTGAGCGGCCGCCGCATAGAACGCTGAGGGCAGGTGGTACGCCGCAAGTAGGCCCCGGGAAAGGCCGGGGCCTAAATTAGGAGCCAGCGACCGCTGAGGGAAAAGCTGCAGGCAGGAGTGTGCCGCAAGCAGGCCCCGGGAGGCCGGGGCCTGAAGGAAGAACGGCGACCGCTGGAGGAACGCGGTGGGGCATGGAAAGGTAGAGCGGCTGGCAGAAGAAAAAAAAAACGCCACGTCAGAAAGAGCCACCACGCAGGGAACGGGGAAAGTGCTGCAAATGCAGCGATGACCCCGCGCTGAGTCCTGGGAACCCCTTTAGAAATACTCATCTAGTAAAATCCCCCCTCGTCTGCTACTAACCTTGAGAAGGTATCAGACGTCCATAGGAGCTGTGATGGACGTCCTCGTCTCCTCCGACCGACAGGCTCTGGTAGGCGAGTGGGTGGGGGACGGGCGAGGACCGGACTTCTGAGCACGCTTGTGTGCCAGGCTCTTGGTCCTGCTGAGGGATCTATGAGGATACGGGGTGGCAGTACACGCCGTACTCATAGTCCGCCTTGTGGGACTACAGGTGTGACTCTTCACCCTGTATCCCTTCCGGAAAACCTGAAAAGAAACGACGCACATTGAGGTAGATAAGGGTCTAATGAAAGACCCGTGTCCACCTCCTACTGACACTAAGCTAAACTGAAGAGTATAATGCCAGTCGGTGGGGTGTACACTGCAGAGGAGGAGCTAACTTTTATTTGCATAGTGTCAGCCTCCTAGTGGCAGCAGCATACACCCCATGGTTCCTGTGTCCCCCAATGAGAGGCGATAAAGAAAAGTATATTCCTCACACCCATTTTCCCCCCAAATTTGGAAAGAAAAGTGCGTCTTATGGTCCGGAAAATACGGTGTGTGTGTGAATGTGTCAAATTGGGGTCTGTCTTACAGTCCGAATTCAGCTTAACTGTGAAGGGATCAGCACAGGTGGAGGAGTGGTCACAGGGGTTGTTCGATGGTCCAGGCTGGTGCGGTGGCCTCTGGGAAACTCCATCCTAGGATGGTGCAGTGGAGGTGCTGTGGGGCGGCAGCGTCTGTGATGGGGCAGTGGTGGGGCTCTGTGCTGCATGGTGGGGCTCTGCCGGCATTTTGTCAAAGCCCGGAGGCCCCCACAGCTCTGTTGCTGTGATGCGGTGGCCTCGGGGAAAATAGCCACCGAAGGCAGTTTTCGCGTAGGCCACCGCCGCACCACAGTTGTACCAGCCTGAGAAGGGAGGCTGCAACGGGACCACCGCCACAGGATTTTTAAGTATATTCCGACCATAAGACACATCCCCATTTTCCTCATATATATATATATATATATATATATATATATATATATATATATATATATATATATATATATATATATATATATATATATATATATATATACATACACACACACATATACATACATATACACACACATGTATATTATCTATCAAAACCCTGCATTATTATATGTGTAGCAGAGCTGTTTCTGGTAATTAATTCATATGTTTCTATTCAATGACCGCACAATTCTTGAGGATTTGATGCATAAAGTATATTAGAAAGGTGTGTAAGTTTTAAAAAAATACAATAAATAGCCTTTATTTACTGAAACAGCAATACCCCTTCAGATACAATAGCAATAGTAGCCTTCTACTTTATAAAAGTAGGCTTCATTCTTACTTACCAACTCTGGTAAAACAAAATTCTACAAACAGATTTGCAAGGACAAGGTTTTAAAACAAAAAATTTTTTACTAAAAAAATAATTAGCAATTTAAATTTCTTTACCGAGTTTTTACCTTTTTAAAAAGAAACCCATCCACGTGACCAACACTCAAGGATAGACAATATATAAAATGATTGCACATTTACAAAAATATGGGAAATATATAGAAAAAGAATATTAGAAAGGTTTCTGTTTGTAGACATTTGAAAATAAATCACATCTCAATCCGGTAGATGCAGCAACATAAAATATATATATATTATATATATACGTATATATAAAGCGGCAACCAAATGGCCCACTAATCCTCAAAACTCAGGGAAGGAAATTCTAGATTATAAGAGGGGGGTCAA
Organism: Ranitomeya imitator; assembly: GCF_032444005.1. Lineage (NCBI taxonomy): Eukaryota > Metazoa > Chordata > Amphibia > Anura > Dendrobatidae > Ranitomeya > Ranitomeya imitator. Next base: position 638,587,907 of record NC_091286.1, read on the forward strand.
ATCAATTGTTTTCCTCCTCCTCTTGGTTCGCCGGCTGGAAGGGCAGAGTGGTTTGTCCTCTTTCGGGATCTTGCATACGGAGAATTCGAATAATATTACTAGAAGGAAGAGAGCTGCAAAAGAAAACGAAAATACACAATATTACATTAAGGTATTAAAATATAAAAACATCCTCGGATGACACCTTATCCGAGCACGTTCACTCTTCACTAATCCTCATCACCTTTCCACTATCCAAAATTTTCATTTTTGTTTTTTACCCATAACTTTTTTTTTACTTTTCCATAACTACTGTCATATGAAGTTTTCTACAGGTCAGTGCAATTGCAGCGATGCCAAATGACTGTCCTCGGGCATGTGACCAGACACCTTTACTACATTCCTTTTATTTTATTTCATGGCTCCAAGCAGATTTGATAAATTTAATTTATTACCTCATGTGTTGTGGTGTTAATAAAATAAACTGTCGAAACCTCTGGGAATCCGCCATAGTAAGCATCATGTCCATGGATATCCTTCTATTCACCATATCCTACAAGACAGAGCAGAAGATACATCAGAAGTGAGATATAGAGACATGAAGGAGAAAGAGGTCTACAAGGAGAATCGGCATCTTCCATCATGGCACCTCAGACCACCAAGAAACCTGCTCTGTATGGACAGGGGGCACGAGGGAGTTTTCTTCCTTCTGGGAGAGGGCTATTCACATACTTTTACGAAGGAGCAGTGCCCCCCTACCAGATGGATCTGCTCAATCAGCAATAACAAAGAACAAACTTTGCATGCGTACTTATCGGGGGTCATCAATTGGTTTAATACATAAGGCAATGATATGTGAAGCCCAAGGCTTTCTGATCAAGGCCATGAGGTTAGGAGTAGTTTGGAGCAAAAAAATAAAAAAATAAAAAAATAGGACATTGTATTACACTGATGTAAACACACATATACACAATATATATCTACTATATAAAGCTGAATGTGTGTGTGTGTGTGTGTGTGTGTGTGTGTGTATGTGTGTGTGTGTGTATGTGTGTGTGTATGTCCGGGATTGGCATCTGCACCGTCGCAGCTACAGCCACAAAATTTTGCACAGTCACACGTCTGGACCCCGAGAGCGTCATAGCTATATTGTGAGGCAAAATTTTAACCCCGCGTGTTCCAATTCACCAAACAATTTTGCCCCTATCTACATAATGGGGAAAAAAGTTAAAGGAAAAGTGTTGGAAGCGTCGCAGCTACAGCGACAAAATTTTGCACAGTCACACGTCTGGACCCTGAGAGCGTCATAGGCTACGTTGTGAGGTGAAATTTTAACCCCGTGCTTTGCAATTCACCAAACAATTTTGCCCCTATCTACATAATGGGGAAAAAAATGAAAGGAAAAGTGTTGGAGGCGTCGCAGCTACAGAAACAAAATTTTGCAGTCACACGTCTGGACCCTGAGAGCGTCATAGGCTACGTTGTGAGGTGAAATTTTAACCCCGCGCTTTCCAATTCATCAAACAATTTTGCCCCTATCTACATAATGGGGAAAAAGTGAAATGAAAAGTGTTGGAGGCGTCGCAGCTACAGCCACAAAATTTTGCACAGTCACACGTCTGGACCCTGAGAGCGTCATAGGCTATGTTGTGAGGTGAAACTTTAACTCCGCGCTTTCCAATTCACCAAACTATTTTTCCCCTATCTACATAATGGGGAAAAGTGAAAGGAAAAGTGTTGGAGGCAAATTGACAGCTGCCAGATGTGAACAAGGGGGACTTAAAGAGTGAGAGCGATGGCGCCAAAGAGTATATACCGTACAGTTGCTAAGGTGGGACCCCGACATGGGATACTCACCACACACGGGGATATGAACACACACACAAAATGCGCCACACACTACCACATGCTTGAACACATATACCACCCTCAGCACACATTTCACCACACATACACCAACCTCGCCACATAAAAGTCGAAACACAAAAGTCGCCGCTCAAAACTCACCACGCGCAAAACTCGCCACATGCAAAAAATAGGCTCACGCAAAACTCGCCACAAGTGCAAAACTCACCTCATGGAAAACTCGCCACACGCAAAACTTGCACATGCGGAAAAATTGCCACATGCACAAAATTTGCAACACATGCAAAAGTTGCCTCACACAAAACTTGCACATACTCAAAAGGCACCAGACATAAAACTCACCACGCGCAAAACTCGCCATGCGCAAAACTTGCTGCACACAACTTGCTACACTAACCTGTCACATTCAACTCGACACACAAAAAGTTGCTACACGCGAGTTGCCACACAAAACTCATCTCACAAAAGTCGCTACATGCATGTCGCCACACACAACTCAACACACACAACTTGACAAACGAAACTCGCCCTAAAACACACACAAGTCTGGTATTAGCCTTCAAAAATAAAAATCTGATTAATAAGCAGACAAACTACAAGAGCAACAAATGTACCATATAGGAAATACGGCAGCTGTCAGTCACATGACCTGTCTATTATGTGTATGTGTGAGCTAATATATACTGCCAGGGGGAGGGCTTCCTGTTGGCTGGGGATTTATCAGGCTGTCAATTTATCTTACAAATACTGAGGTAAAAATACTGAGCAAATAACGTGTTAACGAGGTCTAATACAGGAGATCACACAGGTATATACTATATACAGGGGAGATGACACACAGATCTATACTATATACAGGAGAGATGACACACAGGTATATACTATATAAAGGAGGAGATGACATACAGGTACATACTATATACATGAGGAGATGACACACAGGTATATACTATATACAGGAGCAGATTACCTACAGGTATATACTATATACAGGAGGAGATGACATACAGGTATATGCTATATATAGAAGATGACATACAGGTATATACTATATACAAGAGGAGATGACACACACATATATACTATATACAGGGGAGATGACACACAGGTATATACTATATATAGAAGGAGATGACATACAGGTATATACTATATATAGGAGGAGATGACATACAGGTATATACTATATATAGGAGGAGATGACATACAGGTATATACTATATATAGGAGGAGATGACATACAGGTATATACTATATATAGGAGGAGATGACATACAGGTATATACTATATATAGGAGGAGATGACATACAGGTATATACTATATATAGGAGGAGATGACATACAGGTATATACTATATACAGGAGATGACATACAAGTGTATACTATATATAAGGGAGATGACAAACATGTATATACTGAGGTGAAAATGAGAGGTGTGAGGTGAAAATGAAAAGGTGAGAGTGCAAAATGAGAGGAGTGAGGGAAAATAGTGTAGTGATCGGAAAATGACAGATGTGAGGTCAAAATGACAAGTGTTAGGCGGGAATGAGAGGAGTGAGGGAGAAAATGAGAGGTGTGAGGGAGAAAATGAGAGATGTGAGGGGGAAAATTAAAGATGTGATTGGGAAAATGAGAGGCGTGATGGGAAAATAAGAGAAGTCACGTGCTATAACTAACCACAGATATTTACTATGCCCAGGCAACGCTGGGCTCTTCAGCTAGTTAGTGAATATATGTCTAAAAAAAAAAAATATACATATACACACACATATATATATATATATATATATATATATATATATATATATATATATATACACACATGAAATGGAAGTGAGCGGCACTGGAGCAATCCTACAACCCTACACATGTGGTAGAGGAGTGTGGGTGGTCATCAGGTTTCTTAACTCCTGCAACCTCAGCTCCACCTTCTCAAAGTGTGAAGGGTTGTTCATGCGCCGCACACTTCCATACTGGGTGGTGAGCGGTGTTGCCAACATCCCGTAGCCATATCAGTAACCCCTTAGCGACCGCCAATACGCCTTTTAACAGCGGCCGCTAAGGGTACTTAAACCACAGCACCGTTAATTAACGGCGCTGTGGAAAAAGTAAATAGCGCCCCCCAGAGTCGGATTTTCTCCGGGGTCTGGGCTGCCAGGGGTAGCCGAGACCCCAGAGAACATGATTCGGGTTTTTTTTTTTACCGACCCCGCATTTACGATCGCCGGTAATTAAACGTTTACCGGCGATCACAAAAACAACGCGATCTTTTTTTAATTTCTCTGTCCTCCGATGTGATCGCACATCAGAGGACAGAGAAAAGGGGTCCCAGATAGCCCCCCGATACTCACCTATCTCCCCCGGTGCTCCTCGTGGCTCCCGGTGGGCGCCGCCATCTTCAAAATGGCGGGCGCATGCGCAGTGCGCCCGCCGGCCGGCACCGGGAGAGTCTTTGGGGTCTCGGCTGCCGGGGGTAGCCGAGACCCCAAAGAACATGATCGGGGTCGGTTTTACCGACCCCTGTTTTGCGATCGCCGGTAATTAACTGTTTACCGGCGACCGCAAAAAAAAAAAAAAAATCAAAAGTGTAATTCTCTGTCCTCTGATGTGATCGCACATCAGAGGACAGAGAAATAGGGGGATTCGGGGACCCTATTATACTTACCGGTGTCCCTGGATCCTCCTGCTGCTCCTCCTGGCTGCCGGGGAAAAGAAAATGCTGGGCGCATGCGCAGTGCGCCTGCCATCTATCGCCATCTGCCGGCCGACAGGAGAAGAGCAGTTGGGGCTAAAATTAGGGTTAGAGTTGGGGTTAGGGCTAGGGTTAGGGGCTAAATTTAGGGTTAGGGTTGGGGCTAAATTTAGGGTTAGGGTTGGGGCTAAATTCAGGGTTAGGGTTCTTTCACACTTACGTCGGTACGGGGCCGTCGCAATGCGTCGGCCCGACATACCGACGCACGTTGTGAAAATTGTGCACAACGTGGGCAGCGGATGTAGTTTTTCAACGCATCCGCTGCCCAATCTATGTCCTGGGGAGGAGGGGGCGGAGTTACCGCCACGCATGCGCGGTCAGAAATGGCGGGCGCGACGTACAAAAAAAGTTACATTGAACATTTTTTGTGCCGACGGTCCGCCAAAACACAACTGATCCAGTGCACGACGGACGCGACGTGTGGCCATCCGTCACGATCCGTCGGCAATACAAGTCTATTGGCAAAAAAACGCATCCTGCGGGCACATTTGGAGGATCCATTTTTTGTCCAAAACGACGGATTGCGACGGATGCGAAACGACGCAAGTGTGAAAGTAGCCTTAGGGCTAGGGTTAGGGTTAAAGTTAGGGCTAGGGTTGGGGCTAAAGTTAGGGTTAGATTTGGGGTTAGGGTTTGGATTAGAGTTGGTATTAGGGTTAGGGTTGGCATTAGGGTTACGCTTGGGATTAGGGTTAGGTTTGGGATTGGGTTAAGGTTAGGGTTGTGATTAGGGGTGTATTGGGATTAGGGTTAGGTTTGAGGTTAGGGTTGAGATTAGGATTAGGGGTGTGTTGGATTTAGGGTTTTGATTAGGGTTGACATTAGGGTTGTTTTGGGGTAAGGGTTGTGATTATCGTTAGGGTTAGTGATTAGGATTATGGATCGGGTTGGGATTAGGGTTAGGGGTGTGTTGGGGTTAGGGTTAGAGCTAGAATTGGGGGGTTTCCACTGTTTAGTTACATCAGGGGGTCTCCAAACACGACAGCCAATTTTGCGCTCAAAAAGTCAAATGGTGCTCCCTCCCTTCTGAGCTCTGCCGTGCGCCCAAACAGTGGGTTACCCCCACATATGGGGCATCAGCGTACTCGGGATAAATTGGACAACAACTTTTGGGGTCCAATTTCTCCTGTTACCCTTGTGAAAATAAAAACTTGGGGTCTACAAAATCTTTTTTGTGGAAAAAAATATATATTTTTATTTTCACGACTCTGCATTCTAAACTTCTGTGAAGCACTTGGGCATTCAAAGTTCTCACCACACATCTAGATAAGTTCCTTGGGGGGGTCTAGTTTACAAAATGGTGTCACTTGTGGGGGGTTTCCACTGTTTAGGCACATCAGGGGCTCTCTAAACGTGACATGGCGTCCAATCTCAATTCCAGCCAATTCTGCATTGAAAAAGTCAAACGGCGCTCCTTCACTTCCAAGCTCTGCGGTGCGCCCAAACAGTGGTTTACCCCCACATTTGGGGTATTGGCGTATTCAGGAGTAATTGCATAACAAAATTTATGGTTACATTTCTGTTTTTACACTTGTGAAAATAAAAAAAAATGGTTCTGAATTAAAATGTTTGCAAAAAAAAGTTAAATGTTCATTTTTTCCTTCCACATTGTTTCAGTTCCTGTGAAGCACGTAAAGGGTTAATAAACTTCTTGAATGCGGTTTTGAGAACCTTGAGGGGTCTAGTTTTTAGAATGGTGTCACACTTCTACTCCCTAACAAAAAAAAATTTTGTTTCCAAAATTGCGCTGATGTTAAGTAGACATGTGGGAAATGTTATTTATTAACTATTTTTCGTGACATATCTCTCTGATTTAAGGGCATAAAAATACAAAGTTTGAAAATTGCAAAATTTTAAAAATTTTCGCCATATTTCCGTTTTTTTCATAAATAATCGCAAGTAATATCGAAGAAATGTTACCACTAACATGAAGTACAATATGTCACGAAAAAACAGTCTCAGAATCAGCGGGATCCGTTGAAGTGTTCCAGAGTTATAACCTCATAAAGTGACAGTGGTCAGAATTGCAAAAATTGGCTCGGTCATTAAGTACCAAATTGGCTCTGTCACTAAGGGGTTAAGGACGAGCGCATGGCAGGCATCCGTCTCTCCTGACATCCCCATACACAAGAGAGGGGAGAAAACTACCCGAAAACAAAAGGATCCAGCATAGAAATGCTAACTGCTGTCTAACGTTCTCTCTCACCTATCAGGCGAGAATTGGGAGACCCCATAAGACACATCAGTTGATCAGCGATTACCGATTTTCTTCTGATGTGAATGGCGGCCTTAGCATTCCTGCAATATATTGGTGGGGTTTAGAGATCTGTATTCACTAACCACGTGCCGCAAAAGGCAGCCATTCGGAGCCTACACAGGCCTGGATGTGGCCTATAGCTACACTACTATAGATCAGAATACACATTACCATATAGACGTCAAATTCATCCAGACATCTGAAGGGAGATTCTGCGATGGACCAGAGAGAGAGCACAAAGCAGACGGTAGAAAACGATCGCTCTCCCCCGGACAGAGACCTCATGTCAGACAGTGCCGCCTTGTTTCCTTCTCCGGGCTGGACCTGTGGAGGAATATCACAGGGTGACTAGAAGAATGAAGTCTCACCTCATTTGTATGCTTTACCTAAGGAAAGGGCGGGACAATTATCTTTCCCAGGAGGTAGAAATTTTTTTCTTTTTTTTTTTATGACCAACTTACAGTTATGGCGAGAGTTTCATTCTTGTGGTCAAAGGCGATTTTCCCAGAATAAGCTCTCTGAGACAGCAAGGAGTCAAAGTAAAACTTGCATCGTAAAGTAAGGTACCTGCAAAGGAAGGAGCAGAGGGGGGATGAATATTCCTAGTGATCGAGCAATGGTCGCTATTCTGTACTCAAGCACACTCTGCATAATGAATGGCTGACGAAACTTGAGAATAAAGCCCACCCCCGACCCCCATATACAGTCATGGCCGAAAGTGTTGGCACCCTTTAAAGTGATCCCAAAAATTATTGCAATTACACATGTTTTGTTATACAAGTTTATTTTCTGTGTGTTTATTGGAACAAAAAAAGAAAAAGAAAGGCAAACTGGACATAATTTCACACAAAACCCCCAAAATGGGGAGGACAAAATTACTGGCACCTTTCCAAAATTATGGGTCAGCAACCTTGCTTTAAGCATGTGATGATTCTTCAAACTCACCTGTGGCGAGTAACAGGTGTGGGCAATATGAAAATCACACCTGAAACCAGAAAAAATGTGAGAATCTGAGTCCGTCTTTGTATTGTGTGTCTGTGTGTGCCACACTAAGCAAGGAGACCAAACAGAGGAGAAGAGAACTGTGTGAGGATCTGAGAACCAAAATTGCTGAACAATATCAACAATCTCAAGGTTACAAGTCCATCTCCAGAGAGTTTGATGTTCCTTTGTCCATGGTGAGCAACATAATCAAGAAATTTACAACCCATGGCACTGTAGCCAATCTCTCTGGACATGGACAGCAGAGAAAAATTGACGAAAAGTTGCAATGCAGGCTAGTCTGAATAGTGGTTAAGCAGCCCCAATCGAGTTCCAAAGAAATTCAAGCAGTTCTGCAGGCCCAGTATCAGCGCAAACTATCTGTCAACGTTGGAATGAAATTAAACGCTATGGCAGGAGACCCGGCAGGACGCTGCTATTGACAGAGAAATAAAAAAGCTAGACTTAAGTCTGCCAAAATCTATGAGAGAAAGTCAACTTCTTTCTGGGAAAGCATCTTTTGGACAGATGAAAACAAGACAGAGCTTTTGGTAAAAAAACATAATTATACCGTTTACCGAAAATGGGATGAGATCTATAAAGAAAATAATAGAGTACCTACAGTCAAATATGATGGAGGTTAAAAAAATGTCTTTGAGGTTGTTTTGCTGTTTCTGGCAATGGCTGCCCTAATTGTTTATAAAGTATTATAAAATCTGAAGATTACCAACCAATTTTGGGTCGCGAAGTAGTGCCCAGTGTTAGAAAGGTGGAAAAGTTGCGTCCTATGTAGTGATGTGCGAGTATACTCGTTGTTCGGGTTTTTCCAGAGCATGCTCGGGTGGTCTCCGAGTATTTGTTAGTGCTTGGAGATTTAGTTTTTGTTGACGCAGCTGCATGATTTACGGCTGCTAGATAGCTTGAATACATGTGGGGATTCCCTAGCAACCAGGCAACCCCCACATGTACTCAGGCTGGCTAGCAGCCGTAGTCCTAGGTAACGGGTCTTGCAGCAGGACAACGACCCTAAACATACTTCAAGAAGCACCCAGAAATGGATGGAAACAAGGTGCTGGAAAGTTCTGAAGTGGTCAATGAGTCTGGATCTAAATCCCATTGAACATCTGTTGTAGTGACATCTTAAAATTGCTGACCTGTTTGCAAAATAAGAGTGCTCCAAAAGGAGAAGCTTGTTGATGGTTACAGGAAACGATTGATTTGCAGTTATTTATTCCAAGCAGTGTGCACCCAAATATTAAGTTGAGAGTGCCAACAATTTTGTCAGGCCCATTTTTGGGGTTGTGTGTGATTATGTCCAATTTGCCTCCTTTTTTAGTGTTGTTCCATTACACACAAGGAAATAAAAATGTGTATAACTGCAATAATTCTCTGGGAGAAATACTTTATTGCCTGGAACAATTTCAAGGATGCCAACACTTTTGGCAATAACTGTACATCATATAGCTGTCGGCTGAACAGTAGATCGTCTGTCGCCCGACTCTCTGCTGGAGGACTCCCCGACTCTCTACAGGAGTGCTTGCTCTGCCAAGAGCTTATCTGCTCTCTGTGACACAGCAGATGACAAATCTCTGGTGGTGACTTGTATGTATAGAACAAAAGGATCAGCAGTAAGAAATCAGACATGTCCAATTCCTGACTTACCCCCACAATCATCTGTCAAGGGGAAACTTTTGGCTGAACCAGTCCATACAGTAAAGGCCCCAAGATAGAGAGAGTGCCATCACCAATATCTGTCCGTGCCCCTGTGAGGCTCATGACTAGGTATGTTCATGTCCCTGCACCTGGATGTCTTGCGGCTGTTACACAGCTGCAAGACATATCAGTATATATTTGGACTTCGTTCGGGAGGAAATCAGTAACCTCGGATGAAACCCCTGCAAAAACAGCGGGAACATACAATCTCCTTGATGAGGTTGTATGGGATGGAATTGGAAACCAGGACCCCAGAAAAAATACTAACCACAGAGCTGCCCTACATATACTGACATGTTCAATCACAGTATGATCGATGTCTCACTTGCCACTTGTCCTGGGAGCCGATCAGGACCTAAGCATTTAGCACTTACAGATTTAAAGGGGTTAATTTTAAGATTCATTTCAATCAATACATCTTGGAATAATAATAATTTCCACAATTGAATGTTGTTTTTTTTTTTAAATGTTCCTGTGCTGAGATAATCTTATACATGTGCCCCTGCTGTGCACTGTGTAATGGCTGTGTCTGACCATACAGGAACATGATCTGATCATACCACAGCTCCTGGGTGGTGGGGAGGGGATGAAAAAGAGTATACAGAAAGGATCGCAGCTAAATCTTTCTTTGAAGTAAAACATTGTTTAAAAACAGGCAGGGAAATGCTTTACCACACAAAAAAAAAATCAGCTGTGATCTTGGTGTGTCAGAAATACAGAGGCCATGAAAACCTACAGTAACACATGAAAAAATGTAAAATAAAAAATAAAAAAAAAATTGTAACTTCTCATTACATACAGGCTTTATTTGCCAAAATCGGAACACCCCCCGAACCTGAAATTCACTTTATAAATTAACTTCAATCATCTTGCACTTTCTGTATTGCTTCTTTTAATATGTCCATTATTGCAATTGGGCCGGAGTAGTTATTGGTTTGTAGTTCTCCCAACATTTTCTGATATTCCGGTGGTAAATCGTTCTGCTTTGCTAAGAGAACGAGTTATTAAAGGGAACCTGTCACCCCGAAATTCGCGGGTGAGGTAAGCCCGCCGGCATCAGGGGCTTATCTACAGCATTCTGTAATGCTGTAGATAAGCCCCCGATGTTACCTGAAAGAGGAGAAACAGACGTTATATTATACTCACCCAGGGGTGGTCCCGCTGCTGGTCAGGTCAAACGGGCGTCTCCGGTCCGCTGCGGCGCCTCCCATCTTCATTACAAGACGTCCTCTTCTGATCTTCAGCCACGGCTCCGGCGCAGGCGTACTTTGTCTGCCCTGTTGAGGGCAGACAAAGTACTGCAGTGCGCAGGCTCCGGGCCTCTGACCTTTCCGGCGCCTGCGCACTGCAGTACTATCCTCTGCCCTCAACAGGGCAGAGCAAAGTACGCCTGCGCCGGAGCCGTGGCTGAAGATCAGAAGAGGACGTCTTGTAATGAAGATGGGAGGCGCCGCAGCGGACCGGAGACGCCTGTTGTGAATTCTGTTGTCGAACTCCCTCCTGTGGTCGTGAATGGTACTTCGGCGAGTTCTGTCCATGGACTCCCTCTGGTGGCTGTGAGTGGAGCTGCTGCTTCTGAGGTTCCTTACACAGGTGACGTGGTTTATCCTTTGGTTGGCTGCTCTATTTAACTCCACTCAGATCGTTACTCCATGCCAGCTGTCAATGTTCCTGCATTGGTTCAGTTCGCTCTTGGATCTTTCTGGTGACCTGTCTTCTTCAGCAGAAGCTAAGTTCCTGCTAGTTATTATTTGTTCATCGTTTCCTTGTCCAGCTGGTTATCATGATTTTGTCTTGCTAGCTGGAAGCTCTGGGATGCAGAGCGGCATCTCCGCACCGTTAGTCGGTGCGGAGGTCTTTTTGCACACTCTGCGTGGTCTTTTGTAGTTTTTTATGCTGACGGCAAAGATACCTTTCCTATCCTCTGTCTGTTTAGTAAGTCTGGCCTCCCTTTGCTGAAACCTGTTTCATTTCTGCGTTTGTGACTTTCATCTTTACTCACAGTCAATATATGTGGGGGGCTGCCTTTTCCTTTGGGGAATTTATCTGAGGCAAGGTAGGCTTTATTTTCTATCTCTAGGGCTAGCTAGCTCTTAGGCTGTGAAGAGGCGTCTAGGGAGTGTCAGGAACGCTCCACGGCTATTTTTATTTGTTGTGATAGGATTAGGGCCTGCGGTCAGGAGAGCTCCCACATCCCAGAGCTTGTCCTGTGTGAGTTTAACTATCAGGTCGTGCCGGGTGCTCCTAACCACCAGGTCCATAACAGACGCCCATCCGACCTGACCAGCAGGGGGACCGCCCCTGGGTGAGTATAATATAACGTCTTTTTCTCCTCTTTCAGGTAACATCGGGGGCTTATCTACAGCATTACAGAATGCTGTAGATAAGCCCCTGATGCCGGTGGGCTTACCTCACCCGCGATTTTCGGGGTGACAGGTTCCCTTTAATAATGACTGAGAAAAATCCAAGGTTAAGTGATGATATCCGAAGTTCTCTTGGTGGAGACGATATCGGTCACATCAATGAAATTAATATTATACCGTGACTGAAGAAATGTCATCGGAAGAGAGGAACAATAGTATGTGCATACAGATGAAGCCGTCGCAGCGCGGATATTAATTGTGCCAGTGACAAGCCGACATTGTGCACTTTACTACAGAACATTTCATTTCCCGGGTTCATGATCATGGACTGTAAGCTGGAAACCTCTACACAAGTCAGACAGCACAGAGTAAATGTACAAAAAAACCCACCCCCAAACCGTAAGCAATCCAATGCAAAAATAAAATAATCACACGTGCAGTGAAAAACACCCCCTACGAGGAGAGCAGGGACATCAGCGGAGACCTGGGGCTCGGTATGTCCCAACGTCACAGTAATGAAGTAACTGCATGATATGACCGGATGGACCTACCTGCGAAACTGCTGATAAGTCTTGTATCGCTGGGTCATGATATCGTCTAACAATCTCACAAACACTTTCAGATTCTTTAGTTTACTTTCCATATCCTGATAGTTCTCTTTTGCATCATGGTAATCTCTGGGGGAAAAAAAAAAAAGAAGAAAACAGCAATTGATTAGCAGTCAAATCTGACGCCAACCTCTTCCCATCTATCTCTCCAAATCAACAGGCTAATGGCACTGTACATGTGCCAGAAATCTATTAAAGGGAACGTTTCCCGCGCCGCCTTTTGAGCTCCTGACACCGGCCGCGCCAACTTCTGGGCAACGGTCATCTGCTGCGCCGCCTTCTGAACAACGGTCATCTGCTGCGCCGCCTTCTGAACAACGGTCATCTGCTGCGCCGCCTTCTGAACAACGGTCATCTGCTGCGCCGCCTTCTGAACAACGGTCATCTGCTGCGCCGCCTTCTGAGCAACGGTCATCTTCTGCGCCGCCTTCTGAGCAACGGTCATCTGCTGCACCGCCTTCTGAGCAACGGTCATCTGCTGCACCGCCTTCTGAGCAACGGTCATCTGCTGCGCCGCCTTCTGAGCAACGGTCATCTGCTGCGCCGCCTTCTGAGCAACGGTCATCTGCTGCGCCGCCTTCTGAGCAACGGTCATCTGCTGCGCCGCCTTCTGAGCAACGGTCATCTGCTGCGCCGCCTTCTGAACAACGGTCATCTGCTGCGCCGCATTCTGAACAACGGTCGTCTGTCACGCCGCATTCTGAACAACGGTCGTCTGTCACGCCGCATTCTGAACACCTATTTCAATGAATTTAGAAATCCAATGGACGACAGGAAGAATGCACGAGTAGGAGACCCCAGTTATGGAGAGATTTAGCTCTCAACCTCTTTAATGCAGAAGCCGTCACTTGTGCATCTGTATGTTGCTAGTGAGCCCTTCAGAGGCCATAACATCTGAACAGTCGCTGTATTTTTGTGTATAAAAAAAAAAAATAAAAAAAAAAAAATCAATGATAGACTGTTGATATATCATGTTATCAATCATCTGTATAGGGAGGCAGCAGAGAACACACATATCTTATATATCCTGCTAATATGTATGGCACGGCCCATAGTAAAAAAAAAAAAAAAAAAAGCTCTCCTCTCTAAAAAGAACACACCCTCCAAACACGCACGCATCAATTTTAGAATCTCCTGTGTGACTTAAGTACGTTTCGCATAGGAGTGTATTAGACCCTGACACCTATCAGTTGGGTATAAAATAATAACTTAAAATAATAACCCCTAATTTTCACCATTTCTAGCTCAGCCCTCGCTGCTTTGGAGTCTCTACTTAAACATTTTGTGCCTGAAGCTCCGAGAGAAAAAAAGATAAATGTGGGCTTTGGTTCTGAAATCAAAATTTGGGTTGCAAATACCAACATCCATGTGTAACAGCGATATTATGATGAATGCGTCCAGTGCCTTGTGCACACAGCCTTCTATATTTGATATGGAAAACCAGACAGACATGAGCAATTCGATTCCCACTTCTCCGGTGTCCCCCGGTCCTCCATGGCAGCCGTTCTTCACTTCCGAATCCTTGGCGCCTCAGGCGCTTACTAGACTCCACAACAATGCGCGAGACCCAGCAACATTGCTGGGCTTAAGTAAGCGCAACCGGTGCCCATGATTCTGGTCACAGAAGTGAAGACCAGCCGCAGGAAAGGACCGGACACCGTGTGAACCCAATGTCTCATCTCTACCAGATATGACCAATGTCATGAACCTACTTTATTATTTCGTCTCTGTTCCCGTGAAGATCATTTTCAGATTTGATTTTTTCTCGCAGGTGGTTAATTTCAGCGTCCAAACTCCTAGCTGTGCGGGAAACTTCAATCCTCTCAGGAAAAATCTGCTGTGCTTTAGAAATCTTGTCCTGTTCAGATTTAAACAAGAAATAAAGCTTAATTTAAAAACAAAACAAAAAAAACATTCATACAGAACAAAATAAAGGAATGCTAGCCTCAATCAACCACTTTTGAAGCCTCTGGTTTGGAGATGCTCCAGCTAATATAAAACCACTGACAATATCTGCAGGTGGTTTGTAGGTCCTCCACGTGTCTGTGTGGGTTTCGTCCGGACAGCCCAACTTCCTGGCATACTGATAGGGAATTATATTGTAAACCCCAATGGGGACAGTAATGATGATGATGTCTGTAGAGCGCTGTGAAATATGATGATGCTACATAAGTGAGTAAATGTAATTATCCAATTGGTTTGCTTTTAGCGCATTGGGAAACCAATGGAGAACAGACAGCCCTCATGCCATATGTCTCGAAGGGAATCCGTCAGCAGGATTTTGCTGTGGAATCTGAGTGCAACATGATGCAGGGGCAGACAGTGATTCCAGGGATGTGTCACATATTGGGCTATTTGCTGCAGTTTTGATAGAATCCTCGTTTTCTCTGCGTAGATGTAGCAGTAGTCAGAATACGGAGCTCTGTATAACTCCGCCCACACCACTGATTGGCACCTTCTTGTACACACCTTCAGCAAGCTCCCAATCAGTGGTGGAGGCGGGGTTACACATTAGCCTGACTGGCCTGCACCTGAGAACTAGTCCTCTAGTGATAATCACCTGCTGATATAACACTGATTGCATTGAAACTTTAACAGCCTAATAAGAAAAATATCCTTGGAATCAGGCTCTCTTGCCCTATATTATGCTGCTCTCATATTAAATAGCAAAAACCTGCTGACAGATTCTCTTTAATCAGTCTTATTCAGAACACATTGAGTGATAGTGCTGCCCTTATGCTAAGCACTGCTTGTCCGGTGATATTTTTGGGCTACCTCTTTACCTCCAGGTCTTTTTCTTTAGCATTCAGTTCACTTTTTTCCTTCTTAATCCTATTTAGATGCTCCTTTTTCTTGTCCTCATAATGCTTCTTATGGCGCTTACAGTTCTCTACTTCCTGGTCCACTTTGTGAAGATCTTCCTGAAAAATGAAAAAGAAAGGAATAGCTTTTAATTTTTTTTAACTTGTGGGCTCACCTCCTACGAGGCTCCCATGGCCAGCCATCTAGTGTGTATGTGGATTTCTCCACTACCCCCAAACAGATGATGATGGGGAGAGAAGGATTTGGCATGTTGAATTACAATGCTGAATCCTTTTCTATTCCCTGGAGATGCGCTGCTGCTAGGTTGATGGTGAAAGGCTACTTTGTATATGTCTTTGTAAGTATGCAGTGTACGGGCAGTAGGATAGCCTACTATTATAAATGATCGGAAAGCAGGCTTTTGTCCAAATTATTTTTGCAACATAACTTCATTGTGGGTTCAGAGCTAATGGATTCCTTCAACAGCCACAGTTCTAATTGCAAGAGAATTGCATGGGCTATAAGTCTCCTTACGCTGGCTTGGCAGTCTCTACAAGGAGAAAGGTTTGCCCTTACACTAAAAGTCAGCCAAATTAGATCTCCTATTTTGTAGTGATGAGGGGCAAACACACTGAAACACATATCTGCATCAAGTCCTCTTTCTCTCTGAAGACGTTATTTACATGGTAGATGTCTGACGCACCTTCACTGGTTCAGCGACCTCAGACACCGAGCTGATCTTGGCTTTAATGTCTTCATACTTGCGCTCAGACTCAGAGTAATGAGATTTATACTCCTCCATATCCAGCTTAGCCTTCGCCATTTTCTCTTTCACATGTTCAATTCTCTTTTTGTTTTCCTGCACTTCACTCTCCTGTAATTGCGCAAAAAAAAAAAAGGATAGAAAAATCAAATTCTGTACAGTATATTCCCCATAAAAAGCACTTCTGGAGCATCTTAAGTCACTGCATTGGGCCATTCATCTATTATTCCTCCTGAAAATGAACCTATAACTGAACTTTACCAATGGGTAAATGGGGTTTGTCCTTAGACGTTCGCACACTTAAATTATCACTGACAGTCAACATGTGCAGGGACAAACCCCGCTGATTGAGGAGAATGGTAAAGTGCCGTTCCCAATATTGTGAAGTGTTCTGAATGCGCAGATACTCAATATGTGGTCGAAAACTACTTTTGAGGCACAGTGCAAAGCTCAGAAGGGAAGAAATGCCATGTTACAGTGCAGATTTTGCTGCACTTGTTTAAGGATTCCATGTTACATTGGCCAAGCCCTGAGGTGCCAGAACAGCAGAATCCCCCATAAGTGACCCCATTTTACAAACTAAACCTCTCAATGAATTCATCTAGGGGTGCAGTGATTATATGGATACCACAGGTGTGCCACAGATTTTTATACCATTGGGCAGTGAAGAAAAGGAGATTTTTGTGTACTCACCATAAAATCTCTTTCTCTTAGGCTATGTGCACACATTCGGGATTTCTCGCAGAAAATTCCTGAGAAAAAAAACGGACATTTTCTGCAAGAAATCCTCATGCATTTTTTACACGATTTTGACGCGTTTTTGCCGCGTTTTTTTTTCCGGACACTTAATGCATTTTATAGTGGGAAATCCGCAAAAAAAAAAGCAAAATTAATGAACATGCTGCGGTTTTTACCGCGATGCGGTTTTCGTGGAAAAAAACACATCATGTGCACAAAACATGCGGAATTCATTCTAAATGATGGGATGCTTATTGTATGCGTTTTTTTTGCGGTTTTATAGCGTTTTTATCGGGGAAAAAACGCAAAAAAAACGCAACGTGTGCACACAGCCTTAGCCTCTAATTGGGGGATACAGGACCATGGGTGTTATGCTGCTGTCCACTAGGAGGCGACACTATGCATAATCTGAAAAAGATTAACCGTGGCTGCTCCTCTGCAGTATACACCCCTGGACGGCGTCTGCCTTCTCCAGTTTTGTGCAAAAGCAGTAGGAGAAACGTGACATTAATAACATAACCATGCCTATAAGAAGGCAACTATGTACGAGCTCAAGCAAACAATATGAGAACTCGACAGTAACAACGGCCCGGAAGGGCAACAGGGTGGGAGCTGTGTCCCCCAATTAGAGGCTAAGAGAAAGAGATTTTACGGTGAGTACACAAAAATCTCCTTTAATCTGCCGCCTCATTGGGGGACACAGGACCATGGGACGTCCCAAAGCAGTCCCTGGGTGGAAAGCAATGGATGAAAATTGTGCAGACAGGCCGCTACACTTGGGGCACCGCCGCCTGCAGAAGACATCTACCCAGGCTCGCATCCGCTGAGGACTGGGTATGAACCCTGTAGTGTTTAGTAAACGTGTGTAGGCTAGTCCAAGTGGCCGCCTTACACACTTGTTGTGCCGAAGCCTGGTGCCGAATGGCCCAGGAGGCCCCTACCGCCCGTGTAGAGTGTGCCGTAATACCGGCTGGAAGACAATTCTTAAGGCGGTAGGCGTCTTGTATGGTGGATTTGATCCACCTGGCAAGGGTAGCTTTGGAAGCTGGCAGACCCTTGCGGCCGCCTTCCGGAAGAAGGAAGAGAGAATCAGATCTCCGGAAGGATGCAGTCCTAGACATATATATACGCAATGCCCTGACAAGGTCAAGCGTATGCAGAGCCTTCTCCACTCTATGAACCGAGACCGGACAAAAAAATGGCAGTGAAATCTTCTCATTGAGGTGGAAGTGGGACACAACCTTCGGAAGGAAGGATGGGACCGTACGGAGAACTACCTTGTCCTGGTGAAAAACCAGGAAGGGCCATCGGCACGAGAGTGCTGTCAGTTCAGACACCCTGCGTAGCGAGGTGATTGTCACCAGGAAAACTACCTTCTGGGATAGAAGGTGGAGCGGGACCTCCTTAAGGGGTGGTTCCTGCAATGCTGTCAGGACCAAGTTGAGGTCCCACGTTTCTAGTGGTCGTCTGTAGGGGGGAACCAATCGGGAAACCCCCTGAAGAAAAGTCCTTACTTGCGGCTTGGTAGCAATGCGCCTTTGAAAAAGCACTGAGAGGGCTGACACCAGCCTGGCCTCCAGACCCGACTGGAGAAAACCAAGTACTTTGGGTAAGGAATAAGGGAGTGGAGTCTGGCCACAAGATTCGCACCAGGTAAATAAAGCTTTCCAAGTACGGTAATAGATCTTGGCAGAGGCTGGCTTCTGTGCCCTGATCATGGTTCCAATGGCATCCGGCGAGAGCCCTGCCTCGGTTAGAACCCAGGTCTCAAGGGCCACGCCGTCAAATTGAGAGCCCCTGAGTTCTGGTGGTAGAATGGGCCTTGTGATAGAAGATCGGGGCGATCGGGGAGACGCCAGGGGGTGTCTACTGTAAGTTGTACGATGTCGGCGTACCATGTACGTCTGGGCCAGTCCGGTGCGATTAGGATGGTTGGAACTCCCTCTTACTTGATCGTCCTCACCACCCTGGATATTAGGGGGAGAGGTGGAAAAATGTACAGAAGCTGGAACTGGGTCCAGTCCTGAACCAGAGCGTCTGCTCCAAGCGACCGCAGATCGTGAGTTCTGGCCATTAAGTTGGAGACCTTGGCATTGAAGTGGGATGCCATTAGGTCCACATCCGGGGTCCCCCAGCGATGGCAAATCTGGCAAAAAATTTCGGGATGGAGAGACCACTCTCCCGAGTCTATTCCTTGTCGGCTGAGGAAGTCTGCTTCCCAGTTGTCCACACCTGTAATGTGGACCGCCGAGAGAACCGACCCCGTGCCTTCTGCCCAGTGGAGGATATGTGACACTTCTCGCATTGCCTGGGTACTGCGGGTCCCCCATTGGTGATTCACATATGCCACAGCCGTGGCATTGTCCGACTGTATTCTGATGTGAGAGGCTGCCAGTAAGTGATGAAAGGCCCTCAATGCCAGGAGGGTGGCACGAATTTCCAGGATGTTGATGGGCATGGTCGCTTCCACTGGGGACCACTTTCCCTGTGGTGTAGGTGCACTGCACCCCAACCCGTCAGGCTCGCATCGGTGGTCAGAACCTTCCATTGACCTGTGAGAAAGGATTTCCCCTTTGCTAGCGAGGTTGGCTTGAGCCACCAGTGCAGGGACCTCTTGGTTGACGACGTTAGACGGAACTCCCTGTCGAGAGAAAGTGTTTTTGTCCCAGGACTTGAGGATGGCTAGTTGGAGAGGCCTGAGGCGAAACTGGGCAAATGGGACGGCTTCTATTGCTGCCCCCATCCTGCCGAGGACTCTCATAGCAAACCGGAGAGATCGAGGGGGTTTGCAGAGGAGGGTGCGAACTCCTAGGTGAAGGAGCACTAGACCCCTGGAGGTGTTGAATAGCATTGCCAGGTAGGTCAGAGACTGACTCGGGGTTGGTGATGACTTTTGTAAGTTGCCTAACCAGCCCATGCGACTCAGAGTGTCGATTGTAATTGAGACGCTGAGCTCGCAGTCTTTGAAGGTGGGAGCCTAGATGAGTAGATTGTCCAAGTATGGAACGACTACTATGCCTCTGGAGTGCTGCCATGGTGGCTGCCATGACTTTGGTAAACACTCTGGGAGCCGTGGCGAGTCCGAACGGGAGAGCCACGAACTGGTAGTGGTCCTAGACGATTGCGAACCTAAGAAACCTCTGATGGGCAGGTGCAATCTGTATATGCAGGTATGCGTTTTGTATGTTAGTGGAGGCGAGATATTCTCCCTTGACCATGGACGCAATGATGGACCGAAGAGACTCCATGCGGAAGTGACGGACCTGTACATATTTGTTAAGTTATTTTAGGTCCAATATGGGCCGCACACTGCCTCCTTTCTTGGGGACTACGAATAGATTGGAGTAGAACCCTCGGAAGCGCTCGGCCGTGGGGACCGGTACTATGACTCCTGCTTGAAGAAGCGAGGAGACCGCTTGTCGGAAGGCACGAGCTTTGGCCGGTGGTTTTGAGGGGACAGAAAGGAAGAATCGGTCCGGTGGGTTGGAGGTGAACTCTATCTTGTATCCGGAAGACACTAGTTCCCTGACCCACCTGTCTTCTGTAATAGGCAGCCAGACTTGATGAAAGAGCAAAAGTCGGCCGCCTACGGGTGTGGTGTCTTCCAGAGTCCGCGAGTAATGATGAGGAGAAAGTCTGAGATTTTCCTCCTCTGGGCTTAGACTGGGCTGCGCCGATCGCGCTCTTTTTCTTCACCTGCGCAGTGGATTCAGCAGTTGGGCATGCGCAAACCACTACGCCACCAACGGAAAGATATGCAAGATCTGGGGGAAGAAACAGCGATGTCACCACGCCCATATGACCAGACCAGCCTGATTGACAGGCGAAAACGGCGACTTTGGTAAGGTATTTCGGCAGCATAGGTGGGGAATCTGGGTACACAAAATACACTATTGTAACGCACAGCTCAGGCTCTATTTAACAGTATTTTTATCTAATACTGAAAAAACAGGGTGACAGGTTCCCTTTAAGAGTTTTTTGCTCCTACAGACCAGTTAGACGCTCCTAATCAACTTGTTACCTGCATTATAGACAGCTTTATAAAAGACTCCTGTCCACAGACTCAATTAATCTGTCAGACTAGCCTCTACAACATGGGCAAGACCAAAGAGCTTTATAAGGATGTCAGAGACAAGATCACAGACCTGCACAAAGCTGGAATGGGCTACAAAAACCATAAGTAAGACACTGGGTGAGAAGGAGACAACTGTTGGTGCAACAGTAAGAAAATGGAAGAAATACAAAATGACTGGCAATCGACATTGATCTGAGGCACCATGCAAAATCTCACCTCGTGGGGTATCCTTGATCATGAGGAAGGTGAGAGATCAGCCTAAAACTACATGGGGGGGGGGGGGGGGGAACTTGCTAATGATCTCAAGGCAGCTGGGACCACAGTCACCAAAAAAAACATTGGTAACACATTATGCCATAAAGGTTTAAAATCCTGCAGTGCCCGCAAGGTCCTCCTGCTCAGGAAGGAACATGTGTAGGCCCATCTGAAGTTTGCCAATGAACACCTGGATGACTCTGTGAGTGACTGGGAGAAGGTGCTGTGGTCAGATGAGACAAAAATTGTGGTGTTTGCATTAACTCAACTTGCCGTGTTTGTAAGGGTATGTTCACACGTTCAGGATTTCCATCCTTTTTTTTTCAGGACAGTTTTTTTAAAAAACTGCAGCTCTTGGCAGAAAACGCAGGTCCTTTTTTTGGTCCTTTTTTTGTCCTTTTTTGATGCGTTTTTTTTATCTTTTTTTTATGCAGTTTTCTATGCAGAGACTGTGTGTTTCCTAGGAAGCTTTTTAGGGCTAAAATGGCTGAAAATACCCTAACCCTACCCCTAACCCTACCCCTAACCCTACCCCTACCCCTACCCCTAACCCTATTCTAACCTTAGTGGGAAAAAAAAAAAAAAATTCTTAATTTTTTTATTGTCCCTACCAATGGGGGTGACAAAGTGGGGGGGGGGTGTCATTTACTATTTTTTTATTTTGATCACTGAGATATAACCTATCTCAGTGATCAAAATGCACTTTGGAGCGAATCTGCCGGCCGGCAGATTCGGCGGGCGCACTGCGCATGCGCCCGCCATTTTGCAAGATGGCGGCGCCCAGGGAGAAGACGGCCGGACGGACACCGGGACGCCGGGTAAGTATAAGGGGGGGAGATTAGGGCACGGGGGGGGGGGCATCGGAGCACGGGGGGGAGGGGCATCGGAGCACGGGGGGGGGGGGCATCGGAGCATGGGGGGGCAGCCACACTCCGCCCACGCACTTCCGCCCGCTCCCCCGCACTTCCTGCTGCAGCGGTTCTGCACATCAAATCGCAGTAAAACCCGCAGATATATTTTTGATCTGCGGGTTTTACTGCGATTTTGACCTCACAATGGAGGTCTATGGGTGCAGAACCGCTGCGGTTCAGGAAAAAGAAGTGACATGCTCCTTCTTTTTTGCCGCAGCTATTCTGCGCGGCTTTTTAAACGAAATTACGGATCATGTGCACAGCAGTGACTGTTTTCCATAGGGTTACATTGTTATGTACCCTGCATGGAAAACAGCTGCGGAACCGCAGCGGCAAAACCGCTGCGGTTCCGCAGTAAAAAACGCACTGTGTGAACATGGCCTAAGAAGAGAAATGCTGCATATGACCCAAAGAACACCGTCCCCACTGTCAAGCATGGAGGTTGAAACATTATGTTTTGGGGGTGTTTCTCTGCTAAGGAAACAGGACTACTTCACGGCATCAATGGGAGAATGGATGGAGCCATGTACAGTAAAATCCTGAGTGACAACCTCTCATCAAGACAATGACTTCTTCCAGCAAGACAATGACCCAAAACATACAGCCAAGGCAGCAAAGGAGTGGCTTGAAAAGAAGCACATTAAGGTCATGGAGTGGCCTAGCCAGTCTCCAGACCTCAATCCCATAGAAAATGTATGCAGGGAGTTGAAGCTACGAGTTGCCAAGCGACAGCCTCAAAATCTTAATGATTTAGAGATGATCTGCAAAGAAGAGTGGACCAAAATTCCTCCTGACGTGTGCAAACCTCATTATCAACATTATTAACTAATAAAACGTCTGACTGCTGTGCTTGCCAACAAGGGTTTTGCTACCAAGTATTAAGTCTTGTTTGTCAGAGGGATCAAATACTTATTTTTCACAGCAAAATGCAAATAAATTTACCAGTATATAAATTTTACAATGTGATTTTCTGGATTTCATTTTTGATATTCTCTCTCTCTTAAAATTAACCTACGCATAAAATTATAGACTGTTCATGTATATATACACTGCTCAAAACAATAAACGGAACAATAAAATCCCACATCCTAGTGTGATAGAAATATTTATATCATGTAGATCTCACTTGCAAGTATACTCCTCTATAATCATATATACTCATATAAACGCAAATATATCTATATACACTATAATCAATAGCTTAAAATGACTGACATAAACTGATATAAGCCAGACAGACTGTTCGGTGATTTCCACCCGAAAAGCAGAAGAACTCCAGATGTATTAAGTGCTGATGAGATGTCTCAACTTTGTCCCAGATGCAGAGAACTCCATTTTAGTTGCTTAATCAGCAGTCATATGTGCATTAATCACAATATTCCATATATATTCAGATAACCAATAACAGAGGAGCTAGACAATATGTTAATTAACTAACCACCCCTAACCACTCCTTTCTATATGCAATTATAAAACTATGTATCAGGAAATAAAGGATCAGTATTGATGGAATGCTTTCCTGTCACAATCGTGTACAGACTCATTCTTGAGCGCTCAAAATACTCAGTCTTATTGGGAACGGCCACAGCACACACAGGATAGATTTATCCAACCCAAATTTCCATATCACTAGATATCACTGAATCAAATATTCCAGTTGTAAATCTTTATTCATTACATAGTGGAATGTGTTAAGAACAATAAAACCTAAAAATGATCTACGTAAATCACAACTAATATCCCACGGAGGTCTGGAGTTGGAATGATGCTCAAAATAAAAGTGGAAAATGAAGTTACAGGCTGATGCAAGTTCAGTGGAAATGCCTCAAGACAAGGAAATGATGCTCAGTAGTGTGTGTGGCCTCCACGTGCCTGTATGACCTCCCTACAAGGCCTAGGCATGCTCCTGATGAGGCGGCGGATGGTCTCCTGAGGGATCTCCTCCCAGACCTGGACTAAAGCATCCGCCAACTTCTGGACAGTCTGTTGCGCAACGTGACGTTGGTGGATGGTGCGAGACATGATGTCCCAGATGTGTTCAATCAGATTCAGGTCTGGGGAACAGGCGGGTTTAGTCCATAGCTTCAATGTCTTCATCTTGCATGAACTGCTGACACACTCCAGCCACGAGGTCTGGCATTGTCCTGCATTAGGAGGAACCAAGGGCCAACCGCAACAGCATATGGTCTCACAAGGGGTCTTAGGATCTAATCTTAGTACCTAATGGCAGTCAGGCTACCTCTGGCGAACACATGGAGGGCTTTGCGGCCCTCCAAAGAAATGCCACCCAACACCATTACTGACCCACTGCCATACCGCTCATGCTGAAGGATGTTGCAGGCAGATCGCTCTCCACGGCGTCTCCAGACTCTGTCACATCTGTCACATGTGCTCAGTGTGAACCTGCTTTCATCTGTGAAGAGCACAGGGCGCCAGTAGCGAATTTGCCAATCCTGGTGTTCTGTGGCAAATGCCAAGCGTCCTGCACGGTGTTGGGCTGTGAGGAAAACCCCGATTTGTGGACGACGGGCACTTAAACCATCCTCATGTAGTCTGTTTCTAACCGTTTGTGCAGACATGCACATTTGTGGCCTGTGGGAGGTCATTTTGCAGGGCTCTGGCAGTGCTCCTCCTGTTCCTCCTTGCACAAAGGCTGAGGTAGCGGTCCTACGGCCCCCTCCATGTCTCCTGGCGTACTGGCCTGTATCCTGGTAGCGCCTCCAGCCTCTGGACACTATGCTGACAGACACAGAAAACCTTCTTGCCACAGCTCGCATCAATGTGCCATCCTGGATGAGCTGCTACCTGAGCCACTTGAGTGGGTTGTAGAGTCTGTCTCATGCTACCACAAGTGTGAAAGCACCACCAACATTCAAAAGTGACCAAAACATCAGCCAGAAAGCATTGGTACTGAGATGTGGTTTGTGGTCCCCACCTGCAGAACCACTCCTTTATTGAGGGTGTCTTGATATTTGCCAATCATTTCCATCTGTTGTCTATTCCATTTGCACAACAGCATGTGAAATTGATTGTCAAACAGTGTCGCTTCATAGTGGACAGTTTGATTTACTTGGAGTTATAATCTGTTGCGTAAGTGGTCCCTTTATTTTTTTTAGATAGATATAGATATATATATATATATATATATATATATATATATATATATATATATATATATATATATATAGATATATATATCTATATATATATATCTATATATATATATATAGATATATATATATATATATATATATAGAGATATATATATATATATATATATATCTCTATATATATATATCTATATATATATATATATAGAGATATATATATATAGATATAGATATAGATATAGATATAGATATATATATATATATATATATATATATATATATATATATATATATATATATATATATACACACACACACACACTCCTTTTTAGATCCCCAGACTAACTGTTCTGCCAGAAGAGTTACTCTCTGCTAAGTTAAATCATTCATTAAAAGAAGGGCAAATAAAAAAAAAAAAAACATTTACCAATGTAGCAATGTCGATGGACGGTTGCTCCTCCACGTTCTCCAGTTCTGTTATCCGAGCATTGGCTTCTCTGATGTGGATCTGCACGGGGATTGAATATACAATATTGTTACAAATGCAATAAATGTGCAGGACATACCAATACTGAACACAATGAGTGTGCCTAGGGCTACACACTGACATGGCACAACACACGGGCAAAAATGATTCACATCGCAGCACAATGCTAGTGAATGGAGTTTTGTTGTGACTCAAGCGGTCACGGCTGCAAAAAACGTCAAAATGATAAAATATTTAAAAAAAAAAAAAAATGTACAATTCTGGTAACATGAGGATCGCAATGCAACTTAATTCACCAACGCTGCAACATAGAAGCAAGATATAGGGATTTATGTGTACTCACCGTAAAATCCTTTTCTCCGAGCCATTCATTGGGGGACACAGACCGTGGGTGTATGCTGCTGCCAATAGGAGGCTGACACTAAGTGATACAAAAAAAGTTAGCTCCTCCCCTGTAGTATACACCCTCCTGCTGGCTCTCAGCTAATCAGTTCGGTGCAAAAGCAGTAGGAGAACAATAGCAATATATGAGCGTATAGCATGTCATATTCTAAAAAACAAGCATAAGCTAATAACAGGGTGGGAGCGGTGTCCCCCAATGAATGGCTCGGAGAAAAGGATTTTACGGTGAGTACACAAAAATCCCTATTTCTCCTTCGCCTCATTGGGGGACACAGACCGTGGGACGTCCCAAAGCAGTCCCTGGGTGGGGACAACAATAGATCAGGCCCTGTGTAACCGCTACTTACAAGTGCGCCACCGCGGCCTGCAGATTCCGCCTGCCCAGACTCACATCTGTGGAAGTGTGGGAATTATAGTGCTTAAAGAATGCATGCGGACTGGACGAATCCGCAAGCTTGCAGGCGTGCCTTGCTGACGCCTGGTGCCTAGAACCCTTGATAGACAGGGAGATAGGCTGACATCTAGCACGGAAGGACTCCTGGATGGTGAAAAGAATTCACCATGTTATCATGGTCGATGAAATGGCTAAACCCTTCCTGAAAATGTCAGGAAGCCTTCCTCTACCGTCAGGAAGCCCAAATAAAACGTCCAACCTTCAGAAGGACGCCGTCCTCAAGACGTACCTACTCAGAGCACTCACTTCGTCCAGAATATGGGGGATCTTATTCCATTTTGTGGACTGGAGCCAAAAGAGATGAGGGAAGAACTATGCCCTCATAACAGTGGTAATACAGTACCACCTTGGTAACAAGGGATGGAGATGGCCTGAGGACAACCTTGCCTCGAAGGTAATAAGGGAAAAAAGTCTGAAAGAGAAGAGAAGCTAGCTCCGAAGACTCGTCAGAGTGAGAATATCGCAGAGGAGAACGGGACGACTTTCCCTGATAGTAAAGTCTGCCCGGATGAAAAAGGAGCCTACTGTAAGGCTCCTAGGAGAATAATAAGGTCCCAATGATCTAACGGTATGCGATAGGGAAGAACTACGTGTGAATACTCCCTGTGAGAAAGTCCCTACTTGCAGTTGTGCTGCGATAAGACGAGAAGATACTAGCTCCGCAAACAAAAAACGGACATGGTCAGTGCGGATCTCTGAGGATCACTGGGGCCCCTTTCTGCTTCCGAAAGGCTTTCAGAAGCAGTGGAAGGGGAGTTATGGAAACTGGTACCACGGCAGAACCAGAGCATGGAGAGTGATGGCTCTTGGATCTCGAGGCCGAACCACGAACTCGAGTGCATTGGCCTTCAGTCTGGATGTCATCCCACCTACAACTGGAGAGCTCCAGTAAGGTCAGGTCTGATGGAAGACTTCGGGGTGAAATTCTCACTGACTTGATGCGGAACCCTGACGGCTGAATTTGTTTGCCGTTCAGAGTTCTACTTCTGGGATATATACTGCCGAGATCACCGAATAATAGACTTCGGCCCATCAGAGAAAGTGAGGTACCTCGGTCATGGCGCCTGACCGTGGGTACATGCTAGATGACTGACGTAAGGCACCGCCGTGGCATTATCCAATTGAATTCGGATAGGGTGACCCGCCAGAAGGCAGTGGACCTGCTGTAAGACTACCGTTCGGATCTCCAGAACAATGATGGGGAGAAGAAGACTGGCATTGGTAGTTACTAATAACCATTGAACCGGGAGAAAGGCCCTGGATGAAGGAGCTCAGAGACTATTGTCTGAAAGTCTGTTTGACTTGCAGAAAACGAGCGGAGCGAAGGAAACCGCTTCCATTGTCGTCACCATTTTTCCTCAGAACTCTCTTAGCAAATCGAATGAAATGAGGGGGTGAGTAATCAAGTCCTCAGAACTCCCCTTGCGCGAGCTCCCTCTTGAAGGGCCATGACCTTGTCTCGAGGAAGAATTACCATCCTTCTAGAAGTGTGCAGGAT
Organism: Ranitomeya imitator; assembly: GCF_032444005.1. Lineage (NCBI taxonomy): Eukaryota > Metazoa > Chordata > Amphibia > Anura > Dendrobatidae > Ranitomeya > Ranitomeya imitator. Next base: position 638,615,923 of record NC_091286.1, read on the forward strand.
CATCCTCAAAAAACAGGATTTTTGGTTGCTTACCGTAAAATCTGTTTCTTGAAGCCTCCATTGGGGGACACAGGAACCATGGGGTGTATGCTGCTGCCACTAGGAGGCTGACACTATGCAAATAAAAAAGTTAGCTCCTCCTCTGCAGTATACACCCCACCGACTGGCATCATGCTCTTCAGTTAGTGAGAAAGCAGTAGGAGATAAGTAGCAAGGTTGAAAAACCATAACCACAAACTTGAGAGCTGTAAACGTGAGAACAGTCATAGAACAGATAACAAACATTGGGAGGGAGCTGTGTCCCCCAATGGAGGCTTCAAGAAACAGATTTTACGGTAAGCAACCAAAAATCCTGTTTTCTTTATCGCCTCTCATTGGGGGACACAGGAACCATGGGACGTCCCAAAGCAGTCCCTAGGGCGGGAAAAACAGACTTCCATCAGGTCAGAAGACTCACCACTGCCACCTGCAAGATCCTTCTGCCTAGGCTGGCGTCCGCCGAAGCGTAGTAATGGATCTTGTAAAATTTGGCGAACGTGTGGATGGAAGACCAAGTTGCCGCTTTGCAAAGCTGTAGGGCGGAAGCCCTGTGGTGCACCGCCCAGGAGGCGCCAACTGCCCGGGTAGAGTGAACCTTAATCCCAGGAGGGGGCACTCTGTTCTTGACCCGGTAAGCCTCCAAAATTGCCATTCTGATCCAGCGAGCAATAGTTGCTTTAGAAGTCGGCTGGCCTCTGCGCGTGCCATCAGGAATGACGAAAAAGGAATCCGTCTTCCGGAAAGTGGACGTTCTATCCCGGTAGATCCTCACTGCCCTGACGAGGTCCAGCCTGTTCAACGATCATTCCAGGGGGATGAGCCGGAGCTGGACAAAAGGAAGGTAGAACGATGACCTCGTTGAGGTGGAAAACCACCTTAGGAAGGCAGGAAGGCAGAGGCCTGAGGACCGCCTTGTCCTGGTGAATGTCCAAGTACGGAGGTCGGCAGGACAGGGCCGCCAACTCGGAAAAACGGCAGATAAAGGTGATGGCCACAAGAAAGACCACCCTCAAAGATAGAACTGACAGGGGAATCTCCTTGAGAGGCTCAAAGGGGGAAACCCTCAGAACGTCCAGAACCAGGTTTAAATCCCATGAATCCACGGGGGCCCTGTACGGAGGGACAGCGTGGGCTACTCCTTGAAGGAAGGTCTTAATCTGTGGCCGAGAAGCTAAAGTCTTCTGAAAGAGGATGGAAAGCGCAGAGACCTGGCCCTTCAGGGAACTAAGAGCCAGGCCGAATCCAGTCCTGCCTGAAGGAAGGCCAAAATGGAAGGCAGGGAAAAGGACATAGGTGAAACGCAGTTGGACTAGCACCAACGAAAGTAAGCCTTCCAGGTACGATAGTAGATCCTGGAAGATGAAGGCTTCCGAGCCTGAATCACGGTGTGAATCACCCGGTCCGAAAGGCCGGACGCTCTGAGAACTGCGGTCTCAACAGCCACGCCGTTAAACTGAGCGACCGAGAATTCGGGTGGCAGATCAGACCCTGAGACAGCAGATCGGGCCTGTCTGGAAGGCGCCAGGGAGCGTCCGCAAGAAGATTGACGAGCTCCGCAAACCAAGCTCTCCTGGGCCAATCCGGGGCGATCAGAATGACCGGCACCTTTTCCGCTTTGCTCTTTTTCAACAGTTTGGGAAGTAATGGAAGGGGTGGGAACAGGTAGGGCAGCACGAACTGTGACCAAGGAATGGCCAGAGCATTGACGCCCACTGCAAGAGGATTGCAAGACCTGAAGATGAACTGCAGAATCTTCCTGTTCATTCAAGACGCCGAGAGATCCACGTCTGGAGTCCCCCATCGAAGAAAAATCTTGATGGAAGACCTCCGGATGCAAGGACCATTCCCCTGCCGCGAGGCCCTCGCGGCTGAGGAAGTCGGCGGCCCAATTGTCCACGCCGGGGATATACCCCGTGGATATCACCGGGGCCGTTGTCTCCGCCCAAAGGAGGATCTTGGATACCTCAGCAAGGGCCAAGTAGCTCAGAGTCCCCCACTTGAAGATTGACATATGCCACAGCCGTGGCGTTGTCAGTCTGGATCCGGATTGGCAGACCCCTGAGAATCCTTTCCCAGTGGCGGAGGGACAGTAAAGGTGGCCCGAATCTCGAGGACATTGATCGGCGGAGCCGACTCCTGCGCCGACCAACGGCCCTGAACCGTGAGGTGGCGAAAAACCGCACCCCAGCCGAGGAGGCTGGCGTCCGTCGTCACCACTTACCAGAGAACTGGAAAGAAGGACCTGCCCTGGGAGATGAGAGGTGACATCAGCCACCAGTTGAGAGACCGTTTGACCCGAGAAAAGAATCGGATCGGACGAACCAGGGAGAAGACAGACCTGTCACACAGACAGAATGGCTTGCTGAAGGGGTCGCGAATGAAATTGGGCAAAGGGAATCGCTTCCAATGTTGATACCATCCTCCCCAGAACGTTCATGGCCGGTCGGAGGGAGGGAAGCCGAGGACCCTGGAGCAAGCGTATGTCCCGAAAAAGAGAGGATCTCTTGTCTTTGGGAAGGAAGACTTTGGTCTGACAAGTGTCGAAGAGCATGCCCAGAAAGATGATGCGCTGAGAAGGAATAAGGCAGGACTTCTTCCGGTTGACCAGCCACCCGAAACGGCTAGGGTGTCGAGAACGACGGACAGACTTTCGTGAGCCTGAGAAAAGGACGGAGCCTTAATGAGGATGTTGTCGAGGTATGGAAATAGGACCAGGCCTCTGACTCTCAAGATGGCCAACAGCGCCGCCATGATCTTCGTGAATACCCTTGGAGCGGTAGTGAGACCGAACGGCAGGGCGACGGATTGAAAATGTACCAGGAGCACCGCAAAGCGCAGGAATCGGTGACGTCCGGGAAATATCGGGACATGGAGGTAGGCGTCCTGAATAACTATGGAACACAGAAATTCTTGAGCCTCCATGGGAGCAATTACTGAACGAAGGGATCCCATCCCGAAGTGCCTCAGACGAACTCTCCTGTTCAGTAATCTGAGGTCCAGAATGGGGCGAACCTTGCCGTCTTTTTTTTTTTTTTTTTCGGTACCCCAAAAAGGTTTGAGTAGAAACCTGTGAACCGTTCTTTTTCTGGGACGGGAACGATTTCCCCGGCTTTGAGAAGAGAAGCGATGGCTGCGAAGAAACCCGGAACTAGAGCGGGATCTCTGGGAGGTCGGGATTCGAAGAAACGATCCCGGGGTCGTGAAAACGAACTCTATCTTGTATCCCGAGGATGCAACTTCCCTGACCCATGCATCCTCTACTGCGGAGGTGCAGACGTCCCTGAAAAAGAGAAGACGGCCACCCAACCTGGGAGGTGGGTTGGGGTCTTGTCAGAGTCATGCTGAGGTGGATCTTCCAGTCCTGGCCTCGAGGATCTACCCGGAGAGTAGCGAGGACGCCAGGACAGAGTGGGCCAAAAGGGCACCGCTTTCTTCTCTTGACGTGCCTGAGGACTCTGGTGCTGCTGAGAAGGGAGGTTGGTGCCGTGAGGTGATGAAAAAAAAAAGGCCGAAAGGACCGAAACTGCCGTCTTGCCGCGAGGCCCTAGGAGGAGGGCGACGAGGATTAGCCTGGGGGAGAGGAGACTTGTACCCCCGGTGGCGTCCTTAATGATTTGGTCCAGCATGGAACCAAAGAGACGTGAGCCCTGAAAGGGGAGACAGGTGCGGGACTTTTTGGAACATAAGTCTGCCTGCCAGGCCTTGAGCCAAACGGTCCGGCGGATGGTAACGGCATTGCTGGATGCCTGAGCCGCACAAGACGCGACATCCAGAGAGACGGAGACCAGGTATTCACCCGCGTGGGAAATCTGGATGGCAAGCTCCGCCAGTTGCACAGGAGGCGCTCTGTCCAGGATATCTCGACGGAGTTCTTTGGCCCATTTGGAAGGGAGTTCGAAACCCAGGTGGAAGCGAAAACTGGGCATTTGAAGCAGCTGCAGCTGCCTCAAAGGCTGACTTCGCAAAGGATTCTATAACTATCGTTAGAGTCCTTCAGAGATGCTCCGCCGGACAGTGGAAGCACCGTGTTGGTGGAGAGCCTGGAAACGGGGATCCACCGAGGGAGAGACCGTCCAATTGGCAGTAAGTTCTGGAGAAAAACTTAGAAGGTGGTTTAGCCCGTCTAAACGAAACCGCCTGATCTGCGGGTTCCGTAGAGGGATCCATAATGCCACAGGTTTGGTTTATAGCTCCAATGAGATTCTGGACCATATCCCTCATGGTGGCGATTTGGTTAGAATCCAGCTCCGAGATGTCCTCCGAGGGCGCATCAGATAACGCCTCGCCTGATTCAGGGGAGAAGGATCGGGAGGACGCCGACCGCAGAGGGGGACCGTGTGGCGAGATGGAGCGAGAAGAGGACTCAGACCGACGTTCCTGTCTGGACCTTTTGCGGCTTATCAAGGACGGCTCGGGCGGAGGCTCCTGCGACCCGCTGGCCACTGTGAGGGGCTGCGGAGGTAATCGGTCCAGCACGGATACCAGAAATTTTGAGACACCCGCGTTAGATCGGCCACCGAATGAGACAGAGAGAAAACCCAGCCTGGGATGGGCGTATCACTCTCGGGCGGACCGGCCGGAGGATCCTGGGCGGTAGGAACAATCGGGTCAGAAGAGGATGAAGTGGGAGGACGAGAGCGGCCCCCTTTAGAGTTAGACATTTTAGAGAGGTCCGTGAAGAAAAAGAGGGTTAGGGGACAGAGGGCAGAGGGGAGTGTCAGTCTGCAATTGCAGAGCTACTCACGGCAGACGGATTGCGGAGTGAAGCTGTCCAGCTTGATGCATGGACCTCTGGCGAGGAGTGGTCCCTTAGGCAGGAGGGTGGAATGGCCTCCTGGCGCAATTTGGATCTGCGGCTGTCATGTATCCTGTGTGGAGGAGAGGGCTCATGGCTCGGGAGTCCCAAGATGGCGCCGGTGGGCAGGGAAAAGAGGCGGTGCCTCAGTGCAATTGTCGGGCGGGAGAAAAGCCCACCCGATGAAAGAGGGAAGGGGGCGGAGTCTGCCACCGGAAGTAGGCCCGGGCAGAAGCCGGGGCCTAAATTAGGAATAGGAGACCGGCGGAGAAGGGCCGCGGCGTAGGCACAGAGCGCCGCATGAGGAAGCGACGCGGTAGGTAAGCGACCGCAAACAGCGGCTGCATGCCCAAGCGGTGTGGCGACCTGGCAGGCCGCCACGCTGAGGGAGAAGGAATGGCCGCTACAGTGGAAAGATGCGGCGGCGGCGCTGAGAAAAGGACCGGCCGCTTACAGCGGCCGGAGCAGGGGAAAACGCAGGGGGCCGAAGCGATGCGACGGCTGGCAAAGCCGCCGCGCTGAGAGGAAAGAGACGGGCGCTTACAGCGCCGGAGCAGGGAAGTCGCAGGGGCCCGAAGCGTGTGGCAAGGCCGCGCTTACTGGGAGCATAGTGCGGTGACAGAAAAGAAGCGGCGCGGTAGTCCGAAAAGGTGGCCGCGCCAGACAAGAGAGGGCAGCCGCAGCCGGAGTAGGTGCGGCGGCTGGGAAGAAACGTGACCCGCATTATGAACCCATTAACAGGCACCCCCTTTTTTGAGGATCCAGGGAAGCCGCAGAAAAAAAAAAAAAATAAAATAAAATAAATACTCACCTTAGACATCCCACGCCGGTACTAACCTGGAAAAAAGTGAGACGTCCAGGGAGCTGATGGACGTCCTCGTCTCCGCAACCGACAGGCTCTGGTGGGCGAGTGGGTGGGGGACGGAGCCAGGACCGGACTTCTAAGCACGCTTGTGTGCTAGGCTCTTGGTCCTGGAGAGGGATCTATGAGGATACGGGGTGGCAGTACACGCCGTACTCATAGTCCGTTTTGTGGGACTACAGGTGTGACTGCTCACCCTGTATCCCTCCAGAAAACCTGAAAAGAAACGACGCACATTGAGGTAGATAAGGGTCTAATGAAAGACCCGTGTCCACCTCCTACTGACACTAAGCTAAACTGAAGAGCATGATGCCAGTCGGTGGGGTGTATACTGCAGAGGAGGAGCTAACTTTTTTATTTGCATAGTGTCAGCCTCCTAGTGGCAGCAGCATACACCCCATGGTTCCTGTGTCCCCCAATGAGAGGCGATAAAGAAAGGATATCTGCTGGGCTGGAAATGAGGAGAACTTGTCTAAGTGTAGCTGCCAGCCCAGGAGAGAAGGTATCGCAAGAGATATAGACGACTCAGCGTAGTCCTGGAAGGGCGGCTAGACGGACCAAACAGGGCAGGACGAGCACGCCTCTAGAGTGCAAGAGAAACATGACATCCGCCATGACCCGAGCGAACACAATGGGTGCGGAAGCAAGGCCGAAGGACAAGGTTGTGACTTGAAAATGCTGTTGACGAATGGAAAGGCAAAGGAATTTTTGCAGAGGGCAAGCAACCCGAATGTCGATGGATGCCGGAAACTGCACCTTTTTCTGTTGAAGTAATGGCTGAGCGGAGGGACTCCATCCAAAGAAGGAGGACCATGTCAAAGGTTGTTAGAAGATTGAGGTCCAGGGTCGATCTTACTTTTCGTTCCCCTGTTTGGAACCAAGATCCCTTAGATCTAGACTGTGCTGGACAATCCTTATACAATCCCTTGTCAGTCTCCCGCTCAAAGGATTTGATTGGCCAGTTGTTGCTGGTGTGAATCAAGTTAGTTAAGGTCTCCAGCCAGGAGACCATTGCTCTAGCAATCCATGCGGCCGCTAGGGAGGATAGAGCGCTGGACCCGAAGCCGCAAGACGGAACGAACCAGATTTGCTATCTGACAGTGCGTGGTATTTTTAATTGATGACCCATCAGGTAGGGATACTGGTAGGTATACCACAGGAGATTCTCCCCGGTTCAACTGCCCCATGGCAGAATGTGCGGCTGCATCCAGCAGGTCATAGTCTCTTGCCATCTCCTCTTTTCACGGTGCAGAGATAAAAATTAGGAACCCTCGATCCATCAACCTCTTAACAGGGAAGTGGAGAGGAATTGTCCGCCTTCTTGCATCATCCACTAAATAGTGGTGATGCAGAGGGGGGAGCTCGTACGCCAAAAAGGGTGCCTCTATATGTCCACAGAGTTCAGGTCCCCAGGTGGACAGGACAGGTTGTCTGGCGTTAGGCCTGGATGCAGAAGAGGAAACATGGAGACACTCCGTGTGCTCGTCTGTTGATGGTGTGGGGAGATCGTGCCCTTTAAAGGATCGGTCGCCCTTAAAAAACAGGCCAGGCATGGCATCCCACGTAGAGGCTTCTGTCCAGTGAATCGCTTATCCGAATTGAATGGCAAATTCTCTCGAGGGAGTTTAGTCTCTGAAGCTCTGGCAAGCTCAGGCAATATCCAATCCATATTCAGAGCCTTGTTGTCTACAAATCATTGGTGAGGGAACAGGAAACGAAAAACTTCAGTTTTCTAGATGCCTGTATGTTTCTAGACGCCTGCACATTTCTAGAATACTTGCGGCCCCTGCTAGCCGACGGCTCCCATGTAGGATAGGGGCCATGTATATTGGTCCTGCGAGCACTCCAAACACAGAGGATACACAGAGGGATTCAATCTCTTGGTCAGAGAACCATGGATTGGTCAGTGAAGAAGTCCACTGAGGGGAACTAGAGGATAAAGCTGGGGTCGGCGGCGGAGGGCTCCTCGGACTGATCAAGCGCCTTTAAGACCAGGGAATACTGGTCCTGCGCCTTTATGACCAGGGAATACTGGCCATGCGCCTTTAAGACCAGAGAATACTGGTCATGCGCCTTTAAGACCAGAGAATACTGGTCATGCGCCTTTAAGACCAGAGAATACTGGTCATGCGCCTTTAAGACCAGAGAATACTGGTCATGCGCCTTTAAGACCAGAGAATACTGGTCATGCGCCTTTAAGACCAGGAAATACTGGTCATACGCCTTTAAGACCAGGGAATACTGGTCCTGCGCCTTTAAGACCAGGGAATACTGGTCATGCGCCTTTAAGAACAGGGAATACTGGCCATGCGCCTTTAAGACCGGGGAATACTGGTCATGCGCCTTTAATACCAGAGAATACTGGTCATGCGCCTTTAAGACCAGGGAATACTGGTCATGCGCCTTTAAGACCAGAGAATACTGGTCAAGCGCCTTTAAGACCAGAGAATACTGGTCATGCACCTTTAAGACCAGGGAATACTGGTCATGCACCTTTCAGACCAGGGAATACTGGTCATGCACCTTTAAGACCAGAGAATACTGGTCATGCACCTTTAAGACCAGAGAATACTGGTCGCGCACCTTTAAAGACCAGGGAATACTGGTCATGCACCTTTAAGACCAGAGAATACTGGTCATGCACCTTTAAGACCAGAGAATACTGGTCATGCGCCTTTAAGACCAGAGAATACTGGTCATGCGCCTTTAAGACCAGAGAATACTGGTCATGCGCCTTTAAGACCAGAGAATACTGGGCGCGTACTTTTAAAGACCAGAGAATACTGGTCGCGCACCTTTAAAGACCAGGGAATACTGGTCATGCACCTTTAAGACCAGAGAATACTGGTCATGCGCCTTTAAGACCAGGAAATACTGGTCATACGCCTTTAAGACCAGGGAATACTGGTCCTGCGCCTTTAAGACCAGGGAATACTGGTCATGCGCCTTTAAGAACGGGGAATACTGGCCATGCGCCTTTAAGACCGGGGAATACTGGTCATGCGCCTTTAATACCAGAGAATACTGGTCATGCGCCTTTAAGACCAGAGAATACTGGTCATGCACCTTTAAGACCAGAGAATACTGGTCATGCGCCTTTAAGACCAGGGAATACTGGTCATGCGCCTTTAAGACCAGAGAATACTGGTCAAGCGCCTTTAAGACCAGAGAATACTGGTCATGCACCTTTCAGACCAGGGAATACTGGTCATGCACCTTTAAGACCAGAGAATACTGGTCATGCACCTTTAAGACCAGAGAATACTGGTCGCGCACCTTTAAAGACCAGGGAATACTGGTCATGCACCTTTAAGACCAGAGAATACTGGACATGCACCTTTAAGACCAGAGAATACTGGTCATGCGCCTTTAAGACCAGAGAATACTGGTCATGCGCCTTTAAGACCAGAGAATACTGGTCATGCGCCTTTAAGACCAGAGAATACTGGGCGCGTACTTTTAAAGACCAGAGAATACTGGTCATGCGCCTTTAAAGACCAGGGAATACTGGTCATGCACCTTTAAGACCAGAGAATACTGGTCGCGCACCTTTAAAGACCAGGGAATACTGGTCATGCACCTTTAAGACCAGAGAATACTGGTCGCGCACCTTTAAAGACTAGGGAATACTGGTCATGCACCTTTAAGACCAGAGAATACTGGTCATGCACCTTTAAGACCAGAGAATACTGGTCATGCGCCTTTAAGACCAGAGAATACTGGTCGCGCACCTTTAAAGACCAGGGAATACTGGTCATGCACCTTTAAGACCAGAGAATACTGGTCATGCGCCTTTAAGACCAGAGAATACTGGTCATGCGCCTTTAAGACCAGAGAATACTGGTCATGCACCTTTAAGACCAGAGAATACTGGTCGCGCACCTTTAAAGACCAGGGAATACTGGTCATGCGCCTTTAAGACCAGGGAATGCTGGTCATACGCCTTTAAGACCAGGGAATACTGGTCATGCGCCTTTAAGACCAGGGAATACTGGCCATATGCCTTTAAGACCAGGTACTTCCTTACCCGGGTACTGATGTAGAGTCGATGTGCCCCTTTAATGCAAAAATACTGTCACCCCAGTGTGAGCTGGCCGGGTGGACCAAGATGGCCACCGGGAGCTGCAGAGTTGATAAAATCTCGCAGAGAGCGAGAAGCGCCAATTTGAAGGGCGGAGCCACAGACACAATGTTGAATAGGCCTAAGCCGGGGCCTAAATTTCTGTAGCCGACGGACGTCACCAGTGGGTCGTTCCAGGCAAGACTTCCAGGATGCGGCCTACAAATTGGCCGAAGCCGGGGACTAAATTTTTGCAGCCATCCAGAGCGTTACCTCAGAGAGGTGGGCCACAGGGAAGTGGCTGAGGCTGCCTGTCAGCATGTGGATATCCCACTGAAGATGGATCCACTCACCATTGGTGCGCGTCCCGGCATGGAGCCGCTGCGGATGTGGGTTTCAGCGCTGTTCTGTGCAGCGTGGACGGTGCAGGGATAAACCTCAATCCTTCATCCCTTTGTTAGGGAGGTGGAGAGGAACCGTCCGCCTCCTTGTGCCATCCGCTTTCACAGTGGTGGGACAGTGGGGGCTGCTCGGACGCCATAGAGAGGGGCCTCTGTACAGCCATGGAGTTCAGTCCGGGTGGACAGGGCCAGTTGTCCGGCATTAGGCCTGGCTCCAGGAGAGGATACATGGAGGCGACACTCCATGTGGTCGCCTGCTGCTGGTGTGGGGAGATCGGGACCATGAAGGAACCGTCGCCCCTGAAGTGAGCTCAGGCATGGCTTCCCACGTCGCAGGAGAGGGTACGGGGAGGAATACTCGCCGTGCTCGCCTGTTGATGGTTCGGGGAGATCGGAACCTTGAAAGGAACCGTCGCCCCCTTCACTCCGTTAATTAAAAAATAAAAATTTACAGAAAAGTAAACAATAAAATAAAAACGTTGGGGTCTGAAACAGACCCGTGTGCCTCCTACAGACACTAAGGAAGAACTGGTTAGCTGAGAGCCAGCAGGAGGGTATATACTGCAGGGGAGGAGCCGAGAGCCAGCAGGAGGTGTATACTGCAGGGGAGGAGCCGAGAGCCGGCAGGAGGGTGTATAATGCAGGGGAGGAGCCGAGAGCCAGCAGGAGGGTGTATACTGCAGGGGAGGAGCCGAGAGCCAGCAGGAGGTGTATACTGCAGGGGAGGAGCCGAGAGCCGGCAGGAGGGTGTATAATGCAGGGGAGGAGCCGAGAGCCAGCAGGAGGATGTATACTGCAGGGGAGGAGCCGAGAGCCAGCAGGAGGGTGTATACTGCAGGGGAGGAGCCGAGAGCCAGCAGGAGGGTGTATACTGCAGGGGAGGAGCCGAGAGCCAGCAGGAGGGTGTGTACTGCAGGGGAGGAGCTGAGAGCCAGCAGGAGGGTGTATACTGCAGGGGAGGAGCCGAGAGCCAGCAGGAGGGTGTATACTGCAGGGGAGGAGCCGAGAGCCAGCAGGAGGGTGTATACTGCAGGGGAGGAGCCGAGAGCCAGCAGGAGGGTGTATACTGCAGGGGAGGAGCCGAGAGCCAGCAGGAGGGTGTATACTGCAGGGGAGGAGAAGAGAGCCGGCAGGAGGGTGTATACTGCAGGGGAGGAGAAGAGAGCCGGCAGGAGGGTGTATACTGCAGGGGAGGAGCCGAGAGCCAGCAGGAGGGTGTATACTGCAGGGGGAGGAGCTGAGAGCCGGCAGGAGGGTGTATACTGCAGGGGAGGAGCCGAGAGCCGGCAGGAGGGTGTATACTGCAGGGGAGGAGCCGAGAGCCGGCAGGAGGGTGTATACTGCAGGGGAGGAGCCGAGAGCCGGCAGGAGGGTGTATACTGCAGGGGAGGAGCCGAGACCCGGCAGGAGGGTGTATACTGCAGGGGAGGAGCCGAGAGCCAGCAGGAGGGTGTATACTGCAGGGGAGTAGCCGAGAGCCAGCAGGAGGTGTATACTGCAGGGGAGGAGCTTAGAGCCGGCAGGAGGGTGTATACTGCAGGGGAGGAGCTTAGAGCCGGCAGGAGGGTGTATACTGCAGGGGAGGAGCTGAGAGCCGGCAGGAGGGTGTATACTGCAGGGGAGGAGCTGAGAGCCGGCAGGAGGGTGTATACTGCAGGGGAGGAGCTGAGAGCCGGCAGGAGGGTGTATACTGCAGGGGAGGAGCTGAGAGCCAGCAGGAGGGTGTATACTGCAGGGGAGGAGCTGAGAGCCGGCAGGAGGGTGTATACTGCAGGGGAGGAGCTGAGAGCCAGCAGGAGGGTGTATACTGCAGGGGAGGAGCCGAGAGCCGGCAGGAGGGTGTATACTGCAGGGGAGGAGCCGAGAGCCAGCAGGAGGTGTATACTGCAGGGGAGGAGCCGAGAGCCGGCAGGAGGGTGTATACTGCAGGGGAGGAGCTGAGAGCCGGCAGGAGGGTGTATACTGCAGGGGAGGAGCCGAGAGCCAGCAGGAGGGTGTATACTGCAGGGGAGGAGCTGAGAGCCGGCAGGAGGGTGTATACTGCAGGGGAGGAGCTGAGAGCCAGCAGGAGGGTGTATACTGCAGGGGAGGAGCCGAGAGCCGGCAGGAGGGTGTATACTGCAGGGGAGGAGCTGAGAGCCAGCAGGAGGGTGTATACTGCAGGGGAGGAGCTGAGAGCCAGCAGGAGGGTGTATACTGCAGGGGAGGAGCCGAGAGCCAGCAGGAGGTGTATACTGCAGGGGAGGAGCCGAGAGCCGGCAGGAGGGTGTATACTGCAGGGGAGGAGCTGAGAGCCAGCAGGAGGGTGTATACTACAGGGGAGGAGCCAACTTTTTTTGTATCACTTAGTGTCAGCCTCCTATTGGCAGCAGCATACACCCACGGTCTGTGTCCCCCAATGAGGCGAAGGAGAGTGCAATGGTGTGAGGTCGCCGTTTGGTCACAGACTTGCCGATTACAGAGGTGTGCTTTTACTGCCAGTTTCAGACAATAAATGGGGCAGAGTTGCGAATGCTCGACCTCCGATCCAATTAGACCGGGCTGTGCACAGCCTGATTCCCGGGATCGTTAGGAGCCCAGGTGATAGCACCCACAGCCATAAGTGATTTATCCCTTATACTCGGGTTAATTAATAACTTTCAATTGTGGGAATAATCCTTCAGGCTCAGTTCGCATGATAAGTATTTAGTGAGGTTTTCATGTTGCAGATTTTCTGCACCACTCTCTGCAAATTAAGTTACTTGAATTTTTTATCATTCATTCTTGTCTCTTTTTGGTATATTAATAACCTGCTTTGTTTTTGATGCCTCAATTTGGCTTTGATGAAACTTTATTGATACAGTTGTGTCTGAATTAAACACGTTTTTTTTTTTACCTGCGGATTTTCTGCATCTAATGCAATTCTATGGGGAAAATCCGCATATCAAGCTCTACTTACCTGCAAGACAAGTTGTCGTGTTGCGTATTTCAAACACGCACCACAGGTCAGTTTACACAGTGTAAAAAAAATAAAAAAAATAAAGTACAGTGGGCATGACATTTCTATAAATCCCATCCACCTTGATGGATCTGAAAGACTCTGCATTTTTTTTGAAAAGCGAAAAACACACAGTCAAAAACTCATCATGGCAACTTAACCTTACAAGGAGTTTATATAGTTTGTCAGGGAATCTGCCATTATATCCATGCTGCTCACACAACTGCGCAGCCTGAATCAGAGCCTGGATGAATGACGACACAAGACAGACCAGTCAATCAACAGGAGCAGTGCGGGGAGAAGCCATCTGGAGACATCATGGGACTGATCAGGTCTTACGATTGTTTCTCTGACACGCCAGCGCAATTCAGAGTGAAGCCTGTCTGTGGCTGGAGCAGCATCAACCTAATGACCTCATTACTACAACTTTACCCTGAAATCTCCCCATATGAAGTGCTGCCCAAACAAGATGGAGAATTTAGCAGCGGGATCCTGTCTTGTGCTGGGCACCTTGGAGCAGGACACGTTGTCAGTCTCCGCATATAATACAGGAACGGCAGCGATGTCAGAGGGGCTATATTGGTAGGATGTTAGAATATAGGACTTGCAGGTCTGACCGATGACAACAGCGCGGGACCTTATTGTCTGTATGTCAATCGCACGGACTGATACACAGTGATGAAATATTACATAACTTGCCTGTATTCTCTTCTTTGTGTCATGATGTTGGTGGAGCAAGCCTTCATTGTTCCTGATGCCGATGTCTATGGCACGTACCTGCTGCTGAATAGTGGAAAAATTTGATGAAATTTCACTAACTTCTCTCTCCAGTTGACTGCAGAAAAAACAAAACAAAAAGAAGAATACATTATTATCAGTCACCTGCACAGTATGAGAACTGAGACCATATGTACCTGATCATACAGTTTAGATAATTGGCTGGATGTAATATATATGGAAAGGTCTTGGGACAGTCATGGCTCGTCGTGCAGAATATTAGGCTTGAATGGATTTCGTGGAACATAAGCCTGCTGTAACATGTGATGGCTCGTCGTGCAGTTTAGGTCTGAGCGGATTTAGTATATGCATCTCTGCACTTTGTGTAAGTGTCTCATGGTGTAACCAACTACCTAGAAACATAAGATGGTAGATTCATCCATACATGTGTTACACCCGTGATGCACATCCAATGTGCTTTCTAATTAGCAGTCGGCTTTTGGGGAGGTTTGTTTGTGGTTTAACCATTATGTCCAAGAATTAGAGTCCATGCTCACACAAGCTGATCGTCGATCCGCAAGTCTTTAGCGAACAGCGGTCCTTTGAAAACTCGTTTGCACAGCCAGAATGAAGTAAGCGGTTTTAAATCAGTGGCTCAGAGCGCACAGGCTGCTATAGATCTCGGCAGAGGCAAGGCCTGGTAACACAGGGCGATGCACCGCACAGAATTATTATTTTTTTTTTGTGTCGCGCACACAAGTAGAGATGGGCAAACCCTTACAGTAAAGTTCGGCATCCGTACCGAACACCTACTGTTCAGGCACAGACATCAAACACGGACTTCACCAGGAAGTGACCTGCAGTAACCTTGACTTCACTGCTAGTCACTAACGCTGCGCTCGCAAGCAGCTAAAGGCCCCTTCACATTTAGCGACGCTGCAGCGATACCGACAACGATCCGGATCGCTGCAGCGTCGCTGTTTGGTCGCTGGAGAGCTGTCACACAGACCGCTCTCCAGCGACCAACGATGCCGGTAACCAGGGTAAACATCGGGTAACTAAGCGCAGGGCCACGCTTAGTAACCCGATGTTTACCCTGGTTACCATGCTAAAAGTAAAAAAAAAACAAACAGTACATACTTACCTACAGCCGTCTGTCCTCCAGCGCTGCGCTCTGCTTCTCTGCTCTCCTCCTGTACTGTCTGGGAGCCGGAAAGCAGAGCGGTGACGTCACCGCTCTGCTTTCCGGCTCACAGCCAGTACAGGAGGAGAGCAGAGCGCAGCGCTGGAGGACAGACGGCTGTAGGTAAGTATGTACTGTTTGTTTTTTTTTTACTTTTAGCATGGTAACCAGGGTAAACATCGGGTTACTAAGCGTGGCCCTGCGCTTAGTTACCCGATGTTTACCCTGGTTACCAGTGAAGACATCGCTGGATCGGTGTCACACACGCCGATCCAGCGATGTCTCCAGGGAGTCCAGCGACGAAATAAAGTTCTGGACTTTATTCAGAGACCAACGATCTCCCAGCAGGGGCCTGATCGTTGGTCGCTGTCACACATAACGATTTAATTAACGATATCGTTGCTACGTCACAAATAGCAACGATATCGTTAACAATATCGTTATGTGTGAAGGTACCTTAACTCCTCAGTGGTTCTCAGCTGGGACAGTCGCATTTTGGCACCCTCCAGGTTGAAAACTATTAATCCCCAGACATGGATTATGGCGTGGGACAGAATGATGGACAGGTTAAGGTATTGTTTTTCTAAATTTTTGTTTTATTACAGGAGACGAGGGATTCAGTGGAATTAGATGTTAGGTGAGTATTACGGTGTTTGTTATATTTAAATAAAGTAAAACTGTGTTTTGTTTTATTTCTAATAAAGGACTTATGTGTCTTAAAGGACTGCTGTGTCTTTAATTACCATACAACTATAGGATTAGTAATGGATAGGTATCTAATAGACGCTTCCCCATTACTAATCTGTGGGATGTCACCGGACAATACAAAGGTGATATCAACCCCACAAATATGAACCCCACTTGCCACCGTTACAAGGCAAGTAGGAAGATCCAGGCAAAGTGTTAGAATTGGCGCATATAATAGATGTGCCTTTTCTGGGCGGCTGCGGGCTGCTATTTTTAGGCTGGGCAATATCCTAGGCCCCTTACCAGACTGAGAATACCAGCCCTCAGCTGTCTGCTTTAGCAAGGCTGGTTATCAAAACTGGGGGGACCCCACGCGTGTGTAAACTTTTTAAAGTAAATAATTAAAAATACGGCGTGGGGACCCCTCTATTCTTGATAAGCAGCCTTGCTGAAGCTGAGGGTTGCTGCCCCAAGCTGTTAGTTTTGCCTGGCTGGTTATCAAAAATACAGAAGAACCAACACAGTTTTTTTGTTTTTTTTTTAACTATTTATTTACAATGCGGGCGCCAGCTGATGAATTCTCCCAGCAGTAGTCCCATCAGTTGACACTAATGACCGGAGGTAAACTTTACACCTCCGATCACAGCTGTGCGCTCACACTGACTTTTGACAGCGTAGGAGCTGCAGCTGTCTGACAGTCGGTAATTGTTTTACCGCCGATCAGAAGTGGTGTTTGCCACTCTGTTATGCACATGACAGCGTGGCAAACACAAAGTTCCAGACCCCCCATTCAAGTGAATGGGGTCCGGGTTCGGCTACTGTTTTGGTACCTTTACCAAGTGTTTTGTAATGGTTTGGCCGAACCCGCTGTAGCCAAAAATCCAGGTGTTTGGATATCTCGACACACAAGATGATTTCACTCGATTAACACTAAGCTTTTGAGATACTTGTGGCGCTGGATGTTTCTGTGAAACATTATCTGTGCAGAGTCCTGGGCTACAAGTTCTAGGGAGCCATTATAAAGGGTTCTTCTCCAACCCACCAGCAACTTAAGCCTGCCTGCCCATCAGCTCATTTCTGGGGTCTGACTCCTGCACCACATTTGGTATCGCAGAGCAAGCTATGCAAAGGAAGCTTTTTGTGTTGACCATACAAAAAAACAGGCAGCAATGTATTCTGACAGCTTAGTGACTACTTTTCGGAAAGTTTCTATAACATCCATTTGCAACAGCGCCACAAGAAAGGGATTCTGTCTAGAGACTGAGAATCAAACAGACCTGATTTCCCTTTCTACGTCGCGGCTCAGATATCTGGCTCTGTTGAAGTCGGAGGAATAATAGCGGTTCTTAAACACTTGGTCTCCGTCAGCTGTGAACGCCTCTCTGCAGTTTATGGGTGGCTTCCCTCTCTGCATCACTTCTCGAGCTTCACTGTTATTCTGATGGGAAGAAACAATAAAATTACCACAAATACTGCACAAGTCTTTGTAACAAAAACGATACACCTGTGTGTTATAGGGCAGACTTTTTGCACTGTTCCTAAGCATTGAGTGCAAACATTCATCTGGAACGTTTATGACATCTCATTAAGCAACGAATAACCGAAATGTGGGGACTACCATTCGCTTTAACTGCAATGACTACTATTCTGTCCTCCTGCAAAAATTGCAACATTCATAGAAGATGGACATTGGTTTAGCTCCGTCAATTGTGGAAAATTATTGTACTGAATAAGCAAAACACAGCCCAGTAAGTGATACATCCCTGGAATCAAGGTCTCTGTCCCTACATCATGGTGCTCTCAGATTACATAGCAAAAACCTATTGACAGATTCCCTTTATCTATGAGCAGTAATGGAAATCCAAGGCGGTAAACAGCAATGGCCGACTGTGTAATGCGGAGATCAGATACCTTTATCAGCAGCACTGTCTCTATCCCTCTCATGTCGATCAAGCAGTTGGCAACTACGGGGTTATCAATTTCTAAAGCTGTCAGTACAGTTGGATAATATTGATGAACCGCGGCTCTAAAGAGAAACGCAAAACAGAGGAGCTTAAAGTGTTTTTATTTCCATATGCAGATGTTTATAAAAGAAAAAAAAATTCTTACAAATGGAAAATCAATGTATGCTGACAAATTGGAATCACAACTGGCATGAAAAAATATCTGAGATGACCAATAAATGCCAATATTACGTATAGCAAGTCGAAGAAACACAGAACAATGTCTCCCTCTAGTGGTTTTAATAGGTATGTAGCAGAGATTTACAATAGCGTTGTACATGTTTCCACATAGATCGTTGTTCTAGTTCCAAATATCCATCCCAATTAGTTCTTAAAAGGATGGTCTGAAACGAACACTGATTTAATCCTAAATGTCTAAGAATTGTAATAATCTAAATGCTTTTCTAATATACCTTTAATTAAAAATCCCTTACTGTTCCATCTCTACTTTGTTTATCTGATGAGAAGTGACAGGCCTGCAAGAGCGCACTAAGTAGAGAACGAGAAAGCAGAGACCAACCCAGCATCTGAAAGAGATGTTTCCGGGACACGGCTGGTTTTTGCTCGCTTGTTTACAATGCGCAGTGACAGTGCGCTCTCTTGCCAATTCATCACTTCTCGCTATAGCCGGTGAGGGAGCGCACCGTCACTGTGACCGAGAAGAATAATGCCCTAGTGACAAAATCCTACTGAGCATTTGTCGGAATTGACAACTCATGCATGCTCAGAAGAGCAGCGACTAGCCCTGCCCGTGAAACGGACGTTACTAATATCCAAGCATGCACTGGGGATTATCAAACAAGATTTTATCAAACAGGAAGTGTGTAAACAAAAATAATAAAGCAAATAAAGAAAGTAGAGAGTGAACGGTAGGGAATTGTTAATTTAAGTATATTAGAAAAGCAATTTGATAACACAAAATATACATTTAAGATTAAATTAATGTTCGTTTCAGACCACCTCTTTAAGCAAAACGCTGGCCCTTTACAGGAATGAAGCTAAAGTAGGGATCCCCCCTTTCCCACTATCTTGACAGTGTGCAAGACTTCTTGCCTCTGAGTCTTATGTAAAAAGCTGTACTGCTGTCTTATTCATACTGGATGTAGCGAATCATGAAGCAATACACAATGGATTCCTTGTTATTATGGAGCAGGAGGAGGCTAGAAGACAAAGCTAAAAGTTTTTTGTCCACCTTTTGCATGTGTGGGCATGTATTGAGAGACTCAGAAACACCCTTTAGAAGCAGCTATGTTCCCCATTGCAAATTTAAGGGTTAGCCAATTACTTTTCTTTTGATGACCTATCCTTTAAATAGGTCATCAATACCAGGGGTGGATTTCGACACCCAGTTTCCCTACCAAAAAACTGTTCTTGGTGACGACAGCAGCCAAATGTTAGCAGTTGTGGAGCAGAACAGTGTAGTGGCTGTGGCCTGGTACTGTGCATCTGCTGCTACTCATCTAAACTGCAGTCACCCAGCGGTGGCCACAACAGTTCACGGAGCTGTGCTGTTCACCTCTGCAACTGCTAACTCCTGGCTGCCACTGGCACCAAGGGCAGCTGATTGTGGGTGTGTCAAGTGTAGGACCATCACCAGACTGATTGCTGACCTCTCCTTAAACTTTAAAAGAAACAATGTCCTTCTCTTACAAATTAACCCTTTAGATGCAGCTGAATCCTCCCTCATTTAGACTGTATAATACACAAGGCATCGTACTACCTGGCTGATCTCGAACATTATTCTGAACTTAGACAAAACCTAAGAAAAAAAAAAAAAAGAAAAAAAAAAGAGCATATTCCCTACCACAAGTAAATGTAAATAATTTAGGGTATGCTATTTACATGTACTACTACCACCATCATTTACGGTACTTGCTGTAGGGCATATGCTCATTTTTGTTGTTGGTTTCTGTTCAGGAAATGCATTGCAAGGAACTAAATCCAAATAAACTTACAGGCAGCTGATGGGTTTTGTCCAGTGTGCATGGCCGAAATTTCATGAAAACGGATTTGCAGCATTGATACCTTAAACCAGTGTTCCAACACCAGTCCTCAAGAGCCACCAACAGGTCATGTTTTGAGGATTTCCTTAGCATTACACAGGTGATTGAATGCTTGCCTGTCCAGGTGATGCAATTATCACCTGTGCAATACTAAGGAAATCCTGAAAACATGACCTGTTGGTGGCTCTTGAGGACCGGAGTTGGGGAACACTGCCTTAAACCATGGCAGACTCTGCAGGACCTGTGTGAATGTACCCTTACAGGCCACTAATAAATAATTAGAGTGAGCCAAAGAAGCAGTCAGAATTAATCTCCCTTCTCACCTTCTTGAAACGTCATATATTACATTGCGGAACTGATTGACGATGATCTGCGGCCTCTGACCATGCGGGAATACTTTTGACATGATGCTCTGCAGCATCCTCTCATCCTGATGATTGTCGCAGCAGAACGCCAAGAGTAGAGACTTTAGGCAGCTTTCTACTGCGAGTGCGAGCTGGGGGTCCTTCAACCGGATGCAGGCGCCTAGGTGAAGAAAAATTTATTTGCTATTATCTTACTCTGTGCAAAAGCCTCTCCAAGAACAACAGTGATGAAATAACGCATTACAAACCTAATGGTCCGATGGGCTTCTGCTTGAAACGTCTCTGCCTGTAAGCCTCGTCGATTTCGGCAAGCAGAGCGGGCATGTGCTGTCCAAATCTTCTCAACCTGTCCGTCCTACTGTCCTGGAACTCCTTTATCTGTCGTTTTAGACCTTCCACTTTTTGCCTCTGATCACGCTCTGCATTACTATCGAGGACAGACAAGCAGGAATGGGTCACCGATTCAGAAAGGTCATCGAACTAAACCACTAATTCCAGAAACGTCAACTTAAATGAAGTCTACTGGTACAGTGCACTACATTCCCAGACCCCGTGGCAAACGTTTTACCACATGTCTCTGCTAAGGCTACAAAAGATGCGAGACAAGTGATCGTATTAAAGGACCCTTCCTAGACGTAAGCCCAGATTTAGGCCTTTACATAGATGAAGCATTAGTGCAGGACGTACAGAAATCTGCTGCGCTCTTCCTTCTCTCTATGAAGCGCTTGCTGAAACTGGTCGATCTGCTCAGAAGTTGTAACTTCTTGGTCGTGAAGTTCTTTTATTTTATCTTTCAGATGATTTATTTCTTGCAGTCTTGCGATCTTTTCTTCCTCGGATGCATTATCTGCACTACAATGAACAAGATAGTGAAGGGAAGAAAAGAAAAAAAAAAAGACAATGTGGTTAGCCACTCACTATAAAAAGGGACCATCCTCTTATGTACTTGGTAATCATGTATTTGGTTTTTTTGTCTTCTGCTGGCGATAACACGAGATACATTACAAATCTGGCACGTGCCTTTTGTTTTGTTGGCCAATTGCTGTGACGCTTGGTTTAAAGGGGTTGTCCAAGTTCACGATTAAGATTCTCCCGGGTCAGGAGTGGGCGCTAGTAGGTGAATCCGGACACCATGCAGTGTGCATGATGTGCACATATAGTGACTGCAGACTTTTGTGGCAAACCTGGACAACCCCTTTAAGATAACTGGAACCGTTTCTAACAGACCAATACAGAGCTAGTAATATATTACAGGGGTAAATCCTTATAAATTCCCTTTATCCCATACACTCCCAAGCAATTTTTCATTTCTGCGCTCTAGGTTTTCCTTCCCTCCATAACTTTATTTCACCCTTGATATTCCTGTATGTGGGCTTTATTGTTTAAACTATGCCATTTTACTGTATAATGGGGATTTTTTTTTTTAAAGTGGGGTGAAATGGTGGAAAATATTGAAATTCCACTTTTGTTTTTCTGAGTTTTGCTTCTACGGTGCTCAATGTGCAGTAAAAATCACCTGGTAATAGGATTGTCCGGGGCTGTGTGAGCACTAGTTTTTCTGCAGGGTGAGCCGACGTTTTCATTTATACCATTTTAAGGTCCATAAGATATTTTCATTACTTTTTTTTTTTTTTTTTTTTTTTTAGGAGGGCGTGGGAACCAACAAAAAGCAACTCTAGTGTTTTATGTTTCTCATTAGGTCACTTAACGATGGAGTTACCGTATTTTTTTGAACTATGAGATGGACCTTACCATAAGACACCTCAGGTGTAGGTAGCTGAAAATAGGAAAAGCATTTTATCCTTATTAATTAAAATATGGCTGTGTAAAGTGGAGGGGTCGATATCACGAATTTTAATGTATTAGGGTAGAACAGGGATGTAAGAAGTCTATTGTTAGTGCCTCTGCAGTGTTATAAACGGACACAGCTCTGCTACATGCACATATGGACACGGCTCTGCTACATGCACATATAGACACACAGCTCTGCTACATGCACATATAGACACACAGCTCTGCTACATGCACATATAGACACACAGCTCTGCTACATGCACATATAGACACACACAGCTCTGCTACATGCACATATAGACACACACAGCTCTGCTACATGCACATATGGACACGGCTCTGCTACATGCACATATAGACACACAGCTCTGCTACATGCACATATAGACACACAGCTCTGCTACATGCACATATAGACACACAGCTCTGCTACATGCACATATAGACACACACAGCTCTGCTACATGCACATATAGACACACACAGCTCTGCTACATGCACATATGGACACGGCTCTGATACATGCACATATAGACACACAGCTCTGCTACATGCACATATAGACACACACAGCTCTGCTACATGCACATATGGACACGGCTCTGATACATGCACATATAGACACACAGCTCTGCTACATGCACATATAGACACACAGCTCTGCTACATGCACATATAGACACACAGCTCTGCTACATGCACATATAGACACACACAGCTCTGCTACATGCACATATAGACACACAGCTCTGCTACATGCACATATAGACACACACAGCTCTGCTACATGCACATATGGACACAGCTCTGCTACATGCACATATAGACACACAGCTCTGCTACATGCACATATAGACACACACAGCTCTGCTACATGCACATATAGACACACACAGCTCTGCTACATGCACATATGGACACGGCTCTGATACATGCACATATAGACACACAGCTCTGCTACATGCACATATAGACACACAGCTCTGCTACATGCACATATAGACACACACAGCTCTGCTACATGCACATATAGACACACAGCTCTGCTACATGCACATATAGACACACACAGCTCTGCTACATGCACATATGGACACAGCTCTGCTACATGCACATATAGACACACAGCTCTGCTACATGCACATATAGACACACAGCTCTGCTACATGCACATATAGACACACACAGCTCTGCTACATGCACATATGGACACGGCTCTGATACATGCACATATAGACACACAGCTCTGCTACATGCACATATAGACACACAGCTCTGCTACATGCACATATAGACACACAGCTCTGCTACATGCACATATAGACACACACAGCTCTGCTACATGCACATATAGACACACAGCTCTGCTACATGCACATATAGACACACACAGCTCTGCTACATGCACATATAGACACACACAGCTCTGCTACATGCACATATAGACACACAGCTCTGCTACATGCACATATGGACACACAGCTCTGCTACATGCACATATAGACACACAGCTCTGCTACATGCACATATAGACACACACAGCTCTGCTACATGCACATATAGACACACAGCTCTGCTACATGCACATATAGACACACACAGCTCTGCTACATGCACATATAGACACACACAGCTCTGCTACATGCACATATAGACACACAGCTCTGCTACATGCACATATGGACACAGCTCTGCTACATGCACATATGGACACAGCTCTGCTACATGCACATATAGACACACACAGCTCTGCTACATGCACATATGGACACAGCTCTGCTACATGCACATATAGACACACAGCTCTGCTACATGCACATATAGACACACCGCTCTGCTACATGCACATATACACAGCTCTGCTACATGCACAGACACACACAGCTCTGCTACATGCACATAGACACACAGCTCTGCTACATGAACATATGGACACAGCTCTGCTACATGCACATATAGACACACAGCTCTGCTACATGCACATATAGACACAGCTCTGCTACATGCACAGACACACACAGCTCTGCTACATGCACATAGACACACAGCTCTGCTACATGCACAGACACACACAGCTCTGCTACATGCACATAGACACAGCTCTGCTACATGCACATATAGACACACAGCTCTGCTACATGCACATATAGACACACAGCTCTGCTACATGCACATATAGACACACACAGCTCTGCTACATGCACATATAGACACACACAGCTCTGCTACATGCACATATAGCAAAATTGTGTGTGTGTCTATACAGGCACACTTAGCAGGGCTCTGTATGTCTATATAGACATACAGAGCTCTGCTACATGTGCATATATAAACACACACACAGATCTGCTACATACGCATAGATAGATTAACCAGAAATATATACAGAAGGGGTTACCTTACAAAACACATAATGTCCAAATAAGGGGGAAGTATAACAGAAACCCAAATATAAAATGAATAATTTTTATTGCATGTAAATTAAAACAGTATTAAAATTAGAAGAAATTTAAGGTGAAACATGAAGAGTGAAATCCAGCCTAAGGACAATCACACAAACACAGACATCAAGTTATAGCACAGGCACATTGTACAAAATTACTGGAGACAATCTCAGGTAAATAAACACATAAATCAGATGGTGTATTCAGGGAATTTAGGATCAAAGGAACAACTTGTAGGAGAGAAAGGTATCCAAACTGCGGTATGTGTGTGGGCGCATATATAATATGCCCAAAAACATTCTCCAGTAGTGTAATGACACCATCTAGCGGGCAGCTAAAGAAAGGCAGATTCTAAGTCTAAGATACGTACCGTATTTATGTTCACATCATCAGGCTCTTCCATCCCCTCTCCCTCAGAGTCGCTGTCATATACCGTCCCCCAGGCTCACTCACACGCCCTACACTCATCATTGTCCCCAATCTCCTCTTTTTCCTGTCCTGATCTGGCTGTACATCACTACAATGACACTCTCAGAAGCACCCTGGACTTAATAGTGGCCCTCACCATCAGAACCACCAAACAGAGTAAAACAGCCCTCGCTCACATCGCAAACTCAACTTCTCCAGAGATGCTCTAGGTGTGCTGAACGCCTATGGAGGAAAACTCGCACACCAGAAGACTTCATCCATTACAAATTTATGTAAAGGACCTATAACTCTGCCCTTCAGCTCGCCAAACAGACCTACTACACCACCCTGATCTCCTCACTATCTAACAACCCAGATATATTTTTTGACACCTTTCACTCCCTTCTCAGTCCAAAAACACAGGCCCCTATCACAGACATCTGTGCGGATGACCTCCATTTTTGATCCCATCACAGAAGAAACGTCCAGGCTCCTCTCATCAATCTTCATGCACTACTCACCCCATTCCCTCACATCTCCCCCAGTCTCTCTCTCTTGTCGCCACTACCCGCCCAATTACAATCTTCAATCTCTCCCTCTCTTCTGGTATCTTTCCCTCCTCCTTCAAACACTATCATTACTCCATTATTAAAAGAACCCTCTCTTGATCGATGCTTCACAAATAACTACAGACCGGTCTCCAATATTCCCATCTTCTCTAGACTCTTGGAGCGCCTGATCTACTCCTGCCTTACCAGTTACCTCTCCACTCACTCTCTCCTAGACCCTTCACAGTCCGGCTTCCACCCCCTACATTCTACAGAAACAGCACTCATCAAATGGACCAACGACCTTCTGACAGCAAAATGTAACAGTGACCACTCTCTGCAGCTTTCGACACTGTTGACCACCCTTCTCCTGCTCTCTAGGCACCAGTCACTAGGCATTAAGGACACTGCTCTCTCCTGGTTCTCTTCCTACCTTTCTGACCGCTCCTTCAGTGTTCTGTTCTCTGGCTCCACTTCATCTCCTCTCCCTCTCACTGTCGGGGTACCCCAGGGCTCAGTCCTTGGCCCCCTTCTCTTCTCTCTCTACACGGCCCCAATTGGACGGACCAACAGCAGATCTGGCTTTCAGTACCATCTTTATGCTGATGACACACAACTATACACGTCGTCCCCTGACCTTACTCCTGCTGTACTACAGAACACCAGTCTCCAACATCATGTCCGCTCTCTATCTGAAACTCAACCTCTCCAAACCTGAACTTCTTCTGCTCCCGCCATCTACTAACCCCCCTAAATCTGACATCTCCATGAATGTCACCATAATAATTCCTAAGCAGCAGGTGCACTGTTACATTTACCACCCATCTTTCCTTCACCTCACACATACAATCTCTTGCAGCTTACACCTAAAGAAAATCTCTAGTATCCGCCATGGAAACCACAAAAACCCTCACTGTTGCCCTGAACCACTCCTGCCTGGATTACTGTAACACTATAAATTGGCCTCCCCCTCACTTGACTTCCCCCTCTCCAGTCCATCTTTACTACAGCAGCCAGGGTCATCTATCCGGCTAATCAGGACTCGGACGCGTCCGCTCTTCGCCAGTCAAAACACTGGCTGACTGGCTTCATTATAGGATCCAATTTAAACTTCTTGTTCTCACCCACAAAGCTCTCCACAGTGTGACACCCCCCTACATCTCCTCCCTCATTTCTGGTTATCGGCCTACCCGCTCGTTATGCTCTGCAAGCGACTTTCGACTAATCTCTGTACTAATCCGTACTTCCCACTCCTGGCTACGCCAATCCTCTGTAATGCTCTACCCCAAAAAATTAGGACTATCTACAACTTACAGTTTTAGGCGCTCCCTAAAAAAACATCTGTTTATGGCAGCCTATCACGTTCCCTAATCGAAGTGTGGGTGTGTGTCCCATTCACTATCTGAGAATAACCCTTCATCAAACTCCAATACTGGCTGATGACTAGCTCATGCGGCGTTTATCTATCCCCCACTCACTCAAGATGGCTGGACCATCATTGTAAATAAGCCCATGTACTTTGTATCACCCCACCTCATTGTAGATTGTAAGCTCTCACGAACAGGGTTATCTTATTTTGCTTTAATTAGTGTTGTTGTTTTTTAACGTTGTGTATGAACTATTAAACTGTAAAGCGCTGCGGAATATGTTGGCGCTATATAAAGATTATTAATATAGTGGCTCACTGATACAATACCTCACAAGAATAAAGAATACACACAATATGTAGGCAAGTACAACTTTCCTGATAAAAAATAAAAGTCCAAGAGTGCACTTCCCCCTTTTTGAATAATATGCATATATACACACACAGCTCTGCTACATGTGCACATATACATACATACACAGCTTTGCTACATGCCTATATAGACATACACTCACTCTCACACATACAGACACTATTTATTATCACATCTTGCAGTTACTGATTAGGACCTGTGCAGAGACTGCAGCAGCATAGCACTAGCAGGACCTACCACTTAATTAACTAAGGCACCTTTCAAGTCATATGATCTGTCACATGACCTGGGAGGTCCTGAAATTGCTGGTGCAGGAGGTCCTGCAGCTCCTGCATCCTCTGTTCAGACACGGCAGCTTCCTCTCCTGCACTGTAATGATCACATCTGAGGAGGGAGGGTGCTCTCTCTGATTGGGAAAGACGCAATGTCAGCGTTCTCTGGATCTGGACTATAAGACGTAAACACTTTTTAACAAGATTTTTTTTTCTAGTTAAAAGATGAGTCTTATAGTCCATAAAACACGGTAATTAATGTTATATATTGATAAATTGGACTTTAATGGATAATAATTTTTGTTTATATAGCTCCAACATATTCCGCAGCACTTTACAATTAAGTGGGGACATGTACAGACAATAAATTAAATACAAGTTAAGACAATTTAAACAGTGACATTAGGGGTGAGATCCCTGCTCGCAAGCTTACAATCTACAAGGAAATGGGGGGACACAATAGGCGAAAAGTGCTTGTTATTTCAGGTCTGGCAATTATAATAAATAGGGATTTTCAATTAAAGCTGCATGATCCAGTTATCAGCCCGTGTGTTTAAGTGCAATAGTCAAGTATCAAGTGCAGTTATCGTGTGCATGGAGGGTGTGGGAACAGATGA
The DNA here is from genome assembly GCF_032444005.1 of Ranitomeya imitator. Lineage (NCBI taxonomy): Eukaryota > Metazoa > Chordata > Amphibia > Anura > Dendrobatidae > Ranitomeya > Ranitomeya imitator. The sequence goes on from NC_091286.1 coordinate 638,643,837, forward strand.
ATAGTAGGGTGCGGGATTCAGAGTAATATTTGGAAGGAGGGCGCGCTTCAAAAGGCCGGGGCTAGGTATCAGTCTGATCGTCTGGGGAAGTGCATTCCAGAGAGCTGGCGCAGCACGAGAGAAGTCTTGGAGATGGAGGTGCGAGGTTCGGATTAAGGGGGATGTTAGTCTTAGGTCATTGGTAGAACGGAGGGCACACGTAGGGCGATAGACAGAGATGAGAGAGAAGATATAAGGCGGTGCAGGACTGTGGAGAGCTTTGTGGGTGAGAGAGATGAGTTTATACTGGACCCTGTAGCGAATGGGTAACCAGTGTAATGACTGGCACAAGATGGAGGCATCGGTGAAGCGGCTGGACAGAAATATGACTCTGGCTGCCACATTCAAGATGGAGAAAGTTTGGTAAGAGGGAGACCGATCAGAAGAGAGTTGCAGTAGTCCAGACGAGAATGAATAAGAGCGACAGAGAGTCTTAGCAGTTTCAAAGGTGAGAAAAGGTCGGATTGTGGAGATGTTTTTAAGATGCAGGTGACAAGAGCGAGTGAGCGATCGGATATAGGGAGTAAAGGAAAGCTTGGTGTCGATTATGAACCCAAGACAGCGGGCATGCTGCTTGGGAGTTATGGTTGAACCCTCCAGGGTAATTTCGATGTTGGGTAGAGTGAGGTTAGTAGAAGGGAGAAACACAAGAAATTCAGTTTTGGAGAGATTTAGTTTCAGATAGAGGGAGGACATGACGCTATAGACAGCAGGCAGACAATCCTTGGTATTTTGAATTAGGGTAGGGGTGATGTCAGGGGAAGAAGTGTATAATTGTGTGTCGTCAGCAAAGAGATGGTACTGGAACCTAAATCTGCTGATTGTTTGTCCAATAGGGGCCGTGTATAGAGAGAAGAGGAGGGGGAATAGGACTGAGCCCTGCGGAACCCCGATAGTAAGGGGATGAGGAGAGGAAGAGGAGCCGGCAAAAGATACAGTGAAGGAAAGGTCAGAGAGGTAGGAGGAGAACCAGGAGGGGCTGTGTCCTTGAGGCCTATAGAGCGGAGCATAGTGAGGAGGAGCTGGTGATCCACTGTGTGAAATGTGAAAGAGAGATCCAGGAGAATCAGCAGGGAGCAATGACCTTTGGATTTAGCTGTTATTAGATCATTAGAGACTTTAGTGAGGGCAGTTTCAGTGGAGTGTAAAGAGCGGAAACCAGATTGTAAGGGGTTGAGAAGAGAGTTATCCGAGACATAGCGGATTAGACGAGAGTGGACCAAGCGTTCCAGGAGTTTAGAGACGAAGGAAAGATTAGAGACAGAGCTGTAGTTAGCAGTGCAGTTCTGGTCCAGGGATAGCTTTTTAAGTAAAGGGGTTATGATTGCATGTTTGAATGAGGAGGGAAAGATACCTGAAGAAAAAGGGATTTTTGTGTACTCACCGTAAAATACTTTTCTCCGAGCCAATCATTGGGGGACACAGGACCATGGGTGTTATGCTGCCACTAGGAGGACACTAAGTAATACAGAAATAGCAGTATACACCCTCCTGCTGGCTCCAAGTGAACCAGTTCGGTAACAAAGCAGTAGGAGCTTAAAGGGACTTTGTCACCCCCTCCAGCCGTTAGAAACCAAAAGAGCCACCTTGTGCAGCAGTAATGCTGCATTCTGACAAGGTGGCTCTTTTAGTTATTGGTGCAGTCAAAGCAGAAATAAAGCGTTTCACAAAAATACCTGTCTTTAGACAGGGAGGCAGGTCTTCCCCCCCCCCTGCTGCACACGCCACACTTCCGTCACTCAAAGCTTCTTCGGCGCCACCCCCTCCGCGCTGTTTTCCAATCAAATCCGGCGCATGCGCTGTTTAGTTCTGCCAGGGGCAGGCGCAGTGAGCGCTACCCGTCTGACCTCAGATGCAGTCTCGCAGACTGCGCCTGTGCGGCCGCCCTGCTTGTGAATCCCAGCCCCGCACTGTGAATAAAGCAGTGGCATTATCAGACTGAATCCTGATGGGACGACCCGCCAGGAAGGGATGGAATTGGAGAAGAGCTAACCTGATTGCCTGAATTTCCAAGATGTTGATCGGAAGGCGTGTTTCCTGAAGTGACCAGCGGCCCTGAGCAGTGTGATGTAAGAACACCGCTCCCCAGCCTAGAAGACTAGCATCTGTTGTCACAACTAGCCAATGTACTGGAAGAAAAGACTTCCCTTGATTCAGGGAGGAGTTCAATGTCCACCACCTGAGAGACTGACTCGGTGGGGAAGGAAAACCGACGGTCGAGGGAGAACAGGTTCCTGTCCCTAACAGCCAGGAGGGCATGCTGTAAGGGACGGAGGTGTAATTGGGCAAATGGAACCGCCTCCAAGGCTCCTACCATCCTGCCGAGGACTCTCATACTGAAGCGCAGAGTGTGAGTGAGAGGTTGAGAGAGCTTCTCAGCTTCCCGCTGTAAGGCTGGGTTCACACTGCGTTGTGTGAACCCGTTTAATGGACTACGTTACACCGCGGCATAACGCGGTGTAACGTAGTCCGTTAACGCCACCATTACTTGCAATGGCGAATGCATCGCTAGCGCACGTCCACAATGGGCGTGCACTAGCGATGTGCCGTCATTGAGTGACGGACCCGAGACGCGGGCTGCAGTGTTTCCGGGTCTGTCACTGCGAGCGCACTGCTAGCGCAGATGGATTAACGGATTTGTTGAATGGACTGCACTAACGCAGTGTGAACCCAGCCTAAGGTTGAGCTCTTTTCCGGGGGAAGAAGCACCAACCCCTGAGACGAGTCCAGTATCATTCTTAGAAAGGAAATTCGCTGAGCCGGTACTGGGGAAGATTTTTTGAAGTTTATCTTCCAACCCAGGCGAGAAACAGAATCTATTGTGATGTTCACAGCTTCCTAGCAGGCGCGGAAAGAGGGGCCTTTGATGAGGATATCGTCTAGATATGGTAGCACCACCACGCCTCGGGTGTGAAGGATGGCCACGGCGGCCGCCATGACCTTGGTGAATATCATGGGAGCGGTGGCGAGGGCGAAGGGCAAAGCAATGAATTGGAAGTGTTGTTCCTGAACTGCGAAGCGAAGGAACCCCTGGTGAAAAGGGAAAATTGGAATGTGAAGGTACGCATCCTGGATGTCTAGAGACGCCAGGAACTCGCCTTTTTCCATGGAGGCGATGACAAAACGAAGCGATTCCATTCGGAACCGACGTACCCTGACGAACTTGTTCAGCAGTTTTAGGTCCAGTATGGGCCGTACTGTACCGTCCTTCTTTGGAACAATGAACAGGCTTCAATAAAAACCTTGAAACCTTTCGCTTTGAGGGACCGGGATAATAGCCCCGTCTTCTTTTAGAGAGCTTATGGCCTGGAAGAACTCTGATACCTTTGCCCTGGGAGGAGAAAACAGGGACCCATTAGTTGTGAACGACCGAGAGCCACGCGTCGCTGAAGGAAAGCAGGCGGCCGCCTACTTTGAGTGTGTCCCCCGGATACCATTGTGTGGGAGATCTGCCCGGTCTGGCCCCCATGGATCCTAGGCCTGCCTCTCCATGAAGGGGAAGGTTTTAAGAGGTTGGGGACCTCTATCCCTACGTTGTGTCCGGCTGGGTCCGGAAGATGTGGAATTAGAGGACCAATTTGGAATGGAACGAAAAAAAATCGGGACCAAGCCTGCTGTTGCTGGTTCCGAAAGAGCCAAAGGGGTCACTGTTGTGGGAGAAATTTACTCTTCCCTCCAGTGGAAATTAATTGATCGAGTTTTTCGCCAAAAAGGCGACCGCTCTGATATGGTAAAGAAGTCAATGACTTATTGGAAGCAGAATCCGCACACCAGTCCCTGAGCCATAAGGACCTCCGAATGGTGATGGCGTTTGCTGCTGCTTGAGAAGCGCCGTCAGCGGCATCCAGAGACGCGGTCACTAGAAAATCCCCAGCTCTGGCTATCTGAGTAGCAAGGTCTGCTACATCGGGGGGAGGGGGAAGATTGGTATCCAGCACCGCTGCAGACAAAACCTCAGCCCAATGGGTCATAGCCTTAGCCACCCACGTAGCGGCAAAAGATGGAAAGAGTGCAGCTGCTTAGGCTTCAAAAGCTGAACGAGCCATATTGTCGATCTGACGATCGGTGGGGTTTTTAATCGAGGCGCCCTCTGAAGAGAATAAAATAGATTTAGTAGCTAGGCGTGATACCGAAGGATCTACCGGAGGAGACTGTGACCAATCTTTTCTTAGATCAGGAGCAAAGGGATACTTTGACTCCATGGGCTTTTGCCCTGTGAAGCGTTTATCTGAACGGATCCTATGAGATTCAACGATTTCCTTAAATTCGGGATGATTGGCGAACACTCTGTGAGCCCGCTTGGTCCTCTTAAAGGACACAGCATGATCCGTTTTAGATAAAGGTTCCTCATCTAGCTTCAGAGCCTTGTTTACTGACTCAATGAGAGAGTCGAGAGTCTCCTGATCATGTTGAAATTCCTGATCTAGGGACGTGTCAGAATCGTCCTCTGAGCCAGGTTCTCTACTAGCCCCAAGGGAGGAGGAGCAAGAAAAAAACTCTCAGATCCTGATTCCCGGTGATGGACTGGGGACAAGGCATGAGTCCTTTTCCTGGAAGAGCGAGAGCTCCTTGGTAAGGTACGACCCCTAGTGTACAAGGGGTTCTGATAATCGGAAGCGTTGTCCGTAAGAGTGCCCTGGTTAGAGGAAGGGTCTCGTAACGAGTCTAACGCTTGGGCCTGGGATGCCATAGACCAGGTAAGGGAGGTAGCCCACTCAGGCGGACTAGGCTCACTGGGTTCGGTATCAGTAACAGGTGGTCCCTGAGCAGTCTCCGGTTCACAAGCTGAGCATAACGCAGTATTGTGACCCCGGGGTAGAGATACCTTACAAGAAGTACAAGCAGCAAAAAACACAGGGTGGGTTTTCCCAGACTTTTTGTTAGGCTTTCATTGAGACATAGTGTAGCCTTGAGGAGAGTGCTTACTAGCAGGGGAAGGGTTAAGCTATGTTTCTGCAGCTTACTCAGGTCCTGTGTCTTGATTCCACGGGGGAGGTACGCAATGTGTCCACCAAAATCACTAATCCCTGAAGCTGTGATTCAGAACGCTGGAGTAGCGCTGCAGCATCAGCCCTGTGGGTGTCCAAAGATGGCCGCTGAGATCAGGAAGAGAAGGCGCTTCTCGCAGAACGAAAAGAGCCTGAGAGAGTGGGCGGCAGTAACCGCCGGTGGGCGGAGCCAACGTTCCGGCATGGACAAGAGAAAAGCCAGGAGCTAAATTTTAAGCTTGCGGTTGCGGCCTGGCACGCAGCGGCCGCTTTTTTTGCCCCACGCACCCGGGCGTTAAGATATATGCGGACCTCCCTTATCCCAGGGACCATGACCTCCCAGCGCCTCGGCCCCGCAGGTGTACGCACGGTAGATGCGGTGGGCCGGTGCTCAATCCACCGTCGCCATAGTCAGGGAGGGGGTGGAGAGCTTCTGCCGCCTTCCATAATCCGCTATAACAGTGGTGATGCAGTGGGGGGCTGCACGGACGCCATAATCATCATGTCCGGCTATGCACCTGGCTCCAGGAGAGGTAAATGGAGGGTTACTCCATGTGGTCGCCTGCTATGTAGGGGGGAGATTGGAATGCGAAGGAACCGTCGCCCGTAAAGTGAGTTCAGGGCTGGCATCCAACGGTGCAGGAAAGGGTACAGGGAGGGATGCTCTGCGTTCTTGCCTGTTGATGGCTCGGGGGAGATCGAAACCTAGAAAGGATCCGTCGCCCCCATTCACTCCGTTAATTGAAAAATAGAAAAATAAAAATAAAACGGTGGGGTCTGAAAGCAGACCCAAGTGCCTCCTACAGACACTAAGCAAGAACTGGTTCACTTGGAGCCAGCAGGAGGGTGTATACTGCAGGGGAGGAGATATTCTTTCTGTATTACTTAGTGTCCTCCTAGTGGCAGCAGCGTAACACCCATGGTCCTGTGTCCCCCAATGAGGCATAGGAGAAAGAGAGGTGTTAAATATTTTAGTCAGGCGAGTGGTGACCACTAGTGAGAGAGACTGCAGGAGGTGTGAAATAATGGGGTCACTGTTGCAGGATGTAGGCCGAGCAGAAGCTAGGGGCTTGGAAACTTCTTCTTCTGAAACAGGCTCAAAGATGTCTAGTGAGCTTAAGTTGCGGCAGGGAAGAGGATCCAGGCACTGAGGAGATTGGGCTGAGATATCCTGATGGATGTGGTTAATTTTTTCTAAGAAATAAGTGGCCAGGTCCTCACCGCTGAGGTTGGTGATGGGGGCCTGTACTTTAGGTTTCAGGAGGGAGGTTTCAAAAAGTCGCTTTGGGTTGTTGGATAGTGAGGTGATGAGGGCGGTGAAGTACGATTGTTTGGCCAGATGAAGGGCAAAGTTATAGGTTATGAGCATGAGCTTATAGTGGATGAAGTCTTCTGCTAAGAGAGATTTTCTCCACTGCCGCTCTGCACACCTTGAGCAACGCTGAAGAAAGCATATTTGCATTGTGTGCCAGGTCTTTCTGCGAGTAGAAGGTGCTGCTTCATCTAGGGCAGTGTTTCTCAACTCCTCAAGACCCCACAACAGGTCATGTTTTCAGGATTTCCTTTGTATTGCACGGGTGCTGGAATTAATGCTTAAAGGGAACCTGTCACCCCCGTTTTTTCAAGAGCAGCTAAAAATAGCGTTAAATAGGGGCAGAGCTGGGCTTTACATTAGTGTATTTTGGAGCCTTTATTCCCCACCTATGCTGCCGAAATACCTTTGTAAAGTCGCCGTTTTGGGCTGTCACTCACGCTGGTCAGGTCATATGGGCGTGGTGACAGGGCTGTTTCTCCCACAGATCTCCGTTGGTGGCGTAGTGGTGTGTGCATGTCCAAGTGGCGAATCCACTGCGCAGCTTCAAGGAAAATAGCGCGATCTGCACTATTCAGCCGTTTATCGGTGGGCGCGGCCATCTTTGTGAGGCCGCGCGTGCGCAGATGGTTCTTCTCGGCTTCCCGGGGCTTCAGGAAAATGGCCGCAGGATGCCGCGCTTGTGCAGATGGAGATCGAGGTGGCCATTTTCCTGCAGCTGAGATGCGAACTCGGCTTCAGGAAAATGGCCGTCGAGATCGCCATCTGCGCACGCGTGGCATCCCGTGGCCATTTTCCTGAAGCCCCGGGAAGCCGAGAAGAACCATCTGCGCACGCGCGGCCTCACAAAGATGGCCGCGCCCACCGATAAACGGCTGAATAGCGCAGATCGCGCTATTTTCCTTGAAGCTGCGCAGTGGATTCGCCACTTGGACATGCGCACACCACTACGCCATCAACGGAGATCTGGGGGAGAAACAGCGCTGTCACCACGCCCATATGACCGGACCAGCGTGAGTGACAGCCCAAAACGGCGACTTTACATAGGTATTTCGACAGCATAGGTGGGGAATAAAGGCTCCAAAATACACTAATGTAAAGCCCAGCTCTGCCCCTATTTAACGCTATTTTTAGCTCTTCTTGAAAAAACGGGGTGACAGGTTCCCTTTAAGCAGGTGATGAAATGATCACCTGTGCAATACTAAGGAAATCCTGAAAACATTACGTGGTGTGGGGTCTTGAGTAGTGTTGAGCCACCTCCCTAGTGTTCGGGTTCGGTTCGTCGAACAGGGAGGTGTTCGACGAACTGTTCGTCGAACCCCATTGAAACCAATGGCAGGCAAACACAAACACATACAAACACATGGAAAACACATAGAAAACACCTTAAAAGGTGTCTAACAGCAGACAAACTGCTCAGAAGACACAACAAACATGGAAAAGTAACAACTCCATATAGTCACGCGAAAAGAAAAGAGTTGGAGGAGTAAAAGGAGGAGGAGACACAGATATAGGCATGTCATGCCCTAAAATCAGGAAAGGCTGGAGTAAAAATCTAAACTCACTATACCAACACCCAGACATCTTGACAAAAAAAATAAAATAAATATCTTTAGGTAGAATGGCGGCGGGTCCATTCAGAACACTTTCCTTAGAAGACGTAGTGGTACCCCCGTTGGGAGTTGTGCCAAAAAATGAACCCAATATATTCAGACTAATCCACCATTTGTCATATCCAAGGGGCAGGTCAGTAAATGACAACATCGACGCGGAACCAAGTACAGTACTATGTACTGTACCTCCTTAGACGAGGCAATCAGGCGGGGCAAGAAGTTGGTAAGGGGCACCCTAATGGCCAAAACAGACATTGAGGGGGCGTTCCGGTTACTACCTGTGCCTCCGAATAGTGTCCTCCCATTGGGCTGCTTCTGTGAAGGAGCATACTACATAGATCGCTGTTTGCCCATGGGGTGCTCCATATCCTGCTCACTATTTGAGGCGTTTAGTTACTTCCTCGAATGTGTTGTCATGGACGTTTGTAAGGCGGCACATATTAACCATTACCTCGACGACTTCTTATGCCTGGGCCCAAAAGATTCACCACAGTGTGAAAACACGCGATAGTCCACCTGTGAGAATAAGAGAGCTGGAGGGAGAGTGGACACTCCAGAGCCGAGGGGTTAGATTGAGAAAGAAAGAAGGCGGTGTAGCTTGCTTCATGGGTGGGGTACTCTGCTGAGTAGCAGAAATTGCTACGAGGCCCAAAAGGATTTCCTGTGCTAGATGCCATTACAAAAAAGTAGTTAGGTAAACAGGCGGTGTAGCTTGCTTCTTGGGTGGGGTACGCTGCTGACTAGCATTAAATTCTACTAGGCCCAAAAAGATTTCCTGGGCCAGATGCCGTTACAAAATAGTAGTTCGGTAAAAAGGCGGTGTAGCTTGCTTCATGGGTGGGGTACGCTGCTGAGTAGCACCAAATTCTATTAGGCCCAAAAGGTTTTCCTGTGCTAGATGCCGATACAAAATAGTAGTTAGGTAAACAGGCGGTGTAGCTTGCTTCATGGGTGGGGTACGCTGCTGAGTAGCACCAAATTCTACTAGGCCCAAAAGGATTTCCTGGGCTAGATGCCATTACAAAATAGTACTTAGGTAAACAGGCGGTGGGTGGCTGGGCTACTCTGCTGACTAGCAGACACTGAAGCTTTGGAGCAGACCTCTGAATCCCAGGCCATAGTATGAGTAAACAACTCTGCAGACGACCCCACCCACCTGGAATTGACGATGGCAACGTCATGTAAAACTCAGCAAGGGGACTAAATAAAGAGTCTCCATTTTTTCCCAAAAAAATCGGCCACAGACACCACTTAAGTGGCATCAATTTCGCCAGAGTTTTTTTTTTTTTTTTTTTTTAAAACAGTTGGTGAGGTGATTTTCAAAAATCATCAAGCTTTTAGTCTCCCCAGGGTGACACAGGGGTAGAAAAGTCCTTGCGGATCCAGGATTTGTTCATCTTGCTGAACATTAGTCGGTCTACATTGTCACTGGACAGCAGCGTGCGCTTATCTGTCAGCACACCACCAGCAGTGCTGAACACACGTTAGAGAGAACGCTGGCTGCGGGGTACGACAAGATCTCCAAGGCGTGAGTGATGAGCTCAGACCATTTTTCAAGATTGGAAGCCCAAAATGAGCAAGGTTCCAGTTCCACAGTCATTGCATCGATGTTAACTTGGAGATACTCTTGTACCATCCTCTCTAGGCGTTGGCTGTGCGTCAAACCTTTTATCTCCTGTGGCCTTGCAAAGGATGGTCTAAAAAAAAACCTTGAAACAATGGGAAAAAATTGCTGTTACCACTAGATACGATGTTACTGTTACGGTTTTAGTGATGACTCGATAGTCCCACTGTTGGCAAGTTAGAACTCAGAGATTCACTACGTGCACCACTGGTGTTTTGTGGAAAATCAGATGTTAGATTCTGTAACAGTCTCTGCTGATACTCCTGCATGCGTGAATCCCTTTCTATGGCAGGAATTATTTTGGCAAATTTACTTTTGTACCAGGGATCAAAGAGTGTGGCAACCCAGTAGTCAGCATTACTTCGGATTCTGACAATCCGAGCGTCATGTTGCAGGTAGTGCAGCAAGAAGGCACTCATGTGTCTTGCGCATCCAGGAGGACCAAGTCCTTAATGTCTTCGTGGTGGCGAGGTGAGAATCATGCTTCCTGCGTCTGCCCTCTCCCCCCAACCTCGCACAACAGAAATTTTATCAAGGTCTCCCTCATCTGATGAGACTTCCATGCCCAGCGCCAGTTCGTCCTCCACTTCTTCCTCACCTCCTGCACCTTCCTCAACAATTTGGCTGCTACCATGCGCCCTCGGTAATCCCTCTCCCCCAGCCTTCAATGCCAGCCGCCTTGGTGATGCCAGCCTTTTTGACCTTGGAGATATGATCCCTTCCGCATACGACTCCTCCTGTTCCTCCATCTGACTCAGAACACTGTGTAAGGTGTGCTCCAGCATGTAAATTACCGGAATGGTCATGCTGATAATGGCATCGTCAGCACTAAACATCTTCGTTGCCATTTCAAAACTGTGCAGAAGGGTGCATAGGTCCCTGATCTGAGACCACTCCTGCAGCATGATTTGCCCCACCTCTTGATCTCGTTGGCCCAGGCTATACGTCATAACGTATTGCACCAGGGCTCGTCGGTGCTGCCACAGTCACTGCAACATATGCAGAGTTGAATTCCACCATGTGGGCACATCGCATTTCAGCCGGTGAACTGGCAGGCCCAACGACTTCTGTAGAGATGCAAGTCGTCGAGCTTTGGGATGTGAACGGCGGAAATGAGCACACCGCGACCATGCCCTCTGCAGTAGCCTATCTAGTCTGGGATAGTGGGATAAAAATTGCTGGACAACCAGGTTCAAAACGTGAGCCATACAAGGCACGTGTGTGACATTGCCCCTGCGAAGGGCCGCACCCAGGTTTGCAGCATTGTCGCACACAGCCTTCCATGGCTGCAGGTTGAGTGGAGACAGCCATTGATGGAACTCGGTCTCCAGAGCTGACCACAACTCCTCAGTTGTGTGACTCACACTTCCCAGACATTTCAATGTAAACACTGCCTGATGCCGTTGAGCCCTGGTGACAGCATAGTGAGGAGGTGTGCAGGATTCCTTCTGCCCAGTTACAACGTGGGTGGCATTACCAGACAGGCTTTGGGTGCAGGTGGAGGACCGAGAGGAGGTTAAGGAGGCAGAAGCAGTGGAGGAACTTCTAGATACAGAGGAGCAACTCGTGGGGACGGCAAGACTCGGACAACAGCCCCTTCTCCTGATGTCGCCGTAGTTACCCAGTGCCCAGTCACCGACATGTAACGCCCCTGTCCATGTCTACTCGTCCAAGTGTCTGTGGTGAAATGCACCCTGTCACACACAGTTTATCAAGGAAGCGGTGATGTTGTGTGCGACATGCTGGTGTAGCGCAGGCACAGCTTTCTTTGAGAAGTAGTGGCGACTGGGCATCTGGTACTGGGGCACTGCGAAGGACATAAGGTCTTGAAAATCCTCTGTGTCCACCAGGCGGAAAGGAAGCATTTCTGTAGCCAACAGCTTGCTGATGGGAGAAATTCAACCTCTTAGCTTTGTCATGGCTAGGAGGAAATGGTCTTTTACTTGTCCACATCTGAGGGACTGAGGGCTGGCTGCCGTGCTTAGACGGAGTTGAGTAGGGTGTCCCCGGCAAACTGCTGGTCTGTGAGGAAGGTGCAGGCGGAGATGTTATGTTGCCTTGATCAAAATGTGGTGTCGATGTCAGAGAGCGCTCAACACCAGCAGGTGTTTCCACTAGCAAATGTCCTGACGACCTGCCAATCACACTGGCTGTTGCGGGTAAAGAGGTGGAAGGTCTGCATCCGAAACCATGTGCGACTGCTGTCCCCACAGTCACAGAGGATGAAGAGGATGCTGATGCACTTGATGGGGCAGACGGAGGTTGACCCGGCCCACTAGGCCGCATTGTAGCACAGTGAGCTTCCCACTGCCAACTTATGCCTCATATCCATGTGACGGTTCATGCATGAAGTACCCAAGCTAGTGATTTTTTGGCCTCTACTGAGATTTTGTTGACAAATCTTACAGACAACATGAGTTGGGTCATCCTTTGCGATGTCAAAAAATGCCCAGGCTATGCAAGGCTTAGAGCCCGTACGACCTGAAGAGCCACCACGACTTCTGGTCTGAGGCACAGTTGGGGTTGAGGATGCAGTTGTTGACGTGCTTCCAGTACTCCGTCTCTGTCCAGGAAGGCGCACCGTTACCTCGTCGTCAGACTCGTCACTAGCATCCTCCTCCACCTCCTCTGCTGACCTCATGGACTGGCGGACTGGGGGTTGACAGTAAGTGGGGTCTACAAACTCGTCATCATCATCCTGTGTGTTTTCACGCCCATCGTCCTCAGTCAAGTCAAGTCAATCAGGTATCTCAGTCTCATCATCATCTTCCTCATTGTCTCCACCAACAGGAGTTACAGTTTGGGAATGAGGGTCTACATTATGCTCAGAACCTTCTTCGTCTGCACCTGGATCCGACTCACAAAGATTCTGGGCATCAGTGCAGATCATTTCCTCCTCTGGATTCACAGAAGCTCTGGAGCAGACCTCTGATTCCCAGGCTATAGTATGCGTAACCAGCTCTACAGACTCAACCATGTGTGTTACCCCATACTCAGATGGCCGGCTGGAGACTTGGGAGCTGTGAGGAAGCAAGTGTGATTGGGGTGACAACTCTGAGGACTGGAGTAGTTGTGATGTTGAAGTTGACATGGAGGAGAGCCCACTTGAATGAGCACTTGATATCAGCACCTGCTGTTTTTGTGCCTCATCTGGAATTTGTAGCGATGGTCGTAAGAAAGGGATCATATCAGATTGTCCACGAAAAGAAGTAGACATCTTACTTTGGCTGGAAGATGGTCTTTCTTCTGCAGATGTTACTGTTGCTTGACCACCTACCCCACGGACACAACCTTTTTTTCCTTTTCCAACACACCTATTCCCCTTTCCACCAGCAGCAGGACTTTTGCCACTCATTTTAGTGCTTAACTAATTGGTAATTCTGCATCTGCAGTTGTTGGCACAACAACCGATGGATGAAAACCGAGCAGAACTGAGTGGCGAAACTGTGGTAATAGGCCCAAAACTAATAACTGGATTGGATGCAGTGAAAATTTAGATACACAGGCGGTATAGTTAGTTTCACAGGCGGGCTACTCTGCTGACGTGCAGACACTGCTCCTAGGCCCTAAACTATCAACCAGATTAGATGCAGTGAAAATTGAGATACACAGGAAGTATAGTTTGCTTCACAGGCAGGCTACTCTGCTGATGTGCAGACACTGCTCCTAAGCCCTAAACTATCAACTGGATTAGATGCAGTGAAAATTGAGATACACAGGCGGTGTAGCTAGCTTCACAGGCGGGCTACTCAGATGACTATCAGACAATGCTACTAGCCCAAAAGGATTGGCTGAGCTAGATTACACCAAATGCTGTGACAAACACTTGCACAGCACTGGCACAGACCTGCCTGGCAATCAGTGCTATGAACTGCTGTAACCTACCCTGAAAAGGGCTGATATTACAACTAGTCCCGACTCCCTAAACCTATCTCTCAGAAAATTCACTAAAAGAAAAAAACACTATTCGTCTGTATAGCGCCCACAGCAGCAGCGGTGCTGTCTAACACTAAGCTGCAGCAGTGAGGAAAGGGTGGTGACGGGGCAAATGGCTGGTTCTTATAGGGCAAGGACATGTGACATACACAGCCAATGACACATGCCCTTGCTTGTGTGCATCACATGCATATTGCTGTGTGTGTACGCACTGCTGATAGGCTGAGAGACTGCACCTCCCCACTGTAAAAGCGGGAAAGAAAAAAAAAAAGGCATTATTTCAGCACAGATCTATCCCCCCGCCCACTATACACTGAAACAGTCTATTAACAATGATAAACAGTTTTAATGTGCAAATCAAGCGAGGCTTTTGCTGAACTTACAGTTATTTAACAAACTCGAACAGCCGAATTTTAAGCAAATTGTTCGGGTTCGTCGACCTACTCGAACACCGCCCAAAACAGCTCGAATTTGAGATTGGCGAACAGTTTGACTCGAACACCGCTCATCTCTAGTCTTGAAGACTGGAGCTGAGAAACACTGATCTAGGGCATTCTTCAGTGTATTATTGAAGTGTGACAATGCTAAGTCTGGACAGGAGAGGGACGAGATGGGGGCTAGAGATGTGTGTCCATAAGCTTCTGGGTATTAATGGTACGTGTATTCCGATAAGTGTGGTAAGTGGGGGTGTCCCGAGTGAGGTGACAATTCTTGAGAGAGAAAGAGGGTTGTGGTCCGAGAGCGGGAAATTAGTAAAGTCGTGCAGCGAGCTGGGACGGGAGAAAACCAGGTCCAGAGTATTCCCGTCCTCATGCGTAGGAGAATTAGTAAACTGTGAGAGGCCGAATGAAGAAGTTAGAGAAAGAAGATGAGAGGCAGATTGGGAGAGGGGATCATTGATGGGGATCTTAAAGTCTCCCATGATGAGAGCGGGGATGTCACAGGATAGAAAGTGAGTAAGCCAGGTGGCAAAGTGGTCTAGAAACAGGTGGGAGGAGCCAGGAGGGCGATAAACTACCGCCACCTGCAAGGAGAAAGGCTTAAAGAATCTGACGGTGTGGACTTCAAAGGAAGGAAATGTAAGGGAGGGAATCTGGGGGATAACCTGGAAAGCACATTGTGATGAAAGGAGCAAACCAACACATCCACCCTGTCTGTTCTCCGCTCTGGCGGTATGTGAAAATTTCAGCCCACCAAACGAGAGGCAGCGGCGGTGGTGTCTGAATGCTGGATCCAGGTTTCTGTAATAGCCAGAAGGTTAAGGGAATTAGAGAGGAAAAGATCGTGAATGTAAGTTAGTTTGTTACACACAGACCGTGCATTCCAGAGAGCACATTGGAAAGCGATAGGAAAAGGCACACACTGTATGTTAAGAAGATTAGCAGGGTTTCTATATGCAGCTGGAGGAGAGTAATGCATGCTGGTGGAGGGAGGCCAAGGGTTGGGGGAGATGTCACCTGAAACGATGCAACGATTCCAGACGGATTATTTTATTATTATTTTAAAGGTCTATTTTTATTGGGAACAAAAGTAAGGTGGATGTGAGTTAATTTTTTAACATTTTTATATTTAGATTTTCTTTCACACCATGTTATTCTTAGAGGATTTGAGCCTGTGATCATCCAATTGCTTGTACTATTTACTGCAGTAACAGTTTGCATTATGCATTATGTAGTTCAAGTCGCAGTCTGGCATAGGAACCCCTCAGCACCTCCTGATCCTGTTGCAGGAAGCTGGCAGGCACCTGCGCTAGATGCAACATCATTTGAATGCTGCTGTCACATTGCTTGAGGCATCTAAGTGGTTTGCAGCCGCAGTTGTTAGAGGTCGATGCAATATAATATTAAATAGCCAGTATCAGCTGTGCAGGTGGCTCTAATCCTGAGCCCACTCCAAACACGTCACCCTAGCGGAGGACGTAGTTACATCCATATGTGTGGAGGCATTAATGATAGAGGAAGTGCTGTATGCCAACCACTCAGCTTATATGCAAGTACCTGTTTTGTAATTCCTGAATTCGTCGGTCGAGCTGCTCAGCATCTCTTTCTAGACGTTTCAGCTCCATCCTGAACCGGTTATACAAAACCTTAAAAAAAAGAAAGAAAGAAAAGGTTAACCCCTTCATGACCTTGCCCTTTTCCATTTTTTGCGTTCTCGTTTTTCACTCCCCTCCTTCCCAGAGCCATAACTTTATTCCGACAATATGGCCATGTGAGGGCTTGTTTTTTGCAGGACAACTTGTACTTTTGAACGACATCATTGGTTTTAGCATGTCGTGTACTAGAAAACGGGAAAAAAATTCCAAGTGCGGTGAAATTACAAAAAAAGTGCAATCCCACACTTATTATTTGTTTGGCTTTTTTGCTAGGTTTACTAAATGCTAAAACTGACCTGCCATTTTGATTCTCCAGGTCATTAAGAGTTCATAGACACCAAACATGTCTAGGTTACGTTTTATCTAAGTGGTATAACAAAATTCCAAACTCTGCCAAAAAAAGAAAAAAAAAATTGCACAATTTTCCAATACCCATAGCGTCTCCATTTTTCATCATCTGTGGTCGGGTGAGGGCTTATTTTTTGCATGCCGAGCTGACGTTTTTAATGATACCATTTTGGTGCACAAACGTTCTTTTGATCGCCCGTTATTGCATTTTAATGCAATGTCGCGGCGACCAAAAAACGTTATTCTGGCGTTTCAAATTTTTTTCTCGCTACGCTGTTTAGCGATCAGGTTAATCCATTTTTTTTTTTTATTTGACAGATCAGGCGATTCTGAACGCGGCAATACCAAATATGTGTAGGTTTTATTTTTTTATTTTATTTTGAATGGGGTGAAAGGGGGGCGATTTAAACTTTAACCCCTTCCCGACCTTTGACGCCACGTAGGCGTCATGAAAGTCGGTGCCATTCCGACCCATGACGCCTATGCGGCGTCATGGAAAGATCGCGTCCCTGCAGATCGGGTGAAAGGGTTAACTCCCATTTCACCCGATCTGCAGGGACAGGGGGAGTGGTAGTTTAGCCCAGGGGGGGTGGCTTCACCCCCTCGTGGCTACGATCGCTCTGATTGGCTGTTGAAAGTGAAACTGCCAATCAGAGCGATTTGTAATATTTCACCCATTATAACGGGTGAAATATTACAATCCAGCCATGGCCGATGCTGAAATATCATCGGCCATGGCTGGAAATACTAGTGTGCCCCCACCCCACCCCACCGATCGCCCCCCCAGCCCTCCGATCTGGCCGGTACACTGCTCCGGCTCCCCTCCGTCCAGTGCTCCGCTCCCCCCCGTGCTCTTGTCCGCTCCCCCCGTGCTCCAATCACCCCCCCGTGCTCCAATCACCCCCCCTGCACTCCGATCCACCCCCCCGGTGCTCCGTTCCACCCCCCCGTGCTCCGTTCCAGCCCCCCGTGCTCCGTTCCACGCCCCCCGTGCTCCGATTCCCCCCCCCCCCCCGTGCTCCGATCCCCCCCCCCCCCCCGTGGTCCCCCCCCACCCCATCATACTTACCGATCCAGCCGGGGTCCCGTCCGTCTTCTCCCTGGGCGCCGCCATCTTCCAAAATGGCGGGCGCATGCGCAGTGCGCCCGCCGAATCTGCCGGCCGGCAGATTCGTTCCAAAGTGCATTTTGATCACTGAGATATAATCTATCTCAGTGATCAAAATAAAAAAAATAATAAATGACAACCCCCCCCCCACCTTTGTCACCCCCATAGGTAGGGACAA
This sequence comes from Ranitomeya imitator, assembly GCF_032444005.1. Lineage (NCBI taxonomy): Eukaryota > Metazoa > Chordata > Amphibia > Anura > Dendrobatidae > Ranitomeya > Ranitomeya imitator. The sequence goes on from NC_091286.1 coordinate 638,661,078, forward strand.
TAAAAAAAATAAAGAAATTTTTTTTTTCCACTAATGTTAGAATAGGGTTAGGGTTAGGGTTAGGGTTAGGGGTAGGGTTAGGGCTAGGGTTAGGGCTAGGGGTAGGGCTAGGGTTAGGGGTAGGGTTAGGGTTAGGGCTAGGGGTAGGGGTAGGGTTAGGGCTAGGGTTAGGGTTTCGGTATGTGCACACGTATTCTGGTCCTCTGCGGATTTTTCCGCTGCGGATTTGATAAATCCGCAGTGCTAAACCGCTGCGGATTTATGGCGGATTTACCGCGGTTTTTCTGCGCATTTCACTGCGGTTTTACAACTGCGATTTTCTATTTGAGCAGTTGTAAAACCGCTGCGGAATCCGCACAAAGAAGTGACATGCTGCGGAATGTAAACCGCTGCGTTTCCGTGCAGTTTTTCCGCAGCATGGGCACAGCGATTTTTGTTTCCCGTAGGTTTACATTGAACTGTAAACTCATGGGAAACTGCTGCGGATCCGCAGCGTTTTCCGCAGCGTGTGCACATACCTTTAGAATTAGGCTATGTGCACACGGTGCGGCTTTGGCTGCGGATTCGCAGCAGTGTTCCATCAGGTTTACAGTACCATGTAAACATATGGAAACCAAATCCGCTGTGCCCATGGTGCAGAAAATACCACGCGGAAACGCTGCGTTGTATTTTCCGCAGCATGTCAATTCTTTGTGCGGATTCCACAGCGTTTTACACCTGTTCCTCAATAGGAATCCGCAGGTGAAATCCGCACAAAAAACACTGGAAATCCGCGGAAAATCCGCAGGTAAAACGCAGTGCCTTTTACCCGCGGATTTTTCAAAAATGGTGCGAAAATATCTCACACGAATCCGCAACGTGGGCACATAGCCTTAGGGTTAGGGTTGGAATTAGGGTTGTGGTTATGGTTAGGGGTGTGTTGGGGTTAGGGTTGTGGTTAGGGGTGTGTTGCGGTTAGGGTTGTGTTTAGGGTTATGGCTACAGTTGGGATTAGGGTTAGGGGTGTGTTGGGGTTAGTGTTGGAGGTAGAATTGAGGGGTTACCACTGTTTAGGCACATCAGGGGTCTCCAAACGCAACATGGCGCCACCATTGATTCCAGCCAATCTCGTATTCAAAAAGTCAAATGGCGCTCCCTCACTTCCGAGCCCTGACGTGTGCCCAAACAGTGGTTTACCCCCACATATGGGGTACCAGCATACTCAGGACAAACTGCGCAACAATTACTGGGGTCCAATTTCTCCTGTTACCCTTGTGAATCAAAAAAAATGCTTGCTAAAACATAATTTTTGAGGAAAGAAAAATGATTTTTTATTTTCACGGCTCTGCGTTGTAAACGTCTGTGAAGCACTTGGGGGTTCAAAGTGCTCACCACATATCTAGATAAGTTCCTTGGGGGGTCTAATTTCTAAAATGGGGTCACTTGTGGGGGTTTCTACTGTTTAGGCACACCAGGGGCTCTGCAAACGTAACGTGACACCCGCAGACCATTCCATCAAAGTCTGCATTTCAAAAGTCACTACTTCCCTTCTGAGCCCCGACATGTGCCCAAACAGTGGTTTACCCCCACTCATGGGGTATCAGCGTACTCAGGAGAAACTGGACAACAACTTTTGGGGTCCAATTTCTCCTGTAACCCTTGGGAAAATAAAAAATTCTGGGCTAAATAATAATTTTTGAGGAAAGAAAACGTATTTATTATTTTCACGGCTCTGCATTATAAACTTCTATGAAGCACTTGGGGGTTCAAAGTGCTCACCACACATCTAGATAAGTTCCTTTCGGGGTCTAGTTTCCAAAATGGGGTCACTTGTGGGGGGTTTCTACTGTTTAGGCACATCAGGGGCTCTGCAAACGCAACGTGACGCCCGCAGAGCATTCCATCAAAGTCTGCATTTCAAAACGTCACTACTTCACTTCCGAGCCTCGGCATGTGCCCAAACAGTGGTTTACCCCCACATATGGGGTATCAGCGTACTCAGGAGAAACTGGACAACAACTTTTGGGGTCCAGTTTCTTCTGTAACCCTTGGGAAAATAAAAAATTCTGGGCTAAATAATTATTTTTGAGGAAAGAAAACGTATTTATTATTTTCACGGCTCTGCATTATAAACTTCTATGAAGCACTTGGGGGTTCAAAGTGCTCACCACACATCTAGATAAGTTCCTTTGGGGGTCTAGTTTCCAAAATGGGGTCACTTGTGGGGGGTTTCTACTGTTAAGCCACATCAGGGGCTCTGCAAACGCAACGTGACGCCCACAGAGCATTCCATCAAAGTCTGCATTTCAAAACGTCACTACTTCACTTCCGAGCCCCGGCATGTGCCCAAACAGTGATTTACCCCCACATTTGGGGTATCAGCGTACTCAGGAGAAACTGGACAACAACTTTTGGGGTCAAATTTCTCCTGTTACCCTTGGGAAAATAAAAAATTGCAGGCTAAAAGATCATTTTTGAGAAAATAATTTTTTTTTTTTTTTCATGGCTCTGCGTTATAAACTTCTGTGAAGCACTTGGGGGTTCAAAGTCCTCACCACACATCTAGATTAGTTCCTTTGGGGGTCTAGTTTCCAAAATGGTGTCATTTCTGGGGGATCTCCAATGTTTAGGCACACAGGGGCTCTCCAAACGTGACATGGTGTCCGCTAATGATTGGAGCTAATTTTCCATTTAAAAAGCCAAATGGCGTGCCATCCCTTCCGAGCCCTGCCGTGCGCCCAAACAGTGGTTTACCCCCACATATTGGGTATCTGCGTACTCAGGACAAACAGGACAACAATATTTGGGGTCCAATTTCTCCTATTATCCTTGGCAAAATAGGAAATTCCAGGCTAAAAAATCATTTTTGAGGAAAGAAAAATTATTTTTTATTTTCATGGCTCTGCGTTATAAACTTCTGTGAAGCACCTGGGGGTTTAAAGTGCTCAATATGCATCTAGATAAGTTCCTTGGGGGGTCTAGTTTCCAAAATGGGGTCACTTGTGGGGGAGCTCCAATGTTTAGGCACACAGGGGCTCTCCAAACGCGACATGGTGTCCGCTAACAATTGGAGCTAATTTTCCATTCAAAAAGTCAAATGGCGCGCCTTCCCTTCCGAGCCCTGCCGAGTGCCCAAACAGTGGTTTACCCCCACATATGAGGTATCGACGTACTCGGGAGAAATTGCCCAACAAATTTTATGATCCATTTTACCCTACTGCCCATGTGAAAATGAAAAAATTGAGGCGAAAAGAATTTTTTTGTGAAAAAAAAGTACTTTTTCATTTTTACAGATCAATTTGTGAAGCACCTGAGGGTTTAAAGTGCTCACTAGGCATCTAAATAAGTTCCTTGGGGGGTCTAGTTTCCAAAATGGGGTCACTTGTGGGGGAGCGCCAATGTTTAGGCACACAGGAGCTATCCAAACGCGACATGGTGTCCGCTAACGATGGAAATAATTTTTCATTCAAAAAGTCAAATGGCGCTCCTTCCCTTCCGAGCCTTACCATGTGCCCAAACAGTGGTTTACCCCCACATGTGAGGTATTGGTGTACTCAGGAGAAATTGCCCAACACATTTTAGGATCCATTTTATCCTGTTGCCCATGTGAAAATAAAAAAATTGAGGCTAAAATAATTTTTTTGTGAAAAAAAAGTACTTTTTCATTTTTACGGATTAATTTGTGAAGCACCTGGGGGTTCAAAGTGCTCACTATGCATCTAGATAAGTTCCTTGGGGCGTCTAGTTTCCAAAATGGGGTCACTTGTGGGGGAGCTCCAATTTTTAGGCACATGGGGGCTCTCCAAACGTGACATGGTGTCCGCTAAAGAGTGGAGCCAATTATTGATTCAAAAAGTCAAATGGCGCTCCTTCCCTTCCAAGCCCTGCCGTGCGCCCAAACAGTGGTTTACCCCCACATATGAGGTATCAGCGTACTCAGGACAAATTGGACAACAACTTTCGTGGTTCAGTTTCTCCTTTTACCATTGGGAAAATAAAAAAATTGTTGCTAAAAGATAATTTTTGTGACTAAAAAGTTAAATGTTCATTTTTTCCTTCCATGTTGCTTCTGCTGCTGTGAAGCACCTGAAGGGTTAATAAACTTCTTGAATGTGGTTTTGAGTACCTTGAGGGGTGCAGTTTTTAGAATGGTGTCACTTTTGGGTATTTTCAGCCATATAGACCCCTCAAACTGACTTCAAATGTGAGGTGGTCCCTAAAAAAAATGGTTTTGTAAATTTCGTTGTAAAAATGACAAATCGCTGGTCAAATTTTAACCCTTATAACTTCCTAACAAAAAAAAATTTTGTTTCCAAAATTGTGCTGATGTAAAGTAAACATGTGGGAAATGTTATTTATTAACTATTTTGTGTCACATATCTCTCTGGTTTAACAGAATAAAAATTCAAAATGTGAAAATTGCGAAATTTTCAAAATTTTCGCCAAATTTCCGTTTTTATCACAAATAAACGCAGAATTTATTGACCTAAATTTACCACTAACATGAAGCCCAATATGTCACGAAAAAACAATCTCAGAACCGCTAGGATCCGTTGAAGCGTTCCTGAGTTATTACCTCATAAAGGGACACTGGTCAGAATTGCAAAAAACGGCAAGGTCTTTAAGGTCAAAATAGGCTGGGTCATGAAGGGGTTAATATTTTTTTTTATTTTATTATTTTTTTTTTTTTACTTTTGCCATGCTTCAATAGAAGCTGGCATAACTCGATCGGCTCAGCTACATGGGATCGCTCCTATGTCGCTGAATTCCTGCATTGCAATGAGCGCCGACCACAGGGTGGCGCTCATAGCAATTTGGCATCAGCAACCATAGAGGTCTCAAGGACTTCTACGGTGACTATGCAGATGCATCGCTGACCCCCGATCATGTGATAGTAACAGCAAGTGATAGTAACCTTCGAGGTGGGGATTAATCTATGCTGGTCCTCTGAAAGGACAAACTGAGTCTGAACGACTGAAAAGTGTCCGTCACCAAAAAGTAATGACAGCTCTCACCAGGTCCAACCTATGGAAAGACCGCTCAGCAGGGTGAGAGGGAAAAGGACAGAATGAAGGCGGAACAACATCCTCATTAAAGGTGAAAGGAAGCACTATGAAAGAAAAGAGGGAACCAGAAGCAAGACTACCTCATCTAGGTAAAGAATAAGGTAGGGAGAATGAGAGGAGAGGGAGGCTAGTTCCGAAACTTGTCAGGTGGAAGCTATCGCTACAAGGCCACCTTCAAAGAGAGCAGAAATGAGGAGATGTCCAGGATTGATTCAAAAGGAGAGCATTGTAAGCATCCTGCACCAGTTTGAGATCCCAAGAATCTAAGGGAGGCTGGTGGGGGGGTGCAGAGTAGGCAATGCCCGGAAGAAGAGTCTTAATTTTAATATCCAACTGCAAAAAAGAAAGAGGAGACTGGTGAAGGAAGGACATGGGAGCGACATGATTGGATTCACAAGAATGAAAAAAGGAGATCCGAGTAAGATAGTACAGAAGAGATGAGGACTACTGTGCATTAATCATGATCTGAATGACTAGATCAGAAAAACCTAACACTTAAAAATATTGCTTTTACAGCCATGCCGTTAATTTGAGTAGCCATGAATTAGGGTGGAAGAGAGGGCCCTGGGAAAGTAGATCTGGAAGTTCGAGAAGACGTCTGTGAGTAGGCAAACTACTTCTGTGTACCAGGATCTGCTGACCTAGTCTGGAGCCATGACAATGATGGGAATCCATTACGATTTGATCTCCTTGATCAACCTTGATATCAGGGGAATAGGAGGGAACAGATGAAGGAGAATTTGATGCCATGTGATCACCAGAGCATCAAAGTCAACCGCTAGAGGATCGCAACACCTGAACACAAATCGAGGAACATTGCAAGTCAGTTTTTATACCATCAGACCAATGTCTGGAGTGCTCCCTCGTAGTAAGAAGGACGGGGATGGCCTGAGAACCACGTTGTCTTGCAAGATTAGAAAAGGAACTTGAAAGCACAGAGTGGCCAGCTCTGAAATCCAACTGATTGACGTCACCGCAAAAGGAAAGCGACCTTCCATGAAATAAAACAAGCCCAAACTGAAACATACAATTCCAAACTTCTCCACCATGCTCACAACCACCGTAGGGGAGCCTACTGAGGAGAAGTATCTCTCATTAATACATATAGGACACTCCCAAAATTGATTAGATAGAGAAAAACGGAGTACATATCCATACTAAAAATACAAATGTATTGATTACCAAAAATACAACAATCAAATATCAAATATATCTTAACGAATGTAGTCCACAAAGGTATTGCAAGCAAAAGAGAAAGTGGAGGTAGCACAGATCAAAACCAGCGTGGAAAAACCCGATGCCATTAGTATCTCTATAAAGTGCGTAGTGCAGCAAGTAAATAATGAAAAGAAACAGGGTGTATAAGGTCTGTATACATATATAAAATCCGTGTGGACAGATCCCTGAGCCCTGTACACAGGCTCCAATCGATCACTTATGTCAAGTGGTTAGAAAAAACCCACCCTGAATCCTTACCCCAAAAGCTGGCAACAGAGGAGATCCACGCCGAGTCCAGACCAGACTGAAGAATCTCTAGTATGGTTGGAATGGAGAAGACAAGAGGAGAACAACCGCGGTCTCTACACCATGTGAAAAAGGTTTTCCAGGTGCGGTGATAGATGAGCACCGATACAGGCTCCTGAGCGCTGATCATGGTGGATACTACCTCTTTGGAGAACCCAGCTTGGGTTAGGACCCAGGATTCAAGGCCATGCTGTTAAACACATGGCCCCTGAGTTCTGGTGGCAAATTGGATCCTGGGAGAGTGAGTCCAGACGATCCAGTAGTCGCCAGGGGATGTCGGCGGCGAGTTGCACCAACTCTGCATACCACGCCCGGCATGGCCAGTCCGGAGCGACCAGGATAACTAGGACCCCCTCTGCTTTGATCTTCCTATTGACCCTCGTAACGATAGAGGGGGAAACATGTACGGAAGACGAAACTGACGCCACGGAATAATCAGTGCATCTGCCCCGATAGCTTTCAGCTCCCCGGACAGAGCTATGAATTCTGGCACCTTGTTGTTTAGTCTTGATGCCATTAGATCCACGTCCGGAGTCCCCCAGCGATGACAAATCTGTTGGAAGACCTCCGAAGTGATGACTCTCCCAAGGTGAGGCCCAGATGGCTGAGGAAGTCTACCACCCAGTTTTCCACCACCGGAATGTGAACTGCAGAGATAACTGAGTGGTTTCTGTCAGCCAAGTGGAGGATGTGTTCAACCTCACGCGTTGCCGCCCTGCTGCAGATGCCCCTCTGATGGTTGATATATGCCACAGCCGTGGCATTGCCCGATTGAACCCAGATGGGACAACCCGCCAGAAGACAATGGGAACGTCGCAGGGACAGCCATGTCGCCCGAATCTCCAGGACGTTGATCGGAAAGCGTCATTCCCAAGGTGACCAATGCCCCTGGGCAGTGTGGTGACAGAAGACAGCTCCCCAGCCGAGGAGGCTGGCATTGGTAGTGACAACCAGCCATTGAACCGGGAGAAAGGATTTCCCCTGGAAGAAAATTCTAATTGTATCGGGAGGACATCAGGTCCCTGACCCAATCGCCATGAACGACAGAGCCAGACATGACGAAACCGGAGTAGACTGCCGCCGTCGCCCGGATAATGCCTCGAGTCATTTAGGCGAGAATCTATGGGACCTGGATTCCTTAGATCTGGACTGCTTAGTTCGGCTCTTCCATGACTGGTTGGTCTTACACGAAACCTGGGCACCTCTGTCCACATGAGGGGAGCGCCCCGATTCAGAAGAGTTGGCCGTAGAGGACCAACCGGAATTGTGGCAAAAGGACCGGAAGCGAGCCTGTCGTGGGTGGCGAAAAGGCCGCTTAACCTTCAGCTGGGGGAGGAATTTTCTTCCCACCTGTGGCGTCAGAGATAAGCTGATCCAGCTTCTCTCCGAACAAACGACCGCTCTGGTAAGGCAGAGAGGTTAGGGTTTTCTTGGACGCAGGGTCCGCTCCCCATACCCTGAGCCACAGTGACCGCCTAATAGAAACAGCATTTGGGGCTGCAAGCGCAGAACAGTTAGCCACGTCCAGAGAAGCATGTACCAAAGCGATCTGATTGACCAGACCCGCTGCCTCCGGGGAAATCTCACTACCCTGTAGGGTTCTGCTCAGAGTATCTGCCCAGGAGACCATTGCTTTGGCTACCCAAGTCAAAGAGGGTGAAAGTGCTGAGCCCGATGCTTCAAAAACTGAATAGACCAGGTTCACTATCAGACGGTCCATGGGCTCTTTAATCGAGGATCTGTCTGGTAAGGATAGAAGGGTTTTGGAAGCCAGACGGAATACAGGTGGATCGACCGGGGGGGATTCTGCCCACTGCTTATGCAGATCCGGTGAGAAAGGGTATCTCGCTTCAAGAGGTTTCTGACCTGAAGCATTTGCCCAGCCTCTCTCTATGCCATCCACCATGTCCTAAAACTTGGTGTCTTTGGCAAGCACCCCATAAGGATGTTTTTTTTTACTTTTGAAGGATACAGTTTGATCCAGGGTGGAGGTAGAGTCGTCATCAACCTTTAAAGTTTGGTTGACGGCCTCTGAGATTATCCACCATCGCTGAAAATCTGGAAAATCGAGGTCGAAGGACTCGTCACACTCGTATTCAGAGTCCTGGTAAATGTGAACCTCTGGTGAGGGGAGCGAGAAACTGAGCTCACAGATGCCGAGGCACGAGAGGGCTATGGGTCCGTTTCTTTTAAACAAATGTTTTATTTACAAATTGTTTCGATCATTACATCTTATTGACAATAAATTCTTAATGATTAAGAAAATGTTATGGGGGGTTAGGGAAGTGAAGAAGATAGGGGAAATGGTGACATTGCAATAACTATCCAATTACATTCTCTATATGCGAATCTGCAAAGTTTTTTTTAAAGGGAACCTGTCACCCCCAAAACCGAAGGTGAGCTAAGCCCACCAGCATCAGGGGCTTATCTACAGCATTCTGGAATGCTGTAGATAAGCCCCCGATGTATCCTATAAGATGAGAAAAAGAGGTTAGATTATACTCACCCAGGGGCGATCCCGGTCCGGTCCAAAAGGAGGCGCCGGCCGGACCATGACACCCCATCTCCTATCAGATGACATCCTCTTTTTGTCTTCACGCCGAGGCTCCGGCGCAGGCGTACTTCGTCTGCCCCCTGGAGGGCAGAGCAAAGCACAGCAGTGCACAGGCGCTGGGCCTCTCTGACCTCTCCCGGCGCCTGCAGTACTTTGCTCTGCCCTCAACAGGGCAGACAAAGTACGCCTGCGCCGGAGCCGCAGCGTGAAGACAAGAAGAGGACGTGATTGTAAGAAGATGGGAGGCCCCGGACTAGACCGCGACACCCATCGTACCAGGACCGCCCCTGGGTCAGTATAATCTAACCTCTTTTTCTCATCTTTTAGGATACATCGGGGGCTTATCTACAGCATTCCAGAATGCTGTAGATAAGCCCCTGATGCTGGTGGGCTTAGCTCACCTTCGATTTTGGGGGTGATGGGTTCCCTTTAATAACGGTATTTAAACGGAAAGATAACCAATTGTTCCATTTTTTATGAAATTGAGCTATATTATTATTAGATGTAGAAATTATTTTTTCTGATAGACAATTCTCGTTAATCAGTGACACGACCTCGGACAATGAGGGGCATTTGGAGTTTTTCCAGTAACTAGCAATTTTGATTCTTGTTGCTACAATAACATGTACTATCACTGTATGGAATTCATAGGGAAAGGAGTTCAAGTCAATAGCGATTAATGCCTGATGTGCGTTAAGAGTCACAGGTATACCACAAATTTGGAACATCAGATGATCTACAGCTTCCCACAGACGTCTAATTCTGTCAACTCCAAGAGATATGTAGCATGTCTGAACTGGGGTCTCCACGCCTCCAGCACGTGTCTGGGGAACTGCGGCACATCCTAGACAATCTACTGGGCGTGAAATGCCACAGATATAACAATTTCCTTGGGTTTTCTATGTCGTTATTACATTTAGATTGGCTTCCAATAATTGAGAAGGATGCCCTCCACTGATCCGGTGTGAATGTGCAGTTTAGATCTTTTTCTGACTTTTGCAGGTATGTAGTTAGAGAGGGAAGGGTATTCTCCAACATAGTCATAGCTTGTGGACAGCGCCCTAATCTATGATGTCGGGTTTATCAGCATATAGTTTAGATGGCGGTGCAGGCGTCTGTTTTTTCCTTTCAGTTAGGAAATGCCGGTTCTGCAAATATTTGTAAAAATCCCTTTGAGGGACATTGTATTTATCTCTGATGAAAAAGTAATTAATTCCACCCCCATACAAGTTCCCAATTGAGGTGGTTTGGGATAATTTCTAATTTTTAAGTTTGAGGTCCGGGATACAATGCTCCAGTGTCTCTATGGGAGCTTTGAGGAATGCGGTTTGTATAAGGCCTATTTTATTAGTCAGCACTCTCCATAGCTCCAGAGCCGCGTCTATTGTTAGGGATATGTTTAGGTTTCTATTAGGGACTATAGTTTGATGTGCATGGTAAAAAGCTGAGACATTGGAGGCTCTCATCAGATATTTTTCAATGGCTATCCAGTGCTGGTCATCATTATTCCACATGAATCGCAACTGTTTGAATAATGGGGCCATGTAGTAGCGGACATGGGTCAGTTTTCTAGATGCCGGTGTATTTTTTGACTGAATGGCCCCGGCAAGACGACTGTTCCCGTGTGGTGGGGAACTCTCTAAGACAGGCAGACGAATGCCCCGACCCAATGAGGGGTCTTGGAGGGACTCAATCGCATTAGCTAATGAATCCATGGACTGCGACAGTGACGAAGCCCACTCAGGGGGACTAGATACACTGGGTACGGTAGCGGCAGAGGGCTCCTGAGTGCATTAGGGATCACAGGCCTTGTAGAGTGGTGTACACTGTCCCCATGGCAACAACATCTGGCATGTGGTACATGAGGTAAAAAATAGTCTTTTGGTTGACCTATTAGTTGTCTTGGAGGATGACATGATGTACCCCAGCATGTCCTGATGCAATGCCCCAATAGAGTTTGGTGGCTAATCACCGGTCAAATACTGCAGAAAAAGGGACTAATGGGTGTTGCAGCACAGCTCTTACTCAGGTCCTGTGAGATCCTCCCGGTGTTATCGATCCGGCGGCGATTGCCGCAGGGTTGTTGATTCTGTGATACTCTGCCCCTGTGCCAACGTGCTGAGAGGAGACCGGCAAAAAAATCTAAGTTACTTACCGTTAACGGGAAACCTACTGAATAAAACGGCAGTACCTCTCCTCCGCTTCAGTTTGGTTTCAGAGCACGAGAGGACCTCCAGACAGTTAGTTAGCGCAACCCTCACCATATACATTTTTCTTAACACCCTTAAAAGTGCACACCACAAGTGACAAAGTGGGGTAGGGAATATAAGGGTGCGGTCATGGGCTCTGTATAATCCCGTTAACGGTAATTGACTTAGATTTTCCCTCTCTCCCATGACAGCACCACCTGAGAGATTTATATAGATTAAAGCACCTTAGGGAGGGATCACCATTTGCAATACCTTGCTCCCAAAGGACAGGTCAGCAGAGGAGGATAAATTGAAACGATAGTGCCTATAGAAGGTAGTAGAGGAAGACCATGTGGCTGCCTTACATATTTCTTCACTGGACACCTCCGCTCTCTCGACCCAGGAGGTTGTCACAGCCCTGGTGGAATTGGCCCTCAGATTTCCAGGAACTGGTATTTCCCTAGAGGTGTAGGCTAAGCTAATGGCGTCCCTTATCCATCTAGCTGAAGTCCCCCTTGTAACACTATACTCTTATTTCCCTGGAAAGATCCAAATAAGGTTTTGCCCCTTCTACTCTGTCTAGTCCTGTCTAAGTAGTGGATCGGGGCTCTCCTGACATCTATGTGTGAAGTCTCTGTTCGTCTTCAGACTTTGGTTCACTGATGTTGAGCACCCACACATTGGCCGAGATCTTCTCCCAGGCAGTTTGGAAGTGGGACAGCCTTCCTCACACTTGGGGCGACCCATCACTTAGAGGAATTTTTGTTTTTCAAGGAGGAACCTCCAAACATGAAGCCCTTGCTCTTGTCTTTTATGCCTCCAGCCATCCGGATTTTTGGGTGGTCTTCTACTGTGAAGTCTCTTCCGAAAGGAACTTCTCAACTGCGGCCGTGATGTGGTAGGAAACCCTTTTTTCTTATCCGCTGCCGTATCCAAGATATCATCCAAGGCTTGCCCGAAGAGAAATTTGCCTTCACACGGGATGGAACATAATCTGTCTTTGGACTGTGCATCCCCTGGCCAGCTCTTAAGCCAGAGAGCTCTACGGGTTGCATTAGAAAGGTTTGCAGATCTTGCCGCTAACCTTACTGAGTCTGCTGAGGCATCGGCTAAAAAGGAAGCTGCTCCTTGCAATAGAGGTAGATCTGTCAGAATTTCCTCTCTTGGGGTATTGTCCTTTAGGCGGTCACTCAGCTGCTGTAACCACACCATCAAAGATCTTGCCGTGCAGGTGGCTGGTATTGCTGGCTTTAATGAACCTGCGGAAGATTCCCATGCCTGTTTCAAGAAGGTCTCGGCTTTTCTGTCTAAAGGATCTTTAAAAGTCTCCAGATCGTCGAAGGGCAATGTAGATTTTTTAACTGTCTTGGCTACAGCAACATCAATTTTTGGGGTCTTTTCCCATATGCCAGCCTCTTCTTCCTCAAAAGGGTATCTCCTCTTTGAAGACGGTAGCAGCCCTTTCATTTCCGTTTTTTTCCATTCCCGGTTGATGAGCATTTTGATATTCTCATTTACCCGGAAAGGAACGTCTTTTTCTCTGACCCAGGCCTCCGAACCTATTGTCCTGGACAGATTTAGTAGATTTGGGGTCTGAGATGCCCATGGTGGATCTTATAGCCCTAACCAGTCTGTCTGTATCCTCTGTAGGAAAGCAGGGCCTACCCCCCATTTCCCCATCAAAAGAGGATGATGAACTCGAGCCTGAGCTTTCCTCATGCTGTACTGATCCCTCGGATTTGGAGTACAGCGACTCAGGCATGCCCTTTTCCTTCTTTGCCATCAGCTCCCTTAATGATCCCTGGACCTCTGACCTGATAATGGACTTAAGGTCCATGGCAAACCCTGGCGTTTCCTCCGCTATGGTCTGCTGCATACATTGCTGGCAAAGTCTGTTCTGACTGGAGCTAGGCAGCTGTTGATGCAGAAGCTGCTGCTGTGGTTCCATTGCCAGAGCTTGCAGACAAGTGCCATCTTCTTGGGGCCACCCCTCTAAGTATTTGGTGGCTCCGCCCCTTCGTCTCCATTTTTTTTTTTAAATATATCTGGCGCGCTGTGAGCAAGGGAATCCCACGCCAGCGTGACGCCCCAGAAATCCCCGGTGTCCCGCGCGTGAGCAGCCTGGAAGACTCCTGCGTCCCGCTCACCGGAACGCACAGCTAAAGACACTGGATCCACCACCGTCACCATGCGCAGCCCCGGGAGCCTGTTGTGGTGCACACCGCTGGGCATACCACAGCGTGCGCAGCCCAGGACCCGTGCAGACAGGGGACATTTTTCAAAGAGATCTCCTGCTGCACGCTGAACCAACCCGATGGTTGGCTCTTCTTCACCCACGGCCGGCATGCCGACTCCTGGACACCCTCCTGGTTAGGTGTATCGCTAGTCTTCTTGTAGGCTTCCACGAGTACAGGAATCCGAATTGATGCGGAGGAGAGGTACCGACTTTTTATTCAGTAGGTTTCCTGCCCTGGTGGGTGGATACCCTCTCTCAGGTGGTGCTATCATGGGAGATAGGGAAAAAAGATGGCCACCGAAAAGGAAAGGCAGTCTTGCTCTGAGCGTGAAGTGCCAAAAGGGTGGGCGGAGCCCGCCGGTGTTACACGAGCGAGTGGGCAGAGCTTCTGGGTTGCAGCCTAGCAGAAGCCGAGGACTACATTTCCGGCGCTGGCCGGGAAGCACCGGGGAAAAACTGGAAAAACCTGTGGGCGCTCTGCAGGAACCCCTTCTTGTTGAGCCAGACCTGGGCACTTACCCATCCTGTCTGGAAGCCCTTTGAAGAAGTGCAAAGCTCGACTGCTCTGCCGGCAGGTCAGGGGCTGCAGCGTGGACAGTGCTGGAACCCTCCAGTCACCATCACTTTGATAGGGATGTTGAGAGGGACCGTCCTCCTCCTTTCATCACCGCTGTTCATTCAGTGGTGATACAGTGGGGGTCGCACTGACACCATAGATGTCTCTGTACATCCTAGAGGTTAACTCCCTAAGGATGGGTTAGGGCTGTTGGTCCGACCATAAAGAGCCTGGCTGCAGAAGGGGGTACGTGGAGGCGATACCCCATGTTCCCGCTAGTTGTTGGTTGGGGGAGATCGGAACCCTGAAGGGATCCGTCGCCCTTGCGATTCATAAAAAAGGAAAAAATATTAAAACATGAAAATATAATAAAAATTAAAATAAAATAAATTGTGGTCTGAATAGCAGACCCATGTGCCTCCCACAGACACTAAGTGTGGTGAAATATATATATATATATATATATATATATATCTTTCTCTATATACCGTATATCTCTCTCTCTCTCTCTATATATATATATATGTGTGTGTAGGGACATATGTCTAGGGTTATATGTGTGGCTGGTGATAATGTAACACCTGTGTTACTAGGTACTTCCTTGGGAATAGTAGAGATTCTGTCTCCAGATCTCACCAGAAGGTCTGGCTGAGGCCAAGAACAAAGGAACACTTGACACCTCTGAGGTCTTGGAGGGGAGATGCTAAATTGCCTGAGGTAATCTATCCCTGAGAACCTCTCCACAAGAGAAATAATATATTCATAAGTAGAGCGGCCGTGCCCAATCAAACAGACCGCAATTATGATATTAACCTGGGAGGCCAGTCTAGAAACCTGACCTCAGACCAAAGTTATAAATTTAGGCTGCAGACAGAGAATTGTGTTCACATGTGAGGGCAGCCTGAGAAGCTGATGTGATCCAATCTACATTCACTCCTCCCCTCAGGGAGCAGGAAGCAGACTACCAGTTAGATGATTTCTGTAAGTTTAATCCTGTTTATTTTGACATTGTTTGCATAAGTTGTATGTCTTTTTATTATCATATTTGTATACCTTTTTCTTATTGAAAGCATTGAACTTTTTGCTATTAAAGTATTAAACTTTAACAAGTTGAACCTTGAATGTTCTAAAGAATCCATAGCCAAAAGGTGTGTGAACCTTATGAGTGATAGACATTTTTATTAGTATTATTAGTTCCACGACTCATCGCCTGTGTATTCGATGAGTGGTGGCAGCGCGTATGAGCGGGTATGTGGCCTGGGTCGGTGTGTGATTTATGCTCTCATTACAGCATAGGACAGAGGTTGAATGCTGGACTGAGAGTGGGGAGATAGATTAACCCTTGCAGACACAACCCCAAGTCACATGTGAGAGCAGGCACGTGACGAATAAGTGACACCATGGAGTAGGGATCCGTGACACTAAGCATGAACTGGTTTGAGCTGGAGCCAGTGATCGGTGTATACTGCAGAGGAGAAGTAGTTAGTTTTTATGTATTCACTTAGTGTCAGCCTCCTAGTGGCAGCAGCATACACTCATGGTCCTGTGTCCCCCAATGAGGCAAAGGAGAAAAATGGTTTTGTAAATTTTGTTGGAACAATGAGAAATCGCTGGTCAACTTTTAACCCTTCTAACTTCCTAACAAAAAGATGACCTGGAACTAGGGTGTCTCTCCCTAGAAGGGGATGACCGTGTGCTATGGGATGACGCATATGGACTTGACCTATGGGTCCGCTTGCGTCCTGACCTAGACGTGGATGTGCCAGGGTCGTCCTGTTCCTGAGTCAAGCTCTCCCTCTGCTGGCTAACTGTCATAACCGAGGCATGACTCTGCAGAGCCTGAAGCAATGTGGAGGTTAGGTTATCTATAGACTGCATCATAGATTGGGACCTCTGAGTGACCCATTCGGGCGTGGCATTAGACAAGCATTGGCAGGGGCTTCTTGGGGCTCTGACACAGTAGTCTGGATGCAGTCCTGGCAGTGCGGGTACGTGCTGCCGCTGGGGAAAGCGGTCCTGCAGGCTGTGCAGAATGCATAATAGCAGTCCTGCCTGGTTCTCTTGGACCTTGAGCCCGGCATAGTGCACAGAGTGCAGAAGGGCTGGCTTTGCAGAGGACCTACAGGGGTAGCTATGCAGAGGAACCTATGGAATATGGGATTCACAGCCGAGTAAAACAACCCAGCTGTGATCTTACCCCACCAGTTTGCCTTTAGGTCCAGCGCCGAAGAACCACAGTGCTGTGCCCCCCCGGAGACTGGCTGGCCTGGTCCTGCTGACCGGGAGATGCAGGGTTAATCTGCAGCAGAAATGGCCGCCGAGAAGAGGAGGAAAGGGGAGAAGGGGGCGGAGAGCTGAAAAAAGCAGCAGAGCTGTGTAAAAACGTGCCCTTTCTGTCTCGGTCCGCCCCTCTGACACTGTAGAGTCATCCGGGGGTGGCCCGGGGAAGGGGGGGGGGGGGGGGGAGAGAGGAGGCGGCGGCTTCAGCTAGGCTGAAGCCGTGGCCTAAATTAGATGCCTGATGCCCAGAAAGGCTCAAGGCCGGAGCGAAAGTCCGAGAGGGGGTCGGATCTGAACCGGATTTAAAAGCAGGATAGCGGTGGGGCTATAAGCGGAAGGGGGGCCCGGTGAGGGGTCCCCCTGAGGCAGTATAGAGCTGGTGCTGCCGCAGAGACGGGCGCAGGGAGCCCTGTGTCTCTATTGTGCCATGCCTGCCTGCACTACCCCCGGCCCCGACAGGAGCCCGCAGCTGGGCTGGTGTCCCTGGAAGCAGGCGCAGTGTGCTGGCCCATTGCTGGGAGCTGCAGAGTGCTGCCTGTACAGGCCCTACCTGAGGCGTCTCAACCTAATGCCCCCAAAGGGGGATTAGGGAGGGTGCTGCTGTCACCATCAGGGGACTTTATCCTCGCCTCGACCTCAACCCAGAAACCAAAAGGAATTGGGGGAGGAGGGGGGGTCTCAACTTTGAACCAGCACCCGAGGGACTGGGGAAGGAGCGACATGGGGAATAGCCATCCCGACTTCAACCGGGCACCTCATAATAGGGGGCCGAGGAAGGAGCCATCCCGGGAGTCTCACAGGAGACCCACTTTTGTCCCATTATTTTCATAAACACAAGTCCTATCGAAGAAATTTTACCACTAACAAAGTACAATGTGTCACAAATAAAAAAAAACTCAGAATCAGTGGGATCCATTGAAGCGTTCAAGAGCTATAACCTCATAAAGTGACAGTGGTCACAATTGTAAAAATTGGCTTGGTCATTAGGGACAAAATTGGCTCTGTCAATAAGGGGTTAAGGATTAATTCTCTGAGCTCAATTTGTTTATCTGAATGCCAATTTACTATGCCATGTCTGCTTTTTTACTCTCTTTTGTTGTTTGTTTCACCTATTTTTTATTATTTCTCTTTGTGGATATATTTGTGTTTCTTCAGAAACTTCGTTATATCATGCCTCAGGAAGGGACCCAAAAAGTCTTGATAGCTTGCTTTGTAACTGGAGTTGAGCAAATTTGATCGCTATAGCTTGCCGAATAAGCTGCAGAAGGAACCCAGATACATGGAGCGCGCCAGCTGATCAGCTGTCCGGCTCTGCAGCTGCATGTATCACAGCTGTGTGACAGTCACAACACATACATGAAGAGAAACTGCTGGGCTTTCCATGCATGTCGTGACTGTCACCCAGCCGTGAGACACATGGAGCTGCGGCGACGGACAGCTGATCAGCCGGCACGCTCAATGTATCGGGGTTCCTTCTGCAGCTTATTTGGCAAGCGCTATAGCTTGCCAAATACGCAGGGACCCGATCAAATTCGCTCAACTCTATTTGTAACATTTATTTTACCAAAAAAAAACCCTTTTTCTTTATCACTTCATTGGGGGACACAGATAACCGTGGGACACAGATAACCGTGGGTGTATGCTGCTGCTGCTGCTAGGAGGCTGACACTATGCAACAAAGGAAAAAAACAATAACTTCTCCCCGGCAGTATACACCCCCGACAGGCACTGAGCACCTCAGTTTGTGCTTAGTGTCTGTAGGAGGCGGACCTGGATCTCCCAGATCCGCAGCTAATCATTTTTTGCTTTCGCAGGTTTGTTGTGTTTTACTAATTTATTTTGTTTTTAGATTCAACTTCTAGGGAATCAGGGTGTTAATTTACTCTGCCTTCCCATTATTAGCGGCTGAGCGAGCAGTGTGGTGTCACCCACAGCGCAACACTCAGGCCTGCTGGCAGGACATTTCTCCCCTGCGCCTTCATTGGTGCCTCAGGGTGAGTTTGGTGGCCGGTCCTTGCCGAATTTCCTCCTCGCCCCTCTCCTCGGAGAGGGCTGAGAGGGAGACGGTAGTCACCAGCGGTGACTTCCCCCTTTTTTTCCCTAAGGGGGTTGATGCCGTCTCCTGGAAGAGGGTTCTTCTCTCCAGCGTCCCTGCCTTCCCTTGGGCCCCTGGACGACTCTCATACAGCGCTGAAGATCAAGGTAATGAAGATATATCGGGGGGAAGGGGATTGTTTGTATTTCACGCTGGCTCCCTTCCCTCCCCTGGACCTGTCAGCGCTGCCCTGCAGTTTATTCCATGCGTTGTTCATTCAGCGCCGCGGCTTCCTTTTTTTTAACTTTCACTTTACCTCAGTTCGATCGCCCGCGCTTTCTTGGCTCCCCAGCTATATTTTAATACAGCTCACACACCCCCTTCTGCCGCTGACCTATCAGGGGTTTCTCTCTTCCTGGTCATTTGCTGTGCGATTAACCACTCCCGCCTTCCACACGAGACCTCTATTCCTCCTCCATCTTGGATTCTGCTTACTATCCGGACGCTACACCGCTCGGGGGGCACGGATACCGACTCAGCTGCAGCTCTTTCCTTCCTGTACGGTAGGCTTTCATCCGTACCCTAGCATCCCTCTCCTGCAGTATATCATACTCCGGAGGCAGCGCTGAAGTAGTTTAGACTTACACAGGCAGAGCTTTCCAACCCTTTTTTCTTACTATAAGTTCACAGCCTACATATGTCCAACTCTATTGGGGCTTCTGTTTCCAAACCCACCATCATTCACTACGATTGCTCAATCTGCAAGAAAAAGTGGTCAGCAGGTCAGTCGTCCCCTTCTGCCAATCCTGCAGTCCGCCTACCATGTCTGCTCCGCAGGAAGCTTCCGAATCTCGGGATGAGTGCACTCCCCCATAGTGGGCAGTTGCTATGTCTCAGTCAATCTCTGACTTGACTAAAGTATCCAAATCTCTGGTCCAGGCGCTTGAACGACTTCCGCATCTAGCTACAGCTACCAGTGCTCCGACCGTCTCTCATCGCGAGTCGCACGCACCTGTTATCGACCCTCAGAAGAACGCTCCAGCCGGCCGTTCTAGAAAGAGGTCCCTGTCTGGCTCCTCTTCCAGCTCTCCGGGTCCCTCAGCAGTTCCCAAGCTGCTCACCCCTTCCCAATTCCCCTCTTCAGAGGAGGACCTTGGGTCGGACATAGATTCCCAGGCCGGGTCTGACTGACTCAGACCAGACGTCTGGCATACAGGCTATTGTGGATAGTCTCATCTTGGCTATCTCCAAAACTCTTAAGCTTAAAGGGACACTGTCACCTGAATTTGGAGGGAACAATCTTCAGCCATGGAGGCGGGGTTTGGGGGTTTTTGATTCACCCTTTCCTTACCTGCTGGCTGCATGCTGTCTGCAATATTGGATTAAAGTTCATTCTCTGTCCTCCATAGTACATGCCTGCGTAAGGCAATCTTACCTTGTGCAGGCATGTACTACGGAGGACAGAGAATGAACTTCAATCCAATATTGCAGCCAGCATGCAGCCAGCGGGTAAGGAAAGGGTGAATCAAAAACCCCCAAACCCCGCCTCCATGGCTGAAGATTGTTCCCTCCAAATTCAGGTGACAGTGTCCCTTTAAACAGGACAAGGTTCCCACACAGGATTCTTCTGTCTCCTTCAAACGGGTTAACCGTCCTTCTCGCTCCTTTCCCAATCACGAGGAATTTGAGTCTACCCTGTCCAAGCACTGGGAACATCCTGAGAAGCGCTTCCCAGGTACAAAACACCTGGACGTATTATACTCGTTTAGTGCTGACCTTCTTGCCAAATGGGCAGAATCTCCAAAGGTGGACCCGCCGGTTTCCCGTCTTTCTTCCAAGACGGTCCTGTCCTTACCTGACGGTGTGTCGCTTAAAGACGCTACGGACAGATAGATTGAGACTCTAGCCAAATCAGCTTTCGAGGCATCAGGAGCTTCCCTCTGCCCTAGTTTCGCCTCCACCTGGGTGGCAAAGGCCATTTCCGCCTGGGCCAAGATTCTTCGACGAGGCATTTTGGCTTTGGCTTCCCCACAGGAACTGGCTGATTTGGCGGACCAGATTGGCCACGCGGGCAAATACGTTTTGGCTGCCTCCTTGGCTGCAGCGGCCGGTTCCGCGAGGGCAAGTAGCAACATCATTGCTATACGCCGCATTCTTTGGCTCAAAGCATGGAGCGAAGATACAACTTCTAAGAAGTCTCTCACCGACCTAGCCTTTCAGGGTTCCAGACTCTTTGGCTCTCGCTTAGACCAGATCATTTCTGATGCCACGGGAGGAAAAAGTACTTCCCTCCCTCAGTCTAGACCAAAACGTTTCTTCAATAAGAAGGGCCCTAGGCCTTTTAGGCACTTTCGTCAATTTCGGACCTCTGACTCCTCTTCCCAGCAGGAGCAACCTTCCGCTTCAGGAGAGCGGAGGAGACCCTCTTACAAGCCTGCCCCCAGATGGAGAACTAAGAGCCAACCTTTCAGGTCCTCTGGCTCACGTTCTGATAGATTTCGTTCCAAGTGACGGGTCGCCCCCACCTGGAATGACTTCCAGGGTGGGAGGCAGACTTCTTTCCTACCGGGACGCTTGGCTGTCTGTAGTCAGCGACGCCTGGGTCAGAGAGGTAGTTACCTCCGGTTACAAGATCGAATTTTCCTCCCTTCCGGAAAATCGTTTCTTCCTCTTCGTCCACCAAGGCAACCATCTCAACTGCCCGGGTTTCTTCGAGCCGTCTCTTCCCTGGTCACAGCTGGCGTAGTCGTTCCTGTCCCTTCAAACGAGCGTTTTTCGGGGTTCTACTCGAACCTCTTCGTAGTCCAAGAAGGACGGTGCCCTTCGCCCAATTCTGGATCTCAAGTTTTTGAACCGCCATGTTCGACTCCGCCACTTCAGGATGGAGTCCTTGCGGTCTGTGATTGCCGCCATGGAGCCCGTAAAGTTCCTGTGTTCGGTGGATATTCAGGATGCGTACCTTCATGTTCCTATCTGCGTACGGCACCAGAGGTACCTTCGATTTGCTATCCAGGAAGAGCACTACCAATTCACGACCCTCCCGTTCGGCCTGGCGTCGGCCCCCAAGGACTTCACCAAGATCATGGCGGCGGTCATGGCCATCCTTCGTTCAAGGGGGATACTCATCATCCACTACCTGGACGATCTTTTGATCAGGGGTTCTTCTCATCGAGACTGTGCGCGAAGCCTCCAGGTCTCTCGGGACACTGACTCGCCTCGGGTGGATCATCAACCAGGACAAGTCCTCTCTGATTCCCTGCCAGCGTCTGTCCTTCCTGGGCATGGAATTCGACACGAACTTGGCTCGGGTCTTCCTCCCACTGGACAAGTTCTCCGGTCTCCGCAAGGCAGCCCGATCTCTCAAACACCCAGCTCCTCGCTCGCTTCGGTTCTGCATGGCAGTCCTGGGAAAGAGGGTTGCCTCCATGGAGGCCGTTCCCTTTGCCCAATTCCACACATGTCCCCTCCACTTGGAACAGATTCACGACCTCACTGGACCGCCCAGTTCGTCTGCCTCGGCAGGTTTGGTAGTCACTGACCTGGTGGACCCTGTCTTCATCGCTCCTCAGAGGGAGGTCTTTCCTTCCGCTTCAGTGGCAGGTCATCACCACAGATGCCAGCCTGCTCGGTTGGGGAGCGGTCTTCCGACATCTCACAGCACAGGGTCGCTGGACCCACCAGGAGGCTCTTCTTCCTATCAACTTACTGGAGATCAGAGCAATCTTCCTTGCCCTACTCCACTGGCAATCACTCCTGGACGGTCGTCCCGTCCGCATCCAGTCGGACAACGCCACGGCCGTGGCGTACTTAGACCACCAGGGCGGGACGCACAGTAATCAGGTAATGGCAGAGGCAGCATGGATACTCCATTGTGCGGAACGTCATGTTCCAGTCATTTCAGCTGTCCACATTCTGGGTGTCTTAAAGTGGGTAGCCGACTTCCTCAGCCGCCAGGGCCTGGCGGCGGGCGAGTGGTCTCTCCATCCCTCAGTATTCAACCAGATTTGCCTTCGTTGGGGCACCCCAGACGTCGACCTCATGGCGTCTCGGATGAACCACAAGGTTCCTCAGTTTGTCGCCAGATCCCGGGACCCTCTGGCCATCAGCCACGACGCCCAGGTTATCCCATGGTCGCAGTTTCAGTTTCCTTACCTGTTTCCCCCACTTCCCTTGATCCCAAGGGTAGTAAAAAAGATAACGTTAGAGGGGATTCCGGTCATACTCATAGCTCCAGACTGGCCAAGGCGCCCCTGGTACGCGGAGCTGGTCAACATGCTGGCGGATACCCCTTGGAGACACCCAGACCTCTCAGATCTTCTCTCACAGGGCCCACTCTTCCACCAGAGTTCTCAGTCCCTGCATTTAACGGCATGGCTGTTGAGGCCGCGGTTCTGAGAGAGTCTGGTTTTTCTCATCAGGTCATACAGACCATGATCAGGGCAAGGAAGCCAGCTTCTTCTCGCATTTACCACAGGTATTGGAAGGCTTTCTTCCGGTGGTGCGAGAAACACGACGTCTTTCCGATGACTTTTTCCCTTCCGGACTTTCTGGGCTTCCTGCAGTTGGGTCTCGACTCGGGTTTGTCCCTCAGTACCCTAAAGGGTCAAGTTTCCGCCTTGTCCGTTCTTTTCCAAAGGGACTTGGCTTCCGTCTCTCAAGTGAAGACTTTTCTGCAAGGAGTTGCTCATCTTGCTCCTCCTTTTCATCCTCCGCTGGAACCTTGGGACCTCAACTTGGTTCTCAGTGCCCTTCAGACCGTTCCTTTTGAACCGCTTCAGGACGTCTCTTTTTCCTTTATTTCCTGGAAGGTGGTCTTCCTCATTGCCATCACTTCAATTAGAAGAGTTTCCGAGTTGGCAGTATTATCCTGCCGCTCCCCCTTCCTGATTCTTCATCAGGACAAGGTCGTTCTAAGACCTGTCCCCGAATTACTTCCCAAGGTGGTATCCACTTTCCACATCAGTGAGGATATAATTCTTCCATCTTTTTGCCCTTCTTCTGTTCACCCCTTGGAGAAGTCTCTTCACAAGCTTGACGTTGTCAGGGCCATTCGGATCTATCTTTCTAGAACTGCCCATTTTCGCAAATCCGACTGTTTGTCATTGCTGAGGGTCGCCGGAAAGGCCTTCAAGCGCCCAAATCCACTATTTCTCGCTGGATTCATTCAGCTATAACGGAATCCTACCGTGTTCAAGAGACACAGCCCCCTCCTGGGGTACGGGTCTACTCCACCAGAGCGGTCGGTGCTTCCTGGGCTGTTCGTCACCAGGCCTCCGCTTCGCAGGTTTGCAAGGCTGCCACCTGATCGTCTTCACATACGTTCACGAGGTTCGAAAGGGTTCATACACAGACCTCGTCAGATGCAGGTCTTGGTAGAAAGGTACTGCAGGCGGCGGTCACACACCGGCCGACCTGAGCCCTTTTCTCGATTCCTGTCTAGCCACCCTTTTCCGGGACTGCTTTTGGACATCCCACAGTTATCTGTGTCCCCCAATGAAGCGATAAAGAAAGAGGGATTTTTGGTACTCACCGTAAAATCTCTTTCTTGGAGCCTTCATTGGGGGACACAGCACCCTCCCTGGTTATTTGTTCTTGGGCCTACAAGTCATGATTGAGTTGGTACTCATGTGTTCTCAGTTATGGTTGTTTCTCCTACTGCTTTTTTCACCAACTGAGGTGCTCAGTGCCTGTCGGTGGGTGTATGCTGCCGGGGAGGGGCTATTCTTTTCCTTTTTTGCAGTGTCAGCCTCCTAGCAGCAGCAGCATACACCCACGGTTATCTGTGTCCCCCAATGAAGGCTTTAAGAAAGATTTTACGGTGAGTACCAAAAATCCCTCTTTTTCTTTTAACCTTCTCAGCACTGTGCCTTCAGTCTCCCATGTGGGGTGACAGAGGTCAATCTGCTATTTTCCCCAGCCTAAAACTTTAGAGAGAACCAGGTCTGGATCCTGGACCTGTGCCTGCCTCCTGTGTGACACTAAGCTAAATAGCTTGGTGCCAGTAGGAAGAAGTGACTAGCTGAGTAGGAGCCAATTTTTTCCATACACCCATGATTTCATGTCCACCCAATGAAACAAATGCATATATGTTTCAGAATTTTTTCTACTCTATGATTTTATTGGTATTTGGTCTAAATAACGACCTTAAAATAATTATACCACATACCTCCGATTCATGATAATCCCGCTTTCTTTGTTGCATGTTATCTTTCAAAGCAATACCCTGAGGCCTCAGTGCTTGCGCATCCTTCGTGATCTCCTCCAGTTTCCCTTGTAGGGCCTTGAAACTTTCTTGAGCAATATTCACTTTGTCCTCAAATGAAAAGTAAATAATATAAATGACATGGTGCGCATGACGACAACTGTGTGATTCCGGGACTTCATCACAAGACCAGGAACATTACTTAGAGTCTATTTTGAGAACTCCGTTTACAAGGAGTTTATTTAGTCAAAACTTGATTTTGAAGATCAGGAATGGCTGAATTCAAAGACTGGCGACAATCCTTAAAAGTGGCGAAAGGGGAACAAAAATAATCTTAAGTACCTGCCATTCACTGATCTTCTGCTCAAATTTGACTGTGCGGCCCTCCTCCCCAGCTATCTGCTCTCTCAATGGTTTCAGATGCTTCTCAGTTTCATTCACCTGAAAAAAATAAGAAGAGTTCTGACACCACTTATCACAGCACCAATGGACCTGATGAAGCGATCTTCCAGTCACTGCTGACCTTCTAGTCCTCTGTATTCCTCACCTACAATGGCAGGTTGTCCATTGGCTTAAACAGAGCCCTAAAGTTTAATGACAGCATTGCTTGGAGCGATATCCACCAGACGAGAGCCCGAGGGGGTAAGGGGGGGGGGGTTTGGGTTTTGTCCGCCAGACAAGAACCGTAGGGGGAAGGGGGGGGGGGGGGGTTTGGGGTCGGGGAAGTCCGCCAGATGAGAACCCGAGGTAGGGGGGACGCCTGCTAGACAAGAAAGCGGGGGGGAGGGGGGGGGGGGGTTGAGGCTATCCGCCAGACGAGAGACCAAGAGGGGGGGGGGGGGGGAACGCCCGCCAGACGAGAGACCGAGTGAGGGGGAAGGGGAACGTCCGCCAGACGAGAAACCGAGGGTGGGGGGCTGGGGAAATGTCCGCCAGACGAGAGACCGAGGGGGGAAGACGGGGGACGTTCGCCAGACGAGAGACCGAGAGGGGGACGTATGCCAGACGAGATACCAAGGGGGGAACGTCCGCCAGACGAGAAACAGAGGGAGGAAAACGTCCGCAAAACGAGGGAGAGCTACAATGAAGCAGTCAATATATTTCTGCATAATCCAAAATTGAGTAGGATAAAGTATAGGGCATCAGTACCCATGTAGTGGACAACCCCTTTAAGTATTAGCTTCCCAGTGATATAGGGGTCCAGCCTGACCGACTCACATGCATAAGCAGAGAAATGCGGCACGGGGAGGGGAGAGTCTTACCATGGCCCAGGCCATTTTACGCTTCAGATCCTCCAGCTTCTCCTTCATTTCTGATAATGAAGCCAGATTTTTAAACTTCTCCTCTTTTTGCATGCAATCTCGCTTCAACTCATGAAGCCTCTACATAGGGATGACACAACATTCAGTCAAACAGGAAGGACTTACACGCCTTTGTCATAAAAATAGGCATTTTACACCCTGGTTAACAGATTTTTTTCCTTTAGTCGATAAAGTGGTTGTCGCCTTACACAGAACTTGGGTCTTCCGGCTGTAGTGTGTTTAAAAATTAAAGTACAACATATTGACCTTAACTCACCGTTCCCAGGTCCAGCATCAAGTCTCCAACACTGCTGCCAGTATCTGTTCTTGTCTACAACGCTGTCGAATCAACAGTGCTGCAGCCAATCAGAACTCAGCGCCTTGTGCCATCTACTTGGGCAGAACCGCTGAGCTCAGTCATCGGCTGCAGCGCTGTCGACGTGATGTCAGTGCTGCAGACACACAGAGGAGCAAAAGAGTCAGCGGTGGACCTGGGGATGGTGAGTTAGGTGCATTTTGTTTCTTTATAGCAAACAGCAACTAAGGATTGGGATTTTCTGAAAAGGGACAATCCCGTTACAGTGGTTTTTACATCCGGCTTATAAGCCTTCTCAGAGTGCGGAATGTTTGTGGAATAGCAGACAGATCTGTTTCTTTGTTTATAGAGCAATATTCACACGGACATAAGCTTTCAGTGGTGTCAGCAATAAGTATCAGGTCTTTTTTTCGACCTCTGAACATAAAGAGGTTTCTCTTCACCGACAGAAAAAAAAACATTGAAATGATTTTAAAAGATCCTGTCAGCTTCTTACCTCTGCCCCAAAACTAATCTGATCACGAGTCTTGGTCTTGGTCTCCATGATGTAGGAGTAATCATCCTTCATCTGATCCAATTGTGTTGCCTTCATAAAAAACTTAAAAACAGAATAAATTGCAAAGAATCAGAGGAAACGAGAAAATGGCAGATTGCTAAGCAGGAGAATTTATCAGCTGGCGCCATATTGTGTTATTGTAGTTAATTTTATAGTTAGTGGTCTAAAACAAAAACCAAAACAACTGAACTATGTAAACAAGAGTAATTAAAAAAATTAAGCGTGTTTTCTTTTATTACACCTACTACATATTAGGATAGGAATTTGGAGATGGAAATACTCCTTTAACTTCCTCCGGCAAAAGCATGTAGCATTCACTTCCTTGGAATGGGTCCTCCTGTGTGGAGGGGTTCAGGATCTGAGCTCCCTCCACACACGGCTGATGCCAGCTGTATTATACAGTTGGCATCGGTCTTTAACAGCCATTTAGAATCTTTTTCTGATGTTTCAGTATAATATAAGTGAAAGTAAAAGATGCCATTCAAAAACTACAACTCTTCCTCCAAGAAACAAGACCTCATACATCTACATTGATGGGGAAAAAAACGCTTGTACTAAATACTGAAATAATTCATAGAAAGCGATGACGGGGATTGCAACCATTTAAATGGCACTTTCAGAGATTAACAGTAGCAAGTAAATGTTATTCAGCAGTGATCAGAGATCACTCCGTTCACTGCTGTTAGAGACAGGTGCCGAGATCTCCATCTGCGCATGCGCCACCTCCCGGCGGCCATTTTCCCGAAGTCCACTACCTCCGGGGACGCAGCGCAGCGACGCCTCCGGGGACGCAGCGCAGCGACGCCTCCGGGGACGCAGCGCAGCGACGCCTCCGGGGACGCAGCGCAGCGACGCCTCCGGGGACGCAGCGCAGCGACGCCTCCGGGGACGCAGCGCAGCGACGCCTCCGGGGACGCAGCGCAGCGACGCCTCCGGGGACGCAGCGCAGCGACGCCTCCGGGGACGCAGCGCAGCGACGCCTCCGGGGACGCAGCGCAGCGACGCCTCCGGGGACGCAGCGCAGCGACGCCTCCGGGGACGCAGCGCAGCGACGCCTCCGGGGACGCAGCGCAGCGACGCCTCCGGGGACGCAGCGCAGCGACGCCTCCGGGGACGCAGCGCAGCGACGCCTCCGGGGACGCAGCGCAGCGACGCCTCCGGGGACGCAGCGCAGCGACGCCTCCGGGGACGCAGCGCAGCGACGCCTCCGGGGACGCAGCGCAGCGACGCCTCCGGGGACGCAGCGCAGCGACGCCTCCGGGGACGCAGCGCAGCGACGCCTCCGGGGACGCAGCGCAGCGACGCCTCCGGGGACGCAGCGCAGCGACGCCTCCGGGGACGCAGCGCAGCGACGCCTCCGGGGACGCAGCGCAGCGACGCCTCCGGGGACGCAGCGCAGCGACGCCTCCGGGGACGCAGCGCAGCGACGCCTCCGGGGACGCAGCGCAGCGACGCCTCCGGGGACGCAGCGCAGCGACGCCTCCGGGGACGCAGCGCAGCGACGCCTCCGGGGACGCAGCGCAGCGACGCCTCCGGGGACGCAGCGCAGCGACGCCTCCGGGGACGCAGCGCAGCGACGCCTCCGGGGACGCAGCGCAGCGACGCCTCCGGGGACGCAGCGCAGCGACGCCTCCGGGGACGCAGCGCAGCGACGCCTCCGGGGACGCAGCGCAGCGACGCCTCCGGGGACGCAGCGCAGCGACGCCTCCGGGGACGCAGCGCAGCGACGCCTCCGGGGACGCAGCGCAGCGACGCCTCCGGGGACGCAGCGCAGCGACTCCTCCGGGGACCCAGCGCAGCGACGCCTCCGGGGACACAGCGCAGCGATGCCTCCGGGGACACAGCACAGTGACGCCTCCGGGGACATAGCGCTCCGCTCTTGCCTCATCCAGCAGCGACCCTGGGATCTTGCTTCACCACAGCCACCACCCCCGGTAAGCAATAATACACATGGATTATAAGAAGAATCACCATTTTATTAAAAAAAAGTTTTTTTCCCATTTTTCTCATGAAAATTTGGGGTGTGTTTTATAATCCGGAAGAGTCTTATAATCCGGAGCATTTTATAATTCAAAAAATATGGTACACAAATATGCTGGAATTATCAAAGTCCACAGTTTCACAACTCACCTTATATTTGTCCGCCTCGTTCTTAGACTGCAGGAAATGTTTGCTCATCTCTTGTGTAAGAACAGACACTGGATTGTCGACCTGCAGAAACACACAAAGACTAGGACTGGGTACAAGATACACAGAAGATTGGCCATTAGGACTAAAATGCTTTATAGAATTGGTGCAATAGGACAGGAGGGGGATCTATAAATAAAGATATAATATTTTATTGTAATTTATTTAAAGGGTTTGGCCAGTAATAACATCAAAAACAGGACTAATGATAACTTATTTATCACTATTGATCACTGGGGGTCTGACCGCTGCGAATTGCACCCATCAGCAGAATGGGAAAGTTTAATCCCTGTATGTACGATCTCTGCTCCATTCATTCCCTAAGAAGCTGCTGAGCCCTGTGCTCAGCTTTTAGCGGTGGCGCCATAGAAAATGAACCAACCACCCGCTACATTTTGGAATGGGGATAGAAGATACTGATAGAGATCACACACACACAAACACACAATAAAAAAAAAAGTGCAATAGGTGCGATTGGACCCCCACTGATCAATAAGCTACCACTTATTTTGCAGATGGGCAACTTGATTTCGCCGGACAACCCCTTTAAATGCATAGTCCTTTCGTCACAGTCTCCGATTGCGCCAATTTATCGTCATTACAAAAAGCCTTGACTAAAAGGAAGCTTTGAAACTTTTACAGTTGGTGCAAATTTATTTGCACGTTTCGTTCCATCAGCCACGACAGTAGTCTGAGGCCGCAGTACGGGAACAGTACGTCTTACCTCCTGGCATGCACGGCTCCTTCTTTTGATTAGCCGGCCTGACACAACATCATAGTTGCATCGTGACGCTCAATGTGACGTAGCGCCAGGCTGGTTAATCAGAAGAAGAGCCGTGGATGTCTGGAGGTAATCCTCCTCTTGTGCAGCTCGAATGAAACGTCCAAATTAATTTGCATCAACTCTCACCTCCATGACTGCAAGCAAAATCTGTGCAGTTTGATGCGATGCTGAAGTCTATTACTCTTTGCATTTGGCAAATTACGAAGAAATGGGAACTTTCACATCATGCGATTATAGTCATATCACCTGTATGTTGAAATGGTCAAGGACTGCGGTGAGCTCCTCCTTCTTAGTAGAAACCAATGATCCTTTAAAAGTAAAAAAGTATAATTTACTTTAACCCCTTCACGCTACGGCCATATACCATTATGTTTTTTCTAAAAGTCATAATTTTGTTACTTTTCTGTCCACATAGCTGTTTGGGGAATTGTTTTTTGGCGGACGAGTTGTATTATAGAATGACACCATTCATTTTATCATGTGATGCATTGGAAAGCAGGGGAAAAAAAATCTCCAAGTGCGTTGAAAGAGAAAAAAAAAAAGTTCAATTTCACATACGGTATGTTTTAAGTTTTGTTTTTTTCCCCCATTTACGATGTCCATTGTACGGGTAAGCTGATTTGGCATTATGATTCCCCAGGTCAGTACAATTACGCAGATACCAAACATGTATAGTTTTTGTTTTGTTTTTTATTTAATTGGTGAAAAAAAAAAATTAAAATGAGTAAAAAAATAAATAAATAAATTTGCTTTTGTCACCATTTTCCCGAGACCCGTAACACTTATTTTTTTGCGCCTTAAGCTGATGTTTTTATTGATATAATTTTGGGGTAGATATGATGTTTTGCCCGCCCTTCATTTCAATGTTGCGGCAACCCAAAAAAAAACCCCGTAATTCTTCAGCAGACCTCCGCCTATCATGGCAACCCATCGGCGCTTCGCGATCACAGGAACGTGGAATGACGTGCCCGCCTGCTTTACAGGTGCGCTCCATCCACAGCTGCTAAAGGCACATGATGGTTGATTAAATCAGCCATCTTCTGCAGGAAAGCAGCAAGCTCGGCGTGTGAGCATCAAAATCAGAGAGCCAGCATATCATATCCCAGTACATTTTATGTCGGGAAGGGGTTAAATAAGAACATCAAAAACTAGTGACAAAAAAAGAATGCACACTTTGATGATTGTGCCTTCTCTATTAGACAAAACATAATAAATGTAGTCAGCAGGTGGCAGCATCGCTCTTGAGCCACGTCCAGCATATAACAAGAAAAGGTACTGGTAGAAGGAGAAAGGGAAGGAGCATCATGGACTCCAATGCAATATCAGAAATGAAAAGCCAATGAATGAGAGTCATCCAAAGTGTAATGGAGCACCTACCACATATTGATAGAAAAACATGTTGGGATATATTCTTAGGTGGATTATTTGCTGCAGAATTTACTGCGACTGAACGGGGCTTGTAATCCATGCCCTTTCTGCAGAAACAATCCCATTCATGCATTTGGGATCGAAACAACAAACCTGCCGCATGTGAACACAGCATGTAGGATGTACAGGACACCATGTAGGATGTACGGGACACCATGTTTGCATGTACCTGAGGAGCTTTTCAGCTTATAACTGCGCCCGCCATCTGCCGTGAGCCGCTGCTGCACGATAATGGACTCTCCATAAACATCACCTTTAAATGCATCGTTGCCTCTGTTCCGCAATTTTATGGAAACGTCGGCTGAACTGAAAGCGAAGAGTAGATGTTAAATATTTCTAAGTGGGCTGCAAAACCTATAAACACATTATATATAACTGCGTCAGTCATAAACATTGCATTAAGGCACGGATACATCAGTGATAAGGAGGCCAGTAATAATTAATAATAATCCTGCAGGGCTATGATGTCTATCAGCAGAATACGGGCGCTGTCTAAGTTAGTATGCGTTCTACAGGTAGCAAAGAGTGAAAAAAGGTGATTTTTGTGTACTCACCGTAAAATCTTTTTCTCCGAGCCAATCATTGGAGAACACAGGACCATGGGTGTTATGCTGCTGCCACTAGGAGGACACTAAGTAAACACAAAGAATTAACTCCTCCTCTGCCGTATACACCCCTTGACTGGCCAGTAATGACCCAGTTCGGTAGTAAAGCAGTAGGAGTATAAGAAAAACCAAGACAAGTAAACTATGTCAAAAACTGAGGAACAAACCACAACAACAACTAGCCAATAGGCTAACAGGTTGGGTGCTGTGTCCCCCAATGATTGGCTCGGAGAAAAAGATTTTACGGTGAGTAAACAAAAATCTCCTTTTCTCCTATGCCTCATTGGGGGACACGACCATGGGACGTCCTAAAGCAGTCCCTGGGTGGGGAGCAATTGCACTGCTAAAACCCCATGTACCACTGACTTATGAGGTGCCGCCGTTTGCAGAATGCGCCTGCCAAGGGCAGCGTCTGCCGAAGCCTGGGTATGAACGTGATAGTAATCATGAAGGGAAGAAAACAGCAGCACTCCCCGATCTTCAAAGCAGGTAAATCTTTATTGCGTTAAAATCTTCACGGCTCGGGGGTGCACATACAACGGAGTGTACAGGCTCAAACGACGGCCGTTTCGCGCTGCTCCGGCGCTTCAACGGGTTTGTGAACGGACGGACATGACGCCAGAAGAAGTGTATGCTGAAGGCACACTTCCTCCCTACATCACACCGCCCATTCACAGTACGGGACACTAAAAACAACTAAAAACAAATTCAATGAGCGCACGCTGTGTTAGACTTATGTGTAGCATATACTAAACCAGGTATTCAAAAGCATTATAATTATAAGGAACATAGTTACGTCTCTCTAATTAAGATCGTGCAAGGACCATTGCTCTACTGTACCTATCTAAACTTTCTCTCGTAAGGTTCCAGGAAAAGGGCGCATTGAAAGAGATAGCAGGGCGGGAGGATACGGTAGTGCGACTAGCAGATAAGGGGGCAAGATTGTGCTAATTCCAAGAGAGATGTACGTTAAGGAGGCCAACAGGCAGCTGGCAGATAGGAGCACGTATAGAAGGCTTCAGGGTGACCCCACATTTAAATATAAGGGAGAATTGAGATCATTGCTAAGAAAAACCGTGGAAACTAATGTCATTTCACAGAAGAAAGCTGAAAAATTGCTGCTGGAGTTCCCCATGAAACCGCACTGGTACCATGTCCCGAAAATACATAAGGCGATTACAGACCCACAGGGCCGACCAATTGTGTCTGGGGTGGGGTCCTTTACTGAACCACTTTCCAAGTATTCCTTCATACATAAAAGACACGAATTCTTTTTTGACACACATCAAACAATTCACTTGGCAACCAGGATTCATGTTAGCCTCAGTGGACGTGGTCAATTTATATACGCGTATCCCCCAGAGAGAGGGGGTTGAATCCATACGCCAGATTTTGAGTACTATTAACAGGGATCGTAATTTCATTGATTTAATTTGCAATGGCTTTATGTTTATTCTGACACAATGCATTTACGTTTATGGACCTCTGGTACATACAGATTGTCGGTACTGCCATGGGGACTCCGGCAGCATGTACATTTGCTAACTTATATTTAGGTCATTTTGAGGAGATATACATATATTCAGCCGATAATGTATTTCGTAAACATATCAAGCTGTACCTCACATATGTCGACGACATGTTCTTTGTGTGGGACGGATCGGAGGAGTTTTGCCCAATTTGTTGCCTATCTTAACGTTAATACGATGGGAATGACCTTACGTCAACATTTGGGGGATTACACTTAGATTATTTAGATGTGTCTTTACAAATTGAGGGAGGGGGAACTGTGCACCTCTTTAAACCGCAAACCAGTAGTCATCAATTCGGTTATGCATTACAACAGTTATCACCCGATCCACACGAAATGATCGCTGCCTTATAGCCAGCTCCTAAGAACATGTAGAGCCAATAATACGCAAGAGTGCTTTGACCTACAATCTCGAGAACTAGGCAAAAGACGAAAAGACAGAGGGTACCCAGATAAGGTTTGGCAAGAAGTAGTAAGGAAAATGAGTGAAACCAGTACCAGTCATGCCCAAGGGACACGAGGCACAAAAGAAAAAAGGTTCACATTTTGCTTCCAATACGGCCCCATGGATCAGCATATTCGAGCTGCTATTAGAAAAAATTGGCACATCCTGGAGAAAGATAAGGATTTAACTGGAATAGTAGCTAGGGGCCCTCTGATCTCAAACAGACGTAGTACAAGGGCAAAGGATATCTTGGTACTTAATTGTATCACGAAAGATAAGACAAATAATTGGCTTGAGTTAAGTACCCCGAAGGGGAATTACCGTTGCGGTCACTGTGTATATTGTAAATATCATGTCACAGACGGGGTCTTAAATATACGACCAGTTGCTCATAAAGTGACACATTTTACATACTGCAAAACAGATTATGTCGCATATGTGGTTTTCTGCCCTTGTGGGCATTACATAGGTAAAACTATACGACATTTATATATACGCTTTAGGGAACACTTTAAATCCATAACATCAGGTAAGGGAGTACTTAGGCTTATTAGCCACATTCAGGAAGTCCATGGGGGGAACCCCAGGGTGATGACATTCGCGGGCATAGAAGAAGTTGTACCATCCAAAAGAGGAGGAGATCTCCATAATTAATTACTGAGGCGGGAGGCAAGATGGATATAATGCAGACAGGGGCTATTGGTCTCGCAGGCCTGCATGATAGGGTGGACATGTCAATATTTTTATGATCAGGATTATCCGTATTCTCTCCGCATAATACATCAGCACAAATGTATTGTCGTTTTCTTTGGAATTTTTCGCCTATGTTGTTATATTTGGATCGTATATTTGCAATGCGGGTTGGTTATGTCTAAAAGTGTATTGCTATAGTTCATTCATGTTAATCTTCTAGTAGTACGAGAGAAAGTTTAGATAGGTACAGTCCTTGCACGATCTTAATTAGAGAGACGTAACTTCGTTGCTTATATTTATAATGCTTTTGAATACCTGGTTTAGTATATGCTACACAAGTCTAACACAGCGTGCGCGCATTGAATTTGTTTTTAGTTGTTTTTAGTGTCCCGTACTGTGAATGGGCGGTGTGACGTAGGGAGGAGGTGTGCCTTCAGCATAGACTTCTTCTGGCGTCATGTCCGTCCATTCCCAAACCCGTTGAAGTGCCGGAGCGGCGCAAAACAGCCGTCGTTTGAGCCTGTACCCTCAGTTATATGTGCACCCCCGAGCCGTGAAGATTTTAACGCAATAAAGATTTACCTGCTTTGAAGATCGGTGAGTGCTGCCGTTTTCTTCCCTTCATAATTCGTATCAGCATGTCTTCTTGGCTTAGCACCCGAGATCAGCTGGCCAGCTTCTGCTGATAGCCGGTGTGCTCACAAAGTAAGTGATTTGGTGGTGTGGTCAGCTGTTTTCTTCTTTGAGTGACTTTATGAACGTGATAGTGCTTCGTGAACGTATGCAGACTGGACCAAGTCGCAGCTTTACAAAGCTGTTGTGCTGAAGACTGGTGCCGAATGGCCCAAGAAGAACCGACCAACCGAGTTGGTCCTGCTGGGACAGGGGTGTTCCTGACGCGGTAGGATTCCTGAATAGTGGAGCGAATCCACTTGGCTAGAGTGGCCTTTGAGGCGGGTAGACCTTTCCTATGTCCCTCCAGAGCCACAAACAGGACATCCCACTTACGGAAGGGAGCCATGCGAGATATGTACCGCCGAAGAGCTCTAACCACATCCAGAGTATGGAGAGCTTTCTCGATACGGTGGGTTGGTGCCGGACAGAATGACGGCAAGACAATGTCCTCATTTAGATGAAAGGAGGAGACGACTTTAGGTAGGAAAAAGGGAGAGGTTCTCAAAACTACCTTGTCTGAATGAAAAATCAGATAAGGGGGTTGGCAAGAGAGGGCCACCAACTCAAACTCTCCTGATTGACGTAATCGCCACGAGAAAGACCACCTTCCAAGAAAGGAGGGTGAGAGAGATGTCCTGCAATGGTTCGAAAGGGGCCTCCTGAAGAACTCCGAGAACCAAGTTAAGATCCCATGAAGCCAAAGGCATTTTGTAGGGAGGGACCACCCGGGAGATTTCTTGGATGAAAGTCTTAACTGGCAGTCTGGAAGCGATCTTTCATTGGAATAGAACAGAAAATGCTGACACTTGTCCCTTGAGCGAGCTTAGGACAAGGCCTGACTCTAAACCCGATTGGAGAAACTCCAGAATGGACGGAATGGAAAACACCAGAGGAGAACCATGGGCATTGCACCATGGGCATTGCACCATGAAAAGAAGATGCGCCAGATACGATGATAAATGCGCATGGATACGGGTTTCCTAGCACGAATCATGGTAGAAGAAACCCCTGGAGAGAATACGGCTTGGGCTAAAATCCAGGACTCAACGGCGACGCCATCAAAGGCAGGACCCCGGAGTTCTGGTGGCAAATCGGGCCCTGTGAGAAGATCCATGCGATCTGGAAGCCGCCAGGGGACGTCGGCGACCATTTGGACGAGTTCCACGTACCATGCTTGGCGCGGCCAGTCAGGCGCGACGAGGATCACCGGTCTCCCCTCTGCCCTGATCTTCTTGATGACTCTCGGAGCAGAGGAAGAGGCGGAAATATGTATGGCAGTTAGAACAGATGCCACGACAGGACCAAAGCATATGCTCCGATGGCGCAAGGATCGTGGGATCGAGCAATGAACAGGGGAACCTGGTTGTTTAGCCTCAAGGCCATGAGATCCACATCCGGCGTCCCCCAGCGAAGACAAATCTGCTGGAAGACTTCCGGATGGAGGGACCACTCGCCCGAGGCAAGACCTTGGCGACTGAGGAAGTCCGCTTCCCAATTCTCCACACCCAGTATGTGGATCGCCGAGATGAGCGAATGATTTGTCTCGGCCCTGCGTAGGATGTGGGAGACTTCAAAGCATGGCTGCCCTGCTGCGGGTTCCCCCTTGCTGGTTGATAGACACCACGGCTGTTGCGTTGTCGGATTGGATTCTGATGGGATGGCCTGGGAGAAGGTGGTGAAAGTTGAGTAAGGCAAGTGTGATTGTTCGAATCTCCAAGATGTTGATTGGAAGACGCGACTCTTGTGGACCAATGACCCTGTGCCGTGTGATTGAAAACTGCGCCCCAGCCCAAAAGGCTGGCATCGGTGGTCACCACTAACCAGCACACTGGGAGAAAAGACTTTCCTTGGTCCAGGGAGGACTACAGCGTCCACCACCTGAGGGTATGCCTGACCTGTGGGGACAGGCGAAAACGACGGTCGAGGGAGAACAGACTCCTGTCCCAGGATAACAGCAGCGCCTGTTGCAGGGGACCGAGATGGAACTGCGCAAACAGAATGGCTTCCATCGCCGCAACCATTTTCCCGAGGATGCGCATCGTGAAGCGAATGGAGTGAGGGACTGGGCGGGAGAGCTTGCACACTCCCTGTTGTAAGGACAAGACCTTCTCTGGAGGGAGAATGACTAACCCACGTGAAAAGTCCAAAATCATGCCCAGGAAGCAGATTTGCCGAGCTGGTAGTGGAGAGGATTTCTCGAAGTTGATTTTCCAACCCAGGCAAGAAAGAGAATCCACGGTGATATTTACAGACTCCTCGCAGGCAGAATGGGACGGACCCTTGATTAATAGGTCGTCCAGATATGGAAGAACTACCACTCCCCGAGCGTGAAGAATGGCCATGACAGCTGCCATGATCTTCGTGAAGACTCTGGGGGCAGTGGCGAGTCCGAAGGGCAAGGCCACAAACTGGAAGTGTTCTTCCTGGACTGCTAAGCGTAGGAACTGCTGATGAGAAGGAAAAATTGGGATGTGTAGATAGGCATCCTTGATGTCTATGGATGCAAGGAACTCTCCTTTTTCCAGGGACGCGACAATGGAATGGAGCGAGTCCATCCTGAAGTGTCGGACCCGTATGAACTTGTTTAGCAGTTTGAGGTCCAGTATGGGCTGTAGAGTCCCGTCCTTCTTTGGGACCACGAATAGGTTGGAGTAAAACCCCTTGAACCTTTGGTCTCGTGGGACTGGGACGATGACATCCGTCCCTTTGAAGCGCCTGTATGGCCTGAAGAAGATGTGACGCCCTTGATTTGGGGGGAGAAGACTGGAAGAAGCGCGGAAGGGGGATGGAAGAAAACTCGATTTTGTATCCGGAAGACACGAGCTCTCTGAACCACTCGTCGTGAACGACCGAGAGCCAATTTTGACGGAACGAAAGACGATGTCCGCCTACTTCGTCAATGTCAGCCGGACACGTCGACGAGTCATTGTGTAGAAGGTTTAAGGGATGCCATAGGGCCAGAAGGTCTCGGTCTGGGTTTCCAGGAACGGTTACGTGGTGTATGAGACCTGGGGTTCCTGTTTTCCTGCCGTCCCGAACCAGGGGAAGTGGAGGACCAACTTGAGCTGTTACGAAAGGACCGGAATCGAAACTAACTGTTGTTGATTCCGAAAAGGCCGGGCAGGTTTTTGCTGGGGAATTTACTCCTCCGGTAGCGTCAGAAATGATTTGGTCTCGTTTCTCCCCAAATAAACAGCCAGATTGCTAAGGTAAAGAAGTCAGCGACTTTTTAGAAGCAGAATCTGCTTGCCAATCACGGAGCCACAAGGCCCTCCTGATGGAGATTGCATTTGCAGCAGCTTGCGCTGCACAATTAGCCGCATCTAAAGCTATAACTACGAAATCTCCGGCCTTAGCTATCTGGTTAGCTAGTCTGGCCGCCTCTGGGGGGAGATTACTGTCGTGGACGGTAGAGGTTAACACCTCTGCCCAGGCAACCACTGCCTTAGCCACCCAGGTAGTGGCAAAAGATGGAAGGAGAGCTGCTCCTGAGGCCTCAAAGACTGAGCGAGCCAGATAATCAATTTGACGGTCAGAAGGATTTTTGACTGATGAACCGTCGGACAGAGATAATACTGCTTTGGATGCGCGTCTCGATATGGCAGGATCCACAGAAGGAGAGAGAATCAACTCCTTCATCAGGTCCTTGGAGAAAGGATATTTAGCTTCCGCGGCTTTTTGAGCCGTAAATCGCTTCTCCGGGTGTTCCCTGTGATTTTGGACAATGTCCTGAAACTCAGGGTGATTGGCAAATATCTTTTGAACGCGTTTAGTCTTTATAAAAGACACGACGTGTTCCAGAGTGGATACAGATTCCTCGTCCACCATTAGTGTTTTGTTGACTGCCTCAATAAGGGAGTCAAGTGTCTTTTGACAGATAGGGGAATCTTGGGTTAAAGATTCCTCCGACTCGTATTCCGAGTCATGTAAGCTGCAACCCTCGGGGGAGGGGGAGCGAGAAGATGAGCTCACAGATGCTGAAGCTCGAGCGTGTATGGGAGACGAGGGAAGGGTCCTTTTTCTGGCACCTCGAGAGTCCCGTAGAACGGTACGTCCCCTGTGGTCGGACGGCCCCGCACCTGCGCCAGATTCCGTCGCAGTCGACGGAGGCGAGTTCTGGCTTAGGGAGGATCCCCGGAAAGAGTCCAATGCCTTGTTCAAGGAATCCACTGATCATGAAAAGGACGCGGCCCACTCAGGAGGGTTAGGCTTGACGGGGTCGGTGGGGACATTGGAGGTGGAGGCAGAAGGCGGTTGCGCACAGGCCGGGTCACAGTCCTGGCACAAGGGGGTATTGTGGGCACGTCGCAACGCAGAATTGCAAGTGGCACAAGAAGTAAAGAACACAGTGTGCTTTTTATTGCCCCTTTTAGCCTCCTTAGATTGAGACATAGTGTATGTCTATTCTCCAATAAACTGCGATAGTAGGGCTATGGGAGCAGAGAAGGGGTTAAGCTTTTCCCTATGGAGTGGAGCAGCTTACCCATGGTCCTGTGCTGGCATCCCCAGGGAGGAAGAGAGGAAAGTAGCGTTTTCGGCTGAATTTCCCCGCAGAATTGGAGTCCCAAGATGGCTCCCGAGATTTGCAGGGCTCTTCTCGATCAGAGCGAGAAGCGCCTGAGTAGTGGGCGGAGCTCAGGCGGTGGGTGGGATTTTTTAACTGCGGCCTAGTCCGGCTGATGAAGCCGGGGACTAAATTTGTGGAGCCGGCCGGCGGAGGGCGCCCGCGCCGCCTCGCCTAATGATCGCCGCTGGCATCTAGCCAGCGGTACCTCTCCCCAGGGACCCGGACCGCACCTTCCCACGCCGGAAGCATGAGGAAGGGTAGTACTCACCGAGGAGGGAGTCACCTCCAGCTCAATCAATCCTCCCTATGCCGGGGGATGGAGAGCGTCCTGATATGTGCCTGCCGCAGGGGACTTACGGCTACTGTGGGGACTACATGACGCCGTCAGGTGAGGGCTTAATTGCGGAGGAGCCCGGGAGATGCACCTAAGAGGTATACTCTATGTGCTCGCCATCTCACAGGGGGGGAGATCGGGACCGTATAGGAACGGTCGCCCTAGCGTAGATTAGGCGTGCCCCAGTCGTCGCAGGAGAGGTACACTCGCCATGCTCGCCTGTTGATGGCTCGGGGGAGAGCGGACCCTGAAAAGGAATCCGTCGCCCCTTCACTCCGTTAATTAAAAAATAAACATTTACAGAAAAAATAAAATAAAAACGTTGGGGTCTGAAAACAGACCCAAGTGCCTCCTACAGACACTAAGCAAGAACTGGGTCGTTACTGGCCAGTCAAGGGGTGTATAGTGCAGAGGAGGAGTTAATTCTTTGTGTTTACTTAGTGTCGTCCTAGTGGCGAGCATCATTACACCCATGGTCCTGTGTCCCCCAATGAGGCGTAGGAGAAAAACCTATCTGTGCATATCGCCACTTCATCTTGATACACATGTGGTGTGACATAGGATCCAATAGGAATTGTCCAACTAC
Source organism: Ranitomeya imitator (assembly GCF_032444005.1). NCBI lineage: Eukaryota > Metazoa > Chordata > Amphibia > Anura > Dendrobatidae > Ranitomeya > Ranitomeya imitator. The sequence continues at coordinate 638,701,707 of NC_091286.1, forward strand.
TGCTAGAGTTGAAGTCACGCCTGCTGCTCCCAGTGCGTTATTGTCCACAGCGGTGACATCACTGCAGCCAGTAACTGAGTTCAATGGCTCAGTCCAAGTGAATAGCACGAGCTGCTGAGCAAACAATTCGACAGCGCTGCAGCCAATCTGAAGTTAGTATCAGACACCAGGAGCATCGGCGGAGTGTGTGTGTGTGTGTGTGTGTGTGTGTGTGTGTGTGTATTCTACTTAGAAAGAAACATAAAGTCTAAAATATACAATATAGGGGGGGGGGGGGGGGGGGGTGGAAAGGCCCCAGAAAAGTGAACGGGATTATAAGACGCACTTTTTCTCCTCCAAATCTGGGTGGAAAATGTAAATGCATCCTATACTCCAAAGTGAATGAGGGGGCAGCTGTGGTGGAACGGGGTCGCAGGAGGTAGAGTCACTGCTTCAGGAGGCCTGTGGCATTAGGAGTGGTGCGTAATGCCCGAGATCTCAGAAGGTTTTGGTGCCGGCGAGTGGAATCCATTTTCCCTGTGATATCCCTGCGGTGGGCTCCGGGTAAATGGTCGCCGGAGGCAGAGCATGCGCTGATTGAGATTTCGTGAGACGACAACTTCTGAGAACCCAGGCACCGCAACATTGTCCTGCCGCCGCCAGCCTTCTAAAGCGGCAACCCTGCATCCTGTGACCCCACTCCAATGCAGCTGCCCCTCAGGTAAGCTACCTTTAAAAGGGAATATAAGACGAAGCATCATGTAAATTTTTTCAATTTTTTTCCTACTTTCCACTCAAGATTTGGGGTGTGTCTTATGGTAATGGTGCGTCTTATAATCCACAAAATACAGTATACATTTATTTACAGGTATTAACATGTGGACAGGGAAAAACTGAAAAAAGCAATGAAAAGAAAACTGGCTGGCGATTAGGACCACTTCAGATCTGGTCATTAAGGTGTGGAGCCCGATACATGTAATAATCTTTATTTTTATTTTTTATATAGCGCTAACATATTCCGCAGCGCTTTACAGTTTTCACACATTCTCATGTTGTGCACATACGGCCTTGTTCTCCTAGGACAGATAAGTGGGTGCAGTTGACGGTATAAGTGAATAGCAGACAGATATTTGGGAAAACTTCTAACACTTACGTCTCTCCGTCCTTCACAAACCCTTTGATTGAGGTACCTCTGTTTGTGATGGCGGCTTTTCCACCGAGCCCTACGATAAGAGCTGTTAGAACCGCACTTTTGCCACCTTTACAACAGAAAAGAAATAAGAGAATGTGAAACCAAAACAATTGAAGTCTGTCACCCCCCAAAACTCAAATTAAACCACTTATACAGTCATATAGGGGACTGAGCCCCGATAAAAATCAGACCTATAGTACAGATTTAACTACTTTTGCAAAAAAAATTTTTTGTTACATTTGCTAATTAGAAGTCCCCAGCTTTTACAACTCTGTCCCCTCATTTAGTATCCGCTGCCCCTCATGTTAGGATTCACTGACTGTTCGCTTTGAGCACTACTGGAATTTAATGTGATCTTGACCGTGCAGATGGAGTAATGAGGACCTTTAATTAGTAGAGTTAAGAGGATCACTTGTAGAACTGAGGTCCAGCGTCCTGGTCAGTGGTACCTGGTGGCTAGATAGGCCCTGAATCCCTTACCTTCCGGCATCACATTTCATTTGTCAGGGCTGGTGCAACATTATCAGTGTAATGTGTCATGACGTGGCGTCAGCGCTGGCTAATCAAAAGTCGAGACCGGAACGAAGGAAAATAAGAGTTTGTGGGCCTCCCATCTAGTCGCCAGGTATCACTGACCTGAACCGGAGTCCAGCGAATTGATCCGCTCACCTCTACTAATTAGCATATATAATACAACTTTTTTAAATGTATAAGTAAAAGTAGTGAAATCTACACCACAAACATAACATGTAGCAAAGCCACGTAGGCTAGGGTTACATCTTAGCTCTGCAGGTTCTGATTAGATCAACTGACTAGCCCTCTATATAACCAGGCTAGCTGTTCTGCTTAGGGAAACTGACCAGATTGGATGTGTCTTGGGGAGGAGGAGAGACACAGGCTAGATTCCCTCTCTGAGAAGAGACTGCACAGACCGTGTGCAGAGAAGCACACATATCAGTGGTTGCTATAGACAATAGCTGATTTGCTGGGTTATAAATCAGCCGTTTGTCATCTGACCTCGGAGCCGATAGACTGCAGCGTAGGCCGGTGTTACTCCTACTTCATCTACCCTGTGCCAGCAGCGCTGTTCCTCATCCTGACGATGGGCCTCAGAAATGCCAGGTGATTGTGAACGGTGTCCTACTTACAGGTCTTCTGGACTCTGAGTTTGTTGACCCTGGCAAGGGTCGGACTTCCGCATGTGCTAGTCCCTAGGAAGAGTGGGGGTAAGGCATATCCATGGAGATGCCGAGAACTATCCCATGGCCCAGATCAACATACGCACAGAATGTGGTTCCGTGTCCCATCAAGTGGAAGAGGTCAAGGACTTGCTGCATGCTATTGTTATCGAACGATATTTTCCTTTGTTCTGGAACTTATGGGATAAGGAAGGATCACCTGACACCAATATCCCTGACCTGAAGAAGTCCCAGGGCAACTTTGGAATAGCCCAGATCAGAGACTTAAGAGCGAAAGGTACTCTGGAAAATGTAAATGGGGTTCCCCTTGAGCCGATAGTGTTTCCGCAAGGGGCCATACAAAATGATTTGTTGTTTCGTGGGAACAAAGTGAAATGACAGGTGACAGAGCGCCTCCTCAAGGCCCAAGAAGAAAAATCCAGGGGATATAATTGGGCTGCTCGAGTGAGACAATTTAGGTCTGGGGATCAGGTACTTGTGTCAGTGCCCACAGGGAAGAGGAAGTTCCTTACCAAATAGCCGGGTCCCTATAAGGTGATGGAAAAGGTGTGATAGGTTAACAATAAAGTACAAAAACCAGGGAAAAGGATGAGCTTTGCCATATATTATGGCAACCTATTAGAACCCTGAATAAGTAGGGACCCACTCAAAAACCCCTGCTGGTTGGCCCAGTCAGAAACCAACCTTGCGGGTGCCAAAGTGGCAGGAACTTGGTTGCCTTCCAAAGATCAGCACAGCTGAGAATCAGTACCAAAAATAGTGGCAGGTTCTTGGGAGTCGAGGGGTTCAAGAGAGGCCTGGATGTCTTCCTGGAGCAGAACAATATTGTATCATACAATTAGGTTCTGTAGAAGGACGTAGATCTGGGGATTTATTATGATGGAATATAGGCTGAACTGGATGGACAAATGTCTTTTTTCGGCCTTACTAACTATGTTACTATGTTACTAACTCGCCCTTGTGTGATCAAGCATGAGCCTCAAGTTTGGGTCAATTTAAAGCCCTGTCGGCTCTGTGTTTGGCAGATGGTGCAGAGCCCAAGCTTTGGAACGGGAGTGGGTGGTGAGGTGGTTATGTACGATGTCAGGTAGGATAGGGTTAAAACCTAGCTCTACAGGTTCTGAATAGATTGCCTGATTGTCCCTGTATACAACTAGGAAAGCTGAGGGAAGTTGACCAGACTGGATTTGTCTTGGGGCGGAATAGAGAGACAGGACAGAATCCCTCTCTGAGAATAGAATGCACAGGCCGTGTTCAGAGAACAGCAAGTAACAGTGGTATCTATTGACAAGAACTGTTTTGTTTGACTGAGCTGGGGCTAGCTCAGCCATGTATGAATAGCCAGGGTCTGTTCTGGTTAGTTAGCACCTGGACAAGGCTAGGGATTTATGTTTGAGTATGTTGTTTTGGTTCTGTGCAACTTGTGGAAAGCAACAAAAACTGCATGTGTTTGGACCAAAACTGCATTGCCTTAGAGACTTTTCTAGGAGAGAAGACTGTATAAGTGATTTAATTTGAGTTTTGGGGTGGCACATTTGCCTCAATTTTAGTTTCTTCTCCTTTTGCTCCCCAAAAGCAATATTAAAAGGCATTCTAAATATTCTGTATGCTTTTGATCTCACAGTACCCTGCACTCCATCTTATTTTTCAAGATAAGAATAGGAAGCCCATTGCTATCCACAAAGAATTGTGGAGAGGAAGGAATGAATCCAAGTGTTCAAGGAGGGCAGCTCACACTCCATGTAAACAAAGAAGAAAGCTAACTTTACAGTCTGTAATGGGAAGGAGATCACACAGGTGGGAAGGAGAATCTTACACCCCATAGGATCAGCATAAGGGCGGGTTCCCTCACGAACTACAGGAGAAATCGATTCAGTAGCGAAGCTGTGCTGATGCATCATCCTCGTCACAAAGACCTCTCATCCAGCATGCATTACTGGGAGGGATATGCCCACATAAGAAATGACTGAAATTAGGAGCACGTTGTAAAATAATGAATAACTTCGGAGCCTTGACGTTAGTGCAACTATTTTTCTTTAGAGTTAAAAATAAGATTTTTTTTTTTTTACCGTGTTAAGGGTATCCAGAGCCTTTAATAAAGGAAAGCGTAATTTACACTTAATGGTGGGGAAGCCATAAGGCTACGTGCAAACACTGCGGAAAGTCTTGTGGATTTTTCAAGACCGATTTTGGTAATTACCGCAGATTTACCACGGTTTTTTTTTGGCGGTTTTTGTGCGGATTTCACAGGCGGTTTTACACCTGCGGATTCCTATTATGGAGCAGGTGTAAACCGCTGCGGAATCCGCACAAAGAATTGACATGCTGCGGAATAAACAAAGCAGCGTTTCCACGCGGTTTTTTCCGCAGCATGTGCACTGCGGATTTTGTTTTCCATAGGTTTGCATGGTACTGTAAACGCATGGAAAACTGCTGCGAATCTGTAGCGGCCCGATCAGCTGCGAATCCGAAGCAAAATCCGCAGTGTGTGCACACACCCTAAAAGTGAAGCATATAGATACCCAGCTCATTTACCTAATCTGTAAAGGAAAGTGTGAATAGCAATAATCAGTAAACTAAACACAGCAGCAGCTTCAGCTGTTCACATAGTTTGCTACAGTGTATCAGTGTAGAAAAAAATACATTCCAGAGGCTGTGTAGTTCACAGAAAAGTGCCTAGACTGAGGAGTGTGGCAGATTCTTCTCTGTGAATGAATGAACAAGAATGTGTCTATCTGCAAAATAGTGATGGGCTGAAACAAAGTTACAGGAGTCATTATGTACACAGCACTGACAAACAGGCTGAGCCACGCATGGGCAGGTGGTCTTGGCAGGATCCACACAACAAGTAACTGGGATCTCATCTTCATCACTTACTTCCATTGTTCCCAACAATAAAGTTGACATTTGGTCCAAATTGGAACGGCCCCAGCATCGCATGGCACATGAAGTTCTTCAAGGAGATGCTTTCAATAATGCCAACTTCAGCGGTGCTCTGCTAAAACACGATCACATCAAAACCGAACGCTCTCCTTTATGCAAAGCTAATGTCAATAGTCACATCGTTCACTTCCTCAGGACCCCTCCAGGAAAACTTTTCTCTATATGCGATGGTTAAAAAAAACTAAACAAAACACAAGAGACCTATTACTTACCCTCCCCAGGTTCAGTGCTGAGTCTACAACACTGCCAAGTTCTCCATTGACATCGCTGCAGCCCATCACTTGGTCTATATCACTTCAGCTGCTCAGCTCAATGTCACTGGTATAGGTAATCAACAGAGACCGAGGCATTGGCGGAGAAACGCCTCTGGACCCTGGCAGGGTGAGTAATACACTGGCTTGTTTGTTTGTTTTTTTACAACGAACTGTGCATTTAGGGAAAAAACTTTTCAGAAAGAGGACAACCCCTTTAAATGTTGACTGTTGCTTCAACAATCATAAGCTCATTATTGTGCCAATGTAACCACCATAAAAACAGGATTTTTGGTTGCTTACCGTAAAATCTGTTTCTCGGAGCCTTCATTGGGGGACACAGGAACCATGGGTGTATGCTGCTGCCACTAGGAGGCTGACACTATGCAAATAAAAAAGTTAGCTCCTCCTCTGCAGTGTACACCCCACCGACTGGAAGTAGGATATTCAGTTAGTGAAAAAAGCAGTAGGAGAAGTAACATGTTAAAGATAGAAAGTTAAACTGTGACAATATAACACAATAAAACAGAGCTGTTCAACTTGGGAGGGTGCTGTGTCCCCCAATGAAGGCTCAGAGAAACAGATTTTACGGTAAGCAACCAAAAATCCTGTTTTCTCTATCGCCTCATTGGGGGACACAGGAACCATGGGATGTCCCAAAGCAGTCCCTGGGGTGGGAACAGCAGAAAAAAAACTCCATTCAGGTCGGAGAACTTACCACTGCCGCCTGCAAGATCATTCCGCCTAGGCTGGCAACTGCCAAAGCGTAGGTATGGAGCTTATAACATTTGGCAAATGAGTGAATGGAACACCAGGTTGCCTTGCAAAGTTGTAGGGCGGATGCCCCATGGTGCACCGCCCAGGAGGCGCCCACTGCCCGGGGCAGAGCGAGTCTTAATCCCAGGAGGAGTCACTCTGTTCCTGACCCGGTAAGCCTCCAGAATAGCAGGTCTGATCCAGAGAACAATCATAACCTTGGAGGCTGGCAGGCCTCTTGGCGCACCGTCTGGAATGACAAATAGACGGTCCGTCTTCCTAAAGAAGGTGGTCCTAGACAAATAGATCCTCACCGCCCTGACCAGGTCTGGCCTGTTCAGCGAACGCTCCAGAGAATAGGTCGGAGCAGAACAAAAAGGTGGGAAGGACGATCTTATTGAAGTAACAAGGAGGACACCACCCTGGGAAGAAAAGGCGACGATGGCCGTAAACTACCTTATCTTGGTGAAGAACCAAGAAATGGGGCGACAGGAGAGAGCCACCAACTCCGAGACGCGCCTAATGGAGGTGATGGCCACCAGAAACGACACCTTGCAGGACAGAACAGACAGTGAGGCCTCATGGGGAGGTTCAAGGGGGGGAACCCCACAGCCTCCAGAACAAGATTAAGCTCCTTGGGATCCACGAGAGTCCGGTACAAGAGAGCTGCATGCACCACTCCTTGAAGAAAAGTTCTGACCTGAGAACGGGACGGATATATATCCTTGTACCGTGATAGCCAGTAGATAAAATATTTGGAATTGAATTAGTCTATGCCTGATGAAGAGGCCTGAGAAGTCTCGAAGGTTTGCAATTTGCTACCATCTTTTCAGTTAGCCATTAAGAGGTATCAACCACCGAGGTCTCTCAGATCTAAATATCTGACCTGAGAACGGGAAGTCAAGGACTTCTGAAATGGGACTTCAGAAAGAGAATGGAAAGCGTTGCTACCTGACCCTTTAGAGGACTAAGGTCAAGGCCAGCATCAAGTCCCGCCTTGAGAAAAGGCCAAATGGAAGGATTCAACAGCCAAGATGTTAAATTGAGCAACCAAGAACTCTGGTGGCAGATCGGTCCTTGGGACAGAAGATCTGGCCTGTCTGGGGCCTCCAGAGGAAGTCCGCGAGGAGATTGGCGATCTCAGCGAACCAGAACCTTCTGGGCCAATCTGGTGCGATCAGAAAGACCGGCACCCCCTCCGCAATGATCTTCAACAGCCTGGGAAGAAGGGAAGGGGAGGAAACAGATAGGGAAATACAAAATGCGACCCAGGAATGGCCAAAGCATCGGTCTCCACTACAAGAGGGTCGCGGACCTGGAAATAAACGGTGGAACCTTCCTAAGCAGTCGCGACACCAAGAGATCCGCGTCCGGAGATCCCCATCAAAGGCAAATTTGAAGGAAGACCTCCCGATGCAGGGACCACTCTCCTGCCGAAAGGCCCTCGTGGCAGAGAAAAACACCGCGGCCTAGTTGCCAACACCGGGAATATGCACTGCGGATAGTGCCGGAACCGTCGCCTCTGCCCAGAAGAGGATCTTGGATACCTCCGCCATTTCCAAGAGACTGATTCCCTCCATGGTGTTTGACATATGCCACAGCCGTGGCATTGGACGTCTGGATTCTGACTGGCAGACCTCTGAGAACCTTTTCCCAGTGACTCAGGGACAGAAGAATGGCCGCTATCTCAAGGATGTCGATCGGCAGAGGGGAATCTTGCTCCGACCAACGCCCCTTTAACTGACGGATTGTGGGAAACCGTGCCCCAGCCGGGAAGGCTGGCGACCGTCGTCACCACCTGCCATGGGCGAGAAGGAAGGACCGGACCTGGGGAATGAGAGGGGATGACAGCCACCAGCTGAGAGACCATTAGAATCGGACGGAAGGCCGAATTGGACGATCCAGAGACAGCACCAACCTGTCCCACTGAGAAAGGATGGCCTACTGAAGTGGAACAGCGCAAAAGGGAACACTTCCGATGCTGCCACCATTCGTCCCAGGACCTTCATTGCTGAACGAAGGAAGGCAGCCGAGGGCCTTGCAGAAAACTCCGTCCTGGAGAATTGCCCGTTTTTCCTTGAGAAGAAAAAAATAACAAAAAACCCTCAACTGACAGGTGTCGAACAGCATGCCTTAGAAGACGAGGCACTGACTCGGAACAAGACAAGACTTTGTTCTGCTGACCAGCCACCAGAAACGGGACAGGGAGTCGGATGATTGTCACTCTCCTGGGCCTGAGAGGGGGGCGGAGCCTTGATGTCTTCGAGGTACGGAATGAGCACTAGGCCCGTGATCCTCAAAATGTCCATAAATGTAGCCATGATCTTTATGAAGACACTGGGTGCGGTCGCAAGACCGAGTGGCAGGGCGATGAACTAGAAATGACTCTTCTGCACCACGAAACGCAGGAGACACAGGTGTGCTGGGAAAATCAGAACATCGAGATAGGCTTCTTGGATATCTATGGAGAACAGGAATTCCTGTGGTTCCATGCAAGCCAATACTGAACAGAGGGACTCCATCCTGAAATGCCGCAGGCAGAACCTTTTGTTCACTAACTTAGGAACCAGATGGGTCGAACTGCGCCGTTGTTCTTCGGCACTACAAGCAGGTTTGAATAGAAACCTGTGAAGCGTTCCTACTGAGATGGAAACGATAACCTCCGAACAAAGAAGAAAGGCAATGGACACAAAGAAACCTGGGATCAGATTAGGATCTTGTAGAGGGTGGGATTCGAAGAAGCGATTCCGGGGCCGCGAAGCGAACCCCATCTTGTATCCAGAGGATACCACCTCCCTGACCTCGACTGAGGCAAACCAAACATCCCTGCAAAAAAGAAAAAAACAAAACAGACGCCCGCCCAAACTGGGAGGAACACTGGGCCCTTAGCACGAGTTATGCCAAGGAAGATCTGCCAGGTCTGGGCCTGGTGGACCTACCATGGGAATTGAGGGAACGCCAGGAAGGGGTAGGCTTGAAGGAAGCCTTTTCTCTAGCCAGGCGAGACCGCGGTCTGTGCTAGCCAGAGGAATATTCTGACGCCACGAACCAGCGAAAGGACAAAAAGGGAGCTGAACTGCCATATCAGGGGAGGCCAGCGACGCTCGTGCCTCCCGTTGCGTCCTTAATAATTTGTTCCAGCATGTAGTCAAAGACGGGCCCCCTGGAAAGGGAGGCTGGTAAGGGACTTCTTTGAAAACAAGTCCACCTGCCATGTCTTGAGCCAAATATTCCGCCAGATGGTCACCATATTGCTGGATACCTGAGCTGCACAAGACACGCATCTAGGGAGACAGCTACCAAATATTTCCCTGCATAGGAAATCTGGTACGTCAGGTCGGCCAGCTCCCCCGGAAGAGGTCCAGCCGTGGTACCCTTACAAGGCTGTTTGGTCCATCTAGCTGTGGTCCTTGAGACCCAGGTAGAGGCAATGGCCGAGGCACAAAGCAGAAGCAGCCACTTCAAAAGGCTGATTTTTCCAGCGATTCTATACTTGTATCCTTGGAATCCATGAGGGATGCTGCATTAGAAAAGTCGAAGGACCATGTTGGCGGACAGTCTGGGGACCGACGAGTCCGCTGCCGAGAAATCAGTCCAGTTAGCGATGAGCTCAGGGGAGAAGGGATATAGGATGCCGAGACGCTTCCCTGTCTGAAAGTATCTGGTATGGTTCACCTTTCCCCTGGCAAGTACCACAACAAATTCAGTGTGTAGAGCAAAGACCTTGGAAGTTGGTTTTGACCGTCTAAACGAAACCGCCTTTTCTGCGGGTTCCGTAGATGTATCCATGATGCCTAAGGTCTGGTTGACTGCAATAATAAGGCTTTGCACCCTATCACTCATGCTAGAGGCCTGTAGTGAAACAAAGTCTGAATCTTCCTCTGAAAACATGACCGAGGACGCCCGTCTGACTCGGGAGAGGAGGATCTGGAAGAGGGATCTCACCGTGCCAGACCGGAGGGCGAGATGGATCGGGAAAAGGACAGAATTTCGCTCCTGTCTGGATCTCTTGTGACCTGTGTTGAAAAGGCCGGATGGAGAATCCTGTGACCCACTGGCAACTGCGGGGGGCTGGGAGGGACAATCTGTCAAGCACGGACACCAGGGACGTGACATCCTGGTGAGGTCCGCCACAGACCGAGACAGAAGGAAAGCCCACCCAGGGATAGGGGCCTCTGTCTCACCCGGGGTAGGAACTCCTGGCCGGTGGGTTCATGATGAGCAGACCCATTAACTGATGCCAGAACATTAGGGGATAGGAGAGCCGAGGAGAGTGTCGGGCTGCAGAGCAGCTACTCACAGTAGGTGCAGTCATCCTGTATTCAGCTCCAGACTGTAGGGCTGCTGTGCCAGGAAGAGAAGGCTCCACAGGAAACAAGTACAATCTGGATCAATAGGAAAAATGGCAGTCACAAGAGGGTGTCCAGGTCCAGGAGTGAAAAAGCGCACACTGCAGGGACACATGCTGAAAAGCCTGCTCTGAGACAGGAAAAAGGGGCGGAGCTAAATCGCGGGACCAGGGGGCGGAGCCAAGTGCCGGGGCGGAGCTAAGTCCCGGCAGGAAGGAGCTGACTAAGAGCTAGGTGGGAAAAAAGCCCGCCCGAAAAGCAGGAAGAAGAGGGGCGGAGCCAGCCCTGCAGCTAGGCCCGAGTGAAGCCGGGATCTAAATTAGAGCTGGTGACCGCCGGAGGATGGGGGAGCGGCGCAGAGGATTGAAAAACGCTGCAAAACAATGCCTGCAGCCCCAAATACCCGCAAAATTAAAGGGGAAACGACCCCCGATGCCCCACTCTGCAGCTAGGCCTGGAAGAGGCCGGGACCTAGATTACATCCCATGACCACCGGAGCACGGGGGAAGTGTTGAGGAAAGCCCTAAAACTGCTGCAAAGGTAACCTGAATTAAGGGGCCCACTATTAAAATAAAGGAATTTTTTTTTTTTTTTCTTTCCCGATCTTCTTTCTTCTGTGATCTTATTATCTCTGTACCTGGGGGGAGAGAGAGAGAGTACCTCCCCATCCAAGATCGGACGTCCGATAATCCAGCATAGTGGGACGTCCGTGTCTCCTCGAACAGACAGGCTCTGGTGGGCGAGTGGGTGGGAGACGGAGGCAGGCCCGGGTCTGAATCACCTCAACACGCTTCAGTGTTAGGGGCTGGGGTCCTGCCGACCAGACATATGAGGATACGGGGTGGCAGTACACGCCGTACTCATAGTCTCTTTGTGGGACTACAGGTGTGACTGACCACCCTGTATCCCTCCGTGGTACCTGAAAAGAAACGACGCACATTGAGGTAGATAAGGGTCTAATGAAAGACCCGTGTCCACCTCCTACTGACACTAAGCTAGACTGAATATCCTACTTCCAGTCGGTAGGGTGTACACTGCAGAGGAGGAGCTAACTTTTTTATTTGCATAGTGTCAGCCTCCTAGTGGCAGCAGCATACACCCATGGTTCCTGTGTCCCCCAATGAGGCGATAGAGAAAAGTACTTTTTTTTTTTTTTTTTTTTTTACAACAATTATCTTTTCTTTCTGTGAAAAATTCCTCTTAATTTATGCTCTCTACTCGAGTATGGCAGGTGATCCAGCGATGTGCTCGAGTCCCCACACCACATGTTTCTTGGCTGTTAGGCTGTGTGCACACGCTGCAGATTTTTCGCATTTTTTTCACGTTTTTTCGCTATAAAAACGCGGAAAAAAAAGCATACATTATGCATCCCATCATTTAGAATGCATTCCGCAATTTTTGTACACATGATGCGTTTTTTTCCGTGAAAAAAAAACACATCGCAGTAAAAAAAACGCAGCATGTTCATTAATTTTGCGGATTTCCCACTATATTATTGCATTGGGAACCTCTGGAAAAATCCGCAAAAAAAACGCACCAAAAACGCGAGAAAACCGCATGCGGATTTCTTGCAGAAAATGTCCTGTTTTGCTCAGGAAATTTCTTTAAGAAATCCTGAACGTGTGCACACAGCCTTAGACAGTCCACCCCCCCCCCCCCCAAAAAAAAAAAAAAAACATGCGGGATTGCCTGCGTACACAAGGACCTGATATAAACTGGAGGATCACAAAAAGTGGAACACAGCTCAGATATCACATGCTATATGGGATTGTACATTCATTGTATCTTATATATCCAGATATGCAAACGATAAGCCATGAAAACTGCATGAACTAAGCAAAGGAGCAAAGCTCCTGTACTCACGGACTGAGATTCCCCGTTCACGTAGGTAGACACTTGGGCTTCATGATGATCGTCGTCAGCTCGCGCTCTCTTCCCATTTCCAGCTGTGTTCAGTGGACTCGATTCCTTTCTTTTAACCATTGCTCATGAAGCAATAAAAATAATTAAAAATCTCTGCAAATGACAAAAAGCTCAAAGGTTCTCTCAATGCAGGTTCATCTACTATGTATAAGGCTGCCGTCACACTATCAGTATTCGGTCAGTATTTTACATCAGTATTTGTAAGCCAAAACCAGGAGAGGAACAATCAGAGGGAAAGTATAATAGAAACATATGCACCACTTCTGGATTTATCACCCACTCCTGGTTTTGGCTTACAAATACTGATGTAAAATACTGACCAAATACTGCTAGTGTGACGGCAGCCTAAGACATCACATACACTGCAAGACCGAGCTTACACCATAGCAGCCCGCACCCCCCAGTAACAGCAGCAGCGTCTCCTCGGTAGAAGACCCCCTTCCTAGCAGTAGGATCAGATGCAGGGACTCCTATAGCTTGGCAGTAGAGACAGCAATAATCATCCAGCAGTGATAGCAGAATCATCTCTCTTACCACTTTCTACTTAACAAAAGTAGCAGAATTCCCCTCAAACCCATCTAACCCCCTGACATTGTAAGAGCGGGGGTCTCTTCTTTCTTCGATAAATAGCAGTAAGACCCTCAGTTTCCCCAGCGCAGCTTCCATCCCCCCAGATTACATAAAGAGGAGAATCATAGGGTTCTCACGGCCACAGATTACAGGTAGGGGCTTGTAATCACTGCCCCCTACCTGAAACAAAGTGTCATCAATGATGCTCATTTCCTGGGGCTGGGCTATTCCCTTTGTGCTGTGAACAGTGACAGTGCGCTCTCTCACCAGCTCAGATCAATAATAATGAGCTGACACCTGAAAGTGTTGTCAGAGTACCCGGCGTGCAGAGTCAAACGATGCCCCAGCAATTGACGTAACTGGTCGCTGCATACCGGGTATTCTGGAAAAAAAAAAAAAAAGAGCTGTCGCCAGCTCCTTACTACTGATTTGAGTCAGTAAGAGTGCCCTGTCACTGTGCACCCTGTCACTGTGCACATCGCGCAGGGACTAGCCAAGCCTGGAGGCTTCATTTGAGTATCATAGCATGCACTGGTGGTACTCAAACAAATCATCAAACAGTCCAAAAAAGAAAAAGAAAAGCAGTTACAGTGAGGAAAAAAAGTATTTAGTCAGCGACCAATTGTGCAAGTTCTCCCACTTAAAAAGATGAGGCCTGTAATTGACATCATAGGTAGACCACAACTATTTGAGAGTCAAAATGAGAAAACAAATCCAGAAAATCACCTTGTCTGATATGGCAAGATTTATTTTTGCAAAATATGGTGGAAAATAAGTATTTGGTCACCTAAAAACATGCAAGACTTCTGGCTCTCACAGACCTGTAAGTTCTTTAAGAGGCTCCTCTGTCCTCCACTCATTACATGTAGTAATGGCTTCTGTTTGACCTAATTATCAGTATAAAAGACCCCTGTGCACACCCTCAAGCAGTCTGACTCCAAATTCTACTATGGTGAAAACCAAAGAGCTGTTCAAGGACACCAGAAACAAAATTGTAGCCGTGCACCAAGCTGAGAAGACTTAATCTGCAATAGGCAAGCAGCCTGATGTCATGAAATCAAATGTGAGAGCAATAATAAGAAAATGGAAGACTTACAAGACCGCTGGTGATCTCCCTCGATCTGGGGCTCCACGCAAGATCTCACCCCATGGGGTCAAAATGATCACAAGAATGGTGAGCGAAAATCCCAGAACAACACAGGGGGACCTAGTGAATGACCTGAATAGAGCTGGAACCAACGTAACAAAGGCTACCATCAGTAACACACTACGCCGCCAGGGACTCAGATCCAGCAGTGCCAGACGTGTCACCCCGCTTAAGCCAGTACATGTCCGGGCCTGTCTGAAGTTTGAAAGAGAGCATTTGGATAATCCAGAAGAGTATTGGGAGAATGTCATATGGTCTAATAAAACCAATGTAGAACTGTTTGGTAGAAATAAAACTTGTCGTGTTTGGAAGAGACAGAATGCTGAGTTGCATCCAAAGAACACCATACGTACTGTGAAGCATGGGGGAGGCAACATCATGCTGTGGGGCTGATTCTCTGCAAAGGGACCAAGACGATTGATCCGTGTACATGAAAGAATGAATGGGGCCATGTATCGTGATATTTTGAGTGCAAACCTCCTTCCACCAGCAAGGGCATTGAAGAAGAAACGTGGATGGGTCTTTCAGCATGATAATGATCCCAAGCACACCGCCAGGGCAACGAAGGAGTGGCTTCGTAAGAATCATATGAAGGCACTGGAGTGGCCTAGCCAGTCTCCAGATCTCAACCTCATAGAAAACCTTTGGAGGGAGTTGAAAGTCCGTGTTCCCCAGCAACAGGACCAAAACATCACTGCTCTAGAGGAGATCTGCATGGAGGAATGGGCCAACATACCACCTAGAGTGTGTGCCAATCTTGTGAAGACTTACAGAAAACGTTTCACCACTGCCATTGCCAACAAAGGATATATAACAAAATATTGAGATGAACTTTTGTTAATGACCAAATACTTATTTTCCACCATAATTTGCAAAATAAATCTTACCAAATCAGACAAGGTGATTTTCTGGATTTGTTTTCTCATGTTGACTCTCATAGTTGTGGTCTACCTATGATGTCAATTACAGGCCTATCATCTTTTAAAGTGGGAGAACCTGCTCAGAAAATTGTTAAGATTATGGAATTAAATGGAAAGGTATTTATGAGGAAATTACTTTGGTCCACACATCTAAATACAAGAAAAAGTGTAATCTTTAGGCTATGTGCACACGTTCAGGTTTTTTCGCGCTAAAAATGCTATAAAAACTCATTAAAATGCATACATTATGCATTCTATCATTTAGAATGCATTCTGCATGTTTTGTGCACATGGATGCGTTTTTTTCCGCGAAAAAAAAAAAACGCATCGCTGTAAAAAAATGAGCATGTTCATTATTTTTGTGGATTTTCTGTGTTTTTCCCGAAATTCTATGCATTTGGGAAAAAACGCGCAAAAAATGCATCAAAAACACATCAAAATCGCGGTAAAATCGCAGTAAAAACGCATGCGGATTTCTGGCAGAAATGACCGTTTTTTGTCAGGAAAATTTCTGCAAGAAATCCTGACGTGTGCACATACCCTTATAAAACCAAAAATGTCTGTGACTTTATACTATTTGTTTTAGTTAAGTTTTTAAAGGGAAAACATCAGCAGAGTTGTGCCGCAGATAGCAAGAAGGCAGCAGATAAATTTCCTCAAACACTCGTTGTGGCATTTCAGAAAAAAACACTGCAGAATTATTAGGCAAGTTGTATTTTAGAGGGTTATTTTTATTATTGATCAACAACTATGTTCTCAATCAACCCAAAAGACTCATAAATATCAAATACCAAATATATTCCCATCTCACTTGTTTATTTTCACCAGGTAAACCAATATCACTGCACAAAAAATAGAAAAAAAAACATTTTCTTTATGATGACACTCAGCAGCCTCCATCCATAGATTCTGTCAGTTGCTTGATCTGTTTACGATGAACATTGCGTGCAGCAGCCACCGCAGCCTCCCAGACACTGTTCCGAGAGGTGGACTGTTTTCCCTCCATGTAGATCTCACATTTTATGAGGGACCACAGGTTCTCTATGGGGTTCAGATCAGGTGAACAAGGGGGCCATGTCATTGTTTTTTCTTCTTTGAGAACTTTACTGGCCAGCCACACTGTGGAGTAGTTGGAGGCATGTGATGGAACATTGTCCTGCATGAAAATCATGTTTTTCTTGAATGATACCGACTTCTTCCTGTACCACTGCTTGAAGAAGTTGTCTTCCAGAAACTGGCAGTAGGTCTGGGAGTTGAGCTTCACTCCATCCTCAACCTGAAAAGGTCCCACAAGTTCGTCTTTGATGATCCCAGCCCATACCAGTCCCCCACCTCCACCTTGCTGGCGTCTGAGTCGGAGTGGAGCTCTCTGCCCTTTACTGATCCATCCATCTGGCCCATCAAGACTCACTCTCATTTCATCAGTCCATAAAACCTTTGAAAAGTCAGTCTTAAGATATTTCTTGGCCCAGTCTTGACATTTTATCTTATGTGTCTTGTTCAAAGCTGGTCGTTTTTCAGCCTTCCTTACCTTGGCCATGTCCCTGAGTATTGTACACCTTGTGCTTTTAGTTACTCCAGTAACGTTGCAGCTCTGAAATATGGCAAAACTGGTGGTAAATGGCATCTTGGCAGCCTCACGCTTGATTTTCCTCAATTCATGGACAGTTATTTTGCGCCTTTTTTGCCCAAAACGCTTCTTGCGACCCTGTTGGCTATTTGCCATGAAACGCTTGATTGTTCGGTGATCACACTTCAAAAGTTTGGCGATTTCAAGACTGCTGCATCCCTCTGCAAGACATCTCACAATTTTGGACTTTTCAGAGCCCGTCAAATCTCTCTTCTGACCCATTTTGCCAAAGGAAAGAAAGTTGCCAAATAATTAAGCACACCTTACATAGGGTGTTGATGTCATTAGACAACAGCCCTCCTCACTACAGAGATGCACATCACCTGATTTGCTTAATTGGTAGTTGGCTCTCAAGCCCGAACAGCTTGGAGTAGGACATCATGTATAAAAAGTATCGTGGTCAAAATACAACTTGCCTAATAATTCTGCACACAGTGTAGTTTGAAGATCTGGAGAACCAGACAAGCTGAGACACGTCCCCAGTCTTAGGCTAGGGTCACATTGCGCTAGTGCAATCCGTTTAGCGCTAGCGAGTTGCGCTAACGCAATGTTTTTTATGGGGCCGCGGTAACATCCCCGCTCTCGCAGATCCCCGATCTGCGAGAGCGGGGAACGGACCGCGGGCGCGCCTCGGACGCTGCAAGCAGCGTCAGTGGCGCGCCAGGAATCTCCGGCGCGTGCCGAACATGGCACGCGCTAGTGTAGCGCGTTCCCATTAGCGTGAATGGGCGCGTTAACGGCCGCGTTGCATGGCGTTAATTTCGCCGTGCAACGCTGTCCGTTTAACGCGGTCCCATAAAGCAATGGGAACCCAGCCTTACCCGAAGACCACTGCAGGTGATAACAGGTCGTCCCCTATGGGAGAGACTTGTCATACACCCCTAGCAGCGCTGGGAAGAGCCGGCTGGGCCTGGTTAGTTTGGTTTCCAGGCAGATCTTCTATTTCCTGGCTGAAGTTCTTGCTGCCCATGTTTTGGCCAATATGAATCAGCTGACTGTTTCCACATAAGGCTATGTTCACATTTGCGTTGCATCGGGCGCAACTGCGGCGACGCATGCGTCATGCACCCCTATATTTAACATGGGGGGCGCATGGACATGCGTTGTGCTGCGTTTTGTGACGCATGCGTTTTTTTTGCCGCAAGCGTTAGAGCGCAGAGGACGCAGCAAGTTGCATTTTTTTTTTGCATCCAAAATTCGGCAAAAAAGGACGCATGCATCGCAAAACTATGCGTTCTGGTGCGTTTTTGTTTGCGTTGTGCGTTGCGTCTCCGACGCAACATCGCACAACGCAAATGTGAACGTAGCCTAAGACCTCTGCTTGCTTGTTAGTAAATGGAAACATTCTTACAATCTGCCAGAAGGGGAAAGCGTGAAATATTGATGTCTAGTTCTGCTCCGCTCCCACCACAGAAATGGTTTCCATTCACTGGCAGCAAGCAGAAAGGTTGAAGCCTGTGACACAAGGTAGCCACGCACGCCTGGTCGTTGGGGGTCAGTAACACTCTTTTTGGGGGGCGGCAGAAGGTCCAGTGTTCGGCACTGAACAACCCGACTATTAGCGCAGAGGGATGAAACTGTCTAACTGCAATACAGTCCGCTGCCTATACTAACCAATCACAGAGCAGCTTTCATCTCATATGTTACTCCTGCAAAATGAAAGCTGCGCTGTAATTGGTTTCTATGAGCACCTGAGGTAAATTCATAAATGTGATTTTCCCGCCCAGTCATGTACACAGTACTATGAGCGGAGGCCACTTACCGGTCCGTTATACCGACACTCACCTCCGCGGTGACACAACCGGCACACGGTGTGTGTTTGCGGTGGTCAAACACAACAGACCCCGGCCCCAACCTGCCTCACACACGGAGCACAGGAAGCGGGATTCCACCAGGCCCCGCCCACCTGCGCGGTAAAACAGCTGGAATACGTCATCAGCCGTCCCCAGCTGTGCCGCCGCTAGGGGGCGAGCAGTGAGTTATCCCTGTGTCTGCGATACCGGCGGCCATGTTTGCGGAGTCCTGAAGACCTTTCCGTAGGGAAATGAGTGATATAGTGATGCTAAAAGTTTATTTTTTATAAGTTCATTATTGTGAGCAAAGTTTTTAGTCTCCAGATGTTTTTTTTTTTGCCCAGTTCATCAATTGCAACTTTGTTTAAAGAAAGTTTCATATTTTTTTGCTCAAATAAATGTTGATGCCCCCCATTCCCCCCCGGACTGTTTTTATATATCTTGTTTTTTACATTATACGCTAAAAAGTTACGAAAAATTGACAAATCTGTTCTCCCACGACATTCACAGGGGCCCTGATGACCGGCAGCGATAATCATACACAGCGGCCTATATTTATTTATTGTAATCAAATTGTTTACATGAAAGAAAGAAAATATTCAAACTAGATCCGATACAATGTGTAAGTGAAGAGGGAAAAGCAAAAACTTCTCATGGTAGAATCGTGTTTAATTTGGCACATTCCGCTGATGGGTTATAAAGCAGGAACGTAACAGAAAAATCAATTATTTTACTTAAAAAAATAGAAAAATGTAAAATATATATATGTGTGTGTATAATATACATGATAGGCTATCTAATAATATTCACATTTCCATACACAGCTATGAGTATGTGGATTAATGCATATATTTTTATATACATACATACACATATATATGTATATAAATAATAATAATAATAATTTGTATTTTTATTTATATAGCGCCAACATATACCGCAGCACTTTACAATTAAGCGGGGACATGTACGGACAATAAATTCAATACAAGTTAAGACAATTTAAACAGTGACATTAGCGGTGAGGTCCCTGCTCGCAAGCTACAAGGAAATGGGGGGACACAATAGGTGAAAAGTGCTTGTTATTTCAGGTCTGGCAATTATAATAAATAGGGATTTTCATATAAAGCTGCATGATCCGGTCATCAGCCCGTGTGTTTAAGTGCAATAGTCAAGTATCAAGTGCAGTTATCGTATCGTGTGCATGGAGGGTGTGGAGACAGATGAATAGTAGGGTGAGGATTCAGAATGATATTTGGAAGGAGGGAACAGGGCAAAGTTAGTCTACTGAGTAGTTGATGTGGTAGGCTTGTCTGAAGAGATGGGTTTTCAAAGCGCGTTAGAATAGGTTGGGGCTAGGTATCAGTCTCATCGTCTGGGGAAGTGCATTCCAGAGAGCTGGCGCAGCACGAGAGAAGTCTTGGAGACGGAGGTGCGAGGTTCGGATTACAGGGGATGTTAGTCTTAGGTCATTTGGAGAACAGAGGGCACGTGTAGGGCAATAGACAGAGATGAGAGAGGAGATATAAGGCGGTGCAGAACTGTGGAGAGCTTTGTGGGTGAGAGAGATGAGTTTACACTGGACCCTGTAGCGAATGGGTAGCCAGTGTAATGACTGGCACAAGATGGAGGCATCGGTGTAGCAGCTGGACAGAAATATGACCCTGGCTGCCGCATTCAAGATGGATTGGAGAGGAGAAAGTTTGGTAAGAGGGAGACCGATCAGAAGAGAGTTGCAATAGTCCAGACGAGAATGAATAAGAGCAACAGTAAGAGTCTTAGCAGTTTCAAAGGTGAGAAAAGGTCGGATTCTGGAGATGTCATCATAGACTATCCCCCTGGACGAAGCCTAATCGCGAAACGCGCGTCGGGGTCCTCCTACTGAGCTGCAATTCAGGTAAAATACATCTTAACCTGTCCCTTTGCCCTGCGCCTTAGCACTGATAAGCACTTTATAGCTACCGTATAAGTGAATGTAGAAACTCCACTTTGAATCTTTAGTACCGCTACAAACCTAGCTTTAGGTAGTTTCCTCTGCCATGCATTTTCTATCACTCCTGTTTTTCTGTAGCATATTAGTGAATGTGAATTGAGGCATTTTATTCATGTGCATATATTTGTAGGCATGTTATTGTCAGCCCATATATTTTCAAACCTTGTTTATTGTGACACATGTATGGTTCATATTAACCACATATACGGCAACTATCTTGTTAATACTTGTGTCGTGTTTTTTTTTTTTTTTTTTTTTTTGGGCTTGTAGAAATTTGTCACATTATTTTATGCACTTTTAAGAACTTTTTTTGCCTATTTTCTACAATTTTGGGATCATGTGATTGTTATAGGTTTCTTGTGATGTATTTACCTTATGCAGTCAGTAGATTCTGTCACTTTATCGCCATTGAATACTATTGGACTTGTTTAGTTTTTATATGCATTATCAATAAACTTTAATGTTTTTATTGGCAGGAAGCTTCCGTGTTTTCTCTGATTTGATATTTGTATAAATTGGAAGTGCTCTAACTTAGGCCGTTGTTTTGGGTATATTTGCATATGGAACCTGGCTTGACAAGGAGGGAGACGATCATGTTTGCAAAACTCTACAGAGTTTACACTATTGGACTCATGATGCTAGTATACGTCCAGAGTCAAATAGTGGCGACACTGTGAACATTGCTACCACCTCACCTGACCAATAACCTTAAGGGTACCATTATAAAACGATTAACCAACGATCCCGACCAGTGATACGACCTGACCGTGATCGTTGCGTCGTGTGGTTGCTGGAGAGCTGTCACACAGACAGCTCTCCAGCGACCAAAAAAGACCAAGTCCCCGTGTAATCTGGGTAAACATTGTGTTATGAAGCGCAGGGCCGCACTCACGATGTTTTCCCTGTTGACCATTGTAAATGTAACACAAAAATAAAAAAAAACATTACATTCTGGTGTGTGACACGTCGCCGTCACCTTTCCGTACTGTGCCAGCCCTAAAGCACAGCACAGCGTTTAAGTCAACGGTGTGCTCTGCTTTAACTTTACGGCCGGGAATGACAGTGTCATTCACTGCGGGAAGATGACGGCGATGGACGTGGTAGACACCGTAATGTAAGTGTGTAGTATATTTTGGTATTTTTCAATTTTTTGAGTGGGTAAAACACTGCGCTAGTAACCCGATATTCCCTGGTTTCCAGCTACATCGCTGGATCGGTGTCAAACACGCCGATCCAACAATGACAGCGTGTGATCAGTGACCCAATAAATGTCCTGATCATTCGCAGAGACCTACAATCTCCCAGCAGGGGCCTGATCGTTGGTCGCTGTCACGGCATAACGATTTCAGAAAAGATAACGTTGCTACGTGACAAAAAACAACTATATCGTTAATGAAATCGTTGTGTGATGGTACCTTTACGGTAGGTTTTGAAATTGATATATTGTGAAATGCTCTTTGTGTTTGTAACATCTCATAGTACAATGAAAGCCTGCCCTAAAAAAATTTGAAAAAAAAATTGATAAGATTGTGTCAGACATTGCACATCAGGTGTTACAAACACAAGATTTGTTTATACGGCGCAAGGTGTGATTTGGTGCAAACTTTATTTTAGACCAAGAAACTCCTTATTTTTGATCAAATAAAAAATTTTATTAACGGGGACACAAAAAGAAAAAATGGGTAAAGGTTAAGGGGTATTAACGTCAGCGACAAAGGGAGATTGATAACCTCCAGTCAGGGCCGTATTTAGAGTTTCTGCTGCCCTAGGCACTTTTATTGCTGCCTCCCACTTTGGTGAGTAAGACACTATCGGCAGTCGCATTTTGCATCAGATTGGCAGTTTTTCTGCATCTGCCGCGTACTGGATCACTTACGGCAACACTGCGTTCAACCTCATTCATTCCCTATGGGATTTGCGGCACTTGCCATAATCTGGCAAATGCGGTACCATACCCCCCCAACTTTTGAAAAAGGGAAGGAGTTATGAAGTTTGCGGCGCACGTAGTGCGCCGCGGCAAATTTTAGGCCACACCTCTGACCACACCCATTTCACAACTAGTCACACCCATATCCACGTCCCAACCACAGCCATTTAGCACTGCTGATCACACTGTTTTATATACAATAATTATAAACAAAAAAATATGGCCACACAGTGCTCCATACTGTATAATGGCCACACATGATGCTCAATACTGTATAATGGCCACACAGTGCTCCATACTGTATAATGGCCACACATGATGCTCAATACTGTATAATGGCCATTGGCCACACATGATGCTCCATCCTGTATAACGGCCACACATTATGCTCCATCCTGTATAACGGCCACACATGATGCTCCATCCTGTATAATGGCCACACAATGCTCCATACTGTATAATGGCCGCACGTGATGCTCCATACTGTATAATGACCACACATGATGCTCAATACTGTATAATGACCGCACATGATGCTCCATACTGTATATTGGCAGCACATGATGCTCCATACTGTATAACGGCCACACATGATGCTCCATCCTGTATAACTGCCACACATGATGCTCCATCCTGTATAACGGCCACACATGATGCTCCATACTTTATAATGGCCACACACTGCTCCATACTGTATAATGGCCACACATGATGCTCCATACTGTATAATGGCCACACATGATGCTCCATACTGTATAATGGCCATTGGCCACACATGATGCTCCATCCTGTATAACGGCCACACATGATGCTCCATCCTGTATAACGGCCACACATGATGCTCCATCCTGTATAACGGCCACACATGATGCTCCATCCTGTATAACGGCCACACATGATGCTCCATCCTGTATAATGGCCACACAATGCTCCATACTGTATAATGGCCGCACGTGATGCTCCATACTGTATAATGACCACACATGATGCTCAATACTGTATAATGACCGCACATGATGCTCCATACTGTATATTGGCAGCACATGATGCTCCATCCTGTATAACGGCCACACATGATGCTCCATCCTGTATAACGGCCACACATGATGCTCCATCCTGTATAACGGCCACACATGATGCTCCATACTTTATAATGGCCACACACTGCTCCATACTGTATAATGGCCACACACTGCTCCATACTGTATAATGGCCACACATGATGCTCCATACTGTATAATGGCCACACATGATGCTCCATACTGTATAATGGCCACACAATGCTCCATACTGTATAATGGCCGCACAAGATGCTCCATACTTTATAATGGCCACACAATGCTCCATACTGTATAACGGCCACACATGATGCTCCATACTGTATAATGGCCACACATGATGCTCCATCCTGTATAATGGCCACACAATGCTCCATACTGTATAATGGCTCCACATGATGCTCAATACTGTATAATGGCCACACAATGCTCCATACTGTATAACGGCCACACATGATGCTCCATACTGTATAATGGCCACACATGATGCTCCATACTGTATAATAGCCACACACTGCTCCATACTGTATAATGGCCGCACAAGATGCTCCATACTGTATAATGGCCACACAATGCTCCATACTGTATAACGGCCACACATGATGCTCCATACTGTATAATGGCCACACATGATGCTCCATCCTGTATAATGGCCACACATGATGCTCCATCCTGTATAATGGCCACACATGATGCTCCATCCTGTATAATGGCCACACAATGCTCCATACTGTATAATGGCTCCACATGATGCTCCATACTGTATAATGGCCACACAATGCTCCATACTCTATAACGGCCACACATGATGCTCCATACTGTATAATGGCCACACATGATGCTCAATACTGTATTATGGCCACACACAGTTCTCCATACTGTATAATGACCCCCCCTCTTGTATGCATGGCTCATATTCCCCACCCCCCTGTATGAATGGCTCATATTCCCCACCCCCCTGTATGAATGGCTCATATTCCACCCCCCCTGTATGCATGGCTCATATTCCACCCCCCCCTATATGCATGGCTCATATTCCACCCCCCCCCGTATGCATGGCTCATATTCCACCCCCCCCTGTATGCATGGCTCATATTCCACCCCCCCCTGTATGCATGGCTCATATTCCACTCCCCCCCGTATGCATGGCTCACATTCCACCCCCCCCCCCCGTGTGCATGGCTCATATTCCTCCACCCCCCACACCTGTATGCATGGCTCATATTCCTCCACCGCCCCATCTTGAATGGCGCGGCTTACCGTCCTCCTTCTTCCCCCCTCCCCTGTCCCCCCATCCCTCATACTCACCTGCTCCTCACCGCGCGGCCGCGACGTCCCTCTGGCTGTCCCGACTCCCGGCGCGCTGCACCTTCTTCCTGCGTGAGCGGTCAGGTGATACCGCTCTGCTCATTAAGGTCATGAATATGCGCATATTCATGACCTTAATTAGCGGTACCACGTGACCGCTCATTAAGGACGAGCTCCAGACGCCGAGACCAGGCATCGCTGGAGCAGCAGGTTGAGTATTGTCTTCAAGGAGGGCGGGTGGGAGGCGGGAGGGAGGGAGGGAGGGAGGGTGGGCGGCCAGTTGGGGCGGGGTCGTTCGGGAGGTGACCCAGCTTTAAAAAAAAAAAAACCTTGCTCAGGTGCCGCCCCCTGCAGTGTCCCCGCCCTAGGCACGTGCCCTCACGTGCCTAGTGGCAAATACAGCCCTGCCTCCAGTTTTTGTGTGGGTTGAGGAGAACGAGGAGGAGGACGAGGGGGAGGAACCACCATATTTTAAGACACTGGACGGGATGCCGACGTCAGTCCAGCCTGTAGAGGGTGGCGATAATGCCAACGCAGGAGGTGAGGGAGGAGGGACGACCAGTGTCCTAGCTAATGTGGACTGGCTATGGCTACTCCTGCTCCGGGTAGACCCAGGCTGGGTACTTGGTGTGCTGGTTCTTGGAGCAGCCATAGCAGACGTTGTAGTGCTGGTCTTCTTCTTTTTTTTTCTCCTCTCTCCCTCTGGGTGTGGTTCGGCTTCCCGTCTTTGTGCCCTTGAAGGCCTGGCAGGAGCAGAAGTTTGGGGCTCTGTTCTATGGTTGCGGTGGCGGCGGCGGTGGCCCTCGGCACGCGGAGCTCTGTGTTGGTGCTCTGCAGCAGGAGTCGGAGCCATGGTAGCCAGCGATGGTACTGCGGGCATTGTAGTTGCTGACTGCATGACCCGAGCCTGCTGCAGAGCAGTCACGTATGCATTGTTGCAGGCCTGCATCACCGAAATCTGGAGTTCCGGCGTAAGATGTTCCGCCATGCCCTTCTCAATGGCACTAAAAAATGTTTGGCCGGCCTCGAGAGCTCTGATTCCATTGTTTCAAGACGCCGGTCGATATTGGACAGAGCTGTGTCCATTCTATCGCCCAGCGCCTTGAAACAATTCTGGAAGACCGTGCTCAAATGCAAAAATTCGGGCAGGACCGCCCTATCCGAGGCCCGCTGACGCTGTCGGGAAGACCCGAAGGAAGGAGCGACAGAGGCCTCGGCCAGGGGTTACATTTGATGGACCGGCTGCCGGTTCGCCAGATTGTGGTGGTGCAGACCTGCTCTCGCTGTGGGATGGCTGTGACGGGTCAGATGGCGATTCACGAAGGACCGCTCCAGAGGGTCGGACAGACTCGCGGGTGCTGCTGTGTGTTCTGTGAAAACATAAGGAAACCATTAGTATACTAAATATAACATTTCACATTCGTCACCACATGTGTAAAAGTTAACATTGCATCACACATTATAATTTAACATAACTGTTTAAGGGTTAGTTCAGTCTGTCAGTCGTAACGGTTTGCTGATTGAACCGGCCAGCTGCCTGACATGGCTGATGCGACCAATCAGCGCGGGTCACAGGCCTGATTAAAAATGCCCGCTCCTTACTCCCCGCAGTGAATGGCCGTCGCCCGCATACTCCCCTGTCATTAATTAACTTTACCGGCGGTATCCATTGCCGCCGTTAATGTTAACCAATTTTTAATATTGACACTGCATATGCCGCATCAATATTAAAAATAGAATACATTTATTTTTTTCAAAATAGTCACCCATGTTTGCCGTTTGTAACGCCCGACAATTACGCTTATCGTCGGAACTGCCATGACGTCACGGTCATGTGACCGAGACGTCATCACAAGTCCTGCGAGCTGAGCAACCATGGGAACATAACCTGCCTTGGAGTAGAAGGTATGCCGTGTCTATTATATTTTTCCTTTTTTTTTTAAATCTGGGATACACCTGGATGGGCAATATACTACTCCACTATGAAATATTGCCCGGGCCTGGCCAATCTACTATCTGTCTGTGTGCTGTATACTTCGTACTTGCCAAAATAAATGGCTGGGCAATAAACTACGTGGCTGGGAAATATACTACGTGAATATGCATGTTTTCCAAACGAGGTGTGTGAATAGGTACTATACTTACTCTCGGCCTTCAAGGACCGGTCGCAGGAATTGCAAAATACGATTATATTTGTAGATAGAGGTCCTTGAAGCTGCAGCACCACTACGGATCTGTCCCTCCTTTTTCAAGCCCCTCTTGAAACGGTCCTTCATGGAGCGCCATCTGGTCTTCAATTGTTTAACTGTGTATAAAGTAAAAAAAAAAATTAGTTTAAGAGAAAATATTGAAATTGATAACGCAACCGTGTGCAATCCCAATAGAAGACATCACAGACGGTTGTGTATCCTGCCATGATGGGTCAGAGCAGCATTTCGGAAATACTTACAAAATTTATCTTTAACCGCGGGGGAAGCGCTGTCGAAGCCATCCCACAGCGATTTTGCCACCTCAACCCACAAACGGCGCAACACGCCCTGGTCCGCGTGCCACGGCTGTCCCACAACGGGCCTCGCTCCTGTATGGATGCAACCATGAGGTCGATGTCCAGTGGGTCGTCATGGGCCCGTTGTGAAACCTAGAATAATTGGAAAATATTAATGTTTGCAAGATAAAAATTGTTCTCCCTACTTCCTCCACCACCACCTACCAATTCCACCACCCCCCCCCCCCCTCCCACCACCCCCCATACCCAAAAAAAAAAAAATGGTTAAAGAAAAAAAAGAAATAGGTTGTTTGACATAAAAACTTACTCGCCGTCCTGCCACCACAGCTTGGTCCCGTGGTCTCTGCTCCTGCTGGCTCTGTTCCTCCTGGCTCTCCTCCTCACTTGAAGAAGCCTGGAAAATAGTTTAAAAAAAGTTGAGTGACCCATCTACAAATGACACCGAATAGTAAGCAACAGTAGATCATGTACTCACCGGACTCCTCAGCGGTGGGGTGATGCTTGACTCGCTGGCCATTTTTACTAGATGAAATTCTGAAATAAAAAACAAAATAAAATTTATCCTATGCACAATACAGCGGAACATAGGAAAATATAAAAAAAAAAATACATTTACATTTCAACCACAAAGAACATTGCTGAGCAAACAACACTGCCACATTGAAACAAAAAACAATGGCAGAGACAACACAATGCCAGAGTAAACAAAAGCCTAAAGATAACAAAACAAATACACAACAGACCCTATGTCGTAATCCAAAAAGACAGTTTTTTTAACAGAATGTTTACTACATTGATTGCCAAAAGTCAAAAGAAAAGCAAAACCATACCGCCATACGTGACAATTAAAAAAACAAACAAACAAACAAACAAAAAAATGGCTAAATATAAAGACCTTAAATACCAAACTGATTAAAAAAGCAAACATTTATATTTAAAAAAAAAAAAAAAATTTGGAACAATAGTATGCACGGAGCAACCCCCCCCAAAAAAATAGATTTTTGAAAGAAAAAAATTAACAACCCCCAAAAATTAAGGACAGAAACGGCAATCCTGGATACACCACCATACTTTACAATAAAACCGACAGGGCCGGAGACAATAAAAGGCCATACAACGCCATACATCACAACCAGAAACATACAACAATGTCTTTACACAACCACAGTGCAGAACATAATACACAACTTGCAATATAAATTATTACATTTAATAAAAGGGCGCAGAATCATTCTATACTACCATACTTTACAATAAAACCAACATGGCCGGAGACAATTAAACGCCATCATATAACGCAAGAAAAATACATCACAACTGAATACAAAAAACACCCCCAAACCAATAAATGGAAAAGAAAAATCTATCCTGGAAAGAACAATAATCAAGGCCGGAGACAATTAAACGCCATCCTTTGCAACACCATACATCACAACCAGACTAAAAATACAACAATGTCTTTACACAACCACAGTGCAGAATATAATACACAACTTGCAATAAAACAATTTAAAAATAAAACATGTAGAAAATGCGCAGAATCATTCTATACTTACATCTCTGGACAGCAGATGAAGACGTCTGGTGTGTTGGCTATAGATGCTGCAGCAGAAGTGACAAACAATCCAAACATTTTCTTTATATATGGGGGATGTTTATCACTGTCTAGACACTGTCTAGACACTTTTTTGTGTAATTTTATTTAACGACGCATGCGTCGCACAACGCACGCACGACGCACGCACTTGCGTCACGTGCGTTGTCAATTGGTTTCAATGGGAGATTGTAACGCAATGACGACGCACGAGCGACGCAAGTGCGACGCATGCGTTTTATAGACGCTACAAAAATGCAACATGTAGCGTCTCCGACGCCACTCAGGTGCGGTGAAACGACGCATGCGTCGTGCGTTTTCACAAAAACGCATGACAACGCAACGCATGCGTCCCCAATGTTAAAGATAGGGGCGCATGACGCATGCGTCGTTGTGCGTCGACGACGCTGCGTCGCATGACGCTAATGTGAACGTAGCCTTATTGTGTTGCACTTTTATCATGTTAGCAAATTCTACTTCAACCAATAGTATAAAAACACACTTTCAGCACTTAACCTATAAAAATGTAGGAAAAACTTAACCTATGAGGATACAGAAAAACCCGGAGACTACATATATGGTCATGTCTTTCTGGCATAAAAAAAAGCATACCAACTGGTGTCTCAGAGTCTTATGTAGCGATACACCCCCGAGTCCCTTCCCAAGGCTCGAGTCAGAACACTCAAGCTCTTAATACCAATTATGAACTATAGCCTAATTAAGTAACAAAATTTTATCTTCATGAGAAACAAGACAGCGTTAGAAGCAAAAAAAATGAAGCCTTTAGTTTTGATCTTAGTTTAACCCATCACAGAAGGAGCGGTCAGAGAGGTAGGAGGAGAACCAGGAGAGGGCTGTGTCCTTGAGGCCTATAGAGCGGAGCATAGTGAGGAGGAACTGATGATCCACAGTGTCAAATGCGGCAGAGAGATACAGGAGAATCAGCAGAGAGCAATGACCTTTGGATTTAGCTGTTATTAGATCATTAGAGACTTTAGTGAGGGCAGTTTCAGTGGAGTGTAAAGAACGGAAACCAGATTGTAAGGGGTCGAGAAGAGAGTTATCCGAGAGATAGCAGATTAGATGGGAGTAGACCAAGCGTTCCAGGAGTTTAGAGATGAAGGAAAGGTTAGAGACCGGTCTGTAGTTAGTGCAGTTCTGGTCCAGGGATGGCTTTTTAAGTAAAGGGGTTATGATGGCATGTTTAAATGAGGAGGGAAAGATACCTGAAGAAAGAGAGAGGTTCAATATTTTAGTCAGGTGAGTGGTGACCACTAGTGAGAGAGACTGCAGGAGAGGTGAAGGAATGGGGTCACTGTTGCAGGTTGTAGGCCGAGCAGAAGCGAGGAGCTTGGAAACTTCTTCTTCTGAAACAGGCTCAAAGATGTCTAGTGAACTTGAGGTGCGGCAGGGAAGGGGATCCAGGCACTGAGGAGATTGAGCTGAGATATTCTGATGGATGTGGTTGATTTTTTCTAAGAAATAAGTGGCCAGATCCTCACCGCTGAGGTTGGTAATGGGGGCCTGTACTTTAGGTTTCAGGAGGGAGTTTAAGGTTTCAAAAAGTCATTTTGGGTTGTTGGATAGTGAGGTGATGAGGGTGGTGAAGTAGGATTGTTTGGCCAGATAAAGGGCAGAGTTATAGGTCGCTCTGCACACCTTGAGCAACGCTGAATAAAGCGTGTTTGCATAGTGTGCCAGGGCTGCCGTTGTCTGTGTCGGGTCTTTCTGTGTGTAGAAGGTGCTGCTTCATCCAGGGCATTCTTCAGTGTATTATTGAAGTGTGACAATGCTAAGTCAGGACAGGAGAGGGAGGAGATGGGGGCTAGAGATGTGTGGAGATTGTCCATAAGCTGCTGGGTATTAATGGTACGTGTATTCCGATAAGTGTGGTAAGTGGGGGTGTCCCGGGTGAGGAGACAATTCTTGACAGAGAAGGAAAGAAGGTTGTGGTCCGAGAGCGGGAGAGGGGAGTTAGTAATGTCGTGCAGCGAGCCGGGACCGGAGAAAACCAGGTCCAGAGTATTCCCGTCCTCATGCGTAGGAGAATTAGTAAACTGTGAGAGGCCGAATGAAGAAGTTAGAGAAAGAAGATAAGAGGCAGATTGGGAGAGGGGATCATTGATGGGGATGTTAAAGTCTCCCATGATGAGGGCGGGGATGTCACAGGATAGGAAGTGAGTAAGCCAGGTGGCAAAGTGGTCTAGAAACTGGCGGAGGAGCCTGGAGGGCGATAAACAACCGCCACTCGCAAGGAGAAGGGCTTAGAGTCTGATGGCGTGGACTTCAAAGGAAGGAAATGTGAGTGAGGGAACCGGGGGGATGACCTAGAAAGCACATTGTGATGAAAGGAGCAAACCAACACCTCCACCCTGTCTGTTCTCAGGTCTGGTGTTATGTGAAAATTTTAGCCCACTAAACGAGAGAGCGGCAGCAGCAGTGGTGTCTGAGTGCTGGATCCAGGTTTCTGTAATAGCCAGAAGGTTAAGGGAATTTGAGAGGAAAAGATCGTGAATGTAAGTTAGTTTGTTACACACAGACCGTGCATTCCAGAGAGCACAGTGGAATGCGATATGAGAAGGCATGCACTGAATGTTAATAAGATTAGCAGGGTTTCTATATGTAGCTGGAGGAGAGTAATGTATGCTGGTGGAGGGAGGCCCTGGGTTGTGGGAGATGTCACCTGCAACTAATAGAAGGAGAAAAAACAGAAAGAGCAGGTGGTGGGATGATTGGTATGAATGTTTTGAGTGCTGCATGGAGGTAGTGGCTGGTTTGGAGTGGGAAAGAAATGTCAGTAGAGCCTCAGAGTTATATATGGGA
The DNA here is from genome assembly GCF_032444005.1 of Ranitomeya imitator. NCBI lineage: Eukaryota > Metazoa > Chordata > Amphibia > Anura > Dendrobatidae > Ranitomeya > Ranitomeya imitator. The sequence goes on from NC_091286.1 coordinate 638,733,568, forward strand.
GAGGGGAGAAGGGAGGGGTGGATATAGAGAGAGTGCATACCATGAGATACGGCCTTCCCAAAACCCTGTCTGATGACAAATGCACACTTTGCAGGATGCAGCAGGCCTCCACTGATAAAGGCTAGGGGCGGCACAGGTGCAAACTACTTGATAAAAACAGCCACCCCAACCAAACATTGCAGGGGTTGGCTGCCTAGCAGAAAAAATGCACATTAATATAACTCACATAGGACGCCAGTCACACTGATAGGTGTGGTGCACAGTGTCTGGTATGCAACCTATTGATAACACCCCTTGTATTAACAGGCGGGCTGCCCAGCACTAAAAAATGCAGCACACAGTGACAGACGCCCCAGAAAAACCTAGCCAACATAAAGAGGCCTGGCCACATCCTGCAGAAAAGGATATGATAAAGTGCAAAAAAATGCATGCATATGATAAACACATACACTATATGAGGTATTGGTTTAATATTTTGGCCAAAATAAAGTAAGCCCGCAACCCAACGTCAAGGGTCCCCATAATATTGCGGGTCCTACCACTAATATCAAAAAACAGCTAACATAGAAAAAACTCAGAAAAATTTGTCAGGAATCCCTGACCGCTGCCACCAATTTGTCACAAATCACACCGTGACCGTCACCCCTACGTCACGGGTCGGGGTGACTTTAGGCCAACAGACGGCTATCACATGTGCAGGGGGCTTATCTTAGTTATCCCTCCACTGCTAACAATGCGATGAAAAAACACACACAAGGCTATTGACCTCTTAGTTTACAGCAGGGGCTTATTCTAGGTATCCCACTGCTCTTCAATATACCACGAACGGCAGGGATTTAGGTATATCCCGCTTACAGTTTCACTTCACACTTGCAGCTCTCTGGCGCCCCCCTTACTCTCAGGTCAGATTAGGTACTGCACCCTGGGTAATTAGTCACCAGACAGGCTGCCTGCTATGTACTGGCTATTGGGCACGCTGCAGCGACGCGATAAACTACTCCCACTCAGGCAGGAACAATAATTATCAACGCCGCAGTCGCTACAACATAACCCAAAAGTCTGCACACGTTATCGCTGCCACCAGCTTCGATTAAACGGGTCCGAAGCTAACCCAAAAACAACAGTAGTGTATTTCCCTTCAGGAGACTTAGGGTACAGTTTTTAGAGCATGGAGAAAGAACTGGCATGAAATAATATACCCTACAAAGTATAGGCAGTGCTTTATCAAAATATTCTACAAAGAGGTTACAAATGAGACAATTGCAAATATGTACACGGTAATTATAACATAAAGGGAATAAAGGAGAAAAGCTAACACTCACATGTTCAAAGCATGGCAGGCACCCAGGCTAGTGCAGTTTTCCATACGTCCCAGTTCATGGGACGTGCTCAGCTCTTCCAGGAAAAAAAGACAAGAAGACTGAGCTGGGGATGTGGGCAGACAGTTATAGCTAAGCCTGTAACATCCCAGAAAGGGGTTGGATCACCTCGTCCCTCCTACCTCTTCAGTTAACTAATCTTACCCTAATCTATATCTAATTTCTATAACTTCGCTACAACACATGTCATAGTCATAACAAACCCAGCATTCATCTCGGATTCACGTGGGCATTCTAATGAGATCAAATATGTCCTATCTGGGATACATATTTACAGAGAAAACCCTACTTCTTTACCAGATGCAGTTAGAAGCCCGTGTTTCGAGGGATGGGTAGGTCCACCGAGGGAGATTAAGAATATATATTTTCGTGTTCGTAACGTAAACAGTCGGCATAATATCTTACAAAAACCTTCAAAAAGAACCTGAAGAATCACCTGTTCCAACAAGCCTACAACCTGCAGTAACCACCGATCGACCAAACCGCTGCATGACCAGCTCTATCCTCGCCTACTGTATCCTCACCCAACCCTTGTAGATTGTGAGCCTTCGCGGGCAGGGTCCTCTCTCCTCCTGTACCAGTTATGACTTGTATTGTTTAAGATTATTGTACTTGTTTTTATTATGTATACCCCTCCTCACATGTAAAGCGCCATGGAATAAATGGCGCTATAACAATAAATAATAATAATAATAATAATAATAATAATACGGCCTTCCCAAAACCCTGTCTGATGACAAATGCACACTTAGCAGGATGCAGCAGGCCTCCACTGATAAAGGCTAGGGGCGCCCCTAGCCTTTATCAGTGGAGGCCTGCTGCATCCTGCTAAGTGTGCATTTGTCATCAGACAGGGTTTTGGGAAGGCCGTATCTCATGGTATGTATTTTTTCTGAGTTTTTTCTATGTTAGCTGATATAGAGAGAGTGCCCAGAATGTGTTAAAGGGCGGGCGAGTTGTGAGAAAGCAGAAGTAAAAACAAATAAGAAGCAGATTGATATGATCAATGCATAATGTAGTATGACTGACCAAGAAGCATGATTGTTTGGAAAACTTATGCACCTTAGGCTACTTTCACACTTGCGTCGTGCACCGCACGTCGCTATGCGACGTTGCGGCACACCGACGCAAGCAGCAAAAGCGCCGCCCAACGGGGGCAGCGGATGCATTTTTCCGGCGCATCCGCTGCCCCATTGTGAGGTGCGGGGAGGTGGGGGCGGAGTTCTGGCCGCGCATGCGCGGTCGGAAAAAGCGGACCGTCGGCAGCAAAAAAGTTACATGTAACGTTTTTTGCTCCCGGCGGACCGCCACAACACGGTGCAACCATCGCACGACGGTTGCGACGTGTGTCAATGCGTCGCAATGCGTCGCTAATGTTAGTCTATGGGGCAAAAACGCATCCTGCAGACAACTTTGCAGGATGCGTTTTTCCCCCTAAATTACACTTTGCGACGTATTGAAAATAAACGCCAGTGTGAAAGTAGCCTTACCTGTCTCCTGCCCTGTACAACTGCCATTGTCTAACTGCAAAACACTTTAAACTGTCGCACTTAAAATCTGTTGCACGCGCGAACCCGCACGCGTCCTATCCCAGCCAGACTAAATACAATATATATGGAGTATATTTATAAATAAAATACATTAAAATATGCGTATAACGATATATATATACGGATTATGAAGATGTATATTATCCAGATGTATGTGTATTATAAAGGTGTTATATATATATTGAGGATGATGTATCTTATAATGATATATATGTGTGTATTATGAAGATGTGTATATTAAATATATAGTAGCCAGATGTATGTATGTTATACTGATATATGTACCGTATATATATATATATATATATTATGAGGATGATGTATCTTATAATATATGTGTGTGTATTATAAAGATGTATACATATATATTATGAAGATGTGTATATTATATATATAGCAGCCAGGTGTATGTATATTATACTGATATATATACCGCATATATATATATATATATATATATGTATATATATATATTATTAAGATGTGTATATTATATATATAGCAGCCAGGTGTATGTATATTATACTGATATATATACCGTATATATATATATATATATATATATATATATATATATATATATATATATATATATATATATATATATTATAAAGATGTGTATATATATATGTATATTTTGGGCTCTGATCTGTTTTGCAGCAGACATTCTGCACATGACGCCTTTTCCACCATGAGCCTGAGCCACTGTAATCTGATAGAGCGCTTTCACGTTACGTCATCGTGTCATGTGACTGTAACCGGAAGTGGAGCGTTTTGTTCTAGTCGCTGCACGATTCAAGCAGGCAGTATGGCGGGAATGTCGCCGTCCTCAGCGCGGTCGTTGCCGGGGCCGGGCGGAGCTCAGCTCTAGGGTCCCGCTCCGCGCTGCTGTCGTTTTACGGTGAGAACAGGATGTGGTGATTGATGTGTAGGAACGAACCCTCTTATGATTTGAGTTGATTTGCATATTTAAAGGACCCGCCGCCAGCATTGGACTCCTATGGCAGCGGACTGTGTTCGGCTTTGGCCTCATCTCTGGGCACAGATCAGCTCTGTCACTGCTCTATGGGCACGATTAATGACCTGCTGGTGCTTTATGAGCCCCGGTGACAGGTTGCCTTTAATTGTACGGGGACTTCTTCATCTCCAGCTTCTGGATTTTCACATCTGTTACTAAAATGTCACCTCGCTCAGTAACCCCGACCCTTGTAGGGCTCTTCCTCCCACAATGACAATTCTAGGATCGGCCTAAACCTTCCTCCATCGCAGGTTTTATCAGGAAACTGAAGGTCTGCCTCCTTTAGTTTACAGCTCGTTGCCTAGGAGACCGACCACCGTTGCCGCCTCCGAGATTAGGAGGCAACCACGCGCTCTGAAGATCCTGGCCAGCTTCAAAACCGTGCTGACAAGCTCGATAGAAAAGAGCACGTAAGCCCTGCGCGCGTTCTGCTCTCCAGCAGCGGTGGTCGGTCTCCAAAGCAACAGGCTGTAAACAATAGAAAAGTGTTAATATCTTATGAAAGGGTGAAAATTTGAGCGATTCAACGTCTCCACATCAACAGGACTGCTCTGTTCGGGCCCCCTCTAAAACTGTACAGTGCTGCAGAATATGTTGGCGATATAGCAATAATGATTATTAGGCAGGTAGTTGGTAACCAGCTGCCTGTTCTTAGGGTTGTAGTAAAAAAAAAAAAAATAGTAATATTCCTGGAGAACCCCTTTAGGATAGGGCTTGTCATAATTAAATTGGAGCCCTGTGACCCCCGTATTAAGGATATGGGGGCAGGTTGTGCAGCGACTGCAAGGATTCAGCATCGATTGAATTGCTTTCTTCGATGTAGTTATCTCATGATTCTCCAGGACAGCGCGATCAGCAACCACATTCTACACATTTGTTTTGGAGCTGCAGCAGTTTTGTTTGGGTCAAATCAGAAAACTATAATAAATACAGATTATCAGTAATGCACAACGGTCCAGGAATGGCAGATGGATGAGCATTGGGGACCAATTAAACCTGTTAATTGGCCATGGTGGTGGGGCTGTATGGTCGGTGCTCTATTGCTCTATGATGGGGCTCTGTGGTTGCTGCTCTATGATGGGGCTCTGTGGTTGCTGCTCTATGATGGGGCTCTGTGGTTGCTGCTCTATGATGGCGCTCTGTGGTTGGGGCTCTATGATGGGGCTCTGTGGTTGGTGCTCTATGATGGCGCTCTGTGGTTGGGGCTCTATGATGGGGCTCTGTAGTTGGTGCTCTATGATGGGGCTCTGTGGTGTTCCTCTATGATGGGGCTCTGTAGTTGGTGCTCTATGATGGCGCTCTGTGGTTGGTGCTCTATGATGGGGCTCTGTGGTTGCTGCTCTATGATGGGGCTCTGTGGTTGGTGCTCTATGATGGGGCTCTGTGGTTGGTGCTCTATGATGGCGCTCTGTGGTTGGTGCTCTATGATGGGGCTCTGTGGTTGCTGCTCTATGATGGGGCTCTGTGGTTGGTGCTCTATGATGGGGCTCTGTGGTTGGTGCTCTATGATGGGGCTCTGTGGTTGGTGCTCTATGATGGGGCTCTGTGGTTGGTGCTCTATGATGGGGCTCTGTGGTTGGGGCTCTATGATGGGGTTCTGTGGTTGGGGCTCTATGATGGCGCTCTGTAGTTGGTGCTCTATGATGGGGCTCTGTGGTTGGTGCTCTATGATGGCGCTCTGTGGTTGGGGCTCTATGATGGGGCTCTGTAGTTGGTGCTCTATGATGGGGCTCTGTGGTGTTCCTCTATGATGGGGCTCTGTAGTTGGTGCTCTATGATGGCGCTCTGTGGTTGGTGCTCTATGATGGGGCTCTGTGGTTGCTGCTCTATGATGGGGCTCTGTGGTTGCTGCTCTATGATGGGGCTCTGTGGTTGGTGCTCTATGATGGGGCTCTGTGGTTGGTGCTCTATGATGGGGCTCTGTGGTTGGTGCTCTATGATGGGGCTCTGTGGTTGGGGCTCTATGATGGGGCTCTGTGGTTGGTGCTCTATGATGGGGCTCTGTGGTTGGGGCTCTATGATGGGGCTCTGTGGTTGGGGCTCTATGATGGGGCTCTGTGGTTGGTGCTCTGTGATGGGGCTCTGTGGTTGGTGCTCTATGATGGGGCTCTGGTTGGTGCTCTATGATTGGGTTCTGTGGTTGGTGCTCTATGATTAGGCTCTGTGGTTGGTGCTCTATGATGGGGCTCTGTGGTTGGTGCTCTATGATGGGGCTCTGTGGTTGGTGCTCTATGATGGGGCTCTGTGGTTGGGGCTCTGTGGTTGGGGCTCTATGATGGGGCTCTGTGGTTGGGGCTCTATGATGGGGCTCTGTGGTTGGTGCTCTATGATGGGGCTCTGTGGTTGGGGCTCTATGATGGGGCTCTGTGGTTGGTGCTCTATGATGGGGCTCTGTGGTTGGGGCTCTATGATGGGGCTCTATGATGGGGCTCTATGATGGGGCTCTATGATGGGGCTCTGTGGTTGGTGCTCTATGATGGGGCTCTGTGGTTGGTGCTCTGTGATGGGGCTCTGTGGTTGGGGCTCTATGATGGGGCTCTGTGGTTGGGGCTCTATGATGGGGCTCTATGATGGGGCTCTGTGGTTGGTGCTCTATGATGGGGCTCTGTGGTTGGGGCTCTATGATGGGGCTCTGTGGTTGGTGCTCTATGATGGGGCTCTGTGGTTGGGGCTCTATGATGGGGCTCTGTGGTTGGGGCTCTATGATGGGGCTCTGTGGTTGGTGCTCTATGATGGGGCTCTGTGGTTGGGGCTCTATGATGGGGCTCTGTGGTTGGTGCTCTATGATGGGGCTCTATGATGGGGCTCTATGATGGGGCTCTGTGGTTGGGGCTCTATGATGGGGCTCTATGATGGGGCTCTGTGGTTGGTGCTCTATGATGGGGCTCTGTGGTTGGTGCTCTATGATGGGGCTCTGTGGTTGGTGCTCTATGATGGGGCTCTGTGGTTGGGGCTCTATGATGGGGCTCTGTGGTTGGTGCTCTGTGATGGGGCTCTGTGGTTGGGGCTCTATGATGGGGCTCTGTGGTTGGGGCTCTATGATGGGGCTCTGTGGTTGGTGCTCTGTGATGGGGCTCTGTGGTTGGGGCTCTATGATGGGGCTCTGTGGTTGGGGCTCTATGATGGGGCTCTGTGGTTGGTGCTCTATGATGGGGCTCTGTGGTTGGGGCTCTATGATGGGGCTCTGTGGTTGGTGCTCTGTGATGGGGCTCTGTGGTTGGTGCTCTATGATGGGGCTCTGTGGTTGGGGCTCTATGATGGGGCTCTGTGGTTGGTGCTCTATGATGGTGCTCTATGATGGGGCTCTATGATGGGGCTCTGTGGTTCGTGCTCTATGATGGGGCTCTGTGGTTGGTGCTCTATGATGGGGCTCTGTGGTGTTCCTCTATGATGGGGCTCTGTAGTTGGTGCTCTATGATGGCGCTCTGTGGTTGGTGCTCTATGATGGGGCTCTGTGGTTGGGGCTCTATGATGGGGCTCTGTGGTTGGTGCTCTATGATGGGGCTCTGTGGTTGGGGCTCTATGATGGGGCTCTGTGGTTGGGGCTCTATGATGGGGCTCTGTGGTTGGTGCTCTATGATGGGGCTCTGTGGTTGGTGCTCTATGATGGGGCTCTGGTTGGTGCTCTATGATTGGGTTCTGTGGTTGGTGCTCTATGATGAGGCTCTGTGGTTGGTGCTCTATGATGGGGCTCTGTGGTTGGTGCTCTATGATGGGGCTCTGGTTGGTGCTCTATGATGGGGCTCTGTGGTTGGGGCTCTGTGGTTGGGGCTCTATGATGGGGCTCTGTGGTTGGGGCTCTATGATGGGGCTCTGTGGTTGGTGCTCTATGATGGGGCTCTGTGGTTGGGGCTCTATGATGGGGCTCTGTGGTTGGTGCTCTATGATGGGGCTCTGTGGTTGGGGCTCTATGATGGGGCTCTATGATGGGGCTCTATGATGGGGCTCTGTGGTTGGTGCTCTATGATGGGGCTCTGTGGTTGGTGCTCTGTGATGGGGCTCTGTGGTTGGGGCTCTATGATGGGGCTCTGTGGTTGGGGCTCTATGATGGGGCTCTATGATGGGGCTCTGTGGTTGGTGCTCTATGATGGGGCTCTGTGGTTGGGGCTCTATGATGGGGCTCTGTGGTTGGTGCTCTATGATGGGGCTCTGTGGTTGGGGCTCTATGATGGGGCTCTGTGGTTGGGGCTCTATGATGGGGCTCTGTGGTTGGTGCTCTATGATGGGGCTCTGTGGTTGGGGCTCTATGATGGGGCTCTGTGGTTGGTGCTCTATGATGGGGCTCTATGATGGGGCTCTATGATGGGGCTCTATGATGGGGCTCTGTGGTTGGTGCTCTATGATGGGGCTCTGTGGTTGGTGCTCTATGATGGGGCTCTGTGGTTGCTGCTCTATGATGGGGCTCTGTGGTTGCTGCTCTATGATGGGGCTCTGTGGTTGCTGCTCTATGATGGCGCTCTGTGGTTGGGGCTCTATGATGGGGCTCTGTGGTTGGTGCTCTATGATGGGGCTCTGTAGTTGGTGCTCTATGATGGGGCTCTGTGGTGTTCCTCTATGATGGGGCTCTGTAGTTGGTGCTCTATGATGGCGCTCTGTGGTTGGTGCTCTATGATGGGGCTCTGTGGTTGCTGCTCTATGATGGGGCTCTGTGGTTGGTGCTCTATGATGGGGCTCTGTGGTTGGTGCTCTATGATGGGGCTCTGTGGTTGGTGCTCTATGATGGGGCTCTGTGGTTGGTGCTCTATGATGGGGCTCTGTGGTTGGGGCTCTATGATGGGGCTCTGTGGTTGGTGCTCTATGATGGGGCTCTGTGGTTGGGGCTCTATGATGGGGCTCTGTGGTTGGGGCTCTATGATGGGGCTCTGTGGTTGGTGCTCTATGATGGGGCTCTGTGGTTGGTGCTCTATGATGGGGCTCTGGTTGGTGCTCTATGATTGGGTTCTGTGGTTGGTGCTCTATGATTAGGCTCTGTGGTTGGTGCTCTATGATGGGGCTCTGTGGTTGGTGCTCTATGATGGGGCTCTGTGGTTGGTGCTCTATGATGGGGCTCTGTGGTTGGTGCTCTATGATGGGGCTCTGTGGTTGGGGCTCTGTGGTTGGGGCTCTGTGGTTGGGGCTCTATGATGGGGCTCTGTGGTTGGTGCTCTATGATGGGGCTCTGTGGTTGGGGCTCTATGATGGGGCTCTGTGGTTGGTGCTCTATGATGGGGCTCTGTGGTTGGGGCTCTATGATGGGGCTCTATGATGGGGCTCTGTGGTTGGTGCTCTATGATGGGGCTCTGTGGTTGGTGCTCTGATGGGGCTCTGTGGTTGGGGCTCTATGATGGGGCTCTGTGGTTGGGGCTCTATGATGGGGCTCTATGATGGGGCTCTGTGGTTGGTGCTCTATGATGGGGCTCTGTGGTTGGGGCTCTATGATGGGGCTCTGTGGTTGGTGCTCTATGATGGGGCTCTGTGGTTGGGGCTCTATGATGGGGCTCTGTGGTTGGGGCTCTATGATGGGGCTCTGTGGTTGGTGCTCTATGATGGGGCTCTGTGGTTGGGGCTCTATGATGGGGCTCTGTGGTTGGTGCTCTATGATGGGGCTCTATGATGGGGCTCTGTGGTTGGGGCTCTATGATGGGGCTCTGTGGTTGGTGCTCTATGATGGGGCTCTGTGGTTGGTGCTCTATGATGGGGCTCTGTGGTTGGTGCTCTATGATGGGGCTCTGTGGTTGGGGCTCTATGATGGGGCTCTGTGGTTGGTGCTCTGTGATGGGGCTCTGTGGTTGGGGCTCTATGATGGGGCTCTGTGGTTGGGGCTCTATGATGGGGCTCTGTGGTTGGTGCTCTGTGATGGGGCTCTGTGGTTGGGGCTCTATGATGGGGCTCTGTGGTTGGGGCTCTATGATGGGGCTCTGTGGTTGGTGCTCTATGATGGGGCTCTGTGGTTGGGGCTCTATGATGGGGCTCTGTGGTTGGTGCTCTGTGATGGGGCTCTGTGGTTGGTGCTCTATGATGGGGCTCTGTGGTTGGGGCTCTATGATGGGGCTCTGTGGTTGGTGCTCTATGATGGTGCTCTATGATGGTGCTCTATGATGGGGCTCTATGATGGGGCTCTGTGGTTCGTGCTCTATGATGGGGCTCTGTGGTTGGTGCTCTATGATGGGGCTCTGTGGTGTTCCTCTATGATGGGGCTCTGTAGTTGGTGCTCTATGATGGCGCTCTGTGGTTGGTGCTCTATGATGGGGCTCTGTGGTTGGGGCTCTATGATGGGGCTCTGTGGTTGGTGCTCTATGATGGGGCTCTGTGGTTGGGGCTCTATGATGGGGCTCTGTGGTTGGGGCTCTATGATGGGGCTCTGTGGTTGGTGCTCTATGATGGGGCTCTGTGGTTGGTGCTCTATGATGGGGCTCTGGTTGGTGCTCTATGATTGGGTTCTGTGGTTGGTGCTCTATGATGAGGCTCTGTGGTTGGTGCTCTATGATGGGGCTCTGTGGTTGGTGCTCTATGATGGGGCTCTGTGGTTGGTGCTCTATGATGGGGCTCTGTGGTTGGGGCTCTGTGGTTGGGGCTCTATGATGGGGCTCTGTGGTTGGGGCTCTATGATGGGGCTCTGTGGTTGGTGCTCTATGATGGGGCTCTGTGGTTGGGGCTCTATGATGGGGCTCTGTGGTTGGTGCTCTATGATGGGGCTCTGTGGTTGGGGCTCTATGATGGGGCTCTATGATGGGGCTCTATGATGGGGCTCTATGATGGGGCTCTGTGGTTGGTGCTCTATGATGGGGCTCTGTGGTTGGTGCTCTGTGATGGGGCTCTGTGGTTGGGGCTCTGTGGTTGGGGCTCTATGATGGGGCTCTATGATGGGGCTCTGTGGTTGGTGCTCTATGATGGGGCTCTGTGGTTGGGGCTCTATGATGGGGCTCTGTGGTTGGTGCTCTATGATGGGGCTCTGTGGTTGGTGCTCTATGATGGGGCTCTGTGGTTGGTGCTCTATGATGGGGCTCTGTGGTTGGGGCTCTATGATGGGGCTCTGTGGTTGGTGCTCTATGATGGGGCTCTGTGGTTGGGGCTCTATGATGGGGCTCTGTGGTTGGGGCTCTATGATGGGGCTCTGTGGTTGGTGCTCTATGATGGGGCTCTGTGGTTGGTGCTCTATGATGGGGCTCTGGTTGGTGCTCTATGATTGGGTTCTGTGGTTGGTGCTCTATGATTAGGCTCTGTGGTTGGTGCTCTATGATGGGGCTCTGTGGTTGGTGCTCTATGATGGGGCTCTGTGGTTGGTGCTCTATGATGGGGCTCTGTGGTTGGTGCTCTATGATGGGGCTCTGTGGTTGGGGCTCTGTGGTTGGGGCTCTATGATGGGGCTCTGTGGTTGGGGCTCTATGATGGGGCTCTGTGGTTGGTGCTCTATGATGGGGCTCTGTGGTTGGGGCTCTATGATGGGGCTCTGTGGTTGGTGCTCTATGATGGGGCTCTGTGGTTGGGGCTCTATGATGGGGCTCTATGATGGGGCTCTATGATGGGGCTCTATGATGGGGCTCTGTGGTTGGTGCTCTATGATGGGGCTCTGTGGTTGGTGCTCTGTGATGGGGCTCTGTGGTTGGGGCTCTATGATGGGGCTCTGTGGTTGGGGCTCTATGATGGGGCTCTATGATGGGGCTCTGTGGTTGGTGCTCTATGATGGGGCTCTGTGGTTGGGGCTCTATGATGGGGCTCTGTGGTTGGTGCTCTATGATGGGGCTCTGTGGTTGGTGCTCTATGATGGGGCTCTGTGGTTGGGGCTCTATGATGGGGCTCTGTGGTTGGGGCTCTATGATGGGGCTCTGTGGTTGGTGCTCTATGATGGGGCTCTGTGGTTGGGGCTCTATGATGGGGCTCTGTGGTTGGTGCTCTATGATGGGGCTCTATGATGGGGCTCTATGATGGGGCTCTGTGGTTGGGGCTCTATGATGGGGCTCTATGATGGGGCTCTGTGGTTGGTGCTCTATGATGGGGCTCTGTGGTTGGTGCTCTATGATGGGGCTCTGTGGTTGGTGCTCTATGATGGGGCTCTGTGGTTGGGGCTCTATGATGGGGCTCTGTGGTTGGTGCTCTGTGATGGGGCTCTGTGGTTGGGGCTCTATGATGGGGCTCTGTGGTTGGTGCTCTGTGATGGGGCTCTGTGGTTGGTGCTCTATGATGGGGCTCTGTGGTGTTCCTCTATGATGGGGCTCTGTAGTTGGTGCTCTATGATGGCGCTCTGTGGTTGGTGCTCTATGATGGGGCTCTGTGGTTGGGGCTCTATGATGGGGCTCTGTGGTTGGTGCTCTATGATGGGGCTCTGTGGTTGGGGCTCTATGATGGGGCTCTGTGGTTGGGGCTCTATGATGGGGCTCTGTGGTTGGTGCTCTATGATGGGGCTCTGTGGTTGGTGCTCTATGATGGGGCTCTGGTTGGTGCTCTATGATTGGGTTCTGTGGTTGGTGCTCTATGATGAGGCTCTGTGGTTGGTGCTCTATGATGGGGCTCTGTGGTTGGTGCTCTATGATGGGGCTCTGTGGTTGGTGCTCTATGATGGGGCTCTGTGGTTGGGGCTCTATGATGGGGCTCTGTGGTTGGGGCTCTATGATGGGGCTCTGTGGTTGGTGCTCTATGATGGGGCTCTGTGGTTGGGGCTCTATGATGGGGCTCTGTGGTTGGTGCTCTATGATGGGGCTCTGTGGTTGGGGCTCTATGATGGGGCTCTATGATGGGGCTCTATGATGGGGCTCTGTGGTTGGTGCTCTATGATGGGGCTCTGTGGTTGGTGCTCTGTGATGGGGCTCTGTGGTTGGGGCTCTATGATGGGGCTCTGTGGTTGGGGCTCTATGATGGGGCTCTATGATGGGGCTCTGTGGTTGGTGCTCTATGATGGGGCTCTGTGGTTGGGGCTCTATGATGGGGCTCTGTGGTTGGTGCTCTATGATGGGGCTCTGTGGTTGGGGCTCTATGATGGGGCTCTGTGGTTGGGGCTCTATGATGGGGCTCTGTGGTTGGTGCTCTATGATGGGGCTCTGTGGTTGGGGCTCTATGATGGGGCTCTGTGGTTGGTGCTCTATGATGGGGCTCTATGATGGGGCTCTATGATGGGGCTCTATGATGGGGCTCTGTGGTTGGTGCTCTATGATGGGGCTCTGTGGTTGGTGCTCTATGATGGGGCTCTGTGGTTGGGGCTCTATGATGGGGCTCTGTGGTTGGTGCTCTGTGATGGGGCTCTGTGGTTGGGGCTCTATGATGGGGCTCTGTGGTTGGGGCTCTATGATGGGGCTCTGTGGTTGGTGCTCTATGATGGTGCTCTATGATGGTGCTCTATGATGGGGCTCTATGATGGGGCTCTGTGGTTGGTGCTCTATGATGGGGCTCTGTGGTTGGTGCTCTATGATGGGGCTCTGTGGTTGGGGCTCTATGATGGGGCTCTGTGGTTGGTGCTCTGTGATGGGGCTCTGTGGTTGGGGCTCTATGATGGGGCTCTGTGGTTGGGGCTCTATGATGGGGCTCTGTGGTTGGTGCTCTATGATGGTGCTCTATGATGGTGCTCTATGATGGGGCTCTGTGGTTGGTGCTCTATGATGGGGCTCTGTGGTTCGTGCTCTATGATGGGGCTCTGTGGTTGGTGCTCTATGATGGGGCTCTGTGGTTGCTGCTCTATGATGGGGCTCTGTGGTTGCTGCTCTATGATGGGGCTCTGTGGTTGCTGCTCTATGATGGCGCTCTGTGGTTGGGGCTCTATGATGGGGCTCTGTGGTTGGTGCTCTATGATGGCGCTCTGTGGTTGGGGCTCTATGATGGGGCTCTGTAGTTGGTGCTCTATGATGGGGCTCTGTGGTGTTCCTCTATGATGGGGCTCTGTAGTTGGTGCTCTATGATGGCGCTCTGTGGTTGGTGCTCTATGATGGGGCTCTGTGGTTGCTGCTCTATGATGGGGCTCTGTGGTTGGTGCTCTATGATGGGGCTCTGTGGTTGGTGCTCTATGATGGGGCTCTGTGGTTGGTGCTCTATGATGGGGCTCTGTGGCTGGTGCTCTATGATGGGGCTCTGTGGTTGGGGCTCTATGATGGGGCTCTGTGGTTGGTGCTCTATGATGGGGCTCTGTGGTTGGGGCTCTATGATGGGGCTCTGTGGTTGGGGCTCTATGATGGGGCTCTGTGGTTGGTGCTCTATGATGGGGCTCTGTGGTTGGTGCTCTATGATGGGGCTCTGGTTGGTGCTCTATGATTGGGTTCTGTGGTTGGTGCTCTATGATTAGGCTCTGTGGTTGGTGCTCTATGATGGGGCTCTGTGGTTGGTGCTCTATGATGGGGCTCTGTGGTTGGTGCTCTATGATGGGGCTCTGTGGTTGGTGCTCTATGATGGGGCTCTGTGGTTGGGGCTCTGTGGTTGGGGCTCTATGATGGGGCTCTGTGGTTGGGGCTCTATGATGGGGCTCTGTGGTTGGTGCTCTATGATGGGGCTCTGTGGTTGGGGCTCTATGATGGGGCTCTGTGGTTGGTGCTCTATGATGGGGCTCTGTGGTTGGGGCTCTATGATGGGGCTCTATGATGGGGCTCTATGATGGGGCTCTATGATGGGGCTCTGTGGTTGGTGCTCTATGATGGGGCTCTGTGGTTGGTGCTCTGTGATGGGGCTCTGTGGTTGGGGCTCTATGATGGGGCTCTGTGGTTGGGGCTCTATGATGGGGCTCTATGATGGGGCTCTGTGGTTGGTGCTCTATGATGGGGCTCTGTGGTTGGGGCTCTATGATGGGGCTCTGTGGTTGGTGCTCTATGATGGGGCTCTGTGGTTGGGGCTCTATGATGGGGCTCTGTGGTTGGGGCTCTATGATGGGGCTCTGTGGTTGGTGCTCTATGATGGGGCTCTGTGGTTGGGGCTCTATGATGGGGCTCTGTGGTTGGTGCTCTATGATGGGGCTCTATGATGGGGCTCTGTGGTTGGGGCTCTATGATGGGGCTCTATGATGGGGCTCTGTGGTTGGTGCTCTATGATGGGGCTCTGTGGTTGGTGCTCTATGATGGGGCTCTGTGGTTGGTGCTCTATGATGGGGCTCTGTGGTTGGGGCTCTATGATGGGGCTCTGTGGTTGGTGCTCTGTGATGGGGCTCTGTGGTTGGGGCTCTATGATGGGGCTCTGTGGTTGGGGCTCTATGATGGGGCTCTGTGGTTGGTGCTCTGTGATGGGGCTCTGTGGTTGGGGCTCTATGATGGGGCTCTGTGGTTGGGGCTCTATGATGGGGCTCTGTGGTTGGTGCTCTATGATGGGGCTCTGTGGTTGGGGCTCTATGATGGGGCTCTGTGGTTGGTGCTTTGTGATGGGGCTCTGTGGTTGGTGCTCTATGATGGGGCTCTGTGGTTGGGGCTCTATGATGGGGCTCTGTGGTTGGTGCTCTATGATGGTGCTCTATGATGGTGCTCTATGATGGGGCTCTATGATGGGGCTCTGTGGTTCGTGCTCTATGATGGGGCTCTGTGGTTGGTGCTCTATGATGGGGCTCTGTGGTGTTCCTCTATGATGGGGCTCTGTAGTTGGTGCTCTATGATGGCGCTCTGTGGTTGGTGCTCTATGATGGGGCTCTGTGGTTGGGGCTCTATGATGGGGCTCTGTGGTTGGTGCTCTATGATGGGGCTCTGTGGTTGGGGCTCTATGATGGGGCTCTGTGGTTGGGGCTCTATGATGGGGCTCTGTGGTTGGTGCTCTATGATGGGGCTCTGTGGTTGGTGCTCTATGATGGGGCTCTGGTTGGTGCTCTATGATTGGGTTCTGTGGTTGGTGCTCTATGATGAGGCTCTGTGGTTGGTGCTCTATGATGGGGCTCTGTGGTTGGTGCTCTATGATGGGGCTCTGTGGTTGGTGCTCTATGATGGGGCTCTGTGGTTGGGGCTCTGTGGTTGGGGCTCTATGATGGGGCTCTGTGGTTGGGGCTCTATGATGGGGCTCTGTGGTTGGTGCTCTATGATGGGGCTCTGTGGTTGGTGCTCTATGATGGGGCTCTGTGGTTGGTGCTCTATGATGGGGCTCTGTGGTTGGGGCTCTATGATGGGGCTCTATGATGGGGCTCTATGATGGGGCTCTGTGGTTGGTGCTCTATGATGGGGCTCTGTGGTTGGTGCTCTGTGATGGGGCTCTGTGGTTGGGGCTCTATGATGGGGCTCTGTGGTTGGGGCTCTATGATGGGGCTCTATGATGGGGCTCTGTGGTTGGTGCTCTATGATGGGGCTCTGTGGTTGGGGCTCTATGATGGGGCTCTGTGGTTGGTGCTCTATGATGGGGCTCTGTGGTTGGGGCTCTATGATGGGGCTCTGTGGTTGGGGCTCTATGATGGGACTCTGTGGTTGGTGCTCTATGATGGGGCTCTGTGGTTGGGGCTCTATGATGGGGCTCTGTGGTTGGTGCTCTATGATGGGGCTCTATGATGGGGCTCTATGATGGGGCTCTGTGGTTGGGGCTCTATGATGGGGCTCTATGATGGGGCTCTGTGGTTGGTGCTCTATGATGGGGCTCTGTGGTTGGTGCTCTATGATGGGGCTCTGTGGTTGGTGCTCTATGATGGGGCTCTGTGGTTGGGGCTCTATGATGGGGCTCTGTGGTTGGTGCTCTGTGATGGGGCTCTGTGGTTGGGGCTCTATGATGGGGCTCTGTGGTTGGGGCTCTATGATGGGGCTCTGTGGTTGGTGCTCTGTGATGGGGCTCTGTGGTTGGGGCTCTATGATGGGGCTCTGTGGTTGGGGCTCTATGATGGGGCTCTGTGGTTGGTGCTCTATGATGGGGCTCTGTGGTTGGGGCTCTATGATGGGGCTCTGTGGTTGGTGCTCTGTGATGGGGCTCTGTGGTTGGGGCTCTATGATGGGGCTCTGTGGTTGGGGCTCTATGATGGGGCTCTGTGGTTGGGGCTCTATGATGGGGCTCTGTGGTTGGTGCTCTATGATGGGGCTCTGTGGTTGGGGCTCTATGATGGGGCTCTGTGGTTGGTGCTCTATGATGGTGCTCTATGATGGTGCTCTATGATGGGGCTCTATGATGGGGCTCTGTGGTTGGTGCTCTATGATGGGGCTCTGTGGTTCGTGCTCTATGATGGGGCTCTGTGGTTGGTGCTCTATGATGGGGCTCTGTGGTTGGTGCTCTATGATGGGGCTCTGTGGTTGGTGCTCTATGATGGGGCTCTGTGGTTGGTGCTCTATGATGGGGCTCTGTGGTTGGGGCTCTATGATGGGGCTCTATGATGGGGCTCTGTGGTTGGGGCTCTATGATGGGGCTCTGTGGTTGGTGCTCTATGATGGGGCTCTGTGGTTGGTGCTCTATGATGGGGCTCTGTGGTTGGGGCTCTATGATGGGGCTCTGTGGTTGGGGCTCTGTGGTTGGTGCTCTATGATGGGGCTCTGTGGTTGGTGCTCTATGATGGGGCTCTGTGGTTGGTGCTCTATGATGGGGCTCTGTGGTTGGGGCTCTATGATGGGGCTCTGTGGTTGGTGCTCTATGATGGGGCTCTGTGGTTGGTGCTCTATGATGGGGCTCTGTGGTTGGTGCTCTATGCCGGGGCTTTATCACAGGCCTCATTGCCCGTTCAGTTAGACCCTTATGGACATTTATATGAAGGAAGAAAATAAATTGAACACTTTTTTTTTTTTCAACCGTTTCAGGCCATACTCGCTGCGGTTCCCATTTTTATTTTTTCTTGTCTTGAGATGGTCAGAAATAAAAGATCCAGTTGGGTGCCCGGATGATTATTGCTCTCCCTGTACAGGACTTGGGGATATAGGAGCACAATGGGGGTCCATGAGCTGTGGCCGATCCTGGAGCCGGTGAAGACCCATGTCCCGTTACACAGCCTCAGTGGGAAGACTCTTGCCGTGGATTTGAGTATTTGGGTTTGTGAAGCGCAGTCCGTTAAGCAGATGGTTGGGGTTGTAGCCAAACCTCATCTCAGGTGAGTGGCCACATTGGTCCCAAGCCCTTAACCCCTTTCTGTCTGCTGCCACTTATCAATCACATTCACCTACCGCCCCCTCCTGAATCCAGCAGAGACTGCAAGCCGTGATGTCCTTGTTCCACCAGCTCCTGCGAACTATGACTGCCTGCAGCGGTCGTATGACTTTGAGCAGCAAGTCATTGAATGTTCTCATATGATGTCCTGCTTAAAGTCTCTTGACCGCTGCAGTCAATCACAGACAGCAGCAGCTGATGGAGCAGTGACATCACCGTTTCCTACCTCTGTGCACAACACGGAGCGGCCAGCACTGGATCCAGGTTGGTGATTTTTACTTGTGATCCGAACCACATGAGTCCGAGTCATCGGGGCCGGGGGCCGTGCTGTGCTCCGGGGGCCATTCCGTTAATGTGTTTTTGTTTTTTAAGGAACCTTTTCTTCCGCGTCTCCTCTTTGAATTTAATGGGTGTAAAACTGGTGTTTGTCACGGAGGGCGAAGCTCCGAAGGTTAAAGCCGATACGATGAACAAGAGGAATCAGATGAGATATGGACCCGCAAAGAGAGTCGCCCCCGCGACTAGACCCGGCCGCTCCTACTTCAGATCGGTCCTCAGGGAGGTAAGAGGGAAACGGGGCCGTGAAATCCTCCGGGGTGCGAGCTGCGCTAGTGCCGTGTACCCCCCAGTGTGATTACGGGGGATTGCTGCTCCTCCAGTGCCAAAAAGTGAACGCAGTCTATTTTCGTTTTTTTGAGCCTTCGTGTTTCTTTCTATATTTTTCTATGAAGGACTAGCTGTTTCCAGCCAGCTAACGCTCGGCACGCTCATTGCTATCTAATTAACGCTGCTGGTGATTAAACTAAAGTAAATAATGACAACATTCAATAGCGCTGTGGTGGGGGGGTGGGATTATGTGTGGTGATGTGGGGGGGTGGGATTATGTGTGGTGATGTGGGGGGGCGGGATTATGTGGGGGGGCAGGATTATCTCTGGTAATGTGGTGGAAGGCGGGATTATGTGTGATGTTTTGGGGGGCGGGATTATGTGTGGTAATGTGGGGGCGGGATTATGTGTGGTAATGTGGTGGGGGGCGGGATTATGTGTGGTGATGTGATTGGGGGTGGGATTATGTGTGGTGATGTGATTGGGGGCGGGATTATCTGTGGTAATGAGGTGGGGGGATTATGTGTGGTAATGTGGGGGGCGGGATTATCTGTGGTAATGAGGTGGGGGGATTATGTGTGGTAGTGTGGTGGGGGGGGCGGGATTATCTGTGGTAATGGGGTGGGGGCGGGAATATCTGTAGTAATGTGATGGGGGGCAGGATTATGTGTGGTGGTGGGGTGTGGGATTATGTGATGTGATGGGGGCAGGATTATGTGTGGTAATGTGGTGGGAGGTGGGATTACATACCTCCCAACTTTTGAAGATGTGAAAGTCGGACAAAGTTTGCGGCGCGCAACGTGCGTTGCGGCAAATTTTAGGCCACGCCCCTGACCACACCCATTCATAATTAGTCACACCCATATCCACGACCCAACCACACCCATTTAGCACTGCTGATCATACTGTTTCATATACAATAATTATAAACAAAAAAATATGGCCACACAGTGCTCCATACTGTATAATGGCCACACAAGATGCTCCATACTGTATAATGGCCGCACATGATGCTCCATACTGTATAATGGCCACACATGATGCTCCATACTGTATATTGGCCGCACATGATACTTCGTACCATATAATGGCGACACATAGCACCTCGTACCATATAATGGCGACACATAGCACCTCGTACCATATAATGGCGACACATAGCACCTCGTACCATATAATGGCGACACATAGCACCTCGTACCATATAATGGCGACACATAGCACCTCGTACCATATAATGGCGACACATAGCACCTCGTACCATATAATGGCGACACATAGCACCTCGTACCATATAATGGCTGCACATAGCACCTCGTACCATATAATGGCTGCACATAGCACCTCGTACCATATAATGGCTGCACATAGCACCTCGTACCATATAATGGCTGCACATAGCACCTCGTACCATATAATGGCTGCACATAGCACCTCGTACCATATAATGGCTGCACATAGCACCTCGTACCATATAATGGCTGCACATAGCACCTCGTACCATATAATGGCTGCACATAGCACCTCGTACCATATAATGGCTGCACATAGCACCTCGTACCATATAATGGCTGCACATAGCACTTCGTACCATATAATGGCGACACATAGCACCTCGCACACACGCGGCTCCGCTCCGTACACCTCGCACACACGCGGCTCCGCTCCGTACACCTCGCACACACACGGCTCTGCTACATCCACACTGTACACCTCCTGACCCCACACAAGGCAGCATACTTACCTCATCCTGCGGCTGCAGCACCATGTTGGCAATCAGCACAGGCAGCCGAGTCCTGCAATCCACGGAGGTCCCGATCATGTGACCGCAGACTCCTCCCATCCTGTGACTTCATCACAGGTCCTGTGTACAGAAAGCAGGCAGCCATACGGAAGGGTAAGGGCCCGGGGCATGACTTACACAAGGGGGCGTGTCGGTCCTGCTGTCTGCGGGTGCGGGATCGGAGCATCCCGTGCAGGACAGCAGGGCAAAGGTTCAAAGCCGGGACAATCCCGCACAATGAGGGACGGTTGGGAGCTATGGGATTATGTGGTGGGCGGGCGGGATTATGTGTGGTGATGTTTTGGGGGGCGGGATTATGTGTGGTAATGTGGTGGGGGCGGGATTATGTGGGGTAATGTGATGGGGGGCGGGATTATGTGTGGTGGGGGGGATTATGTGTGGTGGGGGGCGGGATTATGTGTGGTCATGTGGTAGGGGGGTGGGATTATGTGTGGTAATGTGGTGGGGGGTGGGATTATGTGGTGGGGGTGGGATTATGTGGTGGTGGGGGGCGGGATTATGTGTGGTGATGTTTTGGGGGGTGGGATTGTGTGTGGTAATGTGATGGGGGGCGGGATTGTGTGGTAATGTGGGGCGGATTGTGTGGTAATAGGGTGGGGGGCGGGATTATGTGTGGTGATGTTTTGGGGGGCGGGATTGTGTGGTAATGTGATGGGGGGCGGGATTGTGTGGTAATGTGGGGCGGATTGTGTGGTAATAGGGTGGGGGGCGGATTATGTGTGGTGATGTTTTGGGGGGCGGGATTGTGTGGTAATGTGGGGCGGATTGTGTGGTAATAGGGTGGGGGGCGGGATTGTGTGTAGTGATGTGGTGCTGATTGTGTGTGGTGATGTGGTGGGGGCGGGATTATGTGTGGTGATTGGTGGGGGGCGGGACTACTGTGCAGGGGGCGGGATTAGCGAGTAATCACGATGCCTCTTATTTATATATATATATATATATATATATATATATATATATATATATATATATATATATATATATATATATATACACATATATATATACATATATATATGTATATATATGTATATATATGTATATATATGTATATATATGTATATATATGTATATATATATATATATATATATATATTTTGAGAGGCAAAATGGGATTTTGAATTCACTCCACCATGTAATATCGTGAAAGACTGGGGAAAAAAATGAGGTCTGATGAAATGGGGAAGAGAACGCAATTTCTGCATTTTTTTTTCTGTGTTCTTGCAATGGCGTGCTGACAATATAATTCTCTAGGTCAGTGCCATTATGGCGATACCAAATTGACTACATTAGTTGTGTTCACTGTATGATGGTATTACTTATTTGTACATTGTTAATTATTATTCATAGATTTATTATATAGTGCCATTAGTTATGCGTACTGTGAGGCAGCATTATTTGCACATGATGCCATCATTTTATGTATCTACTATTTAGTGCCATTAGTGGTGTACGGTATGGCAGCATTATTCGCACATTATGGTATAATTATTTGTACTATATAGTGCCATTAGTTATGTGCACTGTGTGGTATCATTATTTGTATGTTATGGCATTGTTATTTATGTGTAGACTATATAGTGCCATAAATTAAGTGCACTTATTATTTATTCCCTTTTTCTGTCTATGAAGTACACATTCAGCTGTACATACAGTACAGACCAAAAGTTTGGACACACCTTCTCATTTAAAGACTTTCCTGTATTTTCATGACTATGAAAATTGTATATTCACACTGAAGGCATCAAAACTATGAATTAACACATGTAGAATTATATACTGTATTTTCTGGCGTATAAGACTACTTTTTAACCCTTGAAAATCTTCCCAAAAGTCGGGTATCGTCTTATACGCCAGGTGTCGTCTTATAGGGCAGATGCGGAGTAATCTGCGGTCGCTGCATATTGTGGGGGGAGCGACCCCAATGACGAGGTGAGGGGGCGCCTCACCGGGAAGGTGTAAGTGAAGCAGAGGCAGAGAAGGAGATAATAGGATACAAGGGTGAGCCAGATGAGTGAAAGAGGAGTGTTTTTCTAGGCACAGCACCGCGCTCTTTTTTGCATACCCCTGGCATCCCAGACGCTGACAGTTTGCTTCACTTAAACCTTCCTGGTGAGGCGCTCCCTCACCTCGTCATCGGGACCACTCCCCCCCACTATATACTTCGACCGCAGATTGCTCCGCACCCACCCTATAAGACGACACCCGGCATATAAGACAACCCCCGACTTTTGAGAAGATTTTATATTTTAACTGGAAAAGTTGGGGGTCGTCTTATACGCTGGAAAATACGGTACTTAACAAAAAAGTGTGAAACAACTGAAAATATGTCTTATATTCTAGGTTCTTCAAAGTAGCCACATTTTGCTTTGATGACTGCTTTGCACACTCTTGGAATTCTCTTGATGAGCTTCAAGAGGTAGTCACCGGGAATGGTTTTCACTTCACAGATGTGCCCTGTCAGGTTTAATAAGTGGGATTTCTTGCCTTATAAATGGGGTTGGGACCATCAGTTGTGCTGTGCAGAAGTCTGGTGGATACACAGCTGATAGTCCTACTGAATAGACTGTTAGAATTTGTATTATGGCAAGAAAAAAGCAGCTAAGTAAAGAAAAACGAGTGGCCATCATTACTTTAAGAAATGAAGGTCAGTCAGTCCGAAAAATTGGGGAAACTTTGAAAGTGTCCCCAGGTGCAGTGGCAAAAACCATCAAGCGCTACAAAGAAACTGGCTCACATGAGGACCGCCCCAGAAAAGGAAGACCAAGAGTCACCTCTGCTTCTGAGGATAAGTTTATCTGAGTCACCAGCCTCAGAAATCGCAGGTTAACAGCAGCTCAGATTAGAGACCAGGTCAATGCCACACAGAGTTCTAGCAGCAGACATATCTCTACAAAACTGTTAAGAGGAGACTTTGTGCAGCAGGCCTTCATGGTAAAATAGCTGCTAGGAAACCACTGCTAAGGACAGGCAACAAGCAGAAGAGACTTGTTTGGGCTAAAGAACACAAGGAATGGACATTAGACCAGTGGAAATCTGTGCTTTGGTCTGATGAGTCCAAATTTGGACCACGGTGGTTCTTTGGTTCCAACCACCGTGTCTTTGTGCGACGCAGAAAAGGTGAACGGATGGACTCTACATGCCTGGTTCCCACCGTGAAGCATGGAGGAGGAGGTGTGATGGTGTGGGGGGGCTTTGCTGGTGACACTGTTGGGAATTTATTCAAAATTGAAGGCATACTGAACCAGCATCGCTACCACAGCATCTTGCAGCAGCATGCTATTCCATCCTCTTTGCGTTTAGTTGGACCATAATTTATTTTTCAACAGGACAATGACCCCAAACACAACTCCAGGATGTGTAAGGGCTATTTGACCAAGAAGGAGAGTGATGGGGTGCTATCCCAGATGACCTGGCCTCCACAGTCACCAGACCTGAACCCAATCGAGATGATTATGGGTGAGCTGGACCGCAGAGTGAAAGCAAAACGGCCAACAAGTGCTAAGCATCTCTGGGAACTCCTTCAAGATTGTTGGAAGACCATTCCCAGTGACTACCTCTTAAAGCTCATCAAGAGAATGCCAAGAGTGTGCAAAGCAGTCATCAAAGCAAAAGGTGGCTACTTTGAAGAACCTAGAATATAAGACATCATTTCAGTTGTTTCACACTTTTTTATTAAGTATATAATTCCACATGTGTTAATTCATAGTTTTGATGCCTTCAGGGTGAATGTACAATTTTCATAGTCATGAAAATAGAGAAAAATGTTAAAATGAGAAGGTGTATCCAAACTTTTGGTCTGTACATATGTGCACACCAAATATGCCGCCTATGACCCTGGACTTACCCTGTCACAGTGGGGACCTTAGCTCTGCCAGGTCCAGGACATCTGACTGTTACACGCAGTAGTCTGGCAGTCTAGTCCTATGGAGTGTGACTACAAGGCTCCAAGCACATACAGTAAATGCAATCAGCACATTCTGCATTATCGTATTATTTTCCCACTTTCATGTTGATTTAACCCTAACACGACTATCACTTTGCACAGTGCCTCCGCATGCTGGACTGCCTGGGCGTGCCGTGGGTGCAAGCAGCGGGAGAAGCAGAAGCGATGTGTGCGTATCTCAATGCACAAGGCTGCGTGGACGGCTGTATCACCAATGATGGCGACGTCTTTCTCTATGGTGCTCGAACCGTCTACAGAAATTTCACCATGAATGTGAAGGTAGGAGCCGTGCAGAACGCCCAGCCTAGAAAACAACCTGGATCCTCATATCCTTGCTGCACAGGGGTCCATCCTTCATTAGGGCAGCTGCTACCTCTGCGCCATTAGTATTCACCCGCCAGCACAGTGCTGCAGAGCCATAGCACACTGCCCCTAGTGGACAGAATGACTGTACCATTAGTATTCATCCTCCAGCACAGAGCTGCAGAGCCATAGCACACTGCCCCTAGTGGACAGAATGACTGTACCATTAGTATTCACCCGCCAGCACAGTGCTGCAGAGCCATAGCACACTGCCCCTAGTGGACAGAATGACTGTACCATTAGTATTCACCCTCCAGCACAGAGCTGCAGAGCCATAGCACACTGCCCCTAGTGGACAGAATGACTGTACCATTAGTATTCATCCTCCAGCACAGAGCTGCAGAGCCATAGCACACTGCCCCTAGTGGACAGAATGACTGTACCATTAGTATTCATCCTCCAGCACAGAGCTGCAGAGCCATAGCACACTGCCCCTAGTGGACAGAATGACTGTACCATTAGTATTCACCCGCCAGCACAGTGCTGCAGAGCCATAGCACACTGCCCCTAGTGGACAGAATGACTGTACCATTAGTATTCACCCGCCAGCACAGTGCTGCAGAGCCATAGCACACTGCCCCTAGTGGACAGAATGACTGTACCATTAGTATTCACCCTCCAGCACAGTGCTGCAGAGCCATAGCACACTGCCCCTAGTGGACAGAATGACTGTACCGTTAGTATTCACCCCCCAGCACAGTGCTGCAGAGCCATAGCACACTGCCCCTAGTGGACAGAATGACTGCACCATTAGTATTCATCCTCCAGCACAGTGCTGCAGAGCCATAGCACACTGCCCCTAGTGGACAGAATGACTGTACCGTTAGTATTCACCCCCCAGCACAGTGCTGCAGAGCCATAGCACACTGCCCCTAGTGGACAGAATGACTGCACCATTAGTATTCATCCTCCAGCACAGTGCTGCAGAGCCATAGCACACTGCCCCTAGTGGACAGAATGACTGCACCATTAGTATTCACCCTCCAGCACAGTGCTGCAGAGCCATAGCACACTGCCCCTAGTGGACAGAATGACTGTACCATTAGTATTCACCCCCCAGCACAGTGCTGCAGAGCCATAGCACACTGCCCCTAGTGGACAGAATGACTGCACCATTAGTATTCACCCTCCAGCACAGTGCTGCAGAGCCATAGCACACTGCCCCTAGTGGACAGAATGACTGTACCATTAGTATTCACCCCCCAGCACAGTGCTGCAGAGCCATAGCACACTGCCCCTAGTGGACAGAATGACTGTGCCATTAGTATTCACCCTCCAGCACAGTGCTGCAGAGCCATAGCACACTGCCCCTAGTGGACAGAATGACTGTACCATTAGTATTCACCCTCCAGCACAGTGCTGCAGAGCCATAGCACACTGCCCCTAGTGGACAGAATGACTGCACCATTAGTATTCACCCTCCAGCACAGAGCTGCAGAGCCATAGCACACTGCCCCTAGTGGACAGAATGACTGTATCATTAGTATTCACCCTCCAGCACAGTGCTGCAGAGCCATAGCACACTGCCCCTAGTGGACAGAATGACTGTATCGTTAGTATTCACCCTCCAGCACAGTGCTGCAGAACCATAGCACACTGCCCCTAGTGGACAGAATGACTGTATCGTTAGTATTCACCCTCCAGCACAGTGCTGCAGAACCATAGCACACTGCCCCTAGTGGACAGAATGACTGTATCGTTAGTATTCACCCGCCAGCACAGTGCTGCAGAGCCATAGCACACTGCCCCTAGTGGACAGAATGACTGTGCCATTAGTATTCACCCTCCAGCACAGAGCTGCAGAACCATAGCACACTGCCCCTAGTGGACAGAATGACTGTATCGTTAGTATTCACCCTCCAGCACAGTGCTGCAGAACCATAGCACACTGCCCCTAGTGGACAGAATGACTGTATCGTTAGTATTCACCCGCCAGCACAGTGCTGCAGAGCCATAGCACACTGCCCCTAGTGGACAGAATGACTGTGCCATTAGTATTCACCCTCCAGCACAGAGCTGCAGAACCATAGCACACTGCCCCTAGTGGACAGAATGACTGTATCATTAGTATTCACCCTCCAGCACAGTGCTGCAGATCCATAGCACACTGCCCCTAGTGGACAGAATGACTGTATCGTTAGTATTCACCCTCCAGCACAGTGCTGCAGATCCATAGCACACTGCCCCTAGTGGACAGAATGACTGTACCATTAGTATTCACCCTCCAGCACAGAGCTGCAGAGCCATAGCACACTGCCCCTAGTGGACAGAATGACTGTACCATTAGTATTCACCCTCCAGCACAGAGCTGCAGAACCATAGCACACTGCCCCTAGTGGACAGAATGACTGTGCCATTAGTATTCACCCTCCAGCACAGTGCTGCAGAACCATAGCACACTGCCCCTAGTGGACAGAATGACTGTACCATTAGTATTCACCCTCCAGCACAGAGCTGCAGAACCATAGCACACTGCCCCTAGTGGACAGAATGACTGTGCCATTAGTATTCACCCTCCAGCACAGAGCTGCAGAACCATAGCACACTGCCCCTAGTGGACAGAATGACTGTGCCATTAGTATTCACCCTCCAGCACAGTGCTGCAGAGCCATAGCACACTGCCCCTAGTGGACAGAATGACTGCACCATTAGTATTCACCCTCCAGCACAGTGCTGCAGATCCATAGCACACTGCCCCTAGTGGACAGAATGACTGTACCATTAGTATTCATCCTCCAGCACAGTGCTGCAGAGCCATAGCACACTGCCCCTAGTGGACAGAATGACTGTACCATTAGTATTCATCCTCCAGCACAGTGCTGCAGAGCCATAGCACACTGCCCCTAGTGGACAGAATGACTGTGCCATTAGTATTCACCCTCCAGCACAGTGCTGCAGAGCCATAGCACACTGCCCCTAGTGGACAGAATGACTGCACCATTAGTATTCACCCTCCAGCACAGTGCTGCAGATCCATAGCACACTGCCCCTAGTGGACAGAATGACTGTACCATTAGTATTCATCCTCCAGCACAGTGCTGCAGAGCCATAGCACACTGCCCCTAGTGGACAGAATGACTGTACCATTAGTATTCATCCTCCAGCACAGAGCTGCAGAGCCATAGCACACTGCCCCTAGTGGACAGAATGACTGTACCATTAGTATTCATCCTCCAGCACAGAGCTGCAGAACCATAGCACACTGCCCCTAGTGGACAGAATGACTGTGCCATTAGTATTCACCCTCCAGCACAGAGCTGCAGAACCATAGCACACTGCCCCTAGTGGACAGAATGACTGTGCCATTAGTATTCACCCTCCAGCACAGTGCTGCAGAACCATAGCACACTGCCCCTAGTGGACAGAATGACTGTGCCATTAGTATTCACCCTCCAGCACAGTGCTGCAGAGCCATAGCACACTGCCCCTAGTGGACATAATGACTGTACCATTAGTATTCACCCTCCAGCACAGAGCTGCAGAGCCATAGCACACTGCCCCTAGTGGACAGAATGACTGTACCATTAGTATTCACCCGCCAGCACAGAGCTGCAGAGCCATAGCACACTGCCCCTAGTGGACAGAATGACTGCACCATTAGTATTCACCCTCCAGCACAGAGCTGCAGAGCCATAGCACACTGCCCCTAGTGGACAGAATGACTGCACCATTAGTATTCATCCTCCAGCACAGAGCTGCAGAGCCATAGCACACTGCCCCTAGTGGACAGAATGACTGTACCATTAGTATTCATCCTCCAGCACAGAGCTGCAGAGCCATAGCACACTGCCCCTAGTGGACAGAATGACTGCACCATTAGTATTCACCCTCCAGCACAGTGCTGCAGAGCCATAGCACACTGCCCCTAGTGGACAGAATGACTGCACCATTAGTATTCACCCGCCAGCACAGTGCTGCAGAACCATAGCACACTGCCCCTAGTGGACAGAATGACTGTACCATTAGTATTCATCCTCCAGCACAGAGCTGCAGAACCATAGCACACTGCCCCTAGTGGACAGAATGACTGTGCCATTAGTATTCACCCTCCAGCACAGTGCTGCAGAGCCATAGCACACTGCCCCTAGTGGACAGAATGACTGCACCATTAGTATTCACCCTCCAGCACAGTGCTGCAGATCCATAGCACACTGCCCCTAGTGGACAGAATGACTGTACCATTAGTATTCACCCTCCAGCACAGTGCTGCAGAGCCATAGCACACTGCCCCTAGTGGACAGAATGACTGTACCATTAGTATTCACCCTCCAGCACAGTGCTGCAGAACCATAGCACACTGCCCCTAGTGGACAGAATGACTGTACCATTAGTATTCATCCTCCAGCACAGAGCTGCAGAACCATAGCACACTGCCCCTAGTGGACAGAATGACTGTGCCATTAGTATTCACCCTCCAGCACAGTGCTGCAGAGCCATAGCACACTGCCCCTAGTGGACAGAATGACTGCACCATTAGTATTCACCCTCCAGCACAGTGCTGCAGATCCATAGCACACTGCCCCTAGTGGACAGAATGACTGTACCATTAGTATTCACCCTCCAGCACAGTGCTGCAGAGCCATAGC
The DNA here is from genome assembly GCF_032444005.1 of Ranitomeya imitator. Classification (NCBI taxonomy): domain Eukaryota; kingdom Metazoa; phylum Chordata; class Amphibia; order Anura; family Dendrobatidae; genus Ranitomeya; species Ranitomeya imitator. The sequence continues at coordinate 638,762,794 of NC_091286.1, forward strand.
ACACTGCCCCTAGTGGACAGAATGACTGTACCATTAGTATTCATCCTCCAGCACAGAGCTGCAGAGCCATAGCACACTGCCCCTAGTGGACAGAATGACTGTACCATTAGTATTCACCCTCCAGCACAGTGCTGCAGAGCCATAGCACACTGCCCCTAGTGGACAGAATGACTGTACCATTAGTATTCACCCTCCAGCACAGTGCTGCAGAGCCATAGCACACTGCCCCTAGTGGACAGAATGACTGTACCATTAGTATTCACCCTCCAGCACAGTGCTGCAGAGCCATAGCACACTGCCCCTAGTGGACAGAATGACTGTACCATTAGTATTCACCCTCCAGCACAGAGCTGCAGAACCATAGCACACTGCCCCTAGTGGACAGAATGACTGTACCATTAGTATTCACCCTCCAGCACAGTGCTGCAGAGCCATAGCACACTGCCCCTAGTGGACAGAATGACTGTACCATTAGTATTCACCCTCCAGCACAGAGCTGCAGAGCCATAGCACACTGCCCCTAGTGGACAGAATGACTGTACCATTAGTATTCACCCTCCAGCACAGTGCTGCAGAGCCATAGCACACTGCCCCTAGTGGACAGAATGACTGTACCATTAGTATTCACCCTCCAGCACAGTGCTGCAGAGCCATAGCACACTGCCCCTAGTGGACAGAATGACTGTACCATTAGTATTCACCCTCCAGCACAGTGCTGCAGAGCCATAGCACACTGCCCCTAGTGGACAGAATGACTGTACCATTAGTATTCACCCTCCAGCACAGTGCTGCAGAGCCATAGCACACTGCCCCTAGTGGACAGAATGACTGTACCATTAGTATTCATCCTCCAGCACAGAGCTGCAGAGCCATAGCACACTGCCCCTAGTGGACAGAATGACTGTACCATTAGTATTCACCCTCCAGCACAGTGCTGCAGAGCCATAGCACACTGCCCCTAGTGGACAGAATGACTGTACCATTAGTATTCACCCTCCAGCACAGTGCTGCAGAGCCATAGCACACTGCCCCTAGTGGACAGAATGACTGTACCATTAGTATTCACCCTCCAGCACAGTGCTGCAGAGCCATAGCACACTGCCCCTAGTGGACAGAATGACTGTACCATTAGTATTCACCCTCCAGCACAGTGCTGCAGAGCCATAGCACACTGCCCCTAGTGGACAGAATGACTGTACCATTAGTATTCACCCTCCAGCACAGAGCTGCAGAGCCATAGCACACTGCCCCTAGTGGACAGAATGACTGTACCATTAGTATTCACCCTCCAGCACAGTGCTGCAGAGCCATAGCACACTGCCCCTAGTGGACAGAATGACTGTACCATTAGTATTCACCCTCCAGCACAGAGCTGCAGAGCCATAGCACACTGCCCCTAGTGGACAGAATGACTGTACCATTAGTATTCACCCTCCAGCACAGAGCTGCAGAGCCATAGCACACTGCCCCTAGTGGACAGAATGACTGTACCATTAGTATTCATCCTCCAGCACAGTGCTGCAGAGCCATAGCACACTGCCCCTAGTGGACAGAATGACTGTACCATTAGTATTCATCCTCCAGCACAGAGCTGCAGAGCCATAGCACACTGCCCCTAGTGGACAGAATGACTGTACCATTAGTATTCACCCTCCAGCACAGAGCTGCAGAGCCATAGCACACTGCCCCTAGTGGACAGAATGACTGTACCATTAGTATTCATCCTCCAGCACAGTGCTGCAGAGCCATAGCACACTGCCCCTAGTGGACAGAATGACTGTATCATTAGTATTCACCCTCCAGCACAGAGCTGCAGAGCCATAGCACACTGCCCCTAGTGGACAGAATGACTGTACCATTAGTATTCATCCTCCAGCACAGAGCTGCAGAGCCATAGCACACTGCCCCTAGTGGACAGAATGACTGTACCATTAGTATTCACCCTCCAGCACAGTGCTGCAGAGCCATAGCACACTGCCCCTAGTGGACAGAATGACTGTACCATTAGTATTCACCCTCCAGCACAGAGCTGCAGATCCATAGCACACTGCCCCTAGTGGACAGAATGACTGTACCATTAGTATTCATCCTCCAGCACAGAGCTGCAGAGCCATAGCACACTGCCCCTAGTGGACAGAATGACTGTACCATTAGTATTCACCCTCCAGCACAGTGCTGCAGAGCCATAGCACACTGCCCCTAGTGGACAGAATGACTGTACCATTAGTATTCACCCTCCAGCACAGAGCTGCAGAGCCATAGCACACTGCCCCTAGTGGACAGAATGACTGTACCATTAGTATTCACCCTCCAGCACAGTGCTGCAGAGCCATAGCACACTGCCCCTAGTGGACAGAATGACTGTACCATTAGTATTCACCCTCCAGCACAGAGCTGCAGAGCCATAGCACACTGCCCCTAGTGGACAGAATGACTGTACCATTAGTATTCACCCTCCAGCACAGTGCTGCAGAGCCATAGCACACTGCCCCTAGTGGACAGAATGACTGTACCATTAGTATTCATCCTCCAGCACAGTGCTGCAGAGCCATAGCACACTGCCCCTAGTGGACAGAATGACTGTACCATTAGTATTCATCCTCCAGCACAGTGCTGCAGAGCCATAGCACACTGCCCCTAGTGGACAGAATGACTGTACCATTAGTATTCACCCCCCAGCACAGTGCTGCAGAACCATAGCACACTGCCCCTAGTGGACAGAATGTTTTTTTATTTTACTTTATACTTATAATTATTCTCTTCCTCTGCATCCAATTTTGCTTTAGTTTTTTCTCCCCCCTCTTCCAAGAACCATACTTTTTTTCTTTTTTTTTTACTGCCGTGATGTTTTGGGTTTTCTTTTTCGGGAAGCTTGTATTAGCTGTCAACTTCGCTTTATATGGTGAAATAAATATCAGGAATGTGTTTGGTTTGTTTTTTTGTCACTGCTTTGATAAGCCGTTCCTGGGTTTATTTATTGGGGGGTTTGCTGTCCTTTTTATTGGCAGTCCAGCTGTTTTCTTTTGGGGGGACGTGCCTTGACCAGTAAGCAGCAATTCTGGCTTTTCTTTTCATTTAACTTTGCTTTTGGCTTTGCGACGTTTACCTTATGGGCGAAATCGTTTTATTCTTTGATCATTTCTTTTGCAGACTCCATTGATTCAAAATATCTTTAGTTCTTTTTTTTTTTTAAACTTTATATTTTATATCCCCCCACAGGGGACTTGAACCTGCGACTATGCGATAGATATGTTCTATGTACAGCGAAACTGGGGGGCAAAGGGTTAAATAACAACGATCAGCGCTGCCTCTTGTTTCTGGGCTGTTCTTTACTGTATAGTAAGCATGGTAAATTAAAAAGAACATTGTGTAATTGCACTTTTTCCAACCTCGTCATACATGATTGTCCGGTCATGAAGGGGTTAAGAGATGCCGTTATGTAGCAATTTGCCATCTGAGGAGCGTGCTGCCCACATGACAAGTCTTCTGTGACCCGTGCCTGATACCTGCCGATTGTGCGTCTCAGCAGGCATGTCGGGAGGTAGAGCCCGCCGCTCCGCGCTCCTCACATACAGAAGTGAACAGCGCTGGATCGCCATTTTAAAAACTTTTATTTCTTTCCTCCATTCTAACTGGTTTCTTCAGGAAGCAAAATATGTAGTTCACTAGGTCGCCCGGTGTGACCCCCTGATACCCCTCACTTCCTCCTAGGTCACCCGGTGTGACCCCCTGATACCCCTCACTTCCTCCTAGGTCGCCCGGTGTGACCCCCTGATACCCCTCACTTCCTCCTAGGTCGCCCGGTGTGACCCCTGATACCCCTCACTTTCTCCTAGGTCGCATGGTGTGACCCCCTGATACCCCTCACTTCCTCCTAGGTCGCTTGGTGTGACCCCCTGATACCCCTCACTTCCTCCTAGGTCGCCCGGTGTGACCCCTGATACCCCTCACTTTCTCCTAGGTCGCATGGTGTGACCCCCTGATACCCCTCACTTCCTCCTAGGTCGCCCGGTGTGACCCCTGATACCCCTCACTTTCTCCTAGGTCGCATGGTGTGACCCCATGATACCCCTCACTTCCTCCTAGGTCGCTTGGTGTGACCCCCTGATACCCCTCACTTCCTCCTAGGTCGCCCGGTGTGACCCCTGATACCCCTCACTTTCTCCTAGGTCGCATGGTGTGACCCCCTGATACCCCTCACTTCCTCCTAGGTCGCATGGTGTGACCCCCTGATACCCCTCACTTCCTCCTAGGTCGTATGGTGTGACCCCCTAATACCCCTCACTTCCTCCTAGGTCGGCCGGAGTGACCCCCTGATACGCCTCACTTCCTCCTAGGTCGCATGGTGTGACCCCCTAATACCCCTCACTTCCTCCTAGGTCGCCCGGTGTGACCTCCTGATACCCCTCACTTCCTCCTAGGTTGCCCGGTGTGACCCCCTGATACGCCTCACTTCCTCCTAGGTCGCCTGGTGTGACCCCCTAATACCCCTCACTTCCTCCTAGATCGCCCGGTGTGACCCCCTGATACCCCTCACTTCCTCCTAGGTCACCCGGTGTGACCCCTTGATACCCCTCACTTCCTCCTAGGTCGCTTGGTGTGACCCCCTGATACCCATCACTTCCTCCTAGATCGCCCGGTGTGACCCCCTGATACCCCTCACTTCCTCCTAGGTCGCCCATTGTGACCCTCTAATACCCCTCTCCTCCTCCTACAAAGGAACAGTGTGACCCTCTGATACCCATCACTTCCTCCTAGGTCATACAGTGTGACCCCCATGATGCGCTTCACCTCCTACAAAGCACAATGTGTCCCCCTGATACCCATCACCTCTTCCTACAAAGGAACGGTGTGACCCCCTGATACGCCTCACTTCCACTTAGGTCACATGGTTTGACCCCGATACCCCTCATTTCCTCCTAGGTCACATGGTGTGACCCACCCTCATACTTCTCACTTCCACGTAGGTCACACGGTTTGACCCCCTGTTACCGCTCATTTCCTCTTAGGTCGCACGGTGTGACCCCCTGATACCCTCACTTTATCCTAGGTCACATGGTGTGAGCCACTAATACTCCTCACTTCCTCTTAGGCCACACGGTGTGCCCCCTGATACCGCCCATATCCTCATAGGTCACATGGTGTGACCCCCTGATACTGCCCATATCCTCCTAGGTCACATGGTGTGACCCCCTGATACCCCTGACCTGACCCTGACCTCCTACTACAATGCACGGTGTGACCCCCTGATACCTTTTACCTCCTTCAATGCACAGCGTGACCCCTGATACCTTTCACCTCCTTCAATGCACAGTGTGACCCCCTGATATTCCTCACTTCCTCGTAGGTCACATGGTTTGACCCCCTGATACCGCTCATTTCCTCTTAGTTTGCATGGTGTGACCCCCTGATACCCTCACTTCATCCTAGGTCACATGGTGTGAGCCACTAATACCCCTCACTTCCTCTTAGGCCACACGGTGTGACCCCCTGATACTGCCCATATCCTCCTAGGTCACATGGTGTGACCCCCTGATACCCCTGCCCTGACCTACAATGCACGGTGTGACCCCCTGATACCTCTTACCTCCTGCTAGGTCGCACATTGTGACCCCTGATACCTTTCACCTCCTTCAATGCACAGTGTGACCCCCTGATACTCCTCATTTCCTCGTAGGTCACACGGTTTGACCCCTTGATACCGCTCACTTCCTCCTAGATTGCATGGTGTGACACCCTCATACTTCTCACTTCCTCGTAGGTCACACGGTTTGACCCCCTGATACCCCCTCACCTTTCCTAGGTCGCATGGTGTGACCCCCCCCCAATACTCCTCACTTCCTCTTAGGCCAAATGGTGTGACCCCCTGATACTTCTTACTGCCTGCTAGGTGAGATGGTGTGCCCTTCTGATACCCGTCACCTCCTCCTAGGTCGCACAGTGTGACCCCTGATGCCCCTCACTTCCTCCTAGGTCTCGCGGTGTGACCTCATGATACCCTACACCTCCTACAAAGCACAGTGTAACCTCCTGATACCTCTCGCCACCTCCTACGACGCATGGTGTGACCCCTGATACTTTTCACCTCTTCCTACAATGCACAGTGTGACTCCCTGATGCCCTTCACCTCCTCCTAGATCGCACAGTGTGACTCCCTGATGCCCTTCACCTCCTCCTAGATCGCACAGTGTGACTCCCTGATGCCCTTCACCTCCTCCTAGATCGCACAGTGTGACTCCCTGATGCCCTTCGCCTCCTCCTAGATCGCACAGTGTGACTCCCTGATGCCCTTCGCCTCCTCCTAGATCGCACAGTGTGGCCCTCTGACACCACTCACCTCCTAGGTCGTACAGTGTGACCTACTGATACCCTTCACTTCCTCCTACAATGCACGGTGTGACCCCCTGATGCCCCTCACTTCCTTCTATTCCTCCTAGGTCGCATGGTGTGACCCCCTGCACCCCTCACCTCCTCCTGGCTGCCTGCACCTCCCTGTTCCTCTGTCCAGGCTGTATTTGGCTCTGCAAAACAGCGCTTCATTTCTGTACTGTTCCACTAGGGGGCACTATTGTATCGCCCATAAGGACTGCTGACACTTTCACTCCTGTCCAGTTCGGCTGAGCTCGCTGCTCTCCCTAGAATCTGCGCCATAGGAATGGATGGTGGCCTGACCCTCTTCTCTGCTCCTCGTGCATTTCTCATATACTGTATCTCTGGGGGAGTCACATTATTCCTAGGTACTCAGAGGGGTTGCACAATATGACATCGCTCGGATGGGGGTCCAACTACCAGATCACCCACCAATTATCAGATTGAAAACTAGATTAACTATTGCTGTGGATTTTTTCCATATTTTTTTTTCTGCACAGTATTGTTCCTGTCAACAAGTTGTGCAGGAGATGCCTCAAAGTATCTGACATAACCCTGGGACCCCTTCCATCATAAAGTGCCATGTCCAATAAATTATAAAAGTGTTTCCTGGTTTCGGAAAACCCCTCTCCCATGGCTACAGTTGCTTTATAAAAGAGAGGTATTTACTCACCCTCCCCTGGTCCAGTGATGAGTCTCTGCTTAGTCGCTCCGCCCAGCATGGATCAAACTGTTCAAATCCACTGAGCTCACTGATTGGCTGCAGTAACCGACACGTAGAACAGCGGTGAACACTCCGCACTGGACCCAGACAGAGGGAGTAGAGCCCAGATTGGAAAAAATATTTCCATCACCCCTTTAACCCTTATCCGGCTGAATAGGTACAATTGTAACTATTCCGTTTTAAAATTGCAATAACTTTTTTTTGAAAAGACGTAGAGGGCTGAAATTTCGTGACATCTCTACATTTTTGGTCCAGAATATATTGGCCAAATTTCAATAAAATATCTCCACCCGCTTCCGAGATAAGGGGTCGAGATCTTTTTGCATCCATAACAAGCTGCATAGGTACAAATGTACCTCATATATTTTGAATGAAGATAATGCAAGGGAAAAAGCATAAATTTTTTTTTAATGATAATGCTATTTAACTATTATAAACAAGTAAAAAACTGTTCATTTACATTATAAAAGAAAATGTAAGAAACTTTTTTTTATTGATTTTCTTTGCAAGTAATGCATGTTGGCTTTGCTACAGAGTGTTCATCGCAAATGGGTTTCACACAAACCACACAAGACTTTCTAGTCTTGCGTTGTTTTCGCCTCAGGTCTCTGCAGACATAGCAACTACCAACAACAGGGGAGGGTCCACGACTACCATGAGGTATTTTGGGGCCAGCTGCTGGCTGCGATGCTACCACAATGCATCGTCCAAGCACCATTTCTACTGCACCTCGAAGAAAATGGTTTCTCATTATCATTTTGTTTGTACTACGATCTTCAATTGCAATCATACACAGCTGATTTGCGAGATCTTTCAGGAACTTTCTTCGTTGATCCTTTGCCCTGAAGCTTGGATTGTGTTCTCTGTAGATGATGTAGGATGCTAACCCACTGACATCAATCATATTGTAGAAAAATGCCAAAGTCCAACGTGATGTTCGTCGTTTCACAGTGTACTCTCCCAACATTTTATCCATAACATCAACGCCACCTTTTGTTATGTTGTAGTATTTTATTATCTCTGGCTTGGCTGCTAGTGTCTCTTCAACTTCTCCCGTCATGTGCATAGATGATAGAAGCACGACTGATTTGTTCTTCTTTGGTACATATGAACAGACTGTTGCATCATGATTGTAGGCAAAATTTGTCGAGTATACAGGCCTTTCTTTGGCAGGCTGCATGTTGTTAGGTAGGAACCTTTTGTTTTTTCTCACTGTACCAACTAGTGTCATGTTCCAGGAGTTCAATACCTTAGCTAGTTCCATGGTTGTAAAGAAGTTATCGGTGGTGACATTTCTTCCAGAGCCTTTATACGAGCTCACTAGGTCCAATACTGTTCGTTCTCCAATGTTTACTTGTCGAGGACCATCAGTTGGTTTCCCAGTGTAGAGCTGACCTTGTAAAGGGTAGGCATTTGATGAGTCACAAGCCCAGAAAATCTTTATGCCATATTTAGCTGGTTTTGAAGGTATATACTGGGTAAATTTAGTATGACCTCTAAATGGAAATAATTGCTCGTCGACGGTGATACAATGATATGGCTTGTAGGCTCTCTCCAGATTACTGTTCAGCATTGTCCAGATGTCCCGTATTGGTGCAGCTTTATCTGTTTGCACACGTTCTGCACGTGTATTTTCGTTGTCAAACCTGATAAATCTGAGTATCATCTTGAAGCGGTCACGAGACATGGCTGCACGTATAAGAGGCAGAGCAGCAACATTCCACATTTCCTCCAGATTCTCTTTGTTGGCTCTGTGCACACCAGCAGCAATCAGTATGCCCAAAAATGCATGAAGTTCAGTTTCAGTAAATTGCTTGAATGTTTTTTGTGGTGGCCGTTTGGAAGAATCAGGAAAACGTTGTACCAGTTCGTTGTTGTAAGCATCACAAACTCTCTTGGCCTTTCGATTCGTTTCCCGTAATATGATGTCACACATCTCGGGAGTCATGATGGACTTGAATAGCTCTTTTGCTGTATATAGGTTGCTGATTGCTGCAGGGCCACCTCTTTGTCGTAGGACATTACGAGATTTTGTTTGTGCATTTGGCAGTGGATTACTGCACCATTGAGTTTCATCCTTAGCAGTCCAAATGTCGCCTGCACTTTGAGGCACAGAATCATCCTCAACACTTTCGTCTGATTCGTATTCATTTTCATGCTCTATGACCATTTCTTGTTCAATGTCTGAATCTTCTTCAGTAACATCCACTTGTGGTACATAGTTTTCATCATCAGATGGAACATATGGTTCATCCTCATGCTCAGAATCAGATTCTTCTAGCATTCGCATTATTTCGTCAGACGTAAATCTGTAAATATGAAAAAATGTAAAATAAATAATTTTCCGAAATACTACATTATTGGCTTTTCACAAAATTATACTAACCTGCAAACACGTTTTCTTGGATTATGGCGGAAACTAGATCCAGCATTACTATCACTCATGATGACTTGCTAGATGAATTTTGGCTTCGTATTTTGTGCTGAATATAAATAAAACATCGTAAAACAATATGTAGATACTAATTATTATCCATTTTTCGTATAAAAATTATACCTATAGTGATAAGTTTCATACAAAATATATGTAAGCCAAGTCCAGGCTGAAAGACAATTTGACTGTTCTGTCCCCACATAATGAGAATAAAGGTATAACTGGCTGTTAGATGCTGTGAGACTTTCCTACCTTCGTTTCCAAGAAATTGAAGACTTCACAAGCCTAGAAATGTGTGCTCACAGCAATGAGATGAACAGCAAAATGGCTAATGAGAGGAGGGAGGCAGGAAGACAAGTAGAAGCCACTCCCAGTTTGAATTAACTTAATTGACAGCAACATAAGTGACCAGTAACAACACTGAACAATAGATATCAGCATAACATTTGTAGCTGAATGAACTTTAGTTTCTGAAACCAAGTAAAGTCTTCCCACAGAGGAGGTATATGTGAAGGTACAATTGTACCTATGCAGCCTGTTAAGGTTGTAAAATTATGCAGCCTGACAAGGGTTAAGATGGAAATATTCCTTTAAGTGTAAAAAATGGAATATAATGGATTCCGTACTCTGTTCCAGGATCCACACGTGGACTGCTATGACGTCTCCGCCATTGAACACCGGCTTGGTTTGGATCGGGAGTCGCTGGTCGGCCTGGCAATCCTCCTGGGATGCGATTATGTACCAAAAGTGAGACCAACGTCCGTCCAGTATATAGAATATACACCTGATGCAGATAAGTGCACCATCTATACGCAGCGCTGCAGCCAATCCTCGCACTCCGCTCGCTGGCTGCTGTGGAGTGCAGAATTTCCCCTATACCTCCACTGACTGCCACAGGAGCCGATATACACTGCCAGAGCCCGCTGTTCCTGCTCCCTCCTCTGTGTACAGCCGCAGATGAAGTCCTGGCGATGTTCGGCATCAGCAGCACCTGGGAGCGGACGTAGGGAAGAGAGTGGAGTATGTGAGGCAGGACGTGTTCTGGCTATTCTGGATTTCTCGGAGAACTCCCTTTTTTCTCGAAGGCTTTCATTGCTATGTACGAGAGACCAGTGTGGCTGTTATAGGGGTAACTGGCTGCCCTGAGAGCCTCCATGTCTGCCGCTGCATCACAGAGGGGCGCCGAGTCTGCCGCCGCATCACAGAGGGGCGCCGCGTCTGCCGCCGCATCACAGAGGGGCGCCGAGTCTGCCGCCGCATCACAGAGGGGCGTCGCGTCTGCCACCGCATCACAGAGGGGCGCCGCGTCTGCCGCCTCATCACAGAGGGGCACCGCATCTATTGCAGCAGCGAGGGGCCCAATGCCTTCTGCTGCAGCTAGGTTCTATGTGGCTCAATTTTTGCCATCATTTTACTATATTAAGGAACTTAAAGAAGCGCTCTGGGAAAAAACTGCTACACTGCAAGGTGGGCTTCCAACGATAGGCTACCCACGGTAGGCTACCCACGTGCAGCTATCCACTAGCAGCCTGATGTCCTGGTCTAATCCTCCATGCTAACATCATGTAGGGATCCACAATCCCGGCAGTTTTGATGATTTTGATCTTTGATGTGATACCGTCCTTCTTCCTGGTCCTGAATGGGCCCTTGGATGGCACCGGGATCCTTTCTTTGGCGCGCTTTGGTTCCCTGTGTCATGCAGCAGCCTCTCAGGATCTGAGTGTGTGTGATTGTGCCTCTTGATCATAATGACCCCTGGTCAAGAGGTTGGTCACATAATGCTCATTCTTTGGAGGAGGTGTCTATGTCCATAGCACATGAGACGTTCTCTCTTCTTCACGTGTAGGCTCAGTGCCGGGGATGATTCTGCGTCTCTGGTGCCAGGTCCTGGCCGTATAATGCAGATGGCGTCCGGTGACATCTGGCCCCAATCTGCTGCAGCTCTCATACCTGTGCTAAATGGCCAACACCTTCATACCAAAGAGCTCCCAAGTTTGAATTCCCCTGGGCTGCAGGTCCCATCTGCTGACACTGGAGGAATCCCAAAGACAGGACCGTGTCAAGGTCATTAGTGCACATTGACAATTACTACAGACCTGTGTAGTTGCGGAGTGGAGAAGAGAGACCACTTTATTGCTTGAGTTCCTAATTTCTAACCTTAGCTCATTAGGGACGCTCCTAATTTTCCTTTTTGTATTTTCTTTTTTTTTTTTTTTAAATAAATTTTTATTGAAAGCAAACATGAACAATACATTTTATGCATTTTCCAGTATATTACAAAATTTTAACATTTTCCAAACCCCCAACAATCCCAACAAATCCCAGACCTCCCCCTCCCCTGACAGCTCCTTCCCAGTTATACTTTTGTTACCAGTATTGATGGCTCTTTGAGCCATTTGACTCACTTGTGTCCGCTTGTTCCTCTAGCACTCTCTTCCTTTCAGAGGCCCTCATCCTCCCATTTCCCATAACTACTCATCCCAGCTCGAGCCACGGAGACCACATTTTTTCAAACGTTTCTATTTTCCCACGTCTTTTGTAGACCCCCGTTTCCAGATTGAGACCATGTTTAACATACTTCAGGAATTCCCCCCTTGTAGGCGGCTCCTCCTTGATCCAGTTCCTTGCTATCACCTTCCTAGCCATATATAATAGCCTAGCTATTGCTATCTTCCAGATGTTATCCACTCTAATTTCCTCTACATATCCCAGTAGACACACTATCGGATCTCTCGGCACTCTGCATTTGTACGCCCCTTCCACCCGACTCATCACCACCAGCCAGAAAGCAACCAGTCTTGGACATGTCCACATCATGTGGTATATTCCTGCATTCTCAGTCCTACATCTCGGGCATTCAGAATCAGCACGCAACCCCGCTCTGTACAACACTTCCGGTGATTTATAGACTCTGTGTAAGATGTACAGCTGCGATAGTCTATACGGCTCGCTCAGTGACACTCGTGGAACCCATTCCAACACCGACTCCCAGGTTTCATCCTCCATTGGGCCTAAATCTCTTTCCCATTTCGCTCTTGCTTTTAGAGGGAAGTCTAGCAAATATGCATGCAGAAGGTCCTTATAAAGGGTGGTAATGACTCCCCTTGTGGACCCTTCCCCACACACGTATTCCAGAACTATGTCCTCCTGGATCTCAATACCACCGCCCTTGTTTTGAGCTTTAAAGGCGTGTTTCATCTGAGCATATTGATACTCCCCAGTCGGTTTCAATCCAAACTCCCCCTGCAGCTGCGAAAAGGACTTTAATCCTCGTTGTTGAACTATCTGAGCCACCAAGTGGATTCCTTTGGCCTGCCACTCTGCCAGCACACCAAGAGCCGCAAACTCAACCAAATTATTATTAAGCCATATCGGTGTAAATTTAGTCAGCCCCGTAACCCCCCGAATCTGTCGCAGTCTGGTCCATAATTTATGTATCAAAAACATAGTTGGGTACAATTTCCCCAAAACTCCCAAGGAGCCATCCTCCAGACACTGTGCCACCGGTCGTCGGTTTGTCACCTTCTCCATCAAGTGTTGTACCGCACTGGTAGACGCCTCCCGCGCCCAGCCCTTCAAATGCTGGCTCTGGGCTGCAAGAAAATATAACTCAGGATTGGGTAAAGCCAATCCTCCATCATCCTTGGGTCGCTGAAGCGTCTCCAGGCGAATACATGGGTACCGCCTCCCCCATATCAGGCTTCTAAAAAGAGCATCAATCTGCCGGAATTTCCCCCGTGGAATCCTAACTGGCGCATTATGTAGGACGTAAAGTATTTTGGGCATCAGAACCATTTTAATGAGATTAACCCTACCCACCACCGATAGGTGCAATTTATTCCACGCATCTACTTTTGCTTTAAGGGCGCCCATGAGAGGAGTCAAATTCCTATACAAAAACTCTGTAACTGGCATCGAGATCCATATTCCCAGGTATTTGAAAAGGGATGCCACCTTAAGCCGCCCCTCTCCCAATGGTTCACTTCTGCTCTCCTCCACCCCATCCACCTCAAAGAGGACCGATTTATCCCAATTTATCCTCAGTCCCGACAAGGCTCCAAATTTCCCAATGATCTCGATAGCCCCTTTCAAGGCGTCATCCGGGTCCGCCAGGAACAGTAAGATGTCATCTGCATATAACGCAATCTTCTCCTCAACACTACCATATCTGAACCCAGGGACCTCATCCGACTGTCGTATCTTGGCGGCCAGTGGCTCCACAGCTAAGGCAAACAGAAGGGGCGACAGTGGGCAACCCTGCCTCGTACCTCTGGCCAACTTTATAGGCTGAGAAAGTTCCCCATTCACTCTAATTCTAGCTGTTGGTAGTGAATATAACAGTTGAGTCCACGCCACAAATTGCGGTCCAATACCCATACACTTCAACACCCGCCAGAGATATCCCCACTCCACACTGTCAAACGCCTTATGGGCATCCAGGGATGCAATGACCCTTCGGCCTCAGTTGTCAGACTTCAGCTGCAGGTTCATATGCAGCCTCCGCAGATTAACCGCTGTAGACCTGTCAGGCATAAAGCCGGACTGATCCGGATGTACAAGGTTAGCAATGACGCTGGACAAACGGGAAGCTAACACCTTGGCCAAGAGTTTGACATCGATGGTTAACAGAGAGATTGGCCGATATGACTCAGGTTTCCCCAGATCCTTATCCTCCTTCGGAATAACCACTATAATAGCCTCCCTCATAGATGCTGGGAGATACCCTTGGCATCCAGCCTCCTCCAGTACTAACTTTAATCTGGGAATCAACACTTCCCCCAAACTTTTATAGATTTCGGCTGGTAACCCATCAACCCCAGGTGCCTTCCCATTGGCCATAGACTTCAGCGCCCAACTCAGTTCCTCCTCGGTGATAGGGGCATCGAGGCTCACCCTATCCTCTTCACTCAATTTCGGAAGACCCAGACTCTCAAGGAAAGTCTCCGTATCTCCGACTGACTCATTGACCCTGGAGGAATATAAGTCCGTGTAAAAGTCCGCAAAGACCTTTATAATTTCAGGTGTTTCAGATACCCTTCTCCCCCCATCTGAAACCAACGAGTGTACATACGAGGTACTACGCTGAGCAGCGGCTACCACCGATAGCATGTGTCCCACTGTTTCTCCCTCCTGAAAATAAGTCACCCTCTGAAACTCCCGCTTCCTTTCAGCTTTTCCCAGCAGAATCTTTTCCATACGAGTTTGCGCTGTTCTCAACCTTTTCTCTGCCTCGGAAGTCCCCAGCACTACCATCTCGTCCTCTGCAGCCTTCAGCTCCTCCACCGCCACTCTCTCCGCCTCCCTTGTCCTCCGCTTGCACCTACTAATGTCTCTAAATAGTAGCCCTCTCAGGTACGCTTTCATTGCATCCCAAACAATTAGGGCATCTGTACTCCCATCATTTAAAGCAAAGAATTCCGTCACCTCCTTCCCTATACCCTCCAAGTCAATGCTCTGTAACCAATTAGGATGGATCTTCCATTCTCTCCCGCTTGCGGTCCGTGTCCCCAACAGCCTGACCTCTACCTCAATTGGGCTGTGATCCGAAAGAGCTCTCGGCAGATAATGCACCTCCCCCACCATTGTGTCCATCAGACAGTTACCCAGCGCCATATCAATTCTGGATAACGTAGCATGTGCCGGTGAGTAGCACGAGTACCCTCTCTCCCCAACATGTCTAACTCTCCATAGATCAATCATGCCTATTTCACGCACATAGGTACCAAATGTTGTAGTGTGCCCCTCCGACCTGTTCTGGGTGTTCTTATTTTTATCCCAAAAGTCGTCACAGATATTGTTCAAATCCCCAATAATTAAGAGTGGTAGTGGTTCCCATCGTTCCACCTTCTCCAACACCTCCCTGATCTTCTTACTTGAATATGGAGGTGGAATATACATTGCAACAACACACAATCTCACTCCATACAATATACATTGTATCACCACATACTGATCCTCAGCATCCACGCATACTTTCACCTCTTCATACTGCACTCCCACCGGCACCAACACTGACACACCCCTTGAGTACGTCGAAAAGGTAGAATGATACCCTTTCTGTATCCACCGTCTATTCAGTACATCCACTTTCTCCTGTATCAAGTGCGTCTCTAACAAGCATATCATAGAGGCCCGTTGATCCTTCGCATACTGCAAGCTCGCAGCTCTCCTATACTTATCCGCCAGACCTCTCACATTCCAACTCAATATCTTAAAGCGGTCCCCTATTATGTGACTCATCATCTTTAGTTATGTCGTTACTCCCAGTTCTGAGCTGTCTAACTTCCCTCCCCACCCTTACCCCTCCCCCCCTCCCCCACACCCCCCAATACTATACATTCTGCCTCTTATCAAGAGTGGGGCACCATCACCCATTGCGAACACTCTTGTTAATACAACCTTCCGCCTCCCGCTACCGTTTATAACAGAATTCGGCGCAATTCTTAGAAGAACAAAATAATTCAACCTGTATTAAATTACAACTGCAAGAAACTAAATAAACTTTTAGTACGCTGCACCCCCTTCCTCCCTCGTACTTCTCCGCCGCATCAGCACTCCCAGTGCGTTCCCTGCGTAATGCCCAGCTCCACCCTCCAACCTTCACATTTCAATTACCAATGTACTGTCAGTCCATCTCTTTTTCCCCTTTTTGAAAGAAGTAAAATACCTCCCGACTAACCCACCCCACATTTTCAATCTCCTTTCCCTTTAAGCTTTTTAGCGTTAAGATCTATCCACTGGGTAGTGTCCTCCGGCGGTCTGGAAAAAATGAATCTTATCCAACGCTACCACTCTCAGTCGTGCCGGAAACATCATGGAGTATTGCACTCCCAGTTCCCTCAGCCGTCTCTTGATACCCGTGAACATCATCCGTTGTTTCTGCACCAGGGCGGAATAGTCTGGGTAAATAGCAATTCTTTGACCTCCAATTGTCAGATCCGTCATGTCTCTAGCCTTCCTCAGGATAGTGTCTCTGTCTCTGTAGTTTAGGATTTTGGCAAGCATGGTACGGGGACTTGCTCCAGGGACAGGTGGTTTCGGTGGGACCCTGTGGGCTCTTTCTACCGCAAATACTTTTGTCAGTGCTGCATCACCAAAAGTCTCAAGGAGCCAGCTTTCAATATACTCCGTGGGATTCCTCCCCTCAGTTTTTTCAGGGACACCCACTATACGAATGTTATTTCTTCTGGACCTATTCTCCAGATCCTCATTTTTGGCAGCTAGCTCCGATATTGCTTGAGTAAACTTCCTCTCCGCTTTCTGCAGCTGCACTATATGGTCTTCTGCCGTGCTCACTCTTTCCTCCACAGCCCCCACACGTTTGTCAATCTTCTGCAGGGCTGCATTTATCTGGGCTGTATCCCCCTTGACCTCCTGTAGCTGCTGGGTCAGGGATTGTTTGCATGATGATACCAGTGCAAAAACATCTCTAAGGGTGGGCTCTGCTCCTGACTCCATATCTTCAGATCCCCCTACTACCACCGCCATGTCACCATCCCTGCTCCCCTGTTGTACCTCCTGCTCCTCTGCTGGGCTTTCCTCCTCTCCTTCTGTGTCTGTGTCTGCTCCGGCGTCCTCCTCTGCTTTTCCTGCGCTCCCTGCGGCCTCCACTCTAGCAAACTGCTGGAGCTTTGCCGCCGCCGCCATTCTCTTCTGGCATGCCGCGTTGTCCTTCTCCGCCTTCTCCCTGGCGTCGGCGCCATCTTGGCCGGTCCCAGCCTCGCCGGCTCCTGCATCCCTTTGCCTCCTTCTGGTCATATTTGTTGACCTCGGGGCCGCCTCTATTCACCGCCGCACTCCCGGGACTCTCCTGCAGCCGGTAAGCGCCTTGAATCGCCGCTCAGCTGCGGCTTATCAGGATAAATTCAGCGTTAGCAGCGGGAGCGCTCTGTCACACGTCCGCTCACATGGACGTTCAGGCCACACCCTCCTTTTTGTATTTTCATTTTTTTCTCCCCTTTTTCCAAGATCCAGAACATTTTTCTTTTTTGTGAGTACAGCCATATCAGATAGATTTTTGCAGTGACTCCATTTATTAGTTTTTATTGACACCATTTAGAGATAGATGCTTTAAGGGGTTTTCTACTTTTTTTAGTTTATTAAATGTTTTGGAGGCATAAATTTGTGGCACAAGAAGAAGACGCTTCTGCAAGCCCACTGCAGAGCAAAAAAGCGAGGAGTGCTGCCGTGAGGAGTTCAGACAGAAGACGCCGGCAGTGCAAGGACCGTCCGTCGTGTCCAGGGACCGTCCGTCGTGTCCAGGGACCGCCGGTCGTGTCCAGGGACCGCCGGTCGTGTCCAGGGACCGCCGGTCGTGTCCAGGGACCGCCGGTCGTGTCCAGGGACCGCCGGTCGTGTCCAGGGACCGTCGGTCGTGTCCAGGGACCGTCCTTCGATAAGTTGCTGATCCCACCACAAGGGAGAACTATAGGGCTACATCCATGTTTTCTTGTGTATTTGAAGGGTTTGCCTGGTGTTGGAAGAGAACTGGCCATGAAGTTCATGAAGTCCCTAAATGGGGAGAGTGTTCTGCAGAGGTAAGATGGCTTCTCTCTTATGTCTTCACCAGAATATTGTTTTTTCTCAATATATATCACATTTATTCGTCATTGTGGAGGAAATTTACCTAAAAAAAACAAAACAGAAAACTCCTTTTGATCTCCACCATCGGCGTGGAAGGAGATGCCATCAGTGTGTGGTCGGAACCTGCCCAGTGCTCCACAGAAGAACCCAAACCCTTCCTGACAAGTGTCTGAAATCTCACTGGAGGCCGAACTGTGGATTAATGTTTCTGTTTTTTCCTTATTTGTTTGAGTCTGTGACTTCATGGAGCTCCATCAATGACTTCTTCTAAAATGAGAACGTATACAACATGCACTCGGCTGTTTTCAGAACCCCTAAAAGTGAAACCAGGGCTGATCTGGGGATGAGAAGGAACCTGTGCTGGAAATAGCTAGGGATCCCAGCAGTCTGTGATGAGGATACCCATTTTGGTTTGGTTGATCCAGAATTCCACCTTGTTAGGACTTTGCTCAGATTACACAGGACGCTTTCTGCCCATAAATGAACATTGCTTTGTATGGTTTGAAAAAACGCTGAAAGAAGTGACAATCTGCATTTTTCAAAAACGCAGCAGTTTTCCAATTCAGTCAAGAAAAAATAATAATTGTACAGAAAGTGAGTGAATGAATCTGTAACGCTAATAACACACTAACTGGCAGTCCTGCTGTAGGCTGCTGGTATCCATACTGCATAGTATCTCAGCACACTCACTGACAGTCCTGCTGTAGGCTGCTGGTATCCATAGTGCATAGTATCTCCGCACACTCACCGACAGTCCTCCTGTAGGCTGCTGGTATCCATACTGCATAGTATCTCAGCACACTCACTGACAGTCCTGCTGTAGGCTGCTGGTATCCATACTGAATAGTACCTCAGCACACTCACTGATAGTCCTGTAGGCTGCTGGTATCCATACTGCAGAGTATCTCAGCAGACTCACTGACAGCCCTGCTGTAGGCTGCTGGTATCCATACTGCAGAGTATCTCAGCACACTCACTGACAGCCCTGCTGTAGGCTGCTGGTATCCATACTGCATAGTATCTCGGCACACTCACTGACAATCCTGCTGTAGGCTGCTGGTATCCATACTGCAGAGTATCTCAGCACACTCACTGACAGCCCTGCTGTAGGCTGCTGGTATCCATACTGCATAGTATCTCAGCACACTCACTGACAGTCCTGTTGTAGGCTGCTGGCATCCATACTGCATAGTATCTCAGCACACTCACTGACAGTCCTGTAGGTTTCTGGTATCCATACTGAATAGTATCTCAGCACACTCACTGACAGTCCTGCTGTAGGCTGCTGGTATCCATACTGCATAGTATCTCAGCACACTCACTGACAGTCCTGCTGTAGGCTGCTGGTATCCATACTGCATAGTATCTCAGCACACTCACTGACAGTCCTGCTGTAGGCTGCTGGTATCCATACTGCATAGTATCTCAGCACACTCACCGACAATCCTGCTGTAGGCTGCTGGTATCCATACTGCATAGTATCTCAGCACACTCACCGACAGTCCTGCTGTAGGCTGCTGGCATCCATACTGCACAGTATCTCCGCACACTCACTGACAGTCCTGCTGTAGGCTGCTGGTATTCATACTGCATAGTATCTCAGCACACTCACTGACTGTCCTGCTGTAGGCTGCTGGTATCCATACTGCAGAGTATCTCAACACACTAACTGACAGTCCTGCTGTAGGCTGCTGGTATCCATACTGCATAGTATCTCGGCACACTCACTGACAGTCCTGTAGGCTGCTGGTATCCATACTGCAGAGTATCTCAGCACACTCACTGACAGTCCTGTTGTAGGCTGCTGGTATCCATACTGCATAGTATCTCAGCACACTCACTGACAGTCCTGTAGGTTTCTGGTATCCATACTGAATAGTATCTCAGCACACTCACTGACAGTCCTGCTGTAGGCTGCTGGTATCCATACTGCATAGTATCTCAGCACACTCACTGACAGTCCTGCTGTAGGCTGCTGGTATCCATACTGCATAGTATCTCGGCACACTCACTGACAGTCCTGTAGGCTGCTGGTATCCATACTGCATAGTATCTTGGCACACTCACTGACAATCCTGCTGTAGGCTGCTGGTATCCATACTGCATAGTATCTCAGCACACTCACTGACAGTCCTGCTGTAGGCTGCTGGTATTCATACTGCATAGTATCTCCGCACACTCACTGACAGTCCTGCTGTAGGCTGCTGGTATCCATACTGCTGAGTATCTCAACACACTAACTGACAGTCCTGCTGTAGGCTGCTGGTATCCATACTGCATAGTATCTTGGCACACTCACTGACAATCCTGCTGTAGACTGCTGGTATCCATACTGCATAGTATCTCAGCACACTCACTGACAGTCCTGCTGTAGGCTGCTGGTATTCATACTGCATAGTATCTCCGCACACTCACTGACAGTCCTGCTGTAGGCTGCTGGTATCCATACTGCTGAGTATCTCAACACACTAACTGACAGTCCTGCTGTAGGCTGCTGGTATCCATACTGCATAGTATCTCGGCACACTAACTGACAGTCCTGTAGGCTGCTGGTATCCATACTGCATAGTATCTCAGCACACTCACTGACTGTCCTGCTGTAGGTTGCTGGTATCCATACTGCAGAGTATCTCAACACACTAACTGACAGTCCTGCTGTAGGCTGCTGGTATCCATACTGCATAGTATCTCGGCACACTCACTGACAGTCCTGCTGTAGGCTGCTGGTATCCATACTGCATAGTATCTCAGCACACTCACTGACAGTCCTGCTGTAGGCTGCTGGTATCCATACTGCATAGTATCTCAGCACACTCACTGACAATCCTGCTGTAGGCTGCTGGTATCCATACTGCATAGTATCTCAACACACTCACCGACAGTCCTGCTGTAGGCTGCTGGTATCCATACTGCATAGTATCTCAGCACACTCACCGACAGTCCTGCTGTTGGCTGCTGGTATCCATACTGCATAGTATCTCAGCACACTCACTGACAATCCTGCTGTAGGCTGCTGGTATCCATACTGCATAGTATCTCAACACACTCACTGACAGTCCTGCTGTAGGCTGCTGGTATCCATACTGCTGAGTATCTCAGCACACGAGTATCTCAGCACATACTCAGTTCCTACTGACAGATGCCCTTTAAAGGGTTATTCCCCCCCCCCCCAAAAAAAAAAAAAATCAAATTATTTGTAGTACAGGGTATATCTTGCTGATCACTGGGGGTCCCAATGATCAAACCCTCAGCGATCCCTAGCTCTGGAACTCTGACAAAAAAGGTAAATGGACAGGAGGTGCACATGCCCTGCCTCCGTTTCATTCATTGTCTTTGGAACTCCCAAAAAAATCTGAGCGCTGCGACTTCCTAGAAAATGAATGAAGCTGAGGCCTATCTTCTGACTGATTCAGAACCGTGCTATAGAGGCTCGGTGGAGGTTCCAGCAGTTGGACCCCCAGCAATCACCAAGTTATCCCCTTTCCTATGGAGTGAGAAACTTTTGATTTGGGGTGGAATAAACCTTAAAGGGAATCTCAGCATATTTGTACCCCAAAACTATTTTTATGCAAATGTAGCTATTTCAAAGGCCAGTCCAGCAATACCTTTACAAGGCCGGTCCGTTCCTCTGTTACTAAGAAATCAGCTTTTGAATTGATATAGAAATGAGGCTGAAGGACTATTGTAGATCTGAAGCCTCTGTCACTCCAGCTCTATTCCTCACCCAGCTCCGCTTTCTCCTGGTTGGCTGACAGCCTCTATGCTATGTGACTTTAGGCAAAGATATCACTTAAGCAGGAGGAGGCAGCGCTGGGTGGGGAATAGACCTGGAGTGGCAGAGGCTTCAGATCTACCATAGCACTTCAGCCTCTTTTGCATATCAACTCAAACACTGATTTCTCAGTAATGGAGCGTCCAGATGTTACAGCATAGTGGAGGGGATTTTATGAAATCCCATGTCCACTATGCATACAAACACGCAGGCGGCACACCTGCGTAACCAGACATGCGGCACGTCTTTATAGACCGCAGCATGTCTAATTAACTTGAGGACACACTCCGTCTCCACAAGATACATAACACAGTCTGTGTATAGGATGCGGTGATTCAATGAACACTTGCGGAATCACTGCGTGTACAAAAGGGTGTGGCGCTTTCGGAAGAGCGGGGTATCCGCTACGTCCAAAGCGCTGTCAATACGCCCCGTGGACACATAGCCTTAAAGAGCTACATCGCATGTACATAGTTTGGGGATGAAATCCTGACGACAGATCCCCTTTAATTATGGGAATAACCAATTAAAGGTTATTTAGAAAACCAACGTAATACTACTTTATATATAAAAGATAACTGGGATGAATGACTTTACAAGAAAGGGTGGTAGACTTGCAAGGCTCGGTCTTGTTCTCTTTAATTGATGGTTCTGTTCTTCTTCTTTTTAGGTTTTACCAGTGGAGGAAACATTTTGACGATCCCACAGAGAGCACTAAGCCCATCAAAAAAACCGTTCACTGCACTGTTTGCAGTCATCCAGGTATATGAGTTCACAGTACTGTGCCGTAAGTGCTAAGGAGTTCCAGCCCTTTAATGAGGGGTTTTCCCTGCTACATTTACACTAATTATATTCTAGCTGTGTGTGAATTCTACAAATCCCATCCATTTTTCCGTAACTGTAAGACTCTGTGCTTTTTGCACATCGAAAATACGGTGCATCATAAACGCCCCAATACTTATAGTGGGAACCTAACCTTACAGAGAAAATAAGTTTGCTCTGATGCTGATCTGGGTTTGATGAGACTCGGCAGTTTCTAGTTTCTCCCGTTATCCGACCGCTACATGATCGGGAGGAGGAAGCACCATTACTACTTCCTATATTTTACACACCGCATCGTTCAGTGCTTTGTATACAGCAATCAGTTTATTTCCATTTCTGGCGGAGTCTGGCTGTGTCTGCTAGGCGCGGAGTCTGGCTGTGTCTGCTAGGCGCGGAGTCTGGCTGTGTCTGCTAGGCGCGGAGTCTGGCTGTGTCTGCTAGGCGCGGAGTCTGGCTGTGTCTGCTAGGCGCGGAGTCTGGCTGTGTCTGCTAGGCGCGGAGTCTGGCTGTGTCTGCTAGGCGCGGAGTCTGGCTGTGTCTGCTAGGCGCGGAGTCTGGCTGTGTCTGCTAGGCGCGGAGTCTGGCTGTGTCTGCTAGGCGCGGAGTCTGGCTGTGTCTGCTAGGCGCGGAGTCTGGCTGTGTCTGCTAGGCGCGGAGTCTGGCTGTGTCTGCTAGGCGCGGAGTCTGGCTGTGTCTGCTAGGCGCGGAGTCTGGCTGTGTCTGCTAGGCGCGGAGTCTGGCTGTGTCTGCTAGGCGCGGAGTCTGGCTGTGTCTGCTAGGCGCGGAGTCTGGCTGTGTCTGCTAGGCGCGGAGTCTGGCTGTGTCTGCTAGGCGCGGAGTCTGGCTGTGTCTGCTAGGCGCGGAGTCTGGCTGTGTCTGCTAGGCGCGGAGTCTGGCTGTGTCTGCTAGGCGCGGAGTCTGGCTGTGTCTGCTAGGCGCGGAGTCTGGCTGTGTCTGCTAGGCGCGGAGTCTGGCTGTGTCTGCTAGGCGCGGAGTCTGGCTGTGTCTGCTAGGCGCGGAGTCTGGCTGTGTCTGCTAGGCGCGGAGTCTGGCTGTGTCTGCTAGGCGCGGAGTCTGGCTGTGTCTGCTAGGCGCGGAGTCTGGCTGTGTCTGCTAGGCGCGGAGTCTGGCTGTGTCTGCTAGGCGCGGAGTCTGGCTGTGTCTGCTAGGCGCGGAGTCTGGCTGTGTCTGCTAGGCGCGGAGTCTGGCTGTGTCTGCTAGGCGCGGAGTCTGGCTGTGTCTGCTAGGCGCGGAGTCTGGCTGTGTCTGCTAGGCGCGGAGTCTGGCTGTGTCTGCTAGGCGCGGAGTCTGGCTGTGTCTGCTAGGCGCGGAGTCTGGCTGTGTCTGCTAGGCGCGGAGTCTGGCTGTGTCTGCTAGGCGCGGAGTCTGGCTGTGTCTGCTAGGCGCGGAGTCTGGCTGTGTCTGCTAGGCGCAGAGTCTGGCTGTGTCTGCTAGGCGCGGAGTCTGGCTGTGTCTGCTAGCTGCGGAGTCTGGCTGTGTCTGCTAGGCGCGGAGTCTGGCTGTGTCTGCTAGCCTGATCTTTCCTCCTACATCTTTCCTCCTACATCTACATACAGCTTTTAACTCTGTATTGTTTGTGCAGAGCAGCTTCTGCAAAAAGTTAAATAGAACCCATCACCCCCTCCTGACTCATCTGCTTTCCCCATGAAATGACAAAGGCCGTGTACCATTTCAGCCAATGTTGATGGTCTTAGAATGTGTAGGGAGAAGCATCGCTGACGCCCAGTTATCAATTGCTTTTTTTCCAGGAGGAATAACAGAGGAACTGCATAACACAGAGTTGTTTGAAAACTTTCTCCGGAATTCTTCTTTCATCCAGAATACGACTGGAAAGACGACGATGGGTCTCTCATATAACTGATATTGTATCGTCATTCCCTTTTTAGGTTCTACCAAAGAGCACGAGCGGAAAGGCTGCAAATTGTGTGGAAGCGAGAAATACTGCGAGCCTCATGACTACGATTACTGCTGCCCCTGTGACTGGCACAAGGCTGAACAAGAAAAGAAGAACAATTCACTGGAGTTTACCCTTAAGATGTACGTACAGCTGCATCTACAGGGGCCGATCGACCATATATAAGTGACTGGGCGCTCATTTATTGACCACGTTCACACAGGCATTGGCAGACCGCACGGGCACACCATGGTATTGTCGGCAGTATACCCCGTGCTTACACGGGGCGGTGTACTGCCAAAAACAATGGTGCCAACATTAATGATCCAATCCGCTGACAAGTGTTTTGTTTGCCTGTTGGTTGGTCAGCGGCACCTTTACATCGGTCAGTGATCAGGAATCAGCAGTTTTATGATTATTGGCTCATGTACATACTGTAGGTCTTGGGAGACATTTGTTTTCACTTATATGCATTTACTTTTGGTTAAAAATTATTTTTGCAATTGGGTTTCTTTAAAAATGTTGCTCCATTAGTCTTCTATAGTCTACGTCCTCTGTTGACTGCAGAATGAGCTAACTGGGAATCATTCAGTGAGCTCATTCCTATGGTCTGCTGTTTTTTGTTTCTTTTTTAATCAATAATTTTGTGATATCCTCTCATTGATTTATGACCAAAGACCACATCGAAGTTCAATGTGCAGAAAAACAAAGAGCCTGTACAAGTCAAAAGGTGCAACGTTTTTTTTTGTTGTTGTTTTTTTATGAAACCCAATTGTAAAAATTATTTTTAGCACAAAATGCATGCATTTAATTTAAAAAATATATATATAATGGTCTCGAAATTTGGACAATACCTTTACGTTATCACTGCAGACAAGTAAAATAATCGGCCAGTCCACCCTTAGCCGTCTTCGTGCACAATAGCCATATTGATCCTCTTTTACTCGGAAGTGAATCCGGTGGTTCGATCTTCTTAAATCTTATTTTTCCACTGAATACTCTCAGTCCTGATTGATTTTTTTTCATTCTTGTGCTCTTCATCTCTGCCTGTAGGAAAGCCAAGAAACGTGAGGGCTTCCCGTACCCCGAGGTGAGTTGACTTCATTTTGCCTGCAGAATTTTAACCTGGAGATATGGTCGTGACTTTTCTTCTTCGTTCTTCCAGGTTATTGAGGAGTTTCTCATAAATAAGGATAAATTGGTCAAAGTGATCAAATGGAGGAGGCCCAGTCTGTCGTGCTTCCAGGTACATTCATATATTTTATGTTTTCAGCTTTTATACATTTTTTTTCTACTATGGGTTTTCGTGCTTGCACACTGACACTCCTGGAGGCCTGCGGTGCGCACAGTGTGTGCACTCCTCCCTAGCTCATGACTGTAATGTGGTTGCAATACCTCTCACAACCTGTGAGGACATGTGGCGCTGTTTCTAGAAGTAAGCAGCCATGTTCTTTAAAGGGAATCTGTTGGTACCTTTTTCATATGGAAGTAGTGGTATGGCTGTTTGGGCGCTTGTCCACCAATATAAGCGATATCATTGTTTTGCACCTGTACAGAGCATTTTAATTGTACTGACTTGCAGCCAGTGGACTTATAGATTTTTCTCTGGTGGGAGTGTCTCTACCTGTAATACAGGCTGGATGTGATTTCTGGGTGTATCCTTGGTGCTGAGATTTTTAGGATCCAATATATCATCACAACTTCTAGGCTCTAATTTTCTCTTTTTGTAATTTTTTTCTTTCTTTTCTATAGACCATTTTTTTCCCCCTCTGCCCTTCCTGACATTCTTTCTCCCTGTCAATTCTGTGGAGATTTGTGTACAACCCCCTTTAACAAAAGAAATGTATTCGCTGGTTCCAAAAGTGAACTGAAAAATTTATTAAAATCATTTTTTTTTATTGGGATACTTTAAGAGGGACCTTTCAGACCTGTTTTTTTTTTTTTTCTTTAATTTCTCATCCCCGTTGCAGAGATATTAGCTTGTAAAACTTATATTCTAATTTATGCTGAGACCAAGTGGGCGTTACCAGAGATTCATCTCTGGGGCGGTAACTTTATCCCCTGCATGATTCTGTTGATGTAGAGTTCATCAGAGTTATGCATCATTACAAACACCTCTTGCAGATCTCATCTCACTGCAGTCAGTGATTGGGGACAGTGAGTAAATCAGAGATGTGTGTCATTGCAAACACATTTTGCAGCTCTCCTTTCACAGCACTGTCAATGTGGAGTGAGGGGAAAGTAGAGTAGAGATGACGCTGTTGTGATAGGAGAGCTGCAAGAAGTGTTGGTAATGAGACACAACTCCTCTATATCCACTACCCCCACACTGTCTGCTGGGAAATTAAAACTCTGGAAGTGTTTGTAATGAAACATAACTCTGCTCTACACATTCAGTGCAGAGATCACAGAAGAGAGCAGGTCTGTGTGTCATTACATGTGTTACAGGAGAAAGCTGGTTCTGACCTCTAGGGACATTTTCTTTTTTTCCTTCTGCTTATGTCAATGTCATACAGGGGAAAAAGTACACGCCCCCATAGAAAAATCTCTGGTAAATCCCGCTCTGTCTTAGCATAAATTATAATCTATACTTTACAAGCTAATAGCACTGCACTGGAGGTGAGATATTTTAAAAAAATTTGTCTCTGCAGCCACTATTCCATCTTGAGGCCAGTTCAACATGCTCATACTGGTGAAAGGTTCTCTTCAAATGCTATTTACATGTAGCTCGCCCCCTATATATGCAGATAAATTACATTTCTTTAGTTGACATTTTTCCCTTTAAAACTGAGCTCTCGCTCCTCAGATGTCCCCCATTGTAATTAGTGTTTTCAACAACAAATACAAGGTTGTAACATTTAGATCCTATGTTTCTTGGCTTATTTAAATCCTTATCCTCTATCACACGAGGACTGGCTTTGTTGTACAGAGACAAGAGATACTTGTAGCTAATGGCTGTCATTCGTTATGGGGAGGTCTGCTTTGTATTGGTCTCATTTATTTTCCAGAGACCAGAATCACTCCTGCCTCCCTTTTTGTTTTTTCTCTTTTTTCCTCTTTTTTTTTTCCATTCCTCTCTCTGCTTGGCTGTTATATTTAATGACCCTACACGTTTCCTGTAGCTTTACTCCTCTGGGGTCATTAATTTAACATTGCTGTGTTATATACATTCTCCCACATGGCATCTGATGACAGTCGTATGCCCGTCTCCGCTCGCTATTTTTGGGTCACGCGCCTTCCTGATAGTCAGATCAGTACCCCTCTTCCTCTCATCCAATCACTAGTCAGTACGGCATTATGACCATCTGATTTGATGATCAGCTATATGTCACAATAGAAATCTGTTGGACAGTCGATTGGTCGGCAGCTCTCTCCCCTTCTGAATCTCACATTCCCAGGAGCGTTCCTTCCTCCGATTGCTCCTGTGTTCTCTACCAGACTTCTTGACTTGTTGGATCTTTATCCCCCCCTGACATCATCTGCATGGGCCTCCACATACATTAAAATGTGTATGTGGGCCTTAAGGAGCAAAGGGAGCCTCCCATAGCTATCCACAAACTTCTGCAGCGTTTGACTACTCATAGCTCATCCCTGCGTCATAATCATGTACTTCCCTTTCCCTTCTGCTATCTCTAACACTGAGAGAAGGGAAGGGGAGAGCTGTCAGGAACAGGACTCTGTTACTTTTGTCACATTTTTGCAATGAATAATTATTTTGTGAGTACCATGTTAGCTAAGGTTTTTAATAATAGACAACATAGGACCGTCCCAATCAGGGCACTTTGACGTTGGTGGGATGGCTTTTATGCTATTTTTGATCACAAACAGTATTACTAAGAACCCTGAGTTATTTAGATGCACTTGCTTTTTACTTATTTAGTTCCTGCAGGGTTTTTTGCTCATTTTGTTTCTCGTATGTTTTGTGCACTTTATGGCCAATGTGAACATTCGTTTATGTGCTGCATGTATACCAACTTAAACCAAGCTCAATTTTTGTGTTGTTCACATAACCACGTACATCCCTTTCCCTTCTGCTATTTCTAACACTGAGAGAAGGGAAGAGCAGGTACAGCTGTCAGGAACAGGACTCTGTTACTTTTGCAACAAATAATTATTTTGTGGGTAGCATGTTAGCCAGAAAAATCGTTGTCAATACTTTAATGCCCCCAAAACACAAAAGTATTCTGGGAGTGATAACTAGAAAAATTATATTTTCAGATTTCGCAGCACAGAGGCTCCTTCTTCAGGCTGGTTTACAAAAACGCTCCGCTACATAGAGGACTTACAGACTCTCTGCAGCAGAAAAAGTTGTTTAAAGATTAATTTCCAGCAATTTTTTTTTATGGTGAACTGGATACACCATGTATTAGTGGTTGCTGAGCGGAATAAGACATTTTTCTTTTTATTTCATCCTTCCGTTGCAGAGATATTAGCGATCAAATATTTGGCACCTAATGAGTTAACTTTAGTTAAATTCAAGTGGGCGTTATCAGATAGATTTCACTGTGGGCGTGATCTAAATTATCTGATTTAAACCCTCTTAACTTATTAAGTGCCAAACACATTGCTAATATCTCCACACCGGAAATCATAGTTTTTGGCACCTAATGAGTTCACTTCAGAAGTGGATATTATCAGATAATTTTAGATAACGCCCCCAGTGAAATCTATCTGCCAACACCCACTTGGACTCAACTAAAGTTAACTCATTAGGTGCTAATATTTGATTCCTAATATCTTCTCAATGGAGAGGCAAAATTTAAAAAAAAAATGTTACTCTGCAACCACATGAAAAAAAAAAATTGGTGAACGGATGTTTTTAACTTTTTACATTTAGGAAGCAATGAAGAATTAAAAAAAAAAAAATTATTTCTAGTAGGAGACGTGTAATGGTAAATGTAAGCCCCAGCATGTATGGCAGCTCTATACGGAGATTATAAAATGCAGTCTCTTTTATCCCAACATAACTCACAGGATCGTTACCTTGGACAGAAATATAGTTTTCCTGATATTTCAATCCAATCTACAAATTTTGGGAGTATTACCAGCACTGTTAGACTATGATCACTCTGGATTCTCAGTGCACACTTTGGACCGAAAAAGCAGAAATTTTTCTATGCGATGCTGTTCAACTAACTGAAGCCAGCACTGTCCGATGGACTGCGATATATTGGTACAACTATAGAGAAAATACAGGTGACTGTTCATCTATGCAGAGAGGTACAGCGAAAAATATCAATAAATACAGATTAGTATCCACTGCAGACTGTGTATGTCAGAGGTAGCAGGCGGTAACCAATGCGGCACCTCTTGCATTGGAAGATCTAGTAGAACTTTCATACATTAGAACTTTCATACAAAGCTTTTTTTTTTTTTGCGATGTCAGAGAGCGCTCGCTCTGTATACATAAGGGAAGACAAGCCAGGAACTGAGCTGGAAAGTGAGAATTTTAGCGTTAAGTTTGTCCTATTTTTTTTTTCTCCTCTATGTGGCATCTAGATACCTAGTGATGGACTTCATCATTCTGATTCTCTTCACGCTCAGTTTTTTTTTTTTTATAACATGACCTCAGTTCATATTGCATTCCCTCCCTCATACTAAGCAGCTGTGCCGACCGTCGCTTTCTCCGCATACACCCCAGTCGGGAATTTATGCAGTGACATGATCCTGTAAGCCGACGCCGGTCCTACAAAGTCAAATTGTTATCAATTCTGAGCTGTATTGATCCTGGAAAATAATACTTGGTACACAGCGGAGGACATCCCATGTCTGGCAAAGGAGGATCTGTCTTGTCTCCTGATTTCTGTATTGTCCGCTCTGCATTCTGCCATTCCTCTGTTCCTCCTCGAACAAGTGTGAATCCAGTCAGTGCAGTTGCAATCTCTATCAAGTTTTCTGTTCTGCAATTTTCTCATAGTGTGTGTATAATTTTTTACTGGTTTACAAGATCTCTGCTTGCTTTCATTGAAAAAGTTGAAGGGGAAAATTTGACCTGGGCAAGTGTGGTCAACAAGCCCAATCTTGTCATCTGTCTAGAAAATCAGGAGACCCATATACACATTCTGTGATTGTCCAATCCTAACATTAACCACTTTCCCGCACCAACAAATATATATCCGTCACCGTGTGGTGTATGGAGAGGCCTCGGGAGCTGTAATACAGCTAGCATCTACCTCCTAACACCAGTGCAATGCAGGTAAATGCAAGCTCCACTAGGTGGCAATAGAGTTGTGGAAGGACTGCACACAGCAAGACCTTCAATGCGGCGATGAGGCCACCACTAGGTGGCAGGAGAATAGTCAAAACAAGCCGGGTCGATAGAAGACTGTAACGCAGTACAAAAGGAATAAGCAAACACAGAGTCAACAACAAGCCGAATGGGTCAGTACTGGTCAGTAGCAGATATGCCAAAGACAAGAGACAAAACCATAGGTCAGGGTCCATGCCAAGTTAAAATCAGAGAGTCAATACACGAAAGGAGAACACTAAGTCGGGAAGGGAAGAGGGGAAAAACAAACACAGGTTCAGTAAGCTAGCAGCAGGACAAATCCGGGCAAATGGAGTCAGCTACACACGCCGTAGGCAGAAACTATAACTGACATGGTGTGCAGGACACAGCGGAGATAAATAGTAAACCTGAGACCAGACTGAGGCTGAGAAAGTTAACCCCTGGCATGACCAGAACGGACAAAGGGGAAGACAGGACTCAAAACCCGGTCTGGATCATGACAACCAGTCTGTTTATCCACGTATATATTCTTTGTCACAAATGGGGCCCAATAGGTGGATCCTCAAAGCCCAAAGGCGTAAGCGCAGCAAGCGGCTGTTGCATGCAGGTAGCAGCGTTATCAGAAGCCAAAAGCAGTCAGGTGACATCCTGGAGACCGCGGATGGGTACCACAGTTACTGGAAGCTCCAGGCAGACCTGAGCACCAGAGACGTCCAGGGAACTGCAGACAAGTAGTAAAGTTACTGGAAGCTCCAGGCAGACCTGAGTACCAGAGACGTTTGGGAGACTGCAGAGAAGTAGCAGAATTACTAGAAGATGCAGGCAGGAGAATCCTGGAGACAGATAGTAGTTACTTAAAGCTGCAGGCAGACTGAAGATGTTCGGGACACCGCAGACAGGTAGCAAAGTTTCTGCAGACCACAGGCAGAAAGGAGACTTCTTGCAGACTGCAGACAGATAGCAATGGTACTGAAAGCCGTAAACAAGGTAACTTGGAGACTGGAAACCACAGGCAGCCAGGAGACATCCTGGAGACTGAAGATAGGAACTGTGCACAAACAAAGTAGAAAGTCTTACTACCAAGACCCAGGTATGTATCCTGAGAGGGCTTATATAGGCGTTCAACACATGGTAGCATGCCGGGCTACTTGCAAAGCCTGACGTGGAGCACAAGAAAGTTTAGCTAACCGGGGTATAGGGAGCAAAGCCCGGACCTGAGACAGGTGTGTAACAATATTAATGTATGAAAGTGGCAGGATTCTGCTGCAGTGCCCACCTGTCCAATTGGGGTGTCCACTGGGGTCTCCCACCATCTTGGTGTTCCTCCTGTGAGGCCCCGCTGCAGGCTAGGCTTCATATGAGACTATGATCTTTACTACAAGTTATGGGGAGAGTAATAAAAAATAGATCTATGCATATTTGATATTTCTGCGTCTGTAGAAGTCCAGTTTATCAAAATGTAAATTTATTTAACTCACAAGATAAACACCATTAGGAACAAAATCATCAGAATTGACTTTTTTTAATCACTGCACCTCCATCCCCCCCACCCACCCAAATAAAAGAAATTGCAATAAAAGTTGCTTTAAACATCACCAAAATATACCACCAAATAGTACCAATAAAAACTACAACGAGGAATGCAAAAAAGGCCCTCACCCTGTTCTGTTAAAAGAAAATAAAAAAGTGGCAACACCAACCGATATTTTATTACTTATTTTACAAGATTCAGAAGCTTTTAAGCCATTAAAATAAAATCACCCTCATCGTACCAACCTGCAGAATAACAAATTAATTTTTATGCCACAATGAACACCATAATAACTGCACAATGAATCATAAAAATAAAAAACCCAAATAGTGGAATTTTTGCTTATTTTTGCCATATCGCCCCACTTGGATTATGGCACTGCGCTAAATGTGAATGGCCTGCGCACCACAATGACCACCAAGGACATGTTTGTCCTCCAGGATGTTATCATCAGAGATAAATTGACTCCTCCGACACTATAAAATGGTGATGTTATAATGCAAAGATGTTACTGGCAACATAAATGAATGGACTGTGCCATAACCAGGACTTTCTTGTGTCCTGTCTTAGAATTTTGCTCTGGAATGGATGGAGTGGCCCAAACACTACTCATGTGAGAAGGTCCTGATCCTGCTGACCTTCTACGATATGCACGAGAGGAAGGCTGGCCGAAGACATGATGCCCAGCTACAGGCTGTCCGGTAACAGATTGCACCCATTTACTGACCACTCCTGCTGCAATTTTTGCATTTAAATAGGACCTTCTGCCAGATCCCCTGTTTGTTTTATTTTTTTTGTATAATCTGCCATATAATTCCTGAGGTATGGGCTTTTCTTTATTCGGTGCTAATTTGTACGGTCTTTTCTAATAGTCGTGTCTCACCGGATAATAATGCAGAGCATTCTAAAGACACGCCCCCGAGGATCCTGCGAGCCACGCCTCCTTATGAAGGTCATAACAATCAGCGCTAAATAAACAGGCCTCATAGCTCTGGAACTGTAAATACTATAATAATAAATAATAATAACTGTATGGCAGAATTGTAAAAAAAAAAAAAACAACTCAGAGGAACAGTGTACTAAAATAAGAGCGAAAACTGAGCACTTTTGATTGAATAAGTCCTTTCTAATGCAAAATATGATAATCAGATCAACCCCAATTTAAAAGGAAGCCCCTACAGCAATCAGCTGATCCTTTTTTAAGGGGGGAGTAGGGGACCTGCAGGCTATATATGCCCTAACCCTTTTACACTCCTTTTAAAGGTTTTGTATAGATAAAACCTATAACCTAGGAGCCCCTCTGATCCTGAGAATGGAGAAGCCACTGATCTGATTTGGTGCTGGGTCCTCTTCTAAGTTTTCCCTGCGCAGTGGAGCTCCTGTGCAGGGAGCTGCCGCAGTCCCCTGTATAGAGCTCTGCTGCAACTTCATGCACAAGTGATCAGGGGGAAAACGCGAAGGGTACGCAAGGCTAAAACCAGCAACTGGCCCCTTAATTCTCAGGATCAATGATTATTTATTATTACTAGGGCTATTACTGTTATTATTTAAAAGTCTATTATTATTATTATTAGGATTATTTATGACTAATAGTATTCATTGTTGTAATTATTTCCTTGGCTATTAATATTATTATTTATTCTTAAAGCTATTAGCAATAAAACCATGATTATTCTATTAATTATTACTATGGTTTCATTATTATCGTTATCATTTATTACTATGGCTATAATTATTATCATGGCTGTTATAATACTGTAGCTATTATTATTGCAGGATTTTTTTATTACCATGGCTGCTATTATCACTTAATAATAATAATAATTATTATTATTATTATTATTATTATTATTAGTAGTAGTAGTAGTACTATATCAATTATAATTGCTATTTATTACTATTTGGATTTATCATTACTATAGTTATTTATTACTATTGCTGTTTTTTATTATTATTATTATTATATTTATTTATTTATTTATTTATTTTTTATTACCATGGCTATTATTTCAGTTATAATTACTATTTATTACTATTGCCATTAGGATTTATTATTACTATAGTTATTATTATTGCTATTTTGGTTTTGGATTTATTATTATTATTATTATTATGAATACCATGGCTATTATTATAATTATTTATTACTATATTTATTATGATTACACTTTATTTTTACCATTGCAATAATTTTTTTCTTATTACTATAGTTATTGTTACGATTATTTATTACAATGGCTATTATTATTATTATATATTTTTTTCCATTAAGAATCGTTAAGACCCGTGTCAGAAACGGAATTCCCTGCTTAGAAATCGAGTGGGTGACGCCAGGTTTGTATCCACAGCGGAAGAATGACATGCCTGAGCCTGACTGCAACCCTTCCACCTCGGCTGCTGAAATAAAGCAATCCCGTCCATCAATCGGCCCATAAATATGGATGCTCAGTTTGTCCGAGCATGTGATCTATATAGCAGGAGATTAGAGGCGACCGATCCGCCGGGCCGCTGATTCTCTTTCACAAGAAACAAAGAATTAGATGCATTGAAATCCAGCCTGTCCAAGTCTGGAGTCTGAGTATGTTGAATATGGGAATGCCGATAGTTTGGGGGCCGCGTATCTACTCCAGCGAGTGTGTGATGGTGGGACTCGTCCCCTCGACCTCTATGTACGTTTTCATAAATGCGGCCATAGTGCAGGGTGACGCTGAGTGTGATTACATGGTGTAATGACGTGCGGACCCTCTCCCCGATGTCTCCACCACTAGTGAATTGTCAGAGATTCCTCACAAGTGGAGATAATGGGATTATATGGAGAGGGATACAGATTAGGACCCACAAGTGAATGGTTTAGTACGCATGGTCAGATACTAAGGGGCTCGCACATTAGTTTTCATTTCTTTAACCCTTTCATTCTACCGCATTTGTAAATGTCACAAACTTTACCTTACAGTGCAGAAATAGTCATTTTGCACTCTGGGGTCTGTGTTCCTTTTTTACCCCCTGGATTTTTCCTTCTGGGGATTGTGGTCATTTTTTGCCCCTCTGTGGACCGAGGTCCTTTTTTGCCACTCTGGGGCCCAAGGTACTTTATTCTCCCCCTCTGAATCCAGAGGTCTTTTTTTTGCCCCTTTGTGGCCCGCGGTCCTTTTTTGTCCCTCTGTGTTTCGAGATCCTTGTTGATGTCCCTTTGAGGCCCGAGGTTTTGTTTTGTTTCTTTTTTCTTGTCCGGGGCCTGAGGTTCCTTTTTTTTTTTTTCCCCTTTCTGGGGTCTGAGGGCCTTTTTTCCCTTCTGCGGCCCAAGTTCCTGTTTGTTCCCTTTTTGGGGCCAAAGGTCTTTTTTTTTTTTTTTTTTTTTTTGCCTCTCTGGGACCCAAGCACCCGTGAGAGGGAAAAAAAAATGGTGAAAGAGCGATAGATGGAAATGAGAAAGATGTGTAGTGGATACCAAGTGCGGAGAATCCTTCCTCTATGTGGATCTATGTGTTGTATATTTGCTTCTATTCTTTTCTTTGTATCAGCCGGTTACGTTTTCCCCGATGATCACCCGCCGGATGGCCCCTTGGTGACCATTGAGGAAGAATCGCTCTTTTCGGAGGCCTATCCTCAGATTGTAGACATATTCCAGAAAGAAAAACTAGAGGCCGAGATGCTGAAGCAGAAATGTAAGTATCATATGATCTGTAAATGTGCCGCAAAATGTAATGGCGTCTTTTTTTTCTTTTTTTTTCCTATATGGGTATATGCATTATGCCTTAGAGCTGAATGACCTTTTGCTCTTCCTGGCGAGACGGTTTTAGTAAATATTTGTATTTCCCATTAAAAAAGATTCCTAGGAAATATTTTCTTAGAAATCTGTGTTGTGCAGTACCTCCTCCTGGGAAAATATGAAAAACAATTAGCATTAGAAGAAAGCATCTCCATGGAATGTTCCAAGCAGGAAGAGTCCAGGGTAATTCAGCGCAAGGGTTAATACTTCCTAACTCCAATTCTGTAATGTATTGTAAAACTTTTACTAATTTACGGAGTGTTCAAGAATTTACTAAAAACGTCAGACCTCTCCAAGTATTTTTAAATGCCCTTTGTACTTTCAGACAACTTGATCTCATTTCATAGTTGATGTGATGGACAATCTGTATATAATTTTTATGTTGTATGACCCCCAAAAATCGCTCCAGTGTCGGCCACTAGGTGTCGCCATGCTGTGTAACTGTTGTCATCTCAGTCTCTAGCTGGAGAGATGCCTACATGGATTATAGGAAGTGGGGCAAGTCTTTATCATTCTACAGGAAGTGGGGGGCGGGTCTTTATCATTCTACAGGAAGTGGGGGGCGGGTCTTTATCATTATACAGGAAGTGGGGGCGGGTCTTTATTCTACAGGAAGTGGGGGCAGGTATTATTCATTCTACAGGAAGTGGGGCAGGTCTTTTTCATTCTACAGGAAGTGGGGCAGGTCTTTTTCATTCTACAGGAAGTGGGGCAGGTCTTTTTCATTCTACAGGAAGAGGGGGGCGGGTCTTTATCATTATACAGGAAGTGGGGCAGGTCTTTTTCATTCTACAGGAAGAGGGGGCGGGTCTTTATCATTATACAGGAAGTGGGGGCAGGTCTTTTTCATTCTACAGGAAGTTGGTCGGGGCTTTATCATTCTACAGGAAGTAGGGGCAGGTCTTTTTAAATCTACAGGAAGTGGGTCGGGGCTTTATCATTTTACAGGAAGTGGGGGCTGGTCTTTTTAATTCTACAGGAAGTTGGTCGGGGCTTTATCATTCTACAGGAAGTAGGGGCAGGTCTTTTTAAATCTACAGGAAGTGGGTCGGGGCTTTATCATTTTACAGGAAGTGGGGGCTGGTCTTTTTAATTCTACAGGAAGTGGGGGCAGGTCTTTTTAATTCTACAGGAAGTGGGTCGGGGCTTTATCATTTTACAGGAAGTGGGGGCAGGTCTTTTTTATTCTACAGGAAGTGGGGGCAGGTCTTTTTAATTCTACAGGAAGTGAATCGGGGCTTTATCATTTTACATGAAGTGGGGGCGGGTCTTATTCATTCTACAGGAAATGGAGGCAGGTCTTTATCATTCTACCAGAAGTAGGGAAGGGTCTTTATCTTTCTAAAGGAAGTAGTGATGGGTCTTTATCGCTCAACTCCGTCTCTCCTGTCTATGAAACTGCATATATGTGTAATAGAAAGGTGGTCTTTTGGTTCAGGGTAGGCAAGCCATTGGACAATGTCAGACATACTACATGCTGTGACATGACAGCAGGTTCCAGCACCCATAATGCTGGCAGATCGCCGATGAAGAGAAACCATTCACTCAAAAATAGTTGATAGCAAGTTACAGAGCATGAGAATTAGGTTAGCTTCTGGATATGTTAGACTGGTATGTGCACCAAAAGCATTTTAATCTCATAGCTGTGGATCAGTGCAGCAATATCATACTTTTCTACAAGTTTTGCGTGAAAAGGCCGGTATACTATTTTGCACAGAGCGAATTTTAGAATTTTTCTCTTTCTACATACAGCTGTCGTACTGCAGCCTCAGCATTTTCCTGACCATGTGATGTTGCTCTTGTTTGTGTTATTAGATGCGAGCAGATGAAATATAGCTGCAGTTAGTGGAAAATTGCTGAGCTCTGATGGGCCGTTTGTGTAACATATTGGTCACTCGCGAGTCTTAACCGCTGGCATTATACGTCTATTGCATCTTTTCTATTACTCTCTTTCTCTGATTGTGTAGTCCTTTGTCCAATCAGACACCCAATTAAGTGCAGAGGAGGTAATGGGCTGAAAATAACCTCTTCTGTCTCTGACTATTTCACAATTTGCTTTAGACACCAATCAATTCTACTGCTGTTGTCCTAGTCAGTATTTGCTAACGCTAGCAAAATCTTGTAATTAACTAAACGTAATGGAAATTTACATTGATACCTCCTCTGCAGTAGAAGTTTCTTGATGAGAATTGTAAGCAATTTACCAAATTATATTTGTTGTTTTGTAGGTAAGAGAAATAAACCTAAACCCAAGGTTCCTCAAAATGTGGATGACGTGGCTTTACTCCTGTCTGAAATGAGTTTAACCCCAACTGTAGAGACAAATGTTTCTCCGCCGATCTTAGAAGAACGTGAAGACCGTAAAACCACCTTTTGTCTTAGCAGAAGTAACTGGTCGAATGAACTACCTGACACTCTTTGTCCTACACCGCCTATGGTTAACTTGATATCAAATGATCTAGAAGTTTCCACCACACCTATACATGTAGAAGATGACTTGGACAAACTTGATGGTCAATATTCTTCTCCAGCACCAAATAACAGACCAAAGTCTTCAGTGACTTCTCCTAATGTTTCATCCATGGTTGCAGATCTACATTTGAGTAGCATTGATTGGGAAGCCTCCTCATTTAGCCTGTCTCCTCAGGCTGAGCCTCATATAAGCAGTGGTCACACATGTGGTTTCCATGATGGCCCAAACACTGAAGTACAAGTAAAGACAACCAACAACGCAACCCATGAAATGGTAGGACCAGGTAAGGATAATTTGGAAGCTAAATCCGAACCACCAATCTTGGCGTTATCGGACTCTCCTTGTATTACACATCTACAAAAGCTGCCTTTGAGAGAAAGAATACTTTTAAAGAATGCCTCCTCAAAACAACCCAGTGTCCCTGAGAAATGCTTACCTTTAAAGCCCATTCCCCTAAGCCTCAATTTGAGGGACGTCAAGTCCAGTTCTAACCATAATTTAAATTTTAAGGAAATACTTCAACATAACAAGTCAACTAAAGGACAAAGCTGTCAAAAAAGTGAGAAGCAAATCAACTGTATCAGAAAGCCTGACCCAAACTGTTGGACACATGATCGTCCCACCACCAAATCATTCACTTTTGTGAAGAAGATTGCAGTCGCTCCTGTGAGGCCTGCATCGGATGGAAGCATTCCCAGCAAGATGGTGTATGATTTGTCTGCAAAACTGGTTCAGAAGAAAAGCGTGTGCCTCAAAATGGCATCTTCCAGTGAAGACGAAGATGAACAAGGAACTGGTGGTAGACCAACATATGTCTTCAAGAAAGAGCGAACAAAGTCCGAGATGCCCTTAACCAAAAGTGCTACTGTCAGGACAGCGTCTAACTTGGAACTGGATACATTTAGTACTGGTATTTCTAGTGTTCCTAATATCGATAACATATTATCAAGTCCTGAAACCAAAGTCCTAGATGGCAAGTCCCCGGATGAGTTGAGTGATGATGATGACTCTATAATATGCGTGGACAGTCCTTTGCCACTGTCAGAAAGACTAAGGCTCCGGCAATTACAGAACAGTTAATGTTTTCTGCCCTTTCTCTTCCTTGTCTATGTGCGTCCAGTGATTACTTTTTTTCTTTTTGGTAACGAGAACTCCCAAATTCTGCAGAAAACCTTTGAACTTTGACTTTCTGTCCTCTGAACTCCCTCAGCGCACTAACATTATGGGAGCCAGTCGTATACCGGTTTTGCTGGAGAAAAAGAGATTGTGTAATTTAGGACTTGTACAGGACACCTGAAGCACCGTCAGCATTTTATTTGTATTTTAATTCTAGTCTTTCCTGTGTTTGTCCTTTTTCTTAAAGCATTTTTCTACTTTTTGCAATTTAAATGTACATAGAAAAAATAAAGACTCCTTTAAGTTCTTTCTCCAGGAGCTGCGCCACCCTAGGCCATGGCTGTGTCTGGTATTGCAGCTCAGCTCTATTCATGCCATTGATTGTATATTGCTTGGTGTACAATAGGAATAACCCTTTAACAGTTTAGTTCCTGGTATCAGAGTTCCCGTTTGGCTTTTCTCTGCTCATTTTAAAGGGAACCTATAAGTACATTTTTATATGTAGAAGTAGTGTTATGGCTATATAGGAGCTTGTCCACCAATAAAATCAATACGTTTTTGTAAATATCTGATGTTCCAGTCATGAGAAATCTCTAGTGTAGAAGCAATATGTAAATCAGGCTCAAAGTGCACTGGGGGGCATGTCAATGCACTGTGATTACTTCTTCTGAGTGCTTTCACACGCCCCCAGTGCACTTCCAGCCTGATTTACATATGACTTTAATGCTAGATTTCTCATTACGGACCCATCGCTCATATAGAAAAACTATATTCATTTTATTGTTAGGGTATGTGTCCACGATTAGGATGGCCGGCAAACCCGCTCTGCGCTAAGCCCCGCCCCCTTCTGGGACGCGATGATGCCGGATGTGTTCATAGCAAACACAACCGGGATCATCGCACCCCACGCATAGGGCCCTGTGCTATATCTTGCGGCGGCGCAGCGTCGCCGCAAGATATACAGACATGCTGTGATCTTAAAAGACACGCCGCATGTCCGTAGTCGCAGGGCCGCCGCGTGCGTGTCACCACGCATAGTGGAGACGGGATTTCATTAAATCCCCTCCACTATGCTGTAACATCTGGACGCTACGTGTTTGACGCTGCGTCTCTATGCAGCGTCAAACACGCAGCGTTTACTGCACGTGGACACACAGCCTAAGACATTACTTCCATATGTAAAAACGAGCTGAGAGGTTCCATTAAAAATTTTGCTTTGGATCTGAACCCATTTCACAAAACCAGTGCGACTTCAGTCCAACATATAAGCACATAAATATTATATAATAAAAGAACTTCACTTTTAAAGGAGGACCTTGGCAAATCATTGATCTCTCATCTACGGTTTCATTTTAGATATTTAAAGGAATTGTCCATTTTTTGGAAAAACCCTTTTAGGGGAAGTCTGGTCATTGCACAAGATGAGAGCTGACCTGGGCTTGTGGTGTAGCTTTTTTTTTTCCTCAGATCATGCCCTAAAACAGACCGATGTGTACCAAGATTAAGGCAGTCGTTGAATGTTTAAAGAAAAACATTTTATTTGTTTTTTTCCCCAAAAAGTGGAAATTTACTCTATTGGTTGCATCTGGAATTGCAGCTAATGGCAGATGTGGACATCCATGAAAACTATCCGAAAATGTATTGTGATAACTGGACGGCCTCAGGTCTCCAACCTCATAGGCATATATTAAGGCTCTTGGGTCAGGAGAGCCACGCCGGACTGGACATCAGGATCATACTTGCCTCACGACTTACTGACCTCTCAATGAGGGCTGTGGAGTCGGTAAGCCAAACCCCGATTCTGACGCCGACTCCTCAAATTCCCTGACTTCGACTCTCCGACTCCACAGCCCTGGTCTAGGTTCGGCCTAAGCCCTATTAACTTGAATAAGGATTAACTGTAATTCCAGACAAGAGTGGCGCTGCTTCTTTCCACTGGACAGCCACACTAACCAATATGTGGGTTTTCCATTTTTTGGAAAATTGATCCCCAACGCTCAAATACTAGTAAGAAAAAAACAAACGGTACTCATCTTCCCTCTTCCACCGGTCCAGCGTCGACACTTGCTGCTGCTTCCTGTCTCTGTGTTTTGGCTGCAACTCTGACTATACCACACATCACCACTGCAGCCAATCGCTAAGCTCAGCAGACACCATTCACACTTTCCATATATGAATAAGCTTCCAAGCATTGTGATTGGCTGCAGTGGTGATGTGCGCTGTCGATCCTGACATCACAACTGCAGCAAAACACAGATGGGAGTACCAGCGGAGAGGGTGAATACTATCTGTATTGTTTTTTTTTTTTTCTAATATCTACTGGAGGACCACTTTTCTAAGAGTGGAGATCTGTTACCTTTAGTTGGATTTGGCTTACTGTTTGTGTGGACCATATATACTGTAAGGAGTTGGATATTTCAAAATTGGTTTCTAATATTCTGGTCATGATCTGTTTTCGCTCCCAGTAAAAGTACATTCTCTCAGTGTAAGGGTGGAAGACCCTTTTTTACAATTAAAAAAATATACCATTTCTTTCATTGTTTGTGCTTTTTGATAATTTTTTTATTCTTCTATGCCAATGACTTGCCAAAAATCTAAATCTCTAAATGGAATTGAAATAAATAAATGGCTGTAAAGAAAGTGATGGCTGTGAGATGCGGAGAGAACCAGAAACACATGGGCTACTTGCACATTGAACAAGTCTGTAGGAACCTGTTCACACCACCAAAAAACTTGAAGACACAAAAAGAGCACAGTGAGGTCAAAAATACTCTGTTGTAAGAAAGAAAAAAATCACAGTAGTAAGCAAGTGCTTGTCAAAAGATGGAAAAAAAACAGGGTATTTAGTTGATACGTTTTTTTTGCAAAAAAAAATGTATACGAAGCTGCTCCACCAATCGTCAAGGTATACCCTTATAGAGCAGTCCTATCTAATGTTTGTAATCCCTATCTGATGTATTTAAAATCTGATCATCTGTATAGTACTTGTATAAGCAGCGTTCAGAGAGAAAATATCCATGTGGACATGCAGGATGGAACAGCTTAAATGCAAATGACGCACAGAGGAGTGATGGACTCCCCAGTCTTGTAGAAACAAGAAAACAATTATAGAACCAGAAACACATGGGCTACTTGCACATTGAACAAGTCTGTAGGAACCTGTTCACACCACCAAAGAACTTGAAGACACAAAAAGAGCACAGTGAGGTCAAAAATACTCGGACCCGGAAATGCTGCAGCCCGCGTCTCAGGTCCGTCACTCAAATGACGGCGCATCGCTAAGCGCACTCCCATTGTGGGCGTGCGCTAGCGATGCGTCCGACATTGCATTCAATGGCGGCGTTAACAGACTACGTTACACCGCGTTATGCCGCGTGTTGTGAATTCTGTGGCTGAATTCACTCCTGTGGTCACAAGTGGTACTGCAGCTTCTGAGCTTCCTCCCTCAGGTGTTCTGGTGAGCTCGTTAACTG
Source organism: Ranitomeya imitator (assembly GCF_032444005.1). Taxonomy (NCBI): domain Eukaryota; kingdom Metazoa; phylum Chordata; class Amphibia; order Anura; family Dendrobatidae; genus Ranitomeya; species Ranitomeya imitator. The sequence goes on from NC_091286.1 coordinate 638,806,004, forward strand.
CTTCATTACTTAACTCCGCCTGATGCTGCTATCCTTGCTCCTTGTCAATGTTTCAGTGTTGGATCTGAGCTTCTCCTGATTGTTCCTGTGACCTGCTGCTCTGTATAGCTTTTTGCTTTTTTGTTGCTTTTTTTCTGTCCAGCTTGTCTTTTGTTTTGCTGGAAGCTCTGAGACGCAAAGGGTGTACCGCCGTGCCGTTAGTTCGGCACGGTGGTTTTTTTTTGCCCCTTTGCGTGGGTTTTGCTTTAGGGTTTTTTGTAGACTGCAAAGTTCGCTTTACTGTCCTCGCTCTGTCCTAGAATATCGGGCCCCACTTTGCTGAATCTATTTCATCCCTACGTTTTGTCTTTTCATCTTACTCACAGTCATTATATGTGGGGGGCTGCCTTTTCCTTTGGGGAATTTCTCTGGGGCAAGTCAGGCCTATTTTTCTATCTTCAGGCTAGCTAGTTTCTTAGGCTGTGCCGAGTTGCCTAGGTAGTTGTTAGGCGCAATCCACAGCCGCTTTTAGTTGTGTTTAGGATAGGATCAGGTGTGCAGTCTACAGAGTTTCCACGTCTCAGAGCTCGTTCTTGTATTTTTGGGTATTTGTCAGATCACTGTGTGCGCTCTGATCGCTAAGCACACTGTGTTTCTGGATTGCCTTCATAACACCTGTCATTAGCAAACATAACAGTACAAGGAGCCAACTAATGATTCTCAATAGAGGGAAAGAAAAAGTTCTGACATCATTTTTTTTTTTTTTCTGCTCCGTGTTCACTTTTTTTTTTTTCCCCTAGACATTTGGGTGATTCTGGACACAGGTGTGGACATGGATATTCAGGGTCTGTGCTCTTCAATGGATAATCTCGTTATAAATGTACAAAAAATTCAAGATACTATTGATCAGACATCTATGTTAGAACCAAGAATTCCTATTCCTGATTTGTTTTTTGGAGATAGAACTAAGTTTCTAAGTTTCAAAAATAATTGTAAGCTATTTCTGGCCTTGAAACCTCATTCTTCTGGTAATCCTATTCAACAGGTTTTGATTATTATTTCTTTTTTGCGCGGCGACCCTCAAGACTGGGCATTTTCTCTTGCGCCAGGAGACCCTGCATTGAGTAGTGTCGATGCGTTTTTCCTGGCGCTCGGATTGCTGTACGATGAGCCTAATTCAGTGGATCAGGCTGAGAAAAATTTGCTGGCTTTGTGCCAGGGTCAGGATGATATAGAAGTATATTGTCAGAAATTTAGGAAATGGTCAATACTCACTCAGTGGAATGAATCTGCGCTGGCAGCTTTGTTCAGAAAGGGTCTCTCTGAGGCTCTTAAGGATGTCATGGTGGGATTTCCTATGCCTGCTGGTTTGAATGAGTCTTTGTCTTTGGCCATTCAGATCGGTCGACGCTTGCGCGAGCGTAAATCTGTGCACCATTTGGCGGTACTGCCTGAGGTTAAACCTGAGCCTATGCAGTGCGATAGGACTATGACTAGAGTTGAACGGCAGGAATACAGACGTCTGAATGGTCTGTGTTTCTACTGTGGTGATTCCACTCATGCTATTTCTGATTGTCCTAAGCGCACTAAGCGGTCCGCTAGGTCTGCCGTCATTGGTACTGTACAGTCCAAATTCCTTCTGTCCATTACCTTGATATGCTCTTTGTCGTCGTTTTCTGTCATGGCGTTTGTGGATTCGGGCGCTGCCCTGAATCTGATGGATTTGGATTATGCTAAACGTTGTGGGTTTTTCTTGGAGCCTTTGCGGTGTCCTATTCCATTGAGAGGAATTGATGCTACACCTTTGGCCAAGAATAAACCTCAATACTGGGCCCAGCTGACCATGTGCATGGCTCCTGCACATCAGGAAGTTATTCGCTTTCTGGTGTTGCATAATCTGCATGATGTGGTCGTGTTGGGGTTGCCATGGCTACAAACCCATAATCCAGTATTGGATTGGAATTCCATGTCGGTATCCAGCTGGGGTTGTGAGGGGGTACATGGTGATGTTCCATTTTTGTCGATTTCGTCATCCACCCCTTCTGAGGTCCCAGAGTTCTTGTCTGATTATCAGGATGTATTTGAAGAGCCCAAGTCCGATGCTCTACCTCCGCATAGGGATTGTGATTGTGCTATCAATTTGATTCCTGGTAGTAAATTCCCTAAAGGTCGATTATTTAATCTATCCGTGCCCGAACACGCCGCTATGCGCAGTTATGTGAAGGAATCCCTGGAGAAGGGACATATTCGCCCATCGTCATCACCACTGGGAGCAGGGTTCTTCTTTGTAGCCAAGAAGGATGGTTCGCTGAGACCGTGTATTGATTACCGCCTTCTTAATAAGATCACTGTTAAATTTCAGTATCCCTTGCCATTGTTATCTGACTTGTTTGCTCGGATTAAGGGGGCTAGTTGGTTCACTAAGATAGATCTTCGTGGTGCGTATAATCTGGTGAGAATCAGGCAAGGAGATGAATGGAAAACTGCATTCAATACGCCCGAGGGTCATTTTGAGTATCTAGTGATGCCGTTCGGACTTGCCAATGCTCCATCTGTGTTTGTCTTTTATGCATGACATCTTCCGTGAGTATCTGGATAAATTCCTGATTGTTTACTTGGATGACATTTTGATCTTCTCAGATGATTGGGAGTCTCATGTGAAGCAGGTCAGAATGGTTTTTCAGGTCCTGCGTGCTAACTCTTTGTTTGTGAAGGGATCAAAGTGTCTCTTCGGTGTGCAGAAAGTTTCATTTTTGGGGTTCATCTTTACCCCTTCTACTATCGAGATGGATCCAGTTAAGGTCCAAGCCATCCAGGATTGGATTCAGCCGACATCTCTGAAAAGTCTGCAAAAGTTCCTGGGCTTTGCTAATTTTTATCGTCGCTTCATCTGTAATTTTTCTAGCATTGCCAAACCATTGACCGATTTGACCAAGAAGGGTGCTGATTTGGTTAATTGGTCTTCTGCTGCTGTGGAAGCTTTTCAGGAGTTGAAGCGTCGTTTTTGTTCTGCCCCTGTGTTGTGTCAACCTGATGTTTCTCTTCCGTTCCAGGTCGAGGTTGATGCTTCTGAGATTGGAGCAGGGGCGGTTTTGTCACAGAGAGGTTCTGATTGCTCAGTGATGAAACCATGTGCTTTCTTTTCCAGGAAGTTTTCGCCCGCTGAGCGAAATTATGATGTGGGCAACCGAGAGTTGCTGGCCATGAAGTGGGCATTCGAGGAGTGGCGTCATTGGCTTGAAGGAGCTAAGCATCGCGTGGTGATATTGACTGATCATAAGAACTTGACTTATCTCGAGTCTGCCAAGCGCTTGAATCCTAGACAGGCCCGTTGGTCGTTATTTTTTGCCCGCTTCGACTTTGTGATTTCGTACCTTCCGGGCTCTAAAAATGTGAAGGCGGATGCTCTGTCTAGGAGTTTTGTGCCCGACTCTCCGGGTTTATCTGAGCCAGCGGGTATCCTCAAGGAAGGAGTCATTGTGTCTGCCATCTCCCCTGATTTGCGGCGGGTGCTGCAAAAATTTCAGGCGAATAAACCTGATCGTTGTCCAGCAGAGAAACTGTTCGTCCCTGATAGGTGGACTAATAAACTTATCTCTGAACTTCATTGTTCGGTGTTGGCTGGTCATCCTGGAATCTTTGGTACCAGAGAGTTAGTGGCTAGATCCTTCTGGTGGCCATCTCTGTCACGGGATATACGTACTTTTGTGCAGTCCTGTGGGATTTGTGCTAGGGCTAAGCCCTGCTGTTCTCGTGCCAGTGGGTTGCTTTTGCCCTTGCCGGTCCCAAAGAGGCCTTGGACACATATTTCGATGGATTTCATTTCTGACCTTCCCGTTTCTCAAAAGATGTCAGTCATTTGGGTGGTCTGTGATCGCTTTTCTAAAATGGTCCATCTGGTGCCCTTGGCTAAATTGCCTTCCTCCTCTGATTTGGTACCTTTGTTCTTTCAGCATGTGGTTCGGTTGCATGGCATTCCTGAGAATATTGTTTCTGACAGAGGTTCCCAGTTTGTTTCAAGGTTTTGGCGAGCCTTTTGTGGTAGGATGGGCATTGACCTATCCTTTTCCTCGGCTTTCCATCCTCAGACTAATGGCCAGACCGAACGAACCAATCAGACCTTGGAAACATATCTGAGATGTCTTGTTTCTGCAGACCAGGATGATTGGGTGTCCTTTTTGCCGTTGGCTGAGTTCGCCCTTAATAATCGGGCCAGCTTGGCTACCTTGGTTTCTCCATTTTTTTGCAATTCTGGGTTCCATCCTCGTTTCTCTTCAGGACAGGTTGAGTCTTCGGACTGTCCTGGTGTGGATTCTGTGGTGGATAGGTTGCAGCAGATCTGGACTCAGGTAGTGGACAATTTGATCTTGTCCCAGGAGAAAGCTCAACTTTTCGCTAATCGCAGACGCCGTGTGGGTCCCCGACTTCGTGTTGGGGATCTGGTTTGGTTATCTTCTCGTCATATTCCTATGAAGGTTTCCTCTCCTAAATTTAAACCTCGTTTATTGGTCCGTATAGGATTTCTGAGGTTCTCAATCCTGTGTCTTTTCGTTTGACCCTCCCAGACTCCTTTTCCATACATAATGTATTCCATAGGTCGTTGTTGCGGAGATACGTGGCACCTATGGTTCCATCTGTTGAGCCTCCTGTCCCGGTTTTGGTGGAGGGGGAATTGGAGTATATTGTGGAGAAGATTTTGGATTCTCGTGTTTCTAGACGGAAACTCCAGGATCTGGTTAAATGGAAGGGTTATGCTCAGGAAGATAATTCCTGGGTTTTTGCCTCTGATGTTCATGCTTCCGATCTTGTTCGTGCCTTTCATGCGGCTCATCCTTGTCGGCCTGGGGGCTCTGGTGAGGGTTCGGTGACCCCTCCTCAAGGGGGGGGGTACTGTTGTGAATTCTGTGGCTGAATTCACTCCTGTGGTCACAAGTGGTACTGCAGCTTCTGAGCTTCCTCCCTCAGGTGTTCTGGTGAGCTCGTTAACTGCTTCATTACTTAACTCCGCCTGATGCTGCTATCCTTGCTCCTTGTCAATGTTTCAGTGTTGGATCTGAGCTTCTCCTGATTGTTCCTGTGACCTGCTGCTCTGTATAGCTAAGTGCTTTTTGCTTTTTTGTTGCTTTTTTTCTGTCCAGCTTGTCTTTTGTTTTGCTGGAAGCTCTGAGACGCAAAGGGTGTACCGCCGTGCCGTTAGTTCGGCACGGTGGTTTTTTTTTTGCCCCCTTTGCGTGGTTTTGCTTTAGGGTTTTTGTAGACTGCAAAGTTCGCTTTACTGTCCTCGCTCTGTCCTAGAATATCGGGCCCCACTTTGCTGAATCTATTTCATCCCTACGTTTTGTCTTTTCATCTTACTCACAGTCATTATATGTGGGGGGCTGCCTTTTCCTTTGGGGAATTTCTCTGGGGCAAGTCAGGCCTATTTTTCTATCTTCAGGCTAGCTAGTTTCTTAGGCTGTGCCGAGTTGCCTAGGTAGTTGTTAGGCGCAATCCACAGCCGCTTTTAGTTGTGTTTAGGATAGGATCAGGTGTGCAGTCTACAGAGTTTCCACGTCTCAGAGCTCGTTCTTGTATTTTTGGGTATTTGTCAGATCACTGTGTGCGCTATGATCGCTAAGCACACTGTGTTTCTGGATTGCCTTCATAACACCTGTCATTAGCAAACATAACAGCCGCGGTGTAATGTAGTCCGTTTAACGGTGTCGCTGAACGCAATTTGAACCCAGCCTAAAAGGGTATATCTTGACGATTGGTGGAGCAGCTTAGTATACATGTTTTTTGCAAAAAAAAGTATCAACTAAATACCCTGTTTTTCTCCATCTTTTGACAAGCACTTGCTTATTACTGTGATTTTTTTTTTTTTTTTTTTTTACAGCAGTATTTTTGACCTCACTGTGCTCTTTTTGTGTCTTCGAGATGCAGAGAGGTAGAGTGCAGACATTAGCAGTAACTGCACAGATCATATTGTGCAAGGCTTGGACATAGTTTTGGACATTATGGAGTTCACAAACAATCTTGGGACTTTAAGGCCACATTCACACGTTCAGTATTTGGTCAGTATTTTAACCCCTTTACCCCCAAGGGTGGTTTGCACGTTAATGACCGGGCCAATTTTTACAATTCTGACCACTGTCCCTTTATGAGGTTATAACTCTGGAACGCTTCAACGGATCCTGGTGATTCTGACATTGTTTTCTCGTGACATATTGTACTTAATGATAGTGGTAAAATTTCTTTGATAGTACCTGCGTTTATTTGTGAAAAAAACGGAAATAAAAATACTTAATAAGTAACATTTCCCACATGTCTCCTTTACATCAGCATAATTTTGGAACCAAATTTTTTTTTTGTTAGGGAGTTATAAGGGTTAAAAGTTGACCAGCAATTTCTCATTTTTACAACACCATTTTTTTTTTTTAGGGACCACATCTCATTTGAAGTCATTTTGAGGGGTCTATATGATAGAAAATACCCAAGTGTGACACCATTCTAAAAACTGCACCCCTCAAGGTGCTCAAAACCACATTCAAGAAGTTTATTAACCCTTCAGGTGTTTAATAGGAATTTTTGGAATGTTTAAATAAAAATGAACATTTAACTTTTTTACACAAAAAATTTACTTCAGCTCCAATTTGTTTTATTTTACCAAGGGTAACAGGAGAAAATGGACCCCAAAAGTTGTTGTCCAATTTGTCCTGAGTACGCTGATACCCCATATGTGGCAGTAAACCACTGTTTGGGCGCATGGGAGAGCTCGGAAGGGAAGGAGCGCCGTTTGACTTTTCAATGCAAAATTGACAGGAATTGAGATGGGACGCCATGTTGCGTTTGGAGAGCCACTGATGTGTGGTGAGCACTTTGACCCACCAAGGGCTTCACAGAAGTTTATAATGCAGAGCCATAAAAATAAAGCAAAAATTTTTTCCCACAAAAATTATTTTTTAGCCCCCAGTTTTGTATTTTCCCTAGGGTAACAGGAGAAATTGGACCCCAAAAGTTGTTGTCCAATTTGTCCTGAGTACGCTGATACCCCATATGTGGGGGGAACCACCGTTTGGGCGCATGGGAGGGCTCGGAAGGGAAGGAGCGCCATTTGGAATGCAGACTTAGATGGAATGGTCTGCAGGCGTCACATTGCGTTTGCAGAGCCCCTAATGTACCTAAACAGTAGAAACCCCCCACAAGTGACACCATATTGGAAACTAGACCCCTCAATGAACTTATCTAGATTTGTTGTGAGAACTTTGAACCCCCAAGTGTTTCACTACAGTTTATAACGCAGAGCCGTGAAAATAAAAAATCTTTTTGTTTTCCCACAAAAATTATTTTTTAGCCCCCAGTTTTGTATTTTCCCAAGGGTAACAGGAGAAATTGGACCACAAAAGTTGTTGTCCTACTTGTCCTGAGTACGCTGATACCCCATATGTTGGGGTAAACCCCTGTTTGGGCACACGGGAGAGCTCGGAAGGGAAGGAGCACTGTTTTACTTTTTCAGCGCAGAATTGGCTGGAATTGTGATCGGACGCCATGTCGTGTTTGGAGAGCCCCTGATGTGTCGAAACAGTGGAAACCCCCCAATTATAACTGAAACCCTAATCCAAACACACCCCTAACCTTAATCCCAACAGTAACCCTAACCACACCTCTAACTCTGACACACCCCTAACCCTAATCCCAACCCTATTCCCAACCGTAAATGTAATCTAAACCCTAACCCTAACTTTAGCCCCAACCCGAACCCTAACTGTAGCCCCAACCCTAGCCCTAACCCTAGCACTAACCCTAGCCCTAACCCTAGCCGTAACTCTAGCCCTAACCCTAGCCCTAATCCTAACCCTAGCCCTAATGGGAAAATGGAAATAAATACATTTTTTTTTATTTTTCCCTAACTAAGGGGGTGATGAAGGGGGGTTTGATTTACTTTTATAGCGGGTTTTTTAGCGGATTTTTATGATTGGCAGCCGTCACACACTAAAAGATGCTTTTTATTGCAAAAAATATTTTTTGCAATACCACATTTTGAGAGCTATAATTTTTCCATATTTTGGTCCACAGAGTCATGTGAGGTCTTGTTTTTTGCGGGACGAGTTGATGTTTTTATTGAAAACATTTTCGGGCACGTGACATTTTTTGATCGCTTTTTATTCCGATTTTTGTGAGGAAGAATGACCAAAAACCAGCTATTCATGAATTTCTATTGGGGGAGGCGTTAATACCATTCCGCGTTTGGTAAAATTGATAAAGCAGTTTTATTCTTCGGGTCAGTACGATTACAGCAATACCTCATTTATATCTTTTTTTATGTTTTGGCGCTTTTATACGATAAAAACTATTTTATAGAAAAAATAATTATTTTGGCATCGCTTTATTCTCAGGACTATAACTTTTTTATTTTTTTGCTGATGATGCTGTATGGCGGCTCGTTTTTTGCGGGACAAGATGACGCTTTCAGCGGTAACATGGTTATTTATATCAGTCTTTTTGATCGCGTGTTATTCCACTTTTTGTTCGGCGGTATGATAATAAAGCGTTGTTTTTTGCCTCGTTTTTTTTTTTTATTTCTTACGGTGTTTACTGAAGGGGTTAACTAGTTGGCCAGTTTTATAGGTCGGGCCGTTACGGACGCGGCGATACTAAATATGTGCACTTTTATTGGTTTTTTTTTTTTAGTTAGATGAAGAAATGTATTTATGGGAATAATATATTTTTTTTTTTTCATTATTTTGGAATATTTTTTTTTTTTTTTTTTTTTACACATTTGGAAAAATTTTTTTTTTACTTTTTTACTTTGTCCCAGGGGGGGACATCACAGATCAGTGATCTGACAGTTTGCACAGCACTCTGTCAGATCACTGATCTGACATGCAGCGCTGCAGCCTTCACAGTGCCTGCTCTAAGCAGGCTCTGTGAAGCCACCTCCCTCCCTGCAGGACCCGGATCCGCGGCCATCTTGGATCCGGGGCTAGAGCAGGGAGGGAGGGAGGTAAGACCCTAGCAGCAACGCGATCACATCGCGTTGCTGCGGGGGGCTCAGGGAAGCCCGCAGGGAGCCCCCTCCCTGCGCGGTGCTTCCCTGCACCGCCGGCACATCGCGATCATGTTTGATCGCGGTGTGCCAGGGGTTAATGTGCCGGGGGCGGTCCGTGACCGCTCCTGGCACATAGTGCCGGATGTCAGCTGCGATAAGCAGCTGACACCCGGCCGCGATCGGCGGCGCTCCCCCCGTGAGCGCTGCTGATCGCTATGACGTACTATCCCGTCCAGGGTCAGATAAGCCCAGGGCACCTCGACGGGATAGTACGTCTAAGGTCACAGAGGGGTTAAATCAGTGTTTTTAAGCCAAAATCAGGAGTGGATCAATCGGAAGAAAAGTATAATAGAAACACGTCACCACTTCTGTATTTATCACCCACGCCTGGTTTTAGCTTATGAATAATGAGGTAAAAAAATCACTAAATACTAAACGTGGCCTAACAGTATTGGTCATTATATGGGCCAAAATGGACTCTTGCACCCTTCTTAGCTCCAGGACCTGGGTGCGCCTGCAGCCCTTGTACCCAGTATAGTTAAGACCCCGGTGGGCATTGTAAAATGATCTGCCATTTCCATAATTCTCATAAACTCCTCTGGAGTACCAATCGAGATCCAATTTACTGGATAGGTGATAATTGTTAGATCACTGTGAGACCTACCAAACATCAAAACAGGAGACTTCTATTCCTCATTCTTCCCTGGTCGCATGACCACTGCCAGGAGAAGCTGAATGAAGCGGTCAGTCAGAAATGCACCCTTCCGTTCCACTACATAATGAATTATCGAAGAAAGCCAAGTACTGCTTACGACATTCATGGTCATTCCCATACACAGGGAATGGAGTGGCAGAGCTCACATGCGACTGGCCACTTCATTTTGCTCTTCCTGGGTGTGACTTGGTAAGAACAGTCTCCCGCCTGTAACAATTATTACCCACTAGATGGTGCCCTGATTTTAACGCATCGGCTATTCTAGAATATGTATGTAGTTTATGAAGTTTTCAGAGTAATGCAATTTATACACAGGATTCGGTCGGCCGGCCGCGACCAATTAGCGAAGCCTGTCGCTGATTGGTCACGCCCAGCCACGAACAATCTGAAGCCAAGGCCGGCTCCAGGTTTTTCAGGGCCCCGGGCGAAAGAGTCTCAGTGGGCCCTCCTCTTTAACACATACCACGATTCATGATTCGCAGATACAGCAGAGAAATATAGCACAGCCAAGTAGCAATACAACACAGCCCACGTAGTATATTGCCCAGCCACGTAGTATATAGCACAGACGCGTAGTATATTGCCCAGCCACATAGTATATTGCCAGCAACGTGGTATATAGCACAGCCACATAGTATATAGCAGACACGTAGTATATTGCCCAGCCACGTAGTATATAGCACAGCCCACGTAGTATATAGCACAGCCACATAGTATATAGCAGACACGTAATATATTGCACAGCCACGAAGTATATAGCACAGCCCACGTAGTATATAGCACAGACGTGGTATATAACACTACCCATGCAGTATATAACAGGCCACATAGTATAGAGCACAGCGATGTGATATATTGCCCAAACACGTAATATATACCACAGCCACGTAGTATATAGCACAGCCCACATAGTATATAGCACAAAGATGTAGTATATAACACAGCCCACGCAGTATATAGCAATGTGGGCACCATATCCCTGTTAAAAAAAAGAAAATAAAAATTAGTTATATACTCACTATCCGTCGGCCCCCCCGGATCCAGCCCAGGCGTTTACCGATGCTCCTCACAACTCTCCGGTCCCAAGAGTGCATTGCGGTCTCGCGAGATGAGGTAGCGGTCTCTGGGAGCGGATTTCCTGATGGATATTATCTATTTTCTCTATAAAGTGGGAGGCCAGGTCATCAGCACAAATGTTTGTGATAGGGGCTTGTGCTTTTGGCCTGAGGAGGGAGTGAAAGGTGTCAAAAAGTTTCTTGGGGTTGTTGGATAGTGAGGAGATCAGAGTGGTGAAGTTGGTCTGTTTTGCGAGGTGAAGGGCAGAGTTATAGGTTTTTAACATAAATTTGAAGTTTAAGTCTTCATAAACTAGATGTTCCATCCATTAGACTGCATATGTAGAGACATGCCACGAGATAAGACCTGAGGCATGCAGAGGTAAAATAAGTCTTTGTTCACACAGTTTTTTGAGCGGACAAATCTAAAAAGTTTTCTAAACGTATATTGCAACGTTTTGATTGGACCGTGCCTAGTTTAGAGTGGATTTTTACAAATCTTTTCAGGGAAGGAAAATGCTCAAACCACCTCCACATATGAACAGCAAAGTGAAAAGTTTTCTTAGGAGAATTTAGTAGCAGATTTTCCCAAAATCTGTGTGAACATTCCCTAATGTGGATGAAGCCTTCTTCAAGGTGGTCCACCATACTCAAAGATTTATGAAACTATCCATCTATTGCCCTGCCAGTAAGATGCTTATGCCTGAGTGCTGGGCTCAGTGCCAGGCTCATGTGTGGACAACAGAAGCTACAAGATCTGCTTGTTATTCTTGTCTTTTTGTCACCGCGCTGTGAGATGTGGAGGCACAGGTTGTGTGGAGTGTTCGCTTCCTGCACAGGAGAGTGTAAAATAAGCCATCACTTTTATGGGTTTTGACACTAGCACTTGGGCTTGAACACGGTCTACGGGCCATGGGAGCCTTTTATGTGGGGATGTAGTCCAGCAGGGAACAGCACCTTCTCAGACATGAAAAGGCAGGATCCAGCCTGGCCACTTCCACCCACCATTGCCTATTTTTTCTTATATGTATTTCTTGACAAGTGTTGTCAATTCACCACCTGGTATCCAGATCTTTGTATTGAGGTTTTTTTAAGACCCCATTTTAGGGCATCTATGTAAGAAATTTGGTAAAAAAAAAACCCCTGCATAATGGCCCTGTATGGAATATTGTGGAGGTATTCTTGTCGAAAAGCGAAAATATCTCTGATGTCACATCGGAGGCAATTTGATGAGTTCCATATGAAATCTAACAAAAGTGTACAAATCTGTAGACCGTGTATGTCTAGGTTACATATTGTATTTTTTTTTTCAGGTTTTTGCAGCGTTTCTGCTCATCTTTTCTGCATTTATTCATGTATATTTTGTTCTTTTAAAAAAAGGCCAGGCGAGTAGTCTAACCTATGGGGTTAGGGTCGATGAAAAAATGAATGGTAAATGAAGTTATTGCTGCAAAAGAGAGTCTACAACAGATGCTAAAAGCAAAGGTTCACTTACTTTTACCCTTCACAGATGTGATATTGGATCATTTTCCCCAATAAAATGTGATGGAGTGTAATATTTTTTTACTCGTTTTTTTTTATATGGCTCTTTTAAGACATGCACACAGTATGATTTGGGTTACGGCAGCCACCCAGTTTTCCCATGCAAAGCTGCTTTAAGAAAATGTCAGTCATTTTTCCTGAAGCAGATTTGTCGCCGTTCTTGTGGCTCCGCCACTGGTGTCTTTCACTCTATACTTTCCACATAAGGTGCGGGGGGTGGAGCTTCTTAGCGGAAACTGCCAGGAGGATGGACATTATTCTCTTTTTTTGACCACTTCAGCTCTCTTTTTTTTCTTTCTATTCTCCATGCTTAGTGTGACACACAATGCAAAGATTTAATCAGATTCTCCCCTTTGTATCTGGTTTCAGGTGTGATTTTTAATATTGCCCACACCTGTTACTTGCCACAGGTGAGTTTGAACGAGCATCACATAAACACATTCTTAAACCCACAATTTTGGAAAGGTGCCAACAATTTTGTCCGGCCTACTTTTGGGCTTTTGTGGGAAATTAAGTCCAATTTGCCTTTTTTTCCACACAAAGGAAATAAACGTGTATAACAAAACATGTGTAATTGCAATAATTTTTGCAAACACTTTCAGCCATGACTGTAATTATTTATATCAATGATATTATCAATATTATCCATCATATTATTATACACTATTTTTCATATTATTAATCCTTTTATATTAGAGTTTTATAATTATAATATATTGTATTATTTAGATTATTCTAGTTTCGTACTTATCAGTAGAGAAATCTGGAGTTCCCCACGCATGTTGATCAGGTGCATGGGCCCTTGTATCGTGTTACCCCTGTCCCCCATTATGCCGTAATATTCTCCATTCTGGTATATACAGTTGTGTTGAAAAGTTTACATACCCCGGCAGAATTTTTGCTTTCTTGGCCTTTTTTCAGAGAGTATGAATAATAATACCAATGCTTTTTCTCCACTCATGTTTAGTGGTTGTGTAAAGCCATTTATTGTCAAACTACTTTGCTTTCACTACTGCGCATGGGACTTACTTGGACGTTCAACATGACAACGATCCAAAACACAAGGCCAACTTGACCTGTCATGGGCTACAGCAGAACAAAGTGAAGGTTCTGGAGTGGCCATCTCAGTCTCCTGACCTCAATATCATTGAGCCACTCTGGGGAGATGTCAAGCTCGCAGTTCATGCTAGACAGCCCAGGAATTTACAGAAAGTGGAGTCTTTTTGCCAAGAAGAGTGGGCAGCTTTACCATCTGAGAAAATAAAGTATCTCATCCACAACTACCACAAAAGGCTTCAAGCTGTCATTGATGTTAGAGGGAGCAATACATGGTATTAAGAAATGGGGTATGTGAACTTTTGATCAGGGTCATTTGGATGTTTTGGGTTGTCATTATGATTTAAAAAGAGAAAACACATTAGTTGGACAATAAATGGCTTCACCCAACCACTAACCATGATTGGAGAAAAGGTTTTGGTGTTATCATTCATATTCTCGGAAAAAAGGCCAAGAAAGCAAAAATTCTGCCAGGATATGTAAACTTTTGAGCACAACTGTATGTCCTTATCATGGTATATATCCCACATCCTGGTATATATGTCCCCCATCCTTTCCTCATTTTTATTATATATGTATGTCTGCATCCGTAATTGTTACATCTCTGATTATTATTATCATTGTTCATATTGTATAGTATTATTATTTTGATTATTATTCTTGTTTTATATTATTATTACCATTATTACTATATAGTATTATTTATATTATTGTTTTATCTTATAATTCTGTATTATCATTTCATTATTATAATTGATGGAATTTCTTTTTTCACCACCTTTATTCCATCTGATCTCTTCTTATAAACTCCGTTTCACTGTTTTTCAATGTTATTGGTATTTTCCATGCATTGTTGCCGGAGGCTCCTGAATTTTTCTTGATGCCGGTGGAATTTGATTGTGTCTTTAATCCTAGTTGTGATGCAGGACTGGACGTAATGTGATGAATTTCATGAATTTCATATATCACGTCCATCACTGGCTACAACATCCCAATAACTCCGTTGTGTAAGAGGTATAATTCCGTGAGTCAGTGTGACCTCCAGCATCGGATATAGAATATTTTTGTGGACTAGAGTTATAAAATTATTTTAAAGGGATTCTCCAGACTATAACATTGTTGGCCTATCCTTTAATCGATGAGGATCCGAACCAGACAAATGAGATTATATGTGGAGGCGAATGAAATCGGACCACTGAAAATCATGTCCTCTTAAAGGGAACCTGACAACGGATACATGCTGCCCAAACTACTGGCTGTATGACTTCATCCATGAGGGTCTGTCGCTGAATCGCTGCGGCGTTTCAGAGAAAACACACTTTGAAAGCCCCTGGGGACTAAGTCATGTACAGTAGGTGACTAGTCTAAAAGGTCGCTTCCTGGTGGCTTCTCCCTTCCATCTGCCAATGACTGACGGGCCTCTCCTTATACGCAGTGAGACCTGTTACACAAGTACATAAACCTTAATCACTGTGTCTAGTGTACATAAAGGATTTTCTGTATGAAAAACTCTGTTCCCCATAGCAACCAATCACAGCACAGCTTTTGTATTTAAAGAGCAGGAAAGAAAATGAAAGCTGTGCTGTGATTGGTTGCCATGGGCAACAAGGACCTATTTTCCTTTAAAGGGAACCTGTCACCCCCAAAATCGATGGTGAGGTAAGCTCACCGTCATCAGGGGCTTGTCTACAGCATTCTGTAATGCTGTAGATAAGCCCCCGATGTAACCTGAGAAAGAGGTTAGATTATACTCACCTAGGGGCGTTCCCGCTGCGGTCCGGTCAAATGGGTGTCTCAGGTCCGTTCCGGCGCCTCCTATCTTCATTCCATGACGTCCTCTTCTGGTCTTCACACCGCGGCTCCGGCGCAGGCGTACTTTGTCTGCCCTGTTGAGGGCAGAGCAAAGTACTGCAGTGCGCAGGCGCCGGGCCTCTCTGACCTTTCTGGCGCCTGCGCACTGCAGTACTTTGCTCTGCCCTCAACAGGGCAAACAAAGTACGCCTGCGCCAGAGCCGCGGTGTGAAGACCAGAAAAGGACGTCAAGGAATGAAGATGGGAGGCGTCGGAGCGGACCTGAGACACCCATTTGACCGGACCGCAGCGGGACCGCCCCTGGGTGAGTATAATCTAACCTCTTTTTCTCCTCTTTCAGGTTACATTGGGGGCTTATCTACAGCATTACGGAATGCTGTAGATAAGCCCCTGATGACTGTGAGGATGCAGCCAATTTTTTGTTTGTTTTTTACCTTTTTTCTTCACCAAAAGCCATATTTTATTTTTACTTTTCAATCTACATAGCCATATGTGGTTTTGTTATTTTTTGCGGAACAAGTTGTATTCTTGAATGACGCCATTCATTTTACCATACAATGTACAGAGGAGGGGGGGAAAGCAAAACACAATGTCCCATTATATAAAAAAAAATATACTGTGCAGTTTCTTTCTTTTTTTTTTTCCACCTAGACACTGTTAATGGAAAAAGTGTAATCTACAATAGTATTGTATAGCTTATTTTGTGGTGCACTGAGAAATACCAGCCACGTAATATAACTGTAAAGGTATGTTCACGCCACATCTTTTCCTGGCATCTTTGGAGATATTGGCTCTCATTTGACGCCACTCTTAAAGCTTAATTTATTACTCCTTAACATATTGCACAGCAATTTATGTTCTGTTCATACATTGACATATCAGAAAGGGTATATAGTATATAAAATGGTCTCCTTTTAGTCATCAACCATTTATTACTATATTTATTACTGTTTCCTTTGTGCATATAAGTCATTTGTTTATGTAATCCTAAAAATGTTAATAAAAACATTCAAAAAGAAAGAAAAAAAACTCTCCAGAAAATGACCCCCCACCCCAAAAAAAAAAAAAAAGTAGAACAAACGGCAGAAAAAAAGGAGCAATTCCTGAACGGTCTTCTGATTGGAAAGAAAAAAAGAGTCCCTAAGGAGTCATGTATGTCCGGAGTCACAACCGTTGCTAGTCCAGCTCCTGTTTGATAAGTAGCTAAAGCTCTATCCCGCCAGGTTTGGCAATGCTCTGAGAGCTGAATACATCAGCAGCTGCACAGATCTCGCTGGTATTTTGCTTCAGTCCGAAGCCAAAATGTTCAACTCTTGTCTCATCATTATACCTCAGACCAGTCCTAGAGGGACCAGGAGAGCTTTATATTTCAGTAATTTCATGTCCAAAAAACCGTAGGTGCCAACTGAGTGGCACATCTGGAATATGGACAATTTATGAGACCTAAGCACACAGCCTGCGATAAAATAAAAAAAAAGATCATGGGGTTAAAATAAAGTTCCAATTGTCAATAATGAAGCGTTTCACATAAAAGTAGCCATTGACATCACATATTTTGTGGGATTGTCTATAGCAAATGGAGGCAAATCTAGGTTTTCGTGAACCTGCAGCAAGCTCAGTTTGGTGCACCCTCCTACACACTGCCTAAAAGAGTTGTCTGGCCTTAGGCTATAAGCCTGCAATCGCATTACGTGCACAACGTGCAGTGAGGATTCTCTGGTGCCAGCGGTGGGTGCGTGACCACAAGTATGCGATTTGCATATATTCAGTCACATGCCAAATAGTTGTGTGCAGCCTTTCTCATTACAAGTATATGGGGTGATGCCTGGTACATCTAGTCAGAATGTGGCCAGAAGTAAGAAGTATGCAAATCAAAAACTTGTCACGACTGCCCGCTCCCGGCACCATCACCAAACAATCCTGACAGTGTGTGCAATGGGCTGGGTGGTAGAACCACTGTGCCGTGGACCGAGAGCCTGGAGGGGCATGACTGTTGTGAATTCTGTGGCAGCTCCCTCCTGTGGTCACAAGTGGTACTTCGGCTGATTCTCTCTGGGAGCTTCCGTTTGTGGAGGAAAGTGGTACTGCGGCTTCTGAGTTTCCTCCCTCAGGTGATCTTGTGAGCTCGTTAGGTGCTTCTCTACTTAACTCCACCTAATGCTTTGATCCATGCTTCCTGTCAATGTTCCAGTGTTGGACTTGCTTTTCCCTGGATCATTCCTGTGGCCTGCTGCTCTGCATAGCTAAGTGCTTCTTTGCTATTTGTTTGCTATTTTTTCTGTCCAGCTTGTCTATTTGTTTTGCTGGAAGCTCTGGGACGCAAAGGGTGTACCTCCGTGCCGTTAGTTCGGTACGGAGGGTCTTTTTGCCCCCTTTGTGTGGTTTTCTTTAGGGTTTTGTGTAGATCGCAAAGTTATCTTTCCTATCCTCGCTCTGTTTAGAAAGTCGGGCCTCACTTTGCTGAATCTATTTCATCCCTACGTTTGTCTTTTCATCTTACTCACAGTCATTATATGTGGGGGGCTGCCTTTTCCTTTGGGGTATTTCTCTGAGGCAAGGTAGGCTTGTTTTTCTATCTTCAGGCTAGTTAGTTTCTCAGGCTGTGCCGAGTTGCATAGGCAGAGTTAGGCGCAATCCACGGCTGCCTCTAGTTGTGTTTGGAGAGGATTAGGGATTGCGGTCTGCAGAGTTCCCACGTCTCAGAGCTCGTTCTATGATTTTGGGTTATTGTCAGATCACTGTATGTGCTCTGACCTCCATGTCCATTGTGGTACTAAATTGCCTATCATAACACATGACTTAGCATACACCCAACTCTTCGCCAGAGCCCCTGATGGTGAAATTAGACTTGGCTCCAGATGGATGCCAGGTGGTACTCCAGGACGGGCCTAGTTCGCACTGCAGCTGACCCCCAAAGGGGCAGTAAGCTGTAACAGCAGGTGTAGGCAGGAACCATCAGCCACTGCTGGTGTACAGGAAGGTAGGAAGCCAGGTGCTGGTAGGCATGGCGGATATGCACACAGGCAGGTGCTGGTGGGCACGACTTATGTACAGACAGGCAGACACGGCTGGAATGCCAGCAGATTCTGACAGGCACGGTTGATATGCAAGCAGGCAGGTGCTGTTGGGTACAACTGAAATACAGGAAAACAAGTACAGTATAAGCAGACAGGTAAACTGACTGGCAGGTACTGGGGACCTTTGAACTAGCAAGGGTGTAGGCTACTGATGTAACATGCGGCTCAGGCACCTCTCAACAGGTTGAAGTGCCTTAAATAATAAGTGTCTCCCAGTCATTGGCTAAAGCCACTTTAGGACGGTGGGCGATGTCCCTTTAAGAGATCCGCAGCATGTATGACCCAAGCACAGTGCCCAGGTATCCTCAAATAGTGGTCAACAGAGGAAGGAAGAAGAGGTGCGGGTTGAGTGTTGTGGCGGTGAGTAAGTCAGTGTCCCTGTCGGGGGAAGGAGGCAGCATGCAGGGATGCCAATGCTGCAGCGCACATATGACTGCAGACTTGTACCTGAAGGCCAGAAAACTCCTTTAAAGGGAACCTGACAACTGATACACATTGCCTAATCTACCAGCTATATGATTTCAGGCAGCTATGTTTAACTCTGAATGCTGCAACATTTCAGAGAAGAACATGGTTTAATAACCACCAGGGACCAAGTTCTACAGAAGACAAGCCACACAGGCGAGTCCCAGGCAGCTTCTCCCCAACAGTTACATTTCCTCATAAAACTTTATAAGCACAAATTGCCGTTTCTAATATATCTTGCTTGTAAATTTAGAATTTTGAGAATGAATGATCAGGAGAGGAAAGGAATGGATTTCTCTGATAAGATAGATTATAAAACGTTTATTATTTTCACATGGACATGTATGCATGCACAGTGTCTTGCAAAAGTATTCGGCCCCCTGGAACTTTTCAACCTTTTCCCACATATCATGCTTCAAACATAAATAATAATAATTTTATTTATATAGCGCCAACATATTCCGCAGCGCTTTACAAATTATAGAGGGGACTTGTACAGACAATAGACATTACAGCATAACAGAAATCACAGTTCAAAATAGATACCAAGAGAATGAGGAGACACGGGAGGTGGATACATAAAGATACCAAATGTAAATTTTTGGTGAAGAATCAACAACAAGTGGAACACAATTGTGAAGTTGAACGAAATTTATTGGTTATTTTAAATTTTTGTGGAAATTCAAAAACTGAAAAGTGGAGCGTGCAATATTATTCGGCCCCTTTACTTTCAGTGCAGCAAACTCACTCCAGAAGTTCATTGTGGATGTCTGAATGATCCAATGTTGTCCTAAATGCCTAATGATGATAAATATAATCCACCTGTGTGTAATCAAGTCTCCGTATAAATGCACCTGCTCTGTGATAGTCTCAGGGTTCTGTTTGAAGCACAGAGAGCATCATGATGACCAAGGAACACAACAGGCAGGTCCGTGATACTGTTGTGGAGAAGTTTAAAGCCCAAGGAGCACTGTTCAAGCGATCATATTGAAATGGAAGGAGTATCATACCACTGCAAATCTACCAAGACCCGGCCGTCCCTCTAAACATTCTTCTCAAACAAGGAGAAGACTGATCAGAGATGCAGCCAAGAGGCCCATGATTACTCTGGATGAACTGCAGAGATCTACAGCTGAGGTGGGACAGTCTGTCCATAGGACAACAATCAGTCGTACACTGCACAAATCTGGCCTTTATGGAAGAGTCGTAAGAAGAAAGCCATTTCTCAAAGATATCCATAAAAAGTATTCTTTAAAGTTTGCAACAAGCCACCTGGGGGACACAGCAAACATGTGGAAGAAGGTGCTCTGGTCAGATGAAACCAAAATCGAGCTTTTTGGCAACAATGTCAACGGTATGTTTGGTATAAAGGCAACACAGCTCATCACCCTGAACACACCATCCCCACTGTCAAACATGGTGGTTGCAGCATCATGGTTTGGGCCTGCTTTTCTTCAGCAGGGACAGGGAAGATGGTTAAAATTGATGGGAAGATGGATGAAGCCAAATACAGGACCATTCTTGAAGAAGACCTGTTGGAGTCTGCAAAAGACCTGAGACTGGGACAGAGATTTGTCTTCCAACAAGACGATGATCCCAAACATAAAGCAAAATCTACAA
Source organism: Ranitomeya imitator (assembly GCF_032444005.1). Classification (NCBI taxonomy): domain Eukaryota; kingdom Metazoa; phylum Chordata; class Amphibia; order Anura; family Dendrobatidae; genus Ranitomeya; species Ranitomeya imitator. Next base: position 638,826,353 of record NC_091286.1, read on the forward strand.
TGGAATAGTTCAAAAATAAACGTATCCAGGTGTTAGAATGGCCAAGCCATAGTCCAGACCTCAATCCAATCGAGAATCTGTGGAAAGAGCTGAAAACTGCTGTTCACAAACGATCTCCATCAAACCTCACTGACCTCAAGCTGTTTGCCGAGGAAGAATGGGCAAGAATTTCAGTCTCTCGATGTACAAAACTGATAGAGACAAACCCCAAGTGACTTGCAGCTGTAATCGCAGCAAAAGGTGGCGAAACAAAGTTTTAAGTTAAAGGGGCCGAATAATATTGCACGCCCCACTTTTCAGTTTTTGAATTTCCACAAAAATTTAAAAGAACCGATACATTTTGGTCAATTTCGCAATTGTGGTCCACTTGTTGTTGATTCTTCACCAAAAGTTTACATTTGGTATCTTTATGTTTGAAGCATGATATGTGGGAAAAGGTTGAAAAGTTCCAGGGGTTCCGAATACTTTCGCAAGGCACTGTAAGTATGTGAGCGTGTGTGTCTGTTAAATCGTAGGCTACTCTTTAATTACGGTACCTTGAGTGACTTTACTCATAACTATTCCTACAGACAGATAGATCTGTAATGTGTCGTTCCCATTTGACTGTTCAAAGAAACCTTGTTAATTTTGATTGGGAAACCGGTATAATATATGCTGGTCCCCCTGATAAAGTTTCTAACAGCCCTCACAGATGATTGCATTTTTTCCTACATTCAGTGTCGGGAATTATGTCCGAACCCCCACCCCCTCTGAAAGGGCCCTAAAACATTCTGAAAATACCATTTCTGCAGACTGCCCCAATACATTTCCATCACTACTGACTTCCCTGCTATCTTTATCTAGATGTCTTCTTGTTTTCTCATGTTCCCAGATCTGATAATCTCCTTATCTCAAGTTCCTTTCCTGGATCCCTGGTGTAAAACACAGTCCTGGTTCCAGAGAAGGTAGCCACATTTACATAATTAATAGCCCTGTGTTATAAATCACTGATTACGGTGGTGTTATGCCACATACTGGTCCCATTCCCATTTCGATAAGCAGAGATCAAAGAACAGCAAATGTAAACTTCAGGTCCCTATTACCATGTGTGAAGGACTACTGGCCATTTGTAGTGGGTACCTGGTGTCGGGGTGGCATTTACCATGTAGATCAACAAGATACCAGTATGGGGTTGTAAGGTTAAAGGGGCAGCAGACATGGTGTGTTATGGTGTCAACCTACGGAGAACTGAGTAGCTGTTATGTAGGGAAGTGTAACTTCATGGGGTAGATTTACTAAATCCTTTCTAATAGGAAAAGGAAGGGATATCCGGCTGTTTTGTTGATGAAAAAAATGTATATAGAAAAAAATAAACCGGAGAGCTTTTCCCACATATTTCAGGCTGAATCCCAGTCCATGAGTGAGGACTAACATTACATTTGTAGGAAAAGCTCTCACATTTATTTTTGTCTCTAGTACTGGGAATGTTCTGTTTTTATTCAATTCTACCAATAAAAATTGTATTTTTTTTTAAATAAAAAACAAACAAACAACTGGATATCCCTTCCTTTGTTGATTCATCATTGCTTTTTGCCTATTTTCTAGAGTAAAAATAATTCTAACAATTTTATTATTATTTATTTATATAACACCATTAATTCCATGGTGCTTAACATGAGAATGAGGTTTGTTTTTTTTTTATTGGCACCTTAATCATTATTTAATTAGTGATGTTTTTTAAAAGTTAAAAGGTTGACGCTTATCTGATCGCGCTGATGTCTAGAAAGAGGAGCTTGTAGTAGTGCTTCAAGTAGTCTTTATTACGCGTTTCAGGTCCGTACAGAAACCTCAAACAAAACGTTTTGAGATGGGGTTCAGTACGGATCCGAAATGCGTAATACTTGAAGCAAAACTAGAAGCGCGGACTACTCTTTCTACATGTCAGTTAACCCCTTCAAGTCGCGGCCCTTTTTCATTTTTGCGTTTTCGTTTTTCGCTCCCCTCCTTCCCTGAGCCATAACTTTTTTATTTTTCCGTCAATATGGTCATGTGAGGGCTTATTTTTTGCGGGACAAGTTGTAGTTTTGAAAGACACCATTGGTTTTACCATGTCTTTTACTAGAAAACGGGAAAAAAATTCCAAGTGCGGTGAAATTGCAAAAAAAAGTGCAATCTCACACTTGTTTTTTGTTTGGCTTTTTTGCTAGGTTCACTAAATGCTAAAACTAACCTGCCATTATGATTATCTAGGTCATTACGAGTTCATGGACACCTAACATGACTAGGTTATTTTTTATCTAAGTGGTGAAAAAAAATTCCAAACTTTGCTTAAAAAAAAAAAAAAAAAGTGCCATTTTCCAATACCCGTAGCGTCTCCATTTTTCGTGATCTGGGGTCGGGTGAGGGCTTATTTTTTGCGTGCCGAGCTGATGTTTTTAATGATACCATTTTTGCGCAGATACGTTCTTTTGCTCGCCCGTTATTGCATTTTAATGCAATGTTGCGGCAACCAAAAAACGTAATTCTGGCGTTTCGGATTTTTTTCTCGCTACGCCGTTTAGCGATCAGGTTAATGCTTTTTTTTAATTGATAGATCGGGCGATTCTGAACACGGCGATACCAAATACGTGTAGGTTTGGTTTTTTTTTAATTGTTTTATTTAGGATGGGGGGAAAGGGGGGTGATTTAAACTTTTATATTTTTTATATTTTTTTCATATTTTTAAAAACATTTTTTTTTTACTTGTGCCATGCTTCAATAGCCTCCATGGGAGGCTAGAAGCTGGCATAGCCTGATCGGCTCTGCTACATAGCAGCGATCATCAGATCGCTGCTATGTAGCAGAAATGCAGGTGTGCTGTGAGCGCCGACCACAGGGGGGCGCTCACAGCAGGCCTGCATCAGTAACCATAGAGGTCTCAAGGACCTCTATGGTTACCTTCCTGATGCATCGCCGACCCCCGATCATGTGATGGGGGTCGGCGATGACGTTATATCCGGCCGCCCGGCCAGAAGCAGTAGTTAAATGCCGCTGTCTGTGTTTGACAGCGGCATTTAACAGGTTAATAGCGGCGGGTGAATAGCGATTTCACCCGCCGCTATTGCGCGCACATGTCAGCTGTACAAAACAGCTGACATGTCGCGACTTTGATGTGGGCTCAGCGCCGGAGCCCACATCAAAGGGGGAGACACGATATGAGCAGTAATAGTACTGCTCATGTCATGAAGTTAAACGACAACCTCTCAACTACCCCTCAAATCGTTATGTATCAGTTTATTATACAGGGTGATTTACTGTTTTTGTTAGTCCTACTCTAACAGCCAAAACCACAAAAGGAGGGAAAAACTCCACTTTTTTACTTTTTGAGGTGCAGTTGGTGGCCTAGACTGGTAAGCACTTTTGCCTGGTTTTTTTTGGTGTTTTCTCTAGAATAACAAGAAATATATTTTGCAATATATGTACCTGCGCTTATCCTAACAGAATATTCTGGTATACATACACCGTGGGTGGTTACCTTATTAGTTGACGGGTAGTAGGGAATCCGTCTATAGATGTATAGGTAAATCGGGAAAGGCTTGTGTGAAGGGACTGAAATGGTAAACGGTACACTAGTGAACAACAATGGACGTGTACAGAAATATAAATGTACAGAACTATAAATATAAATAAGATCACAAACACTAAGCCTCTAAAAAATGGAATGGTGCCAATGAAAACAATAAAATGAATAAAATGGACTGTGCAGGACTAGTGGGTGCCCATATGATGCATCCCCGATAAAGGACTATAATAACGGAGGGCCAGTGAACTAACACCCCAAGAAGTGCATAGCCTGAAATCAAAGAAAGAGAGAGTCACTGATATGTGTCTATGACTCTGGTTAATGCACTAAATACAAAGCGAGTGGGGATCCGGTACCTTTCCTGTAAGTACTCGTAGGGAGTAGACTGGCAAAATGGCGCTTAGAATGTCCGTGCACTTCTTAGCGATAAGAAAAGTCTTTGTACTTAGCTCAAGTAGACGCTTGCTTTGGAAGTCCTCAGGCGGCTAGTATAGGCGCCATCCCGGCCGGTGACGGACGCCCGCGCGGCCTGTGTTGAGTCCTGTGCTGTTCTGTGCAGGACCTGCTGTGACGTGCGAGTCACGTGCTAGTAAGTCACGTGGTGCCTTCGATGATGGTACGGTGCGCTGTGGGAGCCAAAACCAACGCGTTTCGGAAATGCTCCGGTTTCCTTCATCAGGGTTGGCTCCCCCTGCGCGTGTTGACTTTTTATAGCGATGGTCTCTGCTCCCATTGGTTCAATTAAAAGCGAACAATTCCACCTCATTATTTAGGCCCTTTGGCCTCAATGTGTCCAATTCAAAGATGTACCTGGTTTCTTCTCGGGACATTTGCTTGATAAAGTCCCCATTGCGCCAGTCCTGTTGGACTACTTTGATTCCCGTAACTTTTATTCCCTGTACAGATCCTTTATGGTGGATTAAAAAATGTTTAGATAGTGGATGTGCATCATATTTATTACGTATATTCCTGAGATGTTCATTAATCCTAATGTGTAGGGGACGTTTAGTATGACCTACATATTGTTTACCACAAGGGCATTCCAGGACATAGATAACCCCTTGTGTTCTACATGTAATAAAATCTGTGATGCAGAGTTCCTTACCATTTTTGGATATCACACATTTCTGCTTTGTTGGTTTTATTGACTTGCACATACTGCATCTCTTACAGGGAAAGAAGCCATGAATTGTTTGTTTGAAAAGGCCCTTCTTATAACCTTCGGATCTGGGATTGCGTACCGTAGGGGCAACAATAGCACCTAAATTATGCGCCTTCCTAAAAACAAAGCGCGGATGATTTGGTAATATGTCTCCTATTATTTTGTCCTCTTTTAGGAGGCCCCAATGTTTCTTTATAATTTTCCTCAATATATGCATGTTCGAATTGTACTGAGTGATAATTGGTATTGCCATCTGGACTTGTTGGTCAAAGGGGCAATTATTTATATTAGTATCCTTATCCTTTTCTTCTAACAGTGTCATTCTGGGTATTTCCTGTACCTCCCTTTTTGCCGTCAATAGAGACTCTTTGTTATAACCTTTGTTAAGGAATTTATGGATCAGTACCTCCGCTTCCTTTTCATAATCTGCAATATTGGTGCAGTTACGGTTGGCACGTATAAATTGGCTTCTGGGGACATTGAGTAGCCACCTAGGTAGGTGGCAACTGTTCACAGAAATGAAGCTATTGGAATCTGTAGGTTTCATATGTGTGCGAGTCTGCAATTTATCTTCACTAATTAAAATTTTGAGATCTAGAAATTGAACCTAGAATAGTGGAGGTTTTTTCCTCTTTCTTTCCTCCTTTTGTGGTATTTGCTGTAAGAGTAGGACTGGCAAGTGTGTGGACCTTTGACGTGGGATGCCAGCTTATGTATTGTGGCCATGATATTAAATAATACCTTACATATTTGGATATGTTCTTGTGCACTTTATTTATTTTTACTTTTTGAAGTGTAGTTAGGCCCAGATGGCTTTGTAAGTTGTGGCCTCTGTTCGCACAGGACGCAGTTCAGCTAACACTGGGCAGTCTGCCACAGGGCGATTATTATTAGGCTGTGATCCAGATGCCTTGCATTCTCTGTGAACACTGCCACATGCAGATTATCTGTTTGCACTGGTGGGCCTAACGGCCAATCCCTGATTGTAGGCTTGCTGTCTCATTTGGAATTACCGCACCTGTGTAGTCGTCATCTTTACTTGGGCCCACTGCACCATGATAGTGCATTTGATTTGAGGCCTAGATAGGTAAGCATCTTTGCCTGTTTTTTTGGTGTTTTCTCTAATATAGATATGCATTATACTATATGGAGGACTATGGAGAGTGCAGCATATTATATTGAAGACTATGGCTGTGCAGTATACTACATGGAGGACTATGGGCTGTGCATTATGCTATATGGAGGACTATGGGCTGTGCATTATGCTATATAGAGGACAATGCGCTGTGCATTATATATCGAGGACTTTTGGTTACATTATTCTATATGGAGGACTATGGAGTGCTTTATACTATATGGAGAAATATGGAGAGTGCACTATATTATATGGAGTACTATGGGGTGCATTATACTATATGGAGAACTATGGGGTGCATTATACTATATGGAGGAATATGGAGGGTGCCTTATATTATATGGAGGAATATGGGGGTTGCATTATATTATATGTAGGACAATGTAAAGCGCTGCGGAATATGTTGGCGCTATATGAATAAAAATTATTATTATTATTAATGGGGTGCATTATATTATATGGAGGGTGCATAATATATGGAAGACTATGGGGAGTGCATTATACTTCTGCTACGGGGTCCCATGACTTCTATGTACACCCCTGTTGAGTATAATGGTGGATCTTTTTCTACGCATTAATTAACAGCGGCAAAACGAGGGACATACAGTATATATCAGGATGGAGCCAAGAATAATGGACATATACTAGGATGAGGAACATATATGTCAGGATGGAGACATATGCTGTATATAATCAGGATGGGGGGAGGGCCCTGGTCCAAATCTTGCATCGGGGCCCATATGCCCATCAGACTCTAGTTGCACCACTGCTAGATGTTCATGGGCTAGGGCTTTCAAATTACTGGCCTTGCCCAGGCGGTGGCAACCCATGCTTTTACGGTGTTCATTGTATGGTAAAAATAACCAGACAACATGATTCCCTAGGTCAGTACTATTAGGGTGATACCAAGCTTGCATAGATATTTAAAATTATTTAAGTGGTGAAATAAAATTCAGAAGTTACTGAAGCTTTTATATATTAGACTTTTTGCAGACAGAGCAATACAAAATATGTTTATTTTCTTCATTTATTTGTCTTTCATAGGTGAAAAGGAGTGTGGGATGTATTTTTTTTATTTTTTTTCAGTCCCTTTACAGGACTTGAACCTGTGATAGTCTGAACTCAGACTGTGTACCTCAATACCATTATTGCAGTAGAATGATGATGTAAATCAGAGTCCCGTACGAAGGTCAGCCGCTGGTTGAGCTTTACAGGAGTACTAAGATGGAAGCCACTGAGGCCTTCAGGAGGACCCCAGTTGGCCTTCAGGAGGACCTCCACTAGTCCCTCAAAGCAGAGGCGCTATGAGTACTCATGAGCGAGTGTACTCATTGCTCGGGATTTACCGAGCACGCTCAGGTGGTCTCCGAGTATTTTTTAGTGCTCAGAGATTTAGTTTTCATCAGCCCAGCTGAATGATTTACAGCTACTAGCCAGCCTGAGTACATGTGGAGGATGCCTGGTTGCTAGGGAATCCCCACATTTAATCAAGCTGGCTAATAGCTGTAAATCATCCAGCTGCTGCAAGGAAAACTAAATCTCCGAGTAGTCATAAATACTCGGAGACCACCCGAGCGTGCTCGGGAAAACCCGAGCAACGAGTACACTCGCTCATTACTAGTTATGAGCATGCACACTCGCTAAGCACTTCTTGGTGATCTAAGCTTTTCTGTCCAATGGTCTGAGTGTTCGGTGGGCGTCCTAAGGTCCAGACCTCATAATCTAAATGGCTTTAAAGTGTTCTAATATATTAGAATAATAACAATTCTTAAAATGTACTAATAGTTACACTTTAAGATTTCTACCATCTACATATCCGAGACCGTATCTTAGTTGCCGCTCCTTACTCCAGTGCACCCAAGATAAATTGGCCTCCCTGCAGGGGAGAGGAGATGAATGCCGCCTTTAGCACCACACGCGGGGGGACAGCGCTTACTGTAGCACTGTCTCTCCTACCGCGGTACGTGCACACGGAGGAGAGTGCACACTGTTCTCCGTGTGCACGTCTGCAGGACGCTTTGCGGACCGTGCTGCCGGAGAAAAGCAGACATGTCTCCGTGTTTTCAACACGGACGCAACACGGACACACGGTCCGTGAAAACATGGAGACATGTGCATAGACCCATTCATTTGAATGGGTCTACGTGTGTCAGCGTCTCCGGTACGTGAGAAAACTGTCAGTACACGTACCGGAGACACTGACGTGTGAAAGAGGCCTGAGACATTGCTTGTCGGTAGTTTGTTTGGTGCTTGCATTTAATATAGTTTGGAGGGGCGCGTTTTCATTGTAAAAACTTATTGGAAAACTGAGTCTTTAAAGAGGTGCCAAAGTGAGTTTCTAATGAAGTTTGGAGGTCAAAACCCTACCATCTAAACCATGATTTGAAACTTTCTTTAATGATAGAGTAATATCCAAGGCCACCAAGTTCGCCTAATTAAACACCATCAGATTTTTCCTTAGCGGAAAAATGAGAGAGAATGTACAACAAGAAATTCAGGCTTTGACCCAGACTTCCTGCGGAATATATTCAACAATATGGAACGACTTGTGCAGGCGTGCTTGGATGTGAAAACCAGCTATAAAACATCAGTTACTCATGATGACCCAAGGTATATACAGTCCAAATTTCAGCACAATAGATCATCTCTTTTAGAAATTGAATAGAAACACGTCACCACTTCTGTGTTTTTCACCCATTCCTGGTTATGGCTTACAAATACTGATGTAAAATATTGACCAAATACTGAGAGTGTGAATGTGGCCTTAATGCTCATACACACGCAAGGTCGGAATGGAGTGACTGGGGCCCACAGGAGGAATTAACATTAGGGGCCCACTCTACAGCTATATGCAAATAGCTGTTATTTGCTATCCCCATTATAGTGGAGCATGAACTGTAAAACACAGGAGGTTCCTGTACATCTACAGTGCACACTCAATAACTGGGATGTATAATTACGATAGTTTGCATTAACGTGCTTCTTTGGTTAAAAGTAGTTATAATAATATAAAAAATTACTACGGCGCTGAGTAAACATATATATGTATAATAATATAATATTATATGTATTATATAGTTAATAATACCACATGCAAGAGAGAAATACCACCACACCATGAATGGACTACATATTCTACCTCATAGTGACCAAATAATACCACATACAAAGGGCAGATAACGCCACACTGTAACTAGATCACATATTACCACCATATAGTGACTGAATGCTACAATACAGATCATTAATAAAAAAACCACAATGCTAACCACACCGTTATTACCACCAGTGAAATTATACACGAGTGTATAGTGTACAGTATAGTGTCAGTGTACAGGTAATACAGTAATCACTAATGACATTATACACAGGAGATCTGTATATCGTGTCAGTGTACAGGCAATACAGTGATCACAGGTAACATTATACACAGGAGCCCTATACATAGGGTCAATGTACAGGTAATACAGTGATCACTGGTGACATTATACACAGGACCTCTGTATATAGTGTCAGTGTACAGAAAATACAGGGATCAACAGTGACAATAAACACAGGAGCTTTGTATATAGTGCCAAAGTACACGTAAAACAGCGATCATTGGTAACATTATACACAGGAGCTCTGTATATAGTGTCAGTGTACAGGTAATACAGTGATCATCAGTGATATTATATTCAGGAGCTCTGTGTATAGTGTGAGTGTACAGGTAATACAATGATCACCAGTGACATTATACACAGGAGCTCTCTGTATAGTGTCAGTGTACAGGTAATACAGTGATCACCAGTGACATTATACACAGGAGCTCTGTTTATAGTGTCAGTGTACAAGTAATACAGTGATCACCAGTGACATTATACACAGGAGCTCTGTATAGAGTGTCAGTGTACAGATAATAGTGATCACCAGTGACATTTTACATAGGAGCTCTGTATACAGTGTATGGTGCACAGGTAATACAGTGATCACTGGTGACATTATACACAGGAGCTCTGTATATAGTGCTAGTGTACAGATAATAGTGACCACCAGTGATATTTTACACAGGAGCTCTGTATATAGTGTATGGTGCACAGGTAATACAGTGATCACTAGTGACATTATACACAGGAGCTCTGTATAGTGTCAGTGTACATGTAATGCAGTTATCACCAGTGACATTATAGACAAGAGCTCTGTATATAGTGTAAAGTGTGTGTGTGCATGTGATACACTGACTCACCAGTGATGTCTTTAGGTGAAGTCCTTCATCTTCACTTTTCTTCTTCATCTGGCATAGACCACCATCAGTTGTTCCTGCCAGGACATGTCTCTGTTGGAAATATCAGTCATTTATAAATTATCTCTTTCAGAGCACATTATTATTATTTATCTATATAGCACCATTGATTCCATGGTGCTGTACATGAGAAGGGGTTACATACAAATTACAGATATCGCTTACAGTAAGCAAACTAACAATTACAGACTGATACAGAGGGGCGAGGACCCTGTCCTTGCGGGCTTACATTCTACAGGATGGTGGGGATGGAAACAATAGGTTGAAGGTTGTAGGAGCTCCGGTGTTGGGGAGGCGGTAGCTTCAGTAGTGGTGAGGAGGCAGCGGGGTCAGTGCAAGCTGTAGGCTTTCCTGAAGAGGTGGGTTTTCAGGTTCCGTCTGAAGGATTCGAATGTGGTTGATAGTCAGATGTGTTGGGGCAAAGAATTCCAGAGGATGGAGAATATTCTGGAGAAGTCTTGGAGGCGGTTGGGTGAAGAGCGAATAAGTGTGGAGGAGAGAAGGAGGTCTTGGAAGGACCGGAGATTACGTGAGGGAAGATATTGGGAGACATTCCCCACTTATTCCCCAACTTCTACACCATCCCAGATGAAGAAAAAAAGCATCATAGTGCCTCCTTGCACAGTAACCGGACCCCCTTTTGTCCCCCCCCCCCATGGAGAACAGTGTCTTAAAAAGTAAACTATATTACAGCAGTAATAATGTCCCCCACTTGCCACCATAAACTAATAATATATATTCCACATTCTGGCCCCCATGCAGTAAAGTCCCCCATGCCTCCAACCCAGCAGCATTCACTGATTTATGAGTAAATTCCCTGTCTAACCAGCCCTGTATGGTGTTTTTCTGTAAAAATGAGGTTTTAAAAAAGCATTTACTGTATATTGTCCCCATTTCCTATGCTAATGAGGATGTTATTTGTCCCTGACTAGTCAGCCCTCTTTTCATGCTATCATGCCTCTGTGGGCATGATAACATAATTTGCAGGACCTGTCATCATCGCCAGCCCCTGCAAATCTTGCGCATGCGCTCTGCATATTTTGGTAGCGCCACTGCGTCTCTGCAGCAAGGTTTACGCTTCCCGGCTTCAGAGGCACACTGTGAATGACCAGAAGCCATGACCTTCTGATCATGTGCCACTGAACCCCGTGATAACATAGAAAGAGGGTGGACTAGTCAGGGGCAACTAATCAAAGCCCTCATTAGTGTAGGAAAAGGGAGCAATATAAATGCTTTTTTAACCTAATTTTTACAGACCTATGTTATACAGGGCAGTTTAGGCAAGGAATTTTCTTATATATAACTGACTGTTGCTGGGATGGAGTTCATGGGGAACCTGACAGGTTCCGTTTAAGTCCTTCATCCTGGCCCCCTTTATTTAATAATGTTCCCCATTCTGGCCCCCTATGTCCCATGGCCCTGGCTGTACCCCCTAAGTTCCCTATCATAGGGGTCACACATAGAACAAAGGGACCTAGAGGCCACAGCAAGGGCCAAGGGACCTAGGGGGCAAAGCCAGAGCTTGAACCTTGGGGACACAGTCAGGGTCAAAGGACACATGAGGCACAGCCAGAGCTAAGGGACCTAGGGGGCACAGCCAGGGCCAATGGGTCACAGCCAAGGGACCTAGGGGGCACAATTAGGGCCCAGCATCATGCTGCACTGATAGTGACAAAAAATGGAAAGACCTGTAATCCCGGTGCTGCATGGCATACTCTTCTTGTAGATCCGGCATGCTCATGTTAAAATGGCCGCCGACCCTGCAGAGGCCGGCAGGTGATGTGAGAGCATCTGTCGCAGACACCGAATAACAGTGGCGATATACTTCAGCGACATCACTGTCATGCGTTTTTTGGGCTCACGTTATCAGCCAGCCTCTGTTAGGATGGCGGCCTATTATGACGGCGACTGGGCAATATATTTCAACTGAATGTGCATCTGAGGATGCATATTCAGTTGAAACCAGCAGATCGGTTCTACTTCCGGCTTGGGGGCCCACTTGCAAATTCTTCGATGTCCCATTGGGCCTTTCGGACCCTGTACACACGTCAGTGATTTTTTCATACGACAATATCGGTCCGAATTTCATCAGCGTTTTTGATCAGAGTTTCATCAGATTATCGACAGAGTTTCATCTGGATTTTAGCAGTGTCCTCCGCGTTTGATCAGAGTTTCATCAGTTTTTCTCTGATGAGAAGAAAAAAATGTCTCCACCTTTTCTTCTCTATCAGTCCTCAACAAACTGATAGCACCAAATGTTATCCAAGTGCTTTCTGATTTTTTTTTTTTTTACGGATTCATAGACTTTCATTGCTGAGACTGATCCGACGCTCAGATAAACATCGGACATGTCTCCACAATTTTGCACAGACCACAAAAATCATTTACATGTGAAGAGCCCCAGAGACTATCACAGGTATGAGTGTTTTCAGATAGCACTTGTATGTGAAAAACTGATGTGTGAATGAGCCCTTACTCACCCATCTTTCCCAGCATGGCTTTAATTAAGAGCTGTGCCTGCTTCCTATTTCTTCTCAGTAGAGTTCTGGAGAGGCACATAGAGATGAGTCGCTGAATATAAGGATCTTCCAAAATTAAGCTGCACCTTGGTGTGATTGAATGGCCTTTTCATTACTTGACCAAGAAATGTAAAAGGAGTTGTCTAGGCTCGAGGATCAAGTCTGCAGTCATTCTATAATCCAGCAGTCTTGTGAATCCTCATGGTGCGCTCACTGCACTCTGCCAAGATTCTCCAATGCTGGTATCGGGAGTGGGCAGTCATGTGACTGCAAGTATGCTATATCCATTCTCCCGGCCACATTCCAACTAGACGTTGCATTGAGCAAGGCCGCCCACGTCTAGTTGGGTCTAGGAGGTAATTTATTAAGCAAAAATAAAAAATTAAAAACATGGAATAAATATGGCATGTGCCATAATTTACCACTATTCTGCACCTGAAAATGGCAACTCATATGGTAGAGAATCTCTTAAAATGCACTAAATGATCAAAGTTGCTCATGTTGGATAATTAATTTGGCACACATTTAGACTATCTAGTCTAAGATTACACCACCTATTAGGTACAACAATGTACTGTTTTGGTGACTGGCATCTCCCTATAGGTCAAATTCCCTTTACAGGACATGATGCCACCCTTTGTATGTGAGCTAAAAAAAAACACATAATGCGGCACAAGGCATTTAAAAGGTTATTCAAAAAATAACAAGACGGATAGGGAAAAAAGGCCTGATCAGAGGAAGTTTGACTGTTGGGACCCCAATCGTTCGTGAGAGTGGGGCTCTGCAGCTACATCATTTTTCTGAAGTCATTCCATTTATTATCTATGGACAGTGGTGTGCAAGATTTGGACCTGCCCCCCCCCCCCATGCTGGTATACATATATGTCATCCATTATGGTATATATATATATATATATATATATATATATAATCATCCATATATATATATATATCTTCCATCCTGGTATATACACTGCCAGGGCCAGCTCCAGGTTTTTGAGGGCCCCGGGCAAAAGAGTCTCAGTGGCCCCCCCTTTAACACATACCACGATTCATGATCGCATATAACACAGCCATGTAGTATATAACACAGCCATGTTGTATATAGCACCGCCCATGTAGCATATAACAGCCCATATAATATATAGTACAGCCACATATTATATAACACAGCCCACGTAGTATATTGAACAGCCATGTAGTATATAGCACAGCCCACACAGCATATAACAGCCCATATAGTATATAGCACAGCCACATAGTATATAACATGGCCCACGTAGTATATAGCACAGCCATGTAGTATACAGCACAGCCCACGTAGCATATAACAGCCCATATAGTATATAGCACAGCCTTATAGTATATAACACGGCCCATGTAGTATATAGCACAGACATGTAGTATACAGCACAGCCCACGTAGCATATAACAACCTGTTATGATACGGTGGTCTAGGAGCAACATGGAACGAGCTCTGAAGGAAGTGGTAACTGTACTGACCGCAGTCCCTAAGCTCAACACAACACTAGAAGTAGCCGTGGAATGCTCCTAACTCTCCCTAGGCATCTCGTCACAGCCTAAGAGCTAACTACCCCTAAAGAAAGAAGCAGGAAAACTATCTTGCCTCAGAGAAAATCCCCAAAGGATAGATTAGCCCCCCACAAATAATGACTGTGAGTGGAGAGGGAAAAGACATACACAGAATGAAACCAGGATGAGCACAGGAGGCCAGTCTAGTTAAATAGATAGGACAGGATGGCATACTGTGCGGTCAGTATAAAACACTACAAAAATCCACGCAGAGTTTACAAAAAATCTCCACACCTGACTAAAGGTGTGGAGGGCAAATCTGCCTCCCAGAGCTTCCAGCAAGACAGAATTAATTCACACTGATAAGCTGGACAAACATAGAAAGCACAGAATGGATAAGTCCACAATCTATGGACAGAAAAGAGCAAGCAAAAACTTAGCTTAGCTGAACTGGTCAGGATAACAGGGAACTCCAAAGAGATGTGAATCCAACCAGGAACCATTTAAAAGTGGCACTGGCTGAAGAAAGAGCCAGACCTAAATAGCCGAGCAGAAGAGACAATAAGTGGAGGCAGCTGATGACAGCTAACTCCAAGGAGCAGCCATACCACTAGAAACCACAAGAGGGAGCCCAAGAGCAGAACTCACAAAAGTGCCACTTACAACCACCGGAGGGAGCCCAAGAGCGGAATTCACAACAACAACCCATATAGTATATAGCACAGCCCACGTAGTATATAACACAGCCATTTAGTATACAGCACAGGCATGTAGTATACAGCACAGCCCCCCTCCCCCCAAGAATGGCCCCATAGTCCAGTACTCACTTATAGTTACAAAAAAAACCCACTCCTCACCTCTCAACATGCCCGCGCTGCTCCATGCTCCGGTCTCGGCGACTGCCGCTGCACTGCCTGACACGCAGCTATTGCGCAATGATGTCATCGCGCAGCGGCAGTATCAGAGGCAGAGTGGGGAATGATGGGAGAGGGAGCATCAGGTGACGCTCTCTCCTCCATCATTTGCTTTGAACTTTACCGGCAGACGCCGGTATAGTTCAATACGGTGGCAGGGAAGTTGACGCTGGCAACAGGCGGGCCCCCCTGCCTCACAGAGGCCCCATAGTGGCTGCTGATGTGCCGCTAGCGGAGGGCCCCTGGGGAAGCGGGGGCCCTAGGCAGCTGCCTGCCCCTAGCGCCGGCCCTGAATGGGGCCCCCTGTCTCGCCAGGGCCCCGGCACTTGCCCAGGGACGCCGGGTGCTGACGCCGGCCCTGTACACTGCTCAAAAAAATAAAGGGAACACTTAAACTGAAATCAAACTGTCCACTTAGGAAGCAACACTGATTGACAATCAATTTCACATGCTGTTGTGCAAATGGAATAGACAACAGATGGAAATTATTGGCAATTATCAAGACACCCTCAATAAAGGAGTGGTTCTGCAGGTGGGGACCACAGACCACATCTTAGTACCAATGCTTTCTGGATGATGTTCTGGTTACTTTTGAATGTTGGTTGTGCTTTCACACTCATGGTAGCATGAGACGGACTCTACAACCCACACAAGTGGCTCAGGTATTGCAGCTCATCCAGAATGACACATCAATGCGAGCTGTGGCAAGAAGGTTTGCTGTGTCTATCAGCGTAGTGTCCAGAGGCTGGAGGCGCTACCAGGAGACAGGCTAGTATATCAGGAGACGTGGAGGGGGCCGTAGGAGGGAAACAACCCAGCAGCAGGACCGCTGCCTCAGCCTTTGTGCAAGGAGGAACAGGAGGAGCACTGCCAGAGCCCTGCAAAATGACCTCCAGCAGGCCACATATGTGCTTGTGTCTGCACAAACAGTTAGAAACCAACTCCGTGAGGATGGTCTGAGTGCCCGACGTCCACAGATCGGGGTTGTGCTCACAGCCCAACACCATGCAGGACGCTTGGCATTTGCCACAGAACACCAGGATTGTCAAATTCACCACTGGCGCCCTGTGCTCTTCACAGATGAAAGCAGGTTCACACAGAGCACATGTGACAGATGTGACAGAGTCTGGAGACACCGTGGAGATCGACCTGCTGCCTGCAACATCCTTCAGCATGACCGATTTGGCAGTGGGTCAGTAATGGTGTGGGATGGCATTTCTTTGGGAGGCTGCACAGCCCTCCATGTGCTCGCTAGAGGTAGCCTGACTACCATTAGGTGCCGAGATGAGATCCTCAGACACCTTGTGAGACCATATGCTGGTGCGGTTGGCCCTGGGTTCCTCCTAATGCAGGACAATGTCACACCTCATGTGGCTGGAGTGTGTCAGCAGTTCCTGCAAAATGAAGGCATTGAAGCTATGGACTGGCCTGCCTGTTCCCCAGACCTGAATCCGATTGAGCACATTTGGGACATCATGTCTCGCTCTATCCACCAATGTCACGTTGCACCACAGACTGTCCAGGAGTTGGCCGATGCTTTAGTCCAGTTCTGGGAGGAGATCCCTCAGGAGACCATCCGCCGCCTCATCAGGAGCATGCCCAGGCATTGTAGGGAGGTCATACAGGCACGTGGAGGCCACACACAATACTGAGCATCTTTTACTTGTCATGAAGCATTTCCACTGAAGTTGGATCAGCCTGTAATTTGATTTTCCACTTTGATTTTGAGCATCATTCCAAACACAGACCTCCGTGGGATATTGGCTGTGATTTACATTGACAATTGTTATGTTTTATTGTTCTGAACACATTCCACTATGCAATGAATAAAAATTTGCAACTGGAATATTTCATTCAGAGATATCTAGGATGTGGTATTTTAGTGTTCCCTTTATTTTTTTGAGCAGTGTTCGAACAGTATATATATATATAGAGAGAGAGAGAGAAAAAAAATTGGAACAGCATCTGATACTAACTTGATTGTCGTGCAAAGCTTTCCCAACCAATAATCAAATGGCTTTCAAAATAGAAATAAAAAAGGATTCGGATGTGATATCCTTTCTCAAGCAGAAAAGATATCACATCCGAAACGTTGCCACACCGTTTGGGCAATAAAGTCCACATCTCTTCAGTTTTTTGTGCTGTTTTCCTTTTTTATTTATATACAGTGTATATATATATATATATATATATATATATATATATATATATATGGAGCGCCCCCAGACACAGGGCCACGAGTTCTCGGTATCGGGCCTCTCTGGTTCAGTGCTGAGGCTGTCACGGTGGCTAGACCCAGTCCGTGACCCTGCTAAGGGGTGTCCAGTAAAGGGGGAGCAGTCTGTCAGGGGTTCGTGACACCACCTGTGGTGTTCGGTCAGGGTGACCGACGCTGCTGTGGGGTCCGCTGGGGTGATGGAATGGCAGCTGGATGGTATACCTTCCCACAGGTGAAGTATGTCCCCAGGGCTTCCCAGTAAGGTGGATGGTGATGGTGTGAGGTGAAGGCAATAACGAGGACACAAGGTTGCAGTCTCTTTACCTCTTTACTGAAGGCTTCAGGATCCTCAATACAGAGCACGTTTAACAGGGCTCTCTGAGACCGGCCGGTCCGATGGGCACATCCAGAGTTTCCTTCGCAGATGGAAATCGTTGCCTGCCTACCACTAGCACCTGTGTGTTGTAGTCCTACCCTGCTGAGCATTCGGAATAGTCCTCACAACTGCTGTTCTCGTTCGTTCGTTCTCTACAGCTCTCTCTCTTTAGTTCCAGATGTTACTAGTTTCTCGTCCCCCAGGTATATTTTGGCTAGGACGCACCCGTATGACGGGAAGGCTTGGAGGTCTTCCGGGACCCTGGCGACGCCCCTCTCCCAATGTTGCCCCCTATGTCTTCTTAGGAAATTTAAGGTAGACAGCCAACCTATAATTAACTGTCCGGCGGAGTTTGAAGTAAGGCCTGAAGTCAGTTACTCCTACGGTGTTCCAGCCACCGACTACGCGCCTCAGTAAGATGTTGCCTCTGTCTCTCGGCACGACTCCTACTGGCTCTCCTTTGTGCTTGATCTCGTTTACACTGTTCCACAATATCCTTCCCTTCGTGTCTCTCTCCTGAATACCGCCCCAGGGTGTGCAGGCGCGGTTCCGTTACGTTCTGTTCTGTTCGCTAGGCACCTGCCAGGTTCCCACGCCTGACTGGGACCCCCCTGTGCCTTCTCCCTGCAACACCCCCTGCCACGGGATGTTGCCTGAATCCAACCCAGTCAGCTTCTGATTAACTTCCTCCCCAGACCCTAGTTTTACCAGTGTGAGGAGTGGCCCAATAAATAAAGCCTTTTTCTCCACCTAGTGGCCGGAGTGTGCAGTGTAAAGTGTTCTGGTGATACCTGGTCAGGAGAACTCCTTAGTGCCATCAGACGTACCGCCATTCCCCTTAGCGGCAGAGTGCCATACTGCAACGACCAGGTCTCTGGGGCGCTGTATATATATATATATATATATACCTCCTGTATCCGGTTTACATATGTTCCCCTTCCTGGTCCTATCCTGGTATATGTATCCCCCATCCTGGCATACATGTCCCTTATCCTGAGCCTTTTCCTGATATATATATATATATATATACAGTGGGGCAAAAAAGTATTTAGTCAGTCAGCAATAGTGCAAGTTCCACCACTTAAAAAGATGAGAGGCGTCTGTAATTTACATCATAGGTAGACCTCAACTATGGGAGACAAACTGAGAAAAAAAAATTCAGAAAATCACATTGTTTTTTTTTTTAACATTTTATTTGCATATTATGGTGGAAAATAAGTATTTGGTCAGAAACAAACAATCAAGATTTCTGGCTCTCACAGACCTGTAACTTCTTCTTTAAGAGTCTCCTCTTTCCTCCACTCATTACCTGTAGTAATGGCACCTGTTTAAACTTGTTATCAGTATAAAAAGACACCTGTGCACACCCTCAAACAGTCTGACTCCAAACTCCACTATGGTGAAGACCAAAGAGCTGTCAAAGGACACCAGAAACAAAATTGTAGCCCTGCACCAGGCTGGGAAGACTGAATCTGCAATAGCCAACCAGCTTGGAGTGAAGAAATCAACAGTGGGAGCAATAATTAGAAAATGGAAGACATACAAGACCACTGATAATCTCCCTCGATCTGGGGCTCCATGCAAAATCCCACCCCGTGGGGTCAGAATGATCACAAGAACGGTGAGCAAAAATCCCAGAACCATGCGGGGGGACCTAGTGAATGAACTGCAGAGAGCTGGGACCAATGTAACAAGGCCTACCATAAGTAACACACTACGCCACCATGGACTCAGATCCTGCAGTGCCAGACGTGTCCTACTGCTTAAGCCAGTACATGTCCGGGCCCATCTGAAGTTTGCTAGAGAGCATTTGGATGATCCAGAGGAGTTTTGGGAGAATGTCCTATGGTCTGATGAAACCAAACTGGAACTGTTTGGTAGAAACACAACTTGTGTTTGGAGGAAAAAGAATACTGAGTTGCATCCATCAAACACCATACCTACTGTAAAGCATTGTGGTGTTGGAAACATCATGCTTTGGGGTTGTTTCTCTGCAAAGGGGCCAGGACAACTGATCCGGGTACATGAAAGAATGAATGGGGCCATGTATCGTGAGATTTTGAGTGCAAACCTCCTTCCATCAGCAAGGGCATTGAAGATGAAACGTGGCTGGGTCTTTCAACATGACAATGATCCAAAGCACACCGCCAGGGCAACGAAGGAGTGGCTTCGTAAGAAGCATTTCAAGGTCCTGGAGTGGCCTAGCCAGTCTCCAGATCTGAACCCTATAGAAAACCTTTGGAGGGAGTTGAAAGTCCGTGTTGCCAAGCGAAAAGCCAAAAACATCACTGCTCTAGAGGAGATCTGCATGGAGGAATGGGCCAACATACCAACAACAGGGTGTGGCAACCTTGTGAAGACTTACAGAAAACGTTTGACCTCTGTCATTGCCAACAAAGGATATATTACAAAGCATTGAGATGAAATTTTGTTTCTGACCAAATACTTATTTTCCACCATAATATGCAAATAAAATGTTAAAAAAACAGACAATGTGATTTTCTGGATTTTTTTTTCTCAGTTTGTCTCCCATAGTTGAGGTCTACCTATGATGTAAATTACAGACGCCTCTCATCTTTTTAAGTGGTGGAACTTGCACTATTGCTGACTGACTAAATACTTTTTTGCCCCACTGTATATATATATATATACTACTTATCCTGGGCCAATCCTGTTATATATATGTCCACTATCCTGGTATATATGTATACATACCAGGGTATATATGTCCTGGGCTCCATCCTGTTATATATATATATATGTCTCTTGGTATATATACCCCCTATCCTGGGCCCAATCCTGGTATTTATACCCCATGCTGGTATATGTTCCCCATTCTGCCTCTGCTTTTGAATGCATAGAAAAAAAATTATACTTGCTCTCCCTCGGCTCCTCCGCAGCGCGGCGTCCTCTTATGAAGCCGGCAGCCGAATTCAGATTGCAAGCAACGGGAGGTCATGACGTAATTGCCATGCTCCCCCAGTCACGTGCACGCTAATGTCAGCTGCTGGCCTCAGATTGGCTGGCAGTGCGTATTGCCGCTGATGGACCCGAAGAGTATCTGCGCCGCAATACACTTCAACTGAATGTGTGTCCGAGCATGCGTATCCAGTTGAAGTTTGTGCCGGTGTTGGCGGGCCCATCATTCACATGAGACCTCTGCGACCGCTCTTGCTACGCCTCTGTCTATGGAACTGCCACAATACTCTGCTTTTCTGGCCATTCTATAGACAATGAACTGAGTGGAGGTTTAGCATATGTTCCTCTGCTATAGAGCCCCATTGGCTATGTACACACGTGTTTTTATTGCGTTTTTTCTTCACAGATTAGGTGCGTTTTACTTTACTAGCAAAGTGAATAAGATATCTGAAGTCGCATGCGCACGTTGCTTATTTTTTCCTTGCCGATTTGCAGCAGATTCAGAGCTGCAGCTTGTCAATTCTTTCAACATTTTTGCTGCATATTTCACACTTACTAATGAGTTGGGAAAAATAAGGAACAAAACTTTTTCTTGCCAACTTGTCAGGATTTGCAGCGGAATTTCTGCTGAAAAAGTGTGCACGTAGTTATTCTCAGGGTTGCTACTTTCTCAGACAAGCACCGATCAGCAAATTTTCTCCCACCCAATAGGGGAAAACTTGTTATTTGGGGAATAACCCGAGGTAGTTTTTTTGTGTACAATGTAAGGCATAATTGTAGCATAGTAGATCAGTCTTTCAGTGTATAAATCCTTAGGATAGTGTCATGCCACAGTATAAAAAAATAATTGGTTCGATTTTCATCCACAAAAGTGGGATTATTTTTTTTGTATGTTCTCTCCATGTTTGTGTGGGTTTCCTCCGGGTACTCCGGTTTCCTCCCACATTCCAAAGACATACTGATAGGGAATTTAGATTGTGAGCCCCATCGGGGACAGTGATGATAATGTGTGCAAACTGTAAAGCGCTGCGGAATATGTTAGCGCTATATAAAAATAAAGATTATTATTACTTATATAAAAATAAAGATTATTATTACTATTTTCACTACTTTTTTTTTAAACAATTTTGTTCCAAGTATCAGCTTAGAGTGATCTGATTGTGTCGGACCATAACATAGGTGAGGAGAAGATGAAGAACAAAGATTCCTCCATCTTTTCCATTCTTTGGGTCCACGGAAACTGGACAGCACTCAGATGTCATCCAAGTGCAGCCCAATGGTTTCCACACGCCCATAGACATGAATGGGTGCGTGACATCCAATTTGAGATGCAATCGAAGCATGCTACAATTCTTGTTCTCATGCTGATCAGTTCTGTCCCATTACATATGATTGGTCCGAGTGCTATCTGATAAAACTCACGTCTGATGTATACACTCGTGTGGACGAGCCCTTACAGTTTCCTAAAGTTTCAGAATTGCAATTTATCCGTAAAAGTCAGATGCTATACGGTGTCTCGATTTTTTTTCTCACACCTATAAACTTGAATTGGCGCATCGCATCCGATATTCGGAGGAAAATTGTGCCTGCTGGCATTTTTTTTTTCACATGCAGATTCAGTGAAAAAAAAAAATCGTTCCTCTACACTGCTCCATTGGAGAACATTGGTCCTACTGAAATCCATTTTTTTTTACATTTTTTGTTATCTCCTTCTCTTATAACTGCTGTTTTTTTTTTATTAGGTTTTATATAAATGTTTGCAATATTGTAAATAACATGTTAATGCTCACAAATGCAAAAATAGGTGCCGTCATGTATACCCACGGGTAGAAAACTGCAGCTGAAATATCCTCAAAATTAAATTCATGGATAGAAGAGATATAAAACAAAGACTCGTTCGGAATCTGCGCTTATGGTGGAAGGTCGTGAAGTAATAATAACACAGGTTCAACGTTTCATTGGTTCATATAAGAACTAATTTAAGAAGACCCTGAATTATTTGATATGGTCATTTGCCTACGTAGCTCCCTCCATCCAGTCTTCTTCTCCTCAGCCAGTCTTGTTTATTGAAAGACAATTTAGCTGAGGGCTGATAATTCTCCCAGAGAGTAAAGTCACACTTCAGGAGTTCATTTTCCATCTTGACACTTGGTTGTCTCCTTTGAACTGTCCCACTTAGGATTTGGCAGATCTATATAAAAAGGGGATTCACACCTAGTGAGAACTTAGTCACGGCACCACCACAAGGAGAAGAAGCTGGCTGTCATCTGCCACTGTCCATGGAGACTATCCACCAACCTATGATAAAAATGGAGGAGGATTTTACTCTATGTTCGGATTCTGACCCGGAATCTGCCTATTTATCCGCATCTTGGGACTGGAAACAAAACGCTGAGAACTATTCTTCAAGCCAAACTCCATCTCCTCAGAGCTTATCTCCTGCAGCTTCTTACGAGTCGCCGTTCTCTGGTTGTTCGCATCCACCAAGCCTGGAAGAGATACCATACCATGAAGACATGGTGACATACAGGTTGTTGCCATACCCTTCTGATTGCCAGAACGATCTAGAAGATGGAAACGGTAGACCCAACGATAAATGTGGACACCATAATCCCAAAGCTTCCATGAATGCCCAACGCAGGAGAAAGGCAAGCGAGAGGGAGAAGATGAGGATGAGGGCCATTGCTGAAGCCCTTCATACCCTGAGAAGGAATTTACCACCAGTCTACAGTCAAGGTAGACAACCTCTTACTAAGATCCAGACATTGAAAAGCACCATTTCCTACATTGAGGAACTTACCAACCTTCTCAACACCACAAAAGGAACATAATTGTATCCAGACCTTTTCCACCCACCAGCGATCTACACCTTCGGATGGTTGTAATATCAAGTGATAATCAAGTGATAACCAGTCTGAGTGGACACAAGTGATGACCAACGTGAGTGGACATTTGACTGCTGGTTACTTGGGGTTTGGGACAGTTATTGATAAATTGGGTTCACCAATGAGGACAGTGACCCATGTGCTGTCTTATCATAGGCAACCTAAGCCGGATTTTACCATTAGAAACATTGAATGACAGAACTACTGGAACATTTCGATTTTGTTTTTAACCAATATTTTTTTTAAGTAAAGATTTTTTTAAAGGAGGACTTGTTGAAAACCTTTCCTTTTTTTATTAATGTATGATGGTTTCTTATGTGCTGTATGTGTGTTATTGTTTGTATATGAGTAATAAGGATAAACGGCACAAAATTGCACAATTTCGTAAACGTATTTATATCTAATTGCGAATAATAATGTCTCACTGTTAATAAAACCTGTAGAGTGGGAGCTATGTCCGTATTGTTTTCTAGGCTTAGAGTGAGATATTCATGTAACTGTTATTTGGTATTTTTTATTAATATTACATGTCAGTGACCATGAGGTTAAGCCTTATTCAGATGGTGTTTAAAGGGGTATTCTCAAATTTGAATGTTATTGCCTATCCACAGGTTAGGGGATACATTTCCTATCACTGGGGCTCATAGAATTCCCAAGTACTGGGTCTCTGAAGATCCCCTTGTGAATGGAACGGTCACTGATCATGTGCACTCTAATGATGGCATCGAAGACCAGCTCGGCAATTTCTGGCATTCCTACGAAGAGTGAAAAGATCGGCAGTGCGCAAAATCGACTACAGTTCCACTTACACTGGACTCTTTCATAGAATCCTGGAATGTTAGCGTTGGAAGGGACCTCCAGGGTCATCATGTCCAACCTCCTGCTCTTTGAAGCCATGGTGGATAGGGTAGACCTTTCAAACTTGAGAATACCACTTTAACTGTTTCTACACCAAGTGTAAGACACCAATCCCTGATGGGCCTACTTAGTTCAGCATCTTTCCATTGTGGCGTAAGTTGGTTCACTACATCTATGGAGTTGAGGGTTGTCCATAGCGTAACACTTGGCATTGGACATTTCAGCTGAATTTTTTAATTTAAACTAAGTACCTCCCTACAATTTGTGCTTCTCCACCAATTATGGGACAGTTTTTCTATTTCTTCAGTGCTCCTCCATTCCAAAGTTATATCACACCTCCCCGGAAGTGGGTTTTTAAAATGTTCCTTCAACCAACTTGATGCAAACCACAGAACTTCTCTGTGAGCGTTTTGGCCAGTGTCGGAGAAGAAAAAGCAAACGCCCACAGAGAAGCTCTGTGGTATACACCAAGTGGGTTGAAGGGAGAATTCGCAAAAAAACATTCTGGGAAAGGGGGGGGGGGGGGTACATAAGTTTAGAATGAAGGGGCACAAAAGAAAAAAAACTGTTCCAGAATCGGTAAAGCAGCAACAAAGAAAAAATCCAGTGAAAAGTCCTCTTTAAAGTGATATTCTCATCTCTGTAGTAGATATAATAAAAATAATATTAGCAAATACCTCCAATTAGAAATGTAATATAGTTCTTCTGATTCACTATGTCTCTTACCCCATGTACAGGACATTGTAGTAGCTTAAGTATCCATGGTTATAACCACTCATATAGTGACAGTTAGATGTTAGTGGTTGTAACTATGGAAACTTAAGCTACTGCAATGCCCTGCACATGTGGTAAGCAACATAGCGAATCAGAAGAACTATACATAGTTACATAGTTATTAAGGTTGAAGGAAGACTATATGTCCATCTAGTTCAACCCATAGCCTAACCTAACATGCCCTAACATGTTGATCCAGAGGAAGGCAAAAAAAACCCATGTGGCAAAGAGTAAGCTCCACATTGGGGAAAAAAACTCCTTCCCGACTCCACATACGGCAATCAGACTAGTTCCCTGGATCAACGCCCTATCAAGGAATCTAGTGTATATACCCTGTAACATTATACTTTTCCAGAAAGGTATCCAGTCCCCTCTTAAATTTAAGTAATGAATCACTCATTACAACATCATACGGCAGAGAGTTCCATAGTCTCACTGCTCTTACAGTAAAGAATCCGCGTCTGTTATTATGCTTAAACCTTTTTTCCTCCAAACGCAGAGGATGCCCCCTTGTCCCTGTTTCAGGTCTATGATTAAAAAGATCATCAGAAAGGTCTTTGTACTGTCCCCTCATATATTTATACATTAAAATAAGATCACCCCTTAGTCTTCGTTTTTCCAAACTAAATAGCCCCAAGTGTAATAACCTATCTTGGTATTGCAGACCCCGAGTCCTCTAATTACCTTGGTCGCTCTTCTCTGCACCCGCTCCAGTTCAGCTATGTCTTTCTTAAACACCGGAGACCAGAACTGTGCACAGTATTCTAAGTGTGGTCGAACTAGTGACTTGTATAGAGGTAAAATTATATTCTCCTCATGAGCATCTATGCCTCTTTTAATGCATCCCATTATTTTATTTGCCTTTGTAGCAGCTGCCTGACACTGGCCACTGAATATGAGTTTGTCATCCACCCATACACCCAGGTCTTTTTCATTGACGGTTTTGCCCAGAGTTTTAGAATTAAGCACATAATTATACATCTTATTACTTCTACCCAAGTGCATGACCTTACATTTATCCCCATTAAAGCTCATTTGCCATTTATCAGCCCAAGCTTCTAGTTTACATAAATCATCCTGTAATATAAAATTGTCCTCCTCTGTATTGATTACCCTGCAGAGTTTAGTGTCATCTGCAAATATTGAAATTCTACTCTGAATGCCCCCTACAAGGTCATTAATAAATATGTTAAAAAGAAGAGGGCCCAATACTGACCCCTGTGGTACCCCACTGCTAACCGCTACCCAGTCCGAGTGTGCTCCATTAATAACCACCCTTTGTTTCCTATCCCTGAGCCAGCTCTCAACCCACTTGCACATATTTTCCCCTATCCCCATTATTCTCATTTTATGTATCAACCTTTTGTGTGGCACCGTATCAAAAGCTTTTGAAAAGTCCATATACACTACATCCACTGGGTTCCCTTGGTCCATTCCGGAACTTACCTCTTCATAGAAACTGATCAAATTAGTCTGACATGAACGGTCCCTAGTAAACCCGTGCTGATACTGGGTCATGAGGTTATTCCTCTTCAGATACTCCAGTATAGCGTCCCTTAGAATGCCCTCCAGGATTTTACCCACAGTAGAGGTTAAGCTTACTGGCCTATAATTTCCGAGTTCAGTTTTTGTTCCCTTTTTGAATATTGGCACCACATTTGCTATACGCCAGTCCTGTGGCACAGACCCTGTTATTATGGAGTCTTTAAAGGTTAAAAATAATGGTCTATCAATGACTGTACTTAATTCCTGCAGTACTCGAGGGTGTATCCCATCTGGGCCCGGAGATTTGTCAATTTTAGTGATTTTTAGACGCCGACGCACTTCCTGCTGGGTTAAGCAGGTGACATTTAATTGGGAATTTTTATCACTAGACATTTTGTCTGCCATGGGATTTTCTTGTGTAAATACTGATGAAAAAAAGTCATTTAGCATATTGGCTTTTTCCTCATCCACCATCTCACCCAGACTATTTTTAAGGGGGCCAACACTATCATTTTTTAGTTTCTTACTATTTATGTAGTTAAAGAATATTTTAGGATTATTTTTACTCTCTCTGGCAATGAGTCTCTCTGTCTCAATCTTTGCTGCCTTGATTTGCTTTTTACAGAATTTATTTAATTTTCTGTATTTATTTAATGCCTCCTCACTACCTACTTCCTTTAATTCTCTAAATGCTTTCTTTTTGTCACTTATTGCGCCCCTTATAGCTCTATTTAGCCATATTGCTTTCCTCCTATTTCTAGTATGTTTATTCCCATACGGTATATAATGTGCACAGGTCCTATCCAGGATGCTAATAAACGTCTCCCATTTTCTTTGTGTATTTTTGTGTCTCAGGATATCGTCCCAGTTAATTGCACCAAGATCCTCTCTCATCCGTTGGAAATTTGCCCTCCTGAAGTTTAGTGTCCTTGTAACCCCTCTACTACACATCTTTTTAAAGGATACATGAAAACTTATTATTTTGTGATCGCTATTTCCCAAGTAACCCCCAACCCTTATATTTGATATGCGGTCTGGCCTGTTGGTTAATATTAGGTCTAGCAGTGCCCCCCTTCTTGTTGGGTCCTGAACCAGTTGTGAAAGGTAATTGTCTCTCACAATTGTCAAAAACCGATTACCTTTGCTGGAACTGCAGGTTTCTGTTCCCCAATCTATTTCAGGGTAGTTAAAGTCCCCCATAATAATGACTTCTCCTTGAGTCGCAGCTTCATCTATTTGCTTTACGAGGATATTCTCCATTGCTTCCATTATTTTTGGAGATTTATAACAAACTCCTATCAGTAATTTATTATTTTTTCCCCCTCCCCTTATCTCCACCCACAGGGATTCTACATTTTCATTAAATTCACCTATATTATCACGCAGGATGGGTTTTAAGGACGATTTTACATACAGACACACCCCTCCCCCTCGCTTATCTGTACGGTCATTTCTGAACAGGCTATAGCCCTGCAAGTTAACAGCCCAGTCATGGCTCTCATCCAGCCACGTTTCAGATATCCCCACCATGTCATAATTATGCTCCAACAACATTAGTTCTAATTCGTCCATTTTGTTGGCGAGGCTTCTGGCATTAGTATACATGCACTTCATGTTCCTCTCTGTACCTCTATTTCTTAAATTATTAACTGTTCTGACCCAACCCCCCATGCCACCGCCACCCCCAACTTCCTTATTTGTGCCCAGGTCTCTGTCTGCACTATCTTCCCCTCCTATAAAATGAATACCCTCCCCCCCAATTCCTAGTTTAAACACTCCTCCAACCTTCTAGCCATTCTCTCCCCCAGCACAGCTGCACCCTCCCCATTGAGGTGCAGCCCGTCCCTAGCGTAGAGCCTGTAGCCAACTGAGAAGTCGGCCCAGTTCTGCAGGAACCCAAACCCCTCCTTCCTACACCAATTCTTGAGCCACTTATTAACCTCCCTAATCTCCCGTGCCTCTCTGGCGTGGCACGTGGTACAGGCAATATTTCGGAAAATACCACGTTGGAGGTCCTTGCTTTCAGCTTGCAGCCTAATTCCCTGAAATCATCTTTAAGGACCTTCCACCTACCTCTAACTTTGTCATTAGTGCCAATGTGCACCATGACCGCTGGGTCCTCATCAGCCCCTCCCAATAATCTGTCCACCCGATCAGCGATGTGTCGGACTCGAGCGCCAGGTAGGCAGCACACCGTTCGACGATCCCTGTCTTTGTGACAGATTGCCCTATCTGTTCCCCTAATAATTGAGTCGCCCACTACCAGCACCTGTCTGGCCTGCCCTGCTCTCCTATTTCCCTCCTTACTGGAGCAGTCACTCCTCCGGCTTTCAGAGGACATGCCTGGCTGCAGCAGTGCTACCCCTGTACTGGCACCCCCCTCATCTGCCAACTTAGCAAACTTATTGGGGTGTTCCAGATCAGGACTAGCCTCCCTGGCACTCTTCCCTCTACCCCGCTTCCTAACTGTCACCCAGCTTGCTGCTCCACCGTCCTGCAGCTCCATCCTACCATCCCCCACCTCATCTGTCCCATTGAGCGTCTGCTCCGTGAGCAGAAGACTCCCCTCCATATTGTCTATGGATCTCAGTGTTGCCAGCTGCACATTTAGAGTCAGAATCTGGGTTTCCAAATGCACAACGTGCTCACATCTCGCACAGCAGTATGCACCCTCGATCGGCTGCTCGAGGATTGCATACATGTGGCAAGATGTGCACTGGATGGCATTAACAAGAGTGGAGCACATTTCCTAATGGGGATTGCACCAGACAGAAAAGTTAAATAAGAAAAAAAAAAAATAAATAAATACAAAGTATTAATGAAAAACAGACAGCAATTCAGTACTTCCTCCCCTGGAAACTCCCTGACTCCAAAGTCACTGAATCACAAGTCACACTTACCGCCGTCCACACTTACACTCAGCTCACACTCCGCTCGCTCACACTCGCTCTGCTGAAGATTTAAAGATTTTTTTTCTTCTCTCTCCCTTAACAGCAATCCACCTTGCTGTCCAAATGCACTTCCAAAATACTACATATCTATTTGAAGGTATTTGCTAATATTATTATTATTATTATTATTACTACACTTACTACAAATTGGTATAGGATCTTGGAGATGGGAATACCTCTTTAACGCCTTAGTGCTCCATTACAATCTTTTATGTCATGGGAGTGTGGGTCAAGCTCAGAAACAGATGCCGACTACATTACATGGCTGGCATCTGTCTTTAACATATATTCACAATGAAATGCCCAAAATGATGTCACCCATCATATCTCGGGTTATGTACTACTATGTTCAACAACTTATCACTTATGGTGATCAAATGACGGTAAGAAAAAGTTCCCCAAGTAGTACTTATGTATAAAATGTCACTTTTATTAATAAGTGTTACAAAACTGGAAATTACATTAAAACAAGGGTGCTTGGTCCTAAGATGAGGGACATCATTACCATAGGGTATTCCTAACTATTGGCTGCATAGATAGTAACAAATCTATCCCTATATGTTTGAGCAGAGAATCCCTCTTTCACATGGGGTATGTGCAAGTGCCTCAAGTGAACCTCCTTGGCATTCCAACATAGAAGGACATAACTATATTAATCCCCCTGTGCTTGTATATACTCAATAGTGCAATAACAAAGCTCAAACAATAATATTTAGTTGTATCAGTACCTCATGTGCAGCCATGTGGAATCCTCTCGGCGTCCCTCTGCCCCGACGCGCGTTTCGTACTTGCTCATATAAGGCCATTAATTTCTACAGCGGTTTACAGACATTATCATCATTGACAGCGGCATTTAAGTGCCTTGATCAGGTCCACCCTCACAAAGGTATCCCGAGGAGCCGACGCGCTGGACGTCATTGGAGACGCTGATTTTTATTACTGTACAAACAGCAATACACGCTCAAGTTCCCTAATGGGACTAAAAAATAAAATAAAAATGAATGTTATTAAAAAAAATATGAACTATAAATTAACCCCTTTAAGCACAGCAGACTAAAAAAAAACCAGATCTAAATGGATCTGTACCCAAACATATGTCAAAATGATACCAATCTGACGTATGTTTTTCCCACATTATTATGTGGAAATACAAACATATCCTTTCACACACATATATATTTTTGACAGTAAAAACGGATGCGGCAAGTGTACCACAAAAATTAGATGCATAACCGTCCTTTGATGTTGTGCCGCTTGATCATATCTTTGCCACTATAGTCTTGTTTTATTGCCCTTTACCCAGATTGCAGCCAATTCTATCCGTCTCCGTCTCTTGATGAAACTCGGTCTCTGAAGACCCCTTGTCTCACGTGAACAAAGACGTATTTCATAGGAAGCCAATTAATCTTATAGATCTTGTTCAGATGGCTCTAATGTGTCCTAATTTTTCTGTCCCCTTAACATTTTTCAAGCAAAAGACCTTCAGAAAGATTTAACAGACTGGAGCTGTGGTACATCGTTCTACTATTCAGAGACACCTGCACAAATATGACCTTAATGGACGAGTCATGAGAAAAAAACCTCTCCTGCATCCTCACCATAAAGTTCCGCATAGGAAGTATGCAAAAGAACATCTAAACACGCCTGATGCTTTTGGAAACAAGTCCTGTGGACTGATGAAGTTAAAATAAAACTATTTGGCCACAATGATCAAAGATATATGTAGAGAAAAAAGGGCACAGAATTTCAGGAAAAGAACATCTTGCCTGGATATACCTAGGTCATAACATTCCACATCATTCCCTTCCCCTCCTTTCCTTTTGATTGAGTCTGTATGTTTGTAAAATGTTACTCTTTATCTACTTGAAAATGTTTAACTGTTACTATAGTATAAGATTGGTTGTTAACCTATAAATGATAGTGAAAAATCTAAAATGCCTATTTATTTTTTCTTTTCCTGTAAAGTTAGAAAAATTTCAATAAAAATTAAAAAAAAAATTATATTATTTGACTGCTGATTGCTGAATGATTGACCTTACATTGTTAGCTGCTCCTTATGTACTGTTCAGTGTAATGTATATTTTTGCAGTGTGTGACGGTGACTGCACTGTATATGATTTGTTATTTAGGCTACTATATACAGTGCCTTGAAAAAGTATTCATACCCTGTGAACTTTTCCACATTTTTTCAAGTTACACCCAGAATGGTAAATGTATTTTATTTGGATTTTATATGACATACCAACACAAAGTAGAAGTATCTGTGAAGTGTAGAGGAAATGATTCATGGATTTCTCATAATAAAAAAAAAAAATCTGAAAATTGTGACGGTAAGTTTTCTATATTTTTATATGCTGCTTTGTTAATATGTAACATGTCATAAACAAAATTATGAATGTAGGACTTCCTAATTCTACAACAGTGTTCCATGACACAATGAATCAACAATATGGTAAGGAAAGGCGTCATCACGGAAATGATCTAATATTTAAATCCAAGTTATTACTGTATAAATACTGTATAAAGTACTCTATAAATGGCTGTTTTTCATAAGACTATCCATATAAAAAACCTGCGATTTCTCACTAGACCAAATATTAGACTTAAACTTCCTCTCGAGCACTTTATTTATTATGCTTTGCTTATATAGCGCAGCGATTTACAGATATTGTCATTGCTGTCGCCATTGGGGCTCACAATCTAGATTCCCTAGCAGTATGTCTTTGGAATGTGGAAGGAAACCCACGCAAACACAAGGATAACATATAAACTCCTTGCAGATGTTGTCCTTGGTGGGATTAGAACTCAGGGCCCCAGCGCTGCAAGGCTGCAGTGCTAACCACTGAGCCACCGTGCTGACTGACACTTGGAGATTAGCAGTACTAGACCGACTCAAACACTATTTGTTAATATAATTGCATTATCTGATATTCGCTCTGATCTCGGTAAAAGGTAACTGTGAAGGGGAGAGGGAGGAGGTGAGCTGTGACATCACCTATTGTAAATAATGGATCCTGTGTTATCTACTGTATATAGAGGTGTTATCAGTCATTGTACAGGAGGAGGAGGTGAGCTGTGACATCACATATTGTGGATGGTGGATCCTGTATTATCTGCTGTATATAGAGGTGTTATCAGTCATTGTACAGGAGGAGGAGGTGAGCTGTGACATCACCTATTGTGGATGGTGGATCCTGTATTATCTACTGTATATAGAGGTGTTATCAGTCATTGTACAGGAGGAGGAGGTGAGCTGTGACATCACCTATTGTAAATAATGGATCCTGTGTTATCTACTGTATATGGAGGTGTTATCAGTCATTAAACAGGAGGAGAAGGTGAGCTGTGACATCACCTATTGTGAATGGTGGATCCTGTGTTATCTACTGTATATAGAGGTGTTATCAGTCATTGTACAGGAGGAGGAGGTGAGCTGTGACATATATTGTGAATGGTGGATCCTGTGTTATCTACTGTATATAGAGGTGTTATCAGTCACTGTACAGGAGGAGGAGGTGAGCTGTGACATCACCTATTGTAAATAATGGATCCTGTGTTATCTACTGTATATGGAGGTGTTATCAGTCATTAAACAGGAGGAGAAGGTGAGCTGTGACATCACCTATTGTGAATGGTGGATCCTGTGTTATCTACTGTATATAGAGGTGTTATCAGTCATTGTACAGGAGGAGGAGGTGAGCTGTGACATATATTGTGAATGGTGGATCCTGTGTTATCTACTGTATATAGAGGTGTTATCAGTCACTGTACAGGAGGAGGAGGTGAGCTGTGACATCACCTATTGTAAATAATGGATCCTGTGTAATCTACTGTATATAGAGGTGTTATCAGCCATTAACCCCTATCTGACCTCGGACGGGATAGTACGTCCGAGGTCAGATCCCCTGCTTTGATGCAGGGCTCCGCGCTGAGCCCGCATCAAAGCCGGGACATGTCAGCTGTTTTGAACAGCTGACATGTGCCCGCAATAGGTGCGGGCAGAATCGCGATCTGCCCGCACCTATTAACTAGTTAAATGCCGCTGTCAATCGCAGACAGCGGCATTTAACCACCGCATCCGGCCGGGCGGCCGGAAATGACGTCATCGCCGACCCCCGTCACATGATCGGGGGTCGGCGATGCGTCTCCATTGTAACCATAGAGGTCCTTGAGACCTCTATGGTTACTGATGACCGGTGGCTGTGAGCGCCACCCTGTGGTCGGCGCTCACAGCACACCTCCATTTCTGCTACATAGCAGCGATCAGCAGATCGCTGCTATGTAGCAGAGGCGATCGAGTTGTGCCTGCTTCTAGCCTCCCATGGAGGCTATTGAAGCATGGCAAAAGTAAAAAAAAAAAGTTAAAAAAAATGTGAAAAAAATAAAAAAAATATAAAAGTTTAAATCACCCCCCTTTCGCCCCAATCAAAATAAATCAATAAAAAAAAAATCAAATCTACACATATTTGGTATCGCCGCGCTCAGAATCGCCCGATCTATCAATTAAAAAAAGCATTAACCTGATCGCTAAACGGCATAGCGAGAAAAAAATTCGAAACACCAGAATTACGTTTTTTAGGTCGCCGCGACATTGCATTAAAATGCAATAACGGGCGATCAAAAGAACGTATCTGCACCAAAATGCTATAATTAAAAACGTCATCTCGGCACGCAAAAAAATAAGCCCTCAACCGACCCCAGATCACGAAAAATGGAGACGCTACGAGTATCGGAAAATGGCGCAATTTTTTTTTTTTTTTTTAGCAAAGTTTGGAATTTTTTTTCACCACTTAGATAAAAAATAGCCTAGTCATGTTAGGTGTCTATGAACTCGTACTGACCTGGAGAATCATAATGTCAAGTCAGTTTTAGCATTTAGTGAACCTAGCAAAAAAGCCAAACAAAAAACAAGTGTGGGATTGCACTTTTTTTTGCAATTTCACCGCACTTGGAATTTTTTTCCCGTTTTCTAGTACACGACATGCTAAAACCAATGATGTCGTTCAAAAGTACAACTCGTCCCGCAAAAATAAGTCCTCACATGGCCAAATTCACGGAAAAATAAAAAAGTTATGGCTCTGGGAAGGAGGGGAGTGAAAAACGAACATGGAAAAATGAAAAATCCCAAGGTCATGAAGGGGTTAAACAGGAGGAGGAGGTGAGCTGTGACATCACCTATTGTGGATGGTGGATCCTGTGTTATCTGCTGTATATAGAGGTGTTATCAGTCATTGTACAGGAGGAGTAGGTGAGCTGTGACATCACCTATTGTAAATAATGGATCCTGTGTTATCTACTGTATATAGAGGCGTTATCAGTCATTAAACAGGAGGAGAAGGTGAGCTGTGACATCACCTATTGTGAATGGTGGATCCTGTGTTAGCACCTCTATTTACAGTAGGTATCAGTCATTGTACAGGAGGAGGAGGTGAGCTGTGCCATCACCTATTGTGAATGGTGGATCCTGCGTTATCTACTGTATATAGAGGTGTTATCAGCCATTGTACAGGAGGAGGAGGTGAGCTGTGACATCACCTATTGTGAATGGTGGATCCTGCGTTATCTACTGTATATAGATGTGCTATCAGTCATTGTACAGGAGGAGAAGGTGAGCTGTGCCATCACCTATTGTGAATGGTGGATCCTGTGTTATCTACTCTACATAGAGGTGTTATCAGTCATTGTACAGGAGGAGGAGGTGAGCTGTGACATCACCTATTGTGAATGGTGGATCCTGTGTTATCTGCTGTATATATAGAGGTGTTATCAGTCATTGAACAGGAGGAGGAGGTGAGCTGTGACATCACCTATTGTGAATGGTGGATCCTGTGTTATCTGCTGTATATATAGAGGTGTTATCAGTCATTGTACAGGAGGAGGAGGTGAGCTGTGACATCACCTATTGTAAATAATGGATCCTGTGTTATCTACTGTATATAGAGGTGTTATCAGTCATTAAACAGGAGGGGAAGGTGAGCTGTGACATCACCTATTGTGAATGGTGGGTCCTGTGTTATCTACTGTATATAGAGGTCTTACTATCAGTATTTGTGAAGGAGGAGGAGGAGGTGAGCTGTGACATCACCTATTGTGAATGATGGTTCATTCTGGGTTTTTCTTACTTTAACACTCAGGTACCAACAAGTGCTATGTGATCTGTGTACACTGTTTAGTATGTGATAGAGAGGGATGACTACTGGCCTCATACAGCATTAGGATGGTTATTTGTTTTTGCAAGTTTAAACCAACAAAATGTTCTTGGTCACCTGCCTTAGTGCTAATGTATGCACATAATATATGACCTGGGTGGCCAGGACCAGTCGGCAGTGTAATTTAATCTTCTGTAGATGCATTATTTATCCTTTGAAACTCTTTAGTGGTTTCCTTTGAGTAATTCTCTTAATTTTATTAAATGGTTTTATTATTATGTTTCAATGGTAAAGATAAGATCAATTTGTAAATCTTTTTGTTGTTCACATAGTTTTTTGTGTATCAAGTCTTCTCATCTTGCACCTGCACCTATGAAATCCATAACAGACCTAATCATGGATCCTTCAGACTTTCTCTCACTCTTAGACCACAAAGTCCAACCGTCCACCGATCCTGGCACACGTCTCTGCTTACAATGTCCCCTACCAAAGCCAAAAGGTACAGCTGGTCTGCTTCTGGGTGGACATCTTGGGACATCCTCCGACTGGATACCTCGCCTCTTTCTCACAAATCTCACAGGACTTCTCGTTCCACACACACCTCTCTGACTCAGTATCTGCTTGCAGGTTTTTCTCATACACCATAGGCATCCATGCTGTGGGCTACTGACAGTCAATATTCTCAGATAGTCTCTGATCTGCAGTTCTTATTTTTCCATACTTTTACCATATTCAGTAGTTCCTCAGGGGCGACTGATCTTCCACGTCTGAAAGCCTCCTACGCTGCTACCATTCAGCCAGGGTGGCAGGCAGCCTGTTACTTCGAATCTGCCCGCCCCCAGGTTACATCTGACAACTTAAAGAGGATCTGCCATCAGGTCGAAAGTTGGCAGTGTTTGCTCTTATTTTGCTAACATTCCTTTCCTGAGCATGCCATTGTTTTTATTTTTTAAATCCGACATACGGTTCCAGAGATATGGACATTTTTATTTAGTGATAATTTTTAGAGTTTTTATGAGGGAGGCGTGTCTCTCAAAAATTATCTGGAGGCGTGTCTTACACTCTTACGCTGTAAGCCACGCCCATTTAATAAAAGCCATTGCATATAGCACTTAAAAGGTCCATATCTCTAGAACCGTATGGCAGATTTAAAAAAAAACAAAGCGGGAAACTCACTTTTGACAGATTCTCTTTAACTGTCAACTAAATTATTGCACTCTCTAAATGACCCAGAATTGGGTCAAAGGGGAACCTGACAGCAGATATAAGCTTCCCGATGAAAGTGCACCATCAATCAGTCACTGGCTGTATGATTTCAGGCATTTATGCTTGATTCTGTAATGGGGCCAGGTACCAAGCCGCAGAGGAGACTGGTTGGACAGGCGGGTCCCTGGCGGCTTCTCCCCGCCCACTCTCTCGGAGTGACAGGTCTCTCCCTGTACACACACGCAGGGAGAAGCCACCAGACGGAATTCTCAATGAGAAGCGCTACTCTATGGGATATCTTGCAGCAAGTGTTTCATTTTACTGCAGTGCCTCCGCAGGAAGAATGAAGCATTGCATGACGTCCATTTAAATGAATAAGCTTCTTATGCGATGTATAGTAATGGCTCCTCCAGAGAAAAAGATGCTCTTTGTCACCCCTCTTTGCTCTTGGTCATGGTTGTAGATTCTAGATAAGGGGTTCTCTAATTTTTCAAATTTCGTTAAAAATTTTTGTAGGTTTTCAAAGTCGGTCAAGTCCTTTGGCCACTAAACTTTATAAAAGTGCAGACAAGTTCATAGGACTAAATATCCTACACATAACCAAGACAGGTTCCTGCTATAAATCCATCAGCGTCAGATATAAATAATTTTTGGAGGAGTATCAGGCCGGATCCTCAAACTTATGGTCAGGAACTGAATTTGCCGGTTTCCTTTTATAAATGGAGCATGCAGTGAAGGACGCTTTGCATATTTATAAAGGACATCGCCTCTGGTAACTTACTTGTAAATACGCTGCTGTAAATTTTCGATGCATATAAATGAACTGAAAATGAAGTCCTGGAAATATCTATATTGAAAAATGGAGTGAGAAGGAGAAGATGTTTGCGTTGAGGTTTTATGCTGAAGCTCAATATTTCTACAAAAACAAAAGAGTGTAAAAAGTGATTTATTAAAAACTTATTCCCAGTGCACCAAGGACACAAGCCCATCATTACCCTATTATAGCTCCCAAATAGCAATGGCCACATATTCCCGCGTGTGTACTGACTTCTGTAAATGTAGCTTAGA
This sequence comes from Ranitomeya imitator, assembly GCF_032444005.1. Classification (NCBI taxonomy): domain Eukaryota; kingdom Metazoa; phylum Chordata; class Amphibia; order Anura; family Dendrobatidae; genus Ranitomeya; species Ranitomeya imitator. The sequence continues at coordinate 638,864,328 of NC_091286.1, forward strand.
GGACATATTCTTTGCAAACACTTTTTATTGCTCCCTTACTATAATAAAAATGAAAGCCACTTTGCAAAAAGCATTGATGAAATGAGATACATTGATATACTGTACTGTATGTTTTGAGTATGCAGCCCCAATGCAGACCTATGTGTCTTTATGGTAACAAACTCCAAACGTATTCTTCTGATCCTGTCACCATCCATTTGGTAAACGGAGGAGAGATCTTAGGGCGTATGAAAATGTGATCAGACTACAAAAGTTTTTTTTTATGTGAGCTGAAAATAGGACATTTTTCATTCTTCATCAGCTTTTGCTGTTGCTAAATGGAAACAGTCAGTGATAAAGGGAATCTGTCAGTAGGATCAACCCTCCTAAGCTGTCTATATTGGCAGGTAGGTCATAGGAAGAGGAATAAAATGATACCTTGATATCTGTGATCCGATATCTTATTCCAGAGAAATCTACATGTTTCTTATTATGTAAATGAGCTGCTAAGATCTATGGGCCGGACATAGATCTCCATGAGAATCTGCCTCCAGAGCTTATTTTAAATGAACAAGGTTGTTACCAGTGTGAGGCATGTATAGATCAGGAGAGCAGAATATCAGTCATTACATGTTTCACACTATTAACACCCCCTTTCTTTTAAAATAAGCTCTGGAGGCAGATTTTCAGGGAGATCTATGTCCCGCCCATGAAAAATTTGGATTTCTCTGGAATAAGAAATCGGATCGCAGATATCAAGGTGTCATTTTATTCCTCTTCCTATGACCTACATGCCCATATAAACGGCTTAGGAGGGTTGTTCCTACTGAGAGATTCCCTTTAAAACTTCAAGGGGTTGTCTTATAAAGGAAATCCCTTTTCATATTGTCCTGACAATCTGCTGATTTTCATGAGTCTGGCAAATCATTTTAAATGATGGGGCAAATTGTGGGAGGCCAAAGTATTTATTGATGACACATAAGCCATTTGCATTCATTGGTAAGACCACGTAATACCATAATCGCTAACTATTCTGGAACAGCCAGAAGGCTCCTAGAAAAAGTCTAGACCTTCTCAACATCCGATGCAATTTAGCTCTAATTTGTGCCATCAAAGGCTCCCTAAATTTTCTGCTTCTCAAAAGCAGAATTTCCAGAAGGTTTGTTGTTTGTGGCACTGCCATACTTCAATGCATGTGGGAGGAAGGTGGTTTCAAAGTAGATGTGGCTGCTTAGCACAAAAATTCACCACTCTGTAGTTCTCCTGAAGAAGCTGGATAACTGCGAAACTGCACTGTTACTAAACACATTTGATTTGACTTCCTGATTGGATATACACTAGAAGCGCAAGAGACTTATTACTTTCCAGCAACCTATAAAAATTCAGCACCAGAAGACGGTCCCTAAATTTGTCACGTATATGTAACATATGGATGAGCCATGTATGCCATAGCAAGTGCCGCTGTTGGTTAGCATCTCTCTGCTATGGCTAAGGACCCTTAGGATTTACCTATCAAGTTCAAGGGTGCATCCAAATGACTGTGTCGCAATGGATCTCTGAGGGTTAGCATCTACTACAGCCTTCCCATTCTATAAAGCATCCATGAGTGTGCACCAGTTGCCTTAAAGGGAGACACTCTGAGCCTTCATGGTTCCACTACCCCCATGCAACATATCTGCTGTCCCAACAGGGCATCAGTAGTTCCAGGTGAAGACTACAAAATGAAGGGTAATGACAATTTCTTAAGCTAAAATCTAACATGTACATGATCAAGAAGTGCAGAGCACTTGTGAAACAATAGTTTCTTCACACAGCTTAGGCACTTCCGAAGGAGAAATAATGTTTCGTGAAACCCTCTTACCATCTCAACATCGTAAGCACCTTTGGTGGGGTCTTCCGAGAAGGATATCTTGCACTCATTGCCTGGACATAAGTCAACTCTGTCTATTGGTAAAAGTCCAGGAGCCTTCTAAAGGGAACCTGTCAGCAGGATTTAGCCCTATAAACTAATACATGGCTATAATGGTGCTGTGATACTTATTAATACGATACCTGATGTGAAGGGATCCGCTCAGTGACTGCTGAATACTCACCTTATGAAGTTTTTAGAAAATTAAGTCTTGTGTGCTTCGGAGCAGGACGTGGGGGCGTCTTCTTCTGGTTTTTGGCCCCCCACCAGCCTCCTCTGTTTCTTCTGCAGATCACTGACTATTCAATGACAAGTCTCCTTTTTATAATTCTGTACCTCCACCGCCACCATTGTGTGGGTGGCACATGCGCAGTGGGAGCTGGCGTCCTGTGTGTAGGACTTCTATAAAATGGCACCGGAGGCAGCACATACAGAGATCGAGATTTCAGCTCTGAACTGAGCCAAAATCTCGATCTGCGCATGTGCCGCGTCTGGCGCCATTTTATTGAAGTCCTGCACACGAGATGACGGCTCCCATTTTGCGGAGTTTAAAAAAGAAGCCAGGTCACTTAATAATCAGTGACCTGCAGAAGAAACGGAGGAGGCTGGTGGGGGGCCGAGAAACAGAAGAAGACCCTTCCCCCACATCCTGATCTGAAGCGCACTGGAGTGCAAAAGACGTCATTTTCTGAAAACTTCATAAGGTGAGTATTCAGCAGCCACTAAGCAGATCCATTTGTTGCATAGTTTGGTCACAGAAGAAACTTGTGAGAGTAGATTATATGGGGTAATTCAACTTTTATCTACACAGAACATGAGGTATACTGTATGTATCAGCTTCTTTATACAGCATAACAGGAAGTCTAAAGAACCTTTTATCAGAGAGAAAGTGAAACCAAAGTACAACAAGTATATGCATTACATTCAGCTAAGCATATAACAGTAACATCGCCATCTGTTGCTAGAAAAGTGTAATCTCCTCTTGCACACAAATAAGTCTGTATCTGTTGCATATCTGCCAACACCCTTCACATCAGGTATCATATTAATCAGCATCACAGTGACATTATAACCATGTCTTTAGTTTACAGTGCTAAATCCTGCTGGCAGGTTCTCTTTAATATCTTCCTAGACAGAAATGTAGCTGTCCTAACTCAAGAGACTCTGTTTTGCCACCGATGCATACATCCCTCATACACTGGACATATGCCACACATACATCCCTCATACACTGGACATATGCCACACATTCATCCCTCATACACTGGACATATGCCACACATTCATCCCTCATACACTGGACATATGCCACACATTCATCCCTCATACACTGGACATATGCCACACATTCATCCCTCATACACTGGACATATGCCACACATACATCCCTCATACACTGGACATATGCCACACATACATCCCTCATACACTGGACAAATGCCACACATACATCCCTCATACACTGGACAAATGCCACACATTCATCCCTCATACACTGGACATATGCCACACATTCATCCCTCATACACTGGACATATGCCACACATACATCCCTCATACACTGGACATATGCCACACATACAGCCCTCATACACTGGACAAATGCCACACATTCATCCCTCATACACTGGACATATGCCACACATTCATCCCTCATACACTGGACATATGCCACACATTCATCCCTCATACACTGGACATATGCCACACATTCATCCCTCATACACTGGACATATGCCACACATTCATCCCTCATACACTGGACATATGCCACACATACATCCCTCATACACTGGACATATGCCACACATACAGCCCTCATACACTGGACAAATGCCACACATACATCCCTCATACACTGGACATATGCCACACATTCATCCCTCATACACTGGACATATGCCACACATTCATCCCTCATACACTGGACATATGCCACACATTCATCCCTCATACACTGGACATATGCCACACATTCATCCCTCATACACTGGACATATGCCACACATACATCCCTCATACACTGGACATATGCCACACATACATCCCTCATACACTGGACAAATGCCACACATACATCCCTCATACACTGGACAAATGCCACACATACATCCCTCCTACACTGGACATACACAACACATACAATACATCCCTCATACACTGGACATATGCCACACATACATCCCTCATACACTGGACATACACAACACATACATCCCTCATACACTGAACATATGCCACACATACATCCCTCATACACTGGACAAATGCCACACATACAGTGGGGCAAAAAAGTATTTAGTCAGTCAGCAATAGTGCAAGTTGCACCACTTAAAAAGATGAGAGGCGTCTGTAATTTACATCATAGGTAGACCTCAACTATGGGAGACAAACTGAGAAAAAAAAATCCAGAAAATCACATTGTCTGTTTTTTTAACAATTTATTTGCATATTATGGTGGAAAATAAGTATTTGGTCAGAAACAAAATTTCATCTCAGTACTTTGTAATATATCCTTTGTTGGCAATGACAGAGGTCAAACGTTTTCTGTAAGTCTTCACAAGGTTGCCACACACTGTTGTTGGTATGTTGGCCCATTCCTCCATGCAGATCTCCTCTAGAGCAGTGATGTTTTTGGCTTTACGCTTGGCAACACAGACTTTCAACTCCCTCCAAAGGTTTTCTATAGGGTTGAGATCTGGAGACTGGCTAGGCCACTCCAGGACCTTGAAATGCTTTTTACGAAGCCACTCCTTCGTTGCCCTGGCGGTGTGCTTTGGATCATTGTCATGTTGAAAGAACCAGCCACGTTTCATCTTCAATGCCCTTGCTGATGGAAGGAGGTTTGCACTCAAAATCTCACGATACATGGCCCCATTCATTCTTTCATGTACCCGGATCAGTCGTCCTGGCCCCTTTGCAGAGAAACAGCCCCAAAGCATGATGTTTCCACCACCATGCTTTACAGTAGGTATGGTGTTTGATGGATGCAACTCAGTATTCTTTTTCCTCCAAACACGACAAGTTGTGTTTCTACCAAACAGTTCCAGTTTGGTTTCATCAGACCATAGGACATTCTCCCAAAACTCCTCTGGATCATCCAAATGCTCTCTAGCAAACTTCAGACGGGCCTGGACATGTACTGGCTTAAGCAGTGGGACACATCTGGCACTGCAGGATCTGAGTCCATGGTGGCGTAGTGTGTTACTTATGGTAAGCCTTGTTACATTGGTCCCAGCTCTCTGCAGTTCATTCACTAGGTCCCCCCGCGTGGTTCTGGGATTTTTGCTCACCGTTCTTGTGATCATTCTGACCCCACGGGGTGGGATTTTGCGTGGAGCCCCAGATCGAGGGAGATTATCAGTGGTCTTGTATGTCTTCCATTTTCTAATTATTGCTCCCACTGTTGATTTCTTCACTCCAAGCTGGTTGGCTTTTGCAGATTCAGTCTTCCCAGCCTGGTGCAGGGCTACAATTTTGTTTCTGGTGTCCTTTGACAGCTCTTTGGTCTTCACCATAGTGGAGTTTGGAGTCAGACTGTTTGAGGGTGTGCACAGGTGTCTTTTTATACTGATAACAAGTTTAAACAGGTGCCATTACTACAGGTAATGAGTGGAGGAAAGAGGAGACTCTTAAAGAAGAAGTTACAGGTCTGTGAGAGCCAGAAATCTTGATTGATTGTTTCTGACCAAATACTTATTTTCCACCATAATATGCAAATAAATTGTTAAAAAAACAGACAATGTGATTTTCTGGATTTTTTTTTCTCAGTTTGTCTCCCATAGTTGAGGTCTACCCATGATGTAAATTACAGACGCCTCTCATCTTTTTAAGTGGTGGAACTTGCACTATTGCTGACTGACTAAATACTTTTTTGCCCCACTGTACATCCCTCATACACTGGACATATGCCACACTTACATGATTCATACACTGGACATATACAGCACATACATCCCTCATACACTGAACATATGCCACACTTACATGCCTCATACACTGGACATACACAACACATACATCCCTCAAACATTGGACATATGCCACACTTACATCCCTCATAAACTGGAAGTATGCCACACGTTGCCTCTCACACATAGAATTCTTGTTAAATCTGTCCCACTCACATACAACACGTACACATACACACATCTCACATGTAGGACAAATGCTTCTTTCTGGGGTGGAGGTTTCTGGCTTGTGGATTCTTCTTTTCTGATCACGATTTTGCCTATTAGATGTCAGTGTTGGACATTCTGGATTTACATGTCTGGCACAAAGAGAAATGTTACCCCTGAGACCTCAGTCCAGAGCCTCTCACACCTAGCCAAATCAGTTCTCAGACGTTGCACTGACGAGGGACAATACCCCAAAATACTGTGTCTGCAAATTGAGATTCTGATTTGGCTTTTACCCTAAAGGTACCTTCACACTCAGCGACGCTGCAGCGATACCGACAACGATGTCGATCGCTGCAGCGTCGCTGTTTGGTCGCTGGAGAGCTGTCACACAGACCGCTCTCCAGCGACCAACGATCCCGAGGTCCCCGGGTAACCAGGGTAAACATCGGGTTACTAAGCGCAGGGCCGCGCTTAGTAACCCGATGTTTACCCTGGTTACCAGCGTAAAAGTAAAAAAAAAACAAACAGTACATACTTACCTACCACTGTCTGTCCCCGGCGCTCTGCTTCTCTGCACTCCTCCTGCACTGACTGAGCACAGCGGCCGGAAAGCACAGCGGTGACGTCACCGCTCTGCTTTCCGGCTGACCGACGCTCACAGCCAGTGCAGGAGGAGTGCAGAGAAGCTGAGCGCCGGGGACAGACAGCAGTAGGTAAGTATGTAGTGTTTGTTTTTTTTACTTTTACGCTGGTAACCAGGGTAAACATCGGGTTACTAAGCACGGCCCTGCGCTTAGTAACCCGATGTTTACCCTGGTTACCAGTGAAGACATCGCTGGATCGGTGTCACACACGCCGATCCAGCGATGTCTGCAGGGAGATCCAGCGACCAAATAAAGTTCTGCACTTTCCTCAGCGACCAACGATCTCCCAGCATGGGCCTGATCGTTGGTCGCTGTCACACAGAACGATTTCCTTAACGATATCGTTGCTACGTCACAAAAAGCAACGATATCGTCAACGATATCGTTATGTGTGAAGGTACCTTAAGTCATATTACAAGGCTCGTTAAGGGGTCGATAGTGACTTGTAGGATTGCTGCTTCCAACAGGTGGTGCTATATAAGTGCTCTTCCTCTCTAAAGAGGCAATTTGCATGTCTGACTAAAAGAGTTTTTGTTCTGCAGACATCAATAATGACATGAGAATGTAAGTGTCAATAAGCGAAGACAGAATCTGCAGACACTTCTACAACACACTAAAAGCATCTTATCAGATAATTACCTCACTTAATAATTCATGAATTAAGAGCTTTCGGATTAATGAAGACCAGAGAATTTACTCTCTGCGTTCAACACCATTCGCAAGCTGTAACTTTAACCCTGTGTTGTCCGCATCATGCAATATTCATATTATCGATCAGTGAGGCACCGGCCTGCTAAATACTTCTTAATTGGATTTCTACAGGATTGGTGTAATTGGTGTAAGCATTACATGATTGGACATTTATTCCTGGAGGGGGAAGAATTGTATGGTCAGCTGTGCTTCACGGTCAACACCATCTGGTGGAGAATCTGATATTAATCTTCATTAACAGGGGTTGCTTTTTTCAGACTAGGACTTTAAAGTGGGAAACCTCTTTAATCTGGCCATGCACTTCTTGATCTGACTGCTGGATCCACGTGTGTAAAGAGGTGGGATAGCCATGCGCCATTTTCAGGTCAACATACCATTCTGTCATCCGAGGTTTCAGGAGGCTTCTTTAGTGCCCCGAGAGATTTGCCAACTCTTTCAGTCTGGGAGGTCTCAGCTTTTCCCAAAATTTACCAGAGTAACACAATATCTGACTTAATTTGCCCCTCTTGTGTTTTACTTGTTCACTTTTCCCTTCTATTTTGAAGGTAGCTGCAAATTGGGTCAGACTCACCACCAAACACTGAGGACATTCTGAATTTCCAGTTGGGTGGAAAAGCCAGAGATCGACATGAGCCCTGCCAGGAACTGATGCTGATATATAGGCTAGCAAAGCACCACTGAGTGCTTAACTGTGGTGATGCTGTGGGAAAAGGGTCTGGGGAAGGTGATGCCAGGAAATGGTGGAAGTGCAGGTCCCATGGTGCATGCTGCCTAAGGGACTCTACTAGTGCTGTGAAACTAAAAGGCTTAAGATTTTAAGAATTCAGAACCATTATGGGACTAACAGGATAAGTGGTTGTTGAGTGGAGGTGTTGGAATAATGATTATTATTGTATATATTACAACAATTACTATTTATTGCTGTTTACTAGTGCATGAGTTTCTGTTTTCAGCAATTGTGTTATATTGCCAGTAAAGAACTGTTAAAAAAAGTAACCAGGAATTTCTGCTCACTGAGTGTGTAGTTGAAGCACATTCATTTTACTTTCACTTTGCATGCTTACAGACAAAATGGTAAGATCCCAAGCTATAATACCAGTTGTAAGCTGTGTTATCTTTGTTCCTGAATAAACATGTATTCACCATTGAACAGCTGGACAGCACAGAGATTAATCCGTTGCCAACAAAAAATTTTCAGTGTAAACAGGGTGCCGATCACCCAATGAAAGAGCAAAGCTCTCGGTCATCAGATGAAATCTTTTGTGCAGCTCATAAGATCATCATCAGTGGGGCATCACCATGTGTAAACAGGACTCACACTACCAAGAACGATGGCAGCCTATGAGCACTTATCTATTACAGATCTATAGCAGATGCACATTGTTTACTTTGGTCTGCATGATTTAAATGATGCATGATGAAGGTCCATGCACAATTTTTGCCCAAGAGCTCTTTGCTGTGTCCACCTCTCTGACCCATTCATCATTAATGTGGTTGTTACTTCGCACCTCAGTGCTGTATATGACAAACATCAACCTGGTAACTCAGCCGTTCTGAACCTATTTGTATGTAGTAGATTTGATCCAGAATTAATTTATAGATTTTATCATTTCCAATGGTTTAAAAGAAAAAAATATCAAAATGTGTAAAGATGCTTAATAATGAGATCTAACAAACGCTTCAGTTTCTGGCTATTTTTAGAGGCCGCTGATCGCCTTCCACATCATATTCATCACCATTATGGAAAGTGCCACCACCCGGTTCCTATACATCAATAGATAAACTATTTCTTTATTATGCTCTTGCTTACATAGTTCTATGTTATTCCACAGCACTTTACAGACATCATCGCTGTCCCCAATGGGGCTTACAATCTAGATTCCCTATCAGTATGTCTTTGGAGTGTGGGAAGAACCCGGAGAACCTGGAGGAAACCCACGCAAACATGGGGAGAACATACAAACTCCTTGCAGATGTTGTCCTAGGTGGGATTAGAACCCAGGACCCCAGTGCTGCAAGGCTGCAGTGCTAACTACTGAGCCACCATGAAAATAAATGTTTATTATCAGTGGATGCTGAACAAAAAAGAAGATGTGCATTAGGGAGCTGCAGGGTTATTGTGCTCCACATTATGGTTGAAATGGAGAAGTGTCAGGACTTTAGTAAATCAAACCTGACAACAGATGTATTAGGCTGGGTTCACATTGCGCTAGGTGTGTCCGTCTAACGGACTCGTTTTTAAGTAGTAAAAACGCAATGTAACGCACATACTAACGCGCCCATAGACTTGCATTGTCTGACGCATCGTGACGCATCCCTAAATTGGCATGCGTTTGTCACATAACATTTTTTTTCTGACGGACCTTCAACGCGGCTTGCAGCGTTTTCGGGTCCGGCCAAGCTAACGCATTACTAACGGAAGCGTTCATTCTGCCATAGAAGGCTATGGCAAACGCAGTCAGACGCAAATCATGAAAAATTTCCAAATAGAACCACACGTTTTAATAGCGTTTGAGGGTGGTCACATGTGGTCATGTGACAGGAAATGTGACTTCGGCCATTAAAATATCCCACTCACACAAAGTCTCCTGCACGTGACAGAGTGTTTTGCCGTAGCTCTTATAAATTGTAAGTACATTTCTATATATTATATATCTCTGTATACATCATGGGAGTCTGTAATGTCCGTCGGATGTGTGTGTACTAAACACGTATTGTTTTGTTGCACACAGATGTCGGATACAGATGTCAGCAGCAGCAGCAGCGTGTCTGCGATTTTTTCTTCTGAGTCGGTAGGCTTGCACTTTAAAAAACCATGTTGTGTGAAACTCCATTGTATTGAGCTAGGCATAACAATCCTGTTTATTGTTTTATTGTGAATAGGAGTCTTCTGAGCCCGAGGCTGTTAGACCTCCCCCCAAAAAACACGCAAAAACAACAAAGGTACATAGCACACATGTTGAATTTTTCAGGCATAAATTTATTGATCCAATGAATGTTAACATTATTTAATGTTAAAATATTTTTTTTTACATTTTACATACACAATAGGTTGTGGCACAAGGAGGACAAAAAAGAAAAAAGGTCCCTAGCCGTCTGTCGTCGCCACAACTGTCAGAGGTAAATATAAAACTAGAAATATTCTATCCAATATTTACCAACAATCTATCTATTCACTTTCTATCTACTATATCTATAAACTATCTATCAACTATCTATCGCTCCATCTATTTGTCTATCTATATCTATGTATCTATCTATCAATATCTATGTATCTATCTATCTATCTATATCTATCTATCTATATCTATGTATCTATCTATCTATCTATCTATCTATCTATCTATCTATCTATCTATCTATCTATATCTATCTATCTATCTATATCTATGTATCTATCTATATATCTATCTATCAATATCTATGTATCTATCTATCTATCTATCTATATCTATCTATCTATATTTATGTATCTATCTATATATCTATCTATCAATATCTATGTATCTATCTATCTATCTATCTATATCTATCTATCTATATATATCTATCTATCTATATCTATGTATCTATCTATCTATATATCTATCAATATCTATCTATCAATCTATATCTATCTATCTATGTATCTATCTATCTATATATCTATCTATCAATATCTATGTATCTATCTATCTATCTATCTATCTATCTATATATCTATCTATCAATATCTATGTATCTATCTATCTATCTATCAATGTATATCTATCTATCTACATCTATCTATCTATCTATATATCTATATATTGCTATATCTATGTATCTATCTATCTATCTCTGTATATATGAATATGGCCATCCAGTGAAATTGACACTATCAACATAACGTTTTGTGTTTACATAGTCCAAGTCAGCGACAAAAAAAAAAAAGGATTGTCGTTGACGAAGAGCCATTGACTATCCACAATGAGACACTTATTAACCTTGTGGAAGCCAACCCCTCCATATGGGACCAGAGCGACAGCTCCCACCATGACATCGTGAAGAACCGGAAGTTGTGGGATCAAATAATCTGTCACTTTGATCCCCGATACATGGAGAAGTCGACAACCTCAAAGAAAAAAATTGGTAAATATTGGTGACGTAACATCGGAAAATGTTTACAAAAAAAAAAATTTTCTATCCTATCAACCTATCCACTTGTTGTCTGCTATCTATCTCTCAATTATCAACTATCTGTACACTATCTATCTATCTATCTATACACTATTTCTACACTATTTCTTATCTAACAACTATCTATCTACTATTTATATATCAACTATCGTAGCAAACTATGAACAATTTTTCCTATATCTTAACACAATCTACTATTTTTATATATTTTTTTTTTTTTAAATTTAAAGCCGATGCTGTCCATACCTGTTGGAAGTCCATCCGCGATCGCTTTGTCCGTGACTACCGGAACAGTCAGAATGCACCAAGCGGATCAAGTGGCAAACGGGTGACACCGTATGTGCATTATGACCAACTGCTCTTTCTTCAGAAAACATTGTCTCAGCGCTCGTAAGTACAAGAAGGTCTGTGTGCGAGACTAAATTGTTTAAAGGAAAATAAGTAATTTTTGTTTTTGGGTTACAGCACGATATGCAGTACCGCTGCTCCTAGACCAGCAGAGGAACTTGAGCCTTCTTCAGTGGAACCAACGCAACCTGAAGATGTGCCTGGCATCAGCGAGCCACGATCTGCGGATAGAAGCACTGTTGCTGCAGGTGTGAGTGCCCGGTTGCAATCACAGCGTGGACGCAAGCGAGCATCTCAAAAAGATGAAGCAGATGCAATTATCGTGGATGGACTCCAACGGGTAGAGGACATGTGTCGCAGTGAGCTCAAAGACCTGAGACGAGAAATTACCGAGCTGCAAGCACGCGAGTCTGTCTACTCTGCTAATGAGTGGAAGCTACTTTTATTATCCTATGTGCCTGTAGTACAAAATATCCCGGCACATAGAAACCTTATGTTTCGACAAAGACTTAACGAGCTTGTAGAGGAATTTGTGGGCACCGAGGAACCCGCTCCATCGGGAAGAAGAAGACTGGACATGCCGCCCTACAACCCTCAATATAGAGGCCGGGGTGAAACGAGCGTGGAACCTCAAAGACAATGTAGCAGTCCATCATATAGTTGGGCAGACAATACTCCCGTGCAGTACCAAAGTCTTTAGTACAGTTCACTGTCCACAGCCAGGTGCAATTACCGCGTTGGAATTTTTTTTTGGGGGGGGGGTTTTGTTGTTAATTTCTATTTTCCTTTTTTTTTCATCCCTATGGGATATCATATGTTACACCTGTGTACCAACAGTTTGTTGGGAAAATACAAAAACATTTAGTAAACTGTTTCAAATTTCAGATTCTTGTATGACTTTAACTTTAACTTTTTACACGACATAAGGTAACTTTTTACACGACATCAGGTTAAACAACATAACTTTTTACACTACGTAACTTTTTACACGACACCAGGAAGACTTTAAATTATTTTCACACGTGTCTGTCTTGCCATGGAACCTGGCCTTCATGTGTGAAGTAGTGTACAAATTGATCACGAATCCTCATTATTTGTGATGCAGAACGAACTGTAGTCGATTCAATGCTACTGAGGTTCGACTCACAATCATTGGGGTCTACCAACTGGGGTTCATGTCTCGCCACAAAATTGTGCAGACAGATGCACGCCTTCACAACACGGTCCACATTGTCTGGTTGCAGTTGCATGCAGGTTAGTAAAATCCGCCATTTTAATGTCAAAATCCCAAAGGCACACTCCACATAACGTCTAGCCCGGCTCAAGCGATAATTAAAAATGCGCCTGCTGGAGTCTAGACTACGGCTTGAGTACGGCTTGAGGAGATTTTGTCCTAGTTGGAAGGCCTCATCACCAACTAAAACATAGGGCAAACATGGGCCGTCGGTCCCCGGAAGAGGTCGTGATGACGGTATGTTTAAACTTTGGTTGTACAAACATTGGCCCATGTTGGAGTCTCTGAATACTCTGGAATCGTTAGTCCGGCCATAAGCTCCAATATCCACAGCAACAAAACGGTACCTGGCATCCGCAATCGCCATCAATACTATAGAAAAGTATTTCTTATAGTTATAGTAGAGGGAACCACTATGTGCAGGTTTCTGAATCCGAATGTGCTTTCCGTCCACGGCACCAATACAATTGGGGAAATTAGCCACATCCTCGAACTGTTGGGAAATTGCTAGCCACATTTCTGATGTTGGTGTTGGTAGCACAAGTGGTTGCAAGTTGTTCCAAATGGCATCACAAGTTTCCCGAACCAGTTGACAAATTGTTGACTTCCCAAGTCGAAACTGGTAATGCAGTGACGCAAAAGATTCTCCGGTAGCCAGATATCTGTTGACATTCAAAAACAAAACAAAAAAATTAGGATTTTAATGATCATCTAAAGGCTAGTTTACAATATAATATACAATTGCAAAATGAACATTAGGCCACACGATACCGAGATCTAGTCTTTGTCAATAGAATGATAAAAAAAATGTATAATTACCTCACAGTCACTACTAGGGTTGAGCGAAACGGGTCGAACATTTTCAAAAGTCGCCGACTTTTGGCGAAGTCGAGTTTCATGAAACCCGATCCGACCCCTGTGCGTGGTCGGCCATGCGGTACGCGACTTTCGCGCCAAAGTCGCGTTTCAATGACGCGAAAAGCGCCATTTCTCAGCCAATGAAGGTAAACGCAGAGTGTGGGCAGCGTGATGACATAGGTCCTGGTCCCCACATCTTAGAGAAGGGCATTGCAGTGATTGGCTTGCTGTCTGCGGCGTCACAGGGGCTATAAAGGGGAGTTCCCGCTGACCGCCATGTTACTGCTGCTGATCTGAGCTTAGGGAGAGGTTGCTGCCGCTTCGTCAGAAGCAGGGATAGCGTTAGGCAGGGTCCATTAACCACAAAACTGCTTGTGCTGTAGCGATTTCCACTGCCCAACACCACCTTCGGTGTGCAGGGACAGTGGAAGCTCCTTTTTTTTTTTTTTTCCTCAGCGCTGTAGCTCATTGGGCTGCCCTAGAAGGCTCCCTGATAGCTGCATTGCTGTGTGTACGCCGCTGTGCAAACCAACTGCTTTTTTCAAAGCACAAATCCTCTTGTTCCTTCCTTTCTGCACAGCTATCTTGTTTGTTTGTCCACACTTTTTATTTAATTTGTGCATCAGTCCACTCCTTATTGCTGCCTGCCATACCTGGCTGAGATTACTGCAGGGAGATAGTAATTGAAGGACAGTTCCTTTTTTTTTTTTTTTTGTGGGAGATTAAGATTGACATTTCTGCTAGAGTGCCATCCCTGTCTGTGTCATCTCTCACTCAGTGGGCCATAGAAAGCCTATTTATTTTTTTGCTTGATTTGGGTTCCAAAATCTACCAGAAAAAATCACAACATCAATCAGTGGGAGAAAAATATTGGCCTCAGGGCTTGTGTGCCACTCCTTACTCCTGTGTGTGCCATCTCTCACTCAGTGGGCCATAGAAAGCCTATTAATTTTTTTGCTTGATTTGGGTTCTAAATTCTACCTGAAAAAATCAATAAATCAATCAGTGGGAGATTAATATTGGCCTTTGGGCTTGTGTGCCAGTCCTAAGCGTGCCATCTCTCTCTCTCTCAGATAGTGGGCCATAGAAAGCCTATTTTTTTATTATTTTATTGGGTTTATAAATTTTCCCTGGAAAAAAAAAAAAAGTGGGAGATTAATATTGGCCTCTGGGCTTGTGTGCCAGTCCTGAGCGTGCCATCTCTCTCACAAATAGTGGGCCATAGAAAGCCTATTTATTTTTTTGGTTGATTTGGGTTCATAATTCTACCTGAAAAAATCAATCAATCAATCAGTGGGAGATTAATATTGGCCTTTGGGCTTGTGTGCCAGTCCTAAGCGTGCCATCTCTCTCTCTCAGATAGTGGGCCATAGAAAGCCTATTTATTATTATTTTTTTTATTGGGTTTATAAATTTTCCCTGGAAAAAAAAAAAATGGGAGATTAATATTGGCCTCTGGGCTTGTGTGCCAGTCCTGAGCGTGCCATCTCTCTCACAAATAGTGGGCCATAGAAAGCCTATTTATTTTTTTGGTTGATTTGGGTTCATAATTCTACCTGAAAAAATCAATCAATCAATCAGTGGGAGATTAATATTGGCCTTTGGGCTTGTGTGCCAGTCCTAAGCGTGCCATCTCTCTCTCTCAGATAGTGGGCCATAGAAAGCCTATTTATTATTATTTTTTTTATTGGGTTTATAAATTTTCCCTGGAAAAAAAAAAAAATGGGAGATTAATATTGGCCTCTGGGCTTGTGTGCCAGTCCTGAGCGTGCCATCTCTCTCACAAATAGTGGGCCATAGAAAGCCTATTTATTTTTTTGGTTGATTTGGGTTCATAATTCTACCTGAAAAAATCAATCAATCAATCAGTGGGAGAAAAATATTGGCCTCAGGGCTTGTGTGCCACTCCTTACTCCTGTGTGTGCCATCTCTCACTCAGTGGGCCATAGAAAGCCTATTAATTTTTTTGCTTGATTTGGGTTCCAAAATCTACCAAAAAAAATCACTAAATCAATCAGTGAGAGATTAATATTGGCCTCTGGGCTTGTGTGCCACTCCTGACTCCTGTGTGCGTCATCTGTCACTCAGTGGGCCCTAGAAAGCCTATTTTTTGTTTTGTTTTCTAAATTCTCCCTGAAACAATCATTTTATTTTCTTTGGTTTCTAAATTATTCCTGAAAAAAAATCATTTTTTTTGTATTTTTTTTTCTCTCAAGTCTCCCTGAAAAAAAAAAAAAAAAAAAAAATCTGTGGGAGATTCATATTGCCCCTTCTGCTTGTGTGCCAGTCTTGACTCCTGGGTGTGCCATCTCTCTCTCTCTCCCCAATTGTGGGCCATAGAAAGCCTATTAATTTTTTTGCTTGATTTGGGTTCCAAAATCTACCAAAAAAAATAACTAAATCAATCAGTGGGAGATTAATATTGGCCTCTGGGCTTGTGTGCCACTCCTGACTCCTGTGTGCGTCCTCTCTCACTCAGTGGGCCCTACAAAGCCTTTTTTTTTTTTTTTCCTAAATTCTCCCTGAAACAATCATTTCATTTTATTTGTTTTATAAATTCTTCTGTAAAAAATAGTTTTTTTTTAATTTTTTTTTTTCTGAAGTCTCCCTTTTAAAAAAAACAAACACAAATCAGTGGGAGATAAATATTTACATTTGCGCTTCAGTGACAGTCCTGCGTGTGTGCCATCTCATTTGTTGCCAACAACAACAGAGTGTGTAACATTGTGGCTGATTTTCGTTGTGGTCTCACCCACCTGTAAAGGGGTAGCTAAATCATACTGAAGTTATAGCTCACCGTGTAAGTTGTGTGACAGCAACAAATACCGTTCGTTTGGTAACATTTTTAAAACAATGAGGAAGTCTGGTGGAAGAGGTCGTGGCCGGGGGCGTTCATTGTCAGCTGGTAATGAGGGTAGTGGTAGTGGTGGAGCATCAGGTGGTCGTGGGAAAAAAAATATTGCACCTAAGTCTGGAGCTGTGGAGCCAGGTTCGTCGTCTGGCTACACAAGGCCTCGAACCCTCCCTTTTCTGGGAGTAGGAAAACCGCTTTTAAAGCCGGAGCATCAAGAGCAAGTTTTGGCTTATCTTGCTGACTCAGCCTCTAGCTCTTTTGCCTCCTCTCGTGAAACTGGTAAAAGTAAAAGCAGCGCGTCGTTAGTGGATGTTCACGGTCAGGGACAAGTCGCTTCCTTGTCCTCTTCAGCAAAAACAACAACAGAGAAGATTGCAGCAGGCGACACAACGAGTTACTCCATGGAGCTCTTTACACATACCGTCCCTGGCTTAGAAAGTGAGCAGTTAACAGTCCATGCCCAATACAAGTTGAATCTGACATGGAGTGCACTGATGCACAGCCACAGCCAGACTACTATGCTGGTCCTTTGACTCAGACCACAACATTGCCCTCGCAGGGTGCTGATCAAGAATCAGACCCTGATGAGACTATGTTGCCCCATCACGAACGCTATACCACCGACCGACACGGTGACACAGACGAAGTTGCACACGAGCTAAAAGAAGAGGTAATAGATGATCCAGTTCTTGACCCCGATTGGCAGCCATTGGGGGAACAGGGTGCAGGCGGCAGCAGTTCTGAAGCGGAGGAGGAGGGGCCGCAGCAGGCATCAACATCGCAACAGGTTCCATCTGCCGGGCCCGTATCTTGGCCAAAACGCGTGGCAAAGTCAAAACCTGTTGGAGGACAGCGTGGCCATCCGGTTAAAGCTCAGTCTGCAATGCCTGAAAAGGTATCCGATGCTAGAAAGAGTGCAGTCTGGCATTTTTTTAAACAACATCCAATTGATCAGCACAAAGTAATCTGTCAAAAATGTTCAACTACCTTAAGCAGAGGGCAGAATCTGAAAAGTCTCAATACAAGTTGCATGCATAGACATTTAACCACCATGCATTTGCAAGCTTGGACTAACTACCAAACGTTCCTTAAGGTTGTAGCACCCTCGGCCAATGAAGCTACTCATCAACGCAACATCCCTTCCGGCAGTGTAGGGCCACCATTTTCTGCACCACCTGCAGTATCTGTGCAGGTTTCTTTGACAGGCCAAAGCAGTCAGGGTCAGGGAATCTCCAGTTTCGTAGTAGGAAACACTGCATCTAGGGCACCGGCGGCAACAATACCATCTCCCACCGTCTCTCAGTCTGCCATGTCCACCGGCACCCCCGCTAGTTCCACGATCTCCAGCTCTCCAGTCCAGCTCACCCTACATGAGACTATGGTTAGAAAAAGGAAGTACTTAGCCTCGCATCCGCGTACACAGGGTTTGAACGCCCACATAGCTAGACTAATCTCGTTAGAGATGATGCCCTACCGGTTAGTTGAAAGCAAAGCTTTCAAAGACCTGATGGACTACGCTGTACCACGCTACGAGCTACCCAGTCGACACTTTTTTTCCAGAAAAGCCATCCCAGCCCTCCACCAGCATGTTAAAGAGCGCATCGTCCATGCACTCAGGCAATCTGTGAGCACAAAGGTGCACCTGACAACAGATGCATGGACCAGTAGGCATGGCCAGGGACGTTACGTGTCCATCACGGCACACTGGGTAAATGTGGTGGATGCAGGGTCCACAGGGGACAGCAAGTTTGGGACAGTTCTGCCTAGCCCACGGTCTAGGAAACAGTTGGCTGTAGCCGTTCGCACCCCCTCCTCCTCCTCCTCCTCGTCCTCCTGCAGAAGCGAGAGCTCGTCCACAGACCGCAGTCGCACAACCACTCCATCCGCAGCTGCCACTGTTGCACACCAGGTCTCCCATTATGGGGCAGCTACTGGCAAACGTCAGCAGGCTGTATTGGCTATGAAGTGTTTGGGCGACAACAGACACACCGCGGAAGTTCTGTCCGAGTTCTTGCAGCAAGAAACGCAGTCGTGGCTGGGCACTGTAGATCTTGAGGCAGGCAAGGTAGTGAGTGATAACGGAAGGAATTTCATGGCTGCCATCTCCCTTTCCCAACTGAAACACATTCCTTGCCTGGCTCACACCTTAAACCTGGTGGTGCAGTGCTTCCTGAAAAGTTATCCGGGGTTATCCGACCTGCTCCTCAAAGTGCGTGGACTTTGCGCACATATCCGCCGTTCGCCTGTACACTCCAGCCGCATGCAGACCTATCAGCGTTCTTTGAACCTTCCCCAGCATCGCCTAATCATAGACGTTGTTACAAGGTGGAACTCAACACTGCACATGCTTCAGAGACTGTGCGAACAGAGGCGGGCTGTTATGTTTTTGTGGGAGGATACACATACACGGGCAGGCAGTAGGATGGCAGACATGGAGTTGTCAGGTGTGCAGTGGTCGAAGATTCAAGACATGTGTCAAGTCCTTCAGTGTTTTGAGGAATGCACACGGCTGGTTAGTGCAGACAACGCCATAATAAGCATGAGCATCCCCCTAATGTGTCTGCTGATGCAAAGTTTGACGCACATAAAGGATCAGGCGTCTGCATCAGAGGAAGAGGAAAGCCTTGATGACAGTCAGCCATTGTCTGGTCAGGGCAGTGTACAGGACGAGGTAGCGGGCGAAGAGGAGGTGGAGGATGAGGAGGATGATGGGGATGAGTATATTTTTAATGAGGAAGCTTTCCCGGGGTCATTGGAAATTGGTGGCGTGGCAAGGGCGGGTTCTGGTTTTTTGAGGGACACAAGTGACGTAGATTTGCCTGCAACTGCCCCTCAACCAAGCACAACCGCAGATTTGACAACTGGAACTTTGGCCCACATGGCGGATTATGCCTTGCGTATCCTCAAAAGGGACACACGCATTACAAAAATGATGAACGATGACGATTACTGGTTGGCCTGCCTCCTTGATCCTCGCTATAAAGGCAAATTGCAAAATATTATGCCACATGAGAACTTGGAACTAATATTAGCAACAAAACAATCAACTCTTGTTGACCGTTTGCTTCTGGCATTCCCTGCACACAGCGCCCGTGATCGTTCTCACACGAGCTGCAGGGGGCAGCAGACCAGAGGTGTTAGAGGGGCAGAAATCAGAAGTGGCGTTGGCCAGAGGGGTTTTCTGACCAGGTTGTGGAGTGATTTTGCTATGACCGCAGACAGGACAGGTACTGCAGCATCAATTCAAAGTGACAGGAGACAACATTTGTCCAGTATGGTTACAAACTATTTTTCATCCCTTATCGACGTTCTCCCTCAACCGTCATTCCCATTTGATTACTGGGCATCCAAATTAGACACCTGGCCAGAATTGGCAGAATATGCATTGCAGGAGCTTGCTTGCCCGGCAGCTAGTGTCCTATCAGAAAGAGTATTCAGTGCTGCAGGTTCAATACTAACTGAAAAAAGGACTCGTCTGGCTACCCAAAATGTAGATGATCTAACCTTCATTAAAATGAACCACAACTGGATTTCGAAATCTTTTGCCCCACCTTGCCCGGCTGACACCTAACTTTCCTATGAAAAGGTCTTGCCTGTGAACTCTTCTGAATGACTTTTCCAATCTCGTAATTTTCTGCACCTGATTGTCCAGCATACGACATGTTTACTCCTAACAAAATGGCCAAACTCGCCACACGGGGCCGTGGTATCGCCACTTTGCGCCAGCACCCGTGAGAGTGCTGTTTGTCTGAAGAGGTGGGTGTGCCCGCTTTTGGTCGACGGCACTGCCACTGGGTCCCTCATAGTACAATAAAGTGTCTCTGGCGGTGGTGGTGCGCACCCAACGTCAGACACACCATTGTAATATGAGGGGCCCTGGGCCTGTACCGCCGGCCACAAGACAGTTCCCCCCCCAGCTCAAACAGTGCTCTACCACTAGCAAAATTATCTCTCACAGCTTCACCAATGTTTAGTCTATGCGCTGACATCCTTCAATGCCTGGCACTGGCAATACCATTGTTTTGACATTTTTGTTATGTTAGGCCTTCGAAGCCTGTCTGCGGTCCGTTCTTTCTACAACTTCTACACTGACCAGGCCACTGCTGGCCGTGTTCCCCTGGAACCAATTTAAACTTGCCTACAGCCAGCCCAATTTTGTTATGTTAGGCCTTCTTAGCCTGTCTGTCGTCACTCCTTCCACTAGACTTCCACTGACCAGACCACTGTTGCCCGTGTACCCCTGGAACCAATTTTAGATTGCCATCAGCCAAATGTTATTATGTTAGGCCTTTGATGCCTGTCTGCCGTCACTCCTTCCACTAGACTTCCACTGACCAGACCACTGTTGCCCGTGTACCCCTGGAACCAATTTTAAATTGCCAACAGCCCAATGTTATGATGTTAGGCCTTTGATGCCTGTCTGCCGTCACTCCTTCCACTAGGCCTCCACTGACCTGTCTACTGCTGCCCGTGTTCCCATGGAACCAATTGTAAATTGCCTACAGCCAGCCCATTTTATTATGTTAGGCCTTCGAAGCCTGTCTGCGGTCCCTCCTTCCACTAGGCCTCCACTTACCTGTCTACTGCTGCCCGTGTTCCCCTGGAACCAATTTTAAATTGCCTACAGGCAGCCCAATTTATTATGTTAGGCCTTCGAAGCCTGTCTGCGGTCCCTCCTTCCACTAGGCCTCCACTTACCTGTCTACTGCTGCCCGTGTTCCCCTGGAACCAATTTTAAATTGCTTACAGCCAGCCCATTTTATTATGTTAGGCCTTCGAAGCCTGTCTGCGGTCCCTCCTTCCACTAGGCCTCCACTGACCTGTCTACTGCTGCCCGTGTTCCCCTGGAACCAATTTTAAATTGCCTACAGCCAGCCCATTTTATTATGTTAGGCCTTCGAAGCCTGTCTGCGGTCCCTCCTTCCACTAGGCCTCCACTTACCTGTCTACTGCTGCCCGTGTTCCCCTGGAACCAATTTTAAATTGCCTACAGGCAGCCCAATTTATTATGTTAGGGCTTCGAAGCCTGTCTGCGGTCCCTCCTTCCACTAGGCCTCCACTGACCTGTCTACTGCTGCCCGTGTTCCCCTGGAACCAATTTTAAACTGCCTACAGGCAGCCCAATTTATTATGTTAGGGCTTCGAAGCCTGTCTGCGGTCCCTCCTTCCACTAGGCCTCCACTGACCTGTCTACTGCTGCCCGTGTACCCCTTGAACCAACATCATAAAATAAAAAAAAAAGTATTTTGCTTATAAAAAAGAAAATACTGGTGAGATATCAAATGCAGACATTTTAACATTAAAAACAAACACACAACTAAAATCTGGTACAGTACTAAAAATGGCCACCAGCTACAATTACTTTATCCTGCAAGTATTTAACTGAATGGTTTTTTAAATTGAAAACACAGATATGGCATCCACCAAGTGTTGTCCTGTCACGTCTTCTTTATATTATTGCCGAGAAGATGCAAAACAATGAAAATAATAAAATCATTAATTACCAAAATAATAGAGAAAGTCAACACCACATTGCAAATAAACATTCATTCCAAATAAAGAAGCAGGGCGCGTCCGAGGGTGAGTATATACCTAATAAGAATATAATCACCCTCGGACGCGCAATGCTTATTTCCAACAGCCTTCCTTCCTAAGAATCAGCCCTTCCGTGGTGTAGAGAGACGTTGTGTTACACTTCAAGGTGTTCCCCAGGTTGTCTTTCCTGAGCTTCGATCTTCCGGCTCTCGTTTAGTAGTTCTTGGAAACTACACTGCATTAGGCCTTCAAATTGGGTATGGGGTGTAGAGAGAGGGTGTGTTACACTCCAAGGTGTTCCCCAGGTTGCCTTTCCTGAGCTTCGATCTTCCGGCTCTCGTTTAGTAGTTGTTGGAAACTACGCTGCATTAGGCCTTCAAATTGGGTATGGGGTGTAGAGAGAGGGTGTGTTACACTCCAAGGTGTTCCCCAGGTTGCCTTTCCTGAGCTTCGATCTTCCGGCTCTCGTTTAGTAGTTCTTGGAAACTACACTGCATTAGGCCTTCAAATTGGGTATGGGGTGTAGAGAGAGGGTGTGTTACACTCCAAGGTGTTCCCCAGGTTGCCTTTCCTGAGCTTCGATCTTCATGCTCTCGTTTAGTAGTTGTCGGAAACTACGCTGCATTAGGCCTACAAATTGGGTATGGGGTGTAGAGAGAGGGTTTGTTACACTCCAAGGTGTTCCCCAGGTTGCCTTTCCTGAGCTTCGATCTTCCGGCTCTCGTTTAGTAGTTGTTGGAAACTACGCTGCATTAGGCCTTCAAATTGGGTATGGGGTGTAGAGAGAGGGTGTGTTACACTCCAAGGTGTTCCCCAGGTTGCCTTTCCTGAGCTTCGATCTTCCGGCTCTCGTTTAGTAGTTCTTGGAAACTACACTGCATTAGGCCTTCAAATTGGGTATGGGGTGTAGAGAGAGGGTGTGTTACACTCCAAGGTGTTCCCCAGGTTGCCTTTCCTGAGCTTCGATATTCCGGCTCTCGTTTAGTAGTTGTTGGAAACTACACTGCATTAGGCCTACAAATTTGGTATGGGGGAAACATTGGCGCATCTGCGGTCCCTCCTTCCTCTAGGCCTCCACTGACCTGTCTACTGCTGCCCGTGTTCCCCTGGAACCAATTTTAAATTGCCTACAGGCAGCCCAATTTATTATGTTAGGGCTTCGAAGCCTGTCTGCGGTCCCTCCTTCCACTAGGCCTCCACTGACCTGTCTACTGCTGCCCGTGTACCCCTTGAACCAACATCATAAAATAAAAAAAAAAGTATTTTGCTTATAAAAAAGAAAATACTGGTGAGATATCAAATGCAGACATTTTAACATTAAAAACAAACACACAACTAAAATCTGGTACAGTACTAAAAACGGCCACCAGCTACAATTACTTTCTCCTGCAAGTAGTTAACTGAAAGGTTTTTTAAATTGAAAACACAGATATGGCATCCACCGAGTGTTGTCCTGTCGCGTCTTCTTTATATTATTGCCGAGAAGATGCAAAACAATGAAAATAATAAAATCATTAATTACCAAAATAATAGAGAAAGTCAACACCACATTGCAAATAAACATTCATTCCAAATAAAGAAGCAGGGCGCGTCCGAGGGTGAGTATATACCTAATAAGAATATAATCACCCTCGGACGCGCAATGCTTATTTCCAACAGCCTTCCTTCCTAAGAATCAGCCCTTCCGTGGTGTAGAGAGACGTTGTGTTACACTTCAAGGTGTTCCCCAGGTTGTCTTTCCTGAGCTTCGATCTTCCGGCTCTCGTTTAGTAGTTCTTGGAAACTACACTGCATTAGGC
The DNA here is from genome assembly GCF_032444005.1 of Ranitomeya imitator. Taxonomy (NCBI): domain Eukaryota; kingdom Metazoa; phylum Chordata; class Amphibia; order Anura; family Dendrobatidae; genus Ranitomeya; species Ranitomeya imitator. Next base: position 638,888,478 of record NC_091286.1, read on the forward strand.
CTTCAAATTGGGTATGGGGTGTAGAGAGAGGGTGTGTTACACTCCAAGGTGTTCCCCAGGTTGCCTTTCCTGAGCTTCGATCTTCCGGCTCTCGTTTAGTAGTTGTTGGAAACTACGCTGCATTAGGCCTTCAAATTGGGTATGGGGTGTAGAGAGAGGGTTTGTTACACTCCAAGGTGTTCCCCAGGTTGCCTTTCCTGAGCTTCGATCTTCCGGCTCTCGTTTAGTAGTTGTTGGAAACTACGCTGCATTAGGCCTTCAAATTGGGTATGGGGTGTAGAGAGAGGGTGTGTTACACTCCAAGGTGTTCCCCAGGTTGCCTTTCCTGAGCTTCGATCTTCCGGCTCTCGTTTAGTAGTTCTTGGAAACTACACTGCATTAGGCCTACAAATTGGGTATGGGGTGGAGAGAGATGGTGTGTTACACTCCAAGGTGTTCCCCAGGTTTCCTTGCCATTGCTTCGGTCTTCCGACTCTCGTTTAGTAGTTGTAGAAAAGTACACTGCATTAGGCCTACAAAATGGGTATGGGGTGGAGAGAGATGGTGTGTTACACTCCAAGGTGTTCCCCAGGTTGCCTTTCCTGAGCTTCTATCTTCAGGCTCTCATTAAATTGTGGTTAAATGGAACAACTGCATTTGGCGTACTAGTTGGTTTGGGGCCTACTATCGGTGTCTGCCACTCCTTGCTGTTCTCCTGGTTTCCTGTCCTGAAATTCCATTTTCAGGCTCTCGTTAAGTAGTTGTTAATGTTAGACTGCATTTGGCCTACTAGTTGGGTTGGGGCCTACTATCGGTGTCTGCCACTCCTTGCTGTTCTCCTCCACTGAACAAAGCTGTGCCGCCTGTTTACTACGGTTGCCAATTTTGAACTGCATTTCGACTACTTACTGATTTGGCCCTACTCTCTGTGTCAGCCTCTCATTCCAGTTGTCCTCCACTGCAATGCCCCCTGGTTATTCCTGTGTTACCAATTTTGAACTGCATTTAGCCCACTTTATTCTTTGAGCCTATATCTGTGTTTCCACTTCATCGTGCCCATTGCCCAGCCAGTGATAGATGAGTCTGCTGGTACATTGACCCATAACGCAACATTCCCCGTGCATGCTACACAACAACATTGTGACCCTGCTGAAAGTCAGGTTGCTCTTCCCGCATACCATACCACCTTACACGGGGACAAAGAGGAAGGTGCAGATGAAAGTGCAGGTTCCTTCATCAGGTGGGGGGAGGAATACTAGTTGGCGACGTCACTGGCACAGGGCCTCTCATAGTACGCAAAAGTGTTGCTGCCGGTGGGAGGCGCCCCCGCCGTGCAAACACACCGCTGTACTTTGAGGGGCCCTGTGCCAGTGCCAATGCCAACAAGTGGGCCCCCCCTGCTTGCTCAGGATCACAGCACTTGCAAAGTTGAAATACTTACCTCTCCCTGCTCCACTGCCGTGACATGGTCCAGATTTCCTGGGCCCACTAATTACTTGAACCAGCCCTACCCCACACAACTTTAGCCAAATGACCCCCAATTTCAAATGCCTTCCAATTATTATAAGGTAAATTACGCTTGACAAGCTTCATTAAGAAGAATGGATGGTTTTGACATTAAAATGGGCACTCTAGGTGTTTTCCTGGCCCCCCACTCACTGCCGACTATGCTGCCCCATTGACTTGCATTGGGTTTCGTGTTTCGGTCGATCCCGACTTTTCGCCATAATCGGCCGATTTCACTCGACCCGACTTTTGAGATAGTCGGGTTTCGCGAAACCCGGCTCGACTCTAAAAAGGTCAAGGTCGCTCAACTCTAGTCACTACTAAACGTTGCTCCGCACTGATGCTTTCACGAAAAGTGCTGCGATGATGATGTATCTCATCCTTCACATGTGAGAGCAGAACATCAAAGGTCTCAATGGACATCCGTAGATAGCGTTGGAATTTGAAGGGATGATCCCGAAGCTGCACATACAGGGTGTGAAAGGCACCATATGTACTCCGCAAGAAATTCACTTCGTGGATCCAATATCTCCTTTGCGAACTACGCTTTCTCTGCCGAAGTCGCAACCGCATCAAGCGAAATCTGACGAGCTCAGACACAAACATCTTGCTAGCAGAAGTTCACTCAATGCTTTCAAAATGGAGAATGAGTCTGTGCCCACACCCGACAATGACAAAAGGGAAAAAAAAAAAAAAAAGAACAACTTTATTGACAGTGACAAACGCAGACAAACGGATACTTCGTAAACGGACATCAAAATGAAAAAATGCGATCACATGCGTTAACGCTAGCGTTACCGTGAGGACGAATTTCACATATTTTTGCTCCGTTTCTGTACATGCGTTTAACGCATCCGTTTAACGCCATGTACTTGACGCAATGTGAACCTAGCCTTAGAGCTGAATTCATCATTAACTAGTTTTTTATGCATTGTAATTGCTCACTAGGCCAACGATATACATGAATACCTGATGTCTTAAAGGGGTTGTCCTGTACTTTAAAGGGGAAACTGTAGTGAAATACTTGGGGGTTCAAAGTTCTCACAACACATCTGCTTAATTGTAAAGTGCTGCGGAATAGGTTGGCGCTATATAAATAAAAATTATTATTAGATAAGTTTTTATCCTATCGCCATATAGTCCTAGGTATGCTGCAGCATGATAATGCTGCTAAGTGCAACCCGGGTTATATAGATTAAAAGAGGAGACAGAGTAATAAAAGATGCATGTATAGCAAAGTATAACAAATTTTAATTATATATAAAGATAATACAAAAAAATTACATGGACATATCAGTAACTGTGAGCAAATCCAAAGAGGGCAAACCAAAACAAAGAGAACGATAACAACATCCACAATTGTGGGACTACACAGGGGTGCCTATGGACCAACGGCACTATAGCTGGAAAACATGAAAAAGCCTCAATAAGAGGAAACACATATATACCTATAATAGGGTATACAGATAGAAAAGACCGGATATTTAAGGATAACAGATAATATCTACACAGGTGGAGGAGCTGTATTAATATCATAACATTCATATAGCAAACGTTCCATTCACAATAACAGATGATGGAACTTTTTGTAAGCTTTTAGCTGGATACAGTTTCCCACTTGTGAAAAAAATCACAGCCGGTCATACCATCCGCACATTTTCATGTAGTACCTGTGGCCATGGCTAGAGCTGGTGAATATCCCCTGCTGTCACACTGGTGGGCACCTCGATGCGCGTTTCGCCACTAGGGCTTCGTCAGGAGGCGTGGCTATCATGAGGAAAAGGGGTACCCTATATAATGCCATTAGATAAAATTAATGGGAAACTGGTGTGTGATTAGGGCGTTCAAATGGCCATAGGCCATAAGGTTGGCGTGTTCAGGGCTGTAGATTGCTTAACAATGCCATAGGATTTCTCTACTAGAAGGACCTTTCAGGAGATACACCAATAGGAGATCTCCAGAAGCGTCACATGACCGGGTCACATGTCCCGGTAATTGCTCACAGTTACTGATATGTCCATGTAAATGTATGTATTATCTTTATATATAATTAAAATTTGTTATACTTTGCTATACATGCATAGTTTATTACTCTGTCTCCTCTTTTAATCTATATAACCCGGGTTGCACTTAGCAGCATTATCATGCTGCAGCATACCTAGGACTATATGGCGATAGGATAAATGCGTATACATCGATTGATGTTTTTGGGAGCTTTAGAATATTTTTGGAAGTATATTTATAGGTTTTGTTACATCTAGATAAGTTCCTTGGGGGGGTCTAGTTTCTAATATGGGGTCACTTAGGGTGGGGTTTCTACTGTTTAGGTACATAAGGGGCTCTGCAAATGCAACGTGACGCCTGCAGACCAATCCATCTAAGTCTGCATTCCAAATGGCGCTCCTTGCCTTCCGAGCTCTGCCATGCGCCTAAACGGTGGTTACCCCCCACATATGGGGCATCAGTGTACTCAGGACAAATTGCACAACAACTTTTGGGGTCCAATTTCTCCTGTTACCCTTGGGAAAATACAAAACTGGGGGCTAAAAAAGAATTTTTGTGGAAAAAAAAAGAATTTTTATTTTCACGGCTCTGCGTTCTAAACTGTACTGAAACACTTGGGGGTTCAAAGCTCTCACAACACATCGAGATAAGATCCTTAGGGGTCTACTTTCCAAAATGGTGTCACTTGTGGGGGGTTTCAATGTTTAGGCACACCAGGGGCTCTCCAAACGCAACATGGCGTCCCATCTCAATTCCAGCCAATTTTGCATTGAAAAGTCAAACGGCGCTCCTTCCCTTCCGAGCTCTGCCATGCACCCAAACAGTGGTTTACCCCCACATATTGGGTATCAGCGTACTCAGGACAAATTGCACAACAATGTGTGGGGTACAATTTCTTCAGGTAACCTTGGGAAAATAAAAAATTGGGGGCGAAAATTTCATTTGTGTGAAAAAATATTTTTTATTTTTACGGCTTTACATTATAAACTTCTGTGAAGCACTTGGTGGGTCAAAGTGCTCACCACACATCTAGATAAGTTCCTTAGGGGGTCTTCTTTCCAAAATGGTGTCACTTGTGAGGGGTTTCAATGTTTAGGTACATCAGTGGCTCTCCAAACGCAGCATGGTGTCCCATCTCAATTCCAGACAATTTTGCATTGAAAAGTCAAATGGTGCTCCTTCGCTTCCGAGCTCTGCCATGCACCCAAACAGTGGTTTACCCCCTCATATAGGGTATCAGGGGGGTACTCAGGACAAATTGTACAACAACTTTTGGGGTCCATTTTCTCCTGTTACCCTTGGTAAAATAAAACAAATTGGAGCTGAAGTACATTTTTTGTGAAAAAAAATTAAATGTTCATTTTTTTTAAACATTCCAAAAATTCCTGTGAAACACCTGAAGGGTTAATAAACTTCTTGAATGTGGTTTTGAGCACCTTGAGGGGTGCAGTTTATAGAATGGTGTCACACTTGGTTATTTTCTATCATATAGACCGCTCAAAATGACTTCAAGTGTGATGTGGTCCCTAAAAGAAAAATGGTGTTGTGAAAATGAGAAATTGTTGGTCAACTTTTAACCCTTGTAACTCCCTAACAAAAAAAATGTTGTTTGCAAAATTGTGCTGATGTAATGTAGACATGTGGCAAATGGTACTTATTAAGTATTTTGTGTGACATATCTCTGTGATTTAAGGGCATAAAAATTCAAATTTGGAAAATTGCGAAATTTTCAAAATTTTCACCAAATTTCCATTTTTTTCACAAATAAACGCAGGTAATATCAAATAAATGTTACCACTATCATGAAGTACAATATGTCTTGAGAAAACAATGTCAGAATCACCAGGATCCGTTGAAGCGTTCCAGAGTTATAACCTCATAAAGGGACAGTGGTCAGAATTGTAAAAATTGGCCCGGTCATTAACGTGCAAACCACCCTTGGGGCTTAAGGGGTTAAAAGGACCCCCAGGGGGATCACAGTAAAAATACTCTGGTTTCCCATAGACTTACATTGGGCTCGTTGCTCGGGTCGAGTACCCGAGTATTTCAACAAGCACCCGAGCATTTTAGTGCTCACTCATCACTATTAATAGCGTTATTAACATGCCCGGCGCCTGCACTTACTGTAGCTGGACGCTGCAGGGAGGGCAATCGGGAATGGCTGGGAGAAGAGCCATCTCATGTGATGCTCGACTTCTGGGGTGACAGTGGGCTTGGTATTTTTAGACTTGGAAGGGACCAATTTCCATGGACCTTCCTAACCTGAAAATATCAGCTCTCAGCTGTCTGCTTTGCCTCTGCTGGATATCAAAAATAGATGGGAGCCCACGTCATTTAAAAAAAAATGTATTTATTTATAATTAATAATATGTAAGGGACTTGTGAAATTATATACATGCAGGATATCAATCTATTCTATATATCTGTGTAATATCTTTATATATAATTGCTTAATTACTTTTGTAAACTAGCTTTAAGTTACATAGAGAATTATAGTATGTAAAAGATGTTAAAAACGCCTTGTATATGGATTGCATACGGATGCTAGGCAAGAAAATAATCGCACACTGGCATGACATGACATGTTCAACCATACTTATTCCACTCGTCCAACTTTTCAGGAGCAGTATCGGACAGATTTTTTATATGCAAGTCCTGCTAACGAGATTGAGCGGTCATCACATAACTGCAAGTATGTGATTTGCATAACTGCAGTCATGAGCATATAGAGAAATGGATGAGAATCTAGTCAGTACAAAACTTTTGGCCATGTGCTGACAGCTCGAATCAAACTATCAGAGCTGAATCCTAACAATGTGCTTATTACACGCTGTTAGTGTTTGGAAAGCTGCAATGGCTGCCAAAAGTTTGTCCATGGACCAAGACATCTTATTAAATTGTCACATTTCAACATAGCTTTTTTTGTGGGATTAGTTCTTCCATTCAATAAGTATCGATGTGAATACTTTTCTTCCCAATGATGACAAAAGTATTCTAGTAGAGATACCTTTACTGGCTAACCAGAAAATAATATGTTTGCAAGCTTTCAGAGCACAGTGGCTCCTTCTTCAGGCAGGATTACAAATAGTTCAATAAGTATAACTTTTTTTATGTTTTAGTACTTTTATGCAAAAAACTTTTTTGGTTAGTTACATTTACACCCCAAGAACCATAATTTTTAATTTTTTTAGAATTTAAGTCTTTTATTTATTTTTATTTTTTGGGGCAGAAATGGGTGGGTCAATGCAAAAAATCCCCCCCAAAACATTGTTTTTTTGGTGTGATTTAGCTGTGAGGTATTTTTCAAGAGGTGACAACACGGCGATGTATTTTGACCATGATGTAAATCTTAGTCATATTGCTCTTGAGAGACATTGACCATCATACATTAAAACCTCATTGAGGCATTCACAAAACATGGTCTGAGTACGGACCACCATGCACGGAGTGGCCGTGGCTCTCCTGACCCAAACTTGACAGCCTCATGCATGTCTATGCAGTTGTCAATTTCAGGTTGAAGTCCCTTGGCCAGTCTGGGTGTTTTGGTCCGTAATTACACCGTGTTTCATTAACATCTGCTGTTGGATTCGTTCCCCTGAGAGTGGGCTGGAAGATGCATGACCACATATTCTGACTGTGATTCAGCACCTGCGACTGAAGAGTTAGAAGAACTCCTGTGATCGATAGCACAAAGGATGCTGACTGCTACTGCCAGTGTGTATGGCACTGTAAGGGGCAGTGTGTTATGATCTGGTGGTCCAGGAGCAACATGGGACGAGCTCTGAAGGAGGTGGAGGCTGTACTGACCGCAGTCCCTAAGCTCAACACAACACTAGAAGTAGCCGTGGGATGCTCCTGTCGCTCCCTAGGCACCTCGTCACAGCCTGAGAATTAACTACCCCTAAAGATAGAAACAGGAAAACTATCTTGCCTCAGAGAAAATCCCCAAAGGATAGATAGCCCCTCACAACTAATGACTGTGAGTGGAGAGGGAAAAGACATACACAGAATGAAACCAGGATGTAGCACAGGAGGCCAGTCTAGCTAGATAGATAGGACAGGATAGAATACTGTGCGGTCAGTATTAAAAACTACAAAAATCCACACAGAGTTTACAAAAGTCTCCACACCTGACTAAAGGTGTGGAGGGTAAATCTGCTTCCCAGAGCTTCCAGCTAAACTGAATTAATCCATACTGACAAGCTGGACAAAACATAGAATGCACAGAACGAATAAGTCCACAACATGTGGACAGCAAAGAGCAAAGCAAGGATTTATCTTTGCTGAACAGGTCAGGATATCAGGGAAATCCAAGAGAGATGTGAATCCAACCAGGAACCATTGGCAAGTGGCACTGGCTGAAGGAAGAGCCAGGCATAAATAGCCGAGCAGAAAGACAATCAGTGGGAGCAGCTGCAGACTGCTAAATCCAAGGAGCAGCCATTCCACTTAAAACCACCGGAGGGAGCCCAAGAGCGGAATTCACAACAGCAGTGACTCTCTCGCTCTTGTGATAGAAGATAGTGATTTCTGAGAACGAGGTGTATGATATAGGGTATGTCATTAGTTGTGTGTGATTAATTGTTAATTTATTAAAATATTAATTATTTTATTTAATTTATCTAAATATTATACTGCTGGGGAGTATGTGATTATAATCTGGGGAGGGGAGCGATTCATTAACATACAAACGTTGGGAAGGGTTGATGGATAATTACGGCAATGCTTTACCTACACCGGACATCTATAAGGCGGATATGATTTCATTAGTAGGGGCTCATAGGACCAAGGATAATTTAATTTCTGTAGGAGCTGATTATTAGCCCCTGCTGAAATTATATCTGCCCCTGCAAGAATCCAAATGTCTCCCAGTAATACTGTGGTGCTTAAGTTTTCCTGATGGATAAGGATTTATCCAAGATCCCATCGGGGAGGTACGAAATCTCACACTACGACTCCCTTGTTAAAAAGGAAAAATTGCTTTTCTCTCCAGTTACAAACCTAAATATTGATGATCTTGACATAAAAATTCATGCAACTTGGCCTATGTGATCCCTGATTGAACTCTAACAACTTGTCCCTCAGTTTTAATTCCATCCAAAATTTGAGCAGATAGATACGGGCGAGTGCCCGAATGTAATTTATTCCACCCATAACACTCAAGTGTCTCGTCCAGAGAAATGACATCCTCCCTTGCACTTATAGCCCATATTAACCTACATAAAACTGATGGAAGGCTCCATAAATAAGTCCTATCAGCACAATTACTCTCTGGTTGACTACATAGAGTTTATCATCCTTAATTAAATGGTTTTTAAGGTCACTGATAGAGGTCCCTGAAATATGACACTACAGAAGAGCACAACTGTGCTGCAGATTCCCAGTATAGAGATTAGACGCTGACAATAAAGGTCTCGTTTGGCAGGGAGAATTTATTATTCCCTCTGTACCAGATTTTTGCTATTAAAAAGTCACAAATTTTGCACAGATAGTACAATCTGTGTTCAAATATTTTTGTAATCTGAGTTAATGCATCAGCACTAAATAGTCTAAATTAGTGAAGTGAGAATAATTAAGGCATAACTTTAATTTATGGGATCAAATAACTAAAAATTGGCATATGCATATGTATTCACCTCTTTTGCTATGAAGCTCCTAAAAATTTCTGGTGCAAGCAATTACCTTCAAAGGTCACATGCTTAGTGACAGGATGTCCCCCTGTGTGCAACCTAAGTGTCACATGTCTGCCAATATATACACTTTCGCTTTTCTGAAAGGCCACAGAGGCTGCAACTCCATTAACAAGAGGCATTATTAACCAAATAACACCATGAAGACCAAGGAGATCTCCAAACAACACCATGAAGATGAGGGAGATCTCCAAACAAAACCATGAAGACCAAGGAGATCTCCAAACAACACCATGAAGACCAAGGAGATTTCCAAACAAGTCAGGGACAAAGTTGTTGGGAAGTACAAATCAGGGTTGGGTTAAAAAAAAAATATCCCAATCTCTGATGATCTCCCGGAGCACCATCAACTCTATTATCATCAAATGGAAAGAACATGGTAACAAAACAAACCTATCAAGAGAGGGCCGCTCACCAAAACTCTCAGCCCGGACAAGGAGGGCATTAATCAGAGGGCAGCACAGAGAAAAAAGGTAACCCTGAAGGAGCTGCAGAGTTCCCAAGAAAGGACTGGAGAATCTATCCATACGACCACAATAAGCCGTACACTCCATAGTGGTGGCCTTTATGGAAGAGTAGGCAGAAAAAAGCCTTTACTTACGCACAAACATTGTAAGGCTTTTTTGAGTTTGCCAAAAGACATGTGAGACTCCCCAAATGTATGGTGGAAGGTGCTGTGGTCATATGAGACTAAAATTGAACTTTTTGGCCACCAAGATAAATGCCATGTCTGGGGCCAAACCAGCACAGGTCATCGCCGCAAAAACATCATCCCCACAGTGAAACATGGTGTTGGTAGCATCACTCTGAGGGAATGTTTTTAGGCAGCAGGGACAGGAAATATGGTCTGAGTCAAGGGGAAGTTGGATGGTGTGAAATACAGGGATATTCTTGAGTAAAGCCTGTTACAGTCTGTCAGTGATTGGAGTCTGGGACGGAGGATCACCTTCCAACAAGACAATGACCCCAAGCATACTGGTATAGCAACACTCGAGTGGTTTAAGGGGAAACATTTAAATGTTTTGGAGTGGCCTAGTCAAAGCCCAGACCTTAATCCAACTGAGAATCTGTGGTCAGACTTGAAGATTGCTGTTCACCAGAGGAAACCATCTAACTTGAAGGCGATAAGGCAGTTTTGCCTTACGGAATGGGCAAAAATCTCAGTGGCAATATGTGGAACGTTCATAGAAACTTTTCCAAAGCGACTTGAAACTGTAATGGTCACAAAAATAGGCTCTAAAAAGAACTGACTTTAGATGAATAGTAATTCACACTGAAGTTTTCAGTTATTTTGTCTTATTTGTTGTTTCCATTACAATAAAAAGGAAACCAAAAGTTCACAGTTGTAGACATGTTCTTTACATAAAGTGAAATTCCAGGTTGTGAGGTAGCAAAACACAAAAAATGCCAAGATGAATACTTTTGCAAACCACTGTAGTTATGAAAAGTTGGTAGGACTCAGACAGAAAGAGCAGTGTGACAAATTTGAAGTATTGTGTGCACAGATTTCATTTTCTGCAGAACAGATGGCTCAAGGATGTACCAAACTTGGTAAGAAGTGAGCCCCAGTCTTGATAAATTCCATCTTTTTGTATGACTCCCTCAATTTAGTGACTTATGCCGCACACACCAGTTTCACACCACACGTGCGTGGACACACACACAGCACTGGACACACATCTCACATTCAAGGACCAGAGGTAGGAGATATTAGCTGGTCACTTAGGGCTCTATTGAAATGGTGGTAAGGGGAACAATTTGTGAATAAAGAAAAATACTTCTCACTTTACTGGTGATGACCTTTCACAGGAGTTTTTCATTTAGACGGAGTACCTCCTTCCAGGTTCGGACTGGCCCATAGGGGAGAGGGTGAATTCTCCGGTGGGCCCCCCACCTTCAGTATAGTTGATTTATTGTGTACAGACAAAAGCAGCCTCTCATCTCTCATTTAACCAACAACCCAGTTTCTTATTATATAGAACAAGAAATAAATTTGTGACTGAGGATAATGTAATATTGATGAACTATCCTAAAAATAGGTCATCAATATCAAAACAGCGGACACTCCAAATCCTAATTTTGCTGCAGGTGGAGCTTTTAAACCAACGACTTTAGTTACCATAAGGAAATGTCCAAATGCATAGCAAAATCAACACAATTTTGGGTGGATTTGCTTTAGAGATTTCCCTGCACATGTTTTAATTTTTTTGGTGTAAAAAACGTATGCAGCAAATTTGATAAGTATGAGTGAACCCGAAGATCTCAATTAAGACAACCATAGTTTTTCCAAAACTTTAAAATGTGCAGCATTGTTTTTATCCGAATTTCATCACTGTTTGATCCGTCTCAATTTCTACCAACAGTGTGTCATCATCAAGAATTTTCACTGCTGGAATAAAAAAAAGGCAATTGAAAAATGTCTCCTTTTCATTTCAATAGTAATCACAGATGTGGATTGCGCATCAATTCCAAGATTGTGCTGTCCATGATTTTCGTGGACTCATAGACTTGGATGGGTAATTTTGATCCTTGATTTGGATAAAAAAAAAAATGAATAAGTTGTCGTGTCTTTTTGTGGACCACTAAAATTTGCTGTTCAAGCTCTTTGAAGGAAGCACCAAGAAATTGGCATCGGTGAGGACCGTAGATGCAGTGGTCGACCAATGAAACTTAGTGAAGCGGATGAAAGACAGATTGTGCTTACTTCCCTTCCAAATCAGAAGATGTCCAGCAGTACCATCAGGTCAGAACTGGCATCAACCAGGGGAGCCTGGCTACACCCATCTATTGTTTGAAGACGTCTGGCCGGTAGTGGTCCTCATGAAACTATTGCAGACAAAAAGCCATACCTTCAACTTCGAGACAAGGCCAACTCTGCAGGAAAACATAGGAACTGGGGTGCAAAAAATGGCAGCTGATGCTTTTTACTGATGAGTCAGAATTTGAAATATTTAGCTGCAACAAATGGCAGCTTGTTTGCCAAGGGGCTGTAGAGCAGCACAATAATGAAGGTCTGCTGGCAACAGTGAGGCACAATGGAGGGTCCTTACAAGACTGGGTCTGCATTTCAGTAAATGGAGTTGGGGTTTTAGTCAGGACTAATAATGGTGTCCTTATTCCTGGGAAATAAAGACAGATACTTATCTATCATGTAATACCATCAGGGAGGCATTTGATTGACTCCACATTTTTTATGCAGCAGGAAAATGACCCGAAACATACAGTCAATGTCATTAAGAACAATATTTAGGACAAAGAAGAACTGGGAGTCCTGGAAGTGATGTTCTGGCCCCCACAAAGCCCTTATCTCAACATCATCAAGTGTCTGGAATTACATGAAGAAACAGAAGGATTTGTGTAAGGGACAGCCACAGAAGATCTGTGGTTGATCCTTCAAGATGTTTAGGGCAACCCTCTGCCTAGTATTTGTTCATAACCGAGTGCAAAAAAAAAATGTATACTTTGATGCTGTTTTGAAGGCAAAGGGCGTTCACGCCAAATATTGTTTTGATTCAGATTTCTCTTTTGTTCATTCATTTTGAATGTTATTAAATGCTAAAAATAAACTATTAACACTTTTATTTCTAAAAACGGTCTTACTTTGCAGCTTATTTTTTTCCACACCTGCCTAAACCTTTTGTATAGTGGTATAACATACCTACAATTCCAATGTCATTGACTAAATCCAAAAGGATGTTCCTCATGGCAGTTTATTGGAGTGACAAGCTGAGGAATTTATTATGAAGGTTCCTAAAATTGCGTTTTTCTCACTTGAGTTGTTATGAGAGGAAGCAGGAGTGGCAGAAGCACTTCCTAATCAACTTGTTATTTTCTTAAGATCTCCTGACAAGAAGATCCTAGGAAGACTGTCTGCACCTGACCAGCCGGTGTTCTGCTTCCAACCGAGAGCACAGTTAAGAATAGCAAAATTTGGATTAATTCGCAAATTCGCAATACATTATTACTTGTTTGTGTTTTTTTTCTTTTGCATTTTAATACTTTATATTAATTTTAATTTAGTTTTCAATATGTAGCATTTTTGTAAGAATCCATAAGGATAATTTAGCCTAGAGAAGCCAATGAGATTAATTTTAAAATTCATGCTCAGCATTTGTATAGTTCAATTGTATATTTCGACTTTTCATATGTAGTTTGGAAAAATTATAGAAAATTGCACCCCAAAATAAGAGTTAAGACTTTAAGGGCTCATGCAGTCCAGCGAATAAATCAGACATCATTCTGACCTATGTTTTTGAATAGTGTTGTTCAGATAATTTTTTTTTTCTTAGTCAGAGTCTCCATGAGAAAAAAAAAAAAATCACAGCATGCACAACTTTCTCAGATGAGACTCGCACATTCAACTCTATGGGTGCGAGAAAAAAAAATTAGATCCCGCATGTACTATCAGAGGGGCATCTGATTTAACAGATAGATTTCTAGTATATACCTAGGAAACTGTACGTGACTATGTACATGTCTTAATGTAGTTATATAGAAACAGATATCACAGGGATATAAAAAACAGACATACGGATAGCACATGGATGAAAATCTCATGAAAATTAGAAAACAATCTTTCTAATTTTCTGGATGAAATTTGGACGATTTTTCAAAGACTAAGGATGACACTTAAAATAAAAAAAAAAGATATGGAAACAAAAAAGCAAGAAAATGAATAAGAAAATTATTGATATTTTCATAAACAAGTGACTATGTTATAAGGCCTTGAAGAGAAGATGTGGATTCAAAATATGAGATTTGTGCATTACGAGTCCAGCGACTTGGAAGAAAACCCAGGCTTCCAGTTTATTGATAAGGATAGGCCATTGATATATCAATGGTTATGTAAAGGCTCATGCAGACTGATACCAAAGAGCAATTGTAGCCAATGTGCTAATGTATGTGGGCAATATGAGCACAAGGAAGGGACCATAGTGTTTTTAGTTCCAACGAGATGAGCCACAGTGCAATTCACACCAGCTCGTATGGACAAGCTACTATGTCTATGTTACCATTGATGGGGTGCAAGAACGACGTGACTCGTTGGGCTGATTGGTGGGGTTCCCAGAGTTCGTACCCCTTGGATCATAAATGGGACCTCTACCTTATGCTTAGGTACCTCTTTCATTCTATTACATGGGGCAAAAAAATTGAACCAAAAATCCTAGGAAAATGTTCTGGATGCAAAATGAAAGAGAAAATTTGATCACTATGATTCTAAAGGTACCGTCACATTTAGCGACGCTGCAGCAATCCAGACAACGATCCCGATCGCTGCAGCGTCGCTGTTTGGTCACTGGAGAGCTGTCACACAGACAGCTCTCCAGCGACCAACGATGCCGGTCCCCTGGTAACCAGGTTAAACATCGGGTTACTAAGCGCAGGGCCGCGCTTAGTAACCCGATGTTTACCCTGGTTACCAGCGTAAACGTAAAAAAAAAAAAACACTACATACTTACCTTCCGGTGTCTGTCCTCCGGCGCTCTGCTTCTCTGCACTGACTGTGAGCGCCAGCCGGAAAGCACAGCGGTGACGTCACCGCTGTGCTCTGCTTTCCGGCTGGCCGTTTTTTTTTTTACGTTTATGCTGGTAACCAGGGTAAACATCGGGTTACTAAGCGCAGCCCTGCGCTTAGTAACCCGATGTTTACCCTGGTTACCAGTGAAGACATTGCTGAATCGGTGTCACACACGCCGATTCAGCGATGTCTGCAGGAGGTCCAGCGACGAAATAAAGTTCTGGACTTTCTGCTCCGACCAACGATGGCACAGCAGGATCCTGATCGCTGCTGCCTGTCAAACTCAACGATATCGCTAGCCAGGACTCTGCAACGTCACGGATCGCTAGCAATATCGTTGAGTGTGAAGGTACCTTTAGCCGCCTAATGCATGACATCTAAAGTCTCCTTTTATAGGTGTGCCTTATTAAGGAATCATTGTTTCCTTCCAGTCACTAATGGGTTACTGGATACTCTGAAACAAAAGACGCAACATTTATTAAATTATAAAAAATTCATGATGAGCACAAGACAAGGCGGAAGAAACCCAGTTTATACAAGAACGAAGATTGCAGCCTTCAGTATGGTTCCAACCGGTATGAATAATTGATGTGACTGCTTAGCAAACACCTTTCTGATAATTCATTATTACATAAGACAGTTCTGCAGACTTTATATACTGTGCGTGCGAGGACTGGCAAAAATCACAGCTATAACTAGAAAACAAGCAAATATACTTGATAATTATACTTGACCCTTGACATGACACCAAATACAGGTGCGAAGAAAATTATTCACTCCCCTTCTGTGCAAATTCAGTTTTCAGCAAAATTTACAAACTTTCTGCTGTTTGCAATGAAGCAATCAACCGAAAACAATGTAAACCGCTTAGCACAACTATTATAACGAGTGCTTTCTCCAAATTCAGCACAAAATGCCACTTTTAGTGACTACGGAAGTCTCAGAAATTTTCACTCTACTCCTGACAAGAGTCTTTACTCTTTAGTAGAGAACCTCTGGCTGTTATGACCTGTTCCAAAGGTGATGCAGTCATACACTGGCTTCTGGCAGCATTTCTAGGGAATTATAGCATATTCTTCAAGGGCAATGGCCTCCAGTTCACTAATATTCTTAGGTTCATCTGCTGCAGCCACCATCTTCACATCCCACCCAAAATTTTCCATGGGGTTCAAGTCAGGCGACTGTGATGACATCTCCAAAATATTCCAGAACTTATTCTGAAACCAAATATTATTGATCTTTGAGGTATGCTTAGGTTGATTATCCTGTTGGAAGGTCCAACGATGCTTCAGATTCCTCACAGAAGTCATGATGTTTCTTCTATGATCTCCTGACACTTAATTGAGTCCATGTTGTCCTTCACACTCTGCAGGTTTCCAGTGCTGGATGAAGCAAAGTAGCTCCAGGGCATCACCGAGCCCCTGTCAAGCTTCACTGTAGTCATCACTGAGTTACCACCATGCTTCTCTGCAAGTATCACTGACTTACTACCAAGTTTCACCTTAGACATCTTTTAACCACCACCATGCTTCTTTGTAGACATTGCTCATTCAACGCTATGCTTTACTGTGGGAATCATATTCCTTTTATCCTTCATTCTGCCTCCTCCAGACAAACTGATGATTTATAGGCTTGATATACTTTGTTTTCTTAACTTCTGTGACTTTTTTGTATAGTTTTGAGCACATTAGAGCTGACTTTTGTGTTTTTGGTCAGTAAAGGTGACATCTTGGAGTTTGGGCACATGGACTTTCAGTGTTTGGTATCTACTTGTATGTGTAAACTGAAACATCAGCTCCTGAGACACCAAATCTTGCTCCAAGTGAAGTTTTGACCACCTTCCTCCTTAGGAATCTAGTGGTTATATCTTCCTCTTTCTGTCACATCATGTTGTGTAGCCATTGTTCCTCCAACTGTACACTCTGCTTTTAACTGTAACACAAGGAACATTTCAATGTGTTTGCCATCTTTTTTTATTCTTTTCCTTGTTTGTGAAAGGAAATAATCTATTCTCAACTTTTTTTGTCCACTCTCTTAACACAAGAATATTTGTGTTACAACTTGGTGAACTCGATCTGACCAATCAATGTTTGCTTGTTGCAATGAAATTGGTGTCCCCCGAGTTGTGTGCAGTTGCTCCTGAAGATACAAGTTTGGAGATGACAGAGGCCTGCGGACTACAAGTGAGTGTGATGCACCCCACACTGGCACTGGGACACTGTTTTCCTGTAAAGTGCCAGAGCGTAACCGGACAGCAGCTCGGTCATGACTACCGCTCTTGGCCACTTTACAGCAGTATCTCACCTCCACCTTGCCGATGTCTTAGTAGAAGTGGAGGTCTGTGCCCATTAGTAATCCAGCCACAGGTCCATCCATCTGGTCAGTCAAGAGTCACTCATCTCATCAGCCCTTAAGACCTTTGGTAAATCTGTTTTCAGATATTTCCTGTCCCAGTCTTGAGATTTGCAATTCTGTGTCTTCTTCAGTGGTGGTCGGGCTTAGCCTCCACACATCGTCCATGTCTCTGAGCATAAACATCATGTACTTCTGTGTCTTGCTCAGTGGTGGTCAAGTCTCAGCCTCCTTGCTTCAGCCATGTCTCTGATCACTGAACACCTTGTAATTCTGGGCCTTCAGGGAGGTTGCTGTTCTGGAATATGACAGCCTTGGAGGATAATGGACTCTTGATCATTTCACATCTCAAATCTTTGGCAATGTTCAGTTTTCTTTTTTTCTGGACATTTTTTTGCAAACCTGTTGACTATTGACTTTGTATGTAACCCCTTCTCATGTACAGCACCATGGAGTTAGTGGTGCTATATAAATAAATAATAATATTGACATCAAAACTTTGATGGTTCTGTGATCGCGCCCCAATATCTTAGTAATTTTAAGAGTGCTGCACCCTCTGTAAAACGTGACAATTTGTGACTTTAGAGTCAGTTAAAACTTTTTTTGGCCCATTGTGCCTGAGAAAAACAAGCTGCCTAATAATTCTGCCCACCATGAAGAAGGAGGTTGTATCCTTTGGCCGTACCTTCCTCAAAAACGAAAGTGAAAAAAAAAAGAAAAATTCCCATGTTGGGAAGGGATTAAAATTGAGTGTGTATATCCTGCTATTTCTACAAGTCTTCATGTACAGAAAAGTCTCAGTGTAGGTATATTATTATTAACTCTTTTTTACAGACAGTAGTTACTGATTATTACGAATGAACCATGTCCATTCGTCTTTTACCCATGTACTAATTTTGCTCCTGAAAGGGAAACTAAGTAGCATAACAGTGGCATGTTTTGAGCTTTTGCAAATCCTTTGAGTATGTTATGCCACTTTTGGTAAATTTGGCACAATGTGTGCCATTTTTAGTGTCATAAATTCATGCTCTCCAAGACACCATAGATAAATCTTGCCCTAGAAAGAAAAATGACCTATTTTTAAATGTTCTTCTATGTTCCACTTCTGGTTGGCTTGTAGTCTGCGTGTCCTTGATGTACATGTCATCTTTTGCAGGTCACTGTTGGTGGTACGCGGTAGGTGAGACCTAATTGATCAAAATGAGGAAAATCTGACACCTCTTGAGTGTCCCTGCTCTGTGGTGGACAACCTTTGATCTCTTGTGAAGATTTCTTCACCCTGCATGGTTTGTGGACAAGTTTAGACTGTCAGCTCTGTCCTACTTTGTCAATTGTCCCCATAGGTTATTATTATGGTATAGATGGCTAACAAAGTCATATACAAATAAATAATAATAATATCGTAGGAAAGTTCTATTTATCCAGATCCAAATGATTCAGAGTTCACGATGATACGTCAATTAAACCATTGCAGGAAAAGTAGGAACTTGGTCAAAGAATAAGTGTAGCTCACGAGATCCATCAAAGAAAGCCTCTATGGCCACTAACTTATGGTATGATATGGGGAAATGTTTTAGAAATGGTAACGAAAAACAAATGTAAAAAAAAAAATCAGAATTGTATTTTTTAGTTCTTACCTTAAAAAAAAAACTGAGATAAAAGGTGACCCAAATTTCAGGCTTTATCCTGCAGCAAAATAAAAAAATTATGTCTTAAAATATAGACAAAAAACTTGTTTTCTTACAAATAGTGTATTTATTGTGCACAAGTTGTACAAGGTACTACAATTACATAATTTTGGCAATGCGGCAATCATGTTAATCCACAGAATAAAGTTAACATGTGATAATATTGTCACAAAAGATGTGCAATTTCGTTTTTTTTTTTTCTTCTGCCTCAAAGGAAGAGTTACTAAAAGTGAATTAATAGTAAGATACGTAAAGCCAATATGGTGCCACTGACAAAAAGCCTCATACAGCTGAATTGAAAAAAAAAATGGCTCTTGAAAAAATGGTGTCATAAAGAACTTAGGTCCTGTTTCAACAATTTGCGTTCTTAAGTAATTTTTTTCTTAAGTCACTTTTTCCGTTTAGTCTTAAATTTTTTTCTTTGGTTAATTTTACTACAAATTCATCAAAATGGCACGAGATATTTCATAAATTTTGTTCATAGTTTCAGATGCTTTTTTGGCTCCTTTGCTTGTTTTACATTTTTTAGAATTAACCGGATGTGTTCATTGAGCACATGAGGAATCATTGCATCGTATTCATAGACCGGGTTATTTATCTTGTGGAGACGGAGCATCTCTACAAGATAAGTAGACATACTGCAGTCGGTAAAGATGAGCCGCATGTCCGGATCTGCAGGGCCGCCGGATGCGGCCGTGCACACATAGTGGAGACGGAATTTCATAAAATCCTCTCCACTTTGCGGTAACATCTGGACGCTGTGGCTGTACGCAGCGTCCAATCCGCAGCAAATACTGAATGTTTCCTGACCGTGGAAACATAGCCTTATCCAGAAATCTATTTTTCACGCACGTGTGTAATCTTTCTCATAGTTTGGGGTTGTGTCCAGAAAAAAAAAAAATATATATATATATATATATATATATATATAAAAACAAACAAACAACAACTTCTGATGTTGCCGTTAAAGGGGGGAGCTGGCTGTAACACAGCTGGCACCCTGTGTGTGTGGAGTGAGCCTTTATTCTACACTTATACAAGCTGTGTGATGTACATGTATGTTGAGAAGTTCTCATATGGTGCTAAAAACCTTTTTCTGGTTTCTGGATGCAACTGCAACCCTGGCACCCACTATAGTCCCGCCCTTGCCCAGGAGACGTGGTAGGTCTTGTCTACCTGGCAGAACTACACCTTCGGTCATAAAGAACCATGTTTTTTTTTTAATGGACTAACACCATGTGCCATCCTATCGTTGAAAAGCTTTACCTTTCTGCCAGACACTTGCTTTATTGGCATCTCAAATGTCTATTACTACATACCATGTAGTCAGTACAGAGGGTAGGCATTCTAATCCATGTTATACACTTTTTACTAGAATAAAGGGTGATTTTCTTTCTAGAAATAGCACATTATTGTTTATGGGTGTATAATATTGAATCTTATGCTCATTCACTGGAAGAGTGAAAATCTGCAATATCAAGAATGGCATATTTACAGGAGTAGCAAAAGTTTCTGTAATGAAATCCAACCCTAATTTGTTCTCTTGAACAAGGTTTATTAAAATACCCTGAGAGATACTGAAATGTAACGCAAGATGAACGAGGACAGCCATGGATAGCGTAATGATGACAACTCAGGAATGAGATGAGGAGTAAAGTTAGGATCATGATGATGGGTGTAAGAATCAGATAACAGGCACAAGTATTAGAAGTGCAATGTAAAAGGTTATCAATTAGAGTAAACAGCAGGAGACATGTGAGTCTGATCTTCCTTGTAGGCGAGGGTCACACCATCTCATCTGAGAGAATAGGTCCGATTATGCAATTTTCGGCCCAAGTGCGATCCCACAAGATAACAGATCGGTAAGAGTGTGATCCGATTTTCTCGGATGAGAAGAAGATGGAAAAAAAAATTCTCCATCTTCTTCATTTTGTCAGACCGTCATTTGAGTCCGGTCCGATTTTTTCCACAGTCTCCTTGACCTGCATTGCCGGCCAGGGACACTTTACAGCTGGCACATTGGGACTGCAGCCATTTTACTATATAAATAAGCCAGCCATGTACAGATCACAGTATATTCTAACTGTACCCATTTACTGCCACCTAATAGACCCAAACTCCTATCCTTTCAAGTTTTGCAGACAGGGTCTAAAAATAACATCCTCGATACCTGATAAAAGGTCATAAAATGCCCCAACTTCAAGGGCACTGAGGTGTTAGGAAAACACTATAAATTCTTTTAATTGATTTGGAAAAAGACAGTTGCTGGATTTTGCATATCTCTGAGCTAGCGAATGATAAAAAAAAACAAAAAACAGTCCAGATGACAAGATCCAAACAGCAGGAAATGGTGAAATGTGGTGAAAGCATCAGATACCCGGCTTTACAGGCAGCTAGGATTAGATCTTGGAGATGATATAGGGCGGATTTGGAAAATATTAATTGAGCAAAGCAAAATTTTTTGGAGTTGGCAATTGTAGTGATTTGACAGCATGTGAAAAATATATTCTCTTTCTGTGCATATCATATATGGCTTGAAAAAGGCCCTATGTGGCCGAAACATCCTATAAATCTTTAATCCTCTGTATGCTGTAATTACTAAAGCGATCCCTTTGAAGGAAAACGTCTGGAGCCTTGGAATTTTGAAATATTTAGCAATTTGAGAATATTGTGGAGAGTTACATCAGGGTTGCATAGACCACAGAGTGGTGCATGGGAACATACAATTTTTATATTATTCAATCATGTTGGAGAAAACATTTTTGGTAAAATGTGAAATCAAAATGATATTGAGCTATTAAAATTCAAGAATTAATTAAAAAAAAAAAACATCCTCAAAACACACTTTTTTTTCTGGTACAGACCCTGACAAAAAAAAATCCCACACAATTAAAAATACTGGTTGAACCCTAAACGTTAACCCAGAAGCTCGGATAAACTACACCCTTTTGAGCCAGGCAGCCTAAATAGGCAGTTGCAGAGGAAAATACAGTGAAAAAAGTTGGTACACATTTTAATTCAATATAGAATTGTACAATACATAGGACTAGAAACTGTAAAAAGGATCAACACTATACATAATAAGGGAGGACACTGTGATACCTACTAAGAGAAGACAATCATGGACACCTACAGAAGAAATTACACTATGTAACAATGGATGGCATTACACAAAGCAGGACACTATGTAATAAAAGCGTTAATAAGGCAAGACATTTTATACGGCGGGGGAACTTTAAAAAATAAATAAATCTCTCTGGATCCCTGCCTCGCCATATGCAAGTCAAATTATTATAACATGGGGGCAATCAAGCCATGGACCACCAGTGAGCCCTGGGCAGTTTTAACAATTACTCTGATAATCCACCCTTGAGAATTATAAATTTTTTGAGACCCAGGTCCCTTAAGTGGATTGGAATATACTTTATAACCACCTCTGGGGCATGCCCCATGTCTGGGCCCCATTCAAAATAAATGCAGGTCCTGTTATTGGGATCCACATCTAATCTATTTTTTTGCATGTTCGTGGAATTAGCCATAAATGTACAAGATAAGGATAACTCTTTAAGTGAAGTGTTTCAGACTTGGGACACCCACCAAACAATATCAGAAGGATCAGCCAAATCATGTGTAGGGGGCTCTGCTAACCACAATGGCTTTCACTCCATGCTTGAATAATGTGTTCTAGTCCCTCGTCCTGCATGTCTCATGGCTGTTCGACAGCCGCAACACCTACAGGGACTTAAATAGGTAATCCTTGCATGTGTTGTGGCTGTCGAACAGCTGCGGTGACGCGAACATATTTTTCGAGCATGCCGAAGACACTGTTAGCACCGGAGTATGCTGAGAGAACTTAACTTATCCAAGCACGCTCGCTCATCACCAATATTCAACACTTTCCCAAACTTAAGAGAAATTGGGTAATTTCCCCCCCCCCAGTAAATGCAAGAATGAGACATGTAAAGGACAATTGACCATTCCTAGCAAAACTAAACACAGCAGACTCACTTGTTCCCCACGTGTAAAGACTGCTTTTTTTTGGCCCTAGAGGTGTCTGCACCAAAACATACAATACATCCTGCGCTGCTTAGTTTTATTCAACTTTCCCCTTTAGATACAGCTATATATTTTTTTTTTATTACAGGAATACTGGATGTTTACATATTGGTTGGGAGGGTTGCACACACAAAAAAAACAAACAAAAAAACCCTGATAACCACAAAAGCTTGGTCTACATTTCGGCAAAGTAACACTTGTGCATCAGCAGGCCTTGGAAAGGAATTTATGATGCACTTCATAGCGATGCACAATGAAATTACGATCAGTAACCATTGAAAAAAACCCAGCATGGAAGCCATGTGCCACCTTGGAGGGAGTAATTGTCACCAGGTGACCCACTATAGGTTATGTATTTTACCACCAATCCGTTGTGTATTTGTTCTAAGCAGTTAATAGTTTTTGTAGCAGATTAATGAAAGATTGTTATACAGCTGGAAAGTGTAGTTGTAATTTAGCAATAAATCACATTATAGGAGTCACAGCATTGCAACATCATAAGTTACATGTGGACACTAGAATCCTACCATGATAGACAGGGTGGCACCCCAACAGTCTGGTTGCCACAGTGGCATTGCCTCCATCACAGGGGGTGATGTCATGCCTGGAAGCAAGGAGAAGTCCACTTACCAGGTAATACCAGCATCCAACACCTTCCTGACTCCAGACCAGAAGGGGGAGCTCTAACAACTGGTTTCAGGGGAGCTTCCCTATAAGTTCTGGCCTGGAGGTGGAGTTAGTCATTTTGAGTAAGAGTGAGAAGAGAGGAGGCAAGTCGAGGAGAACCTGGGGAGTGGAGCTGTAACCAGCTCACCCCAGAAGAGAGCACTGACAAAATAGGATGCCAGAGTCCTTGGCTGTGTGGGTGCTGTATGCCCCGACAGCTGATTCTGGAGGATAGGGAACTGCAACCTCCCTGGTCACACTGATTGCCTTGAGGCACCGCAGCAGATCAAGAGCTGGGGCTGCCAGTGAAAAGGCAGTGCCCGTGATAGGCCTATGCTGTCTGCCTTACCGGTTAGAAGCAACACGCAGGAGAGGAACTTGAGCAGAGCTAAAATCAGCAAGGACCTAAGAAAATAGCGCAGAAGGAAGGCCTCCAACCCCACCTGGCTAGGTGGATCTCAAGTTGCTTCCAGGCTGCCAGGACCCCATCATCACCTGTTACCCATGTCCTGGACTGCACCTGCAAATAACAAGTAAAGGAAACTGCAGTCCTTGTATCCATCAGTCATTTCCCACACCCTCAGTCCTGCACTACAACATTCACCATCATTGACTTTAATTCCTTAAATGCCCTGGGGCCTAGCTCTACCCATGGAGAGCTGTAACATCTCTGCTGCGTCACCAACTGCCCTAGTGGACCTGAACCACAGTGTCGGCTATCTCCTTATTGCCGAACACCACGAGTGGCATCACAAACACCCCCTATAAACTTTATTTTCCTCTTTAAGCGACTTTTGTTGAGTGCCCAGGGCCACGGAACGGGTCACTGCTGCCATGACGACCCCCCGGGAAACCGTTGGACCAGCCCGAGTGCCCCACGGTCCTGGTGGGCGCTCCAACAGCACAGGAGAGAAATATATCCATTATTCCCAAACACATTTATTTTACATCATGCAAAGACATTACAAAATATATCTTAAATTTGCATTGTGTTCTGCCAAACTGTATAAGTCTAGTTAAAGTGGTCCAAAAGGGCCAGTTTGTAGATTTTATTCTTCTAGCACCAAGTTAAAAAAAATACGTACGCTACTCACCTGGTAGCAGTGTTTTTTCAGGAGCCATGACAGCACAACGAGAGAGGGGATCCGCCCTTCAGGGACAGGAAACCTCAGACATAAAAAGGGCGGCACCTCACTCCCCCGCCAGTTGGTTTACAGAGTATGAAAGGACCTTCTAGGTTAGTAGCACATAGACAATATTAATATATGGTACAATTCACCCAGTGACTAAACTTAGGAATTAACTAAAGGAAGTGTTGAACCCATAAACAAAGAGGGTAGGGAATATAAGGGTGCTGTCATGGCTCCTGAAAAAACACTGCTACCAGGTGAGTAGCGTACGTATTTATTCAGTCGCCATGACAGCACAACGAGAGACTTTCAGAGAAGTGAAAAAAGTGACTAGGGAGGGATAACCGCCTCCAGCACCCTTCTCCCAAACGTGAGGTCGGAGGAGCCACCTAGATCTAACCTATAGTGTCTAAGAAAGGTGGATGGAGAAGACCATGTGGCCGCCTTACAGATGTCTTCAATCGACACTTCTGCCCTCTCAGCCCAAGATGTGGCTACCGCACGAGTGGAGTGTGCCTTTATGCCTTCTGGAATTTCCACGCCACCTGCGGTATAAGCAAGAAATATGGCCTCCCTAATCCATCTGGCTAGCGTATTCTTTGATACCCTAAGCCCCTTCCTAACTCCCTGGTAGGATAAAAATAAGGAATGATCTTTTTTCCAGGCGTCTGTTACTGCAATATATCTGAGAAGGCATCTACGCACGTCCAAACAATGAAATCTCTGTTCTTTATTGTTAGAGGGATTAGGACAAAATGAAGGCAAGATTACCTCCTGGGACCTATGAAATTTTGACGCGACCTTTGGAAGATAAAGAGGGTCAGGCCTCATCACCACTCTATCTTCCGTAATTTGCATATACGGACGCTGCCTGGACAATGCTTGCAGATCACTAACCCTTCTTGCCGATGTGAGGGCAACTAAGAGGGCTGTTTTGACAGACAGGATCTTGATCGGGACAGAGTCAATGGGCTCGAACGGAGCTTGTGTTAGAGCCGAGAGCACAAGATTTAGGTCCCATGGAACTATTCTCTGTTTAATAACCGGCCTGGATCTGGTGACCGCTTTGAAAAACCTTGTTATCCAGTGATTACTAGCTATGTTGGAATTATATAGTGCCCCTAGAGCCAAAACCTGAACTCTAAGGGTGCTGGTGGCTAAGCCTAAATCTAGGCCCTTCTGTAGAAATTCTAGGATCTGAGCAATATCAGGTTTCTGATCGATCTGTGCTCCTGAGCTTGATAGGAACTTCCTCCATATCCTAACATAAATGCTAGTCGTGGAGGCTTTCCTACTCTTAAGCAGCGTATTTACAAGGTTCTGAGAGAATCCCTTCTTTTTCAGAAGTGACCTCTCAAGTTCCACGCTGTCAGATGTAAGTTGGCTACTCGTGGATGCAAAACTGGACCCTGGGAGAGGAGGTCTGGAATTTCTGGGAGAATCCATGGTTGGGAAATGGACATGCTTCTTAACCATGGGAACCAAGACCTTCTGGGCCAGAATGGAGCTATTAATATAACTCGGGCTTTGTCTTCCCGAATCTTCCTCAGAACTAAAGGAATTAGATTCAGAGGGGGAAACGCATAGGCGAGACTGAAGTTCCAGGAGATCAGAAGAGCGTCGATTGCGTACGGGTTGTCTCTTGGGTCTAGGGAACAGAATTGATGGAGCTTCTTGTTTCCTCGACTGGCAAACAGATCTATTTCTGGACATCCCCACAACCGTACGATCTGATTGAAGACAGCCGGTTTTAGAGACCAATCCCCTTGTTTGAGCTCGTTGCGGCTTAAGTAATCGGCCATGGTATTTAGTTTCCCCTTTATATGAAGGGCCGTAAGGGAGAGTAGGTGATTTTCGGCCATCTGAAAAATACGATTTGTAACGTTCATTAATGACGTAGACCTTGTGCCTCCTTGGCGGTTCACATAAGCAACTGTCACCTGGTTGTCAGAGAGTATTCTAACATGTCTACCCTGTAGGGGTACAAGAAACCTATCCAAGGCGCGTTCCACCGCCATCAATTCTTTCAGATTGGAAGACGAGTCCTGCTCAGATCGGGACCATAGACCCTGAACGTAATTATTTTCCCAATGTGCTCCCCACCCCGTGGGACTAGCATCAGTTGTTATTACTCGTGATATATGATATGTCCAAGGTACCCCTTTACGCAGATTAGGGATGTGCGTCCACCACCTTAGTGAAACCGTGGCCTCTACGGATAGAGAGAATTTCTTATCTAGGTTGGCGCCTAGTCGCCGAAAATTACGTAGAACATCCCACTGAAGAGACCTAGAGTGAAACTGTGCCCACATCACCGCCGGAAAACAAGAAGTAAGTGACCCCAAAAGAGACATAGCACTTCTTAAGGAGACTACGGGATTTTTAATTGCTCTAGAGGCCAGCCGGTGGATAGCATCGACTTTTGAGTCTGGCAGGCGACATTCCTGCTGAGCTGAATCTACAATAAGACCCAAAAACTGCTGTGATGTGGAGGGTTGAAGACGCGATTTTTTAAGATTGACAATCCAACCTAAGTTACGAAGTGCTACCATCACTTTCTCTAACTGCTCTTTACAGTGTAACTTTGAATGCCCCACGATCAGTAAGTCATCCAAGTAAGGAATTATCAGTATGTTTTGCTCATGAAGGTGTGCCATAACCTCTACCATAACCTTAGTAAAGACCCGGGGTGCGACTGCAACACCAAAGGGGAGTGCCTGATATTGGAAGTGCTCCACTGTGCCGGCAAGAGAAATCGCCACCCTGAGAAAACGCTGGTGATCTGCATGTATCGGAACATGGTAATAGGCGTCTTTTAGATCTAAGACCACCATGAAGCACTTGTGAAAAAGAAGCTTTATTGCCGTTTTCACAGATTCCATTTTGAAGGATGGGATTAGCAAGAATTCATTCAGGCCTCTCAGATTAATAATGGTACGGTATGACCCATCTGGCTTCTTTACCAAGAATAACGGGGAATAGAACCCCCTACCTCGCTCTTCCGTGGGTACCCGAATAAGAACCCCCTTTTGTCTGAGATCCTGAACTTCTGACTCCAACGCCAACTGTTCTGCAGGAGAAGAACGGATAGGAGTTAGTTTAAATTTGTCCTGAGGGATCTGATGAAACTGGAACTTTAATCCCTCTTTAATGATACTGAGTATCCATGGACTGTTGGTGATCCTCAACCAGGCTGGGTAGAAAGCTAAAAGCCTACCGCCCACCTGGACCGCTAGTCATTGAGTTTTCTTCGAGTCCCGAGGGGTGTTAAACATATACCCCCTACCTCTTCTTCTGCTGCTGCTGTAATATCTGGATGAATCTCTATTTGGTTCTCTATCAGATCTGCGGCGATAAGACCATCCCCTGCTGTAGTCACGCCTATAAAAAGGTTTTCTTAATAGAGGGAACCGCTTCTTAGAGTCGCCCGCCTTCTCAAGCAGCTCATCAAGTACCGGACCGAACAGATGAACTCCTTCACAGGGGATGCCGCATAGCCTTGACCTAGCTTGTAAATCACCTGGCCAACATTTAATCCAAAGTGCTCTGCGGGCTGCGTTGGATAAGGCTGAAGATCTTGCGGCCAGCCTGACCGAATCCGCTGATGCATCCGAAAGGAAGGCTGCAGCATCTTGGATCATGGGCATAGATGATAGGATTTCACTTCTAGGAACTTTATCCTTAAGTTGATCTTCCAGGTGGCCTAGCCACACCATCAAGGACCGAGCTGTGCAAGTAGCCGCCACTGCCGGTCTCAGGGATCCCGCAGAAGTCTCCCAAGCTCCTTTAAGGAACACATCAGCCTTTCTATCGAGCGGGTCCTTTAAGTTACCTAAATCTTCAAATGGAAGAGAAGAATTTTTGCATGCTTTGGCCACTGCTGCGTCTAACTTCGGGACTTTGTCCCAAGAAGCTGAAGCTTCTTCCTCGAACGGGTATCTTCTCTTAAATGCTGGCGGAAGTGACCCCTTTCTTTCGGGCTTCTTCCACTCCTTCATAATCAGAGACTTGATTTTCTCCACCACAGGAAAAACCCTTCGGGATTTACGGTCTATGCCCCTGAACATAATGTCCTGAATGGAGCATTCTGGCTGAGTCTCTTCAATCCCCATGGTGTTGTTGACAGCTTTCACCAGATGATTAATCCTATCTAATGATAGACATGTTCGGCTAGACTCTACGTCCTCTGAAGATGAAGATGATGGATGAGAATCCGAGCTCACACTATCGGAATCCATCTCTGATACAGGGGATGAACCTAGTATTCTCTTCTTGGATTGTTTCTTATGAGAACTGGATTTTAAGGAGTCCCTGATCTCCGGTCTGACCATGTCCCTAAGGGTAGACGTCAGGTCAGGGGCCTCCTCTTCGATTAAGTGCTGTATGCAGGATCTGCACAGCTTCTTTTTATGCCCATCTGGGAGAGGCTCTGTACAAACGGCACACTCCCTATGTTTAGCTTTGGAAGCACATTTTTTCCCCTAAATAAGGAGAGAGGGAATACAAGGAGGGACACCAATCAGAAAGCGTACTTTCACGTAGCTCACTTACCCATCCTTGAAGTAAACGGTACCGTGATCGGGGGGTCCTCTTTGGCCGGAGAATTCCTACGGCCCGAGGATTTGGTGGACCTCTGAGCAGCTTTAGCTCCACCAGCACGACTACTGCCACTGGAACGCCGCTGGGAGCTTCTCTGAGACTTTCCTGTTTGTGGCTGCTCCAAAGGCTGCTGCTGTTCACCGCACAGCTGCGGAGTTCCCTCCGGTGACTCCATTAGGAAATGGACAGGAACCAGGATGGGCATCTGTGCGGCTCTTAAATACATCCCCCTGGGTACCACCCCCGGATGGGGGTCAGCAGGGCTTCCTCCAGGTGTCAACGATCGGTATTAACTACCGATAGGCTCTGGCCACTGCACGCCGTGCCCCACGCTGAGCGCCGAACTCCCTGCGGCCAGTATCCTCCCCCTGCCCCTGGGCGCCGCCATTAGCCGGCGAAAGAACGCTACCGCGCGTGCGCGGCCGCGTCACCGCCCGGCGCCGCTCGCTGCGTCATCCAGACACGCCCCTTCCGGTCACAGCTGCGGCGCCGAGGGCAGACGCGCCGAACAGAGGACGGCAGCGTCCTCCGGCCAAGACGGACCACCAAGGCAGGAGTGGACAGACCCCAGAGGCCACGTAGACACGGCGGCGTATACTCACAAGGTAATGTGACACCTAGAAGCTAACCCCTTGGGGTTGCTTCCTCCTGCTCTCACCGACACTAACAGTCCCCCTGCCGTGTGGTGCTACCGGCCTCCTGACTAGGCCGAGGCAGGGGACCCCCGCTACCTGATCCGGCCTGTCAGGAGTGGGAAGACTTCTTTCTTCAACCTTCTTCAAAAAAGGTCTGCCTGAAGAGGTTCCACTGTCAGGGACAGGAAACCAACTGGCGGGGGAGTGAGGTGCCGCCCTTTTTATGTCTGAGGTTTCCTGTCCCTGAAGGGCGGATCCCCTCTCTCGTTGTGCTGTCATGGCGACTGAATAAATAATATATATGTACATATATATATATATATATATATATATATATATATATATAATATATACACATACATACATATGTATATACATATTTATACATACATATATATATATATATACACATACATACATACATACACACATACATACATATATATATACATACATATGCATATATATATACACATATATATATACAGTTAGGGCCAGAAATATTTGGACAGTGACACAATTTTCGCGAGTTGGGCTCTGCATGCCACCACATTGGATTTGAAATGAAACCTCTACAACAGAATTCAAGTGCAGATTGTAACGTTTAATTTGAAGGGTTGAACAAAAATATCTGATAGAAAATGTAGGAATTGTACACATTTCTTTACAAACACTCCACATTTTAGGAGGTCAAAAGTAATTGGACAAATAAACATAACCCAAACAAAATATTTTTATTTTCAATATTTTGTTGCAAATCCTTTGGAGGCAATCACTGCCTTAAGTCTGGAACCCATGGACATCACCAAACGCTGGGTTTCCTCCTTCTTAATGCTTTGCCAGGCCTTTACAGCCGCAGCCTTCAGGTCTTGCTTGTTTGTGGGTCTTTCCGTCTTAAGTCTGGATTTGAGCAAGTGAAATGCATGCTCAATTGGGTTTAGATCTGGAGATTGACTTGGCCATTGCAGAATGTTCCACTTTTTGGCACTCATGAACTCCTGGGTAGCTTTGGCTGTATGCTTGGGGTCATTGTCCATCTGTACTATGAAGCGCCGTCCAATCAACTTTGCAGCATTTGGCTGAATCTGGGCTGAAAGTATATCCCGGTACACTTCAGAATTCATCCGGCTACTCTTGTCTGCTCTTATGTCATCAATAAACACAAGTGACCCAGTGCCATTGAAAGCCATGCATGCCCATGCCATCACGTTGCCTCCACCATGTTTTACAGAGGATGTGGTGTGCCTTGGATCATGTGCCGTTCCCTTTCTTCTCCAAACTTTTTTCTTCCCATCATTCTGGTACAGGTTGATCTTTGTCTCATCTGTCCATAGAATACTTTTCCAGAACTGAGCTGGCTTCTTGAGGTGTTTTTCTGCAAATTTAACTCTGGCCTGTCTATTTTTGGTATTGATGAATGGTTTGCATCTAGATGTGAACCCTTTGTATTTACTGTCATGGAGTCTTCTCTTTACTGTTGACTTAGAGACAGATACACCTACTTCACTGAGACTGTTCTGGACTTCAGTTGATGTTGTGAACGGGTTCTTCTTCACCAAATTAAGTATGCGGCGATCATCCACCACTGTTGTCATCCGTGGACGCCCAGGCCTTTTTGAGTTCCCAAGCTCACCAGTCAATTCCTTTTTTCTCAGAATGTACCCAACTGTTGATTTTGCTACTCCAAGCATGTCTGCTATCTCTCTGATGGATTTTTTATTTTTTTTAAGCCTCAGGATGTTCTGCTTCACCTCAATTGAGAGTTCCTTTGACCGCATGTTGTCTGCTCACAGCAACAGCTTCCAAATGCAAAACCACACACCTGGAATCCACCCCTGACCTTTTAACTACTTCATTGATTACAGGTTAACGAGGGAGACGCCTTCAGAGTTAATTGCAGCCCTTAGAGTCCATTGTCCAATTACTTTTGGTCCCTTGAAAAAGAGGACGCTATGCATTACAGAGCTATGATTCCTAAACCCTTTCTCCGATTTGGATGTGGAAACTATCATATTGCAGCTGGGAGTGTGCACTTTCAGCCCATATTATATATATAATTGTATTTCTGAACATGTTTTTGTAAACAGCTAAAATAACAAAACTTGTGTCACTGTCCACATATTTCTGGCCCTAACTGTATATATATATATACACACACATATATACTATATATATATATATATATATATATATATATACATATACACACACACACATATATATATATATATATATATATATATATATATATATATACACATACAGTACAGACCAAAAGTTTGGACACACCTCATTTAAAGATTTTTCTGTATTTTCATGACTATGAAAATTGTGCATTCACCCTGAAGGCATCAAAACTATGAATTAACACATGTGGAATTATATACTTAATAAAAAAGTGTGAAACAACTGAAATGATGTCTTATATTCTAGGTTCTTCAAAGTAGCCACCTTTTGCTTTGATGACTGCTTTGCACACTCTTGGCATTCTCTTGATGAGCTTCTAGAGGTAGTCACCGGGAATGGTCTTCCAACAATCTTGAAGGAGTTCCCAGAGATGCTTAGCACTTGTTGGCCCTTTTGCCTTCACTCTTCGGTCCAGCTCACCCCAAACCATTGGGTTCAGGTCTGGTGACTGTGGAGGCCAGGTCATCTGGCGTAGCACCCCATCACTCTCCTTCTTGGTCAAATAGCCCTTACACAGCCTGGAGGTGTGTTTGGGGTCATTGTCCTGTTGAAAAATAAATGATGGTCCAACTAAATGCAAACCGGATGGAATAGCATGCCACTGCAAGATGCTGTGGTAGCCATGCTGGTTCATTATGCCTTCAATTTTGAATAAATCCCCAACAGTGTCACCAGCAAAGCATCCCCACACCATCACACATCCTCCTCCATTCTTCACGGTGGGAACCAGCCACTCCTCTTGGGCTATCTGCACAAAAGCTGTTCCACTCAGCATGTCCACATGGACTTTTCCTCTCTGAACCCTGTTCACACAGGTAATATACAGATGATCAGGTTTTTAAATACATCAGATAGGGATTACATACATCAGTTAGGACTGCTCTGATATGGGTATACCTTGACGTTTGGTGGAGCAGCTTAGTATACATTTTTTGCAAAAAACATATCAACCAAATACCGTTTTTTTACATCTTTTTACTAGCACTTGCGGATTACTGTGATATTTTGAAACTGAGTGTTTTTGGTTCTACTTTGCCCTTTTGTGTCTTTAGGTGGGAACCAGGCATGTAGAGTCCATCCGTTCACCTTTTCTGCATTGCACAAAGACACGGTGTTTGGAACCAAAGATCTCAAATTTGGACTCATCAGACCAAAGCACAGATTTCCACTGGTCTAATGTCCATTCCTTGTGTTCTTTAGCCCAAACAAGTCCCTTCTGATTGTTGCCTGTCCTTAGCAGTGGTTTCCTAGCAGCTATTTTTGCGTTTGACAGCAGCATTTAACTAGTTAATAGCGGTGGGTGGATTGCGATTTCACCCGCCGCTATTGCGGGCACATGTCAGCTGTTCAAAACACCGGAGCCCGCAACAGACACACCGTGGAAGTACTGGCCGAGTACTTGCAGCAACAAACTCAGTCATGGCTGGGCAGTGTACATCTTGAGGCAGGCAAGGTAGTCAGTGATAACGAAAGGAATTTTATGGCTGCCATAGCCCTTTCAGAACTTAAACACATACCTTGCCTGGCTCACACCTTGAACCTAGTGGTGCAGTGCTTCATCAAAAATTATCCGGAGTTACCAGCCCTGCTCCTGAAGGTGCAAAGACTTTGCTCGTACATCCGCCGGTCGCCCGTACACTCCAGCCATATGCTGAACCATCAGCGATCGCTGAATCTTCCTCAGCACCGCCTAATAATCGGCGTTGCAACAAGGTGGAACTCCACACTGCACATGGTTCAGAGGCTGTGCGAACAGAGGCGTGCTGTAATTAATTTGTGGGAGGATACACATACACGGGCAGGCAGTTGGATGGCAGACATGGAGTTGTCTGGTGTGCAGTGGTCGAAGCTACAAGACCTGTGTCAAGTCCTTCAGTGTTTTGAGGAATGCACACGGCTGGTTAGTGCAGACAACGCTATAATAAGCATGAGCATCATACTAATGCGTCTGCTGATGCAAAGCTTAACGCACATTAAGGAGCTGGCGTCTGCAGCCGAGGAGGAGGGAAGCCTTTATGACAGTCAGCCATTGTCTGCTCAGGGAACTCTCCTGGACGAGGTGGTGGACGAAGAGGAGGAGAAGGAGGATGATGGGGATGAATATTTATGGGAGGATGCTTCTCAGGGGGCAATAGAAACTGGTGGCGTTGCAAGGTCAGGTACAGGGTTTTTGTGGGACTCAAGTGATGTTGATTTGCAAGAAAGTGCTCCTCAACCCAGCACAAGCAGTGAATTGACACCTGGAACATTGGCCCACATGGCTGAGTATGCCTTGCATATCCTAAAAAGGGACCCCCGCATTATCAAAATGATGACCAATCATGATTACTGGTTGGCCTGCCTCCTGGATCCACGATATAAAGGAAAATTACAAAATATCATGCCACATGAGAACCTTGAGCAAATATTGGCTACCAAACAATCAACCCTTGTAGACCGTTTGGTTCAGGCATTCCCAGCACACAGAGGCGGTGATGGTTCTCACACGAGCCGTAGGGGGCAACATGGCAGAGGTGTTAGAGGTGCACAAATCCGAAGTGGCGTTGGACAGAGGAGTTTTATGACCAAGTTGTGGAGTGATTTCCCAATGATCGCTGACACGACCAGTACTGCTGCATCGATTCAAAGTGACAGGAGACAGCATTTGTCCAGTATGGTCACGAACTACTTTTCCTCCCTTATCGATGATCTCCCTCACAGGTCATTCCCCTTTGATTACTGGGCATCTAAAATAGACACCTGGCCTGAATTGGCAGAATATGCATTACAGGAGCTCGCTTGCCCAGCAGCTAGTGTACTATCAGAAAGAGTCTTCAGTGCTGCTGGTTCAATACTGACCGAAAAAAGGACACGTCTGGCTACCCAGAATGTTGATGATCTAACCTTCATTAAAATGAACCAATCATGGATTTCAAATTATTTTGCCCCACCTTCCCCTGCTGACACATAGCTTGCCTGAAAAATGTCTTGCTTTTGGCCTCCTCTTACTGACTTCTCCAATTCCACCATTTGCAGCTACTGAATGTCCACCATAGGCCATTTTTATACCTCCCTAAATGGGCTGACTCCCCCCACAGGGCCGTGGTCACCACCTGGCGCAAGCACCTGTGCGAGTGCCATTTGCCTAGACAGGTGGGTGTGCCCACTCTTGGGCGACGGCACTGGCACAGGGTCCCTCATAGTACAATGAAGTGTCTCTGACGGTGGTGGTGCACAACCAACATCAGACACACCGTTGTAATATGAGGGGCCCAGTGTCAGTACCGCCGCCCACGAGAGAGTGTTCCCCCCAGCTCGAACAGTGCTCTACCACTTGCAATTCTTACCTCTCCCTGCTCCACCACTGTGTAGTCTGTGCTGTTAAATCCTTCAATGGCACTGCCAATACAAATTTGTTGAAATGATAGATGATAGTAAAAATATACAGGGGCCCTGGCCTCCATTTAGACCAGTTAATACTTTGCGCCTACTACCACTGTCTGCTACTCAGCAGAGGAGCCCCCCCTGTACCTAGTTATGCCACCTGTTTATTTATGAACAATTTTTTGGCAGAAATTTAGCCCACTTTATTATTTGGGCCTACTAACTTAGTCTGCTACTCATTACAATTTTCCGACACTGAGCAAAGCAATGTCGCCTGTTTATTTATGAACAATTTTTTGGCAGACATTTAGCCCACTTTATTATTTGGGCCTACTAACTGTGTCTGCCACTAATTACAGTTTTCCTCCATTGAAAAAAGCAATGCCCCCTGGTTAGTCCTGTGTTACCAATTTTGAACTGCATTTAGCCTACTTTATTATTTGGGCCTATATCTGTTTCCTCCTCATCCTACCCATTGGCCAGCCACTGCTAGATGAGTCTGCTGGTACATTGACCCAGACCACTACATTCCCCTTGCACTCTGCACAGCCAGAATCTGACCCTGCTGAAAGTCAGGTTCCCCTTCCCGCATACTATACCACCTTACACGGGGCCAAAGAGGAAGGTGCAGATGAAAGTGCAGGTTCCTTCATCAGGTGGGGGGGGGGGGCATACTCGTTGGCGACATCACTGGCACAGGGCCCCTCATAGTATGCAAAAGTGTCTCTGCCAGTGGGAGGCGCCACCTGCTGTCAAACACACCGCCGTACTATGAGGGGCCCTGTGCCAGTGCCAACGAGTGGGGCCCCCCCTGCTTGCTCAGGATCACAGCACTTGCAAATTTGAAATACTTACAGTACTTCTCCCTGCTCCACCGCCATGACGTATTCCGCGTTTCCTGGGCCCACAAAAATCTTGAACCAGCCCTACCCCTCCACAACTTTAGCCAAATGACCCCCAGTTTTCAATGCCTAACTATTATTATAAAGTAAATTAAGATTGACAAGCTTAAGTAATAAGAATTGATGTTTTTGGCATTAAAATGGGCACTGTAGGTGTTTTCCTGTCCTCCACTCACTGCCAACTTTGATTCCCCATTGACATGCATTGGGTTTCGTGTTTCAGTCGGCCCCCGACTTTTCGAAATAATCTGCCGATTTCACCCGACCCGACTTTTGACAAAGTCGGGTTTCGCGAAACCCGACTCGATCCGAAAAAAGTAAAAGTCGCTCAACTCTAATGACCACATATTGTGAGCAGTGGATGGTGTTTATCAGACATTAGTTAAAGCATATTTGTTGCATAAGACTAATGTGGCACCCCTAGGGGTATTTGGCACAAAAATAGTTACTGACAGTAAATGCAAATACTAAAATAGCAAGACTGCACTACCACCTCCGGCCAGAAGGGGGAGCTCCAGAGACTCCCCTTGATCCATTCTGGTCTGAGAGAAGAACTGGCAGTTGGGCTAAGGAGCTGAAAGTGAGAGGTCATACAGTTGAATCTCTAACAGCCCTGTGACTGTTACCAGGCCTAAATCCCCGGCCTGAGGAGAAGAGGGATAGAGAAAAAGGACATTGTGAGAACCGGGTAGCATTAATCACTACCCAGAACAGGCGCAAAGACGGATACCGGATCCGTGGCTGTATTCATTATATATAATACAGCAACCGGAAAAACGTGAGGTGATATCAGCTTCACTAGGGCCGGACGCAGCAACAGACACAGAGTTCAGCGGTACTCCCAGAGGGGGTAAACCGATAAAAGGACTCGGGTTGCCCGTCGAACCAGGACCCGGAGGGGACAGATTGGGCCGGCAGCCAGTTCACATACAGCAACAGGGCCACACAGAAATTGCGCACAATAAGAGGCGAAGACCCCGGCAGGGTCAAAGTAACTCAGAGTTCCCATACAGACTCCGGTGACAGGACTGGTTGTAAATCCTTTTATGTTAAAGTAAACTGGTTAAACGTTTCAATGCCTCAGTCTTTCATTTGGACAATAGCCATCTATCCAGGATCGGGATCGTCACCGCTGGGAGAACCTGCTGCTGATCAAGTAAGTGCCTGTCCCCTCATGATACCCCTTACACTGTGCATTGCCTGAGGCCACGGCACCGGGTCAAGCCACCCGTGACATCCCCCTCAAGAGACAGACTCCATTGGTCCGGTGCTGGGTATCCCGGTCTCCTGGGCGTCACAATTGGCGTCACGAACAGGATCTAGCCAGCCCGTATACCGGGTATTGTGTGCCGTGATTGGAGCCCAAAACTGTGAAAACTGGGATGAAAAATCTTGAAAATTGACTTTATTAAAGAAAAATCCATTCCCCATTGAAAACTATTGAAAGTGACTTTTCCCCATTGATTATAATGGAGTAAAGATGGCCGCCATCCCCTGAGGTAATCACTTCATAACCGTTAGGCACGAGACTGTTAATTGAGCTACGCCATTACCTGAGCCCCAGTCTAACTGAAAAACTTCAGAATCCGCCATTACTGAGCGCGCGGCGGGCGGGAGCAGCAGGGGGCGTGTCATTGTGGGCAGCACCAAGCTGAGCGCTCTGACATCAGAGCAAGGGGAAAATCGATCCTGCTGCACAGCGGAACGAATCTACACTATCCCGACGGAAGCGGAGGACCGGAAGGGTCCGGATTAACTAAGGGGGCACAGTATGTCGCAGCACGGAGACGCCGCAGCACCCGGCAACGCTAATGCAGCTGAAAGACAGAGTGTCAATAGAGAGTCCGGTAGCACAGCGGTGCAAGGAGTGGCGCCCATCATGCCGGTGCTGATGCCATATACCCCGGGTGGCCCATGGCTTCCAATGTATGAAGGTGAGCCTAATACCCTTGACGATTTCAGAGAAAAGATGCTGGCCCATTTTGACATGTTCCCCGTAAGTGAAGTTCAGCGTGTTAGTCTCCTGATGATGTGGTTAAGTGGCCATGCTAAGCGAGAAGTCACAGCATGGGCAGCTGATCTAAAAGGCACTGTTGAACGCATATTTGCTGGATTAAAAGCTACATTTGAAACCACGGCCAGCAGCAAAGCTAAAATACGATTCTTTAATTGCAAACAAAAAGCTAATGAGGGCGTGAGAGACTTTGCCTTAAACCTGCAGGAAGCCCTTAAATCACTTACACTGGCTGAACCCATTTTTAACACCGGAGCGGATAAACTACTAAGAGATCAATTTATTGAGGGACTCTACACCCCTTCTCACCGGGGGCATGTGAGCATGCTTGTTTTTAAGAACCCTGAATTGACATTTGCCCAATTAAAGGAGAGCGCTATACGTCTCCAGCTGGCAGAGGCACCTCGGGATCAGGATCCTGCGCAACCCATGGCAGAGGCACCTCAACAACAGGGAGTGCCAGTGACATCAGCTATGTCTGGGGCCATTGCTAAGCCCCTGGGGCCCAGTACTAATGAGGCTCTTCAACAAAAGCTTGACTCTTTAACTGATGTTGTTGCTTCAATGGCTAAAACCATGCAGGAGATGAGAGGACACAAGATGGAGTTGGCAAACTGTAGAGAGGATGTTCCATGGATGAGACCCCGGAGATACCCGACATGGAGAGGACGACCCCGTGACCGCTACCAACCGGATGGACAGCCCATTTGCCGCCGTTGCCAGCAGCCGGGCCACTTTGCACGAGATTGTGATTTAAACGGGAATCCCCTGGGAATGCGGGCCGCTTCGCAGGAATGAACTTTCAAGGCCCAACACCCTGGCACGACAGGTACATCGGAGGACGACCCATTATCCCTATCGTGCTGGACGGAATTCCCCTCAACGCTTTGCTGGACACAGGTTCCCAGATTTCATCTATTCCGTATATCCTTTATAAGAGGTACTGGGCTGATGCAGATATTGATAAAGGGCCCTCTGATGTTGAACTAGATATATGGGCCAGTAATGGTAAGTTGGTACCGAAACTAGGATTCAGGGAGATGACCATAAAGATTGGTAAAGTAGAACTGAAGAAACAGGGTATAATTGTTGTTGATGTTGACCGGCGGAACTGTGAACCAACTGTATTGATAGGAATGAATGTGTTAGAGAACTGCTTTTCCGAAGTCATTTCTGTCTTACAGCAAATTGCTGAAACTGCCCAATCCTGCCAGCAGAGAGTTCTCCGGAGGGAAATAAAAGTATTGATGTTAAGGCAACAGGTAGAAGTTGCAGGTGGAGAAATCGGCAGTGTGAGGGTAAGTGATCCAACGTCTATTGTAATCCCACCAAAAACAGAAATGCTGGTATGGTGTAGAGCAGCCATTGGTACTAAGGGACGAGATTATCAAGCCTTAATAGAACCAGTGTACACCGACAGCAGGCCCACTATACTCACAGCACGAGGGATAGTTGAGGTACACCGGGGACGAGTGCCGGTACGACTTTTGAACTGTGGAGAGGAAGAGGTCACTTTGCCAAGGTATGCTACAATGGCAAAGCTATATACTGTTGACAACAATGCCATCACAACCATTGAGCCCTTAGAACCAACCTGTCAGGTGGAGGGCAATGGCTCAGATGGAGAAATGGAGGATTGGTGCCAACAGCTACACGTGGGCATAAATTCAACACCTACCCATCAAAAACAAGGGGTGTATAGGCTAGTGACGGAATATGAACAAGTCTTCAGTAAACACCCATTGGACTTCGGACGGATAGAAGGGGTAGAACACACAATCCCCACAGGTGACCATCCCCCAATAAAAAAAAGATATAGACCCATACCGCCCGCTCACTATCAATGTGCAAAAGATATGCTGAGGGAAATGAAACAGGCCGGGGTAATAAGAGACAGCTGTAGCCCCTGGGCGGCCCCTCTAGTGATTGTCAAAAAAAAGGACGGAACCATGAGAATGTGCGTAGACTACCGGAAGATTAATAACATCACCCATAAAGACGCCTACCCCTTGCCTAGGATAGAAGAGTCCTTAACTGCTTTGAAATCTGCTAATTATTTTTCCACCTTAGACTTAACAAGCGGGTATTGGCAAGTCCCTGTGGCTGAGAGAGATAAGGAAAAGACGGCATTCACCACACCAATGGGTCTATGTGAATTTAATCGCATGCCGTTCGGACTCTGCAACGCATCCGGTACCTTCCAGCGGCTGATGGAATGCTGCCTCGGACACAAGAACTTCGAGACCGTCCTCCTGTACCTAGATGATGTGATCGTCTACTCGAAGACTTACGAACAACACTTAATAGACCTGGCAGAAGTGTTCGAAGCCTTATCCAGGTATGGCATGAAAGTCAAGCCATCCAAATGTCACCTTCTCAAGCCAAAGGTACAGTACCTGGGACACATCGTGAGTTCGGAGGGAGTAGCACCAGATCCCGAGAAAATAAGCGCCATAAGGGATTGGCCAAGACCTACCAGCGCAAAAGAAGTGAGACAATTCCTGGGATTGGTGGGTTACTATCGCAGATTTATAAAAGGATTTACCAAGTTGGCAGCACCCTTGCAAGACACCTTGGTAGGGCAGACGAAGAAACCTTCAAACCGAAACCCTCCTTTTCAGTGGAACGACGAAAGGGAAGACTCCTTTGAACAACTAAAGAAGGCACTAACCGGAGAAGAGGTTCTGGCATACCCAGATTACCATAAACCTTTCATCCTCTACACCGATGCCAGTAATGTGGGACTAGGAGCGGTGCTGTCACAAAAGCAAGAAGGTCGGGAGAAAGTCATCGCCTTTGCAAGTAGAAAGCTCCGGCCTACTGAAAGAAATTCAGAAAATTACAGCTCCTTCAAATTGGAACTACTGGCAGTAGTTTGGGCTGTGACGGAGCGTTTCAAACACTATCTGGCCGCTGCAGAATTTATTGTCTATACTGACAACAATCCGTTGACCCACCTGGACACAGCCAAATTAGGTGCGTTAGAACAGCGATGGATAGCCCGGTTATCTAATTACAACTTCATAATCAAGTATCGAGCAGGTCGCAAGAATGGAAATGCCGATGCCCAATCCCGGATGCCACACTTGAGAGATGTAGAAGAGGAAACGGGGGAGCTTGAAGAAATTGAACTACCAGCCTTCCATCGTCCCAAGGCAAAACATCATCAGTCAAGTACCTATCAGAAACAACAAGAGGTGAATTTTAATCCGTTAGCACACCATAGATGGGCTGACACCCAAGACAGCAATCCGGCTGTGAAGTTGGTGAAGGAACTGTTAACTGAGCAAAGTGCATATCCCGATGAGGATGCCCCAGAAGAGACGCATCAACTCTGGAAAGAGAGAGGCAAAATGTTCCTGTATCAAGGGAAGCTCTGTAGAAGATACACCAATCCGAAAACACATGAATTGGTTTGGCAGATTATTGTGCCTAAACAAGATGTGAAGATGGTCCTCGAAGCTTACCATAATGGTGCTGGTCACTTCGGTTGGAAAAAGTTAGAAGTACTTCTAAGAGAAAGATTTTATTGGGTCGGGATGAGAAAATCAATCGAACAGTGGTGCAGAAATTGTGGCCCGTGCAACCTCAGAAGAAACGATCAAAAGAACCAAAGAGCACCACTGCAGCCCATAATCACCAA
Organism: Ranitomeya imitator; assembly: GCF_032444005.1. Taxonomy (NCBI): domain Eukaryota; kingdom Metazoa; phylum Chordata; class Amphibia; order Anura; family Dendrobatidae; genus Ranitomeya; species Ranitomeya imitator. The sequence continues at coordinate 638,930,410 of NC_091286.1, forward strand.
ACAACCACTTGAACTTGTAGCCATGGACCACGTGAAGTTGACACCAAGCCGGTCCGGCTATGTCTATGCCTTGACCATCGTGGACCATTATTCACGTTTCTTGGTAGTAGTACCCGTAAAAGATCTGACAGCAAAAACAGCAGCCAAAGCGTTCCAAACGTACTTTTGTAGACCCCATGGATATCCGGAACAGGTTCTCACCGACCAAGGTACAGCCTTTGAATCAGAGATCTTCAGAGAATTCTGTAATATGTATGGTTGCAAAAAGATCCGGACGACGGCCTATCATCCACAAACAAACGGCTTATGCGAGAAGATGAACCATATTGTAATAGACCTACTAAAGACTTTACCTGAGACAGATAGGAATCAATGGCCAGAGAAATTGCCTGACTTGGTGGATGTGTATAATCATGTCCCGGTGAGCTCCACCAACTGCACCCCAGCTTACCTTATGCGTGCAAGACCCGGCCAATTACCAATCGATCTAGAAATGGGAATTCTGAAACCAGACGCAGAAGTTCAAGACTCCAATTGGGATATCATACGGCAAAAGCAGTATCGCCAAGTGCAAGAGAGTGTGGAAAGAAGCCTTCAGCAAACTAGAGAAAGACAAGAGCGAACTTTCAACCAGAATGCTCTAGCGACCCCATTAAGACCGGGTGACCAAGTGCTCAAGAGAAATCGTCGAACCAATAAACTAGACAATCAGTGGGAAGCCGTACCCTACACAGTTTTACCAACAAGAATGGATAATCCTAAAATGTGTCTCATTAGCAAAAACGGAGGCTTAACATCTGTACTAGTGTCAAGAGACAATCTTAAATTGTGTCCGGAAGCATTGAAAGAGCCAGAAGTTGTCCAGCCAGAACCAGAAGTTATTCAACCCATACAGGTTCAACCAGTAAAGGAAAAAGAAGAGGAAATGTATCACACCTGTATAGGAGACTTTCCCAAAACCCTACTAACATACCATGGTGCAGTAGTGGTTCCCATGGTGGCCTTTTACCCAACACCGAACCCAATACCAGAAGTCCCAAGACAGGAAGAGGCTGACCCCGTACTACAGGAGGTTCCAGGCCAGGAAGAACAGATTCCTGATCAGAGTAATCTCATTCACGGTGGACTTGCCAACTCCATAGTCATGGAATTATCTTTAGCAGAGCGGGCAGATACTACATCCGCAGTAGACAGTAGTACACCACATGAAGAGATACCGCTATTACGTAGATCACAGCGTAGTACCCAGGGCCAATTACCGGCCAGGTATGCAGATTACCAACTATAAAGCTCATAATGTGAATTGTATATATGTTATGCCATATATAGTTAAACAGAAAATGTAGTATAGTCATTGTTATCAGTCTGCAACGTTTAAGCCCAGTGCCTACAGAGACTTGTCTGTATGAACTTATTGCATATTCTTGAACTTTTTATCAGCCCGGAGGCACTAAATCAAAGCTCCGGAAAGACTGCTTTTTGAACTTTGCTTTTTGCTCTTTTTGAACTTTCTTTAGACTTTATATTGATAACTCCGTTGGAAAAATGGAACTAAATTCCTGGACACTAAGTACAGTGCCTTTCCTAATACCTTCAAGGATAGAACTGTATTAATGGACGCTATTTGAAGTGACTTTTTACAGAACTCTATTTTTGTTTCCTTGAGTGGTTTTTGTAACTTTTCATTTTTAAGACTCTGTACATATTAATTGTTATTTCAAAATGTTATTGTCCCACAGTCCCGGAGTACTGTTCTTAACTAAGGGGGAATGTGGCACCCCTAGGGGTATTTGCCACAAAAATAGTTACTGACAGTAAATGCAAATACTAAAATAGCAAGACTGCACTACCACCTCCGGCCAGAAGGGGGAGCTCCAGAGACTCCCCTTGATCCATTCTGGTCTGAGAGAAGAACTGGCAGTTGGGCTAAGGAGCTGAAAGTGAGAGGTCATACAGTTGAATCTCTAACAGCCCTGTGACTGTTACCAGGCCTAAATCACCGGCCTGAGGAGAAGAGGGATAGAGAAAAAGGACATTGTGAGAACCGGGTAGCATTAATCACTACCCAGAACAGGCGCAAAGACGGATACCGGATCCGTGGCTGTATTCATTATATATAATACAGCAACCGGAAAAACGTGAGGTGATATCAGCTTCACTAGAGCCGGACGCAGCAACAGACACAGAGTTCAGCGGTACTCCCAGAGGGGGTAAACCGATAAAAGGACTCGGGTTGCCCGTCGAACCAGGACCCGGAGGGGACAGATTGGGCCGGCAGCCAGTTCACATACAGCAGCAGGGCCACACAGAAATTGCGCACAATAAGAGGCGAAGACCCCGGCAGGGTCAAAGTAACTCAGAGTTCCCATACAGACTCCGGTGACAGGACTGGTTGTAAATCCTTTTATGTTAAAGTAAACTGGTTAAACGTTTCAGTGCCTCAGTCTTTCATTTGGACAATAGCCATCTATCCAGGATCGGGATCGTCACCGCTGGGAGAACCTGCTGCTGATCAAGTAAGTGCCTGTCCCCTCATGATACCCCTTACACTGTGCATTGCCTGAGGCCACGGCACCGGGTCAAGCCACCCGTGACATCCCCCTCAAGAGACAGACTCCATTGGTCCGGTGCTGGGTATCCCGGTCTCCTGGGCGTCACACTTGCAATGTTTGTTATTATTTTATGCGCATGTGGAGATTTTTCTGCACATATTTTGAGCCCCGCTACTTTATACCAAGATGCAACATGTTCAGGTTTAGGATTTTTTCAGAACTTTCAACTGATTAAAATATTCATTATATATAAAAAATTAATATTGTATTTGTATTGGACTTAATATTTTTCCTGCCATCACTTTTTTGGTGCAGAACACACTGTATACAATAGTCTTAGTTACTTACCAGTAACAGTATTTTTTGGAGCCCATGACAGCACCACGAGAGAGGGGATCCTCCTTTCAGGGGCAGGAAACCTACAGCTACAAAAGGGCGGTACCTCTCCAACGCATCAGTTGGATTACAGCACCCGAGAGGGCCACCATGGTTAATGGTAAAAATATCTACAATACTCTAACCCTGAATACTTATAAGAGGAAGAAGTGCACACCCACATGTGAAGGGAGGGAATCTAAGGGTGTTGTCATGAGCCCTGGAAGGATACAAATAAGGCATGGTCCTTCTTCCCCGGATTAGTGACCAATAGGTACTCTAGCAGGCATCTCCTAAAGTCAAAAGTATGGAGCTTCCCTTCTTTCTGGTTAGTATGATTGGGAAGAAAGGAGGAAGAACTATTTTGTGACCCGTGGAATCTGGAGGCTACCTTGGGCAAGTAAGCTGGATCAGGCCTAAGCACCACCTTGTCATCCAGGAGGGAGTCTACAAAGAGCCTGGCTATCACTCACCCTCCGCACCGATGTTAAAGCAACAAAGAAGGCTACCTTGAGGGAGAGCACCTTTACCGAAGCGGAGCTAATGGGCTCAAATGTGGGCTCAGTCATAGCTGAGAGCCAAGTTTAAGTCCAATGGCATAATCCTTTCTTTATGAATGTAAGACAATAAACATGGAAGAGCGAAGCATGAGATGCACAAGGTGGTTTGATTGGGATGTTGAAATGGAAGGTGGAGGATTAGCCTCTCACCTGGAAGGGTTGTACACCCCTGCACAACTCCGGTAGCGGACCTCTCCGTGCAATCCTGCTCTGTTGCTCTGAGACTGCTCCTGTGCTGTGCTTCCTGGTCTGGTCACGTGGGCTCAAGATCCAGTCACATGATGCAACTTCACAGGGTGTGACTTCACTTCAGGTCCTGTTGCCTGGAGATGAGCTCTATGGCCCCAAGCTGCTCCAGCCACAATCCCTCAAGGGGAATGTAAACGTTTCTTTATGAATGGGATTAGATATGCTCGACGCTTTAAATAAACCTGGTGACCCAGTAATTACTCCCAACGTCACAGCTAAATAAGGCTACGTTCACATTTGCGTTGTTGTGTGTTGCGTCGGCGATGCAACGCATAACGCATGCAAAACGCATGCAAAATGCATGTTTTTGTGATGCATGCGTCCATTTTTGGCTTGCTTTTGGACGCAAAAAAAATGCAACTTGCTGCGTCCTCTGCGCCCTGACGCTTGCGCCAAAAAAGACGCATGCGTCACAAAACGCAAGACAACGCATGTCCATGCGCCCCCATGTTAAATATAGGGGCGCATGACGCATGCGTCGCCGCTGCTGCGCCCGACGCACCGCTAATGTGAACGAAGCCTAAGGCCCCCAGGGCTAACACCTGCATCTTAAGGATGCTTGTGGAAAAACACATCTCCAGACCCTTTTGAAGGAACTCCAGAATTTGACCTATTGGCACCTCCTCCCCAGCTATAAATTCTAAGGTAGCTTGAAATTTCCTCCAGGTCCTGGTGTAGATCCTGGTCATAATTATCTTCTTACTTAGGAGAGTGGCTATTAAATTGGGGGAGAATCCTTTATCCATCAGCTATGACCTTTCAAATTCCACACCATCAGGTGAAGTCTCGCCACTTGTGGATGGTAGACTGGACCTTGGGAGAGATCTGTCTCCAATCCATGGGTGCTACCTTAACATTCAGACATGGTCCTTAGCCATGAGAACCCCACCCTCCTGGGCCAAAAGGGTGCAATTACTGTAATCGTTGCCCTGTCTTCCCTGACCTTCCTCACCACTAGAGGAAAAAGGGCCAAGGGGGAAAAAATATAACTGCGGTTGAAGTCCCACTTTATCAAGAAGGCATCCACCAGCAGAGGATTCTCTGAGGTTGAGAGAACAGAACCATTTCACTTTTCTGCTTTTCCTGGTGGCAATCAGGTCTACGTCCAGCCGACCCCACATCCGCACAATCTGGTTGAGGATGGCACTTTTCAGCGTCCATTCTCCCTGCCATAGTAGGTTGCGGCTCAAAATGGTCTGCCCCGATATCGTCCTTTTCCTTTATATGCAGTGCTGTCAAAGATAATATATTTTTTTAAATAATAATCTTTATTTTTATATATTTTTACATATTTCGCAGCTCTTTACAGTTTGCACACAATATCATCGCTGTCCCCATTGGAGCTCACAATTAGTGATGAGCGAATATACTCGTTACTCGAGATTTCCAGAGCACGCTAGGGTGTCCTCTGAGTATTTTCTAGTGCTCGGAGATTTAGTTTTTTTTCACCGCAGCTGGATGATTTACAGCTACTAGCCTGTTTGATTACATGTGGGGATTCTCTAGCAACCAGGCAACCCCACATGTAGTGGAAAACAGAAGAAGGCGTTCCAGCTCCATAAAATTTCAAATCTTTATTTCTCCGTTAAAATACGAATAAGAACAACAAATCCTTGTCTGAGTGCGAATGCAGGAGTGCACATAACATGCATGTTATGTGCACTCCTGCATTCGCACTCAGACAAGGATTTGTTGTTCTTATTCGTATTTTAACGGAGAAATAAAGATTTGAAATTTTATGGAGCTGGAACGCCTTCTTCTGTTTTCCACTATATCTACTCATCCTGGTCCAAGATGAAGTTCCGTGCACCTGCGTTTGATCGGTGAGCTGGCTGTGGCTTTTTAGCCCAAACCTTTTTTTGCTTATTGCAACCCCACATGTACTTAGCCTGGCTAATAGCTGTAATTCATTCAGCTGAGGCGATGAAAACTAAATCTCCGAGCACTAAAAAAATACTCCGAGCGTGCTCGGGAAATCTCGAGTAACGAGTATATTCGCTCATCACTACTCACAATCTAAATTCCTTATCAGTATATCTTTGGAATGTGGGAGGAAACCAGAGTACCCAGAGGAAACCCATACAAACACAGGGAGAACATATAAACTCCTTGCAGATGTTGTCCTTGGTGCGACTTGAACCCAGGACTCCAGCGCTGTAGTGCTATCCACTGAGCCACCGTGCCGCCCCTAGAAAATGCTCCTCTGCTATTTGTTACAGCTGCTCTGTTACTTCCATTAGGGGTCTGGATTGAATTCCACCTTGGTGATTGATGTAAGCCACCGCCACTTGATTGTCGGAGAGGATCCTTACGTGATCACCCTGCAGGTGTATAAAGGAGCATTTTAACTGCCAGTTATACTGCCATTAGCTCCTTCAGGTTAGATGAACTCTACCTGTTGATGCCATAGGTCCTGGACTACGACCTCCCCATATGTGCTCCCCAACCAGTAGAGCTAGCATCTGTCGTGATCACCCGGGTTATGCGATTTTCCCAGGGAACCCCCCTGGAAAGGTTACCCCGGTCTAACCACCACCTAAGGGAACATATAGAAGCCAGGGCAAAGGTAAACAGTCCTTCAGGTACCCCCTAAGGGCCCTATCAACTAACACATCCCATTGTAAGGTTCTTGTATGAAACTGCGCCCACCAGACCGCTGGGATGCAGGAGGTTAGAGAACCCAACAGGGACATAGCCCGATTTAGGGACATGGTGGGATTGTTTGATGCTCTCAAAACTTGGTGCTGAAGGTGAATCAACTTGTCAGACGGCAGACGACACTCCTGCCTACAAGTCCAGAATGAGCTCCAGAAACTGTTGCACGTTTAAGGGCTGTAGCTGAGATTTTTTAATGTTCAGTAGCCACCCCAAGGGCTCCAGAGTGAACATTGTCCTCTCTACCTGAACTAAACAATGATCTGCCGACCTCCCAACAATAAGAAAGTTGACCATGTAGGGAACAATCAGGACGTTGGTTTCACGCAGGTGGGCCATGACATCGGCAACTACCTTTGTAAAGACACGAGGGGCAACTGCAAGACCAGAGGTGAGAGCGCTAAATTGGAAATGTTTAACTGTGTTGTAACAAAGTGGCCCGGGGTGGTAGCCATGAGCGAGTCCACTAAGTAATGGTCAGTGAGCACCCCGACACCTTGCTCATAGAAGTTCTTTGTACTGCATGTGTAACATGCTCCACAGCACACTCTCAAGCTCTGTCAAATTCCTTTTGGCTGCTATCATGTAGGCTCTGCAAATCACTTCAGAGAATCGAAGATGTTCTTTTTCCAACAGATGAACTTTAAAAAGCAGCAAAGCATCCATCAAATCGAAAGCACAGTTCACACAGAGTGGCATCTCTTCACTCTCCCTGTCTTTCGGACTGACAGGATTCTGACAAATTCTTCCATCTCCTGCACTTTCTTTGTTCCATATGTTGCCTTCTGACACCGCTGCTGCCTCATCACCAACGAAGCTACCGCCTCACCAACACCGGAGCTACCGCCTCACCAACACCGGAGCTACCGCCTCACCAACACCGGAGCTACTGCAACCCTCAACCTACTGTCTCCTTCCCCATAATCCTGTAGAATGTAAGCCCGCAAGGGCAGGGTCCTCGCCCCTCTGTATCAGTCCGTCATTGTTAGTTTGTTTACTGTATGTGATATTTGTAACTTGTATGTAACCCCTTCTCATGTACAGCACCATGGAATCAATGGTGCTATATAAATAAATAAATAAATAATAATAATAATATGTGCTCCAGCCCGATAGTTCTACTCATGTCCAAGGTCCGGCTTCCTTAGGAAGAGGTGCTAGGATAGCTCTCAGCTCCACCTGCCCCAGTCATAAACCCTGAATCCTCCTTGAGTTGATTGTTGGTTGCTGTCCACACTGGTCCCTATCCTGGGACTCCCTCCAGCCATAGCCGCTCCATTCTGCCGGCTATATAGATCCTATATTCTACAAGTATCTTACCTTCTGGCAAGCTGCCCGGGAACTCCTCACTAACCAGGAAATCTCTCTCCTATCATCCCCCTGCTGCCTGCTCTGTGCCCCTCCCATCTATGTAACCCCTGTGCTGCCTGTAACCAACACTTATCTATCCTATACTCTATTTCTACTGTGCCCCCTTCTATTTTAATTACCTTACACTAATCTATCCCTAAACCAAAGCACAATACAACACATTACAGTACATGACAAATACATTACAGTGCACACTAATAAACAGCAAGAAACTACATATTACATTAACATTGCTAAAACATCAGAGTGCCATACTAGACACATGTACAATAGTCTAAAGGCGTGGAGGTACAGTATGTAACAAGTTGCCCCCTTACATTTCTCGCTTCTTAAATATGGTCGTCCCCGACCATGGCAGCACCTGTAACTGTAAAATGGTTAGAACACTTTCCTTTTTAATATAGCACATAAAGCATAAATAAAATGCACACAGTCTCTAATAACTTCAGTGGGTCATCCATGACCCTGGCTTCACTTAGTTGGAGCCCTGGAACAAAGAGTTCAAGTTCTTTAACTTGGGCCATGCTGACCCCGATCCCTTGGGTCCTGGAACCTATACACAAACAATTTGGGGCCCGTAGGGCCAGTCCTTTCCTGCTCCGGGTATCCAAACACAGGAAGTCACTTTAAACAAACATATTGAACAGTGGCCAAGTTGGCAACAGTTCACTCAGTCCTGACCCGGCTCGCTCCTCCAAATACTGCGGGTCCATTTGACCCCAGCCCCTCCTTCATGGGGACCATGACACTTAATGTCCACATTAACAATGGCCTATAGCCCACTTACCACAGTTCAAAAAGTTCGTGTGGCTCTGACCCGGGTCACCCCTCGGGTCCTCCTGCACAAGTGCTTCCCCCTCCCTTCTTTTGCAGATCACAGGATCACTCAAAATGAGTGGGCTGTTTATTTAACAGGGGACAGTTCAAGGTTAAAAGTAGGTACAGTTCAGGGTTCAGTCTTTAAAGCAGCCACACTCAGTCCACAGCAATTAACCCTTACAGGGTCTTAGTCCCGTAATCCAGCAAGGTGGAAAAGAAAACAAAAAGCAGTCTCAACTGTGACCGGACTGGTCACCACTGACACTTTACCGCACCACCTTCTGGTGTAGACTAGGGCTCCTCAGGAGAAGCAGAACAGTGTCTCTTAGTGCAACCGGCACAACTCTTCTTAAAGGGGTCCACTAGTCCATGTAAGGCCGAGGATCATCAAGCTAGATATATTTCTTTCCCTAGGGCGTCACAACTCCTTTAAGATTCAGCACTCCCACCGCTTCTTCTCTTCGATGACCCCTCTACTCCACCGGGCCTCCTCTGCAGTAGGCACCCGGGGCTCCTCAAGGTACACATGGCCAGGTGTGACAGAGACCGAGGCAGGGAGGGGAGCGGCACAGGTAGTGGGGCAGAGGAAGGTACAGGACCCGGGATGGGTGGGGGCAGCTCACACACCAAAGCCTTGGTTTGCGGCGACGATCTTCCTCAGCAGCCGTGCGGGTGGAAAATCACAGCCGCGATGTCTCTCCATACAATCTCCATCCTTTCCATCACAGCATGCAATGGAGTCTTCTCTTCAACCACGGTGACTAATTCTTCTGGTTCCCACCCCTTCATGGGTGGAGTTGCTTCCAACTGCTCCACCCATTTCTTCATACTCTGCTGCAGGGTCGGGTCTTTTTTTCAGCCTCACCCATTTTGAGCGGGCATCAGCCTTCCATTTTCGCTTCTTTTTACCTTGGAAAAGCCCACGATGAGCAGCACGGCACGCAGTTTTCACGCCATTAGCCATCTTGGTGCTATTTGGCATCATTACACAGTCACTCAGCCGCCATCTTTGATGTACTCACAGCTGTCACTTTTAAGGTTCCTTCGTTCACAATATGCAATGCATCTGGATACTGCCGACTATGCCAAAATAGAACAAGGTGGCCCGGGTTGGTAGCAATGGGCGAGTTCACTAAGTAATGGTCAGTAAGCACCCTGGCACCATGCTCATGAAAAGTCAAAGTCTCAAGCTCTGTCAAATTCCTTTCGGCTGCCATCACATGTTCTCTGCAAATCACTTCAGAGAAGACGTTCTTTTCCAACAGTTGAACTTTAATGAACAGCAAAGCATCCATCACATCAGCAGCACAGTTCACACAGAGTGACATCTCTTCACTCTTCCTGTCCTTAGGACAGACCTGATTCTTTCTGACAAATTCTTCCATCTTCCTGCACTTTTGTTCCATACATGCTCCGGCCCACTAGTTCTACTCATGCCCAAGGTCCGGCTTCCTTAGGTAGAGGTGCTAGGATAGCTCGCTCAGCTCCACCTGCCCCAGTCATACACCCTGACTCCTCCTCTAGTTGATCCCTGATCGCTGTCCACATTGGTCCCTATCCTGGGACTTCCTCCAGCCATAGCTGATCCATTCTGCCAGCTATGTAGATCCGGTATTCTACAGGTATCTTGCCTTTGGGCAAGCTGCCCAGGAGCTACTCACTAACAAGGAAGTCTTTCTCCTATATCCTCCTGCTGCTGCTCTGTGCCCCGCCCATCTACTTAACCCCTGTGCTGCCTGTAACCAACACTTATCTATCCTATGATCTATTTCTACTGTGCCCCCTCTATTCTAATTCCCTTATACTTATCTATCCCTAAACCAAAGCAGAATACAACACATAGTACACATAGTACATGACAAATACATTCCAGTGCACATTAACTATCAGAAAGACATCACATTACATTAGCACTGCCAAAACATCAGAGTGCCGCACTAGACACATGTATAGGAGTCCAAAGGCGGGGAGGTACAGTATGTGACATACCAAGTCACCCCCTTGCAGCGTCCCCATGACTACCACCACCCTGAGGAACCGCTGATCTGTGTGAATAGGCACGTGGTAGTATGCATCTTTTAGCTCTAACACTGCCATAAAACAGTTTCCAAAAATTAGTTTTATTGCCTAGCCAATTGATTCCATCTTGAAGGGGCGCACTACCAAAAACTCATTTAGGGCTCTAAGATTGATAGTCCTGAAGGAGCCATCTGTTATCTGAACCCCCCCAAAAAACGGATTACTTACCGGTAATACTCTTTTATAGAGCCACGACAGCAACCACTTGAGAGGGGGATCTGCCCCTAGGAACAAAAAACCCTATGGAGAGATAAAAGGGGCGGTCCCCATCGCTCCCACAGTTGGGTTACAGAAAATGAGAGGAACCGCCCACCATTATTAGTAGGCAATCCGACATTATTATTTATATTTACCGTAGTTAACTTAAATATGAGTAACTAAGAAACTATTCACCCTTAACAGTGCAAAATAACTATTAGGGAGGGAAGTGAAGGGGTGCTGTCATGGCTCTATAAAAGAGTATTACCAGTAAGTAATCCGTTTTTTTTCTTCGCCACGACAGCACCCACTTGAGAGACTTTCAGAGATAGTCATTTGGGGGGTAGGGGAAATCACCGTGTTAAGAACTGATCTACCGAAAGATAAGTCAGTGGAGGAGGACAAGTTCAATCTGTAGTGATCATAAAAGGTAGTAGGAGAAGACCAAGTTGCGGCCTTACATATTAGATCTATTGGGACCTCCGCTCTTTCAGCCCAGGATGATGCTATCGCCCGGGTGGAGTGTGCCTTTATGGTCTCAGGCGGATTCTCCCCTTTTGATGAATAGGCCAGGCATATTGCATCTCGAATCCACCGAGATAGTGTACCTTTCGTCACTCCAGATCCTTTCTTGTGACCCTGGAAGGAAACAAAAAGAGCCCTGCTCTTCCTCCAGAGGCTAGTTCTGTCTAGGTAAGCTATTATGGCCCTTCTTACGTCTAGTGTATGGTATTTTTCCTCTTCCTGATTTGCGGGGTTACTATAGAAGGAAGGAAGGAAAATTTCTTGAGATCTATGGAAATTGGTACATACTTTAGGTAAGGAAGAAGAGTCTGTTTTTAGGACAATTCTATCCTGGAGTGTTCACAGAAAAGGAGGATCTATTGATAATGCCTGCATGTCACTCTTCTTGCCGATACCAAGGCGACAAGAAGAGCTGTCTTAAAGGGACACTGTCACCTGAATTTGGAGGGAACAATCTTCAGCCATGGAGGCGGGGTTTTCGGGTGTTTGATTCACCCTTTCCTTACCCGCTGGCTGCAATATTGGATTGAAGTTCATTCTCTGCCCTCCGTCGTACATGTCTACACAAGGCAATCTTGGATTGGATTAACTCTGTTGATAGGGATAATCGACCATCTAAATGACCCTGTAATCTTTCTTCTTCCTGTAAAGTTGTATATTGTAATCGCCTAGTATGGAATTGAGCCCATGGGACTGCCGGAATGCATGATGTGAAAGAACCAAGAAGGGACATGCTTTCTCTTAAGGAAATTATGGGGTTATTAATAGTGTTGAGCGATACCGTCCGATACTTGAAAGTATCGGTATCGGATAGTATCAATACAAGTCAATGGGACATCAAGTATCGGAATGTATCCTGATGGTTCCCAGGGTCTGAAGGAGAGGAAACTCTCCTTCAGGCCCTGGGATCCATAGTGAGGTGTAAAATAAATAATTAAAATAAAAAATATTGATATACAGGTCCTTCTCAAAAAATTAGCATATAGTGTTAAATTTCATTATTTACCATAATGTAATGATTACAATTAAACTTTCATATATTATAGATTCATTATCCACCAACTGAAATTTGTCAGGTCTTTTATTGTTTTAATACTGATGATTTTGGCATACAACTCCTGATAACCCAAAAAACCTGTCTCAATAAATTAGCATATTTCACCCATCCAATCAAATAAAAGTGTTTTTTAATAACAAACAAAAAAACCATCAAATAATAATGTTCAGTTATGCACTCAATACTTGGTCGGGAATCCTTTGGCAGAAATGACTGCTTCAATGCGGCGTGGCATGGAGGCAATCAGCCTGTGACACTGCTGAGATGTTATGGAGGCCCAGGATGCTTCAATAGCGGCCTTAAGCTCATCCAGAGTGTTGGGTCTTGCGTCTCTCAACTTTCTCTTCACAATATCCCACAGATTCTCTATGGGGTTCAGGTCAGGAGAGTTGGCAGGCCAATTGAGCACAGTAATACCATGGTCAGTAAACCATTTACCAGTGGTTTTGGCACTGTGAGCAGGTGCCAGGTCGTGCTGAAAAATGAAATCTTCATCTCCATAAAGCATTTCAGCCGATGGAAGCATGAAGTGCTCCAAAATCTCCTGAGAGCTAGCTGCATTGACCCTGCCCTTGATGAAACACAGTGGACCAACACCAGCAGCTGACATGGCACCCCACACCATCACTGACTGTGGGTACTTGACACTGGACTTCAGGCATTTTGGCATTTCCTTCTCCCCAGTCTTCCTCCAGACTCTGGCACCTTGATTTCCGAATGACATGCAAAATTTGCTTTCATCAGAAAAAAGTACTTGGGACCACTTAGCAACAGTCCAGTGCTGCTTCTCTGTAGCCCAGGTCAGGCGCCTCTGCCGCTGTTTATGGTTCAAAAGTGGCTTTACCTGGGGAATGCGGCACCTGTAGCCCATTTCCTGCACACGCCTGTGCACGGTGGCTCTGGATGTTTCCACACCAGACTCAGTCCACTGCTTCCTCAGGTTCCCCAAGGTCTGGAATCGGTCCTTCTCCACAATCTTCCTCAGGGTCCGGTCTCCTCTTCTCGTTGTACAGCGTTTTCTGCCACATTGTTTCCTTCCAACAGACTTACCATTGAGGTGCCTTGATACAGCACTCTGGGAACAGCCTATTTGTTGAGAAATTTCTTTCTGGGTCTTACCCTCTTGCTTGAGGGTGTCAATGATGGCCTTCTTGACATCTGTCAGGTCGCTAGTCTTACCCATGATGGGGGTTTTGAGTAATGAACCAGGCAGGGAGTTTATAAAAGCCTCAGGTATCTTTTGCATGTGTTTAGAGTTAATTAGTTGATTCAGAAGATTAGGGTAATAGGTCGTTTAGAGAACCTTTTCTTGAGATGCTAATTTATTGAGACAGGTTTTTTGGGTTATCAGGAGTTGTATGCCAAAATCATCAGTATTAAAACAATAAAAGACCTGACAAATTTCAGTTGGTGGATAATGAATCTATAATATATGAAAGTTTAATTGTAATCATTACATTATGGTAAATAATGAAATTTAACACTATATGCTAATTTTTTGAGAAGGACCTGTATTCACCTCTCCGGCGGCCCCTGGACATCACGCTGGTAACCGGCCGGCTTCTTTGTTTAAAATGAGCGCCTTTAGGACCTGCGAATGACGTCGCGGCTTCTGATTGGTCGCGTGCCGCTCATGTGACCGCCACGCGACCAATCAGAAGCCGCGACGTCATTCGCAGGTCCTCAATTCCTAGAATTAGGAGTTTAGTGAATGAGAATGACGTCGCGGCTTCTGATTGGTCGCGTGGCGGTCACATGGGTGGCACGCGACCAATCAGAAGCCGCAACGTCATTCTCAGGTCCTAAAGGCGCTCATTTTAAACAAAGAAGCCGGCCGGTTACCAGCGTGATGTCCAGGGGCCGCCGGAGAGGTGAATATATCAATATTTTTTATTTTAATTCTTTATTTTACACATCCCTATGGATCCGATACCGATACCCGATACCACAAAAGTATCGGATCTCGGTATCGGAATTCCGATACCGCAAGTATCGGCCAATACCCGATACTTGTGGTATCGGAATGCTCAACACTAGTTATTAACCAATGATTGTACTTTGTTTCTAATTGTTAACCGTTTAGATTCTGGAAGAAAACATCTCTGGCTTACGGAGTCTAAGACAAGACCTAGGAATGTTTGTCGAGTTGTTGGAGACAATTTGGATTTTTCCCAATTAATCACCCCAATTCCTGCAGGGATGAAATTATATCAAACAGGCGTTGCCGACACTGTGATGGGGAATTACCAACCACTAACAGGTCAACTAAGTATGGTACTAGGAGGGTGTCTTTTAACCTTAAATATGATATTACTTCTGACATTAATTTGGTGAAGTTGCTGGGAGGTATTGACAGTCCAAAGGGCATTGTTGCATATTGAAAATGACGTACTTGCCCCTTTATCATGATCGCCACATGCAGATATTGCTGATGTTCGATAAAGACTGGTGGGTGGTAATACGCATCTTTTAGGTCTAGGACTGCCATAAAGCAACGGGGACACAGAAGTTTTACATTGGATCGGATAGACTCCATTTTGAAGGTTTGATTTTCTAAGAAGATATTTAATCTCTTAAGGTTTATTATAGTTCTGTATGACCCGTCTGGTTTTAGGACCAAAAATAAAAGGGGAACAAAACCCCTTTCCCTTCTGATGAAAAGGGACTTCCACTAATACCACTTTGGATAGGAGATTTGTTGTTTCCTGCTCCAAAGTCTCCTGTTGAGTTTGAGACTTCAAAGAAGTCAATAGAAATGAGTCCAGAGGGACTCGGGCAAATTTTAATTTTAGGCCAGAAGTTATGAGGCTAGTTGCCCAAGAGTTGGAAGTTATTTGCCATTATCTGGAGAAAAAATAAAGACAATCTACCACCTATGGGTAGATCTGTTCTAATGGGGTTTGTCTTCTGTTTTCAATGGGCGCTTTCCAAAAAATGAACCTTTCTGTTTGGTGTCTATTGGCCCAGCGGTCCTGGTTTTTAAAATCCTTTTAATTAAATACGGGCTTCCGGAATGCTCTCCTATAAGATGGAAAATAATTATTTGGGAATCCCTTTTTCCTCTCACCTGCTTTAGTTAGGATTTCATCTAATTTTGTACCAAACAGGTACTCACCCTGGCATGGTAGGCCACATAGTTTAGATTTTGTTTGGGGATCTCCTTTCCAACCCTATAGCTAAAGAGCTTGGCGTGCTGCGTTAGTCAGGCCTGCTGATTTAGCCGGTAACCGAATGGAGTCAGCAGATGAATCCGCCAAAAAGGCTGTAACACCTCAGATCAAGGGTATAGAGGAGATCAGTTTATCTCTGGAGAGCCTGCCTTTTATCCCCTCCTCTAGGTCATGTAACCAGACTAACAAGGATCTTGCCGTACATGTAGCTGATATGGCCAGTTTGAATGCCCCTGTACATGATTCCCATGCCCTCTTTAAGAGGGAGTCAGCTTTACGGTCCAGTGAGTCTCGTAAAGAACCCGAATCCTCTACTGGCAGCAAGGTTTTTCTAGACGTGGATGCTACCGCCGCATCCGCCTTTGGGGCTCTTGTCCATGTAGATATATTTTCATCATTAAAAGGATAACGTCTTTTTGATGATGATGGTAACCCCCTTTGCCCCTGGCTCTCCCATTCTTTAGCAGCAATTAAAAATTTGGTTATTACTGGAAAAGTTGGTCTTTTCCTTTCTGATAAGCCAGCAAACATTATGTCCTGTGGTGTTTTAGGGTCTTTAGTGTCTTCAATGACCATGGTGTTACAGACAGATTTAACAAGATTATCAATGCTTTCTGTCGGAAAGCACGTAGCTTGTTCACCCTCTGAGGAAACATATTCCTGGGAAACGTCCGTATTTCTATCTTAAACATCAGCAGACTGGTCAGATTTTGGTGAATCATATTTTCTCCTATTTTTACTTTCAAGAATACGCTCGGAACCTCGGAACTCATCTCTAATCATTTTTCTAATGTCTTCCGAACTTACTGAAGATTCTTCACGTAAGGTGGATTAAATACATATGTGACAATCTCTTTGTATGAGTATCTGGGAACATAAAGCACATTGAGTTTTGTTTTTTCGGTTCTTTCTGCCTAGGGTGCATAGAAGAGGGAACAATAATCAGCTTAATAGGGTGGAATACACACTCTCCACAGTGAAGCTATATGCCAAGGTACCAGCCGAAGAGGAGGAGACAGAGGTAGAGGCTGAGGAATAGGTTGGTCCGATCTCTTATCTTTGGTACTGCTTGTGGAGGACCTGCTTTGTTTGGAGCATCCGCTGCTGCTCGTACGGCTGCCATGTGCTTTTGCAGTGACTTCTAATGAAGGCACCGCAGGGTCCTGAGTGGATGCCATGTTGGACGCCGGAGTATCAGCGCTGGTGGCCTTTTCATAATGGGGGCCACCATCTTCTTCCTGTTATTCCCGGAAGTCTTTGTCACTTCTGGGTTGGGGCCATACTGTGCGCCTGCGCACTGCTCCCAGCGCAGGCGGCGTCTATCCTCCTGGTTCACACCAGAAGTTTTTGCTTTACTTCTGGGGGAAGATACACTGGGGCCCAACGCCGCTCGTGCGCCTCCCGAGCACGGCGCGACGACATGCTTACCTGAGTGCTTTGCTCCCCGCAGGCCATGTGAAGATGGTGAACCTACATGAGCCAGGCGACTCCCCAGACCTAGCCTCACGGTGCCTGCCAGCAGAGGAGGGAGCTGACAGGACCCCTAAAGCTGCTTCTAGCTCTGGAGCGCTTGCCGTCCTCAAGGTATACCGCGCAAGCAGCATCCTCTTCTCCATGAGTTCCCTTAGGAACAGGAAACCAACTGTGGAAGCGAGGGGGACTGCCCCTTTAAGCTCTCCATAGGGTTTCCTGTTCCTAGGGGTGGATCCCCTCTTTCAAGAGTGCTGCTGTGTCAAAGAGAATAAAGGGGGAGAAGAATCTGCTACCCCTCTCAGACCCCAGAATCTCCACAAGGAGATCCTTATGACAGCTCCAGTACCTCTAGGGCAGCCTGTTCTGAAGAGGGGGGGGACCAGGAAGGGGTTACCTTGAACTTATCACACAGAACAGAAGAAAATTCTAATCTCAGCCCTGTTATTGGACTACTCACCCAGTCACTATTTGTAATCTGTGACCAGGCTGGGTGGAAGGCTGACAGTCTACCCCCCCACGGGGGAGGGTGTGGGGGGGGGGGGGCATGGGCACCAGTCATTGAGACTGTTTCTTACGCTCTCATGGTGAGCTTCCAAAACAAACCCATACCCATTTTCTTCCTCTCATTTTACTTGGCCTGGTTTCTGGAAGGCTACCTATGACAACCTTCTACTGAAGGGACACCAGTAGGAAGGGGTTGACAAGCTGAGGTTTCTCCAGACGCTCATCCAGAGAGGTACCACCACCCCCTCGGGATGGAAAAAAGTCTGACTGAATCCACAAAGGTATCAGAAAAGTACTGCAGCACCTTGAATCACTGGTAAGGAGCTTAGGATAGTCTCACGAGAGGCTCCCCTTTCAACTGAGTATCTAGTTGGTCCAACCAGACTATCATTGACCTGGCTGTACAAGTGGATGCCACTACTGGCCTCCAGGATCCTGCCGACAGCAGGAACAGGAAACAAACTGATGTGTGGGAGAGGTGCTGCCCTTTTGTATCTGTAGGTTTCCTGTCCATGAAGGGCAGATCCCTATTGTGGTGCTGTCCTGGGGACAAAATAAACATGCATTTCCTTTGTTTGTTTAAAGTCAGGGAACTGTGCTGCAAAAAAAATGCTGAATGAGGTGATATGCTGCATGTTAGCAAAAACTAGAGCTTAAAATACATAATCAAATTTCATGTACAGTTAGGTCCATATATATTTGGACAGAGACAACATTTTTCTAATTTTGGTTGTAGACATTACCACAATGGATTTTAAACAAAACAATTCAGATGCAGTTGAAGTTCAGACTTTCAGCTTTCATTTGAGGGTATCCACATTAAAATTGGATGAATGGTTTAGGAGTTTCAGCTCCTTAACATGTGCCACCCTGTTTTTAAAGGGACCAAAAGTAATTGGACAGATTCAATAATTTTAAATAAAATGTTCATTTTTAGTACTTGGTTGAAAACCCTTTGTTGGCAATGACTGCCTGAAGTCTTGAACTCATGGACATCACCAGACGCTGTGTTTCCTCCTTTTTGATGCTCTGCCAGGCCTTCACTGCAGTGGTTTTCAGTTGCTGTTTGTTTGTGGGCCTTTCTGTCTGAAGTTTAGTCTTTAACAAGTGAAATGCTGCTCAATTGGGTTGAGATCAGGTGACTGACTTTGCCATTCAAGAATATTCCACTTCTTTGCTTTAATAAACTCCTGGGTTGCTTTGGCTTTATGTTTTGGGTCATTGTCCATCTGTAGTATGAAACGACGACCAATCAGTTTGGCTGCATTTGGCTGGATGTGAGCACACAGTATGTCTCTGAATACCTCAGAATTCATTTGGCTGCTTCTGTCCTGTGTCACATCATCAATAAACACGAGTGACCCAGTGCCACTGGCAGCCATGCATGCCCAAGCCCTCACACCGTCTCTGCTGTGTTTTACAGATGATGTGGTATGCTTTGGATCATGAGCTGTTCCACGCCTTCGCCATACTTTTCTCTTTCCATCATTCTGGTAGAGATTGATCTTGGTTTCATCTATCCAAAGAATGTTCTTCCAGAACTGTGCTGGCATTTTTAGATGCTTTTTAGCAAAGTCCAGTCTAGCCTTTTTCTTCTTGATACTTATGAGTGGCTTGCACCGTGCAGTGAACCCTCTGTAGTTACTTTCATGCAGTCTTCTCTTTATGGTAGATTTGGATATTGATACGCCGACCTCCTGGAGAGTGTTGTTCACTTGGTTGGCTGTTGTGAAGGGGTTTCTCTTCACCATGGAGATTATTCTGCGATCATCCACCTCTGTTGTATTCCGTGGGCGCCCAGGTCTTTTTGCATTGATGAGTTCACCAGTGCTTTCTTTCTTAGGATGTACCAAACTGTAGATTTTGCCACTCCTGATATTGTAACAATTTCTCGAATGGTTTTTTTCTGTTTTCACAGCTTAAGGATGGCTTGTTTCACCTGCTTGGAGAGCTCCTTTGACCGCATGTTTACTTCACAGCAAAACCTTCCAAATGCAAGCACCACACCTCAAATCAACTCAGGCCTTTTATCTGCTTAATTGAGAATGATATAACGAACAGATTGCCCACACCTGTCCATGAAATAGCCTTGGAGTCAATTGTTCAATTACTTTTGGTCCCTTTAAAAAAACAGGGTGGCACATGTTAAGGAGCTGAAACTCCTAAACCCTTCATCCAATTTTAATGTGGATACCCTCAAATGAAAGCTGAAAGTCTGAACTTCAACTGCATCTGAATTGTTTTGTTTAAAATTCATTGTGGTAATGTCTATAACCAAAATTAAAATTTTTTGTCTCTGTCCAAATATATATGGACCCAACTGTATGTCGGTACTTTAAAACCCCGATATATATGGCAAAATCCAAAGCAAGAAACGGTGAACATTACTTCTGTACAGACAACCAAGGGTTATTCTTGCACAAGAGCTAGTGGTCAGTGACAACTGCAAGAAGAGTGGGGATGGATAATGTAGAGTGATGGGTGAATGTTCTCTGGGCAAATGTTCTCTGGCAAGGTGTTATCTGGCACACTTGTGTGCTAACTAACATCTACAGGTGCTGGAAAAATGTGTCTCAGCGCCTTCATGTCTCATGGCTGTTCCATCAGCTGCACCAAATGCAGGGATTGTATGTGTTGTGACTGTTGAAGAGCCGCAACACACTCATTTTTTAAAAACAGGCCAAAGACATTAGGACATGAGCATGCTCCGATCACACTTTACCTGAGCATGGTCTCTCACCACCATTAGTGACTGAATGGCAACCCAGTGATCCTGAAATTGGGACTTTAGACCCCCAAGTGCTGCCTTTTCCAGTCCCAAAGAATGAATGGCACACATGTGCCCTTCTGCTTCATTCAGGATGTAACTACAGACTGCCATTCTTAGGCTCAGCAGGGACAGAGGATGACTTTGAAAGCTTTTAACTTTCCAGTATTAATGCATTATAATATCTACAGTAGCCCAATACCAAGTTGTTGAGTGATTAGTAATAGGCTTTTGTAATCTAGGCAGAGGCCCTTTTTTTTTTATTTGAGGGGGCATGTTCTCTGTTCAAAGTGAGCTGTGGTGTTTGGCATTGGCCAGTCATGTACAGGGCATACTGGGAGAAGAACTACTGTAAAGTAAGTACACCGATGGTCACAATCAGGCCCTAGCGGTGCCAGAAATATTAATGACTTTTGGGGGTTCCTGCTGGAGATTTTGTATTGTAACCCACAATCTTAATTTTTCTCCTTGGACTGGGAGCTGTAGGTTGGAGACAAGTTTGTGTTTGTAGACCAGAGCCAACATCCCATTACCCAAAAGATGAACAGATCACAGCACACAGGTTATCCCCAGGCAATTTTATTAACAAAAATAAGTGCCTTCTTAAAAATGTACACCATCATTGAAGATTCTGAAATGAAAGAAAAAAAAAAGTTATATTTCTGTGGGGAACACAATTCAGCTATTGTGATTAGACACCAGTTATCACTTAACAGATGACAGGAGTAGAACTGGGGTAGAAGTTGTGAGACAACCAGAAAATAAAATGGCTTTATATTATAGTATGTTGACACATTACAATATCACGATGCCCAGTCCTGCCCAAGATGGTCTTCACTAGCCTCAGATTTGGGGCTAGCAGCTGCCAAAAAGCAGAGGTTAATCAGAGGCCATTAGGCCAGGTCAACCATTTCTCCACTTAACTAATGGAGTTAGTAACCAGAATATGAAAGGGCGAATGGAGTATACAATACTCTTCCAGAAATTCAACATCTACTAAATTGTGTATGCCATGAAGAGTTTTAGTTTTATCAGTACTTACACTGCTGGCATCTGCCCTCATTTTTGGTGCCAGTAGAAAAAGTTGTCCAGAAGAAACCCATCTGTGCTCGTCACTGGCTGCATCCACACTCCGCCCTGGCAAAGGATTGAACAAGTTACTGGGTGAAGGTTCTAAGGGGGCTTATTGGATTTAGAGCACATCAAGAAAAGTTAAAAAAAAAAAAAAAAAAAAAAAACACTTGGGAATCGGGATAGGTGGACATAATGTTCACTCCTGCAACATTTCTATCTTTGTACTAAAAAAAAAAAAAAAAAAAAAAAAAAAAAAAACAGATTGAAGTCTTAAGTTCTTTAAGTAGAAATTGTTTAGAGGGTCCCAGCAAAGGGGAAGAGCATATAAAAATTCCATGATTCTATGAGCTACTGTAGTCTAAGGGAAGACTCAGCTGTGAGTGCAATGCTGCTCTTAGCTGAGCCTTCGAGAATGAAGTGGAGGTGCAATGATACATCACTGCTTCATTCCAAGCTCTTCAGAACCCTAGTTTTAGGGACCAATGAAGGTTCCAGCAGTTAACTCATTTTTTAGCCTTTGTTCTGGAACAATGAGACAACCCCCTGTAACATTTCTAGGTGAACTTCACACTAGTTTTGAGTCAAACAACTCACCCAGTCTTTGCCGAGCAGGTATACAGGAACCCATTTGTGTGCAGACTGGATCAGAGGCCAGGTTGGAAGAATCACAGATAATCACATCACAATGAAAGTAGATCTGTGAAGCAATGTGCGATAACACCCAGTCATAAGTGGAAGGTTCTCCCCACAACATCTGCTACACTCCTTTCCATCTACAAAAGTTTTCATTAAAACATTTGTGCACCAAATATCACCCCCATAACACCACTGATTTGGACAACTTTAGGGGTTTTCAGAAAAAAAAAAAGTTTAAGTCACAGGCACTCGGCACTCACCTCTCCCGAGTAGGCTGCACCCCCATCCATGAAGGTAAAAGTCTTCACTTCAAACCTTTTTAGATGTGATGGAAACTGTACTCTGGCATCAGTCCTCACTGGGTGGAAGACTGTCAGATAAGGTTCGTTGTGTTCACAACTGAAAGTTGAAAAGCCTGTTAATGGACCAAGCCCTTTCCTGGTTCAGATGACATACTGAAGCTTGTCTGACCTTCATACTATAAACATAAGGATGAATGACCTTGGGGAAATCAAAACATCCAACACCGTGGAGACACCATCACGTGTTTCTCAATGCAGTGATCCAGAACACTGCCCCCATCCCTTATGGGAAATCTGCAAATGCATGTAGAAAAGCTGCGGAGACACCATCATGTGTTTCTCAATGCAAGCAATAAAGCGCCAGGTCTTTCACCAGGAAGGAACAACCACGGGAAGGGCAGCATCCAAAAAGGAAAACCACCTATGCCAAAACATGGTATCCATCCACAGACAGCTGTTTTGGGGTATTTGCCCCTCAGTGTGGAGTAGGAAACTGGCTATTAGTGCCTAGTAAAAAGGACCTACTCCACACTGATGAGGTGCAAATACCTCAAACAGCTGTCTGTGGATGGATACCATGTTTTGGCATAGGTGGTTTTCCTTTTTGGATGCTGCCCTTCCTGTGGTTGTTCCTTCCTGGTGAAAGACCTGGCTATTTATTGCTTGTGTTGAGAAAAGCCGGATTACGTACCGGTAATGCTCTTTTAATGAGTCCACGACAGCACCCCACATGAGAGAGAGGGATCCGCCCATAGGAACAGGAAACCTACAGAATAAAAGGAGGCGGTCCCCTCTCCTCCTCAGTTTAGTTACAGAGTATAAAAAGGGAACCGCAAAAGTGTTAGTATTCATTCTTATTCAGTCACATAAATTTCTTAACTCTATACAACCATTATTTGTGACCTTAAAGGAAAGAGCTGTGCACAATTTAGGGAGGGTAATACATGGGTGCTGTCGTGGACTCATTAAAAGAGCATTACCGGTACGTAATCCGGCTTTTTACCCTTCGCCACGACAGCACCCCACATGAGAGATTTTCAGAGAGTCATTATTTGGGTGGGATTACTGTATTAAGAACAGCTCTACCAAAGGTCAGATCAGAAGACGTGGACAGATCAAGTCTATAATGGTTGTAGAAGGTAGAAGGTGTAGACCAAGTTGCAGCCTTACATATTAAATGGATCGGTACATCTGCTTGTTCCGCCCAGGAGGAAGCCATGGCTCGTGTTGAGTGCGCTTTTATACCCACTGGAGGAATCTCGCCTTTTGACGTATAGGCCAAGCAGATAGCATCTCTGATCCACCGAGATATGGTAGCTCTCGTGACCCCATGTCCTTTCTTGTGGCCCTGAAAGGAGATAAACAGAGCCCTACTCTCCCTCCATGTCTGACACCTTTCTATATAAGTCAGGATGGCTCTTCTGACATCTAAGGTGTGGAACTTATGTTGTTCTGGAGTTACAGGTGAATCAAAAAAGGAAGGGAGAAATATTTCTTGTGACCTGTGGTAGGTGGACGCTACCTTAGGGAGGTATGAGGGGTCTGGTTTCAGGACTATCCGATCATGAAATATCAGTAAGAAAGGTGGGTCTACTGATAGGGCCTGGATGTCACTAACCCGTCTAGCTGAGGTTAGGGCTACTAGTAAGGCTACTTTATATGTTAGGATTTTTAAAGGTATTGAATCTAATGGTTCAAATGGAGAGCTTGTTAAGGCCTCTAATACTAGATTTAAATCCCACGGAGGTAGACGGGGAATATGGACCGGTTTACTACGTTCACAAGATTTTATGAATCTGGAGATCCACCTATTAGCTGCTATATTGCATCCATATAGGGCTCCTAATGCCGAGACCTGAACTCTTAAGGTATTTACAGATAGTCCTAACTCTCGGCCTTTTTGCAAGAACTCTAGGATAGGTGTGAGTGGAACTTGCTTAGTGAACGGTACCGTGTAGAAGTCTAAAAATTTATTCCATACCCTACTATATATTAGGGTGGTAGATCTTTTCCTGCTCAATAAGAGGGTGTTTACTAGTTCTGTTGAGAACCCTCTGGAACTTAATAGTTGCCTCTCAAATTCCACGCCGTCAAGTGAAGACCTTTCACTTGCGGGTGGAAAAAGGGGCCTTGGTACAGCAGCTCCTTGTCTGATGGGAGAATCCAAGGATCGCATAGGCACATGGTCTGGAGACAAGAGAACCATGGTCTTTTCGGCCAGAATGGTGCAATGAGGATTACTCTTGCCTGTTCCCTCCTGATCTTTCTGATCACTAGAGGAATCAGAGACATTGGAGGAAAGGCATATGCCAGTCTGAACCGCCAAGGATGGTGGAGAGAGTCCAACATATCTGGGTGATCCCTGGTGTTCAGGGAAGCGAACCTTTGTACTTGCCGGTTGTCTCTTGTGGCAAATAGGTCGATTTGTGGTATCCCCCATGCTTCTGTTATCCTTCTGAATATGGATTTGTTTAAGGTCCATTCTCCTTGACGCAACTCGTTTCTGCTGAGGTAGTCTGCCCTGATGTTCTCTACACCTTTGATGTGCAGGGCTGTTAAGGATGTTAGATGAGCCTCTGCCAGCTGAAAGATGTTTGCAGCTATGGTCATCAGACTTCCTGACTTTGTACCACCCTGACGGTTCAAGTATGCCACTGCGGTGGAATTGTCTGAGTAAATTCTTACATTTGTTCCATGAATCTGCGGAAGAAAATGATATAAGGCACATTCTATTGCTTTTAACTCCTTCCAGTTGGAGGAACATATTAATTCTGTCTGATCCCAAGTATTTTGGGCCAGATTGTCTTCCATATGTGCTCCCCACCCAATAGGGCTGGCGTCGGTGGTAATTATTTTAGACGGGTCTATTATCCATGGCACACCCCGTGATAGGTGGTCCATGTCTAGCCACCAGGATAGTGATTCTAAGACATTACTGGAAAGAGTTATTCTACTTTCTAGATAACCGTCTTTCCCCTGAGCCGACAATACTTCGTACTGCAGTTGACGGGTATGGAATTGTGCCCAAGGTACAGCAGGGATACATGATGATAATGACCCCAGTAAGGACATGGCCTTTCTTAGTGTCATGTAGGGTTTGCGTATTGCGTCTGATACCTTTGATTGTATAGTCAATCTCTTTGACTGAGGAAGAAAGCATTTCTGACTTACGGAGTCTAGCTGGATTCCTAGAAATGTCTGAACGGTTTCTGGATTCAGCCGAGATTTTTCGAAGTTGACGATCCAACCTAACTCCTGTAGGGACGAGATCGTATTAGATAAACGAGTTTTACATTGAAGTGCAGAGCTTCCTACCACTAGAAAGTCATCTAGGTAGGGTATTATCAAGGTATCTCGTTGGCGTAGATGAGCCATCACTTCTAGTATCACCTTAGTGAAGACGCGGGGAGCCATAGAAAGCCCAAATGGCATTGCAACATACTGAAAGTGACGAACCTTTCCCTCCAGGGTGACTGCTACCCTTAGGTACTGCTGATGTTCGGCATGTATGGGAAGATGGTAATAGGCGTCCTTTAAGTCTATTCCGGCCATGACACACCTAGGGAATAAGAGTTTTATGGTAGAACTAATGGATTCCATTTTGAAGGTATGATTACGCAGGAAAGAATTTAATTTTTTAAGATTTATGATGGTTCTAAATGAACCATCTGGTTTATTAATCAGGAATAAAGGGGAGTAGAACCCTTTCCCTTTTTGATCCTGGGGAACTTCTATCAGGACTTTTTTTTAGATAGAAGAGATAGGATCTCTATTTCTAGAGCCTTCTGTTGGTCCTGACCTTTTGGAGATGTTATTATGAAGGAATCCCAAGGGATTCGATCAAATTCTAATTTAAGGCCGTATTGCACAATGTCCAGAATCCACTGGCTGGATGTTATCTGTTCCCATTGGGGAAGAAAAAATTTTAATCTGCCGCCTACTTCCTGGTTAGCGGTATTTACGTCTCGGATTATGGGACCCGCTAAAAAAGGCACCTTTTTGCTTTGGGTCCTTCGACTCCCATCGCTCTCTTTGTTCAAGCGGCTTGTTCCTAGTAAAGGGGCGTCTCCTGAAGGCTCTCCTGTAGGATGGGAGATATTGGTTAGGGAAGCCTTTCTTCCTTTCACCTGCTTTATTCAGGAGTTCATCCAGCGTCTTCCCAAAAAGGAACTCACCCTGACAGGGAATCGCACAAAGTTTCGCTTTAGCTTGTGCGTCCCCCTTCCAATTCTTTAGCCAGAGTGCACGCCGGGCTGTGTTGACTAGGCCGGCTGACCTGGCTGCAAGACGTAGCGAGTCCACTGAGGCATCAGCTAGGAATGCTACTGCTTCTTTAATTTGAGGCAATTTCAGCAGGATAGATTCCCTCGAAGTTTTGCCTCTAATCTGTTCCTCCAATTGCTCCGTCCATACTAGTAGAGATCTTGCAGTACAGGTACTAGATATGGCGGGCCTGAAAGCCCCCGTATTGACTTCCCATGACCTCTTTAGTAAAGCTTCTGCTTTACGGTCCAGCGGGTCTGTCAGGACCCCTGAATCCTCCACTGGTAGGACCGACTGTTTGGTTGTGGAGGCTACCGCAGCATCAACTTTCGGCACCTTTGACCAGGTGTTTAGGTCTTCATCGCTGAAGGGATAGCGCCTTTTAGAGGATGATGGTAAAAACCCTCTATTCTGCTTGTCCCACTCCTTTTTAACAATATCTTTGATGGTTTGTATGACGGGGAAGGACCTACGTTTCCTCTGTCCTAACCCCGCAAACATTATGTCCTGTGCTGATTTCTTCTTTCCCATCTGGGCACCCCATCGTGCTCCTGACAGATTTTATTAAATTGTCCACATTACTGTTGGGAAGACAAAGTCCCCCTTCAGTCTCGGATGAGCTCGGCTGAGATCCCTCTTCGTCTGAAGAAATACATACACCCTCTGACTCCGAACTAACCGGAGACCGGGACCTGCTAGGCTGACGGGTACTGGCGCTACTTGTCTGCGCCAAACCCTGCATCTCTTCTCGGATAATAGCTCTGACATCTGAGGGAGTCATGATATTTTCCTGCCGTAGAGTTTGCATGATACACTCCGCACACAGTTTTTTGGCATAATCATCCGGGAGGGGCTGCGTACATAAAGCACACTCTTTATGCTTAGATTTGTGTGTCCTTTTCTTAGTCTAGAGGAAGGATACAGGAGGAACATATATCAGCATATAGGAAGAGACTCTTTCAAAAACTCACCCAGTGAAGCTGACAGGTACCAGTTCTGGAGGCGGAATTCGTTTGGTGGTAGAACTCTTCTCTGGAGGTCGGCCACCACTCTTTGTGCTGCTCCTCGTGCTTCTCTCCCTGCTGGGAGAGCGCTGTTGCACTGCGGGCAGGTGCGCGTCGGCCGGTGAAGCCATTTCACACACACCGGCCCGACGCTAGCGCTGCATTTTTAAAACTGCCGCCCATTCTCCTGCCTCCCCGGACCAACCCGGAAGTGCTCCCGCGACTTCCGGGTTAGACGCGCCGCTCTCACTCACCATGCGGCAGCCGGAGACTATTAAGCCGGCCGCTGCAGCGCGCGTGTCCTCACAGTGCCGGCCGGACCTACGGTGACCGGACCCGGACCGTGAATGTTTGGCCAGACGAGGGGGGAGGCTGCAAGCAGGGGCTCCCCCGCCGCTGCTTCTGGTACCACAGCCCCTGCCGTTCCCACAGAAACCGGCGCAGGCGGGTGCATGGCCCAGGGATCCTCTTCATCTGTAGGTAAGCCGGGTCCCTGTAGGAACAGGAAACCTAAACTGAGGAGGAGAGGGGACCGCCTCCTTTTATTCTGTAGGTTTCCTGTTCCTATGGGCGGATCCCTCTCTCATGTGGGGTGCTGTCGTGGCGAAGGGTAAAACACGTGATGGTGTCTCCGCGGCTTTTCTACATGACCTTCATACTAGGCTGTCCATGAATTGGTGCAGTCTATGGTGGACATCCTGCCAGAAGGCAATGGGCATCACTTGCTGGAACAGAAGAAGAAGTCTTTTCTCCAACCAGTGCAGTTAACTCCTGGTATTCCTGATGTTATGGGGCATACCCATTTTGGGGGGGGTTTGGCAGTGACTAGAGCAATAGGTTGGAGACTTCTGCCACCATTGTTGTGCCCAAGATCTACTTTGCTTTGAGCCTTAAAGCAAAAGATTAAAACCCTGGCTCAACCATAATGGGTTCACCGGTCTTCAGCCAACAGGCACAACCTACTGTCTGCTGCAATTCCCTGGAGCATCAGATTTATAGGTTTGGTGTGACAGGAATTCTATCAGGTTTGCAGAGCTTTTGGCCACAGACCAGAGCCATCAGTGCAGCCAATGGATCAGGGTTTCTTGAATCTTATCTCTGCAGATTAAGTTTGCCAACTTTTTAAAATGCCACATTCCAATTCCTGCACCAACCCAAACAGTAAAGCTGTAAAACTGATCAGCCAGTTGTGTATAGTCAGAAAGTGGCAAATCTGCATTAACTTTTCTAGAAAGACTTAACCAATTCCATTTGTCAGACAATTCTTCCATAAACAATGGCAAATACTTGTTTGCATATAATTCAAGACAGTTAGAAGTAACCATATTTTCCAACTCGTAAGCAAACAACTGCAAATGCTTAAGGAGTCTTCACATTTATTGAAATGCTCAAAAGATCTGCAGCAGGATCATGGTACCAAATCCTTGCATGCAAAGATTAAAGCAGTTGTCTTCAACCCTTCTTACCTTGAGAGCCACATCTGGCATGCCCATCCTTCCACAACCATCGAGTAATCCATAGCCCCAATTTGTGGGGATGCCACAAGTATCATACCAGCCAACCTTCCTTATTGGCAGGATATACATTCAAGGGTTGCCACCTTACCCTCAAGTTATTGCATCCAACTTTAACCACCCCTCCAAAAGGCATCATACCATCTTTATCCCCCCTACCAGATTTGTTCTGGCAACTCACAGAATTGACCATTTTGAGACCTTTCCATAGTTTACTAGACCTCATGCACCAGGGTGCCAGATGGCCATGAACCACACATGGCTCCCAAGCAACAGGTTGGTGCAACAAACTAGCATCATAACAGAATGGTGTCTATTACCTGTTGCGGATAATAGGCCATGTAGGAAAGCTTCTCATATCAGGAGTTGTAGTAGCCCAGCAACTGTCCAAGAAGAGTTCCAGCTGTGGATCAGAACTGTGTAGAAGCTCAACCTCAAAATACAGCGGTTCCCTTAAGTACTTAATAACTGGGTATTCTGTATCTTCATAGAAGACATTATATCCATCACCTAAAAGATTTGCATTCCAGGAAAGTGATTAGTTGCGCAAGAGCACAGAAGGCGAATAGTGGATTTGCAAAAATAAATGCAGGTCCCTCAAATGTAGCTTGTACTCATCTCAAGAACTGTGCCCTGTTGTGCCACTTTCAGTAGAGTTGGGTGGAAATCACAGATTCATGCGAATTCCTACCAGTCCACATATTGTGGCATGTGCTAGGACCCTAGTCTAGATCAATTCAGTTCCCATTGGTAAGCTTTAAAACAACAGTTATGGAAATACTATATCTTTAGGACATTAGAAAAGCATTTTAAAGACACCAAAGTGTAGGAACTAGAATGAAGTCAGGTCATAGCTGGCCACTGCTTACTTTTACTGAGCCTTAACACAAGATCTAGAGGAGCAATTCCAGTCTGTGCAGTGGGTGTAGGGTTGTCTTCATAGCTGTAGTCCACAACCAAGGTGCTGTTTGTTGTGTAGTTACAGGTCACATACATGCTATACAGAAAAAAATATTTATTATAAGTCTTTAACCTTCCAGAATATAAAATAGCTGCCATTTAATATTTAGACTAAAAATTGTACGTCAACAGGAAGTCTTCAAGACTTAGAAAACTTACGTGAATAAGATTTTTCCACTTGAGATACTCGAGTAGGTTACATCATTCTCATAGATCATCAGGTTACGCTGAAACTGAAAAAGAAGTAGTTG
This sequence comes from Ranitomeya imitator, assembly GCF_032444005.1. Taxonomy (NCBI): domain Eukaryota; kingdom Metazoa; phylum Chordata; class Amphibia; order Anura; family Dendrobatidae; genus Ranitomeya; species Ranitomeya imitator. Next base: position 638,960,768 of record NC_091286.1, read on the forward strand.
TATATAAAATTGTGATGTCTCGTGTGTATGGGGGATTGTTGACTTGACAAGTTTTAAAGCTGATCATGTTTGATCCCTTATTTCTCCCAATACAGTGGCGTAGGAAGGGGGGTGCGGGGGGGGCGGTCCGCCCCGGGCGGCACAATGCAGGGGGCGGCCGGCGCTGCAGAAGAAAAAAAAAAAAAAAAAAAAAGACGCCCCTTTAAATCTTCGGGCGGCGCCGTCCGCCGCCACGACCAGGGCCAGCTCCCCCCACCACCGGACCCCGCCCCCCGCTCTATACTCACCTCTCCTGGTTCCTGCGGCGCCGGCAGCTGCAGCGTCCTCTGACTCTGCGACGTCTCAGAGCAGAGGGCGCGATGACGTCACTACTGTGCGCGCCGCTCTGCCTCTCTGTCCTGAGCGTCGCAGAGCCGGAGAGACGCTGACTGCACCGGACCTGCGCTAGGAACGGGAGAGGTGAGGATTTTACTTTTTTTTTTTTTTTTTCCTTTATGTCTGACTGTCTGGGGCTGGGGCAATGCTGGAGACCATGGGGCAGATTGCTGGACACACTGGGGCAGTACTGGAGACCATGGGGCAGATTGCTGGACACACTGGGGCAATACAGGAGACCATGGGGCAGATTGCTGGACACACTGGGGCAATACAGGAGACCATGGGGCAGAATGCTGGACACACTGGGGCAATACTGGAGACCATGGGGCAGAATGCTGGACACACTGGGGCAATACTGGAGACCATGGGGCAGAATGCTGGACACACTGGGGCAATACTGGAGACCATGGGGCAGAATGCTGGACACACTGGGGCAATACTGGAGACCATGGGGCAGAATGCTGGACACACTGGGGCAATACTGGAGACCATGGGGCAGAATGCTGGACACACTGGGGCAATACTGGAGACCATGGGGCAGATTGCTGGACACACCGGGGCAATACTGGAGACCATGGGGCAGATTGCTGGACACACTGGGGGTAATATGCTGGACACACTGGGGCAGATTGCTGGACAACATGGGGGTAATATGCTGGACACACTGGGGCAGATTGCTGGACAACATGGGGGTAATATGCTGGACAACATGGGGGTAATATGCTGGACACACTGGGGGCAGGACTTGAGGCATGGGCAGAATGTAGATACGGGGCATGATTGGAGACACGGGGCAGGATTGGATCATGGGGCAGGACAGATACGATGGAGGCTGGTGGGGCAGGATGGGGAGATCATATGGGGTAGAATGGATACTCATGAGGGCAGGATACGACAACATATGGCTGGAGCCAGGAATGAGATAAACGGGGCCAGGGTGGGGAATATTATTACCATAGGGGATAATTAAGGGATATTGTTACTGCAGTGATGTATTTATTTTATTTTTTGAGTATACTGTTTTAAATGGGGGGGCGGTCCTGTTACTGTGCAGAGTGACACTATATCACCTTTTTTTCTTCATGTGGTGTAATGTAGAAGTTGTGAAAAATTAAGTAATGTGTTCTGCAAGCGGAGCTCGAGATAACTGTGTTATTTCCTGCAGAAACGAGTCCTGGCTGGAAGGAATGATGGCGGTCTGTGCTGGATGAAAGATGAAGGACTTCACCTAGAGACGTCACTGGTGAGTCAGTGTTACCTATACACTGACACTATACACTGTATACTATATAGAGGTCCTGTGTATAATGTCATCAGTGATCTCTGTATTACCTCTACACAGACACTGCATACTAAGTACAGATCTCCTGTGAATACTGGCACTTATGGTGATAGTATTGTGGTTTTTTTTTTATTACTGATCAGTATTGTAGTATTCAGTCACTATGTGGTGGTAATATGTGGTCTGGAAATGGTGCGGTGGTATTTGTCCCTTGTATGTAGTATTAGTCGGTCACTATGTGGCCTGGTCATGGTGTGGTGGTATTAAGTCACAGGTGTGGCATGTGGGGGTGACACCATTAGGCCCAGTTTAAGTTCTACAAAACAGGAAAACCATTTTTGGTAACCTTTGTGTGTATTGAGCTGGGGGGGGGGGGGGATGGGGAGGGGGGCGCCAAACTCGGGATCAGCCCCGGGCGGCAAAAGCTCTAGCTACGCCTCTGTCCCAATACCTTTAGTTGTGCAAGATTGGTAGCTACATAAGGAGTGTAGCAGCTCTTGTAGAGAACAGAGCAAGTGATACCATGTATTAGTATTATGAAATCAGGAGATAGCAATCCCTTTTCAGGGTATGTGCACACATCAGGATTTCTTGCAGAAATTTTCCTAACAAAAACCAGACATTTCAACCAGAAATCCGCATGAGTTTATACCGCGATTTTCACGCGTTTTTGGTGCGTTTTCCAAATGCATAGAATAGCGGGAAAAATGCAGAAAATCCACAAAATTAATGAACATGCTGCTTTTTTTTACTACAATGTGTTTTTTTTTGCGGTACAAAATGCATCATGTGCACAAAAAATGGCAGAAAGCATTCTAAATGATATTGCATATGTCTGCGGTTTCTAATGCGGTTTTATCGCATTTTTATCGGCCATGTGAGCTTGTTTTTTGCGGGACAAGTTGTACTTTTGAACATCATTGGTTTTATTATGTTGTGTACTAGAAAACAGGCCAAAAATTTCAAGTGCGGTGAAATTGAAAAAAAAAAAAAAAAAAAAGTCCAGTCCCACACTTGTTCATTTGGCTTCTTTACCAAATACTAAAACTGACCTGCCATTATGATTCTCCAGGTGATTAGGAGTTCATAGTCAACAAATATGTCTAGGTTCTTTTTTTATTTAAGTGGTGAAAAAAAAATCCAAACTGTTAAGAAAAAAAAACGAGCCATTTTCCAATACCTGCAGTGTCTCCATTTTTCGTGTTCTCAGGTTGGGTGAGGGCTTATGTTTTGCGTGCCGAGCTGACATTTTAATCCTACCATTTTGGTGCAGATATGATCTTCTGATCGCCCATTATTGCATTTTAATGCAATGTCATTTCGACCAAAACACCATAATTTTGGCATTTTGACTCACTACAACGTTTAGCGATCAGTTTATTTTTATTTTTTTATTTTTTACTGATTGGGAGATTCTGAATGTGCATGTTTGACTTTAATTTTTATTGTTTTGAATGGGGCAAAAGGGGGTGATTGAAATTTAATATTTTTAAAAACCTTTTTTGTTTTTCGCATGCTTGAGTAGTCTCCATAGGAGACTAGAAGCTGCCATAACTTGATCGGCTCTGCTACATAGAGGTGATGTTCAGATCGCCTCTATATAGCAGATTTACTGACTTGCTATGAGCACTGACCATAGGGGGCGCTCACAACAAGCAAGCTCTGAACCATAGAGGTCTCCAGGAGACCTCAGGTTGTAATGCCAAACCAGAGACTCAATCACGTGACACAGGTCACCAGTGTGTATATTTCTGGCCCGATGGCCAGGAGCACAATTTAAATGCCACTGTCAGTTTGACAGCAGCATTTAACTGGTTAATCGCTGCAGGTGGATCGCGATTCCTCCTGCAAATGTCAGCTGTTCAAGACAGCTGACATGTCCCTGGAAAGATGTGGGCTCACATCACATCAAAGGGAGGGACCCCAACATCAGCATACTATTATGGCTGATGTCAGTAAAGGGTTAAGTGGTTATCCCATACAACATTTCATGGATTGGAACTTTACAATACCAACCGAGCCCATAAATCAAAATAAAATATTGTGTCCAATGGAAAGCTTTACCCGTCGTGTTGTTCTACAATCTTTTACACTGAACACAAATTTTGCTATGCCGTCGAGTACAACTGGGCGACAGCTGGCATCTCTCAATACGAGTCTTGACAGGTCCATGTCTGGAATATTCCACAACTTTTTTACTGACACTTCCATTGTTCCATCTGAAAGGCAAACTGTAAAGACTGTATTAGACACTAAAGATTCACCACCTTTTCTCACTTTTTGCCAATGCCTTGCACATACCAACTGGGTTTGATTGTGGGTCACAGGAAATTACAACTGAGGAGACTTCATTTCCAACTCGATCCCTTATACTTATAGGAATGGTTACAGCAAAACCTGCACTGGTCACCTGAGAGCAGGGAGACATGATTGTTAGCCCAAATGGGTCCTTAACATCACTAAAAGGGGCATTCCATTTTCAGCAGACTACCCACTCATCTATACACAATGAAAAGTTGAAGCTTCTCATACTTTCTAGATTACTACTGGGCTTCAGTTTGCTGGGATTTTTTGTTTAATGGCTTTAGTGGTTAGTGTGGAAGTTGAAAAATTAAATGCATTTCCTATCAATTTAAAAAATTTGATTTTTTGCACAGACTGGAAAAATGGAAATCATTTTGGAAACTGATCAATGACAATCTGTATCCTTCTATGTTGGCTTTTGGTCATTTCACAAAGCAACAATTGCAGTGCCAATCCATTTTGACAGTTGTGATTAGGCCATACAGATCCAGCCATTGAAACCATTTGACACCAATTCTGCACTTCAAGGTCAGATTCTACTATATCCTCAGTATATGCAAAATATTGAAGGTTATGTAACCTTGTAGGCACTTACCTCATCCATGACCAGATTAGAGGCTGCAGGTACCTCAACTGTAGAATGTGTTGCGTTGACATTTGATAGCAAGCCACTACTTAATGTGGCCTGCACATTGTTGATGTATATAAGCCAGCTTGGATCAAGGTTTCCCAGCGTTGTAGTCAACAAGCCACCTTTTTGTCCACAAGGACCAACAGTTGGTTGACCTGAAAGGGAGAAAACAACCAGTGCCAGCTTGTAGATGAGTTGAAAACTGGTGCATAGCTCCCATCAAGTGGCCCCAAGAGTAGTCGTAGAAGAGTTAGAGCCAGGAACAAGGTTAGCTATACCATTTCCATGTTGGGTGTACTGCCCCTTTGGAGGTCGTGCTTAATACATAAGGTTTAGCTCAGTTGGGTAGCCATTAGGCTAGTATTTTTAGGAAAGGTTTTTCCCAGGTTAGCCAGTTAGAGTCTAGGACTCTGAACATGTGCAAGTTCAGAGTAGAGTAGTCAGGTAAGGAAAGAGGAGTAGAGAGTAAAGCTGGATAAGAGGCAGATGCAGCAGGATACATCTGAAGTTTGCTCTTGAAGCCAGGGCTGTATTGGACTTGAGGTCCGAAAGGTATTGAGTGCCATACCCCTGTGAGGAAGATGTCACCTGGATCTCAGAGGAAGGATGGTGGTCCTCAGAAGGAAGGTTCCTAGGGTCAGCAAGAGCAGTCGGGCAGAAAGTAAAAGGCTGAGACCAGAAAACATCACTAAAGTAGGACTGACTTATTCTGTATGCTGCAACTATCTTAATCGCACGGTAAAGCTGAACCAGTTAACCTAGACCCAAAGTCTCTGGTCTTGTCTGAAGCTACAGCTGGACCCAGTCCCCTGGACAAGGAGGTAGAAAGCTCCGGAAGGACAGCGAGATTAAAACTATTAAGTCTGAAGTGTTGCTTTAAGGCATTTGTATCGAGAATTATTGTAGAGTGATAACAGTTCTATGGAATGATCATATCTGTAAGAGCGGGTGAAGCCAACCCAGAACCTACAGGAGGGTCCCCTGTGTGACAAGTGGTTCTGCCGCAGAAATGTGACATTGACCATCAGATTGGAAGATAGTCACCACCATAACTGCAAGGCCCATGGAAGGGGCCTTATATGTGGAAAGACAAAGCAAGCCAGAGGGTGGCAGTTTTAAAGAGTAGTTATCCAGTAGGGAGGTGAAAGTTATCAGGAAACAAAGACCTGGCTTTAGCAGAGGCCTCTTGGTTAAAAGGGTCCTTGGGTGGTGGATAAGGTCAGATACTGAAGTACCATGCGAGCAGCATATGATCAGTAGTTTAGTGGTGATATTTGGCAATGCTTCAACCTCCCTAAGGCATGACAGATTTAAAAATCAGAATCTTTCATAAATTTCTAACTCAAACAAGTCAGACTGTTCCCACAGTGCTGGTGAATACCAGTCTGATTTGTCATGTGGCATCCTGGTATTGTAGCTTTGCTGCAATGTCACTGCAAGAAAGCAGCCATTGATCGTTCAGTTTAATGCAAACTTTAGTTTCATCCATCCAAAAAGCCGAGCTCAAAGTCTATGAATGCATAAGGCCGGGATCACACATGCGAGAAACACGTCCGTGTCTCACCTGTGAAATCCAAGCTCTGGCGCCGGCACTGTGGAGCGTAGCGTGCGGCCGCATAGCAACACATGGAGCTGCACGCTCCGCTCTGGAGTGCCTGCGCCGGAGCTTGGATTTCACATGTGAGACACGGATGTGTTTCTCGCATGTGTGATCCCGGCATAAGACAGAGCATCCTCCCTCCACTCATGGCACATGTTTCAACACTTTATTCAGGTTATGTACTAGATACTGTAAATATCAGCAGTATAAGCAGTACAGAAGAGATTAGCCTACTCACGTATTAAACAGTCAATGGTTGCCGGTGTAGTGAAGGTTTCCTCATTTGGAATAATTAGGAATCCAAAAGTTACATTCAGAGTGAACAGGATGCCATCAGGGACAGTCTGAAATATGTAACAAGTCAGAACATTTCCTGCAATCCCCAAACAAGAGTCAACTAGCTGCCTGCTACCCTTAAAGTCAAAGCCTACTCTGGTACCTTCTGATCCCCATCCTGCCTGGAGAGGGGACTGCAGCTACCAGTCCAGAGGACATATCAAAAGGGCGTCTGTGGGAATCCTGGAATGAGACCATCATGGCTGCTTAGAACTCCCATAGTTGTGGGAGAGCCATGTAGGACACTCCATTGTCCAAATCAACCAGGGCTCATCTTCGACATGGCAGGGATGGGACTCCATCTCATGCATTTCCTGAAACTCTTGCATCCACCACTTTAAGGCAAGTCTATCACTCCCCAAACTACATATTCAGTTAAACATCTATGTAGAGGATGTAGCTACCATAAGAATCATATCAGTTAACAGTGTTACATGACCTGGGAATCTAAAGTATCGCAGCTGTTCACAGCTATGCAATAGATTTGCCTTTTAGAAGAAGTTTGTCATCACCCCAGCTCTGATGTCAGTATCTTCTGCTTTTTTAGTTAGTGTCCAACAGCCATATTAAGAAACTCCTGTCTTTGCATCGGATTTAGATTTACAATCATAGTAGTTAAAACTGAAGTTCAGCGTGAAAATAAACCTTCATATGTGCCTCTGCAGTCGAGTCAAGCCATCTGATGGAGTCTACATGCGAGTACTGGCACAGAGACCGCCAAGACAGTGTCTCAAGAGCCCTACACATGCAGCCTAGTTATGGAGTCAGAACAGGCAGTTTTGAGGTCGTTACACAAACCCACATGCAAGTGAGGGCACCTTGGTGAACGCTTCGTGTGGCCAGTGTCTTGGTGCACAGTTACACTCTTTGCATGTCAAGTGCTGCTTTTGAGTTTGATGGACAGCGCCTACATTTTAGTGGTGTGGCTGCATGAAAAAGTATTTTGTCTACTTTTTACAAAGGCCAAAAGCCTAGTGTCCACACCTTTAGTACCAAATACACAAACATGCCGTGGAGCCAATATAATCTACATGGTGTTGGAACCCTGCGATTAATATATGAACTTCAATATTGCTGCAAATATTAAGTGTATGGGTAGTGTTTTTGATCAAAGATCTCAAAAGCCAGCCACGTCGAGGCAACCTTTAGTATGGATGGTCTCTAGCCACTAGATGTCTTACCTCTGTGCCAAAACCAAATCATGTGAACGAGGAATGGTTGGATGGGGTATCTGCTCGTTGGTCACAAACACCCATATCTTTATGTTTAATTAAAGCAATATTTGAGTTCATATGTTCATTAATCACAGTGTGCTTGGTTATAGAGGCCAAGTCTCCTATATAGAGGTTTGAAAGTGGGAGAAGTTCTAGCACTTATGTTCTTACCAGGTTATCTTAGAAACGGTTAGATTTGAAGTCTTACATACCTCTTTAGTCACGCGATCATCACCAAAAGGAACTTTAAGAATGAAGGTCACATTTCCATTCGGAAGAGTTTTATTCTCAATAACGTATCCAAGGTTGACAGCTTCTGGCACCGGCAGTGTGACGCCACCAATCGTCAAATTAATTAACAGGACATCAGGGAGGAAGGTTCCAACCGTGATGTTAAACTTTAGAGTTGTTAGTATGGTTACTGCAAGGGAGGAGAACGAACAGGTTGTAGGACTTAAGGGAATCCTTCAAGAGGTTTTTGCCAGGTCATTGAGAGCTGGATGATTTCAGGGTTGAGACACTGATGTAAGTGATGTGTGCAGTTATTGCTTCAGTTTTTTCTGCTGATGTTGCAGAGCTGTACAAACCCACTCACATCACTAATTGGCAGTTTTCTGCCTATGCAAAGCCATCAGTGGTGGGGGTTAAATGGCAGTTAACTAGGAGGCACTAGACACCTAGTCCTGCAGTGAATCTCCTGCTGATAAAACACTAGTTGTATTTAAATTGTAAAACAGCCTAGTGACAAATTGCAGAAATAAAGATCTCAGCCCCTACATCATGCTGCTCAGAATACATAAGACACCCTTCTGTAATGACTTACCATTGGATACAACAGTCGGATGTTGCACAAATGGGGTCGTTATATCCTTAATGATCGTGTACTTTGTGATGCCCCAGCTATCGTCCAGCCACAGGTTTTCAAGAAATGGGCGGATAGTATAGGTTATCCCATACTGGGAATTTACAACATGGCTCTGGAGACGAAACGAGTAAAGACTGTTAGATGTACTCAGCTCTGCACAATTGGGCAGGGTCTACGTGAAGGTTTTAATACTACATTTATTTACTCAAAATACAGAGATTATGTACACATTGCCACATCGGATAATGAGACAGCAACAGATAGAATAGAAAGTTATTAATGGTGGTCTTGTGATAAAAAAATATACAGGAGTTGACAATACATTGATAAGTGTATTATGTGAAGATGTTAGAATAAGTCATAATTAAAATTAAACAATTAAGTGAGTGCTGTACCAAACAGATCAAGGGAATGCGTCACATTCTACAGAGTTTATGCTAGACCACATAATAGAAAATGAGCAGCTGAGAAGAATGATATATGGGTTTGTTGGAAGAGTTTTAGGATCACTTATTTATTGAAATCCCTGCTTGCATGCATACAAGTCTGGTGGGTGGTCCTACTAGTGATTGACAGCTTCTTGGCATGTACGGTCATACCGTTAATCACCGATAGGACTGCTCACTGGACTCAATGAATAAAAGTGAAAGTTTTCTGAAAACTAATCCACAAGTATCTGATCAGCTCCTTCTGCTCCAACATCCAACCTGCGGATCAGCCCCCTTTAAGGGTACACATCACAGATGTAAAAGTCAAGTTTATCAAGTCTCAAGTGCAAATAAGTGTATAATTTTTTGTCAAGTGGAGGATGTTGAGAATAGACCAAAACTTAAAACTGGAAATTTCATTTGAGAAAACTCCAAGGAGCACACTTCATAGTCTCAGACTGACAATTCATCCCATCACTCAGGATCAGAGAATTTTAAAATCAGGTTTTCTGAATTACCTTATAGTATCCTCCCACAGCCCCCACTGGTATTCTTATGTTGGTGGCAGTGTTGCTGTCGACAATCTCATACTGTCTAGAAAGAATCTCCGCGTCTGTTAGATTTAGAAGGTCAACACCGAACTGGATAAGACTGTTTTGGATTGTTTTTGAACCAGTGAGAAGCGGTGAAATGTTCTTCTGGACGGACCATACGATGGAGCCGCTCACGAACCTCACATCATCTACAAATGGAGTGAACACCAACAGTTTAGGAGACCCAAGAGTTGGGTATTGGGGTGGAAGCTGTGAGGAGACCCAAGAGTTGGGTATTGGGGTGGAAGCTGTGAGGAACTCCATTAAGAACATTTAAAGAGACTTAAAGGGAACCTGTCACCCCAAAAATCACGGGTAAGGTAAGCCCACCGGCATCAGGGGCTTATCTGCAGCATTCTGTAATGCCGTAGATAAGCCCCCGATGTTACCTGAAAAAGGAGAAAACTAGGAGTTAGTCATACCGGTAACGGTATTTCCAGGAGTCCATCATGACAGCACCACAGGAAGTTGCTCTTCATATCCTTGATAGGGACAGGAACACAGAAGAGGTTAAATAGCCCCTCCCCACCTCCACCCCTCAGTGATTTTACAAAGTACCACATCAGGATGGATACAACAATTTTATTGAACTTTCTCTCTACATGTTCATATCACATATTAGACAAGAGTTCAAGGGGGGGGCAAATAATGGGTGCGGTCATGATGGACTCCTGGAAATACCGTTACCGGTATGACTAACTCCTAGTTTCCAGGTCGTCCACATGACAGCACCACAGGAGAAATACCAAATAACTCCTATTAGGGCGGTATTACAGCTTGGAGGACTTTTTGATCTGAGGGATGGATGGGAACATGATAGTAAGCATGTTTGAGATCTAGCGTGCACATTACAGAGTTCTTTTTTATTAGCGGTGTAATTGATTTGAGAGATTCCATCTTGAAGCGTTTGTACGCCACCCATTTGTTTAATGGTTTTAAGTTTATTATTGTTCGGTAATCTCCGTTTGGTTTTCTTATGGAGAACAGACTGGAGTAATGCCCCTGAAAATGTTGATGGGGTACCGGTATTATGACGTTTAATTCTAAGAGTTCCTGTATGTCTGTTATCAGCCTTTGATGTACTGCTGATGACTGTCTGTGTTATGCAGAATCTCTTGGGGGGTAGATGAGTAAACTCTATCCTGTAACCCTGTGCCACTGTCTGTAGAATCCACTGATTCTGAGTTATGTTCTGCCATCCTTCTTGGAAGTATTGTAGTCTCCCTCCTATATTGTTGGCGTCATTGTTTGCTGGGTCCTGTTGATTGGTCTCGAAAGGAACCTCTTCCTCCTTTAGGGTAGCTCCACCAATCGGACTTCCTCTTGCCTCTGTAGTCCTGTCTTGGGTGGGAGCGAGTTTTTCGGAAGAATTGCGGTTTCTTTGGCTTCTCCTCAGGGAAGCCTTTCTTCTTATCAGATGCTTTTTCAAGTAGCTCGTCAAGGACTGGACCAAAGACGCGAGAACCTGAGAATGGAATCGAACACAGCTTGTTCTTGGATTGGGTATCTCCCGTCCACGATCTCAGCCATAAGGCCCTTCTTGCTGCGTTTGACAGTGCATTATTCCGGGCAGCAAAGCGTACGGATTCCGCTGAAGCATCTGCCATGAAATCAGTCGCCATCTTTAAAACTGAAAAGGATTTAAGGATTTCTTCCCTTGGAGTTCTATTTTTAATATGACTCTCCAGCTCGTCCACCCAAAGACTCATGGACCTTGCTACAGAGGTAGCCGCTATATTCGTCTTCATAATGGCGGCTGACGATTCCCAGGCTTTCTTAAGATCTTCTGACCTCTTATCCTTTGGGTCTTTTAACCCTGACGAGTCCTCAAAGGGAATAGCCGTTTTCCTTGTGACTTTGGCCACAGGAATGTCGATCTTTGGAACAGACTCCCAGACTTTAGTTTCTTCTGGGTCAAAAGGAAGACGGTATTTGAAGTCTCTCGGGACTACTAATTTTTTCCCTACGTCTTCCCACTCTTCCATTATCATCGCAGTTATGTGATTGTTGACCGGAAAAACTCTATTCCTGCGAGTTCTCAGGCCCCCAAACATCTCATCTTGAACCGATAGAGGCTCAGACGAGTCTTCTATTTTCATCGTGCTTCTTACTGCTTTTAGTAGTATATCCGTATTTTCAGATGAGAACAAGTATTTCTTCCGTTCTTCTGGAAGCACAGTAAATGTATTGTCCTCTTCATCCGAGCCTGGATCGGAATAACCTGAGACCTCTCCTTCCTCGGAACTCGCATTTATATCCCATCTAGGCCTTTTAGGCCGCGGAGACTGGGGTGGCACCATTGTAGACACTGTAGCTTGGACTTAGTCTCTAATCATGGATTTGATATTATCCAACAGCGAAGCCTGTTCGTCTTTAAGAAGTTTAGCGATGCATTTTTCGCATAATTTCTTCTTATATCCTTCTGGGAGTTTGGTGGTGCACAATGGGCATCTAATAGTCCTTTTTTAGTAGCTGACCTCTCGGGAATGTCCTTATCCTGAAAATGTAAAGGAGATCCCTGTAGCTACGGAACTAAAGTTCTGTAATGCATCCCATACCACGTACTACTCACATGGTCCGTGGCTAGCTCTAAGGATTGGACGTCTGGGCGAGTAGCACCTTCCATCTTCCTGAGTCAAATGTGCTGTCAGATGTCCGTCATTAAGTAGTTAATCTTACCCAGCTTCAAGACATCTGATTCGTCCTCCTTCCGAGCTCAGCTGCTGGCCTCCACGGTAATTTCAGGTCCCCAGCTGTACTGCGCATGCGTCATCTGGAACGCACGCCGACCAGCCTGGGACCTTTCCTGGCGCATAATCCGGATGCTGTTCCGGTCTTTGTTCTCACCCCCCCCCCCCCCAGCCTTCCCGCAGCTTCCCGGAAATGCCTTTGTGCTGCCGACCCCGGGAATCCGGCCACGCCCCCCGAAAGTAGTCACTCGACCGGAGCGCCGGAACGGAAGTCCCAGGTACAACGCCAGCACCGGCCGCACGTGGAGCCTGAGGGGAGCGCTCAGCACCGCTGCCGCAGCTGCCTCAGAGCCCCTTGTAAGGGGATGAGGCAGTCTTATGGGGAGCACACAGCTCTACCCGGTCGCGGAGGGACCTCCGTCGGTATCCTGCGACCTCCGAATCCTCGCGGCCAGAGCCCCCTCCAGGAGGATGGGACCGCACACGGGAGCTCCTGCTCGACTGAAACCTGATTTCCCATCAGGTAAAATCTTGATCTTCCTGGAGATCTCTCTCCTGCGTCCGTCCCTGATAGGGACAGGAAAAACACTGAGGGGTGGAGGTGGGGAGGGGCTATTTAACCACTTCTGTGTTCCTGTCCCTATCAAGGATATGAAGAGCAACCTCCTGTGGTGCTGTCATGTGGACGACCTGGAAAGCATTAAGCTACTTACTGGTAGCGGCATTTTTCGGAGGCCCATGACAGCACACGAGAGAGGGGATCCGCCCTTAAGGAACAGGAAACCTACAGATACAAAAGGGCGGCACCTCTCCCCATGCATCAGTTGTATTTCAGAGCCTGAGAGGACTGCCGCGGTTAGTGGTACACAAATATACATTATATACATTTGAAACAAAATAACCCATTATTGTAATAAGACACCATACGTGAGATTTACATATTACGCTATATACATATCAGGAAGTGCTACCCCCACGTGAATAGGGAGGGAACTAAGGGTGCTGTCATTGGCCTCCGAAAAATGCCGCTAACAGTAAGTAGCTTAATGCTTTATTCGGACTCCCATGACAGCACACGAGAGATTTACAGAGATGTAAGCTACCTTAGGGAGGGACTATAGATTGTAGCACCCTTAACCCAAAGGAAAGATCAGAGGAGGATCCCAAATCCAACCGATAGTGTTTAAAGAAAGTGGAAGGGGATGACCATGTGGCCGCCTTACATATCTGCTCCACTGACACTCCAGATCTTTCTGCCCAGGATGACGCCATGGCCCGGGTGGAATGTGCCTTTAGGTTCTGCGGAGCTGGCCCCCCACCTGCTGTATAAGCTAGAGAGATAGTTTCCCTAATCCATTTAGCCAGTAAATATTTCGATACTCTAAACCCTTTCCTTGGACCTTGGAAGGAAAGAAGCAGTGCCCCATCTTTCTTCCAATTATCAGTAGCTGAAATATACTGAAGAAGAGATCTCCTGACGTCTAGCGTATGAAGCTCCTGCTCTTTAGGATTAGAGGGATTAGGAATAAAGGACGGCAAAACTATCTCCTGTGATCTATGGAACCGTGTCGCCACCTTTGGCAGATATGCTGGGTCTGGTCTAAGGACTACTCTGTCTGACAAGATTTCAGTGTATGGAGGAGCTCTGGAAAGTGCCTGTATATCCCCTATCCTGCGAGCTGAGGTTATGGCGATCAGGAAGGCTGTCTTAAGTGTCAACATTTTGATCGAGGCCTCCTGCAGAGGTTCAAAGGGGGGGTTTAGTTAGAGAGGACAGAACTAAATTTAAATCCCATGGAACTGTTCTGTCTTTATGCAGTGGTGTAGATCTACTAACTGCCTTCATAAACCTCGCTATCCAGTAGTTATTCGCTATATTACAGGAAAATAGGGCACCTAAAGCGGAGACCTGTACCCTAAGGGTACTAGGAGAGAGTTTTAACTCGAACCCCTTCTGTAGGAACTCTAGGATTTGTTGTACTGGCACCCCGTCTTGGACATTAAACTTTGAACAAGACAAGAACTTTCTCCAAGTCCTAGAGTAGATTCTCGTAGTTATTTGCTTTCTACTCTTTAGGAGCGTCTCCACCAAGTTTGGAGAGAAGCCTTTCCCCACTAATAGTGACCGTTCAAACTCCATGCCGTCAAATGGAGCCCCGCCACTTGTGGATGGGAGATCGGTCCCTGAGAAAGCAAGTCCGGGATCTCTGGCAGTACCCAGGGGACCGCTACAGACATTGTCTTGAGCCAGGCAAACCAGGTTCTTCTGGGCCAAAAGGGGGCGATAAGGATGACTTTCGCTCGATCCTCCCTGATTTTCCTCACCACTAGAGGTATCAGGTTCAGTGGTGGGAAAGCATAGGCCAGTGGAAAATCCCATTTTATGAGAAACGCGTCTACCGCCAGGGGATTCTCCCTGGGATTTAGGGAGCAAAAAAGTTTTACTTTTCTGTTGTTTCTGGTGGCGAATAGATCCACCACTGGTTGACCCCATCTGCGGACGACGAGATTGAAAATGTCCTTGTTGAGAGACCACTCTCCCTGTTTTAACACATTTCGGCTGAGGAAATCTGCTGCCACATTTTCTTTTCCCTTGATGTGAAGAGCTGTCAAAGATAGAAAATTGAGCTCTGCCACCTGGAACAACCGATCCGTGATCTGCATTAAAGTTTCGGAACGAGTTCCCCCTTGCCGGTTTATGTAAGCGACCGCCACTCTGTTGTCCGACAGAATTCTGACGTGCTGGCCCTGCAGATATACGAGGAATTTTTTAACAGCCAGTTCAACCGCCAACAACTCTCTTTGATTTGATGAAAATGTTGTGAAGGGTTCCCACTGTCCCTGGACCACCATGTCCCCCATATAGGCTCCCCACCCTGAAGAGCTGGCATCCGTGGTTATCACGTGGGTGACATCTACCATCCAGGGAACCCCTGCTGATAAATTTTGTTTATCTAGCCACCATCTAAGGGAATTCAATGTTATCGGCCTCAATGTCAATTTCCTATTCAATGCGCCTCCTAAGGCTCTGTCATGGAACAGGACTTTTTGTAGGGACCTGGTGTGGAACTGAGCCCACTTAACTGCTGGGATGCAAGATGTGAGTGACCCAAGTAGAGACATTGCTTGTCTAAGTGTCATGGAAGGTGTATTGATTGCTCTTAATACAAAACTCTGAATTTGGTCCATTTTCTCCATAGGGAGGAGACACTGCTGTGTCACTGAATTCAACATTAACCCCAGGAATTTTTGAACATTTAGGGGCTGTAATTTTGATTTTTCAAAGTTTATGATCCAACCCAACCGTTCTAGTTTGGTTTTAGCAATCTCCCATTGTGACAGACAATGATCTACCGAGTTACCTACAATGAGGAAATCGTCTAAGTAGGGGACTATAAGGATATTTGACTCTCTAAAAATGCGCCATGACTTCCGCAATTATTTTAGTAAACACCCTAGGTGCCGAGGTGATCCCAAAGGGGAGTGCTCTGAATTGAAAATGTTGAATCCTACCCCCCATTAGTATCGCTACAATCAGGTACCGTTGGAAATCAGCATGAATGGGTACATGCTAGTAGGCATCTTTCAAATCCACTACTACCATGAAACAGTTGTTGAAAAGCATCTTTATTGCCGAATTGATGGACTCCATTTTGAAAGTGTGTTTCACCAAAAACTTATTGAGACCCTTAAGATTTATAATGGTCCTGTAAGATTTATCAGGCTTCTGGATTAGGAACAGGGGAGAGTAAAACCCTTTCCCTGCCTGAGAATACGGCACTTCTACCAAAACATTTTTGGAACAAAGTCCTCACTTCCTCTTCTAGGGCGAATTGTTCAATGGGAGATGAGCGCCAGGGTGTTAAACTAAATTTGTCCTGTGGAATATGAACAAATTCCAGCTTGAGACCATGGGAAACAGTGTCTTTTATCCAAACGCTGTTTGTGATTTTCGACCACTCTGCCGAGAAACGCAATAGTCTCCCTCCCACTGGAATTGCCAGTCATTGGTCTTGTTTTTTATTTTCCGTCTGGTTACGGCGAAACATGAGACCTGTACCTCGCTTTCGCCTATCCTCCCCCATCTGGGACGATCTCTCCCTGGTGAAAAGGCTCGCTTTCGTCCCCGGTTGAACCTTCTTTTGTTGAAGGGACGACGGTATGGATTGAACAGGTTGGGAAACTTTTTCTTATCATCTCCTGCTTTCTCCAGGAGTTCATCCAGGGTAGGCCCAAATAAATACTCGCCTTTACAAGGGATAGCGCAGAGCTTCGCTTTTGCCTGCATATACCCCGGCCAGCATTTCAGCCATAGGGCTCTCCTTGCAGCATTAGAAAGTCCTGCTGCTCTAGCTGCCAACTTTACGGAGTCAATTGAGGCGTCTGAAAAAAGCCGCCCCCTCCTGGATTACAGGTAATGCTGAGAGAATGGAATCTCTAGAGGCCCCTTGTTTTAATTGGGTCTCCAACTGGTCCAGCCAGACCATCATTGACCTTGCCGTGCAGGTTGAAGCTACCGCAGGTCTTAAGGAGCCAGCTGCCATCTCCCAGGTTCCCTTCAGGAAGGTATCCACTTTCCTATCCAGGGGGTCTTTAAGTGTTCCCATATCTTCAAATGGGAGAGAAGATCGTTTAGCTACCTTGGCAATTGCTGCATCCAGCTTTGGTGCTTTCTCCCAGTTACCTACTGCTGGGTCATCAAAAGGGTATCGACGTTTTTGCGCAGGTGGTAAGGAGCCTTTTCTCTCCGGTTTTCTCCACTCCCTATTAATAAGATCTTGTATTTTCTCATTTAAAGGAAACACTCTGCGCCTCTTTTGCTCCAATCCACTGAACATCATTTGTTCTTTGGATAGTTGAGGCTTGGGTTCCGATATTCCCATTGTGCCTCTGACCGCCTTTACCAATTTGTCTATCCTTTCTAGGGGTAGGCAAAACCGAGCAGCGTCTTCTTCCGAAGAGGAGGATGATGCTGCTGAATCGTCTGATTCTTCGGACTTGTCCTTTTCCATAGACGAATCAGATTCAGTTCTCTGCCTAGAACCTCCTGACTGTGAAAGGTTTTTAAAGGACTCTTTAACCTCCATTCTAATCATCTCCTTGAGACTGGCCGTAATAGAGGAGGATTCTTCGGCTACCTACGGGGATAAGTAAGGTAGACTAGAGTGTAAGATCTACATGCTATACCCCCTCCCCTCCTTCCAGAACCTCACCGTCTGCTGGATACAGGGGTCACAGTTTTTTAGGGTGTGAGTCAGGCAAGGGAACCCCGCAGATGGCACATTCCCTATGCTTCGCCTTACTGACGTTTTTCCTTCCCTACATAAAAACACATGAGGGGAGACTAGTCACTAAGTGAACTTTCTCGAAGATCACTTACCAGTGGCTGCTCACACCCAGAAATACCGAAGCATGAGGGGGATCCTTTTTGGCTGACCCTCCAGACCCCTGTCTGGAGGAGCTTCTGCGGCCCGAACCATCGCTCCTCTTTTCATGTTCCTGCTCCTTGGGTTTCTGGGATGCTTGTTCCAGCAGCACAACCTGCTGATCCTGATCTGAATCCATTTTCAGTAAATTGGAGCCAGAACCCGGGAACATGCTGCTGGAGCCGCCTTATAAAGCCCCTCCTTCGGTCAGCGCATCCTGCCCAGCTTGCTTGTTTAATTTTCCCGCCCTCCCGCAGCTGTGGGGAATCGTTACTCCGGAGGGATTGCGGCATGATCTCCGGTGGGCGCCGCCATCTTGGAGCCCCCGCGCATGCGCAGGAGCTCACCGATCCGGAAGACGTCGCCGGCTCCGCCCCCCGACGTCACCACAGCTTTCAGCGCTTCCTGTCAGCGCTGCAGCCCCCGTGTGGAACGCCGAGGCCGGCCAGCTACGATCCGATCGGCGCCCCCTAGATGCCGCCGCGCCCCCCCGTCCAGAGAGACCCACAGCCCACGGGAAGGGCGACTTACCAGACGCTGGCCCCGGAGACCGGACACCCCCTGGCGACCGCTCCTCGCTGCCTAGTCACCGCCGTGCCGCCCTGCCAGGGCCACCGTGACTACATCAGGTACCCGCACCGGCCGAAGTGGGAGACCCCCTCGCCACCAGAATCGGTCCGGCCGGCCTGGACTTCTGTAGATTCTATAGGCATCCAGTCCCTTCAGGAACAGGAAACCAACTGATGCATGGGGAGAGGTGCCGCCCTTTTGTATCTGTAGGTTTCCTGTTCCTTAAGGGCGGATCCCCTCTCTCGTGTGCTGTCATGGGAGTCCGAATAAAAGACGTTATATTATACTCACCCAGGGGCGGTCCCGCTGCTGGTCAGGTCGGATGGGCGTCTCTGGTCCGCTGCGGCGCCTCCCATCTTCATTACAAGACGTCCTCTTCTGATCTTCAGCCACGGCTCCGGCGCAGGCATACTTTGCTCTGCCCTGTTGAGGGCAGAGGATAGTACTGCAGTGCGCAGGCGCTGGAAAGGTCAGAGGCCCGGCGCCTGCGCACTGCAGTACTTTGTCTGCCCTCAACAGGGCAGAGCAAAGTACGCCTGTGCCGGAGCCGTGGCTGAAGATCAGAAGAGGACGTCTTGTAATGAAGATGGGAGGCGCCGCAGTGGACCGGAGACGCCCGTTTTACCTGACCAGCAGTGGGACCGCCCCTGGGTGAGTATAATATAACGTCTTTTTCTCCGTTTTCAGGTAACATCGGGGGCTTATCTACAGCATTACAGAATGCTGCAGATAAGCCCCTGATGCCGGTGGGCTTACCTCACCCGCGAATTTTGGGGTGACAGGTTCCCTTTAATATCATACCATGACCTAGTAGATACAGTTTGAGACTCACCCACTGGGCAGGCAACGGCATTATCAACCAAGTAAATGAACCAGCGCTGTTTGTAGAAAAGGGTAGCCCTTACAGTTGAGAAAGTCACACCGTTAATCTAAAAATTGCAAGAGACATTTTTACTTTGAGTATAAAACTAAAGGCCTGGAACATTAGGGTTGAAAATACCCCAGAGTGGTTTTTATTTTATTTTATATAGTTACCCTTTGAGGCACAGCTTGACTAGCGTTGTAGGGTGCCCTCAACAAGACCCTGGATTCAGTTGTGTTAATCCCATAACCAATGTCCTGTGCGGCATCGATCAGCATTGTGGATTTTAGAGTTGAAGACAAATGGAAAACCACTTGCCACACCGACATCAGACCGCCGACTGCCTGAAGGACAAGAGTGATAATCAAAGGAACAGTAGTTTAGTGGACTGGTACTTTTCAAACCCAATCTTGCTTGTGACAAGACATATTTCCATCATTTAAAAGATAGATTGGAATACCGACATTTTTTGGTGATTGAAGGGAGACCATGTGATCTGCATTGCAAAAGTGGTTAGCATCATCCTCTAGCAGCAGAGACTAACTATTCTTGCTCTGATGATGTTGTGCATACAGGGAAAGTAGAAATGAACCTTCAGTTCAGGCAAGCCATTGGCTAGTGGAAGATTACATGGACAGTAGGTTCTAGGCTAGCACCTATAGTGTTGTCAGAAGGCTAGTCAAAATTTGAGAACCAGGACAGTTCTTGACATTACACTGATACAGTAAAGAGCAGTTAACACTTGCTGCCACTCAGCTGCAGTCACATGCTGACTGCAAGGAATAATAGGTAGAATAGGTTAAGAGTTCTGCTACATGACAGATGTGGGAAAAGTGGCTATCCATAAAAGCATTGTGGCAGATAATTAGGTTTTGTACACAAACTGTTAAATAATGAGTATATACCCTTTAAAGTTTATTAAATTCAATATATTTAATATCAGTAATTAGAAACGAATATACTGGACATGACGAGAAATGTGGTATAACAGAACATCATAACCAACGTCTGTCAAATCTAGAAAAGGAACGATGGACAGGTGAGGGATATTGTTTATTTGTTTTATCATTACAGGAGACAAGGGATTCTAAAGAATGGGCATTGTACTTGCCCGTTTTTAGCTAAAATAAAAAGTTTGTGTTTTGTTTCAAACAGACTTTATACTTGCTGTGTTTCTCATATAACTATAGGATTAGTAATGGATTGGTGTCTTATAGACATCTCTCCATTATTAGTTTGGGCTTGATGTCACCCGACAATAGGTGACATCGACCCCACTTGCCAGCATTAAAGGGAAGGTGGGAAGAGCCAGGCAAAGTGCCTGAATTAGTGCATTTAGATATGCCTTTTCTGGGCGGGGTGGGAGAAATATTCATATAAAAAAATGCCCCATGCCATTTAAAAAAAAAAAAATTAAGAAAATATGGAGTGGGGGACCCCTCTATTCTTCATAACAACCTTGTTGAAGCTGACAGCTAAGTGTTGCAGCCCCCTAGCTGTGAATTTTGCCAGGCTAACTACAGGGGAACCCAATTTTTTTTTTTTTTTTTATTTATGGTGCCAGCTGATGAATAATCCCAGCCGCTCCTGCTTTTGCTTTTATTAGCAGCAGGCATAGGGAGATTGGAGCAGAGTCCCAGTAGCTGACACCAGAGGTAAACTTTATACCTCTGATCACAGGTTTGATCTCATGCTGTCATTTTACTGCTGATCAGAAGCAGTGTTTGCAGCGCTGTCATGCACATGAACCAAACAGTAACACTTCCTCTTGAAGTCCATGTTTGGGTCCTTGCCAGAACAGTAGATGTTCTGTATGATGCCGAACTTTACTGTTTGGGTTTGCCCATCTAGTAGGGTGTTGTAATGCATGTCATATCGGCAGCAGATATTGGACACTGGCTAGGGATGACAACCACACAAACTACTTCTATTCTGTACTTACCTGGGGGAATGCAGTTGACCAGTCCTCTGGCTCATTTCTGAAGACTCCCTCAGAAATGACTGGAATTTTCCTTCTTACCGACACCTGCAAGAACAAGTTTAAAAGTTATCTGGTCCCAAAACCACCAGCATGTTATTAATTCAAGATACAATGCTACAAAAAAAAAAAAAAAAAAAAAAGCTATTCCCCACTGCTGTCACATCAAGGGCTACCAGAAGTTTATAGGCCAATGACTAGACCGCTGACCACGACAATAGTGGTCCAGATTCCACATGACCTTACTGCAAAATAGAGCCATAAAGTAAACAGCTCACCTCCATGTAGTTCATCTCACAAATAATTTCACGCGGGTTCCACACGTACGGGCAGCTGACTACCTTCATGTAGCTCATAGCATTCACCATATCATGCCTGGATGCGATCTCAATCTTCACAGATATCGTGTAGTAGGTGTCATTCTGTAGGGCAAGTTAATCATCAATCCAGCTTAAGAAACTTACGGTAAGTAGACCTGTGCCTGGAGGAAAGGCTTGCATCTTACCACAATCTGCACATAACAGCTGTAGAAAGATGTCCGGAAAGTGATGTTCCCCCAGTCGTCATAGGATGTGGTGTACCCACACTTTGTGGCCACGGCATCAGTGATCTCATGGGTCATGCCATCTGGGTCTGCAACACCACTTGTAAGGTTTAGTTCATGAAAGTAGTTCTAGGCAGCATAGCTATTCATTTCACTTGCACAGCACTAATTTTATACAGTGTCCCAATTGGGGCTCAAACCATTCACCCCTTCTCTCCCATCAGTATGCCTTTAGAGAGGGATGAAACCCATGCAAACTCCTTGCAGATGTCATCTTGATTAAAATTGAACCCAGGACCCCAGTGCCACCATGAATGTTTTGGCTCTCAATTTACCGCAAGTCCCTTCTTACTGCTCACCAAGAAGGGAGTCAAATAATGCACCATCACCTTTATTGCATATACAACAGCCAGTTATGTTTTCTGCAGAGTACAGGGAAGGTTGGGCAAACCAATGGGAGTGGTCCAAGACCGGAAAAATGCAAGAGATGGATGCACCAACTAGGAATGGTCCATCCTTTGTGCATAATATGAGAAGACAAGGTAGTCTCAGTGGTTGAATATACCTTGATCTGAAAGCAACACAGGATCTTGTCTTACAACATTGTAATTCGTTTGGGTTACACTAGAGATTGTGAGACAAGTTACTTTTGGATTTTTAAATCAGATCCATTACCTTCTCTGCCAGTGGAGAAGTGGTGCACATTCTGGTATGTTTTATTAGTTCTATTGTATTTTTTTTTGTTATACAACTTACCAAGTGTGGTCTAATCTACGCAAAGGTTATTGTGGAGAAGGGAGGGGGTGAGCTGTGATAACACAAGATGCACAATTTGTGGTATCTACTGTATATGGAGGCATTATCAGTCATTGTACAGAAGGAGGAGGTGAGCTGTGACATCACCAATTGTGAATGGTGGATCCTGTGTTATCATCTACTATATATAGAGGTGCCATCAGTCATTGTACAGGAGGAGGAGGTGAGCTGTGACAACCTATTGGGAATAGTGGATCCTGTGTCATCTACTCTACAGAGGTTTTCACCTGCCTTTATAAGTAATGGAAGCCCTCCCTTTACATTTTTGCATTTTTTTCTTATGTCATGTTTAATTTGTGGGAAAATTGCCTGGTTTTCTGGGTGGACTAGATGTCTTGGTCATATTTCAATTCAGTTGATGGTCTTATTATATGAATTGATTAATTTATTAACAGTAACCCAAAATAAAATGCCATTATATTCCATAACTAGAGTTGTTGTGTGTTTATTTTATTTGAGTGGGTCTTGTGTTACCATGAAAAGACTTGAGGGTTCTGATCAGAATAGGAGGTATGAATAATGTGAAAGCTGCAAGATTTCTGCATTTTATGTAACCCAACTTCATTTTAATTTTCTGTAGACATGAAAAATAAAATTTAACAAAACCAACTAAATAATTTTCTGGTGAACTTTTAATGGATTTATTCACTTGGACAACAGCTTACCAATTGCTGAAAATCTGACATATTTCTTGAAAACATTTCGTGCAGGTAAATCGAGCTGTACCAGGGACCGCCGGCAGCTGGAGATGATGAAATCTAAAGAAATGCATCTGTTTAGTGGTAAAGTCATCTCCTAGGCCCTGGCAATGGTAGTGGAGGACGATACCTGAGCTTGTGCCTTGTGTGCAGACTTCAGTGGCCAAAATAAATGTTAGGAACGCTAACCTGTAATAGCCAAAAACAGAGGAAGATGTAACTTCCGCCATAGAGCACTAGTTCCCAACCTAATGCCTTAGGCTGGAGTCACACTACCGGCCAAGTGCCAGGCGATAAAACATCGCATAGCACTCAGCCCAGTGTTATTTTATGGGGCAGCTCAGATCTGCGATTTTTTTCTCATGCCGATTTGCAGCAAGACTAGGTCACTCGCACCCATACAAGTCTATAAGTCTATGGGTGTGAGTGAAACATCAGGAGCCGAGAGTCATTAGCACATCACACCCGATGCCCTCTCATGGGTTGTGATATGCTAGTGTGACTCTGGCCTTAGGCTGAGAAACCTTGGGCATGTTATGGTGGGTGCCGTTGAGACTGCCGTTTGGAAACTAGAGCCTAAAGGGGCTCATCATAGACACATGGAAGGCTTCTGAAGAGTCAAGACAACCAACACCCAGGATGCCACCAAAACTTGTTAGTAGATAATGTCACAAGAGTAGCACCTCTGCACTAGCATCCTGCAGCATCTCAGACCTCCCAGTGGTACCTCACCTGATTTATTTGATCATGACTAGTGATCAGCAAAGCCCTGGTCTCCTGTGAAAAAACAAACCAAAAAACAACTGTATCCCTAACCTGTCCAACATGCTGTCTCATGCTGTAATTCATATTTGCAAAAATTTGTTTTCACGCACCCTCCGATCCTCACAAGACCTCCTTCTCTACTCCCCTCTTATCTCCTCTTCCCACAATCGCATACAAGATTTCTCTCGTGCATCACCCCTACTCTGGAACTCTACCACAACATATCAGACTTTCGCCTACCATTGAAACCTTCAAAAAGAACCCGAAGACCCACCTCTTCCAACAAGCCTACAACCTGCAGTAACCACCGATCGACCAAACCACTGCACAACCAGCTCTACCCTCACCTACTGTATCCTCACCCATCCCTTGTAGATTGTGAGCCTTCGCGGGCAGAGTCCTCTCTCCTCCTGTACCAGTTGTGACTTGTATTGTTCAAGATTATTGTACCTGTTTTTATTATGTATACCCCTCACATGTAAAGCGCCATGGAATAAATGGTTCAATAATAAATAATAAAATGGTGCATGGATGAGACTGTCCAGGCTGAAAGCCATAGGAGAATGAGCTGCTGCAAGTGCAGCATCTGTGAAGTCTGTGAAGTCATTGAGGTTACCACAGGTCACCAGCTGCATTCCCAACTCACTTCAGTGTGAGCCAAGCTGATGAACTGCACCGCAGTAACCTCAGTGAAATCACCATTAGCACCGTAAGAAAATCTCACTGTGCTGAGCTCAGTGAAATTTCTTACGGTGCTAGCAGTGATCTCACCACAGTTCATCAGGTCAGCTCACGTTGAATCAAGCTGGGAATGCAGCCTCAGTGACCTGCGGTAACCTAGATGACATCACTAATTGCAGCAGTTCATTCTACTGTGGTTTACAGCCCCGATGATCACATCTTGGCACGGGCTAGGTTGAAAACAGATTATCACCGACATGGATTATGGCATGGGACAGTGTTTTTTTTTTAATAAGAGACCAGGGCTTCAATAGAATTGGCATTAGGCAAGTGTACCTTATTTTTAAATAAATTTATTAAACCATTTTGACTTCAAATAAAAAAGGACTTTATTCTGGGTCTTTATTTCTGGGTGTCTTATTCTGGCTGACTTCAGATGATTCATTACTAACTGCTGGCTTGATCTCACCTTTTGTATTTTCAGGTGACATCGACCCCACTTTCCACAGCCACGTGGAAAAAAACAGGCAAAACACCAGAATTGGTGCAACTAATAGATGCATTTTTCTGGGGCGGCTTCAAGCTGCTTTTATGCTTATTCAATTAAAAACCAGAGTGGGACCCTTCTATTATTGATAACCAGTCATGGTAAAGCTGACAGCTGAGGATTGCAGGTCACAGCCGTCCGTTTTGCCATGCTGGTTATCAAGATTAGAACAGACCACACACACTACTTTTTTTAAAATGTTATAGCGCTGGCTAATTAATACTCCCATTAACTGCACCTGATGGGAGTAGTACCCTCAGCTGACCCCTCTGACCAGAAATAAACTAAAGGTACCATCACACATAATGATATCGTTAACGATATTGTTGCTTTTTGTGACGTAGCAACTATATCGTTAACGAAATCGTTATGCGTGACAGCGACCAACGATCAGGCCCCTGCTGGGAGATTGTTGGTCGCTGGGGAATGATCAGGACTTTATTTCGTCGCTGGATCACCCGTTGACATCGCTGAATCGGCGTGTGTGACGCCGATTCAGCGATGTCTTCACTGGTAACCAGGGTAAACACTGGGTTACTAAGCGCAGGGCCACGCTTAGTAACCCGATATTTACCCTGGTTACCATCGTAAAAAAAAAAAAAAAAAAAACACTACATACTTACATTCCTGTCACGTCCTTCAGCGTCAGTTTCCCTGCATCCCCCAGTGTCAGCGCCGGCCGTAAAGCAGAGCACAGCGGTGACGTCACCGCTCTGCTTTCTGGCCAGCGCTTACAGTGCAGGGAAGCTGACGCATGGGGAAGCAACAGGAAAGTAAGTATGTAGTGTTTTTTTTACTTTTACAATGGTAACCAGGGTAAACATCGGGTTACTAAGCGCGGCCCTGCGCTTAGTAACCCGATGTTTACCCTGGTTACCCGGGGACTTCGGGATCGTTGGTCGCTGGAGAGCTGTCTGTGTGACAGCTCTCCAGTGCCCACACAATGACTTACCAATGATCACAGCCAGGTCGTATCGCTGGTCGTGATCGTTGGTAAATCATTAAGTGTAACGGTACCTTTACTGCCGGTCACAGCTGCTAGCTCACACTCATTTGACACTGGTCATCTGCGGCAGTGTTTACCACGCTGTCATGCAGATGACAGCATGGTAAACATCGAGTGTCTGGGCCCCCTATCTTTCTTTAAATGTTCAAGTTGTAAAGCCAACATAAATAGCAACTAACATTTGTTTAAAAAAAATAAATAAATTAAAAAAATAAAAAAAGTTACATACTATCTGTAGTTGTGATATTACCTTGCAATTACCTTTTGCTGGAGGGATGCAGAGTGTCAAGTAAACTGTAGCATATATGACATTTCCATTATCAAAAGGCTATTGCGTAACCAGGGGGGTATCTGGTACAAATGGACCAATTGCATCCAGTATTGAATCCATCAATATGGACCATTCAGAGCATATCAGTAGGTATTAGGTGGCACAAGTCCTTACCAAACTTTTTTGGTTATGGGCTTAAGAATTTACAGGCAGGTAGTTACAAACTACCTTCCGGTCCTGCCCGGCTCTGATCTCAGCCTACACAGCTCTGTCAGGACTGCCAATGCGGTTTCCAATGGCATCACATTGATAGAGCATCTGCTTTTTTTTCGCTCTACTCTGTGGATGGGGCATCACTGCCTTCATTATGACAATTTAACAGCCGTCTCTGTACTGCACAGTGTTGGCAGTGACGCTCCATCCACAGAGCCGCTACGCTGACATGATGTCAAAGAAGCAGAAATGCCAGAAGGAACGGTCCGTGACCATCACAACAGGTATGTAGTTAGCAGCTACCCATCAGTTCTTAGCCCAATGGGGCTAAAAAAAAAACCCCCCCAAACTTAAAGACATCCCAGATCACCTGCTTTAAAGGGTTTACAATTAACCCCCCCTAAAAGTTAAGAGGTCAGGGTGGTGGCTACATCAGCAGTCAAGAATGGGGCCTACAGAGCTCATCTGAATGGAGTAGGGGGTAAACTGAGGTCAGACCACTGGCAATTAGGGAGATAACCACCCCATCTAGGAGTAGAAAATAACTTCTGAATGAATTAGTTTTTGTAAGTTTCAGACACTCCTCATCCCCACACATGCTGGGGGAATATGATGGGGTCATAAGTGGGTCCTACAAGCCTAGAGCAGACATCTCAAGCAGCTTGGTGAAGTCATGATGTATAGATCATAGAAGCACCATCACTCACTGGTGGAGTTGAGCAACAAGACTTGTAGGATCCTGGTCAAGTGGACATGTCTAATCGGTGGCCACCAGCCCAATGACCTGCAAAGCTCCTACTGATAAGCAGGCCTAGGAAAGCATGGCCACAGAAAAATCCTGGCGGCCTGGCAGTGACATGCCCACTTCTTACCTGAACAGTAATGTCATTTTCTCAGCCAGGGACCTGTCAGCTAGAACCAGGCAATCCCCTCACAAGACGTTACACTAAGTTACCACAAGTCAAGCGGAGAGCATCCACACGTCATACTGCGCTGCTCTCCTCTGTGACTAAGACCAGGCAGATACTACTGTGCGGCAGCTCCTGGCCAATCTCCTATATGAAAGCACTCACCTAATTGACCTAATTACTAAATGCTGCCATAGATTATCCTAATTAATGAAGGTCCCCGGCCTTATGTTACCAATAACTGCTGAGCACGGCTAGTGGCTTCTCTGGTAATGTCAGAAAGGCCGCGTTTCCATGTAGCATCAATGCCGCCATTTTCTGTGAGGAAAATCCACTGCAATAAAGCGTTTCAGCAAAGTGGAACCCTCAGCCCACTGTGTGAAAAAATTCCAGTCGAAAAAAAAAACCATGTACTAATTGATATGTTCACACAGTGTTTTTTTTTTTTTTTGGCATAATCAGTTTTTTTCTGCATGGAAAACGCATAATGGTGACAGGAGAAATTACTGAGTGAAAAAAAAAAACACTGAAGGAATTGATATGCGGCAACACCCATCAGCTCAAAAAACGGAAGGGAAAAAGAATCATGTGAGAGGGATTTTAAAAAGTTTATCCTGCACGAAAAAAAAGGCATGGAGAAAACGCTGTCAAAAAGTGGTCAATATGTATTTTACTTGCGGATTTTACCTCATAGACGTGAATAAGATGAGGAAATTTGCAGATAAAAAAAACACATGTGTTTTTCCTTTAAAAAAAAAAAATCGGACAGCGCTCAGATGCCGACTGTGTGCTCTCCGTATTTCACGGATTATATCATAGGAGAAGCCTCCATCTTTTTTTCATACTTGCTGCAGATTTGGCGCAGATTTCACCCTTTCGGCTGCGTTCACAACTTCAGTATTTGATACGGATTTTACGCGGATGAGTTTTAATTTATTCTCATCTAGACGCTGTGCATTTCTGGGAGCAGAATCTGATCCAAGTTTGTTGTGTTTTTTTTTTTTTTTTAATAAGCGCAGAATTTACTCGTTGCCATGGAATGGAAGAATTTTGCACGAAATCTGCAGCAAAATCCATAGCAAAATTTACATATAAAATGCGCAGATACACTAGGAAAAAAAAATTCTTCAGCCTTCATTGCCAAGGATGAAATCATGCTGACATCTTAGCTGGTCGGGCCTCATTCAAATGTCAGTTTTTTTGACGTACAAGAAAAACGGAGCGAGTTTCATCCGAGTTTGGTCAGAGCTTCCTCAGTTTTTTTTTTTTACTGATGAAAAATAACAAAAGAAAAGTTCCTCCACCTTCTACATGCAGATTTGCCGTGGATTTCACCATTTGCATCATCAAAAGGTGAAACCCGCAGTAAAGATCCGCAGCATCGCCGCAGGTCAATTTCCGAGAAAAATTCAGTACTTTTTCTGTGGATTATGTTTACTAAAACCTTCTATAGTAATGATTATCCACTCAGAAAAATCCGCAGTCCATCTGTCATGTGTGAACTGGGGACAATGACAATTTTTTTCTTTTTGGGGGGTGAATTTTGCTGCTTTTTTTCAAAGCCATTATCATAATTTTTAAGGCTATGTTCACACTCTGCTTTTTTTTGCAGCACTTTGTTGTGCGTTTTTTTCACATAATTTTTACCAGCAAAGTCTAAGAGATAAGAGATTTCAGAAATTTCATACACACAGCTTGTTTTTTTTTTCCTGACTGATTTGTAAAAGAGCCAAAAATGCTGAAAAAACCTTGCAAAAAACGCAGGTATCAAATTTTGCTTCGTTTTTGCTGCCAAAAGCTGATGAAGTAGAATCAGATTTTTTTGTTCATGCACTAAACTTCATCAGCATGCACAAGAGACAAATGTACCCTGATAAATGCGCAAGGAAAAAAAAACATCAAAAACACAGAAAAAACTAAGCAAATCCTGCTTTTTGTAAAACAGCCACGAAAAAGTAACGTGTGAACGTTGCCTAATACGTTTGTTGTAGATTTTCTGTAATGTTTTATCTGTTTTGTTTTTTTATTTTGCAAAGTTTTTTCACAATATTTTATCAGTTTTTCTATTTGGTTTTATTAAAAACAGTGAATTTGGTACAATTTGGTAACTTTCGGCACATCCCAGGAGTGGCCACAGTGAGGCAGCACTGTCCCCTCTTGACAAATTTACTGTAAATTTTTTTTTTTAGAATTTTTTTCCCCTTTTTACTATTTTGAAATATTTTTTGTTATATATATTTTAATATCTTTGCTAATCAAATGCACAATTATTGTATCCATGAAAAAATTGGCGCAAATAAAGACCTGATCATACGCAATTTATTCTTTTGGGATCACAAGATGCCACGTGTGGATTTTCTGCAATGTTTCCTCCTTTTTCAGTCCTATAATCTCATATGAATTTACACCGATCCTTTTTCAAGCATTTTTCACCCATTCAAATAAGTGAGAAAATAACGCATAAAAACGTATGCAAAAAAAAAAAAAAGCGTAAAAACGCTCACAAAAAAAACCTCGTCCTGGAAACATAGCCTTAGGGCCGTACACACTTTGCAAATTTGTCGCTTTTTTGCGGCGCAGATTTGTCACGAAACCTGAGTGATTTCCTGATGCTAGCAAAGTGAATGAGAATCCTGATGTATCACGCACACGTCGCTTATTTGTGACTTATGCCGATTCTTTCAGTGTTTTTGCTGCAGTTTTCACCCATAAAATTATGTTCACACATTTCGTTTTTGCTGCGCCTTGTGCAGGCGTGTACTACGGAGGACACAGCATGAACTTCAACCCAATATTGTGGCCAGCATGCAGCCAGCGGGTATGGAAAGGGTGAATCAAACACCCGAAAAAACTCCGCCCATATGACCACAAACCTGTCCCGCCAAATTCAGGTGACAGGTTCCCTTTAACGTGTGAACATGCCCTTACATCTGTTATTTTTTTCCAGCGAGAAAATATGGGATTTTGTGCAGAATATTCACCAGAATCTGCATAAAAATTCTGTCTTGTGAATGTACTTGTAAGCAGGTTTAACATTTTAAAATTTTCTGCGGCCAGATTTAGATGCCATTTTCTGCTACTCTTTGTAATGCAAAAAAATAAATGAATATTCTCCAATGATTCGCTTGACTTTCCCAAACCAGCAGCCAGTTGGAAGTCACAGTCATTTTGGAAAAGAACCTTGTGATTACAGCCAAATGTTCTGCAACAGATGGAAAATTATAATGTGCTTGTGCGCCATCTGGTGGCTGAAACATTAGTGACATCCTAGTTCAAGCTCAACTAACAGGACTCTGACCAAATAGAGAGAGCAAAAGAGGCCAAGTTATGGAATATATGGACTTAGCAGCGAATTTGGCTAGGGATTTAACCACTGAAAGTACAATTGTATTAATGTAGACGATTGTCTTAGGCTACTTTCACACTAGCGTTGTGCGCTGCTCGTCGCGATGCGACGTGCAGACGCAGCGCTAGCGCTGCACAACGGGTGCAGCGGATGCAGATTTTCATCGCATCCGCTGCCCCATTGTGAGGTGCGTGGAGGTGGGGGCGGAGTTCCGGCCGCGCATGCGCGGTCGGAAAAAGCGGTCCGTCGGCAGCAAAAAAACGTTACATGTAAAGTTTTTTGCTCCCGGCGGTCCGCCACAACACGGCGCAACCGTCGCACGACGGTTGCGACGTGTATCTATGCGTCGCAATGCATCGGTAATATTACTCTATGGGGCAAAAACGCATCCTGCAAACAACTTTGCAGGATGCGTTTTTTCCCCTAAACGACGCATTGCGACGTATTGAAAACAACGCTAGTGTGAAAGTAGCCTTACTGCAGCACTGACAATTCTCATACCCTACCGAGTGTTTAGAGAGATTGGTGCCGCCGATTTATTATGCTCTTGGATGGAATTGCTTGGATTTACGGCATCAGGCTGCCGTCACACTATCAGTATTTGGTCAGTATTTTACATCAGTATTTGTAAGCCAAAACCAGGAGAGGAACAATTAGGCCTCTTTTCCACTTGCGAAAAAAACGGACGAGTGCAATCCGATAAAAAATCGGATTGCACTCGGACCAATGTTATTCAATAGGTGTATTTTCATTTGAGATTTTTTTATCAGCTGAAATCGGACTGAGAAAAAAATCGCAGCAGGCTGCGTATTGCTGCGATTCTCGGACGAGACTCGCCAATGTAAGTCAATGGGTGCGAGAAAAAAAACGCACAGCACTCACACCGGTGTTCTTTGAAAAGTCGGCAATTCAGCACGGTGTACAGTGAAATCACACTGACAGGTTAGAATAGAATAGATACACATAGAATAGGTATATATACATATATATATGTCAGTGAGACACCGATATATATATATTTATATTTCATCCAGCGCTAGATAGCAGAAAAGCCGGTAATTCAATTGCCGGCTTTTCCTATCTGCTTCACAAACCCGACATGATATGAGACATGGTTTACATACAGTAAACCATCTCATATCCCTTCTTTTATTACATATTCCTCTTTAGTAATGTAAGAAGTGTCTTTCAGTCAAATTTGGTGTTTCTAGCTATTAAATTAAAGGGTTAAATCCTGGAAAAAATTGGCGTGGGCTCCCGCGCAATTTTCTCCGCCAGAGTAGTAAAGCCAGTGACTGAGGGCAGATATTAATAGCCTGAAGAGGGTCCATGGTTATTGGCCCCCCTGGCTAAAAACATCTGCCCCCAGCCACCCCAGAAAAGGCACATCTGGAAGATGCGCCTATTCTGGCACTTGGCCACTCTCTTCCCACTCACGTGTAGCGGTGGGACATGGGGTAATGAAGGGTTAATGTCACCTTGCTATTGTAAGGTGTCATTAAACCAGGTTAATAATGGAGAGGCGTCAATTATGACACCTATCCATTATTAATCCAATAGTACGAAATGGTTAATAAAACACAAACACATTATTACAATGTATTTTAATGAAATAAATACACAGGTTGTTGTAATATTTTATTATACTGGTAATCCACCTGAAGATCCTTGTCACCTGAAACAAATGTAAACAAAACAAACAACAATATTCCATACCTTCCGACGATCTGTCTCGTCCCACGCTGTAAATCCATCTGAAAGGATTAACTAATTTTACAAGCAGAAGCTCTGCTAATGCAGCCGCCCCTGCCTATAAAAACCCGGCGAATGAATGGATTGTAGGTGAATGACCTGAAGTTACCTCGAGTTGCCGTGATGCGCCCACTGCTGGATGTCCTCATATGAACTCGAGCATGGGAAAATATTCTGAAAAGTTACCAAGCTCGAGTTCACTTACATTCCATTCATTCACTGGGTTATTACAGGCAGGGGCGACTGCATTAGCAGGCTTCTGCTTGTAAAATTAGTTAACCCTTTCAGATGGATTTACAGCATGGGACGAGACTGATCATCGGAAGGTATGGAATATTGTTGTTTGTTTTGTTTACATTTGTTTCAGGTGACAAGGGTCTTCAGGTGGATTACCAGTATAATAAAATATTACAACAACCTGTGTATTTATTTCATTAAAATACTTTGTAGTAATGTGTGTGTGCTTTTTTAACCATTTCATACTATTGGATTAATAATGGATAGGTGTCATAATTGACACCTCTCCATTATTAATCTGGCTTAATGTCACCTTACAATAGCAAGGTGACATTAACCCTTCATTACCCCATATCCCACAGCTACATGGGAGTGGGAAGAGAGTGGCCAAGTGCCAGAATAGGCGCATCTTCCAGATGTGCCTTTTCTGGGGTGGCTGGGGGCAGATGTTTTTAGCCAAGGGGGGGCCAATAACCGTGGACCCTCTCCAGGCTATTAATATCTGCCCTCAGTCACTTGCTTTACCACTCTGGCAGAGAAAATTGCATGGGAGCCCACGCCAATTTTTTCCAGGATTTAACCCTTAAATTTAATAGCTAGAAACACCAAATTTGACTGAAAGACACTTCTTACATTACTGAAGAGGAATATGTAATAAAAGAAGGGATATGAGATGGTTTACTGTATGTAAACCATGTCTCATATCCTGTCGGGTTTGTGAAGGAGATAGGAAAAGCCGGCAATTGAATTACCGGCTTTTAAGCTATCTAGCGCTGCATTAAATATAAATATATATATATAGGTGTCTCACTGACATATATATATGTATATATACCTACTAGCTATTGAACCCGTTCTACGCCCGGGTGGCGAGCATTTATATTGGTATATGGTCTCCATCATGTGCTGCTGCCATCCTGCGCCCGTTCTGTCATGTGCTGCTGCCATCCTGTGCCCGTTCTGTCATGTGCTGCTGCCATCCTGCGCCCGTTCTGTCATGCGCTGCTGCCATCCTGCGCCTGTTCTGTCATGTGCTGCTCCCATCCTGCGCCCCCGTTGTCATGCGCTGCTGCCATCCTGCGCCCGTTCTGTCATGTGCTGCTCCCATCCTGCGCCCATTATGTCATGCGCTGCTGCCATCCTGTGCCCGTTCTGTCATGTGCTGCTGCCATCCTGCACCTGTTCTGTCATGTGCTGCTCCCATCCTGCTGCCATCCTGCGCCCGTTATGTCATGCGCTGCTGCCATCCTGCGCCCGTTCTGTCATGTGCTGCTGCCATCCTGCGCCCGTTCTGTCATGTGCTGCTGCCATCCTGCGCCCGTTCTGTCATGTGCTGCTGCCATCCTGCGCCCGTTCTGTCATGTGCTGCTGCCATCCTGCGCCCGTTCTGTCATGCGCTGCTGCCATCCTGCGCCCGTTTTGTCATGTGCTGCTGCCATCCTGCGCCCGTTCTGTCATGTGCTGCTCCCATCCTGCGCCCCCGTTCTGTCATGCGCAGCTGCCATCCTGCACCCGTTCTGTCATGTGCTGCTCCCATCCTGCGCCCGTTATGTCATGCGCTGCTGCCATCCTGCGCCCGTTCTGTCATGTGCTGCTGCCATCCTGCGCCCCTAATGTCATGTGCTGCTGCCATCCTGCGCCCGTTCTGTCATGTGCTGCTCCCATCCTGCTGCCATCCTGCGCCCGTTATGTCATGCGCTGCTGCCATCCTGTGCCCGTTCTGTCATGTGCTGCTGCCATCCTGCGCCCGTTCTGTCATGTGCTGCTCCCATCCTGCGCCCGTTATGTCATGCGCTGCTGCCATCCTGCGCCCGTTCTGTCATGTGCTGCTGCCATCCTGCGCCCGTTCTGTCATGTGCTGCTGCCATCCTGCGCCCGTTCTGTCATGTGCTGCTGCCATCCTGCGCCCGTTCTGTCATGTGCTGCTGCCATCCTGCGCCCGTTCTGTCATGTGCTGCTGCCATCCTGCGCCCGTTCTGTCATGTGCTGCTGCCATCCTGCGCCCGTTCTGTCATGTGCTGCTCCCATCCTGCGCCACTATTGTATTATATGCCCCCGTATGCTGCTGCCATATAAAAAAAAAAAAAAATACCATACTCACATATCGTCCGGCTCCACTGCAGGTGTGTCTTCAAGAAAATGGTGCAGGAAAGCGCGGACTGCACAGGCGCCGATTCCGGCAGCAGGAATCGGCGCCTGCGCAGTACGCGCTTTCCGGCGCCATTTTATTGAAGACACTGCCGGAAAGCGCGTACTGCGCAGGCGCCGATTCCGGCACCAGGAGGAGAAAGATATTGGCGGCGGAAATGCCGTAAGTAACAAATGGCTGTGGCATGAAGTGCCACAGCCTCATGGCACAGCAATTTGTTACTTACGCCAGTTCCAGCGCCATTGTCTTGCTTCTCCTGGAGCCGGAATCGGCGCATGCGCAGTACGCGCTTTCCGGCACCATTTTATTGAATACACTGCGTAAGTAAAAACTTTCTGTGCCGGGCGCACATACGGCGCCCCCGTGCTCCCGACCCCTGCTCTCGGCGGCATCTCCCCGTACTCCCGACCCCCTGCTCTCGGCGGCATCTCCCCGTGCTCTCGACCCCCTGCTCTCGGCGGCATCTATAATGTAACGCTGGGAGCGTCGCGCCTGCGCAGTCTATTAAGGCTTCGGACAGAGTGACGCTCCCAGCTTTATATTATAGATTCTATGTGTATATATCTATTCTAACCTGTCAGTGTGATTTTACTGTGCACTGCGCTGAAATACCAGCTTTTCAAAGGACAGCGGTGCGTTAAAATCGGACAGCAATACGGATGTCATATGGATGTTGCGATAAAAAAACCGCATGACACTCCCATGACAATCGCATGATTTTCCTCCGTTTTTTCGGTCCGCAAATCAGACCGTTTTTTTGTCTCTCAAGTGGAAAAGAGGCCTTAGGCCGGGGTCACACTGGCGTATTGTATCCGATGCTAGAGCATCTGATCCAATATGCTAATGACACTCGGCTCCTGCTCGCAGCAGAGCAGGAGCCGAGTATCATGCGTCTGTGCTCCGATTCTCTCGCACAGGGAGGATCGGAGCACAGCTGCGGAGGAGGCGAGAAATGAATTTCTCCATCTCCTCCATTGCTGGGGTCCGCTTATAGCGCTGTCTCACTCACACCCTTAGGCTTATATGGGTGCGAGTGAGCCGAGAGTTTTCCTCGGTCCGTGACAATCGCAGCATGCTGCAAGTGTCTCGGACCGAGGAAAACGGCCGACAAAAAGTCGGCTGCTGGGAGCGGCACCATATGCTAACATTGGTCCGAGTGCAATGTGATATTTTATCGCATTGCACTCGGCCGTATTACGGTCTAGTGTGACCCCGGCCTTAGAGGAAGAAAAGTATAATAGAAACACGTCACCACTTCTGCATTTATCACCCATGTCATGGTCAGGACATGGTTAATGTCCTGTCAGGGTTAATTTTGCTAGCCTCTTTTCCAAAATGGGAGGGGTATTTATACTCGCTCCTAACCTGGTTTCTCTGTCAGCTATAGATTCTGTTTCTGTCTGTATGCGTGACTCCTGGAGTGTGTGCCTGGCTTGCATAGCGTTATCTTGCTCTCCGTGCTTTACCCTGTTTGTGTACCTGGCTACTGAACTCTGGCTTTGCTTCTGACGATCCCCTGTCTATCCATTTTGGTACCTCGTAATTTCCTGGCTATGACTTCTGCTTGTTTGATAATTCTTTAGTGCTTGTCCCTTCTCTGTTTCCCTGGCGTCTGGCTCCGCCCCCTTTCCTCCTCCCACTCTGTCACATGGTCTAAGGTCCTGTTCATTACCTGTACACTCTGTTTCTTGTCAAAGGTCCCGTGGGTTCAGGTTAGTAACTTGGCGGTTTGCTCAGCTGCTGTGTGCAGCTTCCGTTGCATCATAGATACCCAGGCACCGTGACAACCCACTCCTGGTTTTGGCTTACAAATACTGATAGTGTGACGGCAGCCTCAGATGTAATGTATCTTCAAGTATTTCTAATGTCTGTTACGTTTGGTGCATTCTTAAAGGGACTAAACATTACTGTGCCTGCGTACTATGTCCCAGAACACAGCGAGATACTTCCGGAACATCGGGCGCATGCGCAGTAATGTTTTCGGCTTTGCCCGCAGTAGGGCAAAGCATACTCTTATGCACTAAACTATTGCGGAAAAAAGGGATGGCCGGGGTGGAGAAATTACAAGCATACGCCGCCCATCTGACCGGTAACAACTAATTTTAATATCCCACCAAATTGAGGGTGACAGTCCCTTTAATGAAAACACTTCTATCTAGGTCGCGTAAGGCTGCCGTCACACTATCAGTATTTGTTCAGTATTTTACATCAGTATTTTTAAGCCAAAACCAGGAGTGGGTGATAAATCCAGAAGTGGTGCATATGTTTATATTATACTTTTCCTCTAATTGTTCCACTCCTGGTTTTGGCTTACAAATACTGATGCAAAATACTGACCAAATACTGCTAGTGTGACGGCAGCCTAAAGGTATGTGCCCACGTTGCGGATTTGCCCATGGAATTTTTGGTGCGGATTCTGCATCTCTTGGCAGAAAACGCAAGTGCGGATTTGATGCATTTTTATGCGGATTTTGTGTGGACTTACTGCTGATTTGGTGTGGATTTACTGCTGATTTTGTGCGGATTTCTTGCGTTTTTTACCCCTGCGGATTTCTATAATGGAATGGGTACAAAAACGCTGCAGATCCGTACAAAAGAAGAGACATGCTACTTCTTTTAATCCAGAGTGTTTCCACACGGAATACTCCGCACCATTAGTAACATAGTAACATAGTTAGTAAGGCCGAAAAAAGACATTTGTCCATCCAGTTCAGCCTATATTCCATCATAATAAATCCCCAGATCTACGTCCTTCTACAGAACCTAATAATTGTATGATACAATATTGTTCTGCTCCAGGAAGACATCCAGGCCTCTCTTGAACCCCTCGACTGAGTTCGCCATCACCACCTCCTCAGGCAAGCAATTCCAGATTCTCACTGCCCTAACAGTAAAGAATCCTCTTCTATGTTGGTATAAAAACCTTCTCTCCTCCAGACGCAAAGAATGCCCCCTTGTGCCCGTCACCTTCCTTGGTATAAACAGATCCTCAGCGAGATATTTGTATTGTCCCCTTATATACTTATACATGGTTATTAGATCGCCCCTCAGTCGTCTTTTTTCTAGACTAAATAATCCTAATTTCACTAATCTATCTGGGTATTGTAGTTCTCCCATCCCCTTTATTAATTTTGTTGCCCTCCTTTGTACTCTCTCTAGTTCCATTATATCCTTCCTGAGCACCGGTGCCCAAAACTGGACACAGTACTCCATGTGCGGTCTAACTAGGGATTTGTACAGAGGCAGTATAATGCTCTCATCATGTGTATCCAGACCTCTTTTAATGCACCCCATGATCCTGTTTGCCTTGGCAGCTGCTGCCTGGCACTGGCTGCTCCAGGTAAGTTTATCATTAACTAGGATCCCCAAGTCCTTCTCCCTGTCAGATTTACCCAGTGGTCTCCCATCCAGTGTCTAATGGTGATATCGATTCCCTCTTCCCATGTGTATAACCTTACATTTATCATTGTTAAACCTCATCTGCCACCTTTCAGCCCAAGTTTCCAACTTATCCAGATCCATCTGTAGCAGAATACTATCTTCTCTTGTATTAACTGCTTTACATAGTTTTGTATCATCTGCAAATATCGATATTAGCACGGCTTTTTTTTTTTTTCCATTGATTTCCATTGTACTGTAAATCACTTGCGGATCTGCAGGGTTTCTGCACGGAAAAAAATGCTGCGGATCCGCAGGAAATCCAAAATGTATGCACATAGCCTAAATGTAGTTTTTACCCCCCTATACCCACAATTGAAAGGCTCTTGTGAGTTAGTGACTACTTTTCAAAAAGTTGTAAAATTGATCAATTTAAAAACATCTGGAACCAAAGAGATGATGATAATAATAATCTTTATTTATATAGCGCCAACATATTCCGAAGCGCCTTACAATCCAGAGACTCCCCTCTTATCTCCTCTTCTCACAATCGTATACAAGATTTCTCTCGCGTATCACCCCTACTCTGGAACCCTCTACCACAACACATCAGACTCTCGCCTACCATCGAAACCTTCAAAAAGAACCTGAAGACCCACCTCTTCCGACAAGCCTACAACCTGCAGCTACCACCGATCGACCAAACCGCTGCACGACCATCTCTATCCTTACCTACTATATTCTCCCTCACCCATCCCTTGTAGATTGTGAGCCTTCGCGGGCAGGGTCCTCACTCCTCCTGTACCAGTTATGACATGTATTGTTTAAGATTACTCCTCACATGTAACGCGCCATGGAATAAATGGCGCTATAATAATAAATAATAATAGAAACCTGTCAGATGAGGCGATAAACAATAGATATGTTTTGCAAGTGTTAAATAATTACAATTCGTGGAAAAGCAATAATTGAACCCCAATAGGCCTTTATACAGTATATACAGTTAGGTCCATATATATTTGGACAGAGACAACATTTTTCTAATTTTGGTTATAGACATTACCACAATGAATTTTAAACAAAACAATTCAGATGCAGTTGAAGTTCAGACTTTCAGCTTTCATTTGAGGGTATCCACATTAAAATTGGATGAAGGGTTTTGGAGTTTCAGCTCCTTAACATGTGCCACTCTGTTTTTAAAGGGACCAAAAGTAATTGAACAATTGACTCCAAGGCTATTTCATGGACAAGTGTGGGCAATCCCTTCGTTATGTCATTCTCAATTAAGCAGATAAAAGGCCTGGAGTTGATTTGAGGTGTGGTGCTTGCATTTGGAAGGTTTTGCTGTGAAGTAAACACGCAGTTAAAGGAGCTCTCCATGCAGGTGAAACAAGCCATCCTTAAGCTGTGAAAACAGAAAAAACCCATCCGAGAAATTGTTACAATATTAGGAGTGGCAAAATCTACAGTTTGGTACATCATGAGAAAGAAAGAAAGCACTGGTGAACTCATCAATGCAAAAAGACCTGGGCGCCCACGGAATACAACAGTGGTGGATGATCGCAGAATTATCTCCATGGTGAAGAGAAATCCCTTCACAACAGCCAACCAAGTGAACAACACTCTCCAGGAGGTCGGCGTATCAATATCCAAATCTACCATAAAGAGAAGACTGCATGAAAGTAACTACAGAGGGTTCACTGCACGGTGCAAGCCACTCATAAGCATCAAGAATAAAAAGGCTAAAAAACATCTAA
Source organism: Ranitomeya imitator (assembly GCF_032444005.1). NCBI lineage: Eukaryota > Metazoa > Chordata > Amphibia > Anura > Dendrobatidae > Ranitomeya > Ranitomeya imitator. Next base: position 639,000,993 of record NC_091286.1, read on the forward strand.
AAAAGCCAGCACAGTTCTGGAATAACATTCTTTGGACAGATGAAACCAAGATCAACCTCTACCAGAATGATGGAAAGGAGAAAGTATTGCGATGGTGTGGTACAGCTCATGGCCCAAAGCATACCACATCATCTGTAAAACACGGTGGAGGCAGTGTGATGGCGCGGGCATGCATGGCTGCCAGTGGCACTGGAGACTTTACTGATGGAAACAACATTTTCAATACATCTCGATTAATTCCGTATGCAGTGTGAGCGCCATATGCAGAAATCTCTGTGCTTACAGCCTGGCTGCGATCACTGACTTCATTAATGGTCGTCTGAGGAATCTTCTGTTGTATTGAATGCACTTAATCAAATTCCGCTGCTGGCAGCTGCTTTGTTATTGTCACAAATGATGCCCCAGATGTGCTCGATGTGAGATAAGTCCGGAGACGCTGCAGTCATGGGCGCATGTTTAGGCCACACAGGATACTCCCAGTACCATGGGAAACATGCGGCCTGACATTGTCATGTAGAAAAATAACTGCAGGGACACTGGAGAAATAGTAGACTCAGTGTGGGTGTCCTCCTCATGTAGGCGTATAGTCCTGAAAGTGAGGTGCGTCAGAGCAGGCGTTAGCTCTACCATCACCATTACAGTCCTTGGCCCCGTTGGTGCATTTGTCCGGACCCTGTTTTGCTGGGGATTTTGGACGTATGCCCTGACATGGACAAAATGTGAAAGCCCCCTAACACTGAGATCTTGGTGCCCCTCGATTGAATACTAGAGGGGTCCGGCTATTGTATATGATGTCACCACTCACCATAATCCCAGCAGTAGGACCGGTGTGACTTTCCCTTCTCTCGCCGATGTAGAAGTCTCGATGTTTTTGTACATAAGATATTTTGTAAATCTCATTTAGTTAAAAATTGTAGTTTTTTTGTCCTCCATTGGGATATTTGGTGGTTAAAGTCGTTTTTTTTTTTTTTTTGCAATTGGGTTTCATGAATCATTTTGCCCCGTTTGCCTTCTATAGCCGCCACGTTGCACTTTTGTCAATCGCTGACCGAAGTGATTAATGAATTAACTGAGAGTCAGTCAGTGAGCTCATTCTAAGGATCTGACAGGAGAGTTCGTGTCACCCTTCCATCTGTCTTTTTCTGAGCTCTTCTCAGCCTATGACCCCATACCCATCAACACTGAATGGGCAGAATAACCTTATAGTGTAGAGTCTGCGGCGGTCTTGTCATCACCCCCCCATAGTTTCGCCTTATTGTTGGACAAGGCCCCATTTAGTCATCTCATCCAAGTACATTGTACAAGTGGTTGACATGTCTCATCTCCCCCCTCCCTCCGGTATCAGAATCCGTGACTGCGGTGGCACACAGTGACAGGATTATGTTACTCGGATGTCATGGCAGGCAGTGGGATCGCTCTATTCTTGGCCACATTCTTCATCGCTGCCTATTAAAGGCTTTTTTTCTGGGACTTTAATTCTGATGGACTATTCTGAAAATATCAGATTGGTGGGAGTTTGATCTACCAGCGGCCTTCTCCTCCACCATCGCTCCAGTCATTGTCTCCCCTCCTTCTGTGTTTGCCTCATACGGCGCCATACATTTTCTTGTGGTTGCATTAGGTATTACAGCTCAGTCTTCTTCCCCTCCGGGCGATTTTCCATTTTTCATTTTCGTTTTTCGCTCCCCTTCTCCCCCGAGCCATAACTTTATTATGTTTCTATCAATATGGCCATGTAAGGGCTTATTTTTTGCAGGACAATTTGTACTTTTAGAAGACACCATTGATTTTACCATATAGTGTACATCCAAATGCAGTGAAACTGCAAAAAAAAGTGCAATCCCGTTGTTTTTTTTTAACATGTTCACTAAATGCTAAAACTGACCTGCCATTATGATTCTTCAGGTTATTACGAGTTCGTAGATACCAAACATGTCTAGGTTCTTTTTTATTTAAATGGAGATTTTTTTTTAAAGTTTGTAATTAAAAAAAGGCGCCATTTTCCAAAACCCGTAGAGTCTCCATTTTTCAGGATCTGGGGTTGAGTGAGGGCTGATGTTTTAATTGATACCATTTTTATCGCCTGTTATTGCAAAAAAACGTAATTCTGGTGTTTTTATTTTTTTTGTTGTTGTTGCACCGTTTACCGTTCAAATTCTTTTGTTTATTTTAATATATCAGGTGATTCTGAATGTGAGGATACCAAATATGTGTATTTAATTTGCTTTATTTTATTTTTAATGGGGACCAAAGGGGGGTGATTTGTTTTCAGGCCGGGACGGGTTAAATGCTGTTGTCAGTGATTGCCAGAGGCATTTAACTTGTTAACAGCCGCAGGTGGATTGCGATTCCACCCGCGGCTGTTAAAGACACATGACAGCTGATCAGATCAGCATGCATCAAAGGCAGGGACATAAATGATGACGTACCTGTACACGCCAGTCGTGAATGGGTTAAAAGGGAAAGTGTCATCAGAAAATGACTTACTGTTTAAATCAGGTTTTTTATGTTATTTTATTTTAAAATAATTTTATTATTTTACAAATTAGACATTTTTCCCATTTTTTTTTTCACTGACTACTGAGGCTATTCTAGACATCATCTTCCTCTCCTTTCCATAAATTCCCATGATCATTAACAGCAATAGACTGACTCAGTCACACCCTATCTTTTCTATAGAAGCCCTGTCTTGCAAGCCCTGTCCTGCCTGTAATGCTAATGAGTCTGCTGAAAAGTTTTCTGGAAAGAATTAGTCTAAAAATATGAAAATTGCAAATTTTCCATATTTTTAAATAGTTTTTGTCACGATATTGTATGAAATATAATATGATGTTGTAGCGTTGTCCTTCAGCTCATGCTGGCTAACCCCCCCCCCCCCCCCCCCCTTCTCTCTGTGGCTCTCTTTATCTCTTGGTGTTGGAATGTATGGGGGAAGAGGGTTTTATTGCCGGAAGGTATTTACGACTAGGCTCAAATCTCCCTCTAGCAGAACTGTCTAGAAGTTTCCAGAAATCCATGAGAGTCCTTTGTTCCAATATGATCAGATATTGGGCAAATGAGTTAGGCTAGAAAAAAGGAAAATACATATTCTTTATGTCCAGTGACGGATCTGTTAACCGCTGTAAACATGAGCTTCTAACTTCATCAGGTAAAAAAGTAGGGATTTCTCTGTAATGACGCATCACACATATGACATATTTGATCTTATTAGAATGCCAATCTTAATACGAGATGAATGCTGGGTTTGTTATGACCATGACATGTTCTGTAGCGGAGTTACAAGCATTAGAGATATTTAGGAAAGTTAGTTTAAACTGAGGAGGTAGGAGGGACGGAGTAAACCAACCCCTTTCTGTGATGTCACAGGCAGCAGCTATAAGTTTTTGGCCAGATCCCAGCAGTCAGTCTTCTGCTGGAGCCTTTGTGAGTCTGAGTTTTACCTGGCAAGCCCTGACTGCCAGTCCCCATGCATTGGGACATCTGGGCTGTGCATCCAGCATGGTTTTTTGCCTAATATGAACTGAGAACATGTGAGTTGTACCTTTTCTTATTTAATCCCTTTATTTTATAATTACCTTGTACATATTTTCAATTGTCTCTTATTGTAACATCTTTATTGACAGTTTATAAACACTGCCTGAAAATCATTTACGGAGTATATTTAATGTACTAGAGTCGTTCTCCTGTTCTAAAACGTACCCTGTCTTCTGAAGGGAATTACGCTACTGTTTTGGGTTAGCTTCGGACCCGTTTAATCGAAGCTGGTGGCAGCATACGTTTTGTACTGGGTAGTTGGGTGTCGTTGTAGCGACTGCAGCGTTGATAATTATGGTTCCTGCCTGAGTGGGAGTAGTTATCGTGTCACTGCAGCGTGCCCAATAGCCAGTACATAGCAGGCAGCCTTTCTGGCGACTAATTACCCTAGGTGCAGTACCTAATCTGACCTGAGGGTAAGGGGGGCGCCAGAGAGCTGCAAGTTTTAAGTGGAACTATAAGCGGGATATACATAAATCCCTGCAGTTCGTGGTATATTGCAGAGCAGTGGGATACCTAAAATAAGCCCCTGCTGTAAACTACGAGGTCAATAGCCTGGTGTGTGTTTTTTCATCACATTGTGGAGTGGAGGGATAACTAAGATAAGCCCCCTGCACATGTGATAGCCGTCTGTTGGCCTAAAGTCACCCCGACCCGTGACGCAGGGGTGACGGTCACGGTGTGAATCGTGACAGTTTTTGATATGACTTTTTAAAAAAAAAAATATCTTTATGGAATGTTTAACAAATATATATTTAACATAAAAACTCGATCTGATGAAAACAAAATCATTTTCTGATGACTATTTCCAAGCTGCAGTATCAAGTATGGTCTCTTCAGAAAATATGGAGCTGTGATTGGTTAATAGGGATTTTCCAGGCTAGATCAGTGGGGGTCTGACACCCACTGTTTTCAACTCAATCAAGGGCCAGATATAAGCTATGAGTGAAGCCGAACAGCACAGCTCCATACTCTATATAGTGGCCATTCTTGGGTACTGCAGAAGGAGTGAAGCAGAACAGCACAGCTCCATACTCCATGTAGTGGTCATTCTTGGGTACTGCAGAAAGGAGTGAAGCAGAACAGCACAGCTCCATATGCAGAAAGGAGTGAAGCCAAACAGCACAGCTCTATACTCCATGAAGTGGCCATTCTTGGATACTGCAGCCTCTGTTCACTTCAATAGGAGTTGATCTGCAGAACCTTGATGATAACCCAATCTCCATTTTCCCTCATACAGATCACAATATCACAAGCGTGGAGGCATTTTGGCTATCCTTATAAGGTTATTACAGGATTTACATAGTAAAAACTCTCTGCAATGTATAAAGATTACTTCTTTCCTGTCCACTCACAAGATCTTTAACCTCTTCTTCCAAGTCTGTATTACTATATTCTTTTATTCCCCAAGAAATAAGAATTCTGGAGTAATTTTTCTCAGTGCTGTTCCTCTGTTATTCTTCCTGCCAAAAGTATGAATAATTTGATAACAGGATGTTATCGTTCACTTGCTAAAGTGCTATATTGGGCATGATCACCCACAATTGTCAATTTTTTTTTTCCAACCACAAAAAACAGAGCTCCGAAGAGTCACACATATGAGTTGGTGAAGACAGCATACTGCATGTTAGTAGTCAAATGGAGGAACAGAGGGAGCATTATTACTATGTTGAGACACTGTTGGGTAATTATTACTATGTGAAAATGGATCGCCCCCGTAGGGCTAGGGTTACTCGGTACTGGGTCCTTCGGCTCACAGGGGGACGTCACGGTGGCTGACCTGGTCCGTGGCCCTTTGGACGTCCGTGTAAAAGGGGGGGAAAGGCCTTTAAAGGGATATGTTCGTGACGCCACCTGTGGTATTCGGTCAGGGTGACCGACGCTGCTTTAAGGGGTCCGCTGGGGTGATGTTATGGCAGCTAGATGGTATACCTTCCCACAGGTGAAGTGTGTCCCCAGGGCTTCCCAGAGTGTAGATGGTGGATGGTGTGAGGCGCAGTGAAGAACGAGGACACAAGGGTGCAGTCTCTTTACCATTTTACTGAAGGTTCAGTATCCACAGTCCAGAGCACAGATCACAGGCCAGGCAGAGTCCGGCCAGTTTAGAGGCAAAGCCAGAGTCCCCTTATCCAGGTGGAAATAAGTAGCCTTCCTCTAGCGCCTGGGTGTTGTAGTACCTTACTACTAAGCCTCTCATAAGGTCCTCACAGATGTTGTAGATGTTATCTCTCTCTCTCTCTGTCCCCCAGATGGATAGGACAAAACCCGTATGACTGGTGGCTGGAGGCTGTTTGTAGGGACTCTAGCACGCCCCGGCCTCTGAGAGGTGCCACGTTGCCTCCTAGGTGTAGGTGCGGACAGGTAACTTGAAATTAGCTGTCCTGCCAGTCTCTGAAGTAAAGTGTAGAGATCCTTGCTCCCTCGGTATTCTGGCTACCAGATTTCTTATGTGTTCTTATAGGGGAGTTCACCTTAAACAGGCTTAGAGCTCCCCCTTCTGGTCTGGAGTGTGAACATGTTGCATGCATTGTGTTACCTGATAAAGAGTTCCCCTTCATTGCCTTCAAACGTAACATCACTCCCCCTCTAGAGGACAATGATATTACTGCAACGACCAGGACCCTGGGGCGCTGCAGAAACACATTAGGGGTCATTATTACTGCGTGGAGACACAGTGGAAACATTATTACTATGTGGAGACACAGCATGAACATTATTACTATGTGGAGATGGAGCGCCCCGTCAGGGCAAGGGGTTACTCTGTACCGGGTCCTGCGGTTCACAGGGGGATGTCACGGTGGCTGTAGATTGTGAGCCCTCACGGGCAGGGTCCTCTCTCCTCCTGTACCAGTTGTGGCTTGTATTGTCCAAGATTATTGTACCTCTTTTTATTATGTATACCCCTCCTCACATGTAAAGCGCCATGGAATAAATGGCGCTATAATAATAAATAATAATAATAATAATGTTCGTGACGCCACCTGTGGTATTCGGTCAGAGTGACCGACGCTGCTTTAAGGGGTCCACTGGGGTGATGTTATGGCAGCTAGATGGTATACCTTCCCACAGGTGAAGTATATCCCCAGGGCTTCCCAGTATGTAGATGGTGAATGGTGAATGACGCAGTGAAGAATGGGGATGCAAGGTTGCAGTCTCTTTACTTTTACTGAAGACTTCAGCATCCACAGTCCATGGCACCAGACCACAGGGCAGGCAAAGCCTTCCTTTGCGCTGTAGTGGTGTAGTCCCTTACTGCATAAGCTTCAAATAAGGTCCTCACAGATGTAGTGTCTGTCTGTCCCCCGTGGTCGGATAGGACAAAACCCGTATGACTGGTGGCTTGAAGCTGTTTATAGGGACTCCAGCATGCCCTGGCCTCTGAGGGGTGCCACCGTGCCTCCTGGGTCTAGGTGCGGACAAGTAACATGCAATTAGCTGTCCTGCCGGTCTCTGAAGTAAGGCATAGAGGTCCTTACTACCTCGGTGTTCCGGCTACTGGTGTTCTGCGCCTCATTAGGAGGCAGCCTGTTCGGGGCTGGTCCCTTTCTGATATCCTCTCCTTTCCTTTGCCTTCCTTCACGCTCGCTGTAATACAATTCTGCTTTCAAAATGTCTCTTTCTGGGAGCTGCAGCTCTTAGGGCATGCACAGCTCCGTGGACCCTCTGCTCTGTCCTCTGACATGAATTCGCTCCTGCCAGTAACAGCTTCACTGAAGTACTGACAGACTTTCCCTACAGACTACCAGTTATATATATGTGGGGAGTCACCAAGTAAATAGGATCAGAAGCTCCCCCTGGTGGCCTGGAGTATAAATGTGTTGCATGTTTGTGATACCTGGATGCAGTTATCCTTCCTTGCCTCCAAACGTAGCATCACTCTCCCCGGGAGGAAAGCAACACTACTGCGACGACAAGGACCCTGGGGCGCCGCAGAGACACAGTGGGAACATTATTACTATGTGGAGATGTGGTGCCCCAGGGTCATGGTTGTCACAGTAGCATTGCTTTCCTCAAGGGGAGAATGATGTTACATTTGGAAGCGATGAAGGATAACTCTTATCAGGTAACCACCATACACACAACATGTTCACACTCCAGGTCACAAGGGCGAGCTTTTGATCCTATTTACTAGGTGACTCCCCTATATACAGTTAGGGCCAGAAATATTTGGACAGTGACACAATTTTTGCGAGTTGGGCTCTGCATGCCACCACATTGGATTTGAAATGAAACCTCTACAACAGAATTCAAGTGCAGATTGTAACGTTTAATTTGAAGGGTTGAACAAAAATATCTGATAGAAAATGTAGGAATTGTACACATTTCTTTACAAACACTCCACATTTTAGGAGGTCAAAAGTAATTGGACAAATAAACATAACCCAAACAAAATATTTTTATTTTCAATATTTTGTTGCAAATCCTTTGGAGGCAATCACTGCCTTAAGTCTGGAACCCGTGGACATCACCAAACGCTGGGTTTCCTCCTTCTTAATGCTTTGCCAGGCCTTTACAGCCGCAGCCTTCAGGTCTTGCTTGTTTGTGGGTCTTTCCGTCTTAAGTCTGGATTTGAGCAAGTGAAATGCATGCTCAATTGGGTTTAGATCTGGAGATTGACTTGGCCATTGCAGAATGTGCCACTTTTTGGCACTCATGAACTCCTGGGTAGCTTTGGCTGTATGCTTGGGGTCATTGTCCATCTGTACTATGAAGCGCCGTCCAATCAACTTTGCAGCATTTGGCTGAATCTGGGCTGAAATTATATCCCGGTACACTTCAGAATTCATCCGGCTACTCTTGTCTGCTCTTATGTCATCAATAAACACAAGTGACCCAGTGCCATTGAAAGCCATGCATGCCCATGCCATCACGTTGCCTCCACCATGTTTTACAGAGGATGTGGTGTGCCTTGGATCATGTGCCGTTCCCTTTCTTCTCCAAACTTTTTTCTTCCCATCATTCTGGTACAGGTTGATCTTTGTCTCATCTGTCCATAGAATACTTTTCCAGAACTGAGCTGGCTTCTTGAGGTGTTTTTCTGCAAATTTAACTCTGGCCTGTCTATTTTTGGTATTGATGAATGGTTTGCATCTAGATGTGAACCCTTTGTATTTACTGTCATGGAGTCTTCTCTTTACTGTTGACTTAGAGTCAGATACACCTACTTCACTGAGACTGTTCTGGACTTCAGTTGATGTTGTGAACGGGTTCTTCTTCACCAAATTAAGTATGCGGCGATCATCCACCACTGTTGTCATCCGTGGACGCCCAGGCCTTTTTGAGTTCCCAAGCTCACCAGTCAATTCCTTTTTTCTCAGAATGTACCCAACTGTTGATTTTGCTACTCCAAGCATGTCTGCTATCTCTCTGATGGATTTTTTCTTTTTTTTTCAGCCTCAGGATGTTCTGCTTCACCTCAATTGAGAGTTCCTTTGACCGCATGTTGTCTGCTCACAGCAACAGCTTCCAAATGCAAAACCACACACCTGGAATCCACCCCTGACCTTTTAACTACTTCATTGATTACAGGTTAACGAGGGAGACGCCTTCAGAGTTAATTGCAGCCCTTAGAGTCCATTGTCCAATTACTTTTGGTCCCTTGAAAAAGAGGACGCTATGCATTACAGAGCTATGATTCCTAAACCCTTTCTCCGATTTGGATGTGGAAACTATCATATTGCAGCTGGGAGTGTGCACTTTCAGCCCATATTATATATATATAATTGTATTTCTGAACATGTTTTTGTAAACAGCTAAAATAACAAAACTTGTGTCACTGTCCAAATATTTCTGGCCCTAACTGTATATTGTGGTTTGTAGGGAAAGAGGTATGCAGATTGTCAGAGAAACAGAAGAGAGCAGTCTTTAGGACTGGAGGGGCTGTTCAGCCAGAAAGTGCTGAAGCTCCTGGACAGAGATTGTACTGACAGCTGAATATCGTTGAGTGAGCGTGAAGGAGAGCGAAGCACAGGAGAAGGATATCAGGGGAGACCAGCTAAGAGCAGGCTGCCTCCCTCTGAGGCGCAGATAACTGGTATCCGGACCACCAAGGTTGTACGGACTCTACAACTTACATCAGAGACTGGCAGGACAGCTGATCTGCAAGTTACCTGTCCGCCTTAATACCCAGGAGACACGGTGACACCTATAGAGCCTGGGGCATGCTAGAGTCCCGGTAAAAAGGCTCAAATGACCAGTCATACAGGTTATGTCCTATCCTATATGGGGGACAGAGAGAACAACTGTGAGGACCTTATGTGAAGCCATAGGCGGTAAGGGACTGCAACACCACCGCGCTTCGAGGAAAGCTTCTAACTCCCACCTGGTAAAGGGGATTCTGGATTCGCTTCCAAGCCGGCTGGACCCTGCCTGCCCTGTGATCTGGTTCCCTGGACTGTGGCTGCCTGAAGTCTTCAGTAAACCAGATAAAGAGACGGCAAACCTATGTCCTCGTTCTTTACTGCGCCATTCACTATCTTCCATCTACACACTGAGAGCCCTAGGGATACACTTCACCTGTGGGAAGTTATATCATCTAGCTGCCATATCTGTTGTGAATTCTGTGGTCAGGCTCCCTCCTGTGGTCATGAGTGGTACTTCGGCTGGTTCTGTCCATGAGCTTCCTTTGGTGGATGTGAGTGGGGCTGCGGCTTCTGAGTTTCCTTCCTCAGGTGACGAGGTTAAGTCGTTAGGTGCTGTTCTATTTAACTCCACCTAGTTCTTTGTTCCTGGCCTCCAGTCAATGTTCCAGTATTGGTCTTGCTCTCTCCTGGATCGTTCTTGTGGCCTGTCTGCCCTGCATAAGCTAAGTTCTGCTTGTGTTACTTTTGTTTGCTATTTTTTCTGTCCAGCTTGCTTTATTGGTTTGTTTTGCTTGCTGGAAGCTCTGGGACGCAGAGGGAGCACCTCCGTACCGTTAGTCGGTGCGGAGGGTCTTTTTGCGCCCTCTGCGTGGTTGTTTGTAGGTTTTTGTGCTGACCGCAAAGCTATCTTTCCTATCCTCGGTCTATTCAGTAAGTCGGGCCTCACTTTGCTAAAATCTATTTCATCTCTGTGTTTGTATTTTCATCTTTACTCACAGTCATTATATGTGGGGGGCTGCCTTTTCCTTTGGGGAATTTCTCTGAGGCAAGGTAGGCTTATTTTTCTATCTTCAGGGCTAGCTAGTTTCTCAGGCTGTGCCCGAGGCGCCTAGGTCTGGTCAGGAGCGCTCCACGGCTACCTCTAGTGTGGTATGATAGGATTAGGGATTGCGGTGAGCAGAGTTCCCACGTCTCAGAGCTCGTCCTATGTTATTAGTAACTATCAGGTCATTTTCAGTGCTCTTAACCACCAGGTCCATTGTGGTTCTAAATCACCAGTTCATAACACATATCACCCCAGAGGACCCCTTAAAGCAGCATCTGTCCCCACTGACCGAATACCACAGGTGGTGTCACGAACATAAACTCTATTCACCAAATCCCTTTAAAGACTCAGAGACACAGCGGGAACATTATTACTATGTGGAGACACAGTTGGAACATTATTTATTACAATGTGGAGACACAGCAGGAACATTATTACTATGTGGAGACACAGCAGGAACATTATTACTATGTGGAGACACAGCGGGAACATTATTACTAGTGGAGACACAGTGGAAACATTATTACTATGTGGAGACACAGTGGGACATTATTACCAGTGAAGACACAACGGGAACATTATTACTATGTGGAGACACAGCGGGAATATTATTACTAGTGGAAACACAGTGGGAACATTATTGCTATGTGGAGACACAGTGGGAACATTATTACTATGTGGAGGCACCTGGGGGGCACTATTAGTATGTGCTACAGTCATGGCCAAAAGTATTGACACCCTTGCAATTCTGTCAGATAATACTAATTTTCTTCCTGAAAATGATTGCAAACACAAATTCTTTGGTATTATTATCTTCATTTAATTTGTCTTAAATGAAAAAACACAAAAGAGAATGAAGCAAAAAGCAAAACATTGATCATTTCACACAAAACTCCAAAAATGGGCCAGACAAAAGTATTGGCACCCTGAGCCTAACACTTGGTTGCACAATCTTTAGCCAAAATAACTGCGACCAACCACTTCCGGTAACCATCAATGAGTTTCTTACAATGCTCTGCTGGAATTTTAGACCATTCTTCTTTGGCAACCTGCTCCAGGTCCCTGATATTTGAAGGGTGCCTTCTCCAAACTGCCATTTTTAGATCTCTCCACAGGTGTTCTATGGGATTCAGGTCTGGACTCATTGCTGGCCACCTTAGAAGTCTCCAGTGCTTTCTCTCAAACCATTTTCTAGTGCTTTTAGAAGTGTGTTTTGGGTCATTGTCCTGCTGGAAGACCCATGACCTCTGAGGGAGACCCAGATTCCTTACACTGGGCCCTACATTATGCTGCAAAATTTGTTGGTAGTCTTCAGACTTCATAATGCCATGCACATGGTCAAGCAGTCCAGTGCCAGAGGCAGCAAAGGAACCCCAAAACATCAGGGAACCTCTGCCATTTTTGACTGTAGGGACCATGTTCTTTTCTTTGAATGCCTCTTTTTTCTCCTGTAAACTCTGTGTTGATGCCTTTGCCCAAAAAGCTCTACTTTTGTCTCATCTGACCAGAGAACATTCTTCCAAAACGTTTTAGGCCTTTTCAGGCAAGTTTTGGCAAACTCCAGCCTGGCTTTTTTATGTCTCGGGGTAAGAAGTGGGGTCTTCCTGGGTCTCCTGCCATACAGTCCCTTTTCATTCAGATGCCGATGGATAGTACGGGTTGACACTGTTGTACCCTCGGACTGCAGGGCAGCTTGAACTTGTTGGGATGTTAGTCGAGGTTCTTTATCCAACATCTGCACAATCTTGTGTTGAAATCTCTTGTCAATTTTTCTTTTCCGTCCACATCTAGGGAGGTTATCCACAGTGCCATGGGCTTTAAACTTCTTGATGACACTGCGCACGGTAGACACAGGAACATTCAGGTCTTTGGAGATGGACTTGTAGCCTTGAGATTGCTCATGCTTCCTCACAATTTGGTTTCTCAAGTCCTCAGACAGTTCTTTGGTCTTCTTTCTTTTCTCCATGCTCAATGTGGTACACACAAGGACACAGGACAGAGGTTGAGTCAACTTTATTCCATGTCAACTGGCTGCAAGTGTGATTTAGTTAGTTTAGTTAGGTGCCACAAGTAAGTTACAGGTGCTGTTAATTACACAAATTAGAGAAGCATCACAGGATTTTTCGAACAGTGCCAATACTTTTGTCCACCTCCTTTTTTATGTTTACTGTGGAATTATATCCAATTTGGCTTTAGGACAATTCTTTTTGTGTTTTTTCATTTAAGACAAATTAAATGAAGATAATAATACCAAATAATTTGTGTTTGCAATCATTTTCAGGAAGAAACTGAGTATTATCTGACAGAATTGCAGGGGTGTCAATACTTTTGGCCATGACTGTATATGGAGACAGTGGAAACATTATTACTATGTGGAGGCACAGTGGGAACATTATTTATTACTATGTGGAGACACAGTGGGAACATTATTACTTTCTATGTGGAGACACAGTGGGAACTTTATTTCTATGTGGAGACACAGTGGGAACATTATTACAATGTGGAGACACAGTGGGAACATTATTACTATGTGGAGACACAGCGGGAACATGATTACTACAGTATGTGGAGAAACAGCGGGAACATTATTACGATGTGGAGGCACAGTGGGAACAGTATTACTATGTGGAGGCACAGTGGGAACATTATTATTAGGTGGAGGCACAGTGGGAACATCATTACTATGTGGAGGCACCGTGGGAACATTATTACTATGTGGAGACACAGCAGGAGCATTATTACGATGTGGAGACACAGTGGGAACTTTATTTCTATGTGGAGACACAGTGGGAACATTATTACTATGTGGAGACACAGTATGAACATTATTACTATGTGGAGACACAGCGGGAATATTATTATTATGTGGAGACACAGCGGGAACATTATTACTAGTGGAGACAGTGGTAACATTATTACTATGTGGAGTCACAGTGGGAACATTATTACTATGTAGAGGCACAGTGGGAACATTATTACTATGTAGAGGCACAGTGGGAACATTATTACTATGTAGAGGCACAGTGGGAACATTATTACTATGTGGAGACACAGTGGGAACATTATTACTATGTGGAGACACATCGGGAACATTATTACTATGTGGAGGCACAGTGGGAACTTTATTTCTATGTGGAGACACAGTGGGAACATTATTACAATGTGGAGACACAGCGGGAACATGATTACTACAGTATGTGGGAAACAGCGGGAACATTATTACGATGTGGAGAAACAGTGGGAACTTTATTTCTATGTGGAGACACAGTGGGAACATTATTACTATGTGGAGACACATCGGGAACATTATTACTATGTGGAGGCACAGTGGGAACTTTATTTCTATGTGGAGACACAGTGGGAACATTATTACAATGTGGAGACACAGCGGGAACATGATTACTACAGTATGTGGGAAACAGCGGGAACATTATTACTATGTGGAGACACAGCAGGAACATTATTACTATGTGGAGGCACAGTGGGAACATTATTACTATGTGGAGGCACAGTGGGAACATCATTACTATGTGGAGGCACAGTGGGAACATTATTAATTACTATGTGGAGACACCGCGGGAGTATTATTAATTACTATGTGGAGACACAGTGGGAACATTATTAATTACTATGTGGAGGCACATAGGGGGCACTATTGCTATGTGGAGACAGTGGAAACATTATTACTATTTTAAGGCACAGACAGGGCAATATTACTATGTGGAAGAATAGAAGGGGCAATATTACTATGTGAAGGCAAGGTGGGAGCATTGATACTATGTGAAGGAATGCAAGTGCAATATTACTATGTGGACTCTTAGTGGAAGCATTATTCCTATGTGGAGGTGCAGTGAGAGACTTTATATAATGTGAAGGCACATTCTTATTTTGTGGAGGAACAGAAGGAGGCACTGTTACTATGTGGAGGCACAGTTGGGGAATTATTGCTATGTGAAAGCGCATAGATGGCATTATGACCACGTGGGGGCAGAGAGGGAGAATTATTATCCTGTGGAGGTACAGAGAGGGCAATATTACTGTGTGCAGACACAATGGGGGCACTATTGCTATTTGGAGGCACAGAAAGAGACAGTCTGCAGGGATGAGTCTTGGATGGAAGAAGTTATGGTGGTCTGGTTTGTATGAATAAACAAATATTGCAAATGAATAACTTCGGGGTCGTGGTCCTCAGTAAGTCACAGGATTTAAAGGGGTTGTGGTCTGGTGGTGTTATTTGTTTCATATGACAAAATCCATGGTAATATTGGTCTTAGATAATCATCAGAATGATGGTATTATTCGATCACTATATGGTGGTAATATTTAGTCCTAGTGTGATGATTATACTTGTATAGTGGTATTACTTGCTGTCTGTGGGACTTTAACCCCTTCCTAACCCAAAAACTGTGTATGGTGTACACAATATTTACCAATGACACAACGGCATTTGGGCTACAGCATGCTACTTAGGCTGGGTTCACACTGCGTTAACAGCAGCCCGTTCAACACATGCGTTAACGGGCTGCTGTTAATGGAAATGCCGGTATGTCAGCTCGCTAGCGCTGATAGAGCTAGCAGATGCTCTATCTGCGCTAGCAGTGACGGTCCTGGAAACACTGCAGCCCGCGTCCCAGGGTCCGTCACTCAATGACAGCACATCGCTAACGCGCTAGCGATGCGTCCGACATTGGACTCAATGGCGGCATTAATGGACCACGTTACACTGCGTTATGCCGCAGTGTAACGTAGTCTGTCTAACGGATGCGTGCAACGCAGTGTGAACCTGGCCTTACCCCGCATTGCTCCCCTGACAACTAACGACAACGAAACGCGTTGGGAGTTTTGGGTGAAGGGGACTCGCAATTGGCCCACAGGAAGGACTACTAAGAGTGGTATCAATCACCTCCATCATAAGGAAAGACTGTTGCAATTGCGCTTTATAATACCGTTCTATGTGTATAGTGGGTGATGTGGCGCCAAGTGTATATAGGCTGGATGTAGAGACACGACTATTAATTTAATCACCATTCCCCCTGCTATACGTATAAGGGTGCACGCTGGTAATAGGACAATGACCTATCACCCTATATTTGTGCCTTGTCAAGTTGGTGCGTATCGGGTTCATACTGTACATGAGTAGGCGCGGAGGATATCTGGTATCCCAACTAGGATAATAACGATTACTAGATATAAATAGGCTTCAGCAAGCTCATATAATGTTATACTGGATATCTAGCGCTTGGTATAAATGTAATAACAACTGCATATGAGAGGAAGCAGATTGATCCAATAATTGGGCGAAACAAGGTGCCTAAGCTCCAAGAAAGCAGAACCTGATATTTCATGGTTCATATTTAACGAATCATTAGACAAAAGCACCAGGACATCTCCAATCTATGAAATATTGAAGAGTAATAGAAGGAGATTTGGTGATATTGTGCGCACCATACACTGTTTTTGGTTTTTTTTTCCATGCACATTGCACTATGGGTTAGTTGTGTCTATGTTGTAAAACAAATGTAATAAAAGTAAATATTTACCGTAAGTGCGACACCAATGAATAAACTTGCTGGGTTACCACCTATTGGCTACTTATGTGATTGCAATATATAGAAGATGATATCAAATGATTGGGGAAACTAAAAAATATATATAATTAAATAAAGATATAAAATTAATTAAAACAAATATAAAAAGCAATAAAAATGTATCCTGAAATGGTACCAATAAAAACAACAGTTTATGGTGGAAAAAACAAACCTCCACCCGGCTCCATTGACTGAGAAATGAAAAAAGTTATGAGTCTCAGAAAATGGAAATACATTTTTTTTAGGCAAATTTCTGATTTTTTTTTTTTAACTATTTGTACAAATAGAAGAGCTGAATTTGTCAATGGATCAAAGCAAAACTACTCTGGTATCCCAGTGTGTTGTCTGTGGTTCCCTACATTCTGTATTCTGTAAGTTCTTCCCAGGAGAGGTCACACAGTCAGCTCTGCTACATGCAGGGTGCACACATCCCATCTGGGGGGGAGTCCTCGGTGGCATATGGTCCTGATCCTGCTGTGCTGTGTGTTCCCCAGCCAGGAGGGGAGGGGAGTCAGCAGGTCCAATGATGGTTCTGCCTCTGCTGCCAGCATCCCCTCCCCGTGCAGCCTGTGTGTGCTCGGGAGGGACCAGCTGCAGCAGCTCAGCCCGGGACCGGAGCACCGACAGCACCGAGCACACAGCTCTGCCTCCAGGTATGTCCCCCAGCATGTCACCCCTGGGTGCTGAGCTCAGCCAGGACTGGCAACTTCTCACCGCATCAGGAAAGTGCACAGACAGCTGCAAACTCCTCTGTGTGTATTGTACCAGCAGCACAGTCACCTGTGTGTATTGTACCAGCAGCACAGTCACCTGTGTGTATTGTACCAGCAGCACAGTCTCCTGTGTGTATTGTACCAGCAGCACAGTCACCTGTGTGTATTGTACCAGCAGCACAGTCACCTGTGTGTATTGTACCAGCAGCACAGTCACCTGTGTGTATTGTACCAGCAGCACAGTCACCTGTGTGTATTGTACCAGCAGCACAGTCACCTGTGTGTATTGTACCAGCAGCACAGTCACCTGTGTGTATTGTACCAGCAGCACAGTCACCTGTGTGTATTGTACCAGCAGCACAGTCACCTGTGTGTATTGTACCAGCAGCACAGTCACCTGTGTGTATTGTACCAGCAGCACAGTCACCTGTGTGTATTGCACCAGCAGAACAGTCACCTGTGTGTATTGTACCAGCAGAACAGTCACCTGTGTGTATTGTACCAGCAGCACAGTCACCTGTGTGTATTGTACCAGCAGCACAGTCACCTGTGTGTATTGCACCAGCAGAACAGTCTCCTGTGTGTATTGTACCAGCAGAACAGTCACCTGTGTGTATTGTACCAGCAGCACAGTCACCTGTGTGTATTGTACCAGCAGCACAGTCACCTGTGTGTATTGTACCAGCAGCACAGTCACCTGTGTGTATTGTACCAGCAGCACAGTCACCTGTGTGTATTGTACCAGCAGCACAGTCACCTGTGTGTATTGTACCAGCAGCACAGTCACCTGTGTGTATTGCACCAGCAGAACAGTCTCCTGTGTGTATTGTACCAGCAGAACAGTCACCTGTGTGTATTGTACCAGCAGCACAGTCACCTGTGTGTATTGTACCAGCAGCACAGTCACCTGTGTGTATTGTACCAGCAGCACAGTCACCTGTGTGTATTGTACCAGCAGCACAGTCACCTGTGTGTATTGTACCAGCATATACTATATACAGGAGGAGATGACTTACAGGTATATATTATATACAGGAGGAGATGGCACACGTATATACTATATACAGGAGGAGATGACATACAGGCATATACTATATAAAAGAAAAGATGACACATGGGTATATAGAGAAGGAGATGACCAGCAGCACAGTCACCTGTGTGTATTGTACCAGCAGCACAGTCACCTGTGTGTATTGTACCAGCAGCACAGTCACCTGTGTGTATTGTACCAGCAGTACAGTCACCTGTGTGTATTGTACCAGCAGCACATTCACCTGTGTGTATTGTACTAGAAGTACAGTCACCTGTGTGTATTGCACCAGCAGCACAGTCACCTGTGTGTATTGTACCAGCAGCACAGTCACCTGTGTGTATTGTACCAGCAGCACATTCACCTGTGTGTATTGTACCAGCAGAACAGTCTCCTGTGTGTATTGTACCAGCAGAACAGTCTCCTGTGTGTATTGTTCCAGCAGCACAGTCACCTGTGTGTATTATACCAGCAGCACAGTCACCTGTGTGTATTGTACCAGCAGCACAGTCTCCTGTGTGTATTGTACCAGCAGCACAGTCTCCTGTGTGTATTGTTCCAGCAGCACAGTCACCTGTGTGTATTGTACCAGCAGCACAGTCACCTGTGTGTATTGTACCAGCAGTACAGTCACCTGTGTGTATTGTACCAGCAGCACATTCACCTGTGTGTATTGTACTAGAAGTACAGTCACCTGTGTGTATTGCACCAGCAGCACAGTCACCTGTGTGTATTGTACCAGCAGCACAGTCACCTGTGTGTATTGTACCAGCAGCACATTCACCTGTGTGTATTGTACCAGCAGCACATTCACCTGTGTGTATTGTACCAGCAGCACAGTCACCTGTGTGTATTGTACCAGCAGAACAGTCTCCTGTGTGTATTGTACCAGCAGCACAGTCACCTGTGTGTATTGTTCCAGCAGCACAGTCACCTGTGTGTATTATACCAGCAGCACAGTCACCTGTGTGTATTGTACCAGCAGCACAGTCTCCTGTGTGTATTGTACCAGCAGCACAGTCTCCTGTGTGTATTGTTCCAGCAGCACAGTCACCTGTGTGTATTGTACCAGCAGCACAGTCACCTGTGTGTATTGTACCAGCAGTACAGTCACCTGTGTGTATTGTACCAGCAGCACATTCACCTATGTGTATTGTACTAGCAGTACAGTCACCTGTGTGTATTGCACCAGCAGAACAGTCTCCTGTGTGTATTGTACCAGCAGTACAGTCACCTGTGTGTATTGTACCAGCAGCACAGTCTCCTGTGTGTATTGTACCAGCAGCACAGTCACCTGTGTGTATTGTACCAGCAGCACAGTCACCTGTGTGTATTGTACCAGCAGCACAGTCACC
Organism: Ranitomeya imitator; assembly: GCF_032444005.1. Classification (NCBI taxonomy): domain Eukaryota; kingdom Metazoa; phylum Chordata; class Amphibia; order Anura; family Dendrobatidae; genus Ranitomeya; species Ranitomeya imitator. Next base: position 639,020,341 of record NC_091286.1, read on the forward strand.
TGTGTGTATTGTACCAGCAGTACAGTCACCTGTGTGTATTGTACCAGCAGCACAGTCACCTGTGTGTATTGTACCAGCAGTACAGTCACCTGTGTGTATTGTACCAGCAGAACAGTCACCTGTGTGTATTGTACCAGCAGTACAGTCACCTGTGTGTATTGTACAAGCAGAACAGTCTCCTGTGTGTATTGTACCAGCAGAACAGTCACCTGTGTGTATTGTACCAGCAGAACAGTCACCTGTGTGTATTGTACCAGCAGCACAGTCTCCTGTGTGTATTGTACCAGCAGTACAGTCACCTGTGTGTATTGTACCAGCATATACTATATACAGGAGGAGATGACTTACAGGTATATATTATATACAGGAGGAGATGGCACACGTATATAGTATATACAGGAGGAGATGACATACAGGCATATACTATATAAAAGAAAAGATGACACATGGGTATATAGAGAAGGAGATGACATGCAGCAGGTATATTCTATATACAGGGGAGATGACATACAGGTATATACTATATACAGGTGATGACATACAGGTATGTACTATATATAGGAGGAGATGACATACAGGTATATACTATATACAGGGGAGATGAAAATAAGAGAAGTGAGGTGCTATAACTAACCACAGATATTTACTATACCCAGGCAACGCCGGGCTTTTCAGCTAGTATCAAATAAAGAGACACACACACAATTAAAGAGACACACACACACACATCACATATTGGATGGGTGATATTTATAATTACACATGCTGGAAAGACGCAAGGCATGTCTGTCTCCACAGGGAAGCCAGAGGCGTCGGTGTCTGCATAGCGGACATGGGATTTCTTGAAATCCCATCCACTATGCTATAACATCTGGCCCCTGTGGGTTGGACGCTGCGGATATACGCAGCGTCCAATCCACAGCTTTTACTGACTGTGGGAATATACCCTCAGAAATCTGTGTGAAATGCATTATCTGTTTATTCTTAAAAAAAAAAAAATTGCATGGGCTCCCGCATAATTTTCATAACCAACAGAGGGAAAGCCGTCGGCTGAGGGCTGATGTTAATATTCTGGGATGGGGTCTCCCTATAAAATCGAGCCATCAGAGGCTATGCACAGAGCTGCGGGCTCAAGTTAATAGCTTGGGAAGGGGCCATGTACATTGGCAAGCCCCAGGCTAAAAACAACAGCTCTCCGCCACCCCAGAAATGGAGTATCTTATAGATGCACCAATTCTGGCACTTAGCCTCACTCTTCCCACTTGCCCTGTAGCGATGGCAAGTGGGGTAATATTTGTGGGGTTGATGTCACCTTTGTTTTGTCCGGTGATATCAAGCCCACGGCTTAGTAATGGAGAAGCGTCTATAAGACACCTATCCATTACTAATTCTATAGTATTATGGTAAATAAAGACACAGCAAGAATAAAGTCCTTTATTTGAAATTACCACACAGACTCCTTTATTAATCAAATTTACCATACTTACTGCATCGCCTAATCCCCGAATCCCTCGATCTCCTGCAACAAAAATAAAATAGTAAGCCAACATAAATACTCCCTGTCCGCTGTAGCCCATTTACTGAGTGTCCCACGATGATCTCACATGTAGAACAGTCACATCAGGAGATGTGACCGCCCTACCCGGTCTCTGGTGATACACTGACAGGAGATAATCGCTCCTGCAGTGTATCACTGAGAGTTCACTGGAGTTCATGCTCTCACTTATGACACCACTGCGTGAGAATTTTCTCATGCAGCGGTGCCGCAAGTGACAGTTCGAACTCCGGTGAACTCTCACGGCGGCGCAGTGATAGACTGAAAGGAGGAAATCCCTCCCGTAGTGTATCACAGGAGGCTGGGTAGAGCGGTCACATCTTCTGATGGGACTGTTCTACACGTGAGATCGTCGTGGGACACTCGGTAAATGGACTGCGGCAGACAGGGAGTATTTATGTTGGTTTATTATGTTATTTTTGATGCAGGAGATGTGAGTGCGGGGATTAGGTGTTTGGTGAGTATGGATGTGTTTTTTTGCTTTACAATACAACACAGTTGCCGGATGATGGGACTACTGTTCCATCATCGGTGCATGCTGTCACTGTTATATGTGACAGTAGACATAGCCGGATGGGAGTAGGAGTCCCATCAAAAGATGCCTGGCTACACACAGACACCCGCACACACACACAGACACCCGCACACACAGACACCCGCAAACACACACACACACACACACAGACACCCGCACGCACACACACCTACACAGACACCCGCAAACAGAGACACACAGACACCTGCACATAGCCGCACAGACACCCACACAGACATACACAGACACCCACACAGACACCCACAGACAGACCCGCACATATTCTCCGCTCCCACATAGTCTCCACCCACACACATATTCTCCGCCTTTTTACATCTGTGGTTTAGCTGCGTATTTGATTGACTCAATGTAAGTCAATGGGTGCAGAGATGCTGCAGAACCGCAAAAAGAATTGACATGCTGTCTAAAATAAAACGAATGCTGCAAATCAGTGTGAAATTTTCTGCAACATGTGCACACCATTTCTGGATTCTCATTGATTAACATTGCTTCAGGTACCCTTTGCGGATTTGGTTCAATTCGTGCAGAAAAAACGCTGCTGATCTGCAACAAGATCCGCTACGTGTGCACATAGCGTAAAAGGCGCTTTTTATTGTGAAAACTAGTTTTTGGTTTTTACATCACTATATTTTGAGAGCTAGAATGTTTCCATATTTCAGCCGACAGGCTCATGTGGTGGCTTGTTTTTTGCGAGATGAGCTGACATTTTTATTGGTACCATTTTCGGGCACATGACTTTTTTTTATCGCTTCTGATTTTTGGGAGTCAGAATGAAGAAAAAACAGCAATTCATGAATTAAAATCATTAAAATTGGTAAGACCGCTTTATTCTTTGGGTCAGCGATACCTCATTTATATTTTTTTAATGTTTTGGCGCTTTTACACAATAAAAACTATTTCATAGGAAAAAATTTTTTTGCATCGCTTTATTTTGAGAGCTATAACTTTTTTATTTTTCTGCTGATGGAGCTGTATGTCAGCTTGTTTTTTGCGGGACAAGATGACGTTTTCAGCGGTACCATTTTTATTTATATATGTCTTTTTGATCGCGTTGTATTGCACTTTTTGTTCTGTGGTTTGATGATAAAGCATTATTTTTTGCCTCGTTTTTTAATTTTTTTTACGGTGTTCACTGAAGGGGTTAACTAGTGGGACATTTTTATAGTGGGTCGTTACGGACGTGGCGATTCCAAATATTTGTACTTTTATTGTTTTTTATTTCCATAAACATATTTGTTGGAAAAATATTTCTTTCTTTTTTTTCTTTATTTGGGGATTTAAAAAATTTTTTTTTTACACATTCTAATATTTTTGTTAAACTTTTTTACATTGTCTCAGTATGGGATATCACTGTATTATATCAGATCACTGTTCCAACACTCTGCACTGCAGAGTATCAGATCAGGATCTGACAGGCAGGGAAGGAGGCTTCTCAGGTCCTGCTCTCAGCAGGTGCTCACAAGCCACCTTCCCTGCAGGACCCGGAAGGACCCCGCGGCCATCTTGATGCTGGGGGTCTCCATGAAGACCATCAGGACAACGCAACCACATCATGTTGTCCTGATGGAAGCGCGCAGGGAGCCCCCTCCCTGCGCGATGCCCCTCTTTGTTGCTGCCGTCAATACTGACAGTGGCATCAGAGGGGTTAAATGCCCACGACTGGTGCCAGCACCGATCATGGGCATTGCTGCAGGGGGTCAGCTGTCACATACTGATGACACCCACACCCGATCGCTGCGACGCTCATCGTGAGGCTTCGCTATCAGTGCGCCGTACTAGTACAGCTGTTTGTGGGAACGCATCTCCCGCAAAGCAGTACTAGTGCGGCGCATGTTGGGAAGAGGTTAAAATGCCAAAAGTGACTAGCAAACCCTAAATAAATAGAGTCCTTAGCAGGACATAAACAAGGTTACACTATCAAGCACAATAATAAGTATCAAAATTTGACAATGTGAATACAAGCATAACAAAAGAATTAGTAGCAAATGCAAGTAAGTATTGGAAGTCAAGTCACATTGAAAAACACGAATGAGTCAATGGTGACCCTATTTGGTCAGGATTTGCTAGCTACTTTTGGCATTTTACATGTTTTATTGTTTATGGTTGTATACTTTTGTCTTTTTATGTACACTACCTGACAGAAGTTATGTCGCTTATCCAAATTATGTAAATCAAAGCTTATAACCTGACGTTAAATTCATCCATTGGTTGTATGAATTATTCTTTTGAAAGCTGAAACCCTCTGAAATGTGGTTTAGGTTAAGAAAATAAATTGGCATCAATGCAGAAATATTGATCAGTTATGAACACAGAATGGTCAGATTTTGGAAAGACAAAAGTTTTGTCGCCCACAGAAAGTAATGTGATATTCAAACAAATAATTAACTTAAAATACAAATATATGTTGCACAACATTGGTGAATGAAGTTGTGGTGCTGTTAGAGTCATATTTAATATATTGTGTGACTTCCATGAGCTTGAAGGACTGCATCCATGCGATTCAACAATGATTCATGCAATTTATTAATGAAGTCATCAGGAATAGCAAAGAATGCAGTCTAACATGCCTCCCAGATTCTTTGGTTTTGTCTTCCAAGCTTCCTCTTTCATCCTACCCCAAACATGCTCAATGATGTTCATGTCTGGTGACTGGTCTGGCCAGTCCTTGAGCACCTTGATCTTTTGTTGCCTGGAGGAATTTGATGTAGAGATGGATGTATGAGATGGAGTACCATCCTGCTGCAGGATTTGACCCTTTTATGATTAGGAATATAAGAGGTAGCTAATACTTCTTGATATTTTAGGCTATTGATATTGCCTTCCACCTTGCAAATGTTTTGCACACCCCCATACTGAATGTAACCCCAGACCATGATCTTTCCACCACCAAATGTAACTGTTTTCTGGGTGTATTTTGGATCCATACAGGCTCCAGTAGGTCTCCTGCAGTATTTGCAGTGGCTGTGGTGTAATTCTACTGAAGGTTCATCAAAGAATTCCACCTTCTGCCACTTTTCCAGCGTCCATCTGTTTAGCAGGCTGTGGGACTTTGCAAATGCCACACATTTTTTTATTTGCCTTTTGTTTAGTGCTGGCTTCTGGGCACTGGTTTGACCATGTAGGTCATTTCGAGACAGAATCCTACAAACTGTTCTAGTTGGCACAGGGACTTGAGGTGACCAGGCCTGTTGGAGCTCTGCTGCAGTGAAAGAGGGGCTTGCTTTGGATTTTCTAAGGAACAAACCTTCCTCCTGAGCTTGTCAAACACATCTCCAGTCTCCTCAAATTTTTTTTAATTCTTTGTACTTGATGCTGAGACACATTAAAGGTGCCAGCCACCTCTGCAGTGGATCTGGTCTTCAGCCTCTTGATAATCCAGGCTTTGGTTGCAGTGTGGATTTTTGGCATGTTGTCAGAGCTCAAGTTGTAGTTCAAGTGAAGGTCTGGGTTGCTGGGTTTCTTTTTATACACACACACTAATTAACCAATCATTTACTGAGCACAGGTGAGGATGTAAACTAGGATTGGGTTCATTATATGACCAGGCAAGAAAACTTTTGTCTTGCTAAAATCTGACCATTCTGTGTCCATTAACTGATCAATTTTTCTGCATTGATGCCAATTTATTTTCTTAACGTAAACCACATTTTGGAGGGTTTCAGCTTTCAAAAGAATAATTTATACAACCAATGGATGAATGTCACGTCAGGTTATAAGCTTTTATTTACATAACATGGATAAGCGACATAACTTCTGTCAGGCAGTGTAGATAAGTTCCTTGGGGGTTCTAGTTTCCAATATATTGTCACTTGTGGGGGGTTTCCACTGTTTAGGTACATCCGGGGGTCTGCAAATGTAACGTGACGCCCGTAGACCATTCCATCAAAGTCTGCATTCCAAAACAGCGCTCCTTCCCTTCTGAGCTCTGCCAAACACCCAAACGGTGGTTCCCCCCACATATGGGGTATCAGCGTACTCAGGACAAATTGCAAAACAACTTTTGGGGTACAATTTCTTTTATTACCCTTGAGAAAATAAAAAATTGGGGGCGAAAAGATCATTTTTGTGAAAAAAATATGATTTTTTATTTTTACGGCTCTGCATTATAAACTTCTGTGAAGCACTTAGGGGTTCAAATGCTCACCACACATCTAGATAAGTTCCTTAGGGGATCTACTTTCCCAAATTGTGTCACTTGTGGGGGGTTTCCACTGTTTAGGCACATCAGGGGCTCTCCAAATGCGACCTGGCGTCCTATCTCAATTCCAGCCAATTTTGCATTGAAAAGTCAAACGGCGCTCCTTCCATTATCTATCTATCTATCTATCTATCTATCTATCTATCTATCTATCTATCTATCTATCTATCTATCTTCCCAGATTGTGAGACATGAGGAGCTGTTTCCTGTGATCCCTCTGTCATCCTGTAACATGGAGGGACAAAGTGGTCTCCGGTGAATGACTAAATTACATGTTTTATTTTGGTACGATTGTGTTCTTTTAGCTATCCAGGGAATAATATATCACCAGTTATGTATTCTATTTTTGTTAGTTACTAAACAGATACTATCTAAAAAGATCCACTATCCTACAACTCTAAAAGACTGACGTGTGTGACTAGAGTTTTCCCCCTCACATCTTTCATTTTCCCCCTCACATCTCTCATTTTCCCCCTCACTCCTCTTATTTTCCCCCTCACTCCTCTCATTCCCCCCTAACACTTGTCATTTCGACCTCACATCTGTCATTTTCCGATCACTCCACTATTTTCCCTCACTCTTCACATTTTGCACTCACACCTTTTCATTTTCACCTAAGACCCCTCATTTTCACCTCACACCTCTCATTTTCCCCTCAGTATATACATGTGTCATCTCTCTTATATATAGTATACACCTGTATGCCATCTCCTGTATATAGTTTATACCTGTATGTCATCTCCCCTGTATATAGTATATACCTGCTGTATGTTATCTCCTCCTGTATATTGTATATACCTATGTGTCATCTCCTCCTGTATATAGTATATACCTGTATGTCATCTCTTCTGTATATACTCTATACCTGTATGTCATCTCCTCCTATTTATAGTATATACCTGTATGTCATCTCCCATATATAGTATACACCTGTATGTCATCTCCTCTATATAGTATATACCTGTATGTCATCTCCCCTGTAAATAGTATATACCTGCTGTATGTTATCTTCTCCTGTATATTGTATATACCTGTATGTCATCTTCTCCTGTATATAATATATACCTGTATGTCATCTCTTCTTTATATAGCACATACCTGTGTGTCATCTCCTGTATACAGTATTTACCTGTATGTCATCTCCTCCTATATATAGTATATACCTGTATGTCATCTCCCCTGTATATAGTATATACCTGCTGTATGTCATCTCCTCCTCTATATACCTGTGTCATCTCCTCTTTTATATAGGATATACCTGTATGTCATCTCCTCCTGTATATAGTATATATGTGTGTCATCTCCTCCTGTATATAGTATATATCTGTATGTCATCTCCTCCTGTATATACTGTAGTATATACCTCTAAGTCATCTCCTCCTGTGTATAGTATATACCCGTGTGTCATCTGCTCCTGTATATAGTATATACCTGTGTGTCATCTCTCCTGTATATAGTATATATCTGTGTCATCTCCCCTGTATATAGTATATATCTGTATGTCATCTCCTCCTGTATTAGACCGCATTCACACGTTATTTGGTCAGTATTTTTACCTCAGTATTTGTAAGCTAAATTGGCAGCCTGATAAATCCCCAAACAACAGGAAGCCATCCCCCCTGGCAGTATATATTAGCTCACACATACACATAATAGACAGGTCATGTGACTGACAGCTGCGATTTTTATTTTTGAAGGATAATACCAGACTTGTGTGTGTTTTAGGGCGAGTTTCATGTGTCAAGTTGTGTGTGTTGAGTTGCATGTAGCGTCTTTTGTGAGATGAGTTTTGTGTGGCGACATGTGTGTAGCAACTTTTTGTGTGTCGAGTTGCATGTGACAGGTTAGTGTAGCAAGTTGTGTGCAGCAAGTTTTGCGCATGGCGAGTTTTGCGCGTGGTGAGTTTTATGTGTGGTGCGTTTTGAGTATGTGCAAGTTTTGTGTGAGGCAACTTTTGCATGTGTTGGAACTTTTGTTCATGTGGCAATTTTTCCGCGTGTGCAAGTTTTGCTTGTGGCGAGTTTTCCATGAGGTGAGTTTTGCACGTGTGGCTAGTTTGACGTGAGCCTAGTTTTGCATGTGGAAATTTTGCGCGTGGCGAGTTTTGAGCGGTGACTTTTGTGTTTCGACTTTTATGTGGCGAGGTTGGTGCATGTGTGGTGAAATGTGTGCTGAGGGTGGTATATTTGTTCAAGCACGTGGTAGTGTGTGGCGCATTTTGTGTGTTTGTTCATATCCCCGTGTGTGGTGAGTATCCCATGTCGAGGCCCCACCTTAGCAACTGTACGGTATATACTCTTTGGTGCCATCGCTCTCATTCTTTAAGTCCCCCTTGTTCACATCTGGCAGCTGTCAATTTGCCTCCAACACTTTTTTTCCTTCACTTTTTCCTCCATTATGTAGATAGGGGCAAAATTTGTTTGGTGAATTGGAAAGCGCCGGGTTAAAATTTCACCTCACAACATAGCCTATGACGCTCTCGGGGTCCAGATGGTGCAGATGCCAATCCCGGACATACACACACACACACACACACACACATTCATCTTTTTAAATTAGATCTATCGATCTATCTATCTATCTATCTATCTATCTATCTATCTATCTATCTATCTATCTATCTATGAGGAGCTGTTTCCTGTGATCCCTCTGTCATCCTGTAACATGGAGGGACAAAGTGGTCTCTGGTGAATGACTAAATTACATGTTTTATTTTGGTACGATTGTGTTCTTTTAGTTATCCAGGGAATAATATATCACCACCAGTTATGTATTCTATTTTTGTTAGTTACTAAACAGATACTATCTAAAAAGATCCACTATCCTACAACTCCAAAAGACTGACGTGTGTGACTAGAGGGATTTTCGCTGCCATTTCTCAGGGGTTTATCTCCAGTGGACATTGCTTATGTGCGCGGTCACTTCTCCATTGATGGTTGGCATCTGCGCTTCTCTGGATGGCAGGGCCTGCTGTCATCCTGCGATGTTTGGTACGGATCCTTGGATTACACAGGTGACTTCACAATTTATATGAGTCAAGTTTAATTCAAAGTTAAGTCTTTATTGCTAGGGCTAGATGTAGCAGAGCAGAATTTGTTAGTTTAGATCATAACGTTTCTTCTTGTGGAGAGTGTCATGCCGGCCCTGACATGCCAGGCTTTTATCCTAGGTCTGACACCACCAGACAGCTCAGTCCATGAAATTGCTTTATGGTAAAGTCTTTTCACTTTCATCAATTTTCCATTTGTCTATTTTGCCACTTTGGTCTGGACCACACATCATTAGTCTTGCCTGATGAACGAGCAGAAGTCGCCTTTTAACCCTTAACGCTGCTGTGTCGATTTATCTGCAGACCTATGTAAATGTCCCAATCTTATATACGGTAATTGTGACACTCAGCACTGCTACATCTGTAACATGTCCCCATAACAAATGTGTATTACTCGTGTATTATATCAGCGTCCGAATACATCAAAACTTGGATAATCATATGCAAATATTCCCCCATCCACCTCTGCTTATTCTATCAGATCATTTCAGATGACGAATGGCTTAGTAAACATTATGGGCTGCGGTGGCCATATCTCCTCATCCTGCAGCAATCCCCCTTATTCTGTTCCAGTTGCGGAGTTATTGAAATTTACAGAAGTTCTTCCTTTCTCTTTAAAAAGAGGTTCTTCATCAGCTGCAGCATGGGTATACAGCTGTGTGTCCCGGCTGCTGCAGAACATCACCATTTCCAATGCAACATAATTTCTTTATTAAAAAAAAAGAAGGTATTTTATATAATTTATATCGATCAATGATTAGATTGCAAAGAAGATAATTGAATTATTTCATAAAAAAAGAGGTTCGGCAGCAATTCTGCGGGATTATGGTCCACCCTGCTATAAATGATAACAATATTTGTGGTTTTGTGATGTGTATAAATGCACTTGGGGCATTATTCTAGATTTTACTGTTATCCTAGATTTTATTTCATAGTAACACACAGCAGCCATTCCTGTTTGGTATGTAGATGGTTGTTTTTGTGATCCTCCAAGGATCCACCTCCCAACCAATCATACTGGATAATGTTCACATTCTATATTCGCGGCATCTTCAGTATTTTTCATACAGTATGTGACATAAATGCTCAATCTGAACCTGCTGTGACCTGTGAAGAGAACAAGGCTCCAGTTGTGGACCTGCCAATTCTGGTGTCCTCTGCTGGGCAGTGATGGGCTGTGAGTACAGGTCCCAATAAGGGATGTTGGTAGTGGCGTAACCAGAGTCCAATAGGTCCCAGTGCAGAGTGTGGACCTGGGCCCCCACCTACATGCTGGGGAGATGTAATTTCCCTTGTAGTGTTCTAAATCCTATTAAGACATACATCATTTAATAATATCCCCATCCTGTACTAATGTCACCATTCCTGAGCCCCTTCCTGGTATAATGTCCTCCATTTTGGTATCATTTCAGTAATAATGTCCCCATCCTGGGCCCTTTAGGTTAATAATGTCTTCATCCTATGCCCCTTTCAGTAAAAAAAAATCCCCTATCCTGTGCCCCTTAGAGTAATAATCTAACGCAGAGGCATGCTGAGCTGTCAGTATTTTGATTGACAGCTCAGTTGTCCAATCTGAGACTGGGAGGTGCTGAGTTTCCTTCAGGTGTTCCCTATTCCAAGTGATTACCCAGCTACTTAGCTAAGCTGTCAGTCCCAGAGCTCTGCCAGTCATAAATTTGCTCGGGGGTGCATGCTTGCCTTGTATTCCTGTGCTCTGTTGATGCATTGTTGCTTGACCTTGAACATCATCCTGAACATCCTTTTGCCTAGCCCCTTTGCTCTGATCCGCTATCTTCCTGGTATTCTAACCTCAGACCGTGACCTGACTACGCCTTTGTCTTTCCCCTTTAGTTTACTACATGCTCTCTTGGTATCTGACCCCGGATCATTTGTCTATCCTGCCTCACGGCTTGTTTGTGAGTAGTGACTGGTGTCACATTGGGATTATAGAGTGAGGTACAAGTTTTCACCAATTTTTTTGTTGAGCAGTGCGCATAACTAATTATCTATGTCTTGTTCACACATTTGGGAAGTTATTCAGAAAAATGTTAAATGTAGCGAGAATAGGCAAGGATATGACCGCCATACCAGTTTGTTCTTGCATAGTGCAAACATTAACAACGTACAGTAGTGTTCAAAATAATAGCAGTGCGTTCAAAAACCTGAGTTCATCACAAAATCTTTGTGCTAGTTTTTATTTCCAGCATTGGCAACATCGCACACTGTTTTCTAATTCAAAACATGAAGAGAAATGTATTTTTTTTCCACTACTTTACAGAAAATAACAAAAAAATGAGCATTGGGCTGTTCAGAAAAACGTGCATTTGTCTTTACAAACTCACAATATGTACTCTTTTTTGAGGATTTCGCATTCCTGTGAATCACTAACATTGAGTTGTATATCCACAGTTTTTTTTAGAGCTGCTTCACATCTATGTTGCATAGAGTCAACCAACTAATGTCACCTCTCATTCCAGCCCAGGATGCTCTGACTACATCCCACAAGTTTTGGGCGTTTGTTGGTTTTGCCTCAGAAACTGCATTTTTGGTGTCACCCCACAAGTGTTCTATCAGATTATGGTCCTGGGATTCAGCTGGCCGCTTCATAACTTCAATTTTGTTGGACTGGAACCAAGATTTTGCTTGTTTACTGGTGTGTTTAGGGTCGTTGTCTTGTTGAAACACCCATTCCCAGGGTATATCTTCTTCAGCATAAGGCAACATGATCTCAAGTATTTTATTATATGCAAAATGGTCCATGATTCCTGGTATGCGGTAAATAGATCCGGACCCATAGTAAGAGAAACAAGGCCATAGCATTGTGCTTGCACCACCATGCTTCACTGTGGGCAGACTGTACTGTGGCTTGAATGCAGAGTTTGGGGGGTCATGTGACGAACTGTTTGCTGTCTGCACTTCTTTATAAGTTTTTCCCTCTCCAATCAACTTTTTAATCAAAGTACGCCATTCTTCTGAATAATATTTTGAATGACCCATATTTCTCAGGCTTTCAAGAAGAAATGTAAGGACAACATGTCCTGGCTTCATCCTTATATAAGGGCACCTGATTCACACCTGTTTCTTCACAGAATGACTGACGTCACTAATTGAACTCCACACTGCTATTATTTTGAACACCCACTTTCTATTAGTCTAATGCTAGGTTCACATTGCGGATACGCTAACGGAATGCGCTAATGCAATGTCCAAAAAGGGATTGCGTTTGGCAATCCCGCTAGCGCAGATGCCCGATCTGCGCTAGTGAAGAACGAACCCTGAACGCTGCAAGCAGTGTTCGAGGTCTGTCCGAAAATAACGGGACATTGCTGACGCTTGCCAAAAAGGCATACGTTAGCGATGCGTTAGCGATCCGTTAGCGCACCCATGGACTGCAATGTGCTAACGGATCCGTTACATAGCATTAATTGCGACAATTGCGCCATGTAACAGATTCCGTTAGTAATACACAGACTCAGAAACCTGCAGATCGTGAATGCGGAGTCTGGTGGTTTTCTTAGAATCTACTGGTAAATTGTTTGACATGTGGTAATATAATTTATACCAAAAACAGTGATGAATCTGGTTAGTGATATTGGACTGCTAGTATTTTTAACACTACTGTATATGAAAAAGTATAAATTACGGATCATTAATTGACATTCACGCAAGGTACCTGTGCTGACTATATTCCGATGATACAGCAGTGTGTTATGTAAAAATACCAGGTACGTAGATGATGTAAAAATTGTGCTGACCGCTGGTCCTTACAGATTTGAGATGTGTGAATAATACATTACATATAGTAGATATTCCACTTGAAATGGTGTCTTCAGTCTGACATACAGGAGAGCTTTCTTGGTCTCTGAACTATAAGCAGCGCCTGCAGTGTTCTCTGCTGATCTCTAATTCCCCAAAGGAACTGCGGGAAGTAGCCAAGTAGATTATCTACTGATTGTTATTCAATGCCGGTTCCTGGGAACTTGTTATGTTGTATACTGCTATGTCAGAGTTCACACTCACCAGTATAGTGCAGTCATTATCACAAGTACACTGCAGTAAGAAGTGGTTACAGTACAGTCAATCTCACTCTGCATTAACGCCTGTGGCTGACAGGACATGCTGGGACTTGTAGCTTTGCAGCAGCTGTAAAGCAATGTGTCGGAGAGCACTGCTTTAAAAAATAAACATAGGGTCACCCCTTCTGTGTGCTCCTTCTGTCCTGCGATCCCAGGGTATACTCTAGCAATATAGATACTAATGAAATATGACTTGCTATAATAAATTGTAATTTTCAAGCATAATCCGTGGACACGACTAATTTAGTCAATAAAGATCTCATCCTTCATTTTCTAGCTGCTATTGCTTTTCATCACACAATCCAAAAAGAGATTTAAGTTCAATGACTTCCTGTTAAATTAGCTGCAGATTGTGTCTGCATCTGAGATCCGGAGGCCTATGACATAGAGAAGTGCAGAGACATGACTATCAAAGTCTATGGACACCCGAGAAGAATGAATCTTTCGAAATTCAAGTGCGCCATGAGCGGCAAAGTTTTCTCCAAAATTTGATTCTTATTGTATCCATTAGTTACTAATCGCAATAGTGAAAAGCCTCCAATTACCCTATAAAGACGCGTGTAATCCTCTAAGGTCTGTTAGGACTGGAATATCTTTTGGGTCACTTTTGCAAAAATGTAGTTTTCCTATGAGGGTTATTGCTATTGACAGTACACTCCTCACCTAGGGTGGGGTGCAGTATATCACTTAGGAGGTGTGCCTACTCATCGGTTCTTGACATTTTGAGTAGAGATGATCGGATGTGTCCTAATTTAATTTCACCAGGTTTGGCAAATTTTTACCCAAAATTTGTTTTCCGTTGAATGAATTCATTGTGAATCGCAGGTACACTAATTGCATTTAAATTATGTATATATAAACTGTGTATATATATATATATATATATATATATATATATATATATATATATAGTGATAGAGTGTACTAGCTACTGAACCCGTTCTACGCCCAGGTGGCGAGCATTTATATTGGTATATGGTCTCCATCCTGGTATGTGCTGCTCCATCCTGCGCCCCCGTTCTGTCATGTGCTGCTGCCATCCTGCACCCCCGTTCTGTCATGTGCTGACCTATTCTGTCATATGCTGCTCCCATCCTGCGCCCCCGTTCTGTCATGTGCTGCTCCCATCCATATGCCGCATAAGCTGCTCCATAAAGGTTTATGACCCCCATCAGGTGGCATAAGTAACAAATAGCTGTGGCATGAAGTGCCACAGCCTCATGGCACAGCAATTTGTTACTTACGCTACCTGATTCTTTTCCGGCGCCATTGTCTTGCTCCTTCCGATGCCGGAATCGGCGCCTGCGCAGTCCGCGCCTTCCGGTGCCATTTTCTTGAAGACACACTGCTGTGTGTCTTCAAGAAAATGGTGCCGGTAAGCGCAGACTGCGCAGGCGCCGATTCCGGCACCGGGAGGAGCAAGACAATGGCGCCGGAAAGGAATGGCGTAAGTAACAAATTGCTGTGGCATGAAGTGCCACAGCCTCATGGCACAGCAAGTTTTTACTTACGCTATTCGTTTCGGGCGCCAGTGTCTTGCTCATGGTGCCGGAATCGGCGCCTGCGCAGTCCGTGCTTTCCGGCGCCATTTTCTTGAAGACACACAGCAGTGTGTCTTCAAGAAAATGGCGCCGGAAAGCGCGGACTGCGCAGGCGCCGATTCCGGCAACAGGAAGAGCAAGACAATGGCGCCGGAAACTAATAGCGTAAGTAAAAACTTACTATGGCGGCGGATTATTTGCATAATCAGGGCGCACATATGTAGACGGCGTCCCCGTGCTCCCGACCCCCTGCTCTCGGCGGCATTTTTTCTATCGCGCCTGCGCAGTCTATTAAGGCTTCGGACAGAGTGACGCTCCCAGCGTTATATTATAGATATTTATATATATAATGCTGAGATCACAGAATGAGTGGTCAAATGAAGCACAGGCGTCCGGTGCTCCCTTGGCATTGACGAACATATAAGTGCAACTTCCCACCTACTTGTTTTCCGTCTATCTCCTTCTCCCCTCTTCTATTTTGATTGACAGCTCTGGCCTTTTAGATCCAGAGAAGGGCGGAGATAGATGAAAAAAAAATATATATATTGGAGGGAAGAAGTCTGGGAGCTGAGAGTGGGAGGTACGGATTAGTGCGGATGCTTTAGCGCACAGGAAGACGAATCTTTCACTGGCCGGGACAAGAAGGTCTGACCAGTTTTTATAGGAAGAGGTCATGATCAGATCAGAAGCAGCTGAAATGGAGCTGCAGTGTTTGAATACTGAGCTTGTACTTGGATGGGACAGTCAGTCTGTTCTGACAGACTCCTTTCAACAATAACACTGCCTTAGTAATGTCAAAGTCACCTCACCATTGATACTAATTGTAACCCTTTAGTAACAAACAGTACATTTAATAATGTGGCGCACTGACAGACCTTTCATGTTTTTTTTTAATATAAAAAACAAAACCAACAAACAAAAAAAGACAACACTCAAAACATTATCCCTTTTTGTCATTTGCAGAACAATGACGAAAACTGACAGTGTTGTTGTCACAGGTAACATCGTCTGGCTGTGATTGAGACAAGTGATTTGACATATATCCGATAACACCTGCCCCACTGCCCCAGAGGCAAAGGGAGCCAATTGTGACCTGCGTTTGATAGTACTATTGCCTGGAAGGCTGGTTTCAGTGGTGGTGGTGCTTCTGCTACTGCCAGCGGCTCTTATATACTTAATCATAGAATTATTTTTTTTTTTACACTACACCGCCTATTGCCACTGACACTTTTTATTTTATCATACATTTTACAATGATTTCAGATTCAGAAAATATTGTGCTGGCTTGCTGCTGCTTTCTAGTGAGTTAAAGGGAATATATCAGTAGGATTTAACCTCCTAAGCTTTCTATATGGGAATTCATGTTATAAAAAAATAATAAAATTATACTTTCATATCTATGACCCGATCTGTCATTCCAGAGAAATCAACATTTTTCTCAATATGAAATATCTCTGTGCAGGGCATAGATCTCCCTTAGCGCTAATTATAATGAAAGTGGGCATTACAAGAGTGACACATGTAGATGTGGAGAGCAGACTGTCAGCCTTTACATGTCTCACACTGTTAACGCCTCCTTTTATTTACAGTAAGCTCTGGAGGCAGATTTATTATTTCTTCTATGGTTAGGTGATTAATGTTATTGGTAGCATAACCCATTTAGGTTAGATGTAGCATAGATTATAGTAGACGTTCATATGTACTCTGTTTTCTACTGGCTATCAAAGCCTCTTTCTGACACAAACTATTGTGACAAACTTTGACTGAACTTTTCCATCATTGCTAGGTGCAGTCATTGATCTATTTGGAAAGTCATTCATGACAAATGGTAAAAATGCCCCTCAGGGCGAGCTCAAATTGATTGCATCATGTCTTCATCAATAGATGCCTAACCTTGATAACAGAGCAACACAGAGATCGATCAGCCAAGTGTCCACCATTTATCATTTTGTCTTATGCCTTTGTTGTCTGGCAGGGAGGACATACATGTAACTGAATGTGGTGATTGTGTTTGCGGCATGTTCACCTGATGCCATGTTCTCCAGTAATAATCATTGGGAAAAAAGTATTTCAAGAGAATAGATCATCGTTCCTGACATGTCTCTTTTTAGTAAATACTTGGATTCCCCTATGAAATAGAGCACCTAAAACTCTCTGTAAGGTTCTATAATTTTTGAAAATTGTGACTCAGGATTTTCTTTATTTGCATTTGTATTCATCCCCCTGTGTGAATACTTTGTAGGACAACCTTTTGCTGCAGTAACTGCTGCAAGTCTTTCGGGGTCTGTCTCTACCAGTTTTTCACATTTAGAGGTGACATTTTTGCCCATTCTTCTTTGCACACTCTCTCAAGCTCAGTGAGATTGAATGGAGGAGTCTGTGAACATCAGTTTCCAAGTCTCTCCACAGATTTTCTCAATGAGATTTAGGTCTGGACTGTGACTGGACCATTCACACACTTGAATATGCTTTGATCTAAACCATTCATTGCAGCTCTGGCAGTATGTTTAGAGTCGTTGTCCTACTGGAAGGTAAACCTATTCCCAAGTCTCAAGTTTTTTGGAACCTTTAAGGTTTTCCTCCAGGATCACCCTGGATTTAGCTCCATCATTCTCACCATCAACTCTGTCCAGCTTCCTTGTCCCTGCTGAAGAAAAGTCTCCCTACAGCATGATGCTGCCACCACCATGTGTGATAGTGGGGATGGTGTTTCCAGGGTGATGTGCAGTGTTGGTTTAAACACATTTCATTTTGCATTTAGCCCCAAAAGTTCTACCTTGGTATCATCTGACCAGAGCACCTTCTTCTACATACTCGCTGTGTCGCCTACAGGGCTTTTTGCAAACTGCAAACAGGACTTCTTATGGCTTGGTTTCAAAAATGGCTTTACTCTTGACACACTTTCCTAAAGGATATATTTATGTAGTATACGACTAATAGTTTTCCCGTGGACAGATTCTACCACCTGAGATGTGGATCTCTGCAGCTCCTCCAGAGTGACCATGGACCTCATGGCTGCTTCTCTAATTAGTGCTCTCCTTGCTTGGGATGTCAGTTTAGGTGGACAGCCATGTCTTGATAGAATTGTAGTTGTGCCATACTCCTTCCATTTTTGGACAATGGATTGAACAGTGCTCCGTGAGATGTTCAGGGCTTGGGTTATAACCTAACTATACTCTTCTCCTCAACCTTATCACTGACCTGTTTGGTGTGTTCCTTGGTTTTCATAATGCACTCTAATCCATAATGTTCTCAAACAAACCTCTGAGGTCTTCACAGAACAGCTGCAGTTATACTGAGAATAAATTACACAGGTGACCTCAATTTACAATTTATGTGACTTCTGGATGTGATTGGTCACTGAGGATTTTATTTAGGGGTATTAGACTACTGAGTGTTGAATACAAATGCACGTCACAATTTTCATTTCAGATTTAGATTTTTAAATTTTTTAGAAAACCTTGTATCATTTCGTTTACACTTCACAAATAGTTGTGTTGATATATCACACAAAATCCCAGTAAAATACATTTAAGGGTCTGGGTGAAAAAATGTGAAAAAGTTCACAGGGCATGAATACTTTTTCAAGGCACTGTATGTACCATGCAGTCATATTTTTGGAATATTCTAGATTTAAAAATATGAAAATAGTCTAACTTAGGTCTTGAATATTGGGTTTACCCACCAGCCATGAAACAGTTAAGCTACATCTTCCCCATTCCTGAACAGGCAGAAGGTAGCACATGCTGCCATTAGTGATGCAGGAGGAAAGGTTAATTTTGCAACGTTCCAATAAGCAAGTTTCACTTGCAAATGAGGCTGCAAGACAGCGCTGACGATCCAGTCTGGTGCATCTTGGGTTCTTGCTGCAGAGATGGCTTTGCAAGATGCTTTAGACAAGAAGTTAAATATTTGCTTATAAATTTATGATATGGGTTGATAAAAAAAACCTTCTAGTTAATTCACCTGCTGTGAATTTGTCATTGTGCCCCAAAATTCTGTAGCAAGTTACAGAAAAATGCTACGTTTTATTATACTTCACTCGCATATGTAATTATGTGCCAGTAGGGAATATTCACTGATTATATGTACTTTTCAATAGTTCTACATTATAACATGTCCAATCCAATGCATTACTGCAAGCTCCTAACTAGTTTTGAGCCACCCCTCTAGTGTTCGAGTTTGGTTCGGTTCGTCGAATTGGGGCGTGTTCGACGAATGTTCGGCGAACACCGTCGAACCCCATTGAAACCAATGGCAGGCAAACAAACACATACAAACACATAAAAAACACATAGAAAACACCTTAAAAGGTGTCCAAAAGCTGACAAACTGCTCAAAAGACACAACAAACACATGAAAAAGTCACAACTACATATAGTCATGCGAAAAGAAGAGGTGGAGGAGTAAAAGGAGGAGGAGACACAGATATAGGCATGTCATGCCCTTGTATGTAAAATCAAGAAAGGCTAGAGTAAAAATCTAAAATCACCCTACCAACACCCAGACGGCGTGACAAAAAATGTAAAAAAAGAAATATCTTTAGGTAGAATGGCGGCGGGTCCATTCAGAACACTTTCCTTAGAAGACATAGTGGTACCCCCATTGGGAGTCGTGCCAAAAAAGGAACCCAATATATTCAGACTAATCCACCATTTTTCATATCCAAGGGGCAGGTCAGTAAACGACAACATCGATGTGGAACCAAGTACAGTACTATGTACTGTACCTCCTTTGACGAGGCAATCATGCGGGTCAAGAAGTTGGGAAAGGGCACCCTAATGGCCAAAACAGACATTGAGGGGGCGTTCTGGTTACTACCTGTGCCTCCGAATAGTGTCCTCCCACTGGGCTGCTTCTGTGAAGGAGCATACTGCATAGATCGCTGTTTGCCCATGGGGTGCTCCATATCCTGCTCACTATTTGAGGCGTTTAGTTGCTTCCTCGAATGGGTCGTCATGGACGTTTCTAAGGGGGCACATATTATCCATTACCTCGACAACTTCTTATGCCTGGGCCCAAAAGATTCGCCACAGTATGAATACACGCGGTAGTCCACCTGTGAGAAGGAGAGAACTGGAGGGAGAGCGGACACCCCAGATCCGAGGGGTTAGATTGAGAAAGGAAGAAGGCGGTGTAGCTTGCTTCCTGGGTGGGGTACTCTGCTGAGTAGCAGAAACTGCTACTAGGCCCAAAGTATTCCTGGGCTTGATGCAGTTAAAAATTAGTCATTAGATAGACAGGCAGTGTAGCTTGCTTCATGGGTGGGGTACTCTGCTGAGTAGCACAAAATTCTACTAGGCCCAAAAGGATTTCCTGGGCTAGATGCAATTAAAAATTAGTACTTAGATAAACAGGGGGTGTAGCTTGCTTCATGGGTGGGGTACTCTGCTGAGTAGCACAGAATTCTACTAGGCCCAAAAGGATTTCCTGGGCTAGATGCTGTTGCAAAATAGTACTTAGGTAAACAGGCATTGTAGCTTGCTTCATGGGTGGGGTACTCTGCTGAGTAGCACAAAATGCTACTAGGCCCAAAAGGATTTCGTGGGCTAGATGCAGTTAAAAATTAGCACTTAGGTAAACAGGCGGTGTTGCTTGCTTCATGGTTGGGGTACTCTGCTGAGTTGCACAAAATGCTACTAGGCCCAAAAAAGATTTCCTGGGCTAGATGCTGTTGCAAAATAGTACTTAGGTAAACAGGCGGTGTAGCTTGCTTCATGGGTGGGGTACTCTGCTGAGTAGCACAAAATGCTACTAGGCCCAAAAGGATTTCCTGGGCTAGATGCAGTTAAAAATTATTACTTAGATAAACAGGCGGTGTAGCTTGCTTCATGGGTGGAGTACTCTGCCGAGTACGACAGAATTCTACTAGGCCCAAAAGGATTTCCTGGGCTAGATGCAGTTAAAAAATAGTACTTAGGTAAACAGGCGGTTTTGCTTGCTTCATGGTTGGGGTACTCTGCTGAGTTGCACAAAATGCTACTAGGCCCAAAAGGATTTCCTGGGCTAGATGCAGTTAAAAATAAGTACTTAGATAAACAGGCGGTGTAGCTTGCTTCATGGGTGGGGTACGCTGTTGAGTTGCACCAAATTCTACTAGGCCCAAAAGGATTTCCTGGGCTAGATGCCATTACAAAATAGTACTTAGGTAAACAGGCGGTGGGTGGCTGGGCTACTCTGCTGACTAGCAGACACTGAAGCTTTGGAGCAGACCTCTGAATCCCAGGCCATAGTATGAGTAAACAACTCTGCAGACGACCCCACCCACCTGGAATTGACGATGGCAACGTCATGTAAAACACAGCAAGGGGACTCCAAAAAGGGTCTCCTTTTTTTCCAAAAATTTGGCCACAGACACCACTTAAGTAGCATCAATTTCACCTGAGTTTTTAAAACCGTTGGTGAGGTGATTTTCAAAAATCATCAAGCTTTTAGTCTCCACAGGATGATACAGGGGTAGAAAAGTCCTTGCGGATCCAGGATTTGCTCATCTTGATGAACGTTAGTCTGTCTACATTGTCACTGGAGAGTCGCGTGTGCTTATCTGTCAGCACACCACCAGCAGCGCTGAACACACGTTCAGAGAGAACGCTGGCTGCGGGTCATGAGCACGACACGATCTCCAAGGCATGAGTGGCAAGCTCAGGCCATTTTTCAAGATTGGAATCCCAAAATGAGCAAGGGTCCAGTTCCACAGTCATGGCATCGATGTTAACCTGGAGATACTCCTGTACCATCCTCTCTAGGCATTGGCTATGCATCAGACTTCTTGTCTCCTGAGGCCTTGCAAAGGATGGTCTAAAAAATTTTTTGAAACAATTGGAAAAAATTGCTGTTACCACCAGATACGATGTTACTGTTATGGTTTGAGTGTCTATTCACGATGGGAAAATCGCTTGCCATCCACTGGGAATAAGACAGACGAGGAACCCAACAAAGATTTCAAAAAGCTGTATGAAAGTGCCTATAATGAAAATGAGAAGCTGAAAAGCAACCTGCGTGAGGCCCAGCTGGAGCTTGCGGATATTAAGGCCAAGCTGGAAAGGGTCGTGAAGAAACAGGATCACTTAAGTCAGGTTGAGTTGTTGGAGGCTGAAAAAAGAGAAAAGAGAGTTTTGGAGCATAAGATGTCTGAAATGGAAGATGACCTAAAGGCACTGACCGACCTTAAATTTGACAACCAGCGTCTGAAGGATGAAAATGGAGCTATAATCAGAGTAATATGCAAACTTTCCAAGCACTCCAGAGTACTCGATAGTCCCATGGTTGGCAAGTTAGAACTCAGAGATTCACTTCGTGCACCACTGGTGTTTTGTGGAACAGCAGATGTAAGATTCTGTAACACTCTCTGCTGATACTCCTGCATGCGTGAATCCCTTTCTATGGCAGGAATTATTTTGGCAAATTTACTTTTGTACCGGGGATCTAAGAGTGTGGCAACCCAGTAGTCAGTATTACTTCGGATTCTGACAATCCAAGGGTCATGTTGCAGGTAGTGCAGCAAGAAGGCACTCATGTGTCTTGCGCATCCAGGAGGACCAAGTCCTTGTTGTCTTGGTGGCGGCAAGGTGAGAATCATGCTTCCTTCCTCTGCCCTCTCCCCCCAACCTCGCACAACAGAAATTTGATCAAGGTCTCCCTCATCTGATGAGTCTTCCATGCCCAGCGCCAGTTTTTCCTCCACTTCTTCCACGCCTCCTGCACCTTCCTCAACAGTTTGGCTGCTACCATGCGCCCTCGGTAATTCCTCTCCCCAGCCTCCAATGCCAGCCACCTTGGTGCTGCCGACCGTTTGGACCTTGGAGATATTATGACTTCCGCATACGACTCCTCCTGTTCCTCCTCCTCCTCCTCTTGTTCCACCACCTGACTCCGAATACTGTTTAAGGTGTGCTCCAGCATGTAAACCACTGGAATAGTCATGCTGATAATGGCATAGTCAGCACTAAACATGTTCGTCGCTATTTCAAAACTGTGCAGAAGGGTGCATAGGTCCCTGATCTGAGACCACTCCTGCAGCGTGATTTGCCCCACCTCTGGATCTCGTTAGCCCAGGCTATACGTCATAACGTATTGCACCAGGGCTCATCAGTGCTGTCAGATGGGATGGGAGGTATGTATCACAGAGTTGGTTGTCCTCTGTGATGTAAACCTGGGGTAATGCTCTAGTGCATATAGCACTAAGAGGCTTGTTCTGTGCATCTGGGTCAGGTTTTACGGGCAGACTGCAAGATAGGCAGGTCTGGCCTGGCTGCCCACATACCACCCCTGGGTGTTGTTCATAGGGTAAAATGGAGTCTGATTGTTTGACACATGGTCTTTGTGTGGAGGTAAGAAGGCCCTATGTGTGATGTCTCCAGACTGAGCTGGTATACTGGATGCCATCCAGCCTGGGTGTCCTGGACTGCCCCTAAAGTGACTTTGTTAAGAACTGTTTACCGTTTATTTTCCTTTGCTTGTGACAGTGTATGAAGCACCAATATAGCAGCATGGACATTAAAATGAAAACGGTTCCTGTGTTACCTCACCATGCACCCAATGACCGGAACGGATCAATACTTATACCGGACTGATACCTTGCCTAGGCCACGCCCCCTGAGGAAGCGACAATTTGAACGCGAAACGTGCGTTGGGGTACGTGACCGAGGTAAAGGGACGCATCACTATAATGGGTAATTAACCCTTTTTTTCACTAACATTACTTTGTATTAATATTGGGTGCAGCAGTAAGATTTAGAGGGTTATACAGGACTCCTAAGGTTAATATAGCAACACACGTGATATCCTTTTGTTTTTGTCCATTACAATGGATTACATGTCCTCTTTTCCTTCTGATTGCACCTCATGTATGTGTTGATCCTGTCCTTTTCTTCCGCCCAATATTTACACCTGTGGATTCAATCACTTGTTGATCAAAAACCCATGCACTATATAGTTGTACTCTTTTGGAAAAAAATGTTTTGTAAATTTTTTGAATGTTGTTTATTTATTGAAATAATACATTTTGGTGATATTTTATTGGTATATTCTGACTCTGTGTTCTCCTTGATTATGCATTTTTCAACAAATCCTCCTCATTTCAGGGGCTCAAAAGTAATTGGACAAATTAAACTTTACCATAAATAAAATGTTCATTTTTAATACCTTCTAAAATATCCTTTAATAATGACGGTCTGAAATCTGAAGTCATGCATGTCACCAAACTCTGGGCTTCCTCTAGCTTCCTTTGTGTGGCGTTGTCCAACTTTGAATTTTTATGCCCTTAAATCACAGAGATATGTCACACAAAATACTTAATAAGTAACATTTCCCACATGTCTCCTTTACATCAGCATAATTTTGGAACCAAAATTTTTTTTTTTCGTGAGTGAGTTATAAGGGTTAAAAGTTGACCAGCAATTTCTCATTTTTACAACATCATTTTTTTTTAGGGACCACGTAACATTTGAAGTCACTTTGAGGGGTCTATATGATAGAAAATTAACAAGTGTGACACCATTCTAAAAACTGCACCCCTCAAGGTGCTCAAAACCACAATCAAGAAGTTTATTAACCCTTCAGGTGTTTCACAGGAATTTTTGGAATGTTTAAAAAAAAACGAACATTTAACTTTTTTTCACAAAAAATTTACTTACAGCTCCAATTTGTTTTATTTTACCAAGGGTAACAGGAGAAAATGGACCCCAGAAGTTGTTGTACAATTTGTCCTGAGTAGGCCGATACCCCATATGTGGGGGTAAACCACTGTTTGGACGCATGGCAGAGCTCGGAAGGGAAGGAGTGCCATTTGACTTTTCAATGCAAAATTGACTGGAATTGAGATGGGACGCCATGTTACGTTCGGAGAGCCTCTGATGTGCCTAAACATTGAAACCCCCCACAAGTGACACCATTTTGGAAAGTAGACCCCCTCAGGAACTTATCTAGATGTGTTGTGAGAACTTTGAACCCCCAAGTGTTTCACTACAGTTTGTAACGCAGAATGTGAAAATAAAAATTCTTTTTTTTTTCACCAAAAATATATTTTATCCCCCAGTTTTGTTTTTTCCCAAGGGTAACAGGAGAAATTGGACCCCAAAAGTTTTTGTCCAATTTGTCCAGAGTACGCCAATACCCCTTATGTGGGGAGGGAACCACCGTTTGGGCGCATGGCAGAGCTCGGAAGGGAAGGAGCGCCATTTGGAATGCTGATTTAGATGGATTGGTCTGCAGGCGTCACATTGCATTTGCAGAGCCCCTAATGTACCTAAACAGTAGAAACCCCCCACAAGTGACCCCATATTGGAAACTAGACCCCCCCAAGGAACTTATCTAGATGTGTTGTGAGAATTTTGAACCCCCAAGTGTTTCACTACAGTTTAACGGAGAGCCGTGAAAATAAAAAATAATTTTTTCCCACAAAAATAGTTTTTTAGCCCCCCCAAATTTTTAATTTCCCAAGAGTAACAAGAGAAATTGGACCACAACAGTTGTTGTCCAATTCCCACCTCAGCCAAGAAAGGCTGAAATGAGAATAACCCTTTAAACCAATTATGTTTTTTTACTGAATGTTACAACAAAACTCCATATCAATCTGCTGTCAGTAGATAGGAAAGTATACTCTATGTGATAGGCTTCCTTCAGAGGCTATGGACACCTTTGTATCTTTTTCATTGTTGTATCGCATGCTTATCTAAAAACAAATTCGGTAATTGGTTTTCATTGAAAATGTGGTACTGTCTTTCTCCAACTGTTTGCACATATTACATTACATTGCGAGTTGCTTTATGCTGTCCTGAATCAATCACTGAGCTCCTTGGCTCAATCTCGAGTCAATCCTGTACAATCTAGGCTCAATTCATAATCATTGTGGTTTTATCCTGATGAAGAGGTTTGAAAACCTTGAAAAGCATTGACATAATAAACCGCATTCATGCTTCACCTTTGTGTGTGATTGCATGTTTGAATCTTGGGCAGCGCGAACTCTCAACCACCGTGTTCTTCAATTATTGCAATGTAGGCTCAATTCTAATTAAAGTTCAAAATTGAACTCCTTGCTGCCTTGGGGTAATCCTTGACAGTGATCTGTCCTACAAACCACATATCCAAGCCCTTTCCACTTCCTGCCGACTTCAACTCAAAAATATTTCCTGGATCCGTACATTCCTAAACCAAGAATCTGCAAAAACCTTAGTCCATTCCCTCATCATTGCCCACCTTGATTACTGCAATCTCTTGCTCTGTGGCCTCCCCTCTAACACTCTCGCACCCCTCCAGTCTATTCTAAACTCTGCTGCCCGACTAATCCACCTGTCCCCCCGCTATTCCCCGGCCTCTTCCCTCGGTCAATCCCTGCACTGGCTCCCCATACCCAACGACTCCAGTACAAAACCCTAACCATGACGTACAAAGCCATCCACAATCTGTCTCCTCCATACATCTGTGACATCGTCTCCTGATACTTATCTACATGCAACCTCCGATCCTCACAAGATCTCCTTCTCTACTCCCCTCTTATCTCCTCTTCCCACAATCGCATACAAGATTTCTCCCGCGCATCACCCCTACTCTGGAACCTTCTACCACAACACATCAGACTCTCGCCTACCATCGAAACCTTCAAAAAGAACCTGAAAACACACCTCTTCCAACAAGCCTACGACCTGCAGTAACCACCGATCGACCAAACCGCTGACACGACCAGCTCTACCCTCACCTACTGTATCCTCACCCATCCCTTGTAGATTGTGAGCCCTCTCGTGCAGGGTCCTCTCTCCTACTGTACCAGTCGTGAGATTATTGTACTTGTTTTTATTATGTACACCCCTCCTCACATGTAAAGTGCCATGGAATAAATGGCGCTATAATAATAACTAATAATAATAACTTGCGTTCATAATTAGGAGAGGAAAGAAGGGGTTAAAGACTTAGCTTTGCAGTCATAATTGACCCTGATTGGCAATGAGCAGCTTGCACTGCATTTTAATACATGCAAGCTGAAGAAGCAAAAATGGTTAAAACAAATTTAATTAAAGCAAATTACAGAAGTTATTTTTGGTACCTTTCCATTATCCATATGCCACTGCTATCTCCAAACTAATACATGGCAGTGACACCCAGGAGCATCATTTTTGTGTTTCTCACTACCGTATCCAGATTGCTGTCTATTCTTTGAACCTTAGTCTAAGTCTCATTCTTACATGCGAAAAAATTGCAAATGTGTGCAAAGCCTTAAAGGGAATATGTCTCCTGGTTTTTGGTACCTAAGCTGAGAGCAGCATAATGTAGGGGCAGAGAGGCTGATTCCAGCGATGTATGACTGCTCTGCTTAGTGTAGTTTTTTTTTTATATAATCTCTGTTTTTTCAGCAGAAAATGATCACTAGAGGAGTTGTAAAACCTGCTGACTGATATTCTATCCACTCCCCCACCACTGATTGGTCAATCAGTGGTGTGGGCGGGGTTATATAGAGTTCAGCACTCAGAGAACTGCTAGATCTCCAACACAAAAAACACATTTAAATCAAAACTATTGCACCCAGTAAGTTAAGTGATACATCGCCGAATTCAGCGTCTCTGTCCCTACATTATGCTGCTCTCAGATGAGGTAGCAAAAATGTAGTGACAAATTCCCTTTAAAGAAAAATTATTGCTTTCAACAAGGTTTAAAGGCACATTCTATGGCATAAAGGTTTTATTCTATAACATGAATAGACAAGTGATCTTTACAAGAAGGTGAATTACTTCTAACACATTGCTGAGGGTATAATTGAAATATATGAATAGGACCTTTGTTTTTCTTGCTTTGTGAGTCTGCACAATGTTGTCGTGCGACAGATGTCATTGGAGGCTCTTAGCCCATTCTGTACATCAGCAGTATTTGTGTCTCCTGGAATAGGTTTTGTCCTTTGCTGTCTGCAAATATTTGTTTTCTGGGGCTGATGTATGGTTTGCTGAGGGTGCAACTTGGGTATTGATCAGAACTCCACGTACAAAGCAATAAAGCTCAAAATATCCAGACGAGCCTTAGACTAACGTGACTTGCAGTTCAGTCTCAGAAAGCTTCCTGTAACTGTTATATAACCCTTTCTTGCATAAATTCTGCTGCATATTACATGCCAGTAACAACAGTCAGGTGTGAAAAGTCATCAACAGGAGTAATGTTAATGTGAAGGTTTGTGCACGTGTATAAATAGATAAGGCTGGGTTGAAATGGTCACTCAGTGCCATCTTGGCGAGTGATAAAGATAAAAGAATAGTACGTATAAATTCTGGGATCACCAAATAGTGAATATCAATCTTTATTAACATACAAGAACTTAATTAAAACAGCTAAAGGTTAAACAATAATACGCCAGGTGGGCCAAGGTTAGGGCTGACAGCTCTCTGCAAGTGTCCAAATCAGTGTTCCCCAACTCCGGTCCTCAAGAGCCACCAACAGGTCATGTTTTCAGAATTTCCTTAGTATGGCTCAGGTGATAATTGCATCACCTTCACAGGCAATAATTCCATCACCTGTGAAATACTTAGGAAATCCTGAAAACATGACCTGTTGGTGGGGAACACTGATTTGGACATTTGCGGAGAGCTGTCAGCCCTAACCTTGGCCCACCCGGTGTATCACTGGTCCAAATGGCAAAAATAAACAGAGAACCTCTTAAACTGAGTATATCACAGTCAAATCAATATAAACACAGGATGATGATAAATGATGAAAAGAAAAATAATAGGAATGAATGATATTCGAAACAAGTGCAAAAATAAATAAATCTGTAGGCCAAGAGAAATATGTCCATAAGATTTCCAGTACCCAGGGATGGACCATGCAAGTGATCCAATATAACCAAGTAAAACACACTAAAATGATCTGTGCTATACACGAGTAACAAAGCACCTGGAAAGTACCAGAACGAAAGGTCAGTATACATTTCCCAAATGGGGCCGGAGTTCATGAACTGTGGAAAAGTGATGAATAAGTAAGAGGGACCTTAAAATTGTGACAATGTAAAGGAGGAATAAAGAACACACGCGTTTCGCCACTCAGTGTGACTTCTTCAGGGTAGCGGTGACAATATCAGTGACAGTATCCTGTTGAGCATGTGTCGGTTGTCCAACGAGCAGGGACTATACCACAAATGGATATCAGTGATGATGCTTCATTTTTGGGTGGGAGCAGAGGCTGTGACAGTGACCACCATCTCTGGCACCTGATTTTGTCTTGTTTGACTGCCCCAGCATGCACTGGGAATTCTCAAGTGAAATGTCATCAAACAGGAAGCAGTAAAAAAAATTAAGACATTAGATAGAGTAGTGAGGACACAATGAGGACTTTTTAATTAAAGTATATTAGAAAAGAGATTACACTGTGACATTAAATAGATTTCGGATTAAAATAAATGTCACTTTTGGACCATCCCTTCGAGAGCATCATAGTGCATTTCCTACACAGTATGTGGCAGGCATCATATAATGGGGCCCATGTGTGGGCATCATTTGGAAGGGTATCATGGGGGTGTAACACCGCCATAGGAGGTATACTATAGGGGGGTCATAAAGAGTACTGAAGGGGAACACTAAGAGACTTCGCTGTGGGTATTATTTTTGTATGTGTGCACGAAAAGGACTGGCCGGAGTTCACTGTGTGACTTAGCATAAAAAAATGCCACATTATGCTGGACATGCTGCAATAAATGTTCCTCTTCCTACAAGTCTTTAAAAGTTGGGAGGGATCCTGGTAATGTACATTATCCTAGGACTGTGACATCACTGTGGGCTGTACCCTCATTCTACGACATCACTGTGTGCATTATCCCGGGACTACTGTCAGCACGTGGTGACTAGATCAATGGCAAAGGATGTTTCTAAGTCTCGAGTGGTGGTTGTCCAAAATGTCCTGCGCACTGATACAGTGATAAGCACATAAATGTGAGGTGGTGAACCCTGCCTATACTGCTCTCCTTGTGTCTGTATGATGATGTAGTGGAACCTATGATGTCAAATAAAGAGGAGAAAATGAGACAGTTGTTGCTGAACTGAAAAATAACTCACATTTACTTATGGTGGTTCATTAGCCCAGGGCGTTGCAATAACATACGGTACTTCAAAAGTTCGATAACGGCAGCAGATATTCTCGAATAGTGGTGTACAGTGCAGGGTTCCTTTAAGAGCACACTGGTATACAGTGTCTCCTTGGGATTCCAACTTACAGGTTTCATCTGGACGCCATGTCCTGGAGTTTATTAGTGCTGAATCCTCATTGCCAATTGCTCTGGCTGTGGAGTGTGGCACAAGGGAAAATGTATATTGGTAAAGAGTGCTACTCGCGATTGAGCCCAGTGAAAAAACTCTGACTTACAGGCAAATTGTGGACAGTCTGTTCCAGTTCTCAGCTAATTGGAGCCATGACCATCAGAACCAACCTGACCTGTAAATAAGAGACTGTACTGGAATTCACCAAGAATTGTGCGTAAGGTTGAGCTCTTCCAGAGTTGCCTCATTTATTGCTTGCTTCCCCAAATCTCTGGGGTGCAGTCACCATTGAGACCCCACACCGTCATGCATTTCTTAGAATCCTAGAATGTTAGAGTTGGAAGGGACCTCCAG
Source organism: Ranitomeya imitator (assembly GCF_032444005.1). Taxonomy (NCBI): domain Eukaryota; kingdom Metazoa; phylum Chordata; class Amphibia; order Anura; family Dendrobatidae; genus Ranitomeya; species Ranitomeya imitator. Next base: position 639,050,897 of record NC_091286.1, read on the forward strand.
GGTCATCGTGCCAACCCTCTGCTCAATGCAGGGTTCACTAAACCATCTCCGACAGATGTCTGTCCAACTTCTGTTTGAAGACTGCCATTGAAGGAGAACTCACCACCTCTCGTGGCAGCCTGTTCCAGGCTTGGTACTTGGTGGGCCATTGCATAGTGATAAATAATGATGACTTTTTGAATACAGAAAACGTAAAAAAATCCGTTTAACCTTTATATTAACAGATACGAGATTCATAGTGATGAATGGTGGCATCAAATTGGAGCGGTTTGCTTTACTTTTTCAATCATTGTATAATATGAAAAAAAATCTCTTTATAGGGAACTATATTGGGCAATTGCCATCCTCTATTTATAGTATAAAGTCTAATTACACCCAGAAAAAAATCTCTGATCTCATCCTAATTCTCCTCAAATTCCTCAAATCATACTAAGGGCTTGTACACACCACTGATAATCTTGGACGGGTGCTATCCATGGTTTTCACTCGTACCTATAATATTCTATGGGGCTATGCATATGTCTGATTTTTTTTCCTTGGACTGAGTTATCCACAGAAACAATTGGTAACATGTCCGATTTTGACCCAACTGTTAGATCAAAATCAGCAATACAAGTCTATGGGTCCGTTCAGGAAAATTGGACGGCACTCAAATGACATCCAAGTGTGGTCCAAATTTCAAGGACTGACAGAATAGAAAAGGTGAAGAAACGTTTAAGGCTGGTTTCACATTTGCGTTTTTTGCCGCTGCGTTTTAGCGCAAAAAACGCATGTTTTTTTCCTATACTTTTTTTTGTGTGCGTTTTGCCGCGTTTGACGACGCATGCGTCGTTTCTATGCTTGCGTTTTGTTGCGGAAATGTAGTAATTTCTAGAGGCGTTTTTTTGCCGCAAAAAAACGTATTGCTGTCTATGTAAACGCATGTGTTTTTAAGCACATGCGTTTGCTTGCGTTTTTAAACGCATGCGTTTCAATAGAAAAAATCAAGAATACACACTGATAAGCCACCCCCCACCATAAAGGTGTTAAAGGGATCCAAACCCTAACCCTAGGGATCCTAACCCTAACCCTAACCCTAGGGATCCTAACCCTAACCCTAACCCTAGGGATCCTAACCCTAACCCTAGGGATCCTAACCCTAACCCTAGGGATCCTAACCCTAACCCTAGGGATCCTAACCCTAACCCTAGCTATTTCTGTTTATAGTGGGTTTTCTAGTTGATTTTGATGATTGGCAGCTGTCACACACTTCTCATCATGCGTTTCAAAAACGCAAACGCAGGAAAAAACGCATGTAAACGCGTCTAAAAAACTCAGCGTTTGCACGCGTTTACATGCGATTTTTTCACCACCTGCGTTTGCGTTTTAAACGCTGCGTTTTTAAAAGCAAATGTGAAACTAGCCTTATTTTTGTTTTTTACTCTCCATGTCTGACAATAACTGATGCCACCATGATGAAACTCTGATCAAACGCCTATCAGAGTCTGATTAGATTAATTGGACCGATTTTCTCGGCTGTGGAGAAAACGGTTGTGTGATCCTACCCTAGACAGTATTTGGAATGCTGTCTTCTGGTGCATTGTATGTAGGGTGACAAAAACTAGTATTAAAACATTGAACAAATACACTGCAGTAAGTAAATAAATAAGTAGTAAAAGTACATGTTCTTAGTTGACACTGTTTGGATTAAAAAAGCGTAAAAAACATCTCACCGCGACAAAGTGTGCCCCATCAGAATGGTCCCTATCTCTAGTATTTCACCTTGTTATGTGCCAGCATGTGGTTACAATATAAAATCCATAATAGGGGCCATCACTATATCAAATTATAAGAGCTGTACTGCCTGAAGGATGCCATAGGAATTTTTCTCCCTTTTGTCACTTTCTGAGGCCATGACGCATCCAGACATCTTCCAAACACCCTGTCCTCTGTCCTCCACACCTCGTCCTCGTCCCTCTTTCGCTTCTTCCAAACCACCAGCATGGAAGGTTAGGAAGATTTTCCAACTTGTCCAGTATGTATTCCCTTTTCTCAAGCAGCCTTTCTGTCTCGGTTGAGTTGGCAAGTATGGCTGTAGCTGACCCTGTAGCTGCAAAAGTGATATGAAGACAAGTGGATCACTTGTGAGTTTGTTTTCATGACTAACCAAAAATGTTGGTTTTAAAAAAAAATGTTCACACACCCTTAGTGTAAAGGCTAAAAATATTTCCCAGATCCGTGCATTCCTTGACCGCGACACCACAAAAACACTAGTGCATGCCCTTATCATCTCCCACCTAGACTACTGCAACCTCCTACTCTCTTGACTCCCTTCTAGCACTCTGGCACCGCTCCAATCCATCCTACACTCTGCTGCCCGACTAATCTACCTGTCTCCCCGCTATTCCCCAGCCTCTCCCCTATGCCAGGCCCTTCACTGGCTTCCTATCGCCCAGAGACTCTCAAGACCTCCTTCTCTACTCCCCTCTCGTCCCTTCTTTCCACAATCGCATCCAAGACTTCTCCCGTGCTTCCCCCATACTCTGGAACTCTCTACCCCGACACATCAGACTGTTTGTCTATATTTGCCCCGTATTCACATGTAAAGCGCCATGGAATAAATGACGCTATAAAAATGTATAATAATAGTAATAATAAAAGACCCCAACAAAAAGCCTCCTAGATTCGAACCTCTTCCAGCTTGAATCAGCATGGAAGGTAGGTGGTTGGAGAGGGTCGACATGCTGAAAAATTAAATTTGGAGGTATAAAATAGAAGGATAAATGCATAGAAATTGGCCACCACGTGCATTTTCTTGTGGCAACTGCTAATTTTGCTCCTGGGAAGTTTAACAGAACTTTAACTAAATATGAAGCAGGCAATTCTCTTGCCTTAATCTCTTTGAAGAACAATCACATTGATTACTGCAGAAAATGTAGATGAAACATGCTTTAGCTTTAGTTTACCTTTAATTCGATTCCACCAGTTTCGATTTTGCCTGCAGAACTCAGAATTATACTACCCAGGTAAGACACAATTGAATTTTGAGATCCTCCATTTACTACAAGCAGAGTGATATTACCTGCTGCTCTGCTCCTTGTTTTATTAAACTTGCATTACAGCTTCCCTAAAACCACAAATTACGAAAAGTGTCACCAAGGAGTTGTCCTAAGGTTACTGGTAAGGAATAAAAACTAGACATCTGTATTTTTATCACTAGTATAGGGAGTGCAGAGGTGGCAGTCACACCCTTGTCCTGGTGTCAGTGGCGTAGGAAGGGGGGTGCGGGGGGGGCGGTCCGCCCCGGGCGGCACAATGCTGGGGGCGGCCGGCGCTGCAGTAGAAGAAGATAAAAAAAAAAAAAAAAAAAAGACGCCCCTTTAAATCTTCGGGCGGCGCCGTCCGCCGCCACGACCAGGGCCAGCTCCCCCCACCCCCGGGTCCCGCCCCCGCCCCCGCCCCCGCCCCCCGCTCTATACTCACCTCTCCTGGTTCCTGCGGCGCCGGCAGCTGCAGCGTCCTCTGACTCTGCGACGTCTCAGAGCAGAGGGCGCGATGACGTCACTACTGTGCGCGCCGCTCTGCCTCTCTGTCCTGAGCGTCGCAGAGCCGGAGAGACGCTGACTGCACCGGACCTGCGCTGGGAACGGCAGAGGTGAGGATTTTACTTTTTTTTTTTTTTTTTTCTTTATGTCTGACTGTCTGGGGCTGGGGCAATGCTGGAGACACTGGGGCAATACTGGAGACCATGGGGCAGATTGCTGGACACACTGGGGCAATACATGAGACCATGGGGCAGATTGCTGGACACACTGGGGCAGTACTGGAGACCATGGGGCAGAATGCTGGACACACTGGGGCAATACAGGAGACTATGGGGCAGATTGCTGGACACACTGGGGCAATACAGGAGACTATGGGGCAGATTGCTGGACACACTGGGGCAATACATGAGACCATGGGGCAGATTGCTGGACACACTGGGGCAATACAGGAGACCATGGGGCAGATTGCTGGACACACTGGGGCAATACAGGAGACTATGGGGCAGATTGCTGGACACACTGGGGCAATACATGAGACCATGGGGCAGATTGCTGGACACACTGGGGCAATACATGAGACCATGGGGCAGATTGCTGGACACACTGGGGCAATACATGAGACCATGGGGCAGATTGCTGGACACACTGGGGCAATACAGGAGACCATGGGGCAGATTGCTGGACACACTGGGGCAATACAGGAGACCATGGGGCAGATTGCTGGACACACTGGGGCAATACTGGAGACCCTGGGGCAGATTGCTGGACACACTGGGGCAATACTGGAGACCCTGGGGCAGATTTCTGGACACATTGAGGCAATGCTGGAGACCCTGGGGCAGACTTCTGGACACACTGGGGCAATGCTGGACACTGGGGCAGATTGCTGGACACACTGGGGGTAATATACTGGACACACTGGGGCAATGCTGGACACTGGGGGTAATATGCTGGACACACTGGGGCAGACTGCTGGACACACTGGGGAAAGGCTGGACACTGGGGCAGATTGCTGGACACACTGAGGGCAGATTGCTGGACACACTGGGGGTAATATGCTGGACATACTGGGGCAGATTGCTGGACACACTGGGGGTAATATGCTGGACACACTGGGGCAGATTGCTGGACAACATGGGGGTAATATGCTGGACACACTGGGGGCAGGACTTGAGGCATGGGCAGAATGTATATACGGGGCATGATTGGAGACACGGGGCAGTATTGGATCATGGGGCAGGACGGATACGATGGAGGCTGGTGGGGCAGGATGGGGAGATCATATGGGGTAGAATGGATACTCATGAGGGCAGGATACGACAACATATGGCTGGAGCCAGGAATGAGATAAACGGGGCCAGGGTGGGGAATATTATTACCATAGGGGATAATTAAGGGATATTGTTACTGCAGTGATGTATTTATTTTATTTTTTGAGTATACTGTTTTAAATGGGGGGGCGGTCCTGTTACTGTGCAGAGTGACACTATATCACCTTTTTTTCTTCATGTGGTGTAATGTAGAAGTTGTGAAAAATTAAGTAATGTGTTCTGCAAGCGGAGCTCGAGATAACTGTGTTATTTCCTGCAGAAACGAGTCCTGGCTGGAAGGAATGATGGCGGTCTGTGCTGGATAAAAGATGAAGGACTTCACCTAGAGACGTCACTGGTGAGTCAGGGTTACCTATACACTGACACTATACACTGTATACTATATAGAGGTCCTGTGTATAATGTCACCAGTGATCTCTGTATTACCTCTACACAGACACTGCATACTAAGTACAGATCTCCTGTGAATACTGGCACTTATGGTGATAGTATTGTGGTTTTTTTTTTATTACTGATCAGTATTGTAGTATTCAGTCACTATGTGGTGGTAATATGTGGTCTGGAAATGGTGCGGTGGTATTTGTCCCTTGTATGTAGTATTATTCGGTCACTATGTGGCCTGGTCATGGTGTGGTGGTATTAAGTCACAGGTGTGGCATGTGGGGGTGACACCATTAGGCCCAGTTTAAGTTCTACAAAACAGGAAAACCATTTTTGGTAACCTTTGTGTGTATTGAGCTGGGGTGGGGGGGGATGGGGGGGGCGCCAAACTCGGGAACAGCCCCGGGCGGCAAAAGCTCTAGCTACGCCTCTGCCTGGTGTTGACAGGGGCCCAAAAGAAGACACCGGTATTATATTTGGCACATGGCATATATATTTTGCAGTGACGCTAGGGAACTTTACACCTCGTTCCAAATTGTTAAGCAAATGCTATTTTTCACTGATTTTCCTAAATGATTGATGCAAATGAGTCAGTATAATGACTCATAATGATTTTATTCGACAAACCTCACACTGATAACATAATTTTTTTGAAACTAAAAAACTTATAATGCACCAAAATATCATACACAACATGCATTATTTTGCAGCATGAGATCGTGCATTGTCAGGCAGGAAGATGATTTTGCTGTGTATGGCATGCTTCTTTTTGTATCATGGATGAAAGTAGTCAGTCAGAAACTTTATAAACATTGCTGAGGTCATTTTCACACCTTCAGACCCTAAAGGGGCCTACCAGAACTCTCCTCATGACTAAAAGCTTAACTCAAGAGGCAACTACAGCTTCAAATAACTGTTTGCTGCATTGTAATGGTATTTTTGCAGCTGCTCTCTTAATGCAATGAATTTGTTTGGCAGAAACCTTCCTCATTATGCCTTTATCTGCACAAATCCTTCTTTGCTCTGTATCAGCCACAAACTTCTTCACAGTACAATCAGTACGATGATCACACTTACGTTTTCATGAAGTATCTAATGTTTTCATACCCAGTCCAGGGCACTGCACTATTTAAGACCTTTCAGAAGCAGAAAAATCCTTTTTCTTTCCCATATTACTGTGGCCTGCATAATAATGTGCAATGTAGACTATCAGTTACATGTCTCCCACAGGTAACACCTCCTTTTATTTAAAATATGCTCTGGAGGCAGATTCTCAGGGAGATCTATGTCTGGCCCAGAGATCTTAACTAGTGATGAGCGAATATACTCGTTACTCGAGATTTCTCGAGCAGGCTCGGGGGTCCTCCGAGTATTTTTTAGTGCTCGGAGGTTTAGTTTTTCTTGCCGCAGCTGAATGATTTACATCTGTTAGCCAGCTTGATTACATGTGGGGATTCCCTAGCAACCAGGCAACCCCCACATGTACTTATGCTGGCTAACAGATGTAAATCATTCAGCTGCGGCAAGAAAAACTAAATCCAGGAGCACTAAAAAATACTCGGAGGACCCCCGAGCATGCTCGAGAAATCTCGAGTAACGAGTATATTCGCTCATCACTAATCTTAACAGCTCATTTACATATTAAGAAAGCATAGATTTCTCTGAAATAATACATCGGATCGCAGATATCAAAGTATCACTTTATTCAGCTTGCTATGACCTGCATGCCCATATAGACGGCTTAGCCGCGATGATCCTACTGACAGATTCCCTTTAAATTGTAATTATGGTTTCATGCGAACTTGCAGCATAATGTGTCTGTCTGCCTCTTGCTCCTTCCTCCTTTTTCTCTTCCATCTCCATTGAATCTTATGAACAGCAACTCTCAATGTGAAAATCTGTGTTCACTGAATAAATATTTTACATATTGAGAATTAATAAATGGAGAAGGAATTATCAGTCCAGGAGGATAAAGTATCAGATTTCTCTGATAAGATATATTGCAAATTTGATCATTTTCATGTGTACTATTGATTTATGAAATGAAAATTAAAAAAACAATTAGTTTTTAAAATAGTTGTCTGGTTCACAAAACCTACTTTTAAATACCTTATTAGAGGTAAAGCTACTCAACATAACAACCACATAACATGCAATACAGGATCCGTCCGGATCTGTCGTCTGATAGATCTGGCACAGGATTAAGGTTTCTGATACAAATGCAAACCATAGTGCAAATGTGAACATAGCCTAATTCAGCAAAATACAAGAGCTGCTACAAGAACCATCTCTAACTCTGGAGGACCGAACACATTAATGCATTACACAGAAAACTAATTGATTTCAAGGGATTCCATGTAATGCTTCATTTCCCCTGTGGGGGTGCTGTAAGGGAATTGAACACTTTCTGCAAAGATAAAATTGGATCCCTGTGGGTATAATCAGTGTGATCAGTTACCTGCTTAATGTAAGAGAAGCTTACTAATTAGTACTAATTAAAAGGACTTGTCCTAAAGGAAGTACCTTTTATAGGGGCTATGTAGGGAAATAAACTGATGCACTGATATTTGTGGATGCAATAAAAACCCTCTGATTAACTCAAAAGAAAAAAAAGGGCTGAGAAGAACTTTCTGTTTTTTTGGTGTTTCCTATGACTTAGGCCTCTTTCACACTTCCGTTTTTACAATCTGCGCAGGATCCGTCAAAATGTTGAAATGACGGATCCTGTGCAGATTGTAAGAAAAGGGTGCCCGTTTTTCTGACGAATCCGTCGAGGCTATGTGCACCTGTTGTGTATGTGTCTTCGCAGTGGTTTTCCGCTGCGAAAACGCATACACAACCCAGGTTACAAATAATTTAAAAATCGCAATATTCTTACCTTCTGGCGTCCCGAGCAGCGTTACCGATGCTCGTGATGCTCCTGGCAGCTCCCGTTTCCAGTAATGCCTTGCATGCTATGACCTCTGATGACATCACGGTCTTGCAAGACCGCGACGTCATCAGGTCATTTCGCAATGCATTAGCGGGAACGCCAGCTGCCGGGAACATCGCGAGCATCGGTAACACTGCTCGAGACGCCGGAAGGTGAGAATATTGCAATTTTTTTTTTATTTTTTTTTATTTTTAACATTATATCTTGTTACTATTGATGAGCATCAATAGTAAAAAGAGAGAGAGCAAGTGAGAGAGAATTTCCCTGACTGGAAGTTCTTCTGCGCATGCTCAGTTTCAAAAGACGGAACCCGTCGCTGGATTCCTGCTTTTGACAGTCAGCGATGGATCCTGCGTCCAACGGCTTCCATTATAGCTAACGACGGGCAGCGCAGGATCCGTCGCTGAACGATTTTCCAATGTACAGAGAAAACGTTCCTTTGTGCGTTGTCCCCGCCCAATGGACAGCAATTTTCTGACGAATCCAGTGCACGACGGATGAGACGGATGGCCATCTGTCACAATCCGTCGCTAATACAAGTCTATGAGAAAAAAAAAGGATCCAGCAGAAAAATTTGCCGGATCCTGTTTTTTCAAAAATCGACGGATTTCGACGGGAGCTCAAAGATGTAAGTGCGAAAGAGGCCTTAGCTGTAATTTTGTGGTCAGGCACAGGATCACATAATTCATTGTAGCCAATCAGAAGCACTGACAGGATAATAGGAGCATCACATAGATGGCTGATTTCTGGCATAGTGTATCAGCATCACGTCTATTCCAGCAATTCTGTGTTCATTGCTTTATAATCTGAGTGCATTAGGAGACATCAGCTGATGCATAAATGTTTTATGTGTTCTTAAAGGCCTTATCATTTAGTTCTTAAGTTGAGGGTTTGGGTGAAAAAAATCTGGACATAATTAATGTGATATAATCATTACCTTTTATTATAAAGTACCAGCAAAATATTTAGAGCTGCACATGTATCCATTCCTACAGCACACCATTCAGTTGTGATGAATCAGGATTGCTTTCCCGCATCAAGACATGCATCTACGGAAGATCGACCACATGGGCATGCTGCTCTGTCATGATCCCCATCAGGAACAGACACAGACAAAAGAAGACCTCGAGCAAGAACCGTACATGGGCCCTTTATAGTCCAATAAGTCATCATAATTTAACGGGAATGGTGGAACCACTGTGACATGGATCGAGGAGAGCCTGGAGGGGCATGACTAGCTGAGCACCCGACTCTTCACTAGAGCCCCTAATAGTGGGGCTAGGCTTGGCTCCTGATGATCACTAGGTGGTACTCCAGGACAGACCCCAGATGTATGGCATCTGACCTCCAAGGGACTGGTAGCAACAACGACCCGGAGGTAGGAACAACAGATGTAGGCAGGCACTGAAGAAACCCAGGGACCACGGATACAGATGGGATCGACTGGTATACAGAAGCACTGGCAGGTGCGGGCGGACCGGCTGGTAGACAGATGAGCACTGGCAGGTGCGGATTGGATCGGCTGATGTACAGATGAGCACTGATAGGTGTGGACTGCATTGGCTGAAGCTGAGATAGACAAGCAAGTATGGGCAGACAGTTACAGGGTAGGTAGACTGACTGACAGTACTGGGGACCTGACAACTAGTAAGAGTGCTAAGGGCTAAGTAAAAACATTGCTCAAGCACCTCCATGCTTGAGGAGGTGCCTTAAGTACAAGGTGTCATCTCTTTAAGAAAGAGGGAGCATGTGCGCACGCCCTAAGCACAGTGCCTGGGGATCTGCAATCCGTGTGCGCACCCAGGGTAGCAACAGGCATGGAGGAAGGAGGAAGTGCGGGACAGGGACTGCGGAGGTGAGTAAGTTGGCATCCCTGCCGGGGAAGAGGAGCAGCATGCAGGGACGCCTGTGCTGCCATAATGCACAATTTCTCTTGTTTTGGACATGGTAGTGGCCCACTTACCTTTTTGTCCCCTAAACAAATGGTGTGTCCAACTCTTATCACCATCATAATCCTAGGGAACATATGGTCTGTTATTAAAGTTTTAACCTTAGTCTTTCTGTACAGTAAATAATAAAAAAAATCCTCATTAAAAAGAATGCAATAAAAATGAAAAATAGTTTTTGCATCAAAAACTCAGACTCTTAACTATTTCAATTTTTGGGGGGCATTTTTGCTTTAATTTTTTCATCCTTAACTTTAAAAAAATGGTTTGTGTTGCTGTGACTCATAACTTTTTATATTTCCATCCATGGAGCTTTATGAGAGATTATTTGTAATTGGACGAGCTTTGCTTTTTATTGATACCATTTTAGGATACATATGACTCCTTGAACACTTTTTGTTTCATTTTTTAAGGGGAGGCAAATTGAATAAAAAACAGCAATTCAGTGATTTTTTTTAAAATAGTTTGGCCAGTCACAGATGTGGAGATACCAAATATTAGAGATGATCGGATTGTATGAAATTCAGATTTAAATTCAGTATAGTACTTGTGAGTTCTATACGCTCACTATACCAATGGGTAAAATCCTTATGTGAAGTTTCCAAAATGGGGTCACTTGAGGGGATTTTCTGCTGTTTGTTTGCCGTAGGGGCCTTGCAAATACGACATGGTGCCCCTAATCTATTTCAGCCAAATTGGTGTTCCAAAATTCAAATGTTTCTCCTTCCCTTTCGAGCCCTGCCACATGTCCGAGCAGAGGTTTATGACCACATGTAGGGTATCAGCGTGCTCAGAATAAACTAGGTAACAAATAACGGTGTCCATTTTCTTGTGCTATTCCTTTTAAAAGTGAAAAAATTGGGACTAAAGCAACATTTCAGAGTAAAAATTACAACTTATTTTTTTTTTTCATTCGACTTTGTATTAATTCCTGTGTAAAGCCTGAAGAGTTGAAAAATTTTCTGACAGCAGTTTTGAATTATTTGAGGGGTGTGGTTTTTAAAATTGTATTACTTTTGAGGAGTTTCTAACATATAAGTCAATTTAAATCTGAGTAGGTCCCAAAAGAAACAGGTTTTGCTACTTAACGTTTAACCCTTCTAACATTTTAACCAAATAAGATGGCATTTTAAAAAAGATGCAGATGTAAAATAGACATATGGGGAATGTAAATAATTACTTATTTTATACAGCATTACAAACTGATTTAAGGATATATTGAAAGTTTGAAAATTGCGAATTAATGAAAGTTTGAAAATTGCTAATTTTTCACAATTTTCTGCAAAATTCAGATATTTTCACAAATAAACGTAAAACATATCGAATTAAATTAACCACTAATATAAAGTGCAATATGTCACGAAAAAAACAGTTTCAGAATCACTGGGATATGTTAAAGCGTTCCAGAGTTATTATCAAGTGACACTGGTCAGGTTACAAAAATTTGGCCTGGTCATGAAGGTTAAAATTGGCACGGTCACTAAGAGGTTAATCTAAGGCACAGTGGCACTTTAAATGTGCATATCAATGTAATTTATAATTTTTTACACTAGATTTCTCTCTATATGTTTAAATAATGTGATCCGAGCAGCACATTGTTGGACAGTTATGTCCAGGCTTAACCAATTCTTATTTTCTAAGGATTTCACAATCGGAATGAAAATAACTGGAGTCATTTCTGTAACCGCAAGTCAACACATGGCTGCTGGCTGACGAAAGGAAAGAGATATTTATGTGAGGAAAGCTACCATACCGAGCTATGCAAAATGACCGGATTAAGCCACGTTACACAGCAAGATACCCTCTAATATGGCAAAATATAGGTATTTCATTTCTATATACGGTACATTTAGGAGAAAATTAATTCTATGGTTTTACGCTTCAGTACATAATAAAAAAAAGTTTGGTCTTTAGAAGGTCTTAAGTAAATCTAACATATGACAAACTACACTGTGTAATTATTTGGAAAGTCGGCCAAGATGCAGAAGCAGTGTGTGAAAACTAAAGTATTTAAGCACGTACTGGTTCCATAGGAATTACCAGAGTAAGTATCAGTTTGGTACTGCTAATCAAATACCATTGATTAACTGCTCATCAGCAAGTGTGACCATCTGCTGTTGTCTTCGGTCAAAAACGACCGACCTTGAACTTCAATATTCTTTAAAATTTTCAAGATGCGGCTCTGAAACCCGTGGCAGACCGACCCATCCTCATTTAACCCTGCTGTTCTGTTGGTCAAAAATGACCGACTTTGAACTTCAATATTCTTTAAAATATTCAAGATGCGGCTCTGAAACCCGTGGCCGACCGACCCATCCTCATTTAAGTCAATCAACCACAAGTTTCAGAACCGCATCTTGAACACCCCAAAAAATACCAAAGTTCAAAATAGGTCTCCCCAGACCGAACAGAACAGCAGGGTTAAGTCAATCAACCACAAGTTTCAGAACCGCATCTTGAACACCCCAAAAATACCAAAGTTCAAAATCGGTCTCCCCAGACCAAAGACAAAAGCAGGATTAAAAGCAACAGTTTTTGCAGTTTACTGGTCTGGAGCATTCATTTTGTTTTTATTAACACAAACCCAAAGAGGAATGACATCAGCAATCATCTAAGAGAAGCAATTATGACCGTCTATCAATCTGGTAAGATGTATAAGGCTATTTCCAAAGAATTTGGAATCCATCATTCTGCAGTGAGAAAGATATTCCACAAATGAAAACTATTCAAGACAGTTGACAATCTTCTCATGAGTGAATATCACATCAAATTAAACCCAAAGTCAGAGAAATTGCAGAAAAACACAAGAGACAAAGCTCAGACCCTAAAGGTCTCATGTTAAATGTTCAAGTTCATGACAGCACAATTAGAAAATAAGACTGAAAAAGTTGTATCTGAACAAACCTCAAGATTTCTGGAAAAATGTCCTTTGGACAGACAAAACAATAATTGGGATGTTTGACCGTAATGCCCTGAGCCATGTTTGGCCAAAACTCAAGAGGCGGACAAAATTCCTCCAGAACAATGTGAGGCTGATAAAGTCATGCAGAAAACTATTATTTTAAGTTATTGCTGCTAAGGATTGTTCAACAAGCTGTTGATTCATGGGGTGCCTTTAATTTTTCACACACCGATTCTTCATTTTCGACCAACTTTTGGTCAAGAAATAATGACATGATGCGATTTGTCACATGTTTTTGTTCGTGTCGATTTGAAGTCATATTTACCTAACTTTAAGACCTTTTCTTTTTTTAAATTATTTCCTGATAACCTAAAACCATTGAATTCAAAGTGGGTGTACTTAGTTTTTCTCATGACTATATATGTTCAGGAAATGCCTGGACCCAGATGTTTCATGTTAATTGCACCATAAAGCGGTGGCAAAGAACATAAAAGGAATTATAGTATTAAATTATACAAAGGCAAAGCATTTTAGCCACAAACCCAGCGCGCCATTTCCTGCTTTGTCTATTTCCTTTTTTTTTTTACAATCCATTAGTGAAATAGCATTTTGTACAGAAGATTGGTATAATCACACAAGTCCTCAGAGAAACCAAGGCTGGAACATCCTAATATCACAGCGCGGAACAACGTTAGTTTTTCTGATTTTTATTTTTATTTTTATAAAACCGTCTTATATGAACTTACATATTAGTCAGCATCAAAATGGCTCTTTAGGGAAACCGTGTAAAAATCCACTCTCTGAGAAGACCACTGGATTCTCAGTTCTCAAAACGTATTTGTCCTCTTTGAGAGGTCCATCCTAATTTTGGTGGGTCATTTCAAAGGCATTTCACAGTTTCCTTGTCGAGTATACTCAGAATTTGGGTTTTGATCCACCATCCTTGGTTTGATGCTCCTTGGTTTGATGTTTTGCAGCTTTTCTGTGGGTTCTCTATCTATAGTTTTGCATCTTAGACTACTTAGAGGTCCACTCCACGCGTAAAACAAAATCTGGTTGGCAAAAAATGAGACATGCAATAAATAACATAGCCTGGTCCTCCAAAAGTAATTTGATTAAGCAAGAAGGCAATGAGAAATTGTAAATTGCTAAAAATAAGTTTTGCTTTCTGATGGTTAGGAGGACTGTTCACGTCATATTAGATAAATGGTAACCTGGTGACAATATCTGCAGAGATCTTTCCGGAGGTTCAATTTTGTTTTAAATTCCTGGAATTAAAAAAAAAGAAAAGAAAAAATATTCACTGCCATCAACGTTACTTGACTTTACTATTCCGGTGCTACTTCCCAGTCCCATTTCAACACACCGGAAAAGCCAGAAATTACTTGCGCACCATTCATAGACCGCAACATTGAGCCAGTGATTGTTGTGTTTCCCGCACGTGGTAAATGGCTGGGATTGGTGAAATTGAGTCTTTTTCTATTTCATTGTATTTTTAAAACTTTATTAACACCTTTAAGATTTGACAATCTGGTAATAGTAAGGCTATTAAGAATAAGAGTTTTCGCCAATGTTTGGCAATTTTTCTACACTTTTTCCTATAGAGAATTCTACGTAATTACACAGAGGCACTGGTAAGCCGCACTTGGTCATTCTAAGGCTAAGGTGACACAAGCATATAAAAAAAGTACGATTTTCATCCAGAGACTATAATCTCAATTGTCATCCGTATGGCATTTAATTTTATATATGAGCAATTATTAAAATTTCCAAGACCAAATACAGTTTCCTATGTTAATAATGGCAATGTGACCATAAAAATCGGATGCTATGTGGTTACTCAGTATGGGATCCGATTATTTTTCAGCATTTTTTTTCACTTGCAGATTTGGTCCGTGAGATAAAAACACTCATCTGAACAGGCCAATTGAATATCATTGGTCCGAGTTCAGTCAGTTTTTTCACAGACAGGTGTGTGAACTTGGCCTAAGAGGGAGAGTCAAAATAGGGATGTTTTTGGTGTCATATGTCTGTGGTCAAGTTGAGTTCGCTGCTGTTGAACAGTTTATAATTAGTGATGCCTTTAGAGAAAAAGATTGGAGAAATAGCAAGAAACAGGTCCATTGACTAAGTCACCTGAAAAGGCCAGGAAAGACGTAATAGCATGATCACAGTGAATCACACTGGGTTTTAGGGTAGAGTCACACGACCGTTTTCTCTCCATCCGAGAATAATGGTTGAATTTTTCTAATCAGACTCTGATCCGAGTTTGATCATTAAGTAATCTGATTCTTTCCAATGAGAAGAAGATGGAGAAAAAAAGTCTCCATCTTCTCCATTGTGTCGGATGTCATCCGAGTGCAGTACAGTGGTTTTCCACGGACTCGTTAACTTGCATGACTGATTGTGATCGGAATGTTGGATCATACTCGGAAATCTCTAATTTATTTCCTCCCATACATGGGCTCTGTTCAAAATCCGACATATGCACGGCCCCACAGAATAAAATGGGGATGATTGCTATAAGTCAAAACGACGGATAGCACTCGTCCGATTATTACAAGCCCTTTCAGAAAAACAAAACAGAGTATTGAATAATATTTATATTGGACTCTTTCAGACAGCAGTGGATGAGACCTTAGCCATAGTAATTGTTATAGAGCTTATCTAAGGTAGCGGGAACGAGAACCAGGATTTTATTTATTCTATTGTGTTGTTGCGAATGATGAATTTCACTGAAATGAGGTGGAGTACGATTAATTACTACTGAGGATCACTGGGGAAGAGGGAACCGGACAGCCAGGAACACAGTGCACAGCAAAAACACAGAGACGGGAAGCACAAAACAGCTTTTTTTGTTCTCTGTTAAAAAAGCAAGCAAAATAAAACAACTTTTATAACAGTCTTAAAAGTGAGACTTAAAAAGATTTGTTAAATTATTTAAAATTCTGGAAACCTGGTGATAGATAATTAGGACTTGGTACTTTTTTTCGGTAGCTTTTGACCATCCGCTCCCCTAAAGACAATGTGTATGTATTTCCTGAGCAAAATAAATGCTAAAATAAAAACCAACTATGATGTCTCTGGCAGCGAACAGTCACGTAGTGCTAGTAACAGGCAACATCTGGTTGCCCGGGTCGTGTGAAAATGGACTGAGATCAAATAGTTATTATCAACTTTATTGGATTTTTTTTTTTGTCTTGCAGGCTATTTTAAGTTTGGGTTTTTGTTTTTTAATTAAAAAAATGAACTTACTGCATGACTTTATGATTTGGTAGTTTGCCTTTACAGAAGCTGGATGGTAGTGGGAACTTGGTTTTTCAATTAGAAACTGAAGGAATGAGAGTATTTTAGGAAAATTACTTACCGTAATTTGGGTGATTTTTTAAAATCTATTTTAGGAAAATTACTTAATTTGGGTGATTTTTTTAAAATGTATTTTAGGAAAATTACTTAATTTGGGTGATTTTTAAATCCCCATTTGCACTTTTGTAATGGATGGGGTAGTGATAACCACTACAGCAAGCCAAAATGTCAACTATTTAAGATGGTACAGTTTAGTTAATATGTAGCAGAAATGCAAACATTTGTGTGAAAAGGGTTCTCCTTGATTAAAAAATTGATGACCTATCTTTGAGATAGATCATGGCTAGTCTCGGGTCACACCAGTGTATTCTCTCTCATCTGAGAGAATCGGGTCGATCATGCCAATTACACGGATCAGAGTTTTATCAAAGTGTAATCCGATTTTCTCGGATAAAGGAGAAGATGGAAAAAAAAATTCTCCATCTTCTCCTTTCTGTCAGGCCGTGAAAATCGGACTACACTCAGATGTCATTGAAATGCAGTCTGATTTGTTTCGGTGGACTGATTGACTTACATGGCTGAGTGCGATCTGATAATCAGATGCAAATCAAGCATGCTCTCGGAGGAAAAATTGGATATGTGTATGGCCCCATGGGTCCGGGTGCGATCCAGTGTTTTGCTGTATCGTTGATCCTCATGAGATCTGATTTTTTTGTGCACCGATAGACTTCAACAGGCGAGTCTTTTCCAAAATACGATAGAGAATGGAGTATAGTGTAATCTTTTATTCACGTGGACCTTGAGTAAAAAACTGTCATCTGAACAGCGCTGCCTGTGTGAGATTAGTTTTTTTTTACATTGTACAGACAGAAAATACAATCACGTGAATTTGTCCTTATGGGGTAGTTTGATTAATAGCATGTCATTTCCAGTCATTAGCTCATTGTAGGGGTGGCAACTGATTGATGGGAAATAAATTTGGACTGTTTGTTATATATCAAGCACAGCCACTACTAAAAGCATGCAAGTGCGCCTAAAATCAATGAAGGGGAAATTAAGCACCTTCAATCAACTAATCGTCAGGAGTGCTGACAGTCGAGCAGATCTGATGTTGATTGACAACCTTAAGAAAAATGCCATCGATTTTGTATTTCCCGATACTCCACTATCAGTTATTATATATTTTGAGATTGTGGTTTTATTTAAAAATTCTTGCAGAAACTTTTCTAATATGTTACTTAACACAAGACTAATGAGTACAATATCTTATTGTACTGTATTATACATACTATGATATCAGATTCTGTAATATTCTGCATTATTTAACTTTTTCAAATCCCCTTTGGATAAAAAAAAAAAAAATTGCGACTATTCCTGGCATTCTAATTTTCATTAACAATGGCTGATGGTATGAGGAGGGGGGCAATTAGAAGGTCATTCATGAGCTAAATCCAGGTCCTATCAGTTCCTAGGCAAGGAACATTGTTCACTGTATGGCTTCCTCTCTCTAATAGATACCTGAGTGTAGTGAGGGGTGTTATTTCTCCTTTAACTGGCTTTGGGAAACTTATAGGCCAGGCAAAGATCGCTGGGAAAAGGGTATATAAATTAGCTCTCCACTCAAAGGAAGAAAAGTTAGATCTCTAGGGAATATCCATGTCCACCCCTTAAACAAGCAAAGCAACTTGGCAAAGGCAAATTATTAAAGAGTTTTATGGGCTCACCTGATGAGGTAGATTTTCTAAGTGGCAAGTCAGGGTGGACAATACGGACTAAACGTGATGGCCCCATAAAATGCTCCATACACAATGGGCCCCATAATGCTTCAGGTTCGGACGCATCGACGTCACCTTCTTCCCGTTCTCTTCACTGTAGTGACATCATCGTGCCCTCTGCCCTGAGATGTTACAGAGTCAGAAAGCACAGAAGA
Source organism: Ranitomeya imitator (assembly GCF_032444005.1). Lineage (NCBI taxonomy): Eukaryota > Metazoa > Chordata > Amphibia > Anura > Dendrobatidae > Ranitomeya > Ranitomeya imitator. Next base: position 639,069,149 of record NC_091286.1, read on the forward strand.
CACCGTAGGAACAGGGAGAGGTAAGTATTGCTCGTGGGCGCTTGCACCAGATTCCCCCCACTCGCAAACCCCATAGCGTTGCGGTGTCACCAACAGCGAGTGGGACCCCCTGCTTGGTCAGGGCCCCGGACCTTGCCTGGGAGCACTGGGTGGCGATGCCGGCCCTGGTCCCCTGTAGTCTGACATCCCTAAATAAAATCCTGAGTCATCAATTGTATCCTGAACTCACATAATTAGTAAATTGAATCTACCTGTGTGTAATTTATACTCAGTATAAATAGAACTGTTTTGTGAACACCTCAGATGTTTGTTTGAGAATATTAGGGATCAAGCAGCATAATAAAAACCAAGGAGCACACCAGACAGGGCAGGGATAAAGTTGTGGAGAAGAATAAAAATACATTGGTTATGTAAAGTATCTAAAGCTCTAAACACCTCTCAGGACACTGTTCAATCCGTTATCCAAAAATGGAGGGCGCAATATGGCACAACTGCAAACCTACCAATATATGGTGGTCCACCTAAACTGACATCTCAAGCAAGGAGAGCACTAATTAGGGAAGCAGCCAAGCGGTCCATGATCACTCTGGAGAAGCTGCAGAGATTAACAGCTCAGAAGGGAGAATCTGTCCACAAAACACCTATTAAATAAATCTTCCCTTATTCGAAGAGTGGCAAGACAGAAGCCATTTTTCAAAGCAAGTCATAATTAGCTCCAATTGAAGTTTGTACAAAGCCATGTACAGTAGGAGATGCAGATTGCATTTGGAGGAAGGTGCTCTTTATATCAGACTAAAGTAGAACTTTTAAGTCTAACTGAAAAATGATATGTTTGGCAGAAAACTAAAACTGCACATCACCCTGAAAACACCAACCTACCGTCAGACATGCTGGTGGTAGCATGATGCTGTGAAGAAGCTTTTCTTCAGTAGGGAAGGGAGCTAAATAGAGAGCAACACTGGAGTAAAACCTGATAGAAGTTGCAAAAGACTGGTTCACCTTCCAGGAGGACACAAACCCTAAACATACAGCCAGAGCTACAATGGATGGTTTAGACCAAAGCATATTCATGTGTGTGAATGGCCCACAATCCAGACCTAAATCCCATTGAGAATCTGTGGAGAGCCTTGAAAAATTGCTGTTCACAGACGTCTCCATCCAATCTCAATGAGTGAGAGTGAGTGTGCAAAGAAGGGGAAAAATATCACCTCCTAGATGTGCAAAGCTGGAGAGACAGACCTCAGAAGATTTACAGCAGTAATTACAGTGAAAGGTGGTTCTACAAAATATTGACTCAGGTGGGCTGAATACAAATACATGTCTCAATATTCTGATTTTTATTTTTAAAATATTTAGAGAACCATGTATTATTTCCTTTACCCTTCACAAATACTCACTACTTTGTGTTGGTATATCACATAAAATCCCAGTAAAATACATTTAAGTTTGTGGGTGTATTGTGAATGAACGTGGAAATGTTCACAGAGTATGAATATTTTTTCAAGGCACTGTATAACATTTTTCCAAAACATTCCTCAATTGGTCTAAGATCTTCACTACTTGAATGTTTACTTACCCAAACTATTCCCAGACCATAGAGAGATCAATCACTCCACGAGGAACTTGAACTAGGAAGATTGAAAACCACAATTAAGAGCTCACTCAGACATCATTTTTTTTTCTTTTGCAAAAACTGCTCTGAGTGTCATCAGTGTTTCTCATCGGTGTTTTGTTCAATGTGAACAGCTGCCTAGAACATCAATGATACGATTATTACCCGTGAAAAATCCAGAACTCATGAGAACAATTGACATCTGAAGGAGCCATAACCCTTACCTCTAAACATCATTTGACAAGTTGACTGAATTTGCAGATCTTTTTTGCTTTTCCTTTAAGTTGTGCCTCAAAATGCATCATATTTTTGGCACTGTGCTTCCATTATGTGTTTATAGCACACGTAAATCATCTTTATTGGTGTGTACAATGTATTTATTGCTCCAGGCCTCCGCTCTTCTCCAGGTTCAGTAGACTATTGTATTAATTGGAATGAACTGTATGAACAGAACTGGCGGCCATGGAACTACTGTATGGAACAAATCATAGTTAGTGCACATTATTGGTGGACACAAATGATTACCTGTTGCAAAATTTAGTCATAGTGGAATATTATTTTTTTGTTTTTAATATTTGTGCCTAGTTCTGTATGGACAACACCGTGCCTCGCTTATCTAATAATACACTGTTTTAGATCAATCTTCAATTCTTTGCCCAGGATTAGTAAATAGTGGTTACTTTCTTCCAAGAACAGTTCCACACCTCCAGGGAATTGGGCTGAAATGCAATAACACACACCACCTGTAGACTGGTGTGGCGCTGTATATGAAAGAAACCATGGGTCTAATTCATTAAGATTGGTGTTTATGCCAGTTTTTATGAGGAGCCATGCTGGGGTGTAGTTAAGTAAACAAGGCAGCACACTGCAGCGCTAGAACATGCAAACTTGAAAACACGAAATTTGAACTGCATTACTGCACTAGAAATATGAAAAATGAGAGAGTTTAGCACATAAAAATGGCCAATTTTATGTGTACCTGGTAGCCCCTTTACGGCATCTCTCTTATACCAGGTCCTAAACTTGCCTTACCTCGCTGAGAATAAACGTCTCCATCTGAACGGGTACATGTGAAACCTCTTCTTAGACTAAAATTCTCTCTCTCTGTGGAGGGGTATTGGACCTGCTGTAATTAAAAGACCTGAAGCTAGGAGGCGGAGTGCACGATCCGAAGGCTAAAGAATACATTTCAAAAACCTGACCTGCACATCCAAACATAGACTAAGTGTGAACAGGTGCTGAACCTAGAGTCGCCAACTCGTATATAGTTAAGTAAACAAGGCAGCACACTGCAGCGCTAGAACATGCAAACTTGAAAACACGAAATTTGAACTGCATTATTGCACTAGAAATATGAAAAATGAGAGCGTTTAGCGCATAAAAATGGCCAATTTTATGTGTACCTGGTAGCCCCTTTACGGCATCTCTCTTATACCAGGTCCTAAACTTGCTTTACCTCGCTGAGAATAAACGTCTCCATCTGAACGGGTACATGTGAAACCTCTTCTTAGACTAAAATTCTCTCTCTCTGTGGAGGGGTATTGGACCTGCTGTAATTAAAGGGGCTACCAGGTACACATAAAATTGGCAGGTCAGGTTTTTGAAATGTATTCTTTAGCCTTCTGATCGTGCACTCCGCCTCCTAGCTTCAGGTGTTTTAATTACAGCAGGTCCAATACCCTGTTGTGAATTCTGTGGCCAAGCTCCCTCCTGTGGTCGTGAGTGGTACTTCGGCTGGTTCTGTCTATGAGCTTCCTTTGGTGGATGAGAGTGGTACTGCGGCTTCTGAGTTTCCTTCCTCAGGTGATGAGGTTAAGTCGTTAGGTGCTGCTCTATTTAACTCCACCTAGTGCTTTGATCCTGGCCTCCAGTCAATGTTCTAGTATTGGTCTTGCTTCCTCCTGGATCGTTCCTGTGGCCTGTCTATCCTGCATAAGCTAAGTTTTGCTTGTGTTATTTTTGTTGTACCCCCCCTTGAGGAGGGGTCACCGAACCCTCACCAGAGCCCCCAGGCCGACCAGGATGAGCCACATGAAAGGCACGAACCAGATCGGCAGCATGGACATCAGAGGCAAAGACCCAGGAATTATCTTCCTGACCATAACCTTTCCACTTAACCAGATACTGGAGTTTCCGTCTCGAAACACGAGAATCCAAAATCTTCTCCACTATATACTCCAATTCCCCTTCAACCAAAACCGGAGCAGGAGGATCAATAGATGGAACCACAGGTGCCACGTATCTCCGCAACAATGACCTATGGAACACGTTATGGATGGAAAAAGAAGCTGGAAGAGTCAAACAAAAAGACACAGGATTAAGAACCTCAGAAATCTTATATGGACCAATGAAACGAGGCTTAAATTTAGGAGAGGAAACCTTCATAGGAATATAACGAGATGACAACCAAACCAAATCCACAACACGAAGTCGGGGACCCACACAGCACCTGCGGTTAGCGAAACGTTGAGCCTTCTCCTGGGACAAAGTCAAATTGTCCACTACATGAGTCCAAATCTGCTGCAACCTATCCACCACAGTATCCACACCAGGACAGTCCGAAGACTCAACCTGCCCTGAAGAGAAACGAGGATGGAACCCAGAATTGCAGAAAAACGGCGAAACCAAAGTAGCCGAGCTGGCCCGATTATTAAGGGCGAACTCAGCAAAAGGCAAAAAGGACACCCAATCATCCTGATCAGCAGAAACAAAACATCTCAGATATGTTTCCAAGGTCTGATTGGTTCATTCAGTCTGGCCATTTGTCTGAGGATGGAAAGCCGAGGAAAAAGACAAATCAATGCCCATCCTAGCACAAAAGGCTCGCCAAAACCTCGAAACAAACTGGGAACCTCTGTCAGAAACGATGTTCTCTGGAATGCCATGTAAACGAACCACATGCTGGAAAAACAATGGCACCAAATCAGAGGAGGAAGGCAATTTAGACAAGGGCACCAAATGGACCATCTTAGAGAAGCGATCACAAACCACCCAAATGACCGACATTCTTTGAGAGACAGGGAGATCCAAAATAAAATCCATAGAGATATGTGTCCAAGGCCTCTTCGGGACCGGCAAGGGCAAAAGCAACCCACTGGCACGAGAACAGCAGGGCTTAGCCCGAGCACAAATCCCACAGGACTGCACAAAGGAACGCACATCCCGCGACAGAGACGGCCACCAAAAGGATCTAGCCACCATATCTCTGGTACCAAAGATTCCAGGATGACCAGCCAACACCGAACAATGAACCTCAGAGATAACTCTACTCGTCCATTTATCAGGGACAAACAGTTTCTCCGCTGGGCAACGGTCAGGTCTATTAGCCTGAAATTTTTGCAGCACCCGCCGCAAATCAGGGGAGATGGCAGACAAAATTACCCCCTCTTTGAGAATACCCACCGGCTCAGGCAAACCCGGAGAATCAGGCACAAAACTCCTAGACAGGGCATCCGCCTTCACATTTTTAGAGCCCGGAAGGTACGAAACCACAAAGTCAAAACGGAAGAAAAACAGCGACCAACGAGCCTGTCTAGGATTCAACCGTTTGGCAGACTCGAGATAAGTCAAGTTTTTGTGATCAGTCAATACCACCACGCGATGCCTAGCTCCTTCAAGCCAATGACGCCACTCCTCGAATGCCCACTTCATGGCTAGCAACTCTCGATTGCCAACATCATAATTTCGCTCAGCAGGCGAAAATTTCCTGGAAAAGAAGGTGCATGGTTTCATCACCGAGCAATCAGAACTTCTCTGCGACAAAACAGCCCCTGCTCCAATTTCAGAAGCATCAACCTCGACCTGGAACGGAAGCGAAACATGTGGTTGGCACAACACAAGGGCAGAAGAAAAACGACGCTTCAACTCCTGAAAAGCTTCCACAGCAGCAGAAGACCAATTGACCACATCAGCACCCTTCTTGGTTAAATCAGACAACGGTTTAGCAATACTAGAAAAATTATTGATGAAGCGACGATAAAAATTAGCAAAGCCCAGGAACTTCTGCAGACTCTTCAGAGATGTTGGCTGAGTCCAATCATAAATGGCCTGAACTTTAACAGGGTCCATCTCGATAGTAGAAGGAGAAAAAATGAACCCCAAAAATGAAACCTTCTGAACACCAAAGAGACACTTTGACCCCTTCACAAACAAAGAATTAGCACGCAGGACCTGGAACACCATTCTGACCTGCTTCACATGAGACTCCCAATCATCCGAGAAGACCAAAATATCATCCAAGTATACAATCAGGAATTTATCCAGGTACTCTCGGAAGATGTCATGCATAAAGGACTGAAACACTGATGGAGCATTAGAAAGCCCGAATGGCATAACCAGGTACTCAAAATGGCCTTCGGGCGTATTAAATGCTGTTTTCCATTCATCGCCCCGTTTAATACGCACAAGATTATACGCACCACGAAGATCTATCTTGGTGAACCAACTAGCCCCCTTAATCCGAGCAAACAAATCAGACAGCAGCGGCAAGGGGTACTGAAATTTGACCGTAATTTTATTTAGAAGGCGGTAATCAATACAAGGTCTCAGCGAACCATCCTTCTTGGCCACAAAAAAGAACCCCGCTCCCAATGGCGACGATGACGGGCGAATATGACCCTTCTCCAAAGACTCCTTCACGTAACTCCGCATAGCGGCGTGCTCAGGCACAGATAAATTAAACAGTCGACCCTTAGGAAACTTACTACCAGGAATCAAATCGATAGCACAATCACAATCCCTATGTGGAGGTAGGGCATTGGACTTGGGCTCATCGAATGCATCCCGGTAATCAGACAAGAACTCTGGGACCTCAGAAGGGGTGGATGATGAGATAGACAGAAATGCAACATCACCATGTACCCCCTGACAACCCCAGCTGGACACAGACATTGATTTCCAATCTAATACTGGGTTATGGACTTGTAGCCATGGCAACCCCAACACGACCACATCATGCAGATTATGCAACACCAGAAATCGAATATCCTCCTGGTGCGCAGGAGCCATGCACATGGTCAGCTGGGTCCAATACTGAGGCTTATTCTTGGCCGAAGGCGTAGCATCAATTCCTCTCAATGGAATAGGACACTGCAAGGGCTCCAAGACAAACCCACAGCACCTAGCAAACTCCAAGTCCATCAAATTCAGGGCAGCGCCTGAATCCACAAATGCCATAACAGAATAGGAAGACAAAGAGCAGATCAAAGTAACGGACAAAAGAAATTTCGACTGTACCGTACCAATGGTGGCAGACCTAGCGAACCGCTTAGTGCGCTTAGGACAATCGGAGATAGCATGAGTGGAATCACCACAGTAGAAACACAGCCCATTCTGACGTCTGTGTTCTTGCCTTTCAGCTCTGGTCAAAGTCCTATCGCACTGCATAGGCTCAGGTTTATGCTCAGATAATACCGTCAAATGGTGCACAGATTTACGCTCACGCAAGCGTCGACCGATCTGAATGGCCAAAGACATAGACTCATTCAGACCAGCAGGCATAGGAAATCCCACCATGACATCCTTAAGGGCTTCAGAGAGACCCTTTCTGAAAATAGCTGCCAGCGCACATTCATTCCATTGAGTGAGCACGGACCACTTTCTAAACTTCTGACAATAAATCTCTCTCATCCTGACCCTGACACAGAGCCAGCAAATTTTTCTCTGCCTGATCCACTGAATTAGGTTCGTCGTACAGCAATCCGAGCGCCAGAAAAAACGCATCAATATTACATAATGCAGGATCTCATGGCGCAAGGGAAAATGCCCAGTCTTGAGGGTCGCCACGTAATAAAGAAATAATGATCTTAACTTGTTGAACTGGGTCACCAGAGGAGCGGGGTTTCAAAGCCAGAAATAGTTTACAATTATTTTTAAAATTCAAAAACTTAGCTCTATCTCCAGAAAATAACTCAGGAATAGGAATTTTAGGTTCTAACATAGGATTCTGAACCACTAAATCTTGAATATTCTGTACATTTATAGCGAGATTATCCATCAAAGAAAACAGACCTTGAATGTCCATGTCCACACCTGTGTTCTGAACCACCCTGATGTAAAGGGGAAAAGAAAGACAGAACACAGTGCAAAGAAAAAAAAATGGTCTCAGAACTTCTCTTTTCCCTCTATTGAGAAGCATTAGTACTTTGGGCCTCCAGTACTGTTATGAACAGGTAATTCAGAACCACAATGGACATTGAAGTTCAGAGCACACAAAGTGACCTGACAATTACCCAAAAACATAGGATGAGCTCTGAGACGTGGAAACTCTGCTGACCGCAATCCCTAATCCTATCGCACCACACTAGAGGTAGCCGTGGATTGCGCCTAACGCTCCCTATGCAACTCGGCACAGCCTGAGAAACTAACTAGCCCTGAAGATAGAAAAATTAGCCTACCTTGCCTCAGAGAAATTCCCCAAAGGAAAAGGCAGCCCCCCACATACAATGACTGTGAGTAAAGATGAAAATACAAACACAGAGATGAAATAGATTTAGCAAAGTGAGGCCCGACTTACTGAATAGACCGAGGATAGGAAAGATAGCTTTGCGGTCAACACAAAAACCTACAAACAACCACGCAGAGGGGCAAAAAGACCCTCCGCACCGACTAACGGTACGGAGGTGCTCCCTCTGCGTCTCAGAGCTTCTAGCAAGCAAGAAAAACCAATATAGCAAGCTGGACAGAAAAAATAGCAAACAAAAATAACACAAGCAAAACTTAGCTTATGCAGGATAGACAGGCCACAGGAACGATCCAGGAGGAAGCAAGACCAATACTAGAACATTGACTGGAGGCCAGGATCAAAGCACTAGGTGGAGTTAAATAGAGCAGCACCTAACGACTTAACCTCATCACCTGAGGAAGGAAACTCAGAAGCCGCAGTACCACTCTCATCCACCAAAGGAAGCTCATAGACAGAACCAGCCGAAGTACCACTCACGACCACAGGAGGGAGCTTGGCCACAGAATTCACAACAATACCCCTCCACAGAGAGAGAGAATTTTAGTCTAAGAGGTTTCACATGTACCCGTTCAGATGGAGACGTTTATTCTCAGCGAGGTAAGGCAAATTTAGGACCTGGTATAAGAGAGATGCCATAAAGGGGCTACCAGGTACACATAAAATTGGCCATTTTTATGCGCTAAATGCTCTCATTTTTCATATTTCTAGTGCAGTAATGCAGTTCAAATTTCGTGTTTTTAAGTTTGCATGTTATAGCGCTGCAGTGTGCTGCCTTGTTTACTTAACTATATACGAGTTGGCGACTCTAGGTTCAGCACCTGTTCACACTTAGTCTATGTTTGGATGTGCAGGTCAGGTTTTTGAAATGCTGGGGTGTAGGACTGGGGTATCGAGGGCCCACCAGTAAAATCAGCTCCACTTTTCAGCTACATGCAAATATAACTTTATCCTCATTCGCAAACCTCTATAGAAATAAAATGGGTAGATTGTTGAATAAATAAGAAATTGCCTTTGTATGTATGTAGGAGGGCGGTGGCCCACTCCTGCACGGGGCCCGCAGGAGGATTCTCCTGTTCTTCTGTGGGCCAGTCCGAGCCTGGTTACCAATCCACGTGTTATGCCGCTGTCACGAAGGTGTCATGTTACCCTGTGAGACTTGGAGTTAGGCGGTCACTTCGAGTAATGAATCGCACACTTCTTTAGAGATGGTGTGATTCATGTCCTATTTTAAATTGATTGCCTTTCCTTTGGTGCTGAGAGGGTTAAGGACTCTTTTCATGCTGGCTGAGACCATACATCTTCGTTGTTCTCAGCAGCAACTGCTTATCATTTACTCCCTCTATATATACACTGGTTCTGGGCGTTTAGTCCCTGCTGGTGAAAGATTCAACATCCTGTGCACTGCTGACTTCTAAAGCCAAGTGGTTGGATTGAGAGTTGTTGTAGTAGTTACCTGTAGTTTGCTGTAGTACGTGTGTGTTTATCTTCAGGTCAATGTTCCCATTTAGTTTTTTCCTCCCTGTCCTTTTCCTCCTCCCTATTGTTGGTTAGTGCTTTTGTGTGATAGAGGTTTTCTCTTATCCCTGTTTTGTCTTTGTGTCTTGTTTACATTACATTTCTGTCCCAGGCCTCATGGGATGGAGGAGGGGACAGATCAGGGTTTAACAGGACCATAGTAAGGTCAGAGACCCAGGCCTCTTTACCTTCAAGAGTACCCCCGGGTCAGGGATAGTTAGGGTCCAAGCACCAAGGACAGTTTCATGCCCCTCTCTCTTAGTGAAGACCGTTATAGCCACTGAAGCGGCCAACTTGGAAAATGGAGAAAAGGACTACTGATCTGAGCAGAGGAGCCTGCAGAAGGCCAATGGAGGGCCCTAGTAAGGATGTTTATATATGAGTCCATTTTGAGTCCCAAAGTAGAGGGTGGCTGTAAGAGGTCTTATAGAACATGGTCGCTCAGATGGGACAACCCCTATAATGTAATTTAATATTTCATATATTCTATGTTTTAAATGTGACTAATGTGTGATGGCGCTAGATTCATCGTCATAAGTAATGTTCTTGTTTTGTGCAATCCAGCATAGAGACATAACTTATAACGATGCTTGTACATAAATGGCCACTTCTGTCTATATCAGGTTGGTGTTTATGAAATTGATGAGTCCGAGAATCCCGTGTGCGCGGTCATAAACCTTCTCTGGATGGCATTGATGGACCAATAATGGATGCAAATCTTTCTGTGCCAGAGGTCTTGTGAAAACATGAAATCTCACAAGACAGTAAATTTATTTTCCAGCTGTTTTTTGTTTTGTTGATATATATCGGGTTGTCTTGGGATCAGAGCCAAGGAAGCTTCTGAGTTTATTGGCACTAACATGGGAAAGGAAGAAACGTACAATATATTCTATTTTTTTTTAGCTCCATATCTTGTAGGGAACATTTCTATTTTAGTAACTAATTGTATTCATGATAATGTTACAATTCTGCCATAAGCACCTTTGACATTTTAAAGCATTACTCTGGCATTTTTTTTGTTTCACCCCTGGAGTGGTACCACTAATGTATGTTCCCTGTCTGTAGTAAATTACCTACCAACCGCCATCTCCTGCTCTTCCCAACGTCGCTCTGGTCCTGATCCGGCATCTCATGATTGTAGCTCCTAACTAACTGGAAGTCACGTCTGACGTTCTCAAGCTCTCAATCTAAGTCTTTGAGAGCCACGTTCTGGCCTCGTTATGGCTCCCATGGGCTTCAAATGAGAAGGGACTTTCGGCTCACTCAGCAAACACTGGCGTGATCCATCAGCTCGCAACTACCAGAAGACCAAACGGAGCAGCAGAGAGAACAGAAAAAGACTGGTAAGTATTTTACTAAGGGCAGGAAATAAGCATTAGTGTTATCGCTCCAGAGGTGCAATAAAAGCCCCTCTAGTGGAGTGCTGCTTTAAAATTTACATACAGTCGCAATTAAAATTATTTACCCACTATTGCACATTAGTTTTATTAGCAAACTTTACAAACTTTCTGCTATTTGCAATAAACCAATCAAACAAGAAAAGTGTAAATAGTTTAGCACAACTAATAGAACAAGTGATTTCTCCAAACGCTATACAAAATGCCACTTTTATTGATCACTGAAATCTCAGACGTATTCACACGTTTATAAGTGTTTTTAATACTTTCAGTAGTAGATCCCCTTTGGCTATTATGACCTGCTTCAGGCAACTGTGACGACTAGGGTTGAGCGACTTTTCCTTTTTTAGGATCGAGTCGGGTTTCGCAAAACCCAACTTTGTCAAAAGTCGGGTTGGGTGAAATCGGCCGATTATTGCAAAAAGTCGGGGATCGACCGAAACACGAAACCCAGTGCAAGTCAATGGGGGAATCAAAGTCGGCAGAGAGTGGAGGACAGGAAAACAACAGTGCCCATTTTAATGTCAAAAACATCGATTCTTGTAACTTAAGCTTGTCAATCTTAATTTACCTTACAATAATACTTAGGCATTGAAAATTGGGGGTCATTTGGCTAAAGTTGTGGGGGGGTAGGGCTGGTTCAATTTTTTCGTGGGCCCAGGAAACGCGGAATACGTCAAGGCGGTGGAGCAGGGAGAGGTAAGTATTAAAACTTTGCAAGTGCTGTGATCCTGAGCAAGCAGGGGGGCCCATTTGTTCGCATTGGCACTGGCACAGGGCCCCTCAAAGTACGGCGGTGTGTTTGATGGCGGGGCGCCTCCCACCGACAGAGACACTTTTGCGTACTATGCGGGGCCCTGTGCCAGTGACCTCGCCAACGAGTATGCCCCCACACCTGATGAAGGAACCTGCATTTTTATCTGCACATTCCTCTTTGTCCCCGTGTTAGGTGGTATAGTATGCGGGAAGGGGAACCTGACTTTCAGCAGGGTCAGATTCTGGCTGTGTAGAGTGAAAGGGGAATGTAGTGGTCAGGGTCAATGTACCAGCAGACTCATGTAGCAGTGGCTGGCCAATGGGCAGGATGAGGAGGAAACACAGATATAGTCCCAAAGAATAAAGTAGGCTAAATGCAGTTCAAAATTGTTAACAGGACTAAACAGGCGGCATAGCTTTGTTCAGTGGAGGAAAACTGTAATGAGTGGCAGACACAGTTAGTAGGCCCAAGTAATAAAGTGGGCCAAATGAAGTTCAAAATTGGTAACAGGAGTAAACAGGCGGCACTGCTTTGTTCACTGGAGGAGAACACCAAGCAGCGTCAGACACCGTTAGTAGGCCCAACCAAACCAGTAGCCCAAATGCAGTTTAATATCTGATATAGCCCGAAAGCCTGAAGATTCAAGCTTGTCTTTGCTCAGTGAAGGCAAACAACAAGCAGCAGCAGACACCGTTAGTACGCCCAACCAAACCAGTAGCCAAAATGCATTTTAATATCTGATATAGCCCGAAAGCCTGAAGATTGAAGCTCAGATTTGTAAAGTGGAGGAGAACACCAAGCAGCGGCAGACACCGTTAGTAGGCCCAACTGTTATGATAAGGTAATTCAGTACCCCAATGGACATAGAAGTCAGAGCACATACAGTGACCTGACAATAACCCAAAAACATAGAACGAGCTCTGAGACGTGGGAACTCTGCTGACCGCAATCCCTAATCCTCTCCAACCACACTAGAGGCAGCCGTGGATTGCGCCTAACGCTCCCTATGCAGCTCGGCACAGCCTGAGAAACTAGCTAGCCTGAAGATAGAAAATAAGCCTACCTTGCCTCAGAGAAATACCCCAAAAGAAAAGGCAGCCCCCACATATAATGACTGTGAGTTAAGATGAAAAGACAAACGTAGAGATGAAATAGATTTAGCAAAGTGAGGTCCGACTTTCTGAACAGAGCGAGGATAGGAAAGGTAACTTTGCGGTCAACACAAAACCCTACAAAAAACCACGCAAAGGGGGCAAAAAGACCCTCCGTACCGAACTAACGGCACGGAGGTACACCCTCTGCGTCCCAGAGCTTCCAGCAAGCAAGGAAAAAACAACAAGCAAGCTGGACAGAAAAAACAGCAAACAAAATAGCAAAAGCGGAACTTAGCTATGCAGAGCAGCAGGCCACAGGAACGATCCAGGAGGAAACAGGTCCAATACTAGAACATTGACTGGAGGCCAGGATCAAAGCACTAGGTGGAGTTAAATAGAGCAGCACCTAACGACTTCACCACATCACCTGAGGAAGGAAACTCAGAAGCCGCAGTACCACTCTCCTCCACCAACGGAAGCTCACAGAGAGAATCAGCCGAAGTACCACTTGTGACCACAGAATTCACAACACCCAACCAAACAAGTAGCCCAAATGCAGTTTAATCTCTGATAAAGCCCAAAAGCCTGAAGATTGAAGCTCAGATTTGTAAAGTGGAGGAGAACACCAAGCTGCGGCAGACACCGTTAGTACGCCCAACCAAACCAGTAGCCCAAATGCAGTTTAATCTCTGATATAGGCCGAAAGCCTGAAGATTGAAGCTCAGATTTGTAAAGACGAGGAGAACACCAAGCTGCGGCAAACACCGTTAGTAGGCCCAACCAAACAAGTAGCCCAAATGCAGTTTAATCTCTGATATAGGCCGAAAGCCTGAAGATTGAAGCTCAGATTTGTAAAGTGGAGGAGAACACCAAGCTGTGGCAAACACCGTTAGTACGCCCAACCAAACCAATAGCCCAAATGCAGATTAATATCTGATATAGCCCGAAAGCCTGAAGATTGAAGCTCAGCTTTGTTCAGTTGAGAAAAGCAAGCAGCTGAAGACACCGTTCGTACGCCCAACCAAACCAGTAGCCCAAATGCAGTTTTATGTCTGATATAGGCCAAAAGCCTGAAGATTGAAGCTCAGCTTTGTTCAGTTGAGAAAAGCAAGCAGCCGAAGACACCGTTAGTAGGCCCAACCAAACCAGTAGCCCAAATGCAGTTTAATATCTGACATCGGATGGAAACTGAGGCTCAGCTTTGTTCAGTGAAGGACAACCGTAATGGGAGGCATACACAGTTAGTAGGCATAAATAAAAAAGTAGGCACAATGAAGTTGAAAATTGGTTAGTGGAGTACACAGGTGGCATAGCTTTGTTCAGTGGAGGTCAACTGTAATATGTGGCTCAGACAGAGAGAGTTGGCCTACAATTAAAAAGGGTGGCTAATTGCAGTTCAAAATTTGTAAGAGGAGTACACGGGCGGCATAGCATGGTTCAGTGGAGGAGGACAAGTGTAATTAGTGGCTCTGACACACTGAGTAGGCCTAAAATAAAAAAGAATGCTATATTCAGTTCACACTTGGTAAGAGGAGTACACAGGCGGCCTTGCTGGGTTCAGCGGTGGAGGACAACTCTTGTGAGAGTCTAACACATTTACTAGGCCAAAATAACTAAGTTGGCTAAATGCTTTTCTAAATTGCTAAGAGGAGTACACAGGCGGCATAGCTTGGTTCAACGGAGGACTACTGTAATAAGTGGCTCAGACAGGCTGACAGGCCGACAGACAGAGGTGTAACCTAAAAAAAAGGTGGCTAAATGCAGTTCAAAACTGCTATCAGGACTAACCAGGCGGCCTAGCTTGTTTCTTGGGGGGACAGTTGTAATGTGTGGCACAGACAGACAGACAGATAGAGGCCTATCATAAAAAAAGGTGGCTAAATGCAGTGCAAAACTGCTATCAGGACTAACCTGGCGGCCTAGCTTGTTTCAGGGGGGGGGGGGCAGTTGTAATGTGTGGCACAGACAGACAGATAAACAGAGGCCTAACATAAAAAAGGTGGCTAAATACAGTTCAAAACTGCTAGCAGGACTAACCAGGTGGCCTAGCTTGTTTCAGGGGGGGACAGTTGTAATGTGTGGCACAGACAGACAGACAGAGGCCTAACATAAAAAAGGTGGCTAATTGCAGTTCAAAACTACTATCAGGACTAACCAGGCGGCCAAGCTTGTTTCATGGGGGGGACAGTTGTAATGTGTGGCGCAGACAGACAGACAGATAGAGGCCTAACATAAAAAAGGTGGCTAAATGCAGTTCAAAACTGCTAGCAGGACTAACCAGGCGGCCTAGCTTGTTTCAGGGGGGACAGTTGTAATGTGTGGCGCAGAAAGACAGACAGACAGATAGAGGCCTATCATAAAAAAGATGGCTAATTGCAGTTCAAAACTGCTATCAGGACTAACCAGGCGGCCTAGCTTATTCCATTGGGGGACAGTTGTAATGTGTGGCGCAGACAGACAGACAGAAAGATAGAGGCCTATCATAAAAAAGGTGGCTAAATGCAGTTCAAAACTGCTAGCAGGACTAACCAGGCGACCTAGCTTGTTTCAGGGAGGGACAGTTGTAATGTGTGGCACAGACAGACAGACAGACAGAGGCCTAACAAAAAAGGTGGCTAATTGCAGTTCAAAACTGCTATCAGGACTAACCAGGCAGCTTAGCTTATTTCAGGGGAGGGACAGTTGTAATGTGTGGCACAGACAGACAGACAGATAGAGGCCTAACATAATAAAGGTGGCTAATTGCAGTTCAAAACTGCTAGCAGGACTAACCAGGCGACTTGAAAACACAAAAAAGCACAGTAAAACCAAAAACACACTGTTGCAAAAAAATCACAGTGGACAGCAAGTGTTAGTAAAAAGATGGAAGAAACAGGGTATTTGGTTGATACGTTTTTTGCAAAAAATGTATATTAAGCCGCTCTACCAAACGTCAAGGTATACCCATATCAGAGCAGTCCTAACTAATGTATGTAATCCCTATCTGATGTATTTAAAACCTGGTCATATGTACAATACCTGTATGAGCAGGATTCAGAAAAGGAATGTCCATGTGGACACGCTGGATAGAACGGCTCCTGTGCGCACAGCTCAAAAAAAGAGGGGTGGAGGCCTCCCCAGTCTTGTGGACACAAGAAAACAATTATGTGAAACCAGAACACATGAGCTGCTCGCACAGTGAACAAGCCCGTAGAGACCGGCGCGACCGGCGGATGTGCGAGCAAAGTCTACGCACCTTCAGGAGCAGGGCTGGTATATCTGTGTAATTCTTGAGGTAGCACTGCACCACCAGGTTCAAGGTGTGAGCCAGGCAAGGTATGTGTTTTATTTCGGAAAGGGCTATGGCAGCCATAAAAGTCCTTCCGTTATCACTGACTACCTTGCCTGCCTCAAGATGTACACTGCCCAGCCATGACTGAGTTTCTTGCTGCAAGTACTCGGCCAGTACTTCCGCGGGGTGTCTGTTGTCGCCCAAACACTTCATTTGCAGCACAGCCTGCTGACGCTTACCACAAGCTGTTCCATAATGGGACACCCTGGGTGCAACACTGGCAGCTGCCGATGGTGTGTTCGTGCGACTGCGCTCTGTGGACGCGCTTTCGCTTCTGGAGGAGGAGGAGGAGGTGCAAACACCTGCAGCCAACTGTTTCCTAGACCGTGGGCTAGGCAGAACTGTGGCACTATGGCTGTCCCCTGGGGACCCTGCATCCACCACATTAACCCAGCGTGCCATGGTGGACACGTAACGTCCCTGGCCATGCCTACTGGTCTATGCATCAGTTGTGAGGTGCGCCTTTCTACTGACCAATTGCCTCAGTGCATGGACAATGTGTTCTTTGACATGTTGGTGGAGTGCTGGGATGGCTTTTCTCGCAAAGAAGTGTCGACTGGGTAGGTCATAGCGTGGTACTGCGTAGGCCATCAGGGCTTGAAAGCTTAGCTTTCAACCAACCGGTAGGGCATCATCTCTAAAGAGATTAGTCGAGGAATGTAGCCATTCAAACCCTGTGTACGCGGATGAGAGGAAGAGTATTTTCTTTTCCTATCGAGAGTCTCTTGTAGGCTGAGCTGGACTGGAGAGCTGCATATGGTGGAACTAGTGGGGGTGGTGGTGGACATGGCAGATTGAGAAAGGCTTGGTGATGGTATTCTTGATGTGGCCCTACCTACAGTGTTTCCAACCAAGAACCTTGTGATTCCCTGATCCTGACTGCTTTGGCCTTGCGACAATACCTCCACATTTGTTACTGGTGGTGTCATAACCGGTGGGCTTCCAGTGAGGGAAGCAATGTTGCGTTGCTGACTAACTTCAATATGACCAGGAGCATCAACGGTACGGAAGTTTGGTAGCTAGTCCATGCTTCCAAGTGCCTGCTGGTTAGATGTCTACGCATGCACGTTGTATTTAAACTTTGTAGATTCTTCCCTCTGCTAAAGGTCTTGGAGCATTTCTTACATATAACTTTGGACTGATCATTCGGATCTTGGTTAAAAAATTGCCACACTGCACTCGTCCTACTATGGAATACCTTTTCAGGCTTTGCACGTCGTGCTACTGTCACCGGATTGCAGCGCTGTCCTACACCTGTTGTGGTTTTGGACACAGGTTTTGGGCCTGATGCGGGCCAGATGACAACTTTTCCGATATAGATGGCTGCTGCTGATCATCCTCCTCCGCTTCTGAGCTACAGTCATCGGCACCCTCTTCCCCCAATGGCTGCCAATCAGAGTCAACAACTGCGTCATCTATCACCTCCTCTTCAATGTCATGTGCTCCGTCCTCTGTGTCACCGTGTAAGGTGCTATAGAGTTCGGGACTGGGCACCATAGTCTCATCAGGGTCAGATTCGGGCTCAGTACACTGCGAGGGCAAAGTAGTGATCTGAGTCAATGGAACAGCATAATAATCAAGCTGTGGCTGTGCATCTGTGCACTCCATGTCTGATTCATCCTGTAATGGGCTTTTAACAATTTCCCTCTCTAACCCAGGCACAGAATGTGTAAAGAGCTCCATGGAGTAAAGTGTAGTGTTGCCTGCCGCATCCTTCACTTTTGGTTTGGGTGAAGGACACAAGGAAGCAATTTTTTGGGGACCTGGAGCAGCCACTGACGACTCGCTGGTTTTAGATTTTGAAGCTTCTGAAGAGGAGGTGAAAGAGCTAGAGGCTGAGTCAGCAAGAAAAGCCAAAACTTGTTCCTGCTGCTCCGGCTTTAAAAGCTGTTTTCCAACTCCCAGATAAGGAAGCCTTCGAGGCCTTGTGTAGCCAGACGATGATGCTGGCTCAACACGTCGAGCCTTAGGTGCTATCTTGCTTTTCCCTGTACCACCAGATGCTCCACTACCACCACCACCATCAGTACCAGCTGGCAATGACCGCCAACGGCCTCTTCCACCAGACTTCCTCATTTTTGCAGGAAAGTAACCTAAATAACAACCGTTATATGCGGCTGTTAAGCAAGGTAGAAGGTGTATATTAACTTTTGGATAATTTATATATCCTTTTTTTGGCGGGAAGACTGCAGGGAAAAACAGGCCCTGTGTATAACACAACACAATGTACAAGGCAGGACGTGGCTGGCAGATATATGCCAAACAGAACTCATGTAGATCTACTTAGTGGCAATTTAAAGCTCCCTTTTTTTGTGGGAGACAGCAGGAAAAAACAGGCCGTGTGTATTATACCACACAATGTACAAGGCAGAACGTGGCTGGCAGATATACGCCAAACAGAACTCACGTAGATCAACTTAGTGGCAATTTAAAGCTCCCTTTTTTTTAGAGGGAGACTGCAGGAAAAAACAGGCCCTGTGTATTACATCACACAATGTACAAGGCAGAACGTGGCTGGCAGATATACGCCAAACAGAACTCATGTAGATCAACTTAGTGACAATTTAAAGCTCCCTTTTTTTTTGTTTTGTGGGAGACAGCAGGAAAAAACAGCCCCTATGTATTACATCACACAATGTACAAGGCAGGACGTGGCTGGCAGATATACGCCAAATAGAACTCACGTAGATCCACTTAGTGGCAATTTAAAGCTCCCTTTTTATTTTAGTGGGAGACTGCAGGAAAAAAACAGGCCCTGTGTATTACACCACACAATGTACAAGGCAGAACGTGGCTGGCAGATATACGCCAAACAGAACTCACGTAGATCAACTTAGTGGCAATTTAAAGCTCCCTTTTTTTTAGTGGGAGACAGCAGGAAAAAACAGGCCCTGTGTATTACACCACACAATATACAAGGCAGAACGTGGCTGGTAGATATACGCCAAACAGAATTCACGTAGATCAACTTAGTGGCAATTTAAAGCTCCCTTTTTTATTTTAGTGGGAGACTGTGTAATGACCAGAGGTCCGAATAAGATCCAGTGAGTCACAAACCAAGACCAAGGCAGAAATCTCCAACGGTATTTACTCAAAGGCAAATTAATCAAGGTAATATGAAGAATATTAAGGCAGATGCACCCCAAAGATACACTAATTCAGCAGCAGCTGAAATCACTGTGCCACTCAAAGGTCTCCTGAGAACTGTGTACTACAACAGACTAGAAAGAAATTTACCTAACAGGCAACTAAAAACAGGAACAAGTGTAAATTGAATGTAGTGTTATTAAGGGAGCCCCTGGAATGGTACATTGAGTATAACTTACACAACTCTAATATAAGATACACCTCTAAAGTAACAATTTAACACTCTGAGCAGAGATACCCGGGTATCTATAACTATGGTACCGTATCCTGAGATGGATTTCCTCTCAGGCAGGAATCCGCAGAGGCTGTAGCCAGTTCATATCTTCAGCGCCAATAAGTTACAGCAAGCTCCTCTTGTCTTGTCGGCCGATGCCGAGCCCAAACGCCGGGGACTTAGTTAGTGGTCTCACGATGTAGTCTCTGCTTCTGTAGCTCCTAGGAATGGTTCCACGACAATCCGTCCGTCTCTGTATCAGCAGTCTGTCCAGACTTGTTCCTCCACTCAATGCACAGGGAATCCACAGACTTCCAAATTCGTACTGGGTTCTTAGCAAAGTCCCCGTCTTTTCTTAGATAAAGGGTTAGCTCCTCTCCAGGAAACGTTAGCAACACAAGTCTCTCACAGAGTTAAACAAAAGGTTAGCTCTTCTCCAGGGGAACGTTAGCAACAAAAAGTCTCTCAAAAGCTTCTTTTCCTCCAAAAACACTTGCAGTAAATCCACACAGTCTCTTTTTAAGATCTCACAGCAGCTTCTCCTTTTCTTCCCGCCTTTTCTCTCTCAGCTCTCACTTCCTACTTTCACTTTACACTCGAGACACTAGACCCCACCCCGCAGCACTCATTGTCTCTGGGAGGTCTGTCCTCTGCTGCAACAGGCAAAAACCACAGGGTCCTAGTGCCCTCTCAGTGGGACTACAGTTCACCCTCTTACAGACTGCAGGAAAAAAACAGGCCCTGTGTATTACACCACACAATGTACAAGGCAGAACGTGGCTGACAGATATACGCCAAACAGAACTCACGTGGATCAACTTAGTGGCAATTTAAAGCTCCCTTTTTTATTTTAGTGGGAGACTGCAGGAAAAAAACAGGCCCTGTGTATTACACCACACAATATACAAGGCAGAACGTGGCTGGCAGATATACGCCAAACAGAAATCACGTAGATCCACTTAGTGGCAATTTAAACCTCCCTTTTTTATTTTAGTGGGAGACTGCAGGAAAAAACAGGCCCTGTGTATTACACCACACAATGTACAAGGCAGAACGTGGCTGGCAGATATACGCCAAACAGAAATCACGTAGATCCACTTAGTGGCAATTTAAACCTCCCTTTTTTATGTTTTGGGGGGAGACTGCAGCCAAAAACAGGCCCTGTGTATTACACCACACAATGTACAAGGCAGAACATGGTTGGCAGATATACGCCAAACAGAACTCACGTGGATCAACTTAGTGGCAATTTAAAGCTCCCTTTTTTTTTGGGTGGGAGACTGCAGGAAAAAACAGGCCCTGTGTATTACACCACACAATGTACAAGGCAGAACGTGGCTGGCAGATATATTACAAAATACAATCTCCCTACAATGATCAAAGGACAAGTATGGCAGCAATAAAAAGGTCTGCTGCACACAAGAGTGTGGACAAACAAACATGAGAACTGTGCAGAAAAAAGCAACAGGATATTTGCTTTTAAAAAAGCAGTTGGTTTGCACAGCGGCGTACACACAGCAATGCAGCTATCAGGGAGCCTAATAAGGCAGCCTAATAAGCTAAAGAGCTGATGCACCCAAAAAACCTCCACTGTCCCTGCAAAGAAAAGGTGGTGTTGGACAGTGGAAATCGCTACAGCACAAGCAGTTTCGGGGTTAAGATTCCCTCCCTAAGTATATCCCTGCTTCTGACGAAGCTGCAGCAACCTCTCCCTGTGCTCAGATCGGCGGAAGTAAGATGGCGGTCGGCGTGCACGCCCCTTTATAGCCCCTGTGACGCCGCAGAAAGCAAGCCAATCACTGCCATGCCCTTCTCTAAGATGGTGGGGACCGAGACCTATGTCATCACGCTCCCCACACTCAGCGTGCTCCTTCATTGGCTGAGAAATGGCGCTGAAAACGTCATACAAAACGCGACTTTGGCGCGCAGATCGCCAACCTCATGGCCAATCCCACAGTGGGATCGGGTCGGGTTTCATGAAACCCGGCTTTGCCAAAAGTCGGCGAGTTTTGAAATTGTCCGATCCGTTTCGCTCAACCCTAGTGACGACCACTACAGAATCTTCCAGGCCTACTTCAGAAGCCAAACCCTGGAGGGCATTGAGGTATGCTGGGTTCATGTCAAAAGGTCAAATGATGCCCAAGCTTCAGCTTTCTTACTGAAGGTGTGATGTTTTCTTCTAAGATTTCCTGATACTAGATTGAATCCATGTTTCCCTCCACACGCTTCAGGTTTCTAGTGCCAGAGGAAGCAAAACAGCCCCAGAGCATCACCGAGCCTCTGCCATGCTTTACTGCAGGCATTGAAGAGTTACCACTATGCTTTACTCTAGACATCATTGAGCCACTGCTATGCTTCATGGTAGGCATCACAGAGCCACCACCATGCTTCACTGTAGGCTTATTGCAGGCTATAGGCTTTCTTGAAGAGATGGGTTTTCAGGTTCCGTCTGAAGGATCTGAGGGTGGTGGATAGTCGGACGTGTTGAGGCATGGAATTCCAGAGGATGGGGGATATTCGGGAGAAATCTTGGAGGCGGTTGTGTGAGGAACGAATAAGTGTGGAGGAGAGTAGGAGGTCTTGGGAGGATCGGAGATTACGTGAGGGAACATATTGGGAGATTAGTTCAGAGATATAGGGAGGGGACAGGTTGTGGATGGCTTTGTAGATCAGTGTTAGTAGTTTGAACTGTATTCGTTGGGGAATTGGGAGCCAGTGGAGGGATTTGCAGAGGGGA
The DNA here is from genome assembly GCF_032444005.1 of Ranitomeya imitator. Classification (NCBI taxonomy): domain Eukaryota; kingdom Metazoa; phylum Chordata; class Amphibia; order Anura; family Dendrobatidae; genus Ranitomeya; species Ranitomeya imitator. Next base: position 639,091,416 of record NC_091286.1, read on the forward strand.
GAAGCAGGGGAGTAGCGAGGAGAGAGGTGGATTAGCCAGGCAGCAGAGTTGAGGACAGACTGGAGTGGTGCAAGAGAGTTAGCGGGGAGGCCACAGAGGAGGGTGTTGCAGTAGTCGAGGCGGGAGATGATGAGGGAATGCACAAGAGTTTTGTTTTGGTAGATTGTGGGCTGAAAAAGGAACAGATTCTGGCAATATTTTTGAGTTGGAGGCGACAGGAGGTGGCAAGAGTTTTGACATGCGGTTTGAAGGACAAGGCAGAGTCGAGAGTTACCCCGAGGCAGCGGATTTCAGGTGCGGGAGAGAGCGTGATGCCGTTTACCATAATAGATAGGTCAGGTAGGGGGGATACAAGAGATGAGGGAAAGATGATGAGTTCGGTTTTGTCTACATTGAGTTTTAGGAAGCGAGAGGTGAAGAAGGAGGATATGGCTGACAGACATTTTGGGATTCTGGACAGCAGAGAGGTTACATCTGGGCCAGAGAGGTAGATCTGAGTGTCGTCCGCACACAGGTGGTACTGGAAGCCATGGGACTTTGAGCTGTCCTAGGCCAATGGTATAGATGGAAAAAAGTAGGGCCCTAGGACAGAGCCTTGAGGGACTCCAACAGAGAGAGGGCGGGATGAGGTGGTGGTGTGGGAGTGGGAAATGCTAAATGTGCGGTTGGAAAGGTATGAGGCAATCCAGGACAGGGCAAGGTCTTTGATGCCAAGGGAAGAAATAATCTGTAGCAGTAGGCAGTGATCGACTGTGTCGAAAGCAGAGGACAGGACAAGAAGGAGGAGGATGGAGAACTGTGTTAGCTTCGGCTGTGAGTAAGTCATTAGTAATTTTTGTCAGGGCAGTTTTGGTGGAGTGGTGGGGGCAGAAGCCAGATTGGAGGTTGTCAAGGAGAGAGTTAGATGAGAGGTGGGAGGAAATTTGAGCATGGACATGCTGCTCACAGTGTTTTGAAGCAAACGGGAGCAGTGATATGGGGCAATAGCTGGCATAGTAGTTGGGTCAAGGTTAGTTTTTTTGAGGATGGGTGTGAAGGTGGCATGATTGAAGGCAGAGGGGAATGTACCAGAAGATAGCGATAGGTTGAAGAGATGGGTTAGGGCTGGAATGAGTATGTTAGTGATGTTGGGGAGCAGGTGGAAGGGGATGGGGTCAAGTGCACAGATGGTGAGGTGCGATTTGGAAAAGAGGCGAGTAAGCTCTCCTTCAGTGATGTTGGAGAGGGAGGTTATTAGGGAAGGGCAGAGGTCTGGTATATGGAGTGGTTGGGGTCATGGGACAGTTAGGGTTTGCCTTGTTTGGTCGATCTTGTTTTTGAAGTAGGTGGCAAAGTCCTCGGAAGAGATGAGGGGAGTTGGAGGTGGCAATGGTGGGTGGAGGAGGGAGGTAAATGAGCTGAATAGTTGTTTTGGGTTGTAGGTGTTGTGAATTCTGTTGTCAAGCTCCCTCCTGTGGTCATGAATGGTACTTCGGCTGGTTCTGTCCATGGGCTTCCTCTGGTGGTTGTGAGTGGAGCTGCGGCTTCTGAGTTTCCTTCCACAGGTGATGAGGTTAATTCGTTAGCTGGCTGCTCTATTTAACTCCACTTAGATCATTGCTCCATGCCACCTGTCAATGTTCCAATATTGGTCTAGTTCTCTCCTGGATTGTTCTTGTGACCTGTCTTCCCAGCAGAAGCTAAGTTCCTGCTTGTTTTTCTCTGTTTTGCTATTTTTCTGTCCAGCTTGCTATTTTGATTTTTGTCTTGCTTGCTGGAAGCTCTGGGACGCAGAGGGAGCGCCTCCGCACCGTGAGTCGGTGCGGAGGGTCTTTTTGCGCCCTCTGCGTGGTCTTTTTGTAGTTTTTTGTGCTGACCGCAAAGTTACCTTTCCTATCCTCTGTCTGTTCAGTAAGTCGGGCCTCACTTTGCTAAATCTATTTCATCTCTGTGTTTGTAATTTTCATCTTTACTCACAGTCATTATATGTGGGGGGCTGCCTTTTCCTTTGGGGAATTTCTCTGAGGCAAGGTAGGCTTTATTTTTCTATCTCTAGGGCTAGCTAGTTTCTTAGGCTGTGTCGAGTTGCATAGGGAGCGTTAGGAGCAATCCATGGCTATCTCTAGTGTGTGTGATAGGATTAGGGATTGCGGTCAGCAGAGTTCCCACGTCTCAGAGCTCGTCCTGTATTGTTGGTAACTGTCATGTCGTTCCGTGTGCTCTTAACCACCAGGTCCATTATTGTCCTTACCACCGGGTCATATCAGTAGGTTAGAGAAGATAAAAGGTTAGTGAAATAGGTCTGTTTAGCGGAGGTGAGGGCTAATTTGAAGTCAAATGGAGCTTGTTTGAAAACAGTGAAGTCGTCTGGCAGCCGTGTTTTCTTCCAACGCCGCTCTGCAACCCTGGATGCTTGTTGAAGTTTTTTTGTGAGATTGTTATGCCAAGGTTGCCTATTGGTTCGTCGCACTGTGCCATGCATGAGAGGGGCGACGGAGTCTATGGCTGATGTGCGGGTGGAGTTATAGAAAGTGGTGGCACTGTCCTTGTCGTGGAGTGAAGATATGGAGGACAGGGGTAGGAGAGAGTCTGAGAGTCTGTGAATGTCTAGATGTGTGAGGTTTCTGGTAATGGCTGGAAGCCATGGATGTGGTAATGGCTGGACATGGGGGGCAGGTGAGGAGGACAAGTATGAGAAGGTGAGTAGATGGTGGTCAGATAGGGGGAAGGGAGAGTTTGTGAGATTAGATAAGGAACAGAGGCGGGTGAAGATGAGGTCTAGTGTATGTCCGTCTGTGGGAGTGGCTGTGGATGACCACTGAGTGAGTCCAAAGGATGAAGTAAGGGCCAGAAGCTTGGAGGCTGCTGGCTGGCGGGTGTCAGCAGGGATATTAAAGTCACCCATGATGATGGTGGGGATGTCAGCAGAGAGAAAGTGAAGAAGCCAGGTGGAGAATTGGTCGATGAAGGCAGTGGCTGAGCCCGGTGGTCGGTATATGACAGCCATTTGGAGATTGGAGGGAGCGTAAATACGGACAGAGTGAACCTCGAAAGAAGGGAGGATAAGGGAGGGTGGGGGTTGGATAGGGTTGAAGGAACCGTTTCTAGAAAGAAGGATACCCACTTTTCCACCATGTCTGTTGCCAGAGCGAGGAGTGTGAGTAAATTTGAGGACACCGTAGCTCAGTGCTGCAGGCGAGGGCGTGTCAGGGGGCGTCAGCCAGGTCTCGGTGAGGGCCAGGAAGGAAAGGTTGCGGTAAGTGAAGAGATTGCCTTGCGCAGGCGTGTAATTCGGTGGACATAGCATGAACTTCAACCCAATATTGCGGCCAGCATGCAGCCAGCGGGGTATGGAAAGGGTGAATCAAACACCCAAAAACCCCGCCCATATGACCGCAAACCTGTCCTGCCAAATTCAGGTGACTGGTTCCCTTTAACCCTTATAACTTCCTAACAAAAAAATTATGTTTCCCAAATTGTGCTAATGTAAAGCAGACATGTGGGTAATGTTATTTATTAACTATTTTGTATAATATGACTTTAAGGGCATAAAAACAAATGCAAGTCAAATCGAAGAAATTTTACCACCATCATAAAGTACAATATGTCTCAAGAAAACAATCTCAGAAATACCAGGATCCGTTGAAGCTTTTCAGAGTTATGACCTCATAAAGTGACAGTGGTCAGAATTTAAAAAAATGGCCTGGTCAGGAAGTTGAAAATAGGCTTTGGGGTGAAAAGGTTAACCCCTTCATGACTCCAGCTTTTTTCGGTTTGGGGTTTTCGTTTTTCGCTCCCCTCCTTCCCAGAGCTATAACTTTTTTATTTTTTGGTCAATATGCCCATGTGAGGGCTTATTGTTTGCTGGACAAGGTGTACTTTTGAACAACATCATTGTTTTGTGCATGTCATGTGCTAGAAAACAGGAAAAAAATTTCAAGTGCGGTGAAATTGCAAAAAAGTGCAATCCCACACTTGTTTTGGCTTGTATGGCTTTTTTGCTAGGTTCACTAAATGCTAAAACTGACCTGTCATGATGATTCTCCAGGTCATTGCGAGTTCATAGACACCAAACATGTCTTGGTTATTTTTTTATCTAAGTAGTAAAAAAAAATTCCAAACTTTGCTTAAAAAAAAAAACAATTGCGCAATTTTCTGATACCCGTAGCATCTCCATTTTTCGTGATCTGGGGTTGGGTGAAGGCGTTTCAATTTTTTTCTCACTATGCCGTTTATCGATTAGGTTAATCCTTTTTTTATTGATCGATCGGGCGATTCTGAACGCGGCGATACCAAATATGTGTAGGTTTGATTTTTTGTTCTATTGTTTTATTTTGAATGGGGTGAAAGGGGGGTGATTTAAACTTTTATATTTTTTGGGTGGTGATCACAGCAATCCAGCATCAACAGCCATAGAGGTCTCAAGGAGACCTCTGGTTGTCATGCCGATGCATCGCTGACCCACGATCACGTGATGGGGGTCAGCGATGCGATCATTTCCGTCCCGATGGCCAGAAGCGCTAGTTAAATGCCGCTGTCAGCGTTTGACAGCAGCATTTAACTAGTTAATAGCATCGGGTGGATTGCGATTCCACCCGCCGCTATAGCGGGCACATGTCAGCTGTACAAAACAGCTGACATGTCCTGGCTTTGATGCAGGCTCACCGCCGGAGCCCCCTTCAAAGCGGTGGGTTCTGACCTCGGACGTACTATCCCATCTGAGGTCAGAAAGGGTTAAAGGTGGCCTCCGTCAAGGCCTTCCTGGTTTAACAAAATCCCATATACTGTGTGGTATGCAGAGTTTTTTTTACCGGACTCAACAGGATGGATGTTTTTTTTAAATCCCTTTATGGCTGATCTATTGGATGCAAATCGAGTTTCTCTTTAAATGAGTGAATCTGCCTGGTGTTTAGGCCTTATTCAGACATCTGTGATTCACGTAGGGATCTAACTGTGGTTTTCACGGATAGAATATCTACCCCTTATAGTCTATGGGGTTGTTCACAGGAATGTGAGATTCTGGACAAAGTCCTCACAAAAAATGCACTTGACCTACTTTGATCCAATTTACCCAACAATATGCCATTTGTCATGCTGAGATGCAGGTAGGTGCAGGCTTCACTAGATAGCAGTAGAGAGGAAGGAGGTCTGCACCTAAACAGAGCTAACCTGCAGTGCAACAGTGTGGCTACCACAGGTGGCAGCAGAATAGTCAATACAAACCTGGTCAAATCCTGGACTGTAGCACAGTACCAAAGGAATAAGCAATCTCGAGGTCAGAGACAAGCCAGGTGGTAAGTAACGGTCAGGAGCAGATAAGCCAAAAGACAAAGGAAAGAAACAGGTCAGGATACATGCCAAGTCAAACCAGGGAGTCTGCACACTAAAGGGAAACACTGAGTCAAGACGGGAAAACAGAGACACGGGTTCAGACAGTAAAAGAAGCAGGACCAATCAGAGCATACAGAGTCAACTACAGCAGCACTAGGCAGCAACTATAACTGACATCAACTGCAGGACGCAGGAGGGCTAAATAGCAAACCTGAGACCAGACTGAGGCTGAGAAAAGTTAACCTCTGACAAGATTAGACCGGGAAAAGGGGAGACGACTCAAAATCCGTTCTGGCTCATCCTTGTGTCATCCTAGTTAGAAAAGATGGCCAAAGATCATAAAGAGAGACCTGAGTTGTCCAGGGGGACCCAAACTGGTTATTCCCTACCCCGATAAAGTTGAGTGACAGGTCTCTCTTGTGTGTACATATAGAAAGACCTGTCAGTCAACAGGAAGCAGTCGGGGATAAGCTATCCGCTGCTGCTCCAGACTGGTCAAGTCACTACCTGTGGTCCCCTGATGGTTCTTCAAACTGTACTTTCTTTAAAATACCTGGCTGCAATCACACATCCAGGTTCTGATTCATGCTGCCAGTGCTTTGTGCAGCATGAATCGAGTGATAGGTTCTCTTTAATAATTTTGTATTTGGAAATCTGGTTGTAGATCTTTTTAAAGTCCTTCTCCCAGGAATTCTTGCAACATCCCCTAATATCCATTTTTGATCCTGGAGGGCCGCTTCTGCAAAACTGGTTCTATTAGCGACTTTGCAACTTGTGCATCAGCAAGTGTTCATTGTGAATCCAGATTATATGACACAGAGAACACAAAGTATAAAGGCACTGATATTTATGACACCTGGAGCCAGGGTGTGTGTGTTGTATTCTGACAATTGATCCCTGGTGATATGTCTATGTTGAGTAGGCCGGTCTTGGTAGTTGTCGGAAACCCCACGAGGCCTTGTGTAGACTTTATCATAAGCCAGCGCTAAGTTCGTGCTCCAGAATATTCTCTGGAGATCCCTCCTTCACACGTACAGGCAGGTGGTGCATGTCTGACATTGCTAATCTTCAGAAATAATTACTACTTTCTATTGTTGAACTGTGTAACAAGAAGACTTGAATCTCACGTAGAACCTGTGCTTTTTTCCCCATTGCACCATTCATTTTTCCAAAAAGCTAATGCATTGCACTGTGCCAGGTGCAGGACCTACAGATTTAGAAAACAGAAAAAAAATGCCTGTGCCATGCCCCCGCACCCATAGACCTGTATTAGGTAACATGTTTAATCATTTTCTTCTCCCTAGAATGTTCTGTTTCTCATCCATGGAACTCTGACTGTTTCTCATCCCCAGAACTCAGACTATTTCTCATCCCCAGAACTCTGACTGTTTCTTATCCCCGGAACTCTAATTCTCATCCCTGGAACTCTGACTGTTTCTATTCCCCAGAACTCTATTTCTCATCCCCGGAACTCTGACTGTTTCTTATCCCCGGAACTCTAATTTTCATCCCTGGAACTCTGACTGTTTCTCATCCCTGGAACTCTGACTATATCTTATGCCTGGAACATTAATTCTCATCCCTGGAACTCTAATTCTCATCCCTAGAACTCTAATTCTCATCCATGGAACTCTGACTGTTCCTCATCCCTGGAACTCTGACTATATCTTATGCCCGGAACACTAATTCTCATCCCTGGAACTCTAATTCTCATCCCTGGAACTCTGACTGTTTCTCATCCCCTAAACTCTGACTGTTTCTTATCACTGGAGCTCTGACTGATTCTCATCCCTGGAACTCTGACTGTGCTTTTTTGATGTATTTATAAATTTTATTAATTCTTAATTTTATTTTTGAAAGCTGGTCTTTAACAGAACTCAAACTCAGATCCTGTACTACTTTGTATAAAATATTTTTTTCTGCCTAAAGATCTAAATGTTACTTCTTCTTCATAGGCATATTGTACTGGTACATACAGATACATCTATATATAGCAGCACATTATATTATAAAGAAAAACATAGCTGTTTTTTTTTTCTCATAACGTTAACTAAAAAATTATTGGTGAAAAAACAATTATCTTATCACAGTTTTTAAATCACTTTTTTAAAAAATAATACAAAGCAGTATAACAGGCATACATTATGTGGTTTCCCTGTTACAAATCGTACAATGCAGTTAACACTTAATCTATGTTGATTGGTAAATGGCGTAAAAGAAAAATGGCACTACAGTTCATGATTCAAAAACATGACCTTATTCAGTGCGAGTAGTTTGCAATTCATTTTGGATGAATCACCTAAAAATGGCCTCACCATGTTACAGATAGGATATTACAGAAAAGATCTCTGAAAGATGCTAACTAGTGATGAGCAAATATACTCGTTGCTCGGGTTTTCCCGAGCACGCTCGGGTGGTCTCCGAGTATTTATTAGTGCTCAGAGATTTAGTTTTTGTTGCCGCAGCTGCATGATTTACAGCTGCTAGCCAGGCTGAATACATGTGAGGAATGCCTGTTTGTTAGGGAATTCCCGCATATATTCAGGCTGTAAATCATGCAGCTGAGGCTACGAAAACTAAACCTCCGAGCACTAACAAATACTTAGAGATCACCCGAGCATGTTCTGGAAAACCCAAGCAACGAGTTTACTCGCTCATCACTAATGCTAACAAACTAGATTTAGAACTTCTTTGATTGTGTAAACACTCACATCAATATATTTGGACCCACAATCCTCCACCTGTAGAGCGCAAACTAGATGATGTTTCCTCTATGACCCTGAAAACTAAACGGACCCTTGATAAGATCTTATTCCCCTCAAATATTCACTTAGTTCTAGTCCCCATCTGCATCATACAATATTTCTTAGACCCCAATTATGTGGATATATATGATCTGTGGTCTTATCTCCCAATTATACAATTTTGCAACTCTTAACTAATAAATTCCCTATGAAAAACTCTTGTCCGACGGATGCCACAAAACACCCTAATAATTTCCTACAACAATTTAAACTCAAATGCCCATCCGTACAAAAGTGGTCTTGGCTGGACCCACTCTCAAAACTTCCCTTCCCTAAGATGATCTCAGAAATATACAATCACTTATTCTCCCCCACATTGCCGTATAAGCCAACTTTTCTGACGTCCTGGGAAAAGGAACTAAATATTAATCTATATGACTCCGAAGGAAAAAAGCATTCTTTCTATCTCACATGACTTCTCCCGCTGGTATAGGGCCCCTGGATTCCTGTGGCTCTCTGACTTATGTTGTGCTGAAGATACCAAACTCAAAAAGGAAAGTTATCTCACGTATTTTGGTTCTGTCCTAATGTACAATGATTTTAGGCAGAAATCAACAAGACCTTACGTGACTGAGGTTTAATTGAAAACAATCTGAAGTCTGCATAAATCCTAGTGTCTTACCCCTCCAAAACTTTAAATAAAAAACCCATGATCTTTTGGCTCCATCGATAGGTGCTGCTAAACATCTAATCCCTATTCATTGGAGGCAACCCACTCCCCCAACTTACCCTGAATGGTTAGCCAAGTGTTATGACCTGGTGGTTAGGAGCACCCGACCTGATAGTTAAACTCATACAGGACGAGCTCTGGGATGTGGGAGCTCTGCTGACCGCAAGCCCTAATCCTATCACACACACTAAAAATAGCCGTGGAGCGCTCCTGATGCTCCCTAGGCGCCTCGTCACAGCCTCAGAGCTAGCTAGCCCTAGAGATAGAAAATAAAGCCTACCTTGCCTCAGAGAAATTCCCCAAAGGAATAGGCAGCCCCCCACATATAATGACTGTGAGAAATGATGAAAGTCACAAACGCAGAAATGAAATAGGTTTCAGCAAAGAGAGGCCAGACTTACTAAATAGACAGAGGATAGGAAAGGAAACTTTGCGGTCAGCACAAAAACCTACAAAAGACCACGCAGAGTGTGCAAAAAAGACCTCCGCACCGACTCACGGTGCGGGGGGGGGGGCACTCTGCATTCCAGAGCTTCCAGCTAGCAAGCCAAAATCAGGATAACCAGCTGGACAAAGAAACAATGAGCAAAAATAACAATAAAGAACTTAGCTTCTGCAGGAGAAGACAGGTCACCAGGCAGATCCAGGAGCGAACTGAACCAATGCTAAAACATTGACAGCTGGCATGGAGTAACGATCTGAGTGGAGTTAAATAGAGAAGCCAACCAAAGGATAAACCACGTCACCTGTGTAAGGAACCTCAGAAGCAGCAGCTTCACTCATAGCCACCAGAGGGAGCCCATAGACAGAACTCGCCGAAGTACCATTCACGACCACAGGAGGGAGTTCGACAACAGAATTCACAACAGCCAAGATACGAATGATCTGACTGGAAGAATTATACACCCACTATTCCTAAACATATGGTCCCACTAGATCTCTAATTGTGGCTCTGGAGACCCAATAAACAAGTCTTTCATCTATCTTCAGCCCTGCTCTACTTCTCTTCCTCAGCCAGCTTAGGCGCACTATTCACCCCTCTTCTCTTCATTCTCACTCTACTCTGCACCCCCCAAAGCAGGAAATACTGCCGCCATTTTGTGAGGCATGTGAGAGAAGAACCTCAGAGCTCACTCGCAAAGACATAGTGCACAGACTAGATAGAGTGTGACAGTGAAGTGCTAGTATATAAAGGAAACCTGTCACTTGTTTCATGTTGCATGTAGTATAAGTGATCAGATAATTGCAGGTTCATGTTCATTAAGACGACTAAAAAAAAAAATAGAAAAAAAAATATAACAATTTACATCGCATGCCTCTTCCCCCAATAAAAATAAATAAATGTAAAAATAATCACCTGATACAGCTACTTCTGTAAAAGTCTGATCTATCAAAGTATAAAATGAATTAATCCATACAGTTAACATCGTAAAGAGAAAAAAACCCTCAAATTCCTAGAATTGCAGTTTTATAGACACCAGTTCTCCCCATAAAAAATCACTAAGAAGTGATAAAGTTAAACTACCACAGATTGGTAACCATTATCTCACAATGCAAAAAAATAAGCCCTCCAATAGCTCAATCGACAGAAAAATAAAATTGTCATGGATCTCGGAAAATGACGACAGAAGCCAATTTTTTTGTACAATCCTCTAAATTTTTACCTACCACTTAAATAAAAAAAGATATTTGAAAGTTTGGTATCGCCATAATCCTACTGAGCTGGAGAATCATGTTTGCGGGTTATTTTCATTGCATAATGAATACAGTAAAAACAAAGCTCCAAAAAAAGCAACAGCGAAATTACATTTTTTTCACCACTTGGAGTTTGTTTCCTTTTTTTTTTAGAATATTATATGATAAAATGAACTACATCTCATCCTGTAAAAACAAGCCCCCATAGCCATGGCTATGTCAGCAGAAAAATTAAAATGCTGTAGTTATGGCTCTTGGACAAAGGGGAGGAAAAAGCAAAAGTGCAGAAATGAAAAATCACCAGTGGGCACCAGGTATTGACCACTTCACTATCATACACGAAAAGAGAATCAGAGATTGACCAGTTCCTCTGCAGAGGACCTCCATGGATTTGGACTTTAACCCCTTCTCTACTGTGGACCATAAATGAAGCGTGCATATACTTTAGGACCCACAGATTGCTGTCACAATTTTTGCCTCTGCATCGCTGGCCGTTTAGTGCACAGTGATACATGTTGCAGATTGCAGTTTGCAGATGAGGCGTCCGGTATTTGCTATTCTGTTGGGCACAAATCACAAATTTTCCATAGCATTTAGTGCTAAATTGAAAAAAAAAGCTTAGAAACCAAAAAGAAAACCTGAAAGGTCGCCATTTCCATCAGCTCGTTGACACTTCAATACTGAGATCTGCAATTATTGTAAATTGGTAAAGATTGCAGCTGTCAGCAGAGATTAGAGGTGTTTTGTAATGACGCTATGATTTTAGCCAAGTATTGAACCTTCCTTCAACGCTCTTGTGCCTTCTCCGGGCAGAATGCTAATGACTACAAACAATTCTCAGCTTTAATTTTGCATTTAGAACTCATTTTTGTTATAAAAAAAATGGTAAATAGAAAAAAACGGAATAAATGACTAAATCAGTTTTTAATTATGTTGTTTTTTTTATGTTTCTATTTACATGTTTCTATCAGACCTAAAATTCAGATATAATCAGAGACAAAAATCCCTGTAGTGTAAAGTAAAAATTACATTTTTTGCTAATTTTTTGTTTTTGCTACTGCGGTTACATAACTTGTTCCATAAGGAACGTGATACATGTCTTAATTACCCTCCACATCACTGCCCACGCCTTGATTAGTTAGAATATTGGCAGGTATGGCTCTACAAGTCTGGCCGCTAACGTGAATTCCAATTTGGATCTGCATAGTGCCTCCGTGATAGGACTAATCATGATGGACATCAGACCAAAACACGCTGTCATGAAATGCTCAGAGCACTGCCGGACAAGCACACTTGCCCAATCTTAAGTTTTTGGGACAAGAAGGCCGTTTCTACTGGTTTAATGATAATCTGAGATTAGAACCCTGAATGGTAATGTACAAAAACCATACGGATCTTTTGAAGAAGACGTTCATTGTACTTATAGTGTTGTAAGATCAGTAGACTTTAGTCATCAGAAAAAAACTTCACCCAACTTTAATTTTTTGGGACAGGAATTACCGGTAGTTCCTAGCTTTTTCTCATAGTACTCTGAATTTGTCTTTAGCATGTCGCACATTCTAAATCAGTTGTTGTCATTTGTAGCCTATGGGTATAAGCACACAACGTCTTTCTCACGTGGCTTCTACGGGAGAAGCCACCTGAAAAACTTTTAAAAAAACATTCAAAAGAATGAACATAAGCATTTCCATGTACAGATGACTCGCTGTTCATATGTTCAGGCTTATTGAACATCTTTAAACCACTTCAAATTTCCAAATACGTCAAGCAGTTAAAAAAAGTGACCTGTAAATTCTTCCTCCGTTTTCGGTCGGAAGGCGCTCTATTCTTTATAATACACGTCAATAGCAAAGCTCGAAAGACTTCTGGATTTTTATTGAGATTTTTTTTTAGCAATAGAAATGACAATAAAAAAGACTTCACAAAAAACATGGAAAAACTCTCCCCCCCCCCAAAAAAAAATGCCAGCGAGCAAAACAATAGTTAAAATGCTTAGGAGACGACCCAAAAAATTGCACAAAAGATGCTTCAGGGAAAAAAAGCTGTGAGGATCAAAAGATGCGATGAGGACAGGACAAAGTCTGGAAGGGCAGGAGAGGGATGAGTGATAAGGTGAGTATAAGAATTTTTAAAAAATATTTAACCTCTTAATGACCCTTTATGGTTCAGAAAAATGGCTTCCAGCGGCCATTTTGCTTAATCCGTGTGGAAGCAAACTAGAAAATCCGCATTTTGGCAAAATGTGGATTTTTGTAAAATACATGTACAATTCGATTCCACCTGAATGTATTCACTCATCTCTAATGTTTTCTACTTGCTGCTGCCATTAAAGGGCTTATTGTGCATAGGCTATGTGAGAGGGATTGAAACCCCTCCAAAAAAATACTGTAATCATCTCTCAGATTGCTGCCACTCTGACACAACGGCTTGTTTTAACGTTATTTCCCACCTTTCTCAACATTCGGTGTTTCTGACATGATACAATGACTCGATCCCCAATCAATAACTTTTATACCTGTTTACAGGAGAGCAGGAGCAGAATTCCCCGCTCCTACCTTCTGTAATCCTCCACAGCTTCTCTGCTGATAAAGACGGATTACTCTTGACAACAGGAAGTTTACAGAAAATTACCTAGAAGAAAGACACCTAGTTGATGACATGATTTGTCAAGGATAAGACAATATAATTGATGACGTGATTTGCAAATTGTCTAATTTTCGCATTATCTATCTAATGAGATCAAGTTGTCTAAAATTACAGGGACCAATATAGCTTCTAACCTACTTTATTTTGTTCAGAAACCAGAAACGTTCCCGTAAATACAATGATTAAATATTAATGACCTCCACAATTCAGATGATTGCTTCTTTTCGCTGTGCTTCAAGCTGTCAGGCTTACACGGACTTGTCGTTTCTTTAGCTGTGATTCCTTTTTTTTCGATGTGCACCTTTGCAGTGCCATATGGTACTAGGCTTAGAGATATGGGTATGTGAATGACGTATAACAGCAATATAATGGCACGAGGTCTACATGTGTAATCAAGGGGAGGAGGAGGGGACTTGGACCAGGATGGAGAGACATCCCAAAACACAGAGAAACAAATGACGGGAGTCCTGAGATACTGAAGTCAAGAGATGGAGTCATTACTAGAAGACCATTAATAATGGGTTAATCAGTTGGCACAGGACAAATTGTATAATTACTTGCATAGGAGTATAGTAGATATCTGATGATTAGGGTTTTACCATTGCTGAATATTGAAACTAAGGCTAAATTCACACCACAGACTTAAAGGGACACTGTCACCTGGATTTGGAGGGAACAATCTTCAGCCATGGAGGCGGGGTTTTGGGGTTTTTGATTCACCCTTTCCTTACCCGCTGGCTGCATGCTGGCTGCAATAATGGATTGAAGTTCATTCTCTGTCCTCCGTAGTACATGCCTGCACAAGGCAATCTTGCCTTGCGCAGGCGTGTACTATGGAGGACAGAGAATGAACTTCAATCCAATATTGCAGCCAGCATGCAGCCAGCGGGTAAGGAAAGGGTGAATCAAAAACCCCAAAACCCCGCCTCCATGGCTGAAGATTGTTCCCTCCAAATCCAGATGACAGTGTCCCTTTAAGTGGACCATAGTAATGAGCGAACGTGCTGGGATAAGGTGTTATCCGAACGTGCTAACCGAGTGACTTCGGCATGCTTGAATAATCTGTTCGAGTGCCCTCACCTGCAAGTCTATTTAGACAATCTCTGCATGTGTTGTTGCTGTCGAACAGTCACGAGACATGCAGCCGCAGGGACTCAAACATATTATTCGAGCTTGCCGAAGACCCTCAGCTAGCACACGAGCATGCTCAAATAACACCTTATCCCAGCACATTCACTCATCACTAGTGGATAACTGTATTAAAAAAAATATGGCATAGTATTCATATTTTAATCTCAGTATACAAGGCAAGTACCGTATTTTTCGGATTATAAGACGCTCCATATTATAAGACGCATGCCAAATTTTGAGGAGAAAAATAGGAAAAAACCTTTTAATAATAAAATTGGCGGTGCTTATAATCCATGCATTTTATTGCTTACCGGGGGTGATGGCTGCGGTGAAGCGGGGTCCCAGGGTCACTGCTGGAGGAGGCAAGAGTGGAGCGTTGCTGCAGGCTGCAGGCTGGGATGAGGGGGTGTTTGGATGTGCGGCGCACCACTGCGGGTGTCCATGTGTCTGGTGCTCTGGGTGTTCGGTGTTGTGGCGGGTGTCCAGTGCTGCGGCGGGTATCCAGGGCTGCTGCGAGTGTCCAGTGCTATAGCGGGTATTCGGTGCTGCTGCGGTTGTCCGGTGCTGTGGTGTGTGTCTGGTGCTGCTGCGGAGGCTCTGCCAACATTCTGTGAAAGGCCAGAGCCCCCGCCATTTTCCCAGAGTCTACCGCATAGGAAACGATGGAACTGTGGGGGCTCTGGCCTTTCACAAAATGTCGGCCCAGCCCCTGCAGCAGTACCGGACACTTGCAGCAGCACTGGACACTCACCGCAGCATCGGACACCTGCCACACTGAACACCCACAGCGGCGCACCGCACATCCGAACACCCCCTCATCCCAGCCTGCGGCCTGCAGCAAAGCTCCACTCTCCTCCTCCAGCCGTGACCGTGGGACCCTACTCCACCACGGCCGGTAAGGTACAGTATATCCCAAATTTGGGGACAAAAAGTGCATCTTAGGGTATGTGCACATGTATTTTTGTGGGCTGCGGATTTTTTTGCAGCAGATTTCACAAATCCGCAGGTAAAAGGAACTGCGTTATACCTGTGGATTTACAGCGGTTTTAATGCGGATTTTATGCGGATTCAACCTGCGGTTTTACACCTGCGGATTCCTATTATGGAGCAGGTGTAAACCGCTGCGGAATCCGCACAAGGAATTGACATGCTATGGAATGTAACCCGCAGCGTTTCCGCACGTTTTTTTCCACAGCATGGGCACTGTGGATCCGTAGCAAAATCCACAACGTGTGCACATAGCCTTATAATCAAAAAAATACGGTATTTTGCGTCGCCCTAACCTTTTGACTGTTTGCACTATGGCAGTCCCCTCTACCAATTCAGTATTAAACAACTTACAAGCAAGTTGTATTTTAAGTAACTACTGTTGTAATTAAAATCTGTCCTTTCACTCTTTAGTTTTTGATTTTTTTTTTCTGAAATCTGACATAAAATTTTGAAAATAAAGTTATTTTTTTTTTTAGTTTTTTGTCCTTCTGAAAGTTTTTATTTCATTTTTGTGTTTCTTTTATATAACTATTGTATTACGTAAACAATTAATCACCCAATAAAAATATACTTATATTAATATCATTAAAAAGGAAATTATCGTAGTCGCTCTCCTAGACAAAATAACAAATACGGTACATATAGTGGCATATACAGATAAATCAACTACCGTGTGCCACATAATAGACCAGCACAAGGAGAAGGTCATGGAGTGGGAGGGAGAACTTGGATTTCGCTTTTTCTGTCTCCCTTGCATTTATAAATACCGAAAGAAAACTAGTGCTATGAAGTGTCATAAAATGTGTATCTTTATTACAATAAATGATAAGCAATAACACTAAATACAACACAAAACAGAGTGCCCAAAGAGGACCACTACACACCCATGTGTATACATATGATAAAAGGTGATATTATGGTATCACTTATATCAATTGATGTGATAAGAAGGGGATGTGTGTAGTCTGGTCAAAAGACCTCTACGCGCGTTTCACTCTAAGCTTCGTCAGGGGGCATGTCTAACAGGCAGCCAAGTGTGGGTATTTCTGGGAAAAGGAAATGGATATCGGCTAATTAACCACTGTGAAGCAAATGTAAAGGATACCAATCAAAAATATATCATTTTTGATTGCAGCAGCCAATCATATAATGTTTCATAAAGATGTTGAAGGATGTTTAGCCAATTAGAGAACTTCTCTCATGCATAGCTAATATGGAGGGAAGACTATCAGCTAAAGTGAGGGAAAAACATCATACTGGTGTGTCCAATAGTTCTTGAAGTACTCTCTGACGTATGTAAACGTGCACCCAGATGGAAAAATGGGCCAATAAGATATGGTATGTAAAACAAGAGGCATGTTTATCTCAACAAAGACCACGTTGGTGGTGCAGTGTGGTCTATGTTCTAAACAGAATTGAACTTCCCCCCTCCGGGGCAACAGAACAAAGCCTTCAGCGTCACAGAGAGGCATTTTCAGTCAGCAGAGACCACGTTGGTGGAGTATGTATGGATTGTGTCCTTATCCAATTTTTATACCATAATATCATCTTTTTCATATGTATATACATGTGTGTGTAGTGGTCCTCTTTGGTCACTCTGTTTTGTTTTGTATTTAGTGTTATTGTTTATCATATATTGTAATGTATTATACATTTTATGAGCCTTCAAAGAACAAGTTTTCTGTCTGTATTTATTGTTGAGCAATGCATCTCTGTATTTTTTCACTTACACTTGCTCAGTGTTTATGTTGGTGTTAATCCCTTGCATTCATGTTAGGGGGTGTGTTGTGAATTCTGTGGCAGAGCTCCCTCCTGTGGTCACAAGTGGTACTTCGGCTGGTTCTCTTTGTGAGCTTCCGTTGGTGGAGGAAAGTGGTACTGCGGCTTCTGAGTTTCCTTCCTCAGGTGATGTGGTGAAGTCGTTAGGTGCTGCTCTATTTAACTCCACCTAGTGCTTTGATCCTGGCCTCCAGTCAATGTTCTAGTATTGGACCTGTTTCCTCCTGGATCGTTCCTGTGGCCTGCTGCTCTGCATAGCTAAGTTCCTCTTTGCTATTTGTTTTCTGTTTTTTTCTGTCCAGCTTGTCAATTTGTTTTTTTCTGCTTGCTGGAAGCTCTGGGACGCAGAGGGTGTACCTCCGTGCCGTTAGTTCGGTACGGAGGGTCTTTTTGCCCCCTTTGCGTGGTCTTTGTAGGGTTTTGTGTTGACCGCAAAGTTACCTTTCCTATCCTCGCTCTGTTCAGAAAGTTGGGCCTCACTTTGCTAAATCTATTTCATCTCTACGTTTGTCTTTTCATCTTAACTCACAGTCATTATATGTGGGGGCTGCCTTTTCCTTTGGGGTATTTCTCTGAGGCAAGGTAGGCTTATTTTCTATCTTCAGGCTAGCTAGTTTCTCAGGCCGTGCCGAGTTGCATAGGGAGCGTTAGGCGCAATCCACGGCTGCCTTTAGTGTGGTTGGAGAGGATTAGGAATTGCGGTCAACAGAGTTCCCACGTCTCAGAGCTCGTTCTTGTTTTTTGGGTTATTGCCAGGTCACTGTATGTGCGCTGACCTCTATGTCCATTGTGGTACTGAATTACCTTTCATAACAGGGGTGAAAATTACAGGACTTCCTATGGTTTACCGGGGTGAGAAGATGGTGAGCGTGCTTTATTTAAAGTGCCAACCTCTGCTGTCAAGAAGAGCGACGAATAGGGTGCAAGATCTAGGGCAAGCCTATTAGTTGGTTCCCACTCTCCCACTGCGTGACTCTCTCCTTGTGCTGGTCTCTTAAGTGGCACAGGGTAGTTGATTTATCTGAGTATGCCACTATAAATATTTGTTATTTTATCCTGGAAAGTGTTTACAATTGTTTCCTTTTTATTGGTATTAATAAAGGTTAATTTTGATTGGATGATTAATTGTTTACGTTAGACATTTTTTATACTTGGGACAGCTACCCCAACAGGTCTCAGTCTCTCATCTCACAAAATTACAAGAGTGAGTTGATAGAGGGAGATGTGGGAGAGCATAGTGAAGCCTCTGTTATCTCAGACACTACTTATGCAGCTGTCAAGATGAGCCTGTCATTGGCCGCTGTCCTCTGTTTAAGCAGAGACTGAGATGAAAAAGCTCTCAGTATGATAAATTCAGCTTTGTCATCTTGGAATTGGGCTCAGTGGAATGGTACCAGGTGGTTGAGAGGTCCCTAAGGAAGCTGCTCTTGGTGGCGTCCCCATACTGGGACACCCCAAATCTAAGAGGGGTGGTAGAGCCACTACTGGGGGAGTCCGAGGTCCCAATGGGTGGCTGAGGGGTTGCCAAAGACCAGGTCTGCTGGAGATGCCACAGTCCTGGACACATAGCCACCCGTTTTCCTATGTCCTACAAGCAGATGGACCGCAGCCTAGGGAGACACTCTTCGTTCTTTGCCTATCTTACACTGCTCTTGTTCCACATACTGCTCCTGCTCCGTACTTTGCTCCTGGTCCTTACACTGCTTCTGCTCCGTTCACTGCTCCTGCTCTGTACTTTGCTCCTGCTCTGTATTGTGCTCCTGCTTTGTACACTGTTCTTGCTTTGTACACTGTTCAAGCTCCATACACTGCTCCTGCTCCATACTCTGTTCCTGCTCTGTACATTTCTCAGTACACTGCTCGTTCCATACACTCCTCCTGCTCCACACACTGCTCCTGCTCCGTACTTTGCTCCTACTCCATACATTGTTCCTGCTCCATACACTGCTCCTGTTCTGTACATTTCTCAGTACACTGCTCTTGTTCCATATACTCCTCCTGCTCCGTACCCTGCTCCTGCTCTGTACTGTTCTCCTGCTTGGTACACTGTTCTTGCTTTGTACACTGCTCCTGCTCCATACACTGCTCCTGCTCCATACACTGCTCCTGTTCTTTACATTTCTCAGTACACTGCTCTTGTTCCATACACTGCTCCTGCTCCACACACTGCTCCTGCTCCATACTCTGTTCCTGCTCTGTACACTGCTTCTGCTCCATAGTTTGCTCCTGCTCCGTACACTGCTTCTGCTCCATACTTTGCTCCTGCTCCGTACACTGCTTCTGCTCCATACTTTGCTCCTGCTCTGTACACTGCTTCTGCTCCTTACACTGCTCCTGCTTCATACACTGCTCCTGCTCCATACACTGATCCTGCTCCGTACACTGCTCTTGTTCCATACACTACTCAGGCTCTGTACACTGCTCCTGCTCCGTTCACTGCTCCTTATACTGCTCCTGCTCCATACACTGCTCCTGCTCCATATACTGCTTCTGCTTCATACACTGCATCTGCTCCGTACATTGCTCTTGTTCCATCCACTGCTCCTGCTCCATATACTACTCCTTATGGAGCGTCCCCATGGGGCCGTGGGGTACTCAGAACTGGGTCCTGCGGTTCTCATGGGGATGTCACAGTGGCTGACCCGATCCGTGGCCCTGGGACGTCCGTGTAAAAGGGAAAGGTCTTTATAGGGAAAAAGTTTGTGTTCGTGATGCCACCTGTGGTATTCGGTCAGGGTGACCGACGCTGCTTTAAGGGGTCCGTTGGGGTGATGTTATGGCAGCTAGATGTATACCTTCCTACAGGTGAAGTATGTCCCCAGGGCTTTCCGATGTATAGATGGTGGTATGGTAAAAGGTGCAGTGAAGAACGAGGACACAAGGTTGCAGTCTCTTTACCTTTTACTGAAGACTTCAGCATCCACAGTCCAGGGCACCCGATCACAGGGCAGGCAGAGTCCAGTCAGTTTGGAGGCAAGTCCAGAGTCCCCTTGTCTAGGTGGAAATCAGTAGCCTTCCTTGGCACTGCAGTGGTGTAGTCCCTTACTGCCTATGGCTTCACATACGGGTTTCACAGATGTGGTGTTTCTCTCTCTGTCCCCCATATAGGATAGGACAATATCCATATGACTGGTGACTTGAGCCTGTTTATAGGGTCTCTTAGATAACCCGGCTTTGTAGGTGTCACCGTGCCTCCTGGGTGTAGTGCGGACAGGTATCTTGCAATTAGCTGTCTTGCCGGTCTCTGGAGCAAAGCATAAAGGTCCTTACTCCCTCGGTGTTCTGGCTACCGGGCTTCTGTGCCTCAGAAGGAGCCAGCCTGTGTAGGGCTGGTCCCCTTCTGGTATCCTCTCCTTTGCTACGACTTCCTTGCACGCTCGCTGCAATACAGTTCTGCCTTCTGAATGTCTCTTTCTGGGAGCTGCAACTCTGAGGGCATGCACAGCTCCTTTAACCTTCCATCCTCCTCAGACTCTGGTCTGGAATGTTCTCACTTTCCCTACATACTACCAGTTATATATATATGGGGAGTGACCTAATAAATAGGGTCAGGAGCTCCCCCTGGTAGTCTGGAGTGTGAAATGTGTTGCATGATTGTGATACCTGGATGCAGTTATCCTTCTTTGCCTCCAAGCGTAGCATCACTCTCCCCGAGAGGAAAGCAATACCACTGCGACGACCAGGACCCTGGGGCGCCACACTTACACAACTCCTATTCCATACACTGCTCTTGTTCTGTGCACTGCGCCAGCTCCATACACTCCTCCTGCTCCGTAAACTGCTCTTGTTCCATACAATGCTCCTGCTCCATACACTGCTTTTTCCATACACTGCTCCTGCTCTATACACTGCTCTTGTTCCATACACTGCTCTTGTTCCGTACGCTGCTCCTGCTTCGTACACTGCTCCTGCTCCAAACACAACCTCAATGTAAGTATAGAGCCATGACGATAAATTGCAACATATTATAAGATAAAAAATTAAATACAATGAATTCAAGCTAAAGAACAAAAGATCATACGAGTTGTGTGGGAGCATCGGGACATGAAAAATATGTATGTATATTGGAAATTGTACGGCCTATAATGAAAGTAAAAAATCCCCCAAAGAGAATTTGGCATATAGTCAATTCTGATTCATGATTTACAAATAAAGTGCATAGTGCATAATGTGATGATTTACCATGAATTGTGCATGGGTTTTAAATCAATCATAATAGACGTAGTAAATGCCAGTGATGGGCTATTGTGCATCTCATAATATAATAAGCCGTACAATACCTGTAAAGTGCTAAGTGCAAAGAGTCCCTGCTACCTCGTGCTCTCACCCCGACAGCGCCGTTTCGTGTTATGCTTCTTCAATGGGGGCGTGAAGCACTTTACAGGTATTGTACGGCTTATTATATTATGAGATGCACAATAGCCCATCACTGGCATTTACTACGTCTATTATGATTGATTTAAAACCCATGCACAATTCATGGTAAATCATCACACTATGCACTATGCACTATGCACTTCATTTGTAAATCATGAATCAGAATTGACTTTATGCCAAATTCTCTTTGTTTGGGGGATTTTATCCCTTCATTATAGGCCGTACAATTTCCAATATACATACATATTTTTCATGTCCCGATGCTCCCACACTACTCCTATGTTCTTTAGATTGAAATCATTGTATTTATTTTATTCTATGTTTATAATAAAAATTCAACTTTTTATCATATAATATTTGTTGCAATTTATCGTCATGCCTCTATACTTACATTGAGGTTGTGTTTGGAGACATTTACAACAGACGTTTTGCCTATTATTTTATTTTTTGGACTGTGTTAATTTATTACTGCTCCTGCTCCGTACACTGCTTTTGTCTCATACACTACTTCTACTCTGTACTTACCTTGCTCCTGCTCCATACACTACTCCTGCCCCGTACCTTGCTCCCACTCCACACACTACTCCTGCTCCACACACTACTCCTGCTCCATACACTACTCCTGCTCCATACACTGCTCCTGTTCCATTCACTGCTCCTGCCCCGTACCTTGCTCCAGCTCCACACACTACTCCTGCTCCACACATTACTCCTGCTCCACACATTACTCCTGCTCCACACACTACTCCTGCTCCACACACTACTCCTGCTCCACACACTACTCGTGATCCACACACTACTCGTGCTCCACACACTACTCCTGCTCCATACACTGCTCCTGCTCCACACACTACTCCTGCTCCACACACTACTCCTGCTCCACACACTACTCCTGCTCCACACACTACTCCTGCTCCATACACTGCTCCTGCTCCATACACTGCTCCTGCCCCGTACCTTGCTCCCACTCCACCCACTACTCCTGCTCCACACACTATTCCTGCTCCACACACTACTCCTGCTCTATACACTGCTCCTGCTCCATACACTGCTCCTGCCCCATACCTTGCTCCCACTCCACACACTACTCCTGTTCCACACACTACTCCTGCTCCACACACTACTCCTGCTCCACACACTACTCCTGCTCCACACACTACTCCTGCTCCATATACTACTCCTGCTCCACACACTACTCCTGATCAACCCACTACTCCTGCTCCACACACTACTCCTGCTCCATACACTACTCCTGCTCCATACACTGCTCCTGCTCCACACACTGCTCCTGCTCCATACACTACTCCTGCTCCACACACTACTCCTGCTCCACACACTACTCCTGCTCCACACACTACTCCTGCTCCACACACTACTCCTGCTCCATACACTGCTCCTGTTCCATACACTGCTCCTACCTCGTACCTTGCTCCCGCTCCACACACTACTCCTGCTCCACACACTACTCCTGATCCACACACTACTCCTGCTCCACACACTACTCCTGCTCCATACACTGCTCTTGCTCCATACACTGCTCCTGCCCCGTACCTTGCTCCCACTCCACACACTACTCCTGCTCCACACACTACTCCTGCTCCACACACAACTCCTGATCCACACACTACTCCTGCTCCACACACTACTCCTGCTCCACACACTACTCCTGCTCCACACACAACTCCTGCTCCACACACTACTCCTGCTCCACACACTACTCCTGCTCCACACACTACTCCTGCTCCATTGTTATGACCTGGTGGTAAGGACAATAATGGACCTGGTGGTTAAGAGCACACGGAATGACCTGATAGTTACTAATAATATGGGACGAGCTCTGAGACGTGGGAACTCTGCTGACCGCAATCCCTAATCCTATCACACACACTAGAAATAGCCGTGGATTGCTCCTAACGCTCCCTATGCAACTCGACACAGCCTAAGAAACTAGCTAGCCCTTGAGATAGAAAAATAAAGCCTACCTTGCCTCAGAGAAATTCCCCAAAGGAAAAGGCAGCCCCCCACATATAATGACTGTGAGTAAAGATGAAAATTACAAACACAGAGATGAAATAGATTTAGCAAAGTGAGGCCCGACTTACTGAACAGACAGAGGATAGGAAAGGTAACTTTGCGGTCAGCACAAAAAACTACAAAAAGACCACGCAGAGGGTGCAAAAAGACCCTGTGCACCGACTCACGGTGCGGAGGCGCTCCCTCTGCATCCCAGAGCTTCCAGCAAGCAAGACAAAAATCAAAATAGCAAGCTGGACAGAAAAATAGCAAACCAGAGAAAAACAAGCAGGAACTTAGCTTCTGCTGGGAAGACAGGTCACAGGAACGATCCAGGAGAGAAGTAGACCAATACTGGAACATTGACAGGTGGCATGGAGCAATGATCTAAGTGGAGTTAAATAGAGCAGCCAGCTAACGAATTAACCTCGTCACCTGTGGAAGGAAACTCAGAAGCCGCAGCTCCACTCACAACCACCAGAGGAAGCCCATGGACAGAACCAGCCGAAGTACCATTCATGACCACAGGAGGGAGCTTGACAACAGAATTCACAACAGTACCCCCCCCTTGAGGAGGGGTCACCAAACCCTCACCAGAGCCCCCAGGCCGACCAGGACGAGCCAAATGAAAGGCACGAACCAGATCGGCAGCATGAACATCGGAGGCAAAGACCCAGGAATTATCTTCCTGACCATAACCCTTCCACTTGACCAGGTACTGCAGTTTCCGTCTCGAAATACGAGAATCCAAAATCTTCTCCACCACATACTCCAACTCCCCCTCAACCAACACCGGGGCAGGAGGATCAACGGATGGAACCACAGGCGCCACGTATCTCCGCAACAATGACCTATGGAATACATTATGGATGGCAAAAGAAGCTGGAAGGGTCAAACGAAACGACACAGGATTGAGAACCTCAGAAATCTTATATGGACCAATGAAACGAGGCTTAAACTTAGGAGAGGAAACCTTCATAGGAACATAACGAGATGACAACCAAACCAAATCCCCAACACGAAGTCGGGGACCCACACAGCGCCGGCGGTTAGCGAAACGTTGAGCCTTCTCCTGGGACAATGTCAAATTGTCCACCACATGAGTCCAAATCTGCTGCAACCTATCCACCACAGTATCCACGCCAGGACAGTCCGAAGACTCAACCTGCCCTGAAGAGAAACGAGGATGGAAACCAGAATTGCAGAAAAACGGCGAAACCAAAGTAGCCGAGCTGGCCCGATTATTAAGGGCAAACTCAGCCAAAGGCAAAAAGGACACCCAATCATCCTGATCAGCAGAAACAAAGCATCTCAGATATGTTTCCAAAGTCTGATTAGTTCGTTCGGTTTGGCCATTTGTCTGAGGATGGAAAGCCGAGGAAAAAGACAAATCAATGCCCATCCTAGCACAAAAGGTTCACCAAAACCTCGAAACAAACTGGGAACCTCTGTCCGAAACGATGTTCTCTGGAATGCCATGTAAACGAACCACATGCTGGAAAACAAAGGCACCAAATCAGAGGAGGAATGCAATTTAGACAAGGGTACCAAATGGACCATCTTAGAGAAGCGATCACAAACCACCCAAATGACCGACATCTTTTGAGAGACGGGGAGATCCGAAATAAAATCCATAGAGATATGCGTCCAGGGCCTCTTCGGGACCGGCAAGGGCAAAAGCAACCCACTGGCACGAGAACAGCAGGGCTTAGCCCGAGCACAAGTCCCACAGGACTGCACAAAAGAACGCACATCCCGCGACAAAGACGGCCACCAAAAGGATCTAGCCACCAAATCTCTGGTACCAAAGATTCCAGGATGACCAGCCAACACCGAACAATGAACCTCAGAGATAACTCTACTAGTCCATCTATCAGGGACAAACAGTTTCTCCGCTGGGCAATGGTCAGGTCTATCAGCCTGAAATTTTTGCAGCACCCGCTGCAAATCAGGGGAGATGGCAGACAAAATTACCCCCTCTTTGAGAATACCCGCCGGCTCAGGAACACCCGGAGAGTCGGGCACAAAACTCCTTGACAGGGCATCAGCCTTCAGATTCTTAGAGCCTGGAAGGTACGAAACCACAAAATCAAAACGGGAGAAAAATAGCGACCAACGAGCCTGTCTAGGATTCAACCGTTTGGCAGACTCGAGATAAGTCAAATTCTTGTGATCCGTCAAGACCACCACGCGATGCTTGGCTCCTTCAAGCCAATGACCCCACTCCTCTAATGCCCACTTCATGGCCAACAACTCTCGATTGCCAACATCATAATTGCGCTCAGCAGGCGAAAACTTTCTAGAAAAGAAGGCACATGGTTTCATCACCGAGCCATCAGAACTTCTTTGCGACAAAACAGCCCCTGCTCCAATCTCAGAAGCATCAACCTCGACCTGAAACGGAAGCGAAACATCTGGCTGGCACAACACAGGGGCAGAAGAAAAACGATGCTTCAACTCCTGAAAAGCTTCCACAGCCGCAGAAGACCAACCGACCACATCAGCACCCTTCCTGGTCAAATCAGTCAACGGTTTAGCAACACTAGAAAAATTACTGATGAAGCGACGATAAAAATTAGCAAAGCCCAGGAACTTTTGCAGACTCTTCACAGATGTCGGCTGAGTCCAATCATAAATGGCCTGGACTTTAACAAGGTCCATCTCGATAGTAGAAGGGGAAAAAATGAAACCCAAAAATGAAACCTTCTGAGCTCCAAAGAGACACTTTGACCCCTTCACAAGCAAAGAATTCGCACGAAGGACCTGGAACACCATTCTGACCTGCTTCACGTGAGACTCCCAATCATCCGAGAAGACCAAAATATCATCCAAATATACAATCAGGAATTTATCCAGGTACTCTCGGAAGATGTCATGCATAAAGGACTGAAATACTGATGGTGCACTGGAAAGCCCGAATGGCATAACCAGGTACTCAAAATGGCCCTCGGGCGTATTAAATGCTGTTTTCCATTCATCGCCCTGTTTAATACGCACAAGATTATACGCACCACGAAGATCTATCTTGGTGAACCAACTAGCCCCCTTAATCCGAGCAAACAAATCCGACAGCAGCGGCAAAGGGTACTGAAATTTGACTGTGATCTTATTAAGAAGGCAGTAATCAATACAAGGTCTCAAAGAACCATCCTTCTTGGCCACAAAAAAGAACCCTGCTCCCAATGGTGACGACGACGGGTGAATATGACCCTTCTCCAAGGATTCCTTTACATAACTCCGCATAGCGGCATGCTCTGGCACAGACAAATTGAACAGTCGGCCCTTAGGAAACTTACTACCAGGAATCAAATTGATAGCACAATCACAATCCCTATGAGGAGGTAGGGCACTGGATTTGGGCTCATCAAATACATCCCGGTAATCCGACAAAAACTCCGGGACTTCAGAAGGGGTGGATGACGAAATAGACAAAAATGGAACATCACCATGTACCCCCTGACAACCCCAGCTGGACACAGACATAGATTTCCAATCCAATACTGGATTATGGACCTGTAGCCATGGCAACCCCAAAACGACCACATCATGCAGATTATGCAACACCAAAAAGCGAATATCCTCCTGATGTACAGGAGCCATGCACATGGTCAATTGGGTCCAGTACTAAGGCTTATTCTTGGCCAAAGGCGTAGCATCAATTCCTCTCAATGGAATAGGATACTGCAAGGGCTCCAAGAAAAAACCACAGCGCCTACCAAACTCCAAGTCCATCAAATTCAGGGCAGCGCCTGGATCCACAAATGCCATAACAGAATAGGATGACAAAGAGCAAATCAGAGTAACGGACAAAAGAAATTTCGACTGTACCGTACCAATGGTAGCAGACCTAGCGAAACGCTTAGTGCGCTTAGGACAATCGGAGATAGCATGAGTGGAATCACCACAGTAAAAACACAGCCCATTCCGACGTCTGTGTTCTTGCCGTTCAGCTCTGGTCAAAGTCCTATCACATTGCATAGGCTCAGGTCTATGCTCAGATAATACCGCCAAATGGTGCACAGCTTTACGCTCACGCAAGCGTCGATCGATCTGAATGGCCAAAGACATAGACTCATTCAGACCAGCAGGCATGGGAAATCCCACCATGACATCCTTAAGGGCTTCAGAGAGACCCTTTCTGAAAATTGCTGCCAGGGCACATTCATTCCACTGAGTGAGTACAGACCACTTCCTAAACTTCTGACAATATATTTCTACCTCATCCTGACCCTGACACAGATCCAGCAAGATTTTCTCTGCCTGATCCACTGAATTAGGTTCATCATAAAGCAATCCGAGCGCCAGAAAAAATGCATCAACATCATGCAATGCCGGATCTCCTGGCGCAAGGGAAAATGCCCAGTCTTGAGGGTCGCCACATAACAAAGAAATAATGATTTTCACTTGTTGAACAGGGTCACCTGAGGAGCGAGGTTTCAAAGCAAGAAACAATTTACAATTATTTTTGAAACTCAGGAACTTAGATCTATCCCCAAAAAAACAAATCAGGAATTGGAATCCTAGGCTCTAACATCGGATTCTGAACCACAAAATCTTGAATGTTTTGTACCCTTGCAGTGAGATTATCCATACAAGAGGACAGACCTTGAATGTCCATATCTACACCTGTATCCTGAACCACCCAGAGGTAAAGGGGAAAAGAGAGACAAAACACACTGCAAAGAAAAAAAAATGGTCTCAGAACTTCTCTTATCCCTCTATTGAGATGCATTAATACTTTGGGCCACCTGTACTGTTATGACCTGGTGGTAAGGACAATAATGGACCTGGTGGTTAAGAGCACACGGAATGACCTGATAGTTACTAATAATATAGGACGAGCTCTGAGACGTGGGAACTCTGCTGACCGCAATCCCTAATCCTATCACACACACTAGAAATAGCCGTGGATTGCTCCTAACGCTCCCTATGCAACTCGACACAGCCTAAGAAACTAGCTAGCCCTAGAGATAGAGAAATAAAGCCTACCTTGCCTCAGAGAAATTCCCCAAAAGAAAAAGCAGCCACCCACATATAATGACTGTGAGTAAAGATGAAAATTACAAACACAGAGATGAAATAGATTTAGCAAAGTGAGGCCCGACTTACTGAACAGACAGAGGATAGGAAAGGTAACTTTGCGGTCAGCACAAAAAACTACAAAAAGACCACGCAGAGGGCGCAAAAAGACCCTCCGCACCGACTCACGGTGCGGAGGCGCTCCCTCTGCGTCCCAGAGCTTCCAGCAAGCAAGACAAAAATCAAAATAACAAGCTGGACAGAAAAATAGCAAACCAGAGAAAAACAAGCAGGAACTTAGCTTCTGCTGGGAAGACAGGTCACAGGAACGATCCAGGAGAGAACTAGACCAATACTGGAACATTGACAGGTGGCATGGAGCAATGATCTAAGTGGAGTTAAATAGAGCAGCCAGCTAACGAATTAACCTCGTCACCTGTGGAAGGAAACTCAGAAGCTGCAGCTCCACTCACAACCACCAGAGGAAGCCCATGGACAGAACCAGCCGAAGTACCATTCATGACCACAGGAGGGAGCTTGACAACAGAATTCACAACTCTCCATACACTACTCCTGCTCCATACACTGCTCCTGCTCCACACACTGCTCCTGTTCCACACACTGCTCCTGCTCCACACACTACTCCTGCTCAACCCACTACTCCTGCTCCACATACTACTCCTGATCCATACACTACTCCTGCTCCACACACTGCTCCTGCTCCACACACTGCTCCTGCTCCACACAATGCTCCTGCTCCACACACTGCTCCTGCTCCATACACTGCT
Source organism: Ranitomeya imitator (assembly GCF_032444005.1). NCBI lineage: Eukaryota > Metazoa > Chordata > Amphibia > Anura > Dendrobatidae > Ranitomeya > Ranitomeya imitator. The sequence goes on from NC_091286.1 coordinate 639,120,638, forward strand.
CCTGCTCCACACACTACTCCTGCTCCACACACTACTCCTGCTCCACACACTACTCCTGCTCCACACACTGATCCTGCTCCACACACTGCTCCACACACTACTCCTTCTCCACACACTACTCCTGCTCCACACACTACTCCTGCTCCACACACTGCTCCTGCTCCATACACTGCTCCTGTTCCATACACTGCTTTTACCTCGTAACTTGCTCCCGCTCCACACACTACTCCTGCTCCACACACTACTCCTGATCCACACACTACTCCTGCTCCACACACTACTCCTGCTCTATACACTGCTCCTGCTCCATACACTGCTCCTGCCCCGTACCTTGCTCCCATTCCACACACTACTCCTGCTCCACACACTACTCCTGCTCCACACACAACTCCTGCTCCACACACTACTCCTGCTCCACACACTACTCCTGCTCCACACACTACTCCTGCTCCACACACTACTCCTGCTCCATACACTACTCCTGCTCCATACACTACTCCTGCTCCACACACTACTCCTGCTCCATACACTGCTCCTGCTCCATACACTGCTCCTGCCCCGTACCTTTCTCCCATTCCACACACTACTCCTGCTCCACACACTACTCCTGCTCCACACACAACTCCTGCTCCACACACTACTCCTGCTCCACACACAACTCCTGCTCCACACACTACTCCTGCTCCACACACTACTCCTGCTCCACACACTACTCCTGCTCCATACACTACTCCTGCTCCATACACTGCTCCTGCCCCACACACTGCTCCAGTTCCACACACTGCTCCTGCTCCACACACTACTGGTGCTCCACACACTACTGCTGCTCCACACACTGCTCCTGCTCCACACACTATTCCTGCTCCACACACTACTCCTGCTCCACACACTACTCCTGCTCCATACACTGCTCCTGCCCCGTACCTTGCTCCCACTCCACACATTACTCCTGCTCCACACACTACTCCTGCTCCACACACTACTCCTGCTCCATACACTGCTCCTGCTCCATACACTGCTCCAGTTCCACACACTACTCCTGCTCCACACACTACTCCTGCTCCACACACTACTCCTGCTCCACACACTACTTCTGCTCTACACACTACTCCTGCTCCACACACTGCTCCTGCTCCATACACTACTCCTGCTCCACACATTACTCATGCTCTACACACTACTTCTGCTCCACACACCACTCCTGCTCCACACACTACTGCTGCTCCACACACTACTCCTGCTCCACACACTACTCCTGCTCCACACACTACTCCTGCTCCATACACTGCTCCTGCCCCGTACCTTGCTCCCACTCCAGACACTACTCCTGCTCCACACACAACTCCTGCTCCACACACTACTCCTGCTCCACACACAACTCCTGCTCCACACACTACTCCTGCTCCACACACTACTCCTGCTCGACACACTACTCCTGCTCCACACACTACTCCTGCTCCATACACTACTCCTGCTCCATACACTGCTCCTGCCCCACACACTGCTCCAGTTCCACACACTGCTCCTGCTCCACACACTACTCGTGCTCCACACACTACTGCTGCTCCACACACTACTCCTGCTCCACACACTATTCCTGCTCCACACACTACTCCTGCTCCACACACTACTCCTGCTCCATACAGTGCTCCTGCCCCGTACCTTGCTCCCACTCCACACATTACTCCTGCTCCACACACTACTCCTGCTCCACACACTACTCCTGCTCCATACACTGCTCCTGCTCCATACACTGCTCCAGTTCCACACACTACTCCTGCTCCACACACTACTCCTGCTCCACACACTACTCCTGCTCCACACACTACTTCTGCTCTACACACTACTCCTGCTCCACACACTGCTCCTGCTCCATACACTACTCCTGCTCCACACATTACTCATGCTCTACACACTACTTCTGCTCCACACACCACTCCTGCTCCACACACTACTGCTGCTCCACACACTACTCCTGCTCCACACACTACTCCTGCTCCACACACTACTCCTGCTCCATACACTGCTCCTGCCCCGTACCTTGCTCCCACTCCACACACTACTCCTGCTTCACACACTACTCCTGCTCCATACACTACTCCTGCTCCATACACTACTCCTGCTCCACACACTACTCCTGCTCCACACACTGCTCCTGCTCCATACACTACTCCTGCTCCACACACTACTCCTGCTCCACACACTGCTCCTGCTCCATACACTACTCCTGCTCCATACACTACTCCTGCTCCATACACTACTCCTGCTCCACACACTACTCCTGCTCCACACACTGCTCCTGCTCCATACACTACTCCTGCTCCACACACTACTCCTGCTTCACACACTACTCCTGCTCCATACACTACTCCTGCTCCATACACTACTCCTGCTCCACACACTACTCCTGCTCCACACACTGCTCCTGCTCCATACACTACTCCTGCTCCATACACTACTCCTGCTCCATACACTACTCCTGCTCCATACACTGCTCCTGCTCCATACACTGCTCCAGTTCCACACACTGCTCCTGCTCCACACACTACTCGTGCTCCACACACTACTCCTGCTCCACACACTACTCCTGCTCCACACACTACTTCTGCTCTACACACTACTGCTGCTCCACACACTGCTCCTGCTCCACACACTACTCCTGCTCCACACATTACTCATGCTCTACACACTACTCCTGCTCCACACACTACTCCTGCTCCACACACTGCTCCTGCTCCACACACTGCTCCTGCTCCACACACTGCTCCTGCTCCACACACTGCTCATGCTCCACACACTGCTCTTGCTCCACACACTGCTCCTGCTCCACACACTGCTCCTGCTCCACACACTGCTCCTGCTCCACACACTGCTCCTGCTCCACACACTGCTGCTGCTCCACACACTGCTCCTGTTCCATACACTGCTCCTGCTCCACACACTACTCCTGCTCCACGCACTGCTCCTGCCCCATACCTTGCTCCCACTCCACGCACTACTCCTTGCTCCACACACTACTCCTGCTCCACACACTACTCCTGCTCCACACACTACTCCTGCTCCACACACTACTCCTGCTCCACACACTACTCCTGCTCCATACACTACTCCTGCTCCACACACTACTCCTGCTCCATACACTGCTTCTGCTCCACACACTAATCCTGCTCCATACACTGCTCCTGCCCCGTACCTTGCTCCTGTTCCACACACTACTCCTGCTCCACACACTACTCCTGCTCCATACACTGTTCATTCATCCATTTCATGTTTTTGACCACCACTGATTTGCTATTGATCACATTTCCAGTTTTGTAGTAGTGGATAGCCCCTATAACTCCATTGAGTAACAACCCAAACCAGAAGTGAGATCAAATATTTCATTTATTCTTCCTTGTTTTTCCTGTCCCCGGTGCCTTTGCGTCTTTTCTTCCCTCCATAATTTAATTTCTATTTATAAATGCACAGAATGTGATTTTGGAACCCATGCACCTATTGTATATTATAGGACATACATGGGACATGCTTTACAAGAGAATGGATGACCGATTAGGGGCCATCATGTAGCCCTCATTGGTGAACCATAATTGATGCCACAACATTATAATATTTCCATCCATTATTAATAATGCAAACACACAAATATCAAATATATAAAGGATCAGTTATCACAAGACAGACATGGTAATCACCAGATTCATTATCTAGAGTGGTCCTCATCTCACATCATCACATTATCTTACAATATCTAATACGAGTAACTGTGTCAGATGACAATCTGTTCCTCTTTGCCTACATTCAGAGTGGCCAGTTGTAATCATAATTAAATTTGCCCAGTGTAAATGGGCTTTTGACAGCTGCCACATATATAACTATTTGGATGGTCGTGACCTGAAAATGTTCATCGTGGATACATAAAGCTGAGAGAGCTCCTTTCTAGTGTGGGTAATACTCCCACAATTCCTAAATATCTGGGACAGGAGGGCTTAGTGCTTACTGGCCCCCATTCATTTTTATGAAATTTGGGGTCATTTCCACACCCATGTGAATGGGACATAGAAGGAAATCCTGCATTGGGTCTTACCAGCCGTTACAAGAATATGATCAGGGCCTCCCTCTCCAGGGGCCCCAATGCATGTGAGGTCTGAGACTGTAGATCAAAGCCCCTCAAGACTGGTGTTTTGCACTTCAGTCTTGATGAAGGATGCATTGAATTAAGATGTACCAAATTCCTTTAAAGGCATGGGCCTCTTCATGAATTTAGACATAATTCAGCCTAAATTAATTATGCCAAAATTCCGTTGCAAAATTTTTGACTAATCAGGGTCCAAGTATCCCTTTGAAAGTACTTGTTAAACACTTCCACCTGATGAAGACGGTTTAACCGTTGAAATGCGTTGTGGTTCAACACTAAAATCCTTGTTTTGGTCTCATTTCCAGCGCTCCTAGGACCGTTATTACTATTTACTGCATTTTGTATCCCTCTAGAAGGTTAACGGCTGGAGCTGCGGTGGACCTTTTGCTTTCAATTCTAACTGTGACCCTCACAGCGCTCCCTAGTGACCGCTTTCTTTTCCCTTGAATTTCTTGTTAAACACTTGTCTCAGGTATCCCGGTCTCCGCTTCCTTCCCCTGGTTCCGCTGCCCTCTGTTGTGATCCACATCAGAAGATCAATTACACCTATTCCTAGACCTATTTAAGGTCTATAACACACAACTTGTCTTAGGATTGAGACTCCTAGTCCTATACTTGTTGTGCTCCACCATTTGTGTTTTTTGTTTCTTCTTACATTTACCCATTCTGGGATCCATTTCATCCATCTAAAGGTTCCTGGTGAGTCTTTACAGTCCTCGTTGCCCACGAACCTTCCTGCTTGCAACATCGAAGCCTTGTGTCCTCCTGGACCTAAGGCTTAGAGGACCACCTCAGCTGGTGAGCCTTAACATTACAATGGTAGCACAGATGGTTCAATAATGTGAGAATATCAGTCGATAAAAGTGTACTTACTAAAACATATGGAATAGAAAACAGCATATGATTATATACCGACTAGAGAAACAAATCTGGAGCATAGGTATACAAGGACTAAAGGTAACTATTATACGTGGGTCCTTGTTTCTGCAGTGGGGTGATTCCTCCCCGACATAAAAGGCACCAGCATTATAAATGGCACTTTAAGTGGGGGCCTGTTACAGACAGTATTGGGGCCCAGGAGCAGGAGAGTTATTCCTCTGTCCTCATTTGCATCCTATAACTAAAGATGTACATATAAGATGTCAGAAAAGGTACATTTCATTGAGGAATATTATGACAAACCATCTTTGCTCTAAACATTTTTTTTCCACTACTTCAGCATCTAAATCTAATAAAGAAGATAAACAGAGCTGGCAAACAAGAAAGCGCTTAATAATTGCCAAACACGGCTATAAATATACATAACCAACTTATAATGAAATAAGCACAGGACTACAAGATACAAAAAGCAAAATACA